>NC_083101.1:59990375-61479750 GCF_949774975.1 Lagenorhynchus albirostris | reverse complement strand
GTTTGAGGATGATAATTATCATAAATGGCACCTCACCATTTCTAATCAAAATGAAAAAACATACTTTCAAATTAGTTATATTAGGGCTTCCCTGGTGGCGCAGTGATTGAGAGTCCGCCTGCCGATGCAGGGGACACGGGTTCGTGCCTCGGTCCGGGAAGATCCCCTATGCCGCAGAGCGGCTAGGCCCGTGAGTCATGGCTGCTGAGCCTGCGCGTCCGGAGCCTGTGCTCCGCAACGTGAGAGGCCACAGCAGTGAGAGGCCCGCATACCGCAAAAAAAAAAAAAAAAAATTAGCTATATTACACTTAAAGCTAGATAAGAGAAGATTGCTTGAATCCAAAGAAAAATAAGTTTTCTATTCTTTCTTCTTAATGCCCCCAGGATAAGCAGCAGGGTATTTTAGAATTTTTTCCTGAAACTTTCCCAGTGTTTACTTCATGGAGAATAAGGGCAGAAAGAAAACCATATCACTTGCAGAGAGATTTCTCAGACTATTGAAACATGGTTGAGTTAAGCAAGCTGAACCTTGTGTCAGCTTTGACAATTACGTGGCAATCTTTCTGTGGCAAAGAGCAAGCCATGAGCAGAGAGGACCAGACTGGAGGCATTCTTCCAATACTATTCTATTCTTCTTCCAATAATATTCCAGTAGAATACTACACTATTCTTCCAATACTCACTTCTGGAGAAATGGTGCAATACCTCTCTCCTCTGTGAAAATGGGGAGAGGGGAATACAAGCTTCCCACATAAGCCATGTGTATATTTTTCTTTGTATGTGTAGTTCTATCTCTACCTAGCTTTAAGTCTACTGTGTTTATATTTGTATTCTTCTTTTATCTATGATATTAGCTTTCCTTAGAAGGCTGTTATTTTGAATCTGAGTGAAGCTTTATGAGTTTCAAGTAGACACCGCACTCAAATTCAACTACCCAGGAGTCTAATGGGAAAGACAAGTTAACAAGTTCAACTCAAATGAAGTCATGACCCGTGTAGATAAGTTCCAGAGGGGTTTCCCTTCCAAAGGAGCATAATATTAACATAAATTCTGATATTTACTTCCCTTCCTACCTTTGAAGAAACCTCCAAGAACACAGGTAACAACAATCTCTTCTTTTCTAACACCAGAATCTCTTTAGGGTTTCTCATGCCTCATTCATTTGGTTCACAAATGCCATCTCTCCACCATATCCTCCCTACCTTTCCAAATTTGCTGTTATCATTGCATGGCACATCTTTTATCTATCATCTACTAGTATTTGGGTAACGAAATTATGTTATTTCTCTCTGATATTCTTGAGACAATCTGCCTAACTGGCATATTTTCAATTTCTGATGTTATTCTCGAAAGTCTGTAGACCCATTCTTGGTTGGTGAAATTCTAAAGAGGAGAAAGGGAAAGTAAGTGAAGACATAAACCCAGAATCTTCTTTAGTGGACAGGAAGAAGAGAGAGCTGGGGTACACTCTAAAAGTAATTATCTCTGTCTCATTACACTGGGAGTTGTGTGATACATTGTAAACATAAACTATATGGAAGCACATAGGAAGGGCATGTAATCTATACATTTTTGCTATATTAAATGATTCTAAATTACTATATGAAGAATAAATGGGAGTTTTAGTTGAATAAAGGGTAAAGGCACTTCAGACAGAACTAATAGCATACGCAAGAGGCCAGATTTGAGGATGTAGACTACATATTTGTGGATTAATCAATCAGTTTAGTATGCCTGGAGTTTGGTGTGCAGAGGAAATGAGTTTAAAGAACTTAGAAGATTCTTGACCTTAAAGGGGTTCCTATATAATGTTATTGAGTTTAGACGTTATGTGGAAGACAATGAAATGACAGTAAAGATTCTAAGTTTAAAGAGTTACATGTGTGGATTTGCATTTTTACGATGCTCATTCTGACTGTAGGGTGAATAATTGATTGAAATAGAATTATCATGTGATATATACTGGCAGGCTCTTCATCAAACCAATTTTCCCTTCTTTCTGGGAACACAGCTGAACTATACTTCCCAGCTTGCTTGCAGTTAGATATTTTCATATGACTGAAATCTGGCCAGTAGACTATGAGTCTGTGCTATTTCCAGGACTGAGTATAAAAGCTTTTCACATGTAGTAATTTATAATTCTTTCTTCCCTCTCCTGGCTTAGTGTCAAAAAAGAGAGAGCTCCAAGAAAGAAAGAGTCTGGCTCCCTGAATCATTCTTTGGAGTGTTTCAGGAACATACATTTTAGAATTTATATGTGTGAAAACTTCTATCATATTTGACCATATTAGACTTTTTGAGTTTGCTTGTTACAACAGCTAGCATTATCTTAACATGTAATTTAAAATTTACTACCTGATATAACAAATAACTAAAAATAAAAAAAATCAAGCTAGAGTCCAACTGAATTATGTGCTAGCATCCTGAAAGGAGTTAAAGATTTTTCAGTCTTTGTGTGGGAGTTAAACAGTAGGTCTCTGGGTGTATCAAAAACTGGATGTGACTTAGTGTATAACTATAGCTGTGATATAGTAAACTATAGACTTTTACTACATTTTTATAGACTAGTTATCAGAGATTTTTGTAGAGCCATTTGGTGAGGTTAAGGAATTCTGCTTGTGTGAACATTCAGATCTATTCTTTTATGTCTTTCTGAATTACTTTTTGTTTTACACAGCTCTAACATTAGTTTTTCTTAGGGCATTTTAAATATGTACTGTATTGTTTGAATTTCTTAGTTGTTAGCAAAAGGAGTGATTGGTTAACTGGACTGGGTCCCACTGCTGAGAAGGAACCAAAAGAGGATATGTAGCAAAAAAAGTTTGAACAGGGCCTCACCATTATTATTTGATGATAATACCATCAATGAGAATCTAATATCACCATCACCACCATGTTTTAAAAATCATTTTGCTTCACTTGCTTAATAGAATCCCAGTTGGGGATCCACTTAGCCAAGTCTAAATAATGTTCCCATGCTCCAACACCCACAGAAGCCACAGTGAAAAGATCCATACCGTGCCTACTTTTCTTCAATTTTCCAAGGTATATGATTTTTAATATTCATTTTTAATGAAATGGAGCATTCCCCAAAACAAAGAAAGAAATTTGGATACAGGCAGCAATGAGAAAAATTAATAAGTGACCATTATATTACCAATCTATCAATATATTGCACTGGAGACATACCTTCTCGGCAGTGTCTCTATTCAGGTTACCAGGGTAGTTGGGAATACCTTTAAATCTCTTTACATGTAGCACTACCTATGAAGGCTATAGTTAGTCTTTAATACCCTCAGAATTCTCTTACATACACATGCAATTTAATTTTTTAATTAAAATTATACCCTCCAAGAATATAGGAGGGTATGAATTTATTGGGTAAGTAGGGAGAAATGAACAAAAAACACCCTTTTTTTTTTTAATGGTGTGCTGTATTTTAGAACTTAACGAAGCTTTACAAAGCATGATGGCTTTGTGAAACTAATCGCAGCGAGGTAATACTTGATTTTTGAAAGTAACGTATCTAACAATGCAGATGGGTTAGAATGTAACCACACCTCTTCTCTGTAATTCTACTTTTTCTGTTATGATCTATGGCTCAATATTTTCTTCATGCATGCTTATGAATTTCAATAAAGAGATGTGTAGCTTTTAACTTGGGGGAAAAAATTCTAAAACAGTAGTTGTGCTAGGTGATAGCACTCTGGCTTTTGGTTCTAAATATATGTTTATTTGAAACTGTTTCTGTAGCTCAAAATATGACATACATTCTGTAATTCATTGCATTTTCCTTACCTCAAAAGCAAAACATTAAAAAAATGAAATGATATGAGAAATTTCAAAGTAATTTTAAGGTTATTGATGAGAATCTTCTTTCCTTTTTGTTGTTACATTTCTTAAGAATAAACTTGACAATTATAGGTGTCACTAATTGTAAAGACCCTGGTTTTATTTAAACATTTTTGTCATTTAAAATAATATGTTATCCTGTGTTTGAAAGAATGTTCCATTGGGCTACTCTGCTAGAAACATAATCTGGCAAAAATAATAAAAAATTTAAAAAAGAAGCATAATCTGGCCATATTTGCTAATTTTTTCCTTGCTATATCATGTTTAGATCCATGTGAGCTAAGTTATGCTGTTGTAATGAACAACCTTCCAAACTCCCTAGCTTAGACTAGAAAGGGTTCATTTCTCATCTATGCTACGTTTCCATTTTTGACTACCATTTCCTTAAAAGTTCTCCCATAATCATTTATTTTGTTAAAATATACCCTTTTGAGGGCTTCCCTGGTGGCGCAGTGGTTGAGAGTCCGCCTGCCGATGCAGGGGTCGTGGGTTCGGGCCCCGGTCCGGGAAGATCCCACATGCCGCGGAACGGCTGGGCCCGTGAGCCATGGCCGCTGAACCTGCGTGTCCGGAGCCTGTGCTCCGCAACAGGAGAGGCCACAGCAGTGAGAGGCCCGCGTACAGCAAAAAAAAAAAAAAAAAAAAAAAAAAAATATATATATATATATATATATATACACACACCCTTTTGAGAGATTTTTCTGTTAAGCCACTGGATTTCTCTATGTACGAAGAAATTTATTGGTTTTTTTTTTTCTTGGTTTTTACACAGAATTTTAAACACTTTCAAATAAACAGATCTTGGTTTAATGAAGATGATCATTTTTGTAGCATCTTCCAGAATGTTTTCTTTTTATCTCTAAGAATTTATGCAGCAACACTTCTCTGTGAAGAAAACTGTTCTGAATGCATCAGAATTTCCTAATTTCTTTCTTTTTTTTTTTTTTTTTACAATAGAGGCAACATCTGTCATGGAAACAGCCATTGATGGGCAACATCACTATAAATGTCAACATAGTTCCTCTTAGAACAATTCTTTTCTGATATAAAGAGAAAACTTTAACTATATCTTGGTCTTTGCTTATTTCAGTCAGCTCTTTATAACAGAAAATATTTTCTTTAATTTCACAATCATTTACAGATTCCGTTAATGTTGCAGCATAAAGTATATTGGTGAAATTGTTGACTAATCAGCCCAGATAAAGGACCTATTATTTTCCAGTTTAATATACAAAACCTCTTCAGCATATGTGATATATTATTCACACATTGATTCATTTTATTGTTTTTGTTTGTTTGTTTGTTTGTTTTTTCTGCGGAGCACAGGCTCTGGACGCGCAAGCTCAGCGGCCATGGCTCACGGGCCCAGCCGCTCCGTGGCATGTGGGATCTTCCCGGACTGGGGCACGAACCCGCGTCCACTGCATCGGCAGGCGGACTCTCAACCACTGCACCACCAGAGAAGCCCCATTTTATTGTTTCAAAAGGAAACCTTTTAATTTATTTTACTGTACTTTTTCTACTATTTCACTCTTCCTAATTTTACACACTAGTAATTTTTAATTCTTCATTATGTACCTATCATTCACCTCATTAGAATTGTCCAAATTCTAGGATTAGAATTCTCCTCTTCCATCTCATAAATCTGCTTCAGAAAATTTCACATTGAATTGTTGGATACTTTATAAAACACAAACTTCAATGTCATATAACATATAATAGAAATGAAAAATAAGTTAGTGAAAAAAATTACAAAAAACATAACAACATTACAATATAACTTCTAACCTATCCAATCCAGGGTTTGCCACATCTGCAAAAAAGCACTGTTACAGTGGAGGAGTCGAGTTGCAATGCATAAATATTCCTTCTTTATAATAAAAGTTTCCTCCAGTTTTCTATTACACTAGTAGAGATTGCTTGCTGTAGTATGTCTCTCAGTAGGGTGTAAGAGGCTGGTGAAGGAGGCAATTTAGGAGGGAGAATCTATGTCATCAGCCTACCATTTTCCCCTCTGTGCAATTCCACGCTCACCCATTATTTGTGGTCTCCCCTTTTTCATGTCAAAGATGAAAACAGATTCAAATACAAGTACATGGTCTTACTGTGCACTACCATATGAGGATGAAACATAATAAAATTGTAAGCAGGGCTGCATGGTTACTATACTAGCATCATGTAGCACATGAAGTCCAGATACCAGTTTTTTTTCACATCAGAATCACCTATGACAGCTAAGGATATCTCCTAGAAACCTAGCATTCAGAAGAACTCTCCTTGAAAAATTCTTTTTTAGAACAAATGAAGAAATTGCAGAATGGAGTTTGTTTACTTTCCTGTTGTTTAAATTTGTAAATTTTATGGGAGTATAAGAAATATGTCTATTTCCAAAAGAAAGCTTTTTATCATGGTGCAGATGCCTTTGATAATTACTGGTGTAGTTGACTATGCACCAACCATAATTTTGGTTAAGCCAGAGCTATCCAAAGAGTTGATTGGTTACTCTTAATAGTTTCTGTATCATCACTTTTCTCTTAAGATTGATGCTACAAGTCAAGTTAAATAGATTCAGTGCCCATTAATTCTTCTGCATAAGTTCTGAAGTGTTCCTTGACATCTTTTTCATTATTTAAATTTTATCTTCCATCTCATATTTCTCAGATTCTTTTCTTCAGTTATTCTGTATAGCTGTCAAAGAAAAGATGTGCCAGACAACTTAAACAGTCAAAGAAGACTTTATTCAAGATTATTGCAGTAGGGGAGAGAGATTAAACTCGACTCTGATGAAACAAAAGCCAGGAGAGATTTTAAGCACTGTCTTGAGCTAGTGAAACAGTTCTGGAGGATGTTAGTGGGGAAATTTGTCCATGTGATTAGGCCTTCTGTGTTTGCTAATTGGTGCTTACCAAAGTGAGGCTCCTCTTGTCCCACAAATACTGGGAGATGGGGCCATATAGTTCTTTCTTTTTTGCCAACTTTGAGGTATAATTAACAAATCAAAATTGTATATCACTAAAAAAAAAAAAAAAAAAAAAAAAAAAATTGTATATCACTTAAGAGGATTAATACATTTCAAAGGATGGCTCCAGGTTCTTTAAAAAAGACATTCCTGGGTTTTAAAACTGGGAAGAGGCTGAGAAGAGATATACATCTCAAAGAAGCAGAGAATTAATTTTTAATTGCAAGTTTTCTAAAGTAAGAGCTATTAACAAAAGAATAAACCTGTCTATAGTAGTCCCCCTTAATATATGCTGAGATTTTAACAATATAAGTGACTGTTATCTCCTCTATTTGATGTCTATCAAAGGTTTTACAAGTTGGAAGCTGTTCTGTCTTCCCAATTTGAAACGTCCCATAATGTCTAGATTTCTTCTATTTCCTCGACATTTCTTAAATTGAAATTTCTTTTCTTCATTGAGTTCTGGAGAACTCATCTAAAGCTTGCAATTTTTTTTCTGGTGCAGTCTATAGGAATCAATACATAAAATTAGCTTTCTGTTTTCCAGTCTCTGCCCTTGAAGGTAGAAGTTCACTGTCTGTATTAAATGGCTTCCATGTTATCATGTGTAATTTGGCATTTTGACCCAATATTTTTTATAACTGCATAACGCAGATGATTATCTGTTTTCCAACCAAAATATCCTTTACTGCTCATTGTCAACCTCTAAGCCAATGCTATATATTGTAGAGTGTGTTTGTTATACCAGTGCAACAATTCTACTATTAATCAGCTGAGACAGGCTAGGTTATGTTGAGATAATAAACAATACCAAAATCTTATTGGTGTAAAGCAGAGTTTGCTTTCTTGGTTATATTACGTGTCGTTTTGTGTCTTCTGGGTACTCTGATACACACTTCCTTAATAGAGAAAGTATAGTGGCAAAAAGAAAAAAAGTTTTGGACTGTCTCACACTGACAATTACAGTATCCAGCCTGAAAATTACATGTGCCACTCTGTGCTCACAAACCATGGGCCAAAACAAATCTTTTAACTACATCCAAATACAAGGGAGCTGATGAAACAATTCTACACTAGGTCTGGGAGTAAGGAGGTAATAAAAATACCTGGAAAACAATATTTATGATTACCAACATAACTATTTATTCTTGTCTCCTGCCACTTTCTTCCCAAAATGAGTTAAATATGATAAATGCATTGTTATCAAAATCTAAATGTCACCCAATATTTTTTAAAAAATTAAAATAGAAAAATTTCATTAATGCCAAAATCAGCATTACTTGAAATGAAAACTATAGCCATTATAACTTGATCTCTAACAATCTAAATAACAACCATTACAATAGATAGCAGTTATTAAAATACTTGTTTGCTTGTTTCTCATATATAAAACTGTAAATCGGTTTTAAACTGCAGAGGCGTGGTGCTGGACCAAAATGCACGATGAAATTGTTTTGGATAAAAGTAATAGAGAAAATTCTAGTACAATGCATTAGTGCTTCTGTTGAGCCAGGAGTAATAATGAAACTTCTGAATCTCAATGTAGAGGCATTTTCAGTTAACAGTGAACCTGTTAGGAAGATGGATTTGAGTCTTTTGCTTCCATTCTGAAAGCCATACCTGAAAAATGTGATTCTATATATCTGTCATCAAGCTGAAAGCCAGAGGAGAATGGGCTTCTAAAATCAGTTGCAGGTACTAAAACATGATCTCCATGTTGCTAGCTCAGGATAAATTTTATGAGAGATTTTAGGGCTATGACAAGTCATATCTGGTATAGTTGACTGAAATTTCCATAATTTTCATTTTTTGAGCATGTGTATGAGATAATACAAGTACAATTTTATTGTCCCTTTAAGAAAAACTTTAAAAAGATAACCTCAATAACTAAAGCATAACTAAAATAAAATATTGTGAGGAATGTTCTAGCTCTTTAAAAAAGTTTTATATGTATGTGGGTAGGGGATTAGATTTTAGTTTAAACATTGTCCATATTCATTTCAGTCAGAGAACATCTTGTGATTGAGAATTATTGAGGTTAATATAAAAATAAAAATAGAAAATCTTCTGATTTTTCAAATTATACTTTTTTGTATGCAACTCTGCCTAACACAGTGCTAAGATGTTAACTTTCCAATATTTGACTCTTTTGGAGTTCAAATTCATAAACACGTGCAAAATACATGCACTACCTCTTATGTCATCCAATAAGACCCCTGATAGGTAATGCATGATTTTTTTTCTAAATTAGTTAAAATTCAATCTCCATCTCTGGTATGCATTATGGCTCAAGACAAAAAGTGTCTGTGTCAGTAACATAGAAAAACATTAAGTTCACACTTCATGTATGACTGGAAGTACCTCATCTTTATTCTAATTAATATGTTACACTTATCTAATTTTCTAATGTTTTCTAATTTTCTAATATACTTCTACTTCATTTCATTGCCATGAAAATTCTGTAAGTTTCAGGAATGACTTTGTCAATATTAAAGAAACAGAAGCTCCATGACATTAAAAGACTTCTGCAAATTTGGAAGTCTTGTGTCACAAAACGAATTCCATTTTTCTGATTCTAGATTCAGAATTCTTTCAATTATACACCATAAGCATATTGCATTCATTAGGGCATCCACTTATAAGTGATTGGTTTGAGTTATGTGGTCGACCATTAATTCAGAGAATTCAAACCAGGGCTTAGGGACTCAGAAATACAAGTGTATTTAATTATATCTGCTTCTCAAGTAACCGTTTTTCAGTTGTTCATAATTAGGATGTAAGAATGACTAATACTTCTGGGCAAAGATGGTGAAATAAATTATAATCATAAAATCACTCTCCCAAAATACATATACTTCTTGCTATTGAAATTCTCAAGATCAAAATAGTTTCTATAATTTTTTCTAAAACTCAATGTCTGAATAAAAACTCTGCTGTAATCAACCTGCATGCATGCCAGGAAGGAAACATTTTGCTTAAGTCCACAAAAAGAGCATGTAGAATGCACTGCGGTTACATATCAGCTTTTCTCTCAGTAGGCATCTCTTTGCTGTTCATGCCATTTAAACATATTTTGCACTGTTATTATCATCTTCTCCATCTTTTCCCTGAGGCTTAGCTTTTCAGAGATTTCAGAGTGTACTCCTGCTAGACACTGAGGATATCATCAATCTGTACCCAGTGAAAACAGTATTTTTAGTATCATTAATTTTTTTTCATTTTTATTACAATATATGATCACTGATGTGCAAAGAGAAATCACAATTTGTATTTGATAATGTACACGATCATCGTAACTACAAACAAGCATAGTCACTAATTAATTCATTAAGATTTAAACAATTGGGTTATTGCTGTTCTAAATGTTTAATATTATGATGACATAGAGCAACTTTAACCTTTAAATCTTTAAATGTTCTGTCCTATTAGGCTACCCCTTTCTTCATCTTTAGCTAGAGAGCACACATTTGTTGGGGCTTTTTTGCCTGCAGTAAGTGTTTCTAGGTTGCCATTTTCTTCGTCTTCAACTCAGGGATATACTAGACAGAAAGAAATACCAGGGAACTCACCACTTATTGTTCCTTGGACCCTGAAATCATTAACCTGTCTTCCTCTCTTCACCTTTCAGAGTTCAGAGTCTTCTTATATTTGTTTCATATATCATGTCCAGGGATTTTAGTTGTACTTACTAGGAAACATAGGGAAAAGTGTCTTCTTCATCTGTTCAGAATTGGAAAACCTATAGCAGCATTTTATTTTGTTCTTGTTCTAGCGTCAAACTGAAAATAACCTAAATGACTATTAAAATTAACAGTGGAATGGATAAAATATGATCTATTCATATCATGGAAAACTATACTAAGATGGAAGAGGATAAAATGCGAGTTATGCATCAGCATGGGTGACTCAGATATAATATTACACTTGATCTTAGCCAAAAGGCCGAAAAGCGATCAGACAGATATAATATTAAGAAAACTAGCCAAAATAAATGAATATTTAGCATATGATTCTGTGTATATACATGTCAGTATAACACAAAATAAATACTTCATGATAAAACTCAAAAAATTTGTTCCATTTAGGGAGGTATAAAAATTGAAAAAGTAGCATGAAGGAAGTTTTAGGGGATCTAAAAATATTCTATATCTTGAATTATTAGGTTGCTATACAAATGTGTTCGCTTTGCAAAAATTTATAATGTATACCTAATCTTTGTACGCTCTACCATATGTATCTTATATTTACATTTGGTTATAATAAAACATTTCCAAAAAATCTACCAGAAACATTATACATAATTTTGACTAATTGAATCTTTTCTCCTAGAGACTTGAAACAAGAGAATGGAACCTGCCATTTATACTTCTATTAATCATTACAGCAGAGATCCTAACCAATGTAAAATAGCAAGAGGGAAAAATAAAAGATAAGATAAATGGAGAGAAAGAAATTAAAAGGTAATTATTAGAAGATGATATAGTTGTTTGCAAGAAGATGTATACTCTAAAAATTAGTGTGTTCCAAAATAGAGAAATTATTTTTATATACTATTAACAAAATATTAGAAATATTAAATAATATAAATATAATGTAATATAATATAATTTAAAATAAATATTAAATAATATAAATAATTAGAAATATTACATAATTATCCAATATTCTAAAACTACTAAGTAGTACTTACAGAAATTAATGAAGACATAAGAGGAAAAATATACTATGCTCATCCACTGAATATCTCAATACTAATATATAGAGTCAATAAAATTTAAATAAACCCAAGCAGGAGATTTTTGGACATTAAAAAGCTGATTCCTAAGTTTATACTAGCAGACAGAAGGTGAAGACTAGCCAAGCCAACCTTAAAAAAAGGAACAACTTTGACGACCTATACTATCTGTTAAAAACCACGTGCTCTGCCAATTCCATGAGAAGAACATGTCCAGACTAGTATGCTGGTTCAAGGAATAGGGATGAGAGACATGTGGAGCAGAGGCCCCCTTAGCTGAGCCCAGCTAGGTCTGGTGACCTCCAGTCTTGCACAAAAGTGAAAACAGAGCTTCCCTGGTGGCGCAGTGGTTGAGAGTCCGCCTGCCGATGCAGGGGACGCGGGTTCGTGCCCTGGTCCGGGAAGATCCCACATGCCGCGCAGCGGCTGGGCCCGTAAGCCATGGCCGCTGAGCCTGCGCGTCCGGAGCCTGTGCTCCGCAACGGGAGAGGCCACAACAGTGAGAGGCCCGCATACCGCAAAAAAAAAAAAAAAAAAAAAGTGAAAATAGACCAAGCATAAATTAGCTGATTAGTAAACTGAGCCGACTATAAACTCATCTACAAGTACATGATTTAATATTAATATGTTGCATATTGGTGAGATTTTATGATTGTTTGATACATAATCATATTGTGGCTAGTTTTATATGTGTTTATATATATATATATACACACACACACACACACAGACACCCATATACTTCACATATATTTATGATAAAGCATAAAGTATTTTATTCTATAAATACACCATATAGTCACACTCTCATATTTAAGGTGAGTGAACCAAATATGAATTTGTTAAAAAAGTCACCAATTGTTAATTATTCATTTCAAAACATAAAATTATAGCTTGAAAAACCAGTTGCAGAATGGTCAGATCACCAATTTACTCTTCTTTAAGTATACTGATCACCTCCAACCTTCCGACTTGTTCTTATTATTTCACTGAAATAAGACTTAACTCCCTAGTCTTACATCCCATGAGATCTAGAGCAGCAGTCCCCAACCTTTTTGGCACCAGGGACCAGTTTTGTGGAAGACAATTTTTCCAAAGGCCGGGGGTGGGGGTGGGGGGGTTCAGGCAGTAACGTGAGTGGCAGAGGAAGCTTCGCTTGCTTGACCACCACTCCCTTCCTCCTGTGCGGCCTGGTTCCTAACAGGCCACAGACTGGCACCGGTCCATGGACTGGAGGTTGGGGACCCCTGATCTAGAACATCTACAACAGTAGCATTCCCAATTTCTTGCACAAATGGAAAGACATTGCCAATAACACTTGTGGATGATCTGGGTGGCTAGGTCACATGGTCAAGCGTGAATGTTACTTTGAACTTAGGCTCCTTTTCCTATCCTCTGTCGTTCAACCTCTGGGTTTTCCCACTGTTCTCCTTCTTATCATAAGCAGAATCCCTTGAATTTAGAGCTAAAATGAGCACCTTCTAAGATGAACTTCACTGTACAGTTGTGGAAACAGACCCAAAGTGACTTCTCTAAAGACATTATGTTGGCTAGACACAGAGCTAATGCTAAAAATCAAGATATTCTTATTCATATCTGTAGGTCTTTTAGGATTCCCTAATATCTTGCTCTACTATAGACTACTCCTGACATTTATTCTGGGTTCCTGGCCAGAAATTTGGAAACTAGTGCTGACATCTTTGGTGCCTAGCAATAGACAAAGAGGAAAATTCTAAGATCATTGCTAATTTAGCTAATCTATAAACATATGCTCAAAAGTCAACTGTACCCAGGTTTCATGTATAAATTTAAGTATATTAAAACTTATAGAGCTTAACCAAATGCTAGACTCTGTAACAGTTTAATTTACTTTACATTAATTCCTATCAGGCAGTTAAAGTGAGATTTCATTTAAGTTCCAAACAGATTGTTCTTTAACATGTGATTTACCAGAGTCATCAGTAATTTATTAAGAGAATTTGCTTTTTCTGGGATAAATAATTGCACTAATATATTAAATCAAAACTGTAATGTTTAATGACAAGATTGCTACATTTTCTATCTTGCTCTTTAAAAGTGGACTAAGCCCCTATATTTTTCAAAAGAGTATTCTCATTTTTTTCCTGGTAAAGAAAACCTGGGGACAAAAAGGTATTGAAAGCAAAGTTGAAATAAGTAAAGGAACAGAAATTGCAGAGCTCTTCATTTGAAGATGCTTGCTTAAAAAGGCCAAAAAAGCACAAGTATCAAAGATATTAAGATTTAAATGATTCTGTGGGGCATATGAAATGTCACAGTTATTTTTTAAGTTACACTGAGAAAAATATATATTAATACTTAGATATTAATTGCATTTTAAAATGGACAGTGCTTTACAAAAATTAATAAATTTTGATTACATCCCTTTGAGGTGGATGAGTATTTTTAAACACTGTCAGAAATGCATTGGCTCTAGCGATAATAGTTATTGCCTTAGTAACATGGACACCACAGGCCCAATACCAAAATCTTTACTCGTGCAAAATGTTCAGTGGCTTTAATGAGCATTCTCTGTGAATCCAGATCCAAATTGTGCCCCATGTGCTCACTTCTTTGAAAAATGTTTGAACTCAATATTGCTTTATTCTTGTTAACTGTGTATAGTACAGCACATGCGAGTCACCCACAACAGCATGGGGTAATTTAGGCTGATACTGCAATTACATTTAGACTTCATCATTTGGGTCAAGCAAATGAATTTCATATAGATAAGCCTGGTCCCTTATGAGGGGTGGCTTTGCCTAACAAAGAATAAAGGCAATGAAAGTCATTTTTGAACGTGTGCTTTTGATGGTCACAATTCAGTGAGTACGCCACTGGTGTCTGCGCAATATTAGAAAACACTATCCTTTCATAGCTGGATGAGTGCTTTAAATTTCAGTTAGAACCTCCACGAGGGCAACCTTGGACAACCTCATAGGAGTATATGCAAGTCATCTTCCCAACTAAATTCAAATACAGAGCAACCAAATTTAGAAATTTTTCAATAATGATCATGAGAAATGCAACACTGATAATCTGAATAACAATATATGATATTATATATCTTAAATTTTGCACGCTTTTTGTTATCATACATTATCTAATTGCTAAACCAGACTGTGAGGCAGATAGGGCAGAAATTGTTTTCAGCATCAATCTTGAACGTACAATTCAAGTCTGATGCCAGGGAAGTAAAACAAACAAAGCAAAGACACACACACACACACACACACACACACACACACACACACACACAGGAAAACAATATGTGCTTTAAAATTGGGACAGGGATTCCCTGGTGGCGCAGTGGTTGAGAGTCTGCCTGCCAATGCAGGGGACACAGGTTCGTGCCCCAGTCCGGGAGGATCCCACGTGCCGCGGAGCGGCTGGGCCCGTGAGCCATGGCTGCTGAGCCTGCGCGTCTGGAGCCTGTGCTCCGCAACGGGAGAGGCCACAACAGTGAGAGGCCCGCGTACCGGAAAAAAAAAAAAAAAATTGGGACAAATTTGACCTCAAACCCTAACTCTGTCAGGCCATGGAAACTCTTTCAACCTCAGTGTCTTTATCTGTAAAATATGGATGATAACAGCTATTTCTATTATTCTGTGTATTTTGTGATGAAAGGTAGTTAAAGTTATATTAATTAATTTTAATTAAAGTTAAGTATTTTAGGTTAATTTTTTGAAGATAACTCACAGAATATTTAATTTTCAAATCAGTAACAATACAGAATGAAAATGAAAAAAATATTTTAATCAATACAAAAGATGAGGTGAGATTAAAAAGAAGTATAGCAAAAGTATGACAAAGACAACACAAAAGAGAATGACAGAAATAATCCAAATATATAAAATAAATATAAGTAGACTAATTTGATTAATTTGGATAAAAAGTCATCTATATACCACTTATGAGACACATTGTGATGGTTAATTTTATGTGTTAACATGACTGGGCCACAGGGTACCCAGATATTTGGTCAAACATTATTCTGGGTTTATCTGTTAGGGACATAGTTTGAATGAGATTAACATTTAAATTGGTGGGCTGATTAAAGAAAATTGCCCTCCTTAATGTGGGACTGCTCAGCCTTCATAATTGTGTGAGCCAATTCCTTATAACTGATAGATAGATACATAGATAGATACATAGATAGATAGATACATAAACATCCTGTTGAATCTGTTTTTCTGGAAAACCTTGACTAATACACATATGAAGACATAAGGACCCAGACAAAAGAGTTTGAGAGTATATATATGGAAAATACACAAAATCAAAAGACTCTATTAATCTCAAATTAAATAATCTTTATGGTAAAAATTATTATTAAGATTAAAGAGAATAAAATGTTCGATTAACTCCAAACCTGTATAAAGCTTATAACTTCAAACTATAGGAAGCAAAAAGTGACAGATTTACAAAAACTATTGACAAAGCAACAAATACAATTGAATAATTTAACACTATCTCTATTTAAAATAATAGACTTCAAAGATAAAATATTGCTAAAGGTATACAAAATGTAAATGATATAATTAATGATCATGACCAAATTAACATATACAGTCTCCTCCTTCAACAGTTAGGTAGGAAATGCATACTTACTTTTTCAAGTACACATGGACATTTACAAAAATTTACCACATTATAGGCCATAAAGCAAACATTAACACATTTCCAACAGTGGATAAAATAGAGGATACTCTGACTACCATGTAAACAGCAAAAATTTTTGAAAAAATTATTCAATGAACACAGCCAGAAAACTAGAAATTAAGAATGAATGGGCCAAAGAAGAAGTCATAATGGATATTAGAGAATAATTTGAACTTTAAAATAAGGTAAACACTTCATATCAATATTTGTGGGACACAGGTAAAACAGTCTGTTAAGAAAATACATATCCAAAAGTGCTTATATTAGAAAAGAAGTAAAAATAAACACTAATGAGCTATTTTATTCAACATTAAATTTCCCAATTTTAATAACTGTACTGTATTTAGGAGAATATCTTTGTTTTTAGGACAATATAGAAACAGATATGTAAAAATATTTACAACCGGTTAATCACATCATTGAGAAAATAAACTCTCAGTTGGAGAGGATAATGCTATAGACATTTGTGATCTTAGTACAAGGACTTTGGGTGAGTGTTATGTTCAAGGAAAATGATTGAACTAGGGAACTTATGCTAATGCTTAATTGCATCATTTTGTCCATCCCTTTCTTAAAGAGACTTACTGTATAGGTTTTTCATGGAAGGGACTTATATACCTGCTCTACACAGCTTGAACATTGTTTCTTGTGCTTCTGAAGAAGGAAATACCATTCTTGAGTGATGAAAGCAGCCCTGGGAAGGAGGACTCAAACAATTGGGCCATGGCTAGGATAAACAATGCATTTATTTTTTTTATTTTTTTATTTTTTTGGTACGCGGGCCTCTCACCGCTGCGGCCTCTCCCGCTGCGGAGCACAGGCTCCGGACGCACAGGCCCAGCGGCCATGGCTCACGGGCCCAGCTGCCCCGCGGCACGTGGGATCCTCCCAGACCGGGGCACGAACCCGCATCCCCTGCATTGGCAGGCGGACTCCCAACCACTGCGCCACCAGGAAAGCTGCAATGCGTTCTTTTTTCACTGCTATCCATATCAAATGCTAAAGCCTTTAAGAACAAACACAGAATAAGTTCCAAAAAAAAAGGATTTATGTGAAAATTAAACACACAAAGGAAATTTAAAACAATGGAACATGTCAGAAATTAGAAAAATGTATAGAATTTCAAAGCTCTGTCTCATTACACTATAGGATATATATTTCTATTTTTACATGTACTCATGTTATTTCCTTACTCCTGTTAATAATCAGCCTTTGCAGTTTTGTGACCACATTGTTCAAATAGTGTTATAAACAGCAAATATTTGATATGTGTTCATCAAATTATGCAAGGGAATAGAGCTAAACATTATATTGAAATAACTTCTATTGTATTTTTTGTTAGCTTTTTACTTTTGTGAGTTATTTTCAACTAACTTTTTTCAGTGCACATTAAGAACATACTATGCTTCAACCAGTTACAGTAACCAAGACACAGAGGCAGCCTAAATGGATAAAAAAGATGTGGTGTATATATATATATATATATATATATATATATATATATATATATATATGTATACACACACACACACACACACACACACACAATGGAATACTACTCAGCCATAAATAATGAAATAATGCCAATTGCAGCAATATGGATGGACCTAGAGATTATCATACTAAGTAAGTCAGACAAAGAGAAATACCATATGATACCACTTATATGTGGAATCTAAAATATGATACAAACGGACTTATTTACAAAGCAGAGACTCACAGACATAGAAAACAAACTTATAGTTACCAAAGGGGAAACAGAGGGGGAATAAATTAGGAGTTTGAGATTAGCAGATATAACATATTATATATAAAATAAACAGCAAGGCCCTACTGTGTAGCAGCATAGGGAACTATATTCAATATTCTATAATAACTTATAATGAAAAATAATATGGAAAATAATATATATAAGTATATATATAAAACTGAATCACTCTGCTGTACACCAGAATCTAACACAACATTGTAAATCAACTATACTTGAATAAAAAAAGAACACACGATGCTTCCTTTGCCATCTTTATGGTATCAGTCCTTTTATAGTTAATATTTATGGTATTAGCCCATTATAACACCTTACATAAAATACTTAAAATATCTCTATGCTTGCATAGTTTTCTATTGCTGCCAGAACATGTTGCCACAAACTTAGAGGCTTAAAAAAATACCCATCTATCATCTAACAGTTTACGCTGGCCAAAAGTCCTAGCACAGGGGGACTCAGCTGTTTCCTTTCATCTCATTCTCATAAGACCAAAATTAAGGTGTTGGCTAGGCTGCATTCCTTTCTTCAAGATCTGGAGAAGAACATGCTTGCAATGTTTTCAGATTGTTGACAGCACTCAATTCCTTGAAGTCAAAGGACAGATCCTTACTTCCTTTCTGGCTATCAGCCGGGGGCTGACTTTAGCTCCAGAGGTCTCCCCAGTCCATGCATGCAGCCCTCACCATCTCAGAACCAGCAATGACATTTGCAACCAATCTCCATGTGGAATCTCCTTGACCTCCCTGACTACTGTATCTCAGCAGACTACTCTTCTGCTGCATTTCACTAATTTCCTCCTTCCCCAGCTGCTTTTAAGGGCTCATATGATTAGATTGGGCCCACCTGAATAATCCAGGCCATTCTCCTTACTGTAAGGTCCTTAACCTTTATTACATCTGCAAAGTTCCTTTGCCTTGTAAAGTATTATATTCATAGCTTTCTGGAATCAAGCACGGACATCCTTGGCAGTTCACTAGTCATCTGTTCTTAAGTATTCAAATCCACAAACATCTTTAAGCTAGTTACTTGAAACAAGATTTCTGAAAGACTTTGAGGCAACTAGGTTGCTTTATTGTTGTTGTTGTTTTCCTGAGACAAAAATCCTATAAGATAGTAGATATTATACTACTAAATTTGCTTAGCAAAATGTCATTGACAAATCCAAGCATATACAAACATGTACTAATTTTTTAGTCATTCATTATGTGGAAACTCAGTATTGTTTCCCAGAGAAGAAATGCATGAAAGATGTGTTGTTCCTGCTGTCTACTATTTCCTGCTTAGTCAGAAATTCCAAACCCATGAAAATTCTAAATCCATACATTATCTTGTCCCAAGGCCTGCAGATTTTGATATTTAGCTATACTACTTCAAGGCATTAATTTAAAGTAAGTTATTTAGCAATTTGTCCATGTTCAAATTCTTAGTATTTGGTTGTTTTGTAGGTAATCCTAGTAAAGCTACTTTCTGTAACTGTTTTTAAATTCTTGCAATTCATAGGGCATAGGGCAAAACAAAATTACAAAACACATTATAAAAGATCATATATTTTAATATCAATAATAATAATACTTCTTAGTGAAATAATAATCAGATAATATTGTTTTGATGATATGTCATAAAGAGAAAGAACCATGGGGATTTTGCTTTGCTTTGCTGTTTTTTTGTTGCTTCGTTATTGTGGCTGTTTTTAATGAGTGTGAGAAGACACGAAAGATTCAGTGACATGAAACTCCTTATGGAAGTAAATTGAGCCAGTCTAAGAGAAATAGCCCATATATTATGACTGAGGAAAAGATTAACTTCACATTAAAGGAAAGCTGGAATGCACAGACATACTGACAGGCAAAAAAGACCATTAACAAGGGACAATTTCTGAGAGAGTGTAAAATTTACCACAGATTTAAAATATTTGCTTTACTCATAAATTCTCAGAATTTTGAGTAAGTTGTTGAGGCCCAAGGATAATCTTGAAGGTGCTTAAGCTTTAGCATTTATCACCATGACACTCCTTAAGAGGGTTCCCAGTGCTGAATTTGCAATACTCTTTTCCTAATCAATTTCACCCAAAGGCCTCAGTGGAGTTTGCTACACTACAGCCTATTTCAATCACTGGCCAGTAAGAAAACTAATATTAAGGCTTAGTTAAGAGAAAAGAAAGTAATTATTCCCCAGATATTTTGACTTTCTTAATGGGAGTAATTCCAACTTTTTTATTTTAGAATTTTAGAGGGCCAAAAGTGCAACATTTAAATTTATCTGATTATGTATCAGGACTATTAATAATTATAAGTATATTACTTTTGTATGATATGCTCATCTTTATACTATGAGAAATATGTATAATTTCCTAACTATATTACTTCTGTTATAGCACTGGAGCCTTAATGCAGGAGAGAAGAGAATGAATGAAGAAACATAGGGAGTAAATGCTTCCCTGAACCAGACTAGGTTATTTTATTATATGATTCAGTTTCTATTGCCCTGTAATCCCAATTCCTAATCAATTTATTGTGTTATAACCAAGGCCTAAATGCTAATTTATTATGTATCTACTTAAGGGAAGCTTTTAAAAAATAATGGCAACAATCAATACAAAATTCATTTTTATGTAGTTTGAATAGTTTTATCATTATAATTGAGTGTCTTATAGAAAGGATGCCCCACTAAGGATTTAAATTTCATTTTTTAAACAACTTTTTGTTAGAAGATCAAATTAAGCTTTCCCTTGAAAATATGAATGGGAATAGGAAATCTTGAAATTGTTTTGAATATTCAATTTATCTTGGAAACATCATCTTGGAATGACAGAGCAAAATATTCCTTAGGAAAGCAATTGATGTTGGAATTAACCCAGGTTGTTCTCTTATATAATCAGATCTCATGTTTTGAGGAGGATGAGGAAAACCAAGCTAAAGTGAACGCCCCTCCCAAAAAAAAAAACCCCACACAAAAAAAGCCAAAGAACAAAAACAAGCAAATTAAAACAATAATAAATCTCATGCTAGAATATTATTTGATGGAGAGGAGGGAGAGATTATAATACTGGTATACAAGTGGTTAATTGTCTAAGAAGGCCTTATTCTATATCCTGGGCTCAGATTTCACCTAAAGGTGTAGTTTGTAGATAAAAAAAGAGATGATTTCTAAAAAAAAAACTTTGAGCAAGACATGGAGAAGAAAGTTGTCCCCAGAGAACCATGATAATAAGTTTCTGTTTCACCTTCTATGGGTAAAGCCTTGATAGAAACTATGCTTCTGCTTTCAACTACTTTGGTACCAACATTTCAACATAAGCAATAGTCTTCCTGTAGTCTGCATTTTTAGCAAGAGCAAATCAAAACGGAGCCATTTACTGAGAATTCTCTTACAGTCTGTTGGAAAGATGCAATAGTCGTATCTTCCATTTGTATATTTTTGTCAATCCTCACGGATCCCAAATTTGCAACTTTACCTACTTGCTAAAATTTATTTGTAACCCCCAAATTAACAATTACAGGCACTTTTGCAATCATTCATGGAAATGCACAGAGTGGCAAAAAATGAGTTGCCCAGTCTGTGTGTTCCAGCTGAGGACAAACAGGAACCTTCTTGTTTCAGCTCTCATGATCTAAACAAGTGTCCTTTTCATGGTCTGTTTAGTGTCATGTTTTCCACATTTTTGTGCTTTTGGTTGGTGATTTCGCTATTTAAAATCCCCCCACACACACACTGTGCTGAGGTGCTGGCTAGTGTCCTAGATGCAAGTCAGAATGAATCAACAACATATATTAAATAAATTATCTTTAACAGGAACACATGTAAAATGAGATTGTGTATTGATCAGTTGACAAAAAGGTTGTGACCAAAATTCACAGGAACTTGGCCCTTCATTCCCTTAAGATCAATAGTTCAGTATTTGCTAATTCAAAGTTCAAGGAAACTTAATAGAATGTAACTACTGCAAACGAGATTTGACTGCGTGTGTGTGTGTGTGTGTGTGTGTGTGTGTGTGTGTGTGTGTGCGCGTGTGTGTGTAGATAGATATATAGATAGATTGAAACAGGGTTTTTGTATCGTATTTGAGGTATAATTTTCAGAGTTAAATGACCTGATTGTAAATATTTAGTTCAGTAAGTTTTGACAATTATATACTATTTGTCCACTATATAAAAACTATATATATTAGTATAGTCACCATAGAAGATCCTCTTGTGTTTCTTTTCAGTAAATTTTTTGCAAGATAATTCTGTCACTGAAAACTACTTTTGACTCTTCTTGGATCTCAGAAATGAAAGCATACATTTTGTATTTTTCTACATCTGGCTTTTTTCACAAACTGTGATTTTTGTGACTCATCCATGTTGTTGTACCTATTGTATAAATAGTTTAGTCCTTTTTAATGAGCAGTAGTCTATTACATTAATGTGCCACAATATCTTTATCCATTGTCCTATTAGTGAATTTTAGTTTTGTACCCAATTATTTACTATTTTAGTTCACCATTCTTGTAGACTATGTTGAACGATTTTCATGAATCTATTACTCAATTTACGTTTTCTTTTGTGAAGTGTCAATTCAAGTATTTTTGCACGTATTTTATTTTTCACTATTGATTCATAGTTCTTTACATACTAATATGTCCTCTAAGAGATATATGTATTGTGAATATCTTGCTCCAAGTTGTTACATGCATCATCATCTTCTTTATGGAGTTTTTTGATAAGAAATTGCCAATGTTCATTAAGTTCAGTTTAGCAATATTTTTTATGATTCTTTCCATGTTCTAAATAAGAAATCTTTCCCTACTCCAAGACTCTTAAGGCAATTCATATTTCCTTTTACAATCTTTATGACTCTGCCTGTTATGATTAGGCCTACAATACATATTCAATTCATTTTTGTGTGTGGAGTGAGTGATGAGTAATTTGTTTTCCCATAGGGTATCCATTTTTGAGCACCATTTATTTAACAAATAGAAACTTTGCTTTCTTTAAAAGAACTGAACTATCTCTTTTTAAAAATACTCATAGATTATTTGTCTATTTCTAGCCATTTTTTTGTTCCATTTATCTGATTGCTTATGCTCTGTTTCCCCAGAAAGACTCATTATGTAATTAATAAATATTTTAACTGATGTTGATCTATGCCACATGCATGGGATCATAAGTCTCAACATCCAAACAAAATTTTGGATGGGGTATTAATCTTGTCCTCTGTGAGGCAACAATAAGGCATATAATCTAATACTGATAGTTTCACTTCTTTCTCAGACATTATGTTTATTGTTTCATTTCTTTGCTCTAATGTACGGGCTAGGACTTCAGTACAATGTTGAATAGAAAGGATTATAGTGGAATCTTTCTAAATATGATGTTATCTGAGTCTTTTTTAAAAAATAGATGCCCTTTATAAAATTGATAAAATGCCACTCTATTCCCAAATTGCTGAGGTGTTTTATCTTAAATAGATGTGCAATTTGGCCAAATACATTTTGGACATTTATTGTAATAACTCTTTTTAAAATTTCTGATTCCACTTTATGAATGACTTTTTACCATTTATTCTTTGTGTTATTTATAGTAATTGCTCTAGAGATTACACCATGTAACTTAAGTTCCACAGTTTATACTCAAATGATAATATATTATTTTACAAAAATACAAGAACCTTATATTAGTAGATACTATATAATCTCTATATATCTGCAATGATTCTATTTCCAAATAAGGGTACATTCTGAGGTCCTAGGGGTGACAACTTTAACATATGAATTTGGTAAGACATGACACTCAGATTTCCTGCCACACACCCATTCTTCAGAGAATTGATACAAGACGCTCATTGCAGTCTTGTAGAGATTTGGAGGACTGCATTTCTTTCAGCACTCTTGCCCTGTCCCCATCTTTTGGCTGGCTATCACCTTTTAATTAGAGGATGACCTCTATAACTATTGGACAGATATTTCTGATATCTCTCTTACCCTTCTCCAGCATTCAATGGGCAGCTGCCTTGTACTCAAAAAAGGCTCTCTGCCTTCAGTTTGGGGGAATAGTCATGTACCTAGGAGTGCTATCCTGTCCCGTCCCTCCCCACAACCCCCACGCCTGCCCACCAAAGAAGATGGTTGCCTT
Source organism: Lagenorhynchus albirostris (assembly GCF_949774975.1). Classification (NCBI taxonomy): domain Eukaryota; kingdom Metazoa; phylum Chordata; class Mammalia; order Artiodactyla; family Delphinidae; genus Lagenorhynchus; species Lagenorhynchus albirostris. The sequence continues at coordinate 61,455,643 of NC_083101.1, read as the reverse complement.
CCACTTGATTAGAATCTTGTCAGCCACTAGGGTATGGGAACTATATATATAGTGAGCTTTTCCTCATTTTGAAACTCTACTAGGAATAAAATCAGCCATGGTCATCACTTTTCTCCTAGGAAGGGCATGCCATTTCCTGGAATTTAGTTTATTTAGATTTTTAAATTTTTTTTGCATCTTCACCCCTCTGATTTTTGTAAAACTGATTTTTTGCTCATATATCTTGTTATAAGGTTGGTAGAAATATTCTATTGTGATTTTTAAATTCTAATCAGTATGCAGTCCCTCCATCATGTCTTTCTTGACAGGAGTCACATAGAAAATGCAAGACTGTTGCATTAAACAACTCCAGTGATACCATTCCCATCATAGTCTATGTAAATATTGTCCCCTGGAGCCATACAGTTCTCAAAATACATGGCTGGACATACTGTTCCAGCCAGCAAGTGCTTCAGTGTTAACAGGTCTCATTCAAGAAAGCCTGAGTCTGTTCTGTGTAGTGACTATGAGCTGGGAGAGAATTGAAATAATTTATTTGAATGATTCAAGCCTTGCGTATTCTCACTGGAAACTTTTCTTCCCTGAGTGAAGAAATAAAAAGTATTTTAATCTGATGGGCTCTAGTGTATTTTCTTGGGAGAACTTGACATGATATAACACAGAGTGATAAGAAGCCCGCCACCTAATGCTTAGCTTCTGAAGTGAGCAACACATTTCTAATAACCCAAGGCAATTAAGGTAGTCAACAATTTTACCTCAACTTCCACAGAACCAAAAACCAAAGTTCATTTTGCACAATCACCAGCTTTCCTCAGTTTGACAGAGGTAAAATCAAATAGATGTGAATTCTCTTTTAAGATTCTTTTCAACAATAAAGTAGTTTTCTTTTGGGTTTATCAGATGGTAGATTAAAGACATGAAAAAGAGTAATTTGAAATTCTGTAATTCTATGCTTTTCAATATTTTAGGATCTAAGCACTTTCCTTCCTTAGTTGGACCAGGATATATTATTTGCAGTGCCAAACTTTGTGTAAGAATGCCCTCGGTCTATAAATAATTTAGAAAATTTTTTTAAATTTAAAAAATCATGTAACTCTTGTGTTGTCTCTTTAATATCCAATGAAAGTGTTTTTTGTACTTTTTTCCTTTAAAAAATTTAGTTTTCCAAAAGAAAAATAATTCTTCTATATTTCATACTGATTTAATGATGAAAACATCATTTTAAAAGAGTAAAATTAGTATGGTAATGTTTTATTCTAATCTCTGGAAATAAATGCTCTTTTTCTTTCTTTTTACATAAGACACTTAAAAACAACTAAAATTCAAATAGTTATTTTGATATATAGTTTCAAGAAGTGTATTATTAGAAAATTCAAAGTGATTATATGAAATTATATAGCCTATCTATCATTTTAACTTGTCCACATTAGTACAGTTCTAAAGATTCTGCCAATACAATATCTTATAAAACTTCAGAAAAAATGAAAGAGGTGTATTAACAAATAGATATATAGATAAATAAATATTATTACCCTAAAATATGTTGAGAAAAAATACCCCAAAAAAGATAAGTATAATTTTATATAATAATCTTTATATACTCTGTTACATATCTCTAAAGAACAGCTTATAAATGTTTAAAAGCCAAAGGTTAAATATATTTGTCCTTTTTCAGTAGATCTACAGGCAGATCTATGAAATCAAGTGCAAGTTATTGCTCTGTCTGAATACTACAGGAAGAAAACAATATAACTTCATATTTTTACATTTTTAAACATCCAGGACACACACACGCAGACACACACACTTGCACACTTAAGCACACAAAAACCTATACCAGAATCTATGGACAATTAATTGAAACTAAAAATAAGACAAAGGACATAAGCTAGAGTGACAATCTATTTCAACTACATTGTTATGAAATTTTTTTCAATAACATGGTCATTATTTTTGACACTTTGGGGCTTCAGCTAAATGAATTTGTATTCTAAAGATTCTGATTTTGGTAGAGATGATTCATTAATAATAGTGAAATAGACAATATATATTACATGGAAAAATCAAACCACTTACAAATTCTTTAAAACAGACAGTTTCCCTTTGTTTTTTAATGCGATATGGTTTACCACTTTTTCTTTCTTTGCATGGTGCTGAACTGTATTTTTTGTTTTTTTCACATCTTAAAACAAGATTAGTTAATACATAATACATAACAAAGTACTCTCATAATGGCATTAGACACCAGTTGAGTATTATTACAAATAAATGATAAATTTGTAGGATAGTACATTATACAGCACATCAATTAGTATGTGAAACTGTGCTCTAATTCAATCAACAGAACACAGACCGCACTTAGTTTTTTTATATTCTATCTTTACTTTTAAGCATAAATAAAACATATTACCTTTCAACTTGTTGAAGTAATGTAAATCACCTTAAAACATGCCATAAATATTACTGTGGGACAGTCAGGCTCTAAATTGCTTTCCAACAATGTAGAAGTTTTTGTTTATTTTGCAATGTGAATGTATATCTTAATATTGATCTTGAATCTACTTTTAGGAGTACACTAAGGCTCTAATTTTCTTAAGTATCATGAGTGTATTACTCCTATCCATGAGGTCTGTGATTTTTACTTATTGCAATGTGCATTCTTTCCACTGGCCATGGAGAATAAATCCTTACACTGCTTGCATTTAAATTCTAAGTAATCCATTTGTTCACTCTATTCAACTTTAATATACTTTACTGAACACTTATGAGTTTTGATTTTGTAAACAACAAAATGCAATAAAGAAAATTTGACTGGAATGTATCCCTTTTTAAAACAATGTGTAGATTTCTCTCCATTTTCAAAAGAAAATTTGATTATGTTTTTATTTAACTTCATCATATGCATGTTGAGAGCCGCTCTTTCACTACACACATTCTAACAGGTTATTTGGTGAAAGTTTGTTTAATTGAAGTTAACATAATTATATCAAATCTTCTGTCTACTTTGTTTCCTCCTTTTCTGAAGCCCAAAGGTCAGAATGATTTTAATTAATTTGCAATCATTGTCATCAGCTAAGAGCTATACAGTAAGAGATAAGAATACCTAAGGGCCATTGACTGATGAAATTGTGACTAAAATTCATTTTCCAAGGAGGTCAAAATACTTCAAAATCTGGTCTAGCTGAGGCTGTCTCTTATTTTCTTTCAGAAAATAAGTAAAATCTGTGCATTCCTTTTTCATTCTTGTTATTCTTACATTCTCTTGCAAATGTCCATCTTTGCTTTCATATTTAAGGTCTCTTTTCTAATTTTGTGACATCCTTCTTCAATACAACACAAAGCTTATCCATAACATATTTTTTCAGCAACCAAGAATTCATTTACTTCCACCACTGGTTTTTAAGTCTTATATACATGGAAGTAGAAAACATCCTGAATGTAATAATGTACTTTGAAGATCATAAGAAAAGACTGTGATGAATACCTTTGGTTTTGACTGGTTACACCCCCTTAAATTCCATCCCAAGAAATTCATTGTCTAGGTTAACGTATGTTTTCTTACAAACTGCAAATATTTTGTGATTGGCAATATTTTGATTAGTCAACCTGCTAACGTTAATGCAAAAGTTTTTAAAGAGTTTTAAACACAAAGCTGAGGTTACCATTTTTAACACAGCACTGAAATTATCAAAATTAGAGAAATAAATTATACTATAAATAGAAAATCCATGGAAAACTCAGAATTGAGTAACAAAGAGTTAATACATCAATAAGGCTTTCTTCTGTTTTTAAACACTGATAATTCCATTCCAAACATATTGCTTAGTTTTTATGCACTGATTTGTTAAACAGGCTTTAATGAATTCTTACACAAGTAAACCAGGCCAAGCACCCTGTTTGAAACTTCAGAGACAAAGGTAATAAAGTTATGCTACCATATTATTGTACCCTCACTTAATCCTCACAAAAATCCTGTTAGTTGTGTGTGCATTATTATGTATTAGTATGCTATGATTGCTGTAACAAACTACCACAACCTGGGTGTTTAAACAACAGACTTTTTTTTTTTTTTGCCTCACAATTCTGGAGGCTAGTAATCTGACATCAAGGTGTCAGCAGGGTGGGTTATTTCCGAGGGCTGTAAGGAAGACTTGGTTCACTGTCTCTCCTGTAGCTTCTGCTAGTTTTCTGGGATAATGAGGAGTTCTTAGGTCATCTGTGTTTGCTAATTGCCTTTACACAAAGGAAAAGTGAACATTCTAGTATCTTCATGACAGAACATAGGTTGACAACTTGGAGAAGAGGTGGCCAAGGAAGTTAGGCTCCTACCCTCTCAAAGACTAGGAGATAGGGGGTGCTAATTTCCTGGGTGATTACATTTCAAAGGGGTGGTTCCCAGGTCCTTGAGAAAGACAGTTCTGGGTTATAACCTAGCAAGAGACTCCTTTAAAGATTTTACATCTCAAAAGGTCAGGCGAAGGATTTACAGTTGTACATTTTCTAAAGTAAATGGTCTAAAGAAAGGGAGATCTGAGCCTTCAGGCAGGAAGAAGGCTGCCCAAAGTTTGACCAAGCTCAGAGGCTGTCTCGGTCACTTGTTTGGTATCATTAGTAGTGTAACCTCCAAGATAAAAGTAAGTTCCTTGAATGAAAGAATTTATCTGTCTTGTACAAGATTTCATCCAGAAGATATAGCACAGTATCTGGCTCAAAAAAAAAACCCAAAAAAACCAAAAAAAACCCCACTGTTGGTGGAATGAATGGAATGTATTTAATAATGCTTTCCTGGAATAAGCTTTCAGTTCATATTTACAAAGGAGCCAATGAAATTGTCTAGAGTAAGAGAGCAGTCATGATTGTTGTTTTTTGGATTTCTCTGATTTCAGTACTATTTAGGTTCTACTATATCTCCATAAAGTCTTTTCTGCAATGATGTTTACTTACCATAAAAGACTTAACCTCTATATTTAAATAGAGGGATTTTAAGTGCTCTTTGAAAATTGGTCCTCTTTTTTATGTGTTGCAGAGTATCTTACACTAAATTGTTGCCTGAGGACGTTTGCTTGTTTGTTTCATTTATTCTCTGTTTGCTGAATACCACAACTAACGTCTATAAATTAAGCATTTTGTGCCCTTTATGGTCATTGTTTTGCTCACTTTGCATTCTTCTTGATATGCAGTGAAAAAGGGAGTTTTTTCCTATTTCTTTGAGGTTTAAGAGGAAAATGGACTTTCCCGTTTGGAAGAAAATACACAGTCAAAACTTGCTATTTTGGCATCAGGATATGCTCCTAGTAGTGTTTTCTCTATGGTCACTTTGTATTCATGTCACATCCTTGCAAATTATATAATTTGTCCAAATTGGGCTCTCTTCAGCTGTGTAGCATATAAAGAGAAGTTAGGATTTTTCCTCTTATGAAATGACTGTGATACTATATGCATTATTTACAAAATACCATGTTCTTTAAAATGAAATCTTCTAAATAAATTAAATCAGTTGTTTTTAGTCATTTTTTTTCCCTTCAGTAATTGTGCCATGTTATGCGACCTGACTTCTTTCCCTCTTTCACCCATCACATTCCCCACCCAGGGACAGACAAAGCCTAAGTGGTAAGTGCCAGCTATGTGTCTAGAAATTGAATTTGCAAGACAGGAAATAATTTAATTTCCCTGATTGACAAGAGTGTTTGTTGGCTTCTTTTGTTTAAATTTGTGTTTTGCATCCTTTTGATCTCAATATTTGGTTAACATTTGAAACTAAGTCTTAGTATTACTCTCTTTGCTATGCTGTCAGACATATGGTTGTAGTGTCTAAAATCAGGGGAGACACGTGTGAGGACAGGGAAAGCAATGATTCCATTTTGGTAAAACAGTAGTTATGGGCAAACTACAAAAAGGGAAAAAGAAGATAGCTGCTTGCAATTCCAATCTCTGCTGCTCAACCAAGCAGACTGAAGGTATCTGCTGGCTGTGAAAGCAACCACTAGCTATATCACTTTGAGCCACCAAGAGGAATCATCCTTTTGAAAAAAATAGGAAATAAGAAAACTTGCTTTGAGGGCTTGGAAAGGAGAAATAACACAAGTATCAGTTGCTATGTAAAAAAAGAATTGTTGTACAATAAAAGTTACTTTTAAAGAGACTATGGCTGGTCATAATGCTCTTTGAAATTCACTTTATTTTTATTAAATGAAAATACAGTACTAAAATAAGTCAAATATTTCAAAAATATCAAATACCATTTCTACATAATTATATAGGACTTAAATGAGATAGCATATAAAATAATAAAAGCTCTCATAAATACAACTATTTCTCTCTCTTTTTCTGCCTCTCTGCATGAGTTCTAGCAAATCCTTTGCTATGCATTTTTCACTTCTAATATTACTTATTACCTTTTCTATGTTGGCTTTTCTAACCCTAAAAGGCAAATTTCCAATAGACCTTGACATATTTTTACTTTCATTTAAGAGGGATAAATGTTCCAGCATGCATAAATGATGGAAATTAATTTCATCTAAATGTTCTTTGGCTAGCTATCTGGAAATGTAAATATTCCTACTGTAAATTTTGTTGTCAAAGGTTTTTAATTACTAGAGGGAGCTCTGACCAGATTGTAAGAAAGCAACAAAGTCCTACTGAAAAAAAAGCAATCTGCTTTCTTTATCTAATTACCCATGAGTATCAGATGCATCACTGCATTAACAGGGAAATCTATCCACCTTCCACAAAGGTTTCCTTTGTAGCTTTGCACTAATGTCAAGTGATGGAAAGATGATCACATTTGATGAGTAAGATTAAGCCCTAGAATGAGGTCTATGAACGATGATGAGCATTGTGCATCCAGCAGGGAATTTACTACTGCAAAGTTAAACTTGAGGCACCCTTTTGGTCCCACAGACAAAACAAAACAAAAGCTACAGATTTTTTAATAGGTGAACTTTCATTACTGATTCCATATGACTTATATATTTTGATTTCTAGTCTATTTCATGATATATAACACGGATCTTTTTCTTTTCCTATCTATTTTATTGATACATAAGTTATATATAAAACAAAGTACACTTTTCCCTGTGCATTTCGATGAGTCTGGGCAAGTATCAACACTCACATAGACACCCACTCAATCTCTTTATACAAGATGTCCATAAACGCAAAAAGTGTCACTGTGCCACTGATACCGAGTAGGGCCCTGTGGGCTCCTGGGCACAATGCCTTTCTGTGTCCCCCATTTCTTTGATTACAGGAAATAGCCTTCATTCAGCCTCCATGACTTTCCCTGAGTTCCAACGGGCAGATTCAAGCAGCTGTTAATTACAGAAGGGAGGGGATACGAGACAAGGGAGAAACAAAGTTGGGAGAAAAAAATAGTTCAGACTTGGGGCAAGGTCCTGGTTCCCCATCAATGAACATGCACAACAATATCTTTGAGTTGTTTTGCAGGTACTGAAACCCCCTCCAGGTAGGAAAAGTTAACGATTAATGGTGGTATGCTACCCATAAGCACGTAGACCCCAGACCAGTTGAAACAAGAACGTTGATGATGCTGACTCCCACTTACCTCACCCCCACCCAATCAGAAAAATGTCCACGAGCTGATCATGCATTCTTTGAACCATTACTGTAAAAACTCACTACTCTCTCCAAGGGGGACACAGTTTCTAGAGGTGCTAGCCTGCTGTGTTCCCTCTTTTCCTGGCAAAGAAATAAAGCTACTCTTTCTCTTTCCTCCTAAATTCTGTCTCTGTATTTCTATTCGGCACCAGGGTACAGAAACCGAGATTTGGCAACACCACAATGCAGTCAATTCCACCTCCACCAGACCAACGCTAATCTGCCATTATTGATTTGTTTTCCCTTTTTTAGCATTTTATATAAAGAGAAGCATATTATAAAAGCTCTTGGGGCTTTCCTGGTGGCGCAGTGGTTAAGAACCCACCTGCCAATGCAGGGGACACGGGTTCGAGCCCTGGTCCAGGAAGATCCCACATGTCGCGGAGCAACTAAGCCTGGGCACCATAACTACTGAGCCTGCGGTTTAGAGCCTGCGAGCCACAACTACTGAGCCTGCGTGGCACACCTACGGAAGCCCGTGCGCCTAGAGCCAATGCTCCACAATGAGAAGCCACTACAATGAGAAGCCCACGCACTGCAATGAAGAGTAGCCTCTGCTCGCCGCAACTAGAGAAAGCCCGCACGCAGCAACGAAGACCCAATGAAGCCAAAGATAAATAAAATAAATTAATTAATTTAAAAAAAAAAGCTCTTTCATTCCTGGATTCTTATATCCAGCACAGTATTTTGGAGATTCATCAAAAATAATTCTGCAAACTGAATAACGCACTTCTTTTTATTACTAACTCATATTTCATCATACTAATACACCAAGATGTGTTTGTTTACTCACCTGACATGAACATTTGTACTCTTTTCAATTTGGGTTAATATGGATAAAGCTGTTATGAACATTTGTGTATGAGTTCTAGAGTGAATGTAAGTTTTCATTATCCTTGGGTAAATACTTAGGAATAAAATCATTCGGTCAGATAGCAAATGTAAGTTAAACTTTATAGGACACTGTACAATTATTTTCCAAAGTGGAAACCAGTAGTGCATGAGAGTAACAGTTGCTTCACACCCACCTGAATATCTAGAATTGTCAAACATTTAAGAAACGTTAGCCATTAGTGGGTGTAGACATTGTCTAGTGGTAGTTCGTTATATTTGCATTTCCTTGATGACTAATGGTACTGAGCACCTTTTCATGTGGCTATTTGGTTTTTAAATACTTTCATTGTGAAGTGTCTGCTATAATCTTTTTGAAGTTTTTAAAACTGGATTGTTTGTCACTTTATTTTGGATTTGTAATACTTCTTTAGGTATTCTTAATATAAATCCTCTCACAGATATATGTATTGTAAATATAATTTCATAGTCTGTGGCTTGCCTTTTGATTACATTTTTAAAAGGTAATAAATAAATTTTAACTGTTTAAGCAGTCTCAAACGTACAGCAAAAATGCAAGTAGAATTATAAAAACTTTCTTTTCCAGAATCAATTTAGTGCAATTTGCTGACCTGATGCACCACCATCCCTGAACCTGTTAGTGTGTATTTCATAAAAACAAGAACATACTCCTAAATAACCAAAATAGGACCATCAAAATAAGGATATGAATACTCATATATTACTAATATATATATAACCCTATGATCCCATTCAAGTTTCTTCAATTATCCCCAAAAGTTCTTTATAGTAAAATAATCCAGAAAAGAACCATCACTGCATTCAGTTGTCTTTTATCCTTAATCTACTTCCATCTGGACATGTTCCTCAGTCTTGACTTGACTTTTATGACCTTGGTATTTTTGAAGATTATATGCTGGTGAGTTATGGAATGTCACCTATTTTTTTTTTTTTGGCGATACGCGGGCCTCTCCCTGCTGTGGCCTCTCCCGTTGCGGAGCACAGGCTCCGGATGCGCAGGCTCAGCGGCCATGGCTCACGCGCCCAGCCGCTCCGCGTCATGTGGGATCTTCCCAGACTGGGGCACGAACCCGTGTCCCCTGCATTGGCAGGCAGACTCTCAACCACTGCGCCACCAGGGAAGCCCGACATTATATTTATGATATAATATTTTTCAGGTTTTGGCAAGATTATGGCTCAATCCAAAAGTAGTTTGACTAAGGGATATATACTTTATTATTTTATTGAGGGAAATAAATTTTATTCTGTTGGATTTTCCAATGTAAATTTTACAGAAGATAGGTATGCTTATAAATATTTGCAAAATATGCATCTTTAAAGATTGTGAAAATCAGATGTAATCTTTAAGTACAAGAGCTGTTAATGTAAAACATTTATACCTTACTTTACCAGAGAAGAAATTATAGGTCCTTTAGAAGGTTATCATCAAAAGGATTATAACTACCTTATCACAAAGGAGGTAACAAAATTTTACAAATTTCAATTAGATAAATATCACTTACTTACCAATTATTATTTAAGAGAAAATCATCCTAGCTCTGAAATTTGTTCATCTTCTTTTTTAGTCTTAGATTTATTCAACTACCTATTTTTTAGCAAAAATAAAATCCCATGGCATGTCATTATATTTGAGATACACACACACAGACATACATATAAGTTTGGATGTGGAAATGTCTTGCATTTATATAGGCTTGTGTGTGTATACATACACACACGCACACACACACACACACATATATATATAGTTGTTGTTGCTTTGTTTGTTTGTTTTTGATGACCTTGACAGTTTTGTGGAGTATTGCTCAAGTATTTCATACAATATTCCTGTATTGGACTTGGTTTTGGGGTAGCCCACACATAAGGAGTGGGGAATTATGTTCCACCTCTTTGAGGGCTGAGTATATATATAAATTATATAGAAACCTTCTTTATGGGAGATTTCTATTCGCCTCTATTTATTTATTTACTCATTTACTTATCTATATATGTATATTTGTAGTTCTCTCATTATATCAGCATTGAGTCATAAATATTTATTATACTTTGGATTATAATCCGATACTACTTTGTTTATTTTGTTTCTCATATTTTTCCAGGATTGGCCATTGGGAGTTTTCTCACTGGCTCCTGTGTCCCTTTGACATACTCCATCATTTTGTGTGTGTGTGTACATGTATGTCTTTTTTCTTTTTCTTGTTTTGAAGTGTTTCCTTACATTTCCTTATGATATCCTTCAAGCTTATCTTGTGTATTTACTGCTCAATCTTAAAATCAGCCAAGGATCCCTAGTTCCTTTTTTTGGTAAATGGTATTAGAAAGTAATATCTAGACATTAGGTATGCTCATTGCTACTGGAGTGCTTGCTTCTACTCCTAGCTCACAGAGCAAGAAAATACGCATAGGTATGCTAAACTGTATATATACATGTATCTATGAATATTTATATATGCAATCATCAGTACCTATATTAGTCTAAACTTCATTACCACATGGGTCATTCTGGTCTCCTCCCCATGTTTATCTATAACCTCCCACTCCAACAGTGAGAAACCTACCTCCTAAAATTAAACATCCATTTACTTAACTGTTTAATTTCAGTATACGTATATAGTAGTTTAATAATTGTTAACTTACATACACTTGGGAAACAACTTTATCAAGTAGAGTATTCTGCTTATGAACAGTTATGTTTACCTTTAATCTTATAGACTCTACTAATTTCTGAAATTATTTAGAACTGCACCTTTTCTGCCCACTTCATTAAAGTTGTTTCATACATTTGTAATACAGTTGGATGCTTTTGGCATATTCTGCACTCCATCCCGGATCCCTTGACCAATTAAAAGAATTTTTAAGCTGGCAAATGTTAAAGTCCACTCTTTGTGCTGTCAAATTCTATGGGTTTTAACAAATGCATAGTGCCATATATACTCCGTTACACTATCATACAGAATAGTTTCTCCACCTCTAAAAGTCCTCTTATATAACAACACCCCACAGACCTCTAGCAACCACTGATCTGTTTGCCGTCTCTACAGTTTTGACATTTTCAGAGTTCATATAAATGGAATCATATAGTATTACGTAGCCTTGCAGACTGGTTTCTTCCACTTATCAATATGTATTTAAGATGTATCTATGTCCTTGCTAGCACATTTCTTTTTACTGAGAAAAACAGTATTCCATTGAATGGATGTACCACAATTTGCTTATCCATTAATCTATCAAAGAACATTTTATTTGCTTCTAGTCATTGGTGATTAAAAAGCTATTATAAACAGTTTTGTCATGATTTTTGTGTGAGTATAATTTTTCAAATAAAAATTATATAAATAAAAAATAAAATAAAATAAAATTTATAAAATTTTATCTAAAAACATTTTATAAATAAAAATTGGATAAATATCTAATAGTAAAATTCTTTAACTATATAGTAAAACTTTGTTTACCTTTGTAAGACACTGCCAAACTTCCAATGTCTATGTATTAGTTTATATTTCCACCAGCAATTAATGAGAGCTCCTGTTGTTTTACATTTTGTCAGCAGTTTGTATTGTCTGGCTTTGGATTTTCACCAGTTTAACATATGTGTAGGGGTATAACATTTTAATTTACAATTCTAAATGACAAATGATGTTGAACATCTTTTCACAGTTTCTGCATTTAATACCATATGATGAAGTGTCTGTTTAGATCTTTTGCTCATTATTTTACTGGGTTGTATATTTTAATCATTGAGTGTTATGACTTCTTTGCATATTTTGGATATTGTATCTTTATTAGATATGTTTTGCAAACATTTTCTTCTAGTCTATGACATACATATTCATCTTCTTCATAGTGATTTTTATAGATTATAAATTTTAAATTTTAATATATTCCAACATACCAATTTTTTTCCTTCATGGGATATGCTTTCAATGTTGTATCTAAAATCTTGTCACCAAACCCTAATTTTCTCCTAGAAGTTTTATATTTTTGCAATTTACATTTAGACCTATGATCCCAAATTTGGGTACCCAAATTTTCTAGGACATTTGTTGAATAAATAAAATGTTACTTTTGTACAACTGTCCTCCCCATTAATAACATTTGTGTCATTTCCACATCAACCACATGTTCAGAGAAATAAAATTACCCATCTATCTACCACATCTCAACCAACTGTAATTTGTCCTGGGCTCCACTATTCCAATGAGTTTACTCTAATCAGTGATGTTAAATTAGCAAGTACTTTGAGAAATTCTAACTTACAACTTTACAAAGAGGGTGAATAATTTCAAAGTTACTAAAATTATTTTCCAAATAAGAGCTTAATAAAGCTAACTATAGATGCTCATATATAATAAATAATAAATTACTTTCACATGAGTAGTAATACAAATATCTATCTACTTTCTTTGCGGTACGCGGGCCTCTCACTGTTGTGGCCTCTCCCGTTGCGGAGCACAGGCTCCGGACATGCAGGCTCAGCGGCCATGGCTCACAGGCCCAGCCGCTCCGCGGCATGTGGGATCTTCCCAGACCGGGGCACGATCCCGTGTCCCCTGCATCGGCAGGCAGACTCTCAACCACTGTGCCACCAGGGAAGCCCCTATCTACTTTCTTTTAAGGGACTTCTGAATATTATTTCATCTTTCGTCATACTTGGTTATTTTGTTCTTGGCTTGCCTATCTGGCTGAATCTCAGTTATATATATCGCAGTGTTTGCCTTATAAATTTGCAGAATGTCTATTATTTTAGATGGAAAGCTTCAGAAGAAGGACAGCGATTTCTACTCATTTGAGTTCTCTAGATTGGGTAGCACAGTGCATTGAAAATAATTTAATTGATTTGCTGGGGGGGAGGACAATAAATAGTATAGTTATATAATTTGTGAGCCTCTGTATTGTTCATGGTACTTAGTTGCAGGTAAACTCTATAGATAGTTTAAGATAAAAATAGTTTATTACACTATTGATTAATTTACAGTATCTCTAGAAGGGTCAGAAAAGTGGGCTTGAATGAAACGTGTTAAGGAAAAGCAGTCGGGGCAACATCCAGCCAGAGGACATGGCTAATCAAGCATGCAATCGTCACTGCTGCCAACTGGTTGCTGGAATTTCTGCCCCAACACTTCCAAAATTGAATGCCTCTGTATAAGAAATATTTTATGTATACATGTGGTATGTATTCATGTGTAATATTTTTTAAGAAGTAGTAGCACATTACACATACTTGAGTGTTATTTTATATCAGTATATACACATATGTTTTATCCTTTTATATGGATGCATAACATCACATTTTATTTGTTCTTATTAACAATCTAGAAATACAAAATCATTCTCAGATCTCCTTGTGAAAATTTGATATTCCTAGCAGTGTTATTGTTAGGTAATTATTTTAAAAATTAATTTTTAATTTACCTCTAATTGTACTTTTAATTATAAAATTTTACTTTTAATTTACCTGTGAACAATTATAAATGACTATTTTTATATACATTATGTGATTCCTCTTTACATTATCTGTTCATTGTCATTGTGTGATTTTTATATGACTGTGTCTATATTTTTTTTGATATTTTTACAAGTCTATATTTATTGATTTGTTAGATTTCTTTTATACCTTGGATAACAATATTTTGTCATATCATTGTCTATATACTCATATTCTTTATTGTTTAAGTTTTATAGTAGTAAAGAAATATTTCAAATTTGATGATACCAAAGTACAAATATATATCCCTCATTATTTGTATTTGGTATTCATCATTAGGATAACCTTTTCTCATTGGAAATATCCCTCCTTTATATTCTTCTAATAGTTTGCAGCTCTCATTTACACTCCTAGGTATTTAATCTGTCTGAGACTATGCAGAACCTAGAATTCATTCTTGACACACTTAATGATCCATGATCCATGGGTAATGATCCATGATTTAATCTCAAGTCTTATTGGATGGCTTGTTCATAAGCCTTCTGTAAGTTTTGCTCTTGGAATGATTGGCTCAGAAATGAAGAAGATCTTGAGCTTGTAGATAGGGCACAGATATCTTCAAGAGGCTGCAGGTAGTAAAAAATGGGGAAACTAGCTATTGCCTTATTTTTGCCTTCATTTTCTGATCTAAATTAATCAATGTTTAATATGGCCCTAATTATTTGCTTAGTCTGACCATAATACATCTTTAAATTTTACAAAATCTTTTATTTAAAAGGAGCAGAGAACTGAGGCAAGCTAATTTAAAATAAATGTTTTTTATTTCCATTTAAAGATATCTATGTCCATTTCAGATGTTAAAGAAGAAGGAAAAAAGACCTTTGTTTTTATACTATTAGCATATGGAAGTATTTTTCAATCTCTCTTTTTAAAAGGTTAATTGTTTCTTTTTTAAAAGACTATACATTCAAATTTGCATTCTGCCATTATCTGCTTAGTATTATGGAATAAATATTTACTATTATGTTACACTGTCTTTATAAATATAATTTTAATGATATTCTAATTGTGCTGCATAAAAATAAGATTGCAATGGGTTGACAGATTCCAGGACAAAGATTTAATGATAAAAGTACAGAACTTGAATATTTGGTTACATAAAGAGCTGAAACAGCATATTTCAAGAGATTCTAGTGGCTTCCAAGTTCACCCAGGGCATCCCATGGAAATCGTAAACTATATATGATGCTAGTCAGAGTAAAGATTCTGTCAGGCATGAGATGCTCCCTTTGATGTTCCCATGGGGGTTGTCTCTTAACTCCCATTCCCTCCAGACTGATGTGAAGTCTGTGTAATGCTGCTATTCACGTGTGGCAAACATCTCATGCCAAAATACCAAGGCACCCTCATTAGTGTTTAACGTGAGACAAGGTGATGCTGAGGATTATGTCTAAGGAAGTTCCTCCTGCAGGCCCAAGTCTGGGGTGTCGGGGCCATCTCTGAAATGACAGTACAATGAATGGATGTAACATTGTACACCTAACAATTCCTCTAGTATTTGCTATTCAGGTTATTTCCAATTTTTCTCTACTACGGTGCAAGAAACAAATTGTGCTAAAGCCTTTATCTCTATTTTGAAAACATCTTTCATCTAAAATAGGAAGCAGGTTCTTGACTTAATTGATCATGAATGAGTAATGTTATTAAAAAGAGTGAGTTAATTAATCACTGTTTGGGGGCTCAAAAATATTGAGATTGAGAGTTGACATGATCTTAGTGTGCCCACATCTGGCTCCACAATTTTTAATCTATTGTAGTCAGGTACTCTGACCACAGAACAGAAAGAGAGAGGTCTTAAGTCATGGGCCAAATACAATGTATTCCTTAGTTTGAACAACTTTTCTAAGACAAATTCTTTCTCCATAGTCAAGGATTTCTGATTATGACTCTAATAACCCTGTGTATCATAAATTGAATAATTGGATTTAATTTGGGGGTAAGAATTCTTTCTTACATAGGTATTGACGGAGAATATTTTATTTCATTAGACTGGCTGATACCAGAGGAAATCTGTCCTATACATGTAGTTAAACTTGGATATTACTTATCTAGCCGTTCTTTGACTAACAGTTTACTATATGCATGAAATGTTTATTTATATTATTGATATTGCATCATCCTTACAAATTTACCAAACTGTTTTTGGCCTAGACTACTGTATTTTAAAATAAACTACTCTCCCTCTTCTCTGACTCCAATATTTAAAATAAATAAAATTTTGAACTAAGTAAGACTGTCAACCATAAATATATATTTTTCACAAGTTATTTTGAACATAGAAATGAGTTTCTCATTATTTTAACTTATGATACATGTTCATTACTAGTCTTTTTTTGGAGTGTCCTGCCTGGATAATGTATCATGTCTGAAAAACTCAGTCTAAGAAGATGTCATCTTAGTTAACCAGAAGACAAAATCAGCCTCACTCTCTTCATGGATTTTGAACTTTCTCTTCACACTTCTGACACCATTGCTTTAAGTTTATGCATAAATATTCTACTCCTGCTCAAGAAAAATAGTCAAATGAGATGTGTTTAAATAATTCAAATAAAATTTAAAATTAATACCAGTGATTATATTTATAATGAATGCTCATGTTGATATTTCATTTTCTTAATTTCTTTCATTTTAATTTCTTGAAAAGGAAAATTAATAAAATTTAGAAGTTCATAATCCCACACTTGTACTCAGTTTTCACTTTTGAAATATAGCTATATAGGATAGCTATATTCTATTGAGTAGAAATTGGAATGTGTGATTGGATACTGAAAATTGTCAGTACCCATATTTTTTTGTGGAATAACCTCAAGCATTCAACATAAATACGTGGTAAATATAGAAAAAAGGAAATGGGAACAACATGGAATTGCATTGCTATTAATCTATGTAATGTCATTTGAATCATATCTAAATGGTTTCTTAGTACTTGATACTATCACCCTGACTCTATAAACAAATAAAAGCTAAAATAGATTAAGTAATCCTTAATTCTAATTACAGATGATTCATTCCTTCTGACTTCGTGTTTAGTGACAAGATTTGCACATATGCTAGATAATTCTGGGTGTCAAAAAAGTCAAAATTTATATCATTTCCACTTGCTCAAATATTCCCTCAAATAAATTTACTCCATCTGTTCTTCAGGCTCACAGGTAAGCTACAGTGTTCATAATGGAGTTTGAATACATAGCCTAGTAATAAAAGGTTGGCCTGAGCAAACTTTAAGAGGAAATAAATATAAATTTAATGGTCATTTTAGTGCTAATTACTATTGTACTTGCAGAACCTGAATTCATCTCAAGAGTAATGTTTTCCTGTTATTACAATATTTTATTCCTCAACTATCAACCTTTTTAATCTTGATATACCTAATTTTTATGGTGTCATCAAAGGAAGTACACTTCATGTCAATTTTCTGCCTTAAGGAGAACAGATATTATTATTAAAACACAACTGTTTTCACCCATTGCTACTCACTGCTTCCTAAAGGTTCACATTTCCACACACTGCTGACCACCCTCATTCTGTAATTTGAAATAGGAAACCAATGTGGATATAATCACAAGCAAAGGGAAGAAATTCACTGTTAACTGACACAGAGAAGTTTCCACCCTCAGCATTAGCTATGTAATATAGTAGCTTGGAGGGCAATGGATGTAGAGAGAAGTGAGAGCAATCAGCTGGCTTTCATTCAGTGAGATGGAAGACCCTGTCAAAGACACCAACAACTAATCAGCTGCCGACACTGATTGATGCTTTTCCCTGCATTCAAATCTATCATAGTAACCAAGTAATATCTACCGTTTACCCAGTGGATAGATAAACTGGAGCTAATATATGGCTTCTAAGCAAATAGATCATTAATTCTGCTTAATATGTGGGGTTAAAGCTTAAATCTTCTTCCAAGTAGCAACCTTTCCCTTAAGAGGGGGAGAGGGAAAAAAAGCGAGTTATGGTTGACTAGGCAATAAAGATATTTTTTACAAGTAACAAATTTACTGTGTTAGATTTTACTTACTTTGGTTTGCACTTTGCAATTGTCACTTGCTATTAAAACTACAGGGAATTTATTAACATGTTAATTAAAATGGCTGACGACGATAAGAACTGATGGACTGAAGGAGGCAGAGAATTTCTTTTTTTACATTCCTTCCTGGAGTGAAAATTATTTCTCCTTCTGACTTTACGCTCTTTTCTTTTTCATGAGATGATTTTTAAAATACTTGCAGTCATTGAATTAATTGCATTTTATTATTATTTGGCTTCTAATTACTTGCAGGACACACCGTAGAATGGCTTATAAATCCAAAATTTTTCACCAATCAGTATGAAAGAAAGATGGTTCGAGATATGCATTGTCATGCGATAATTAGAGATATAATTAAAAGACATACCAAGGTCATGGTAAATAAGATCTGACAAACTACTACAGGAAGAGGAGGTATACGTTCAAAAGTGTCATGGCACAGCTCAGAGTATTTTGCTAATCATCAAACTTTTGGGGTATCACAGTTAATAAAATTATTTATTCCAAAAAATGTACATAGAAATCTCTGCAGAAAGAATGTTTCTAAGTGATACAAGGAAAACTCAAGTGAATTTATGTCAATAATAATAACTACAATTTCTGAAGTTACTTTTGCTCATATATCTGCAATTATAAAAGGTATTACATAATTTATAACATTCAAAATTCATGTGGTATGTTTTTGTAAATAATTTATATAAAGAAACTCTAATATATTTCTTACTATGCTTAGCACAGATAAGCTAAACTTTGTGAAATACTTAAGAAAACATTAAAAACTTATAAGAAATAGTAAGAAGTTCTATCTTTAATAAACATATAGGAATAAAACTTGCAATTTCTTTAGGCAATGCTATTTTTACACAATGGATTAAATCCCTCTACCACGACACACTGTACATTTTATCCAAGAAATTTTTTAAAAAATCAATAAATTAAATTTATTTGAGTGTTCATGATATCACATTACCCTATTATCTAAGTGATTACTACACAGAGTCCAAAAAATATATATATTAATTCTGTGAAAAGACATGGGAATGAGATAACTAATTTTAAGAAAAACAATCATCTGTACTATTCAATGGCAAATATCTGAGCTTTATTAAAAGGCAATAACATAGGGAATTCTACTTATTAATCCTATCTTTGTATATTTTAATATACCATACCAAAACAACTTTGGAATTACTGATCCCTATAATAATGAATATGGAAATTCACATATTAATAAAAAACAAACTTTTCATTTATAAAGATAGAGGAAAACATATCGTTAAAAACTATGTGTGGGGGAGTGTGGAACCCTATCCAACTAGTAATTAAAATAGTAAACTAATTCAAACTAAGGCAGAATGTATGCCTCATAAAGAACAGTGTGAAATATAACAGAATTGGTTATGCTGATAAAAGACTTTACTATAATTAAATATGTGGATTTAAATCATTCCGTGATTAAAAAACCTCTTAAGCAATTTGTAAAGGGAGTCATAAAAAACTGGCATTTCTTGATCTTGTCAGTCTAGTTCTGGAATCTAGCCTCAGGAATGAATGTGAAACACACACACACGCGCGCACACACACACACACACACACACACACAGAAAGTTCTGTGGCATAATTAATAATAGATTAACTTTGGCAAAAAGCATACATTAAATGTTTAAGAATAGGAAAATGATTAAGCAAACTATAAGATTCCATACTATAGAACATTCTACAGTGATCCAATTGGGTATATAATATCTTATGATGTTAATTTTAAAAAGTAAACAAGCAATACATATTTTATAGTAATATTATATATGTATATTTATACATTGCACGCTGGTTTGTTATTTTTTACACATTTACATGCAAATACTTGAAATATCTAAAAAACAAATATAGGAAATATACTTTTTGAATTCTCAGTAATAGAACTTAGTAACCAAATAGATTCAGACATTTTATGTGAATCTCTTGCTATCTCATTACTTGATATTTGAAACTCAATATTTGGACAATACAGTATACCTCAATATTTGAACTTAACATCCAAATTTGCATTACTTGAACTCAAGATACAAGAGATTTGGAAAAGAGGGCATATTTGTATATACAAATATTAAGAATTGTCTTTGGATGATAGAACTATGGGCCACTTTTTCCTTCTTTCTATATTCTATATTTGTCAAAATTTATAATGAGTATTTATTTTACTTATTGATGATGCAAATAATGTATTTGACAAAGAGAAAGAGATGGAAAAAGATCTTCATAGTAGACTAGATCTCGGCAACTGAATTCAATACGTTTTCAGTCCATTCATGTCCTCTGACATCTGTTTTCCCACTTCTGGACTATCTCCTAATCTATGATGTTTGTACTTTACCTGTGTCTACACAAGGCTTAAACGCTCCTTGATTTTTGTGTAAGGATTAGTATATTGGTCTGTAAGCTGCAGATGGGCTATACAAAAGATTTTAGAGACCAATATGCTAAAAGGCACAGAATCTGATAAGTGTTCTGAAAATTCTTATGAATTATGCCAGGACTATGCCTTATCATCTGAAGAATCACAGGAAGGTCCTGTACAGTCTTCAGGCCTTTGATTCTGGTAGGAAGCTAAAAGCAGTATGAATGATTCAATGCTGAGATCCTTCATTTAGAAAATATACAACTAAAAAACACTTCTGTTGATAAGAATGAATGTCAGTTAGATACATTTTCTCATTTCTGTCCTTTATGAGAAGTGGTAGCCAAAACCAAAACAAAACAAACATTATTTTAAATAAGAACATTTTCTACTTAAAATTGGCAATTCAGCATTAGAGAAAGAACTGATGAGTAGTAACTATTCAATTATGAGCTACTCCATCTTTGGAACATAGAGAAAAATCAATACTGTAAATTGAACAATGAAAAAATATCCATGAAAAGAAATGATGGACTTAATTTAGTAAGTACATAAATTAATAAATGCATGTGGACAGTGAAAAATAGAATGTAAATTTAATTTAAATCCAAAGATAAAATTACTATCTAAGGAAGCATTCAATAATATTGGGTACAATTTCTAGAGGAAGACCACAGCAACATTTGCTCTGAGGTCCACTGTAGTCAAAACAAGGGAGAAAATAAATGATCTATTGTATTCCTGAGAAAATAAACCAGGAACTCAAGAGAAGCACACTTTCCTGGATACCAGTCTACTTGGGAATTATTGAGTCACTAATGATAGGATGGTGATGAGAATTTTTGCCTCTGAGAGCATATAGGCCAGTATTTGTTTCACACACAGTCTGTGATATTATCCTACCCTTGATCCCTAATAGCTGAACATTGTACTATATAAAGGAGATGAAAGCCATATGAAAACTTAGATTGTTTTGTACTGCTCTTCATGGTAATTGAAATATTATATTTTACTTGCATTTATTTAGCGTATTTCAAAATATTCTATATTTGAGAACCACTCATTTGGTTTTGAATTATATCTTTAACAATTAATACCTGCATGACACTGGGTAAGTAATACTATTTTTATGTATCTTTGTTCATTGGTAGGGATATTAGTAACTTCTACCAAATAGGTTTTCTTATTATGATATATTAAGATAATACAAGTAAAGTACTGGAAACAATATGTGAAACATTTTAAGTGTTCAGCAAGTAATAGGTTAACATAATAATGATGATGATGATTTTTAAATTATTTTATTAATTATTATTTAATTATAATTTTAATTATAAACTATTTATAATTTATAATTATTATTTAATTAGTATTAATTATTTAATTATCATATAGCTATGTGTTGCTCAAAGTGACACTCAAGTTAATATCAGGAAGAGATGAGAGTCAATGGCAGTTCTTGGCAGGCTTGTTCCTAGCATCCTGCAGCTGTGGCTTTGATAAATCACATGGGGCCTTTCTGGCACAATGTGATGCTGGTTCTCAGCAAGAACCCACAAGAGTGGATTTAAATATCATGTCAAGAGGCAAGGCTGGAAGCAATCCACTGTGTTACAGCTACCAGAGATTGCTATATGTGACTCACTGCTCACACAGGATATCTACCCCCTGCCACTGCCACTCCCACTCCTTCATCTTTACTCCAGTAGTTTTTTTTCCAGTCCATTTTCTCCTCCCTCTGCACAGTCTATTACTAAGTGTTTAGTAATGGGACCTATTACTAAATGTTTTCCTGATAAAAGACTCCAGCCCCAGGCAGGGGACTTCTTCATGGCAATGGCTGGGGAAGAGTTGTTCATTAGAAGTTGTACCTCCAGAGTCTAGCCCAGCACAATACCTGAGCACCCACCATTTCCACTTTCAAAGGGAAAAAGCAAGATCTGTAAATAGATACTTTACTCAGTCTGGTCTCTCAATGCAGATTCAGCTTTTTTTTTTATCCTTGCTTGTATAAGATCTTTTGCTTCTCTCATATTTACCTCCCATTTTCTGGCATAGTGCTCAGAGTATGCCATACATTTAACATATTCTGCATGAATACATGCATATTTGAACCAGCATGATGAAATATGGAACTTAAAAGCTGATGGTCTCAATTTCTGCTTAGCACTGAATGGAACAAAACTGAAAGAGGAAGGAATGGGAAGATGAATGGGGCACTTGAATCATTCTTACTCTAAAGAGCCTTAACAAAGGTTGTTAACCTTTATTCCTGCCTATTAAAATTATCTTTGCCAAATTATTATTTTAGAAGTCTGGTGGCAGGTGTATTGCTTCTAGCTCACTGATCCTGCAGGGAAACCCATCATTCCACAGCTGGCTTTGCGAATTGTACCATAGATTAAATTGCTTGGTTAGAGGGGAAATCAATTGCTATTTTCACAAAAACTTCACAAAATGCTTGCAATCTACAATCTAGTCAAAATCTAAAAGCCCTTTGTAGATTAGTTTTATTGGCTCACTTTATACTGCAGAACCGATGGCATTTCTCACAGAACCTATACTGCCTCATTTCTTCCAACTACAGCACTGATTTTCCTGTTACCAGGAGGAAATGAGTTCTTGTGCAGTTGCTCATCTTCAGAGCATTATTTTTATCCTTTTTGTTTACTTTTCTAATGCAGCCAAATTATTTTTTCCTATATGCATCATTCTATTTCTATTTATGTGGCCATTTACTCCAATTTATTTATCTCAGTGGATAGGAACAGCAAGTCACCTATCATCAAGGATAATTGCCCTACCATTCCAGAATTACTTAAAAGGGAACCAAGCATTCATTCAATAAACATTTATTGAATACGTATTTTGTGTTAGCAAATGGATTACGGGAGTTGAAGAGAATGGATAAAAATTCACTTCTAGAGTGCCAAAAAGAAATATATATATATATGTATATATATACACACACACACACATATTCAAATATACATACATATATATTCAAATATATTCAAAGGTTGACTCTCTCTCTCTCTCTCTCTCTCTCTCTCTCTCTCTCTATATATATATATATATTCAAAGGTTCAGAAATAGCTGAAGTATAACCAACAAATCACTGAAATACTAATTAGCAAAAGTTTGTTGTGCACACAGTAAAAAGACAGTTTGCAAACCAGACGCACTCAAACCAAAATATGGAATGAGGCTCAGGGGTACACTGTTATAAAGCAGCTTATATAGTGAGAAAGCAGTGACTGTTTATTCTTCCAGTGATTGATTGTAATATTGGAAATTTCAGTGGTTACCTCATGTCAACCTTGGGAAACAGTTCAAATTTTGCTTGATTTCAGGAGGCATAAGCAAGAAATGACCCAGGTCAAGTTAGTCTTGCAAAATAAGCTAAATTAAGCTTTATTTGTATGACTAAACTAGCTTTGTCTGCTCAGGGAATTTTCAAGGCTGGTGTCTGTTTTTGATTTTAAGCAATACAATATCTCACATCTACTATATAATATTAAATATATATACACATCATATATAATGCACTTGTAAATGAATTATTTAATACTTAATTCCAGCTCACAAAATAGGGACTAACTCCTTATCCTCCCACACATGCCTGTGAAAGCGCACACTATGGTAGCCCAATTATTTACACAAGCTTCCTCTATATCCTTCAATGACTTGTTTAATAATAAATGGGTTGTATTCCTAACACGTGAAATTTTAGAGGTGAGATTGTTTGCTTTTGTGTTACTATAAACATGTTTTTTATGAGTCTCAAGCCATTTTAAAACAACCTCCCTCTGAGTCCAGATAGCATGCAGAGTGTTCGCATGACCATTACTGACCAGGGCCAGAATTAATTTAGATACTTTTGAAGTTGAGAGAACAGGAACTTTCTGCTTCTGCATTTCAGTGTCAGCACTTCATATCCAACTGATTGAACTATAAACTACTGAAGAAAGTACAAGCATTGCAAACATCTATTTGAAATGTAAATATCTTTCTTTGAAATGCCTTGTTTCCATGACAGAAATAAACTTCAAACAAAGCTTTATACATGGACTGTAATGGAAGAATATTTTAGACACTAACAAGTCTTGATACGACTGATGTAATGATTGTTTCCAAATCAAAAAATTATCATGGTAACCTAGACAAAGTAACTGACACATGTGGGTAGGAAGACTCCAGAGACAGATGGTTCCTATAAAACAGCCAAAAAACTAAGAGTACTTGTTCTAGTCTAATACTTTCCTGCTCAGTTAGAGCATTGTGAGATTCTAGAGTCTATTCAGAACCATCTTCCTTGTTTCTTAACCACTTAGTACTTAATTTCCTCTAGCAGGAAAACTTTGCCCTTTTCCCTGAACAAACTGTTCTAGTTCTTGTGATATAAGGGCAAAAGCTGCATCAAAATTTTGAATTTGAACGGATAAAACAGTCCTAAATATTACCTTGGCTTTTTAGTAACTTAGGAATCCATAAAAACAGGCACAGTTTGTTTTGATGGTATCCCTTACTGTAGCTTTACCTCACACACGTCCTTTCTGTTACCTCCCAGCCACCCAGCACACTAGTAATATGTTCCTGTTAATAGTGCAAAATGAATCACATTAATGATTATTGAGAGTAACTGATAGCCTACTGCACCATACTGCACCACTCTTTCCCTCCATCTTTGGAATAATCTTGAGAGCTCTACATTTTATGTCCATTTTTACAACTTGAATTTTAAGGTTCAGGAAAATTAAATAATGTTCCAACAGTCAACTGTGACTAAGATTAACTCAATCTTTCTACCTCTGGAATCTGGTTCTTCACCAAAAGATATTTATTTATGCTTTTATTCTTTTATAAAATGATCAATACCTGTCTTAGACTGTGCTATGCTTTAGCAATATAATGGCGAGCAAAACAGGCCCTAAGGATCCTTAATGTTAGAATGAATTTATTACCCTTCCCATTGGTATTTTTATTTCATATGATTTCTTTTTTTTTTTTTTTTTTTTTGCGGTACGCGGGCCTCCCACTGTTGTGGCCTCTCTCGTTGCGGAGCAACAGGCTCCAGACGCGCAGGCTCAGCGGCCATAGCTCACGGGCGCAGCCGCTCCGCGGCATGTGGGATCTTCCCTGACCGGGGCACGAACCCTGTCCCCTGCACCGGCAGGCGGACTCTCAACCACTGCGCCACCAGAGAAGCCCTGATTTCTTAAAGTAGAATTCTAACCCAGTGAAATGTAGTATTCTAATCCAGTAACTGCATCTGTAAGAGCAAAAATTTAACCTCTACCCAACCTAACAGAAATGTTTGGGATTTTTTGGTTACTGTTTGTTGAGTCTAAATTCAAATCCGAAGATGAAGGTTTATCCTGCCCTTTGTTCAAGACCTTTCTTGCTGAATTTGTTCAACAATGTGAAAAGAGTGGATCAACCTCTTGTAATGTAAGAGGCATAGTTTTTCCATTATACCAGAGGCTTTCCAACTGAAAGAAAAATCAGGTTCTTATAATATTTTGAAGAGCCATTTATTATGGTTGTATTTCTTTATCTTTTAGCCAATTAATATATTTATACTATGTAAAGCTTTACTAAAACATATTAAAAGCCTGGAGGTTAATCCTGCATCTGATAATTCCCTTATAAATCAAAACACTCATGTTTTTCTTGGTGTAGCATCTTGTAGTATTTGATGCCTAATGACATAAATGTAACCACTTAGCATAAACCTCTTTATTATGAATGATTAACCTGATTATCCTAATACTAAAGCAATGGAAACAGCAATGTCATCATGTATGATTTTTCATATTTGGATGCATAAATGAAAATCATACCAATAAAGTATTCTCTGGATTTGAAACTGAACAGGACCTTGTGGGGCCCTCCTGGGTACAAAAGCCTGTCTGTGTCCCCTGTCTTGTTTATAGGAAAAAGGCTTCAGCTTCCTAGACCTTCCCTGAGTTCCAAAGGGCATATTCAAAGAATTACTAATTAGAAAAGAAAGGGAATGCAGAAACAAAGGAGAGGCAGTCAAGAAATAATAGTGCAGCAATAAAGCAGGGTCCTGGTTCCACCACAAGGAATATACATAACCAATACCTTTGAGTTCTTCTGTAGGAACTAAGGCCCCCACCCAGGTGGAGGATGGTAACTTCAGGCTAAGCACAAGATTCCTAGAATACCACCCTGTTATCTCACCACCAACCAACCAAAGAAAGTCACACACCCTGCAGCGCTCACCCCAGATTTTGCCTTTTGTACATGAACTTGCATTTGGCAACAGATTCAGAGTCATGCCAGTCTCTAAGAGAATTAGAATAGTTGCTAAACCATAATGATATTTGTTCTCATTTTACCATTGGAAATTTGCAGATGTAGCAAATATTGAGGTGACAATTTGATCATAAAAGTGTGTGTGTGTGTGTGTGTGTGTATGTGTGTGTGTGTGTGTGTGGTGCGTGTGTGAGTGTGTGGTGGGGGGAGTACCTAAAATGTGGGTACTTCAGATAATACCATGTGGATACACACAATATGCATGTAAGTTTGTAAAGTATGCTATGATGCATGAAGATGATTCATTATATTGTATATTATCTATAACCCCCAAAATTATATTTGTTCAGGAGGAATAAAAGGTTAGAGATAAAAAATAAATGGATACCTCTCACAAGCACATGAAAATATAGAAAGGCCCAGATTTTTCCTTCCTATATAGGAAAAAACCCAGTTCTTTCCTACTATGTTTTCTCCTGTGTCTCTCTTTTACTTCTCATAGGAAACACTTCACTTATGACACTTTGGGTAACCAAATATGTAGGAGTTTTCCTCAAAACAATAACAAGCAATTCTCAGACACCAGCTAGGTGTACGACAATTCAACTCCATTCTAACATGCATCAGATTCCACAGGTTAAAGATTTAGTCTTACAGTACTGCCTTCACACCCCCAATTCCATTTTCTGATTCCAATTGCAAGCTTTTGACCTGACTGCCTACAATTTAGGGGTCCTAACAAGCCCCTCCAACTCAAAATGCCA
Source organism: Lagenorhynchus albirostris (assembly GCF_949774975.1). Taxonomy (NCBI): domain Eukaryota; kingdom Metazoa; phylum Chordata; class Mammalia; order Artiodactyla; family Delphinidae; genus Lagenorhynchus; species Lagenorhynchus albirostris. The sequence goes on along the minus strand of NC_083101.1, from coordinate 61,428,197 downwards.
ATCCCAAGTCCAAGTTTTTGCCTATACTTCTGATCTACCGGCTATCAGTCAGAGGTTCCCATGACCCCCTACTTGGTTTCAATTAATTTGCTAGAGCAGCTCACAGAACTCAGAGAACCATTTAACGTATTAAATTTCCAGTTTATTATAAAAGGAGATAAATCAGAAACAGCCAGGTGGAAGAGAAGCATAGGGCGAGACATGGGGAAAGTGCATGGAGTTTCCATGCCTTCTCCAAGGGTGCCATTCTCACCACATCTCCACGTATTCACCAACCCAGAATCTCTCTGAATCCAGTCCTTTTGGGTTTTTACAGAGGCTTCATTGCATAGACATGGCATTAAATTGTTGGGCATTGGCCCTTGATTCAACCTCAAGCACTTCTCCCCTCCCTGGAGGTGGCATGGGGTAGGGTGGGGTAGGACTTAAAAGTTCCAAATGTGTAATCACTGGTCGGTTCTCCTGGTAACCAGTCCCCCTTCTTAGGTGGGTCTTAAAGTCATACCACTGAGATAACAAAAGACATCTACCACTCTCATCACAGGAAATCCCAAGGGTTTTAGGAGCTCTGTGCCAGAAATAAGGAGGAAAACCAAATATATATTCCTCATATCACACAAATATAAAGAATAAACATACCCTAAGAATACAATTCCAAACACATGTACAGATCTATCTTGTAATAGCTCAGGTTATTCCATTAAAAAAAGAAGCTTTGCTTACTATGCATTAGTATAAAGTTTAATTAAGCATTTTACTGATTTATCATAGCCAGATTTTAGTAAACTGCTATTGTCATTCAGTATACAGATAATTTATATACACATAGTATATTATATATAAATGGACTTATTTAGAACAATATAAGCTTAGAAAAATCACAAAGAAACACATTATTCTTAAATAAATTTATCTGTCTTCTTAACATAATAACATTATAAGCAGCTCCCAATATGTAGACAGCAGTCTAACAAATAGCCTAAGGATATGACAGGTTAGGGTAGCCTTTTACTGGGTTTGAAACCAAGCAGGACACTGTGGGACTCCTGGGCATGGAAGCCTTTCAAACAGTTGCTAATCAAGGAAGGGAGGGGATGCAGAGACAAGGGAGGAATAGTCAAGAAACAATATTGCAGACTTGAGGCAGGGTCCTGGTTCCCCCTCAAGGGATACACATAACAATATCTTTGAGCTCTTTTATAGAACTAAAGCCCCCAACAAATGGAAGATGTCAGCATTCTTCATTCCAGAGAAGATCACAGTTTGGTAACCCAGAGGAGCTCATCAGGAGACCACCTGAGGCCAGACTAAGGAGCGCAGGCCCTGCACACACCCTGATCCTTATCAGCAACTCCACCCTTGAACCATTGCTATAAAACTCCTCACCAAATCCCCCTGGGTAGGGACACACAGTTTTTGAGGGCATGAGCCTGCTGTGTCCCTCTTTGCCTGGCAAAGCAATAATGCTATTCTTTTCTACTTCACCCCAAACTCTGTCTCCAAGATTTGATTTGGCACCGGTGCACAGAGGCTGAATACTTGGCATCAGATTGAGAAAAATGTTTTCATTCTAGACAGCAAGTGATTTCTGTGTGTGGAAACAAAATCTCCTCTTTAACAGTGCTAGCAAATATCAATATGGTTCTCTATTCTGTACTCAGTTTTAGTGATAATGTTTTTTGAGCTTCTAATAGAATGCCAGGTCGTATGCATACATAGTAAATAATAGCTTAATTAGTAGTAATGACTACATTACCTATGTCAAATTGTAAAGAACTATAATTAAATACTATGATTAGAAAATAAACAAGATTTAAGTAATATTTATATAAAGCAAATTTAGTTCAATAGCTTAACTAGTTCATAATTAATCTGAAAACAAAATTTAAAAGCTTTATGTACAGTCACTATTAGTCTTTCATTTGATATGTAATTTAGTGTATATCTTAACTTCATGGCATTCCAACGCTATTGAATTAATGTTGATAACCAAACTGGCAAAGAAATCCTCTTCACGGATCACCAGAGAACAAAGAGATATAATTGTTATTACAGAAATTGTAATTGGTTTTAGGGCAGCCCAAGGGCTTGGGAGTTACACAAGCATTGGTACAAATTCCAGCTCTGCTCAACAACTTCATGTGTAATTGAGCAACTTATTTATTTTGTCTTAGCTTCCTCTCTTCTTATGAGAAGTGAGGAAATTCTAGCATCTATGTTATGGCTTGCTGTGGGATAAAGTATACATGCCATAAACATTAGCTAACCTCATGATCATCACTGTCACTTTTGTATCACCATCATCACCCGCTTTAGTGTCATTAACAATATTGCAAGCATGGATTTGTGACTACTTTCAGATAAACATAAAAACCAATACAAACTTGGCAAGATATGACTTTGAAATGGTGTCTTTTTAAAAAATATATGAAAACTTCAGGAACAATGCAATCTACTTTATAAAATACATTGGATCATTTATTTAACTGGTCTAGCTGGGAAAAAAAAAAGTTTAGGTAAGTCCCAAGATTGTTTAAAAGTGATATATTTTTTTCCATTCCCAATAGAATGCCTTAGCAAACAATGGGTACATTAAGATATTCATTTACTTGTAAGCAGACACTGCTTTATATAAGGTTTTTACTGGTTTACTTAACATTTTATTTTAGCAAACCTGCAAAATACACTCCTTACCCAAGTCTTCAAACAAATATTACAGATCATTAATTTTTCATTTTTTTACATTTCTTCCAGCCATTTTAAACAATTGTGAATTGAATCTAGTGGATTTTTTAGGGCCATGAATTTTAAAATTCATATAGCTTATTTCCTCATCTGTGTGTTAGCATAGATTTTATTTTGATTTCAGAAACTGCTGATTCTGAATGTATCCAGATATTTTTATATAATCATCATCAAGTGGAAAAAATTAATTTCTGGGACCATATTAACCTCTTGAAGATAAACACAAATTCAAAAAGCTTTAATTGAGTGCTTACTATATGCCCTACAAATGTGCTAGATGCAGGAGCATTATATTTTCACACTTTATACTCAACGTTAGCATTTTCAATTGGTTTTGAACTTAGGGTTTAATTCCTCAATAAATAAGTAAATAAATATTTTAACTTAGTATGCAACTTTTACATTGCTTAGTTTAACATTTCAACAAAGTATTGAATGATGTCTTCCTTCTGTTTTGACCACTAGTTCATTTCAGTCATATATATTTATATACACATAGTATAGCAGAATTTCTCTATAAACTCAAAGCATAGTATGGTTTGTAATGTAAATAGCCCTTTAAACAGTAAAAAGTCACCACTGGCAACTATGCTCTGTTTTATCAAGAAATAAGTAAATAAAGCCAAAACCTGAAATCAAATGTATGGACACTATGACTGCTTCTGTGTTTCTTTTGAGCTTTAGACATTTACTCTAAACCTTAATCAAACAAATAGTTTCTTGAGCTCCTCTTTTGAGGATCCCAAGTTGATCCTTCTATTATCAAGTACCAGCATCAGCTTCTTTGACCCTGATTTACTTCTGTGTTCCTCTTTCTGTCTTATTCCAAGCCCCCTGGGACTCACTCTCCTTCCTTTCCTCTTTATTACTGTCACTGTCAACTCTATACATTGGCATGCCCCTCCGCCAGGACCAACTGTGATATAGGAATCTTTCTTTCTGTCTCCCTTTTTGTTTGTTTCTTTCTGCCAACAAAACAAATGTAACTAGAATGTCATTCTTCTATACTCCCAGTGATATCAAGATCATATCTCCCTTCTTTTTCCAAATTAAATTAAAATCACATGGAATAATTAAATTTCAGATAGGTAAGAGGTTTAATATCACATCCCCCTAGATCACATTCTACCCTAAATATTTCAGGGACTTCCCTGGTGACGCAGTGATTAAGAATCCGCCTGCCAATGCAGGGGACACGGGTTTGATCCCTGGTCCAGGAAGATCCCACATGCCGCAGAGTAACGAAGATCGTGCGCCACAACTACTGAGCCTGCGCTCTAGAGCCCGTGAGCCACAACTACTGAGCCCATGTGCTGCAACTACTGAAGCCCATGTGCCTAGAGCCCGTGCTCTGCAACAAGAGAAGCCACCACAATGAGAAGCCCCCGTACCATAATGAAGAGTAGCCCCCACTCGCTGCAACTAGAGAAAGCCAGCACACAGCAATGAAGACTCAACACAGCCAAAAATAATAAATAAATAAATAAATAAATAAATAAACGTGAGTCCTTAAAAAAAATGTAGCTGGTCATGGAAGGTTTAAAAAGAAAGTTGCAATCTATAAAAAAATATATATTTTAAACAAGCAACCAAATACATGAAAAACTAAAAGTCCATCAAAATCTAGAGACTTACACAGTGCACAAAGGTCTTGCACCTGACTTCTAATCCCAACTTGCAACAGCCCTGATTCATGTCATTCTCTTGGGCCAGTGTCCACTTTGCTCGGTGTTGCCACACTATGACATCATAGAAAGCTGCTCAAGTATTTCTTGCTCTGAGATTCCACTGTGGCATCCAGCCTAAGTGGAGTTAGGATCCTTCTCCTCAATATTAAACTAAGAATCAAGAGGTCTTACTTTTAACTCTTGAAACACAAATAGTTAATTCCATTGCTTATCCTAAACAATAAGTTTAATGTTGGAAATCCTAAACTCTGAAATCTCTTTGTAAATATAGGTATTCTTAATTTCTATAATAATAGCTCCACAAAAGCAGTTGCCTTAAGGAAGAGGGGGTAACAAGTATATGTTGATTTTTTAGTAAGACATTCTGTTATATAAAAGATAATCTTGGGCTTCCCTGGTGGTGCAGTGGTTGAGAGTCCGCCTGCCGATGCAGGGGACACGGGTTCGTGACCCGGTCCAGGAAGGTCCCACATGACGCAGAACGGCTGGGCCCGTGAGCCATGGCCACTGAGCCTGCGCGTCCGGAGCCTGTGCTCCACAGCGGGAGAGGCCGCTACAGTGAGAGGCCCGCATACCGCAAAAAAAAAAAAAAAAAGATAATCTTTAGTTTTAAGGATTTAAAATTTAAATACAATGAAAATTGATATAAGATTTTTTTAAATGGAATTATTCCCAAACAGAAATATAAAAATAATCGTTTCAAGTGTATCATTTTTGAATTAAAGAATATCTTAGTGTTTCAGTGTACAGGATTTGATGTTGAGAAATATATTTTTAACTGTTATTTCATTATGGCACCAAATCAAGGTAATTAAATCCCTTTTGTACCTGGTTCTCTAATCCATAAAATTAATATTACTTAGTTTATAGTATTTGGATCCAATTACCATATTTTATTAGTTCTAAGTCACATAATTTAATTCCTTCATATTTTAACATCTCTGAAATCAAGGTGCCTTCTACAATCAATATGGGAGAAAGGCATTGTGAAATAATGTATTTGGCAAAAATAGAACATCCTGTAATTTGATAAAATATGAGATATGATATATCTCATATGATATATGAGATATATGATATATGAAATATGATGTATAAAAATGAGAGGGTCTATGCATGGGAATTAAGAGCTATCCTTTGGAATGAGACTGCATAGGGTCAAATCCCACCTCTGCCTCCAACTAGATATATGACATGGTAAGAATTATTTAACCATTTTTGGCCTATTTTTCTGACCTTTGATATGATAATGACATAAAAAATAAATGCCTAAGTTACTTCATTGTTGTCAGCAGAAATGGTGTGATGTTTGAACTCAAGACATTTAGCCAGTGCTCACAAACATTTAGCTACCTTTAACTCTTTTTAAATCTCTTTTAAACTTCAGGCATCTGATTTTTTCAGAAACAAATTAACTAGTACTCCACAGCCACTGAGATTATACCAACTTCCTCCATGAAGTTTCCTTTTCTTGACATACAGGCTAGTGATGCAATCAGAGCAAAGCATTATTTTATACTAGTGTTCATTCAGTCACTTTCAATGAATGATTTTCAGAATATTCACTGTGTTCTGAACAGTGAAAAGTCTTTCAGAAGTACATACATTTTTAATAATATGTACTAGATTTCTGGTAGAAATGATAGACCAGTAAAACATGATAAAGTAGATTTCAGAGAAATCGGTTTCCAAATAGTTTTCTATTTGTGTAGTAGAAAGGGTTTCAGAAAATCTCTTCTCTAAATAAGTGAGTTGTCTTCTAGAAATTTACCTCAAAAGGAGACAGGCTCTAGGCTTTGTCCTCTAGAAAGTGTTGCTTTACTTTTCCCATACATGAACCTTCTTGGCCAAGTGCTGCCTGTCCCGTCATTTGGAAATTTGTAATCCGGCTCCCATACTGGAACTGGTTTTGGATTGAAAGGAACTGCATGAAGTCTATACAACTGAAGTGAGGGTAACCATCACTTTCCAAACATCCCTAAATATGTATAACCATCTATACTAGTTTCATAGGGCTTCTGCAACAAAATATCACACACTGGCTAGCTTAAAACAACAGAATTGTATTCTCTTACATTTCTGGAGACTGGAAATTTGAAATCCTGGTGTTAGGAAGGCCATGGTATTGTAAAACAAAGAATGTTGCCCACTATCCAGTTCTACAATGATTAAATCATTAGCCACTGCAATCACTGACCAACAGTGCTCCCAGGAAGGAGTTCAGGATGAAAAACAAGATGAGACATTCTGTGCTTTGGAAAAAACAAGCCCCTTAGGTAGTTAGGTGTATATCTCAGGAGAAATTTTAATGAACCAGATTCTTGCATCTTCCCATACATAGAAAAGCACTAAATCATTAACTAAGATATTTGTTCCTTGGGACTAGTGTTAATCTCTTACTGAGTTGTGTGATTCACTGCATGTATTCCCTAGCCAAAAATCAAATTTACAAGGTTTCTCCCCTTACCTCTTTGGAGCAGTCCCCTCAGAGCTAATGAGAGGCTGTTTCCTGGGCTATAGCCCTCAGTAAGTTTCCTAAATAAAACTGAAACATACAACTCTTAAACATTTTTCAGAGTTGACACTTCCTCTGAAGGCTCTAGGGGAAGATTCTTCCTTGTCTTTTTCAGCTTCTGGTAGCCCCAGGTGTTCTTTGGCTTGTAGATGCATCATTTCAATCTTCTATCATCTTCCTCTGTCTTCACATAGCATCTTCATGTGTGTTTCTGTGTGTTCACACGGCTATCTCCTCATAAAGGCACCAGTCATACTGGATTAAGGTGCCATCCTATTCCATTATGACCTCGTTTTAATTTAACTAATTACATCTACAAAAAACTTCACTTCCAAATAAGGTCACATTTAGAGGTACTGGGGATTAGGACTTCAACATGTGTTTTTGAGAACATATTCCAAAGTATAACAAGATCACACAGATATATGTCCTATCGTAATTCTAAACACTATTATATTTTATAATATGGCTGAAGCATCACTTGGTCCTTTGGACTTTTGAAACTCTGTATATCTTCCTTAAGCCTAACATCTAGGGAAGAAACCCAAATTACATATTAACAGAGCTCAACCTTATGTGAGATCCCCCAATGCAAATCTAAGTAACAAGTGTTTACATACAATTCCCCTATCCCTAAAAAGATATAAATTGATTTCCTTCAGTGTGCTCATATTAGAAAATCCTTACTTTGTAGCCTATAGCATAGGAAAAAATGTTGCAGACACATGTTGCCTGGAGTTTAATGAATATTGTCTCCTCAACTTTTATTAAAGAGCATTTCTGGACAATTTCTAAAACTCATTTGAACGGACCATGCAAAACCTGTCCTTCTGGTTCTTTGGTCTCTCAGTTTCAAAAATTTCCCCTTTATTATATTTAGCCAGCAATTCCCATATTTATGTTATGAACTTTATCCTTACTAGTAAATACATCATCTCCAAAATCTGCTTCAAAAATTCCACCGTCTGCAATCATCACCTCTCCTTCCAACTCATTTACTTTAGAAACACCCGAGCACAAGTTTTAGCCTCATAGGCACATTCACTGTGTGGTATTCCTCTTTTTATTGTTTCTCCTACTTTTCTTTATTACCTACCTTTGACTCATTGGTCATGAAGGCATACTCAATACTTATGTCCCTCTCTCTTGTCTGTCTTTCTGGTCTGAACAAAATTCCTAAGGATGGTTGAAATCAACTACTCATTTCACTGGGATTACCCATGAATAGTTAAGTATTGCTAAAGAAAATAATAAAAATGATTTAATTACTATACTTTAACTTCATGATCAAAAGAATAAATATTGAACACTCAAATAGATATTGAAAACTTGTCAGTAGTCCAAGACCAATTTTCTCATAAGTTTACATTCCCACCCTCTGAGGTGTCTACTGTATTAATTTACTCTTCTCTTTTCATTTCAACCTGTCCATTTTTTTTCTCTTCAACCTCTCTTCTAACCATATTCTCAACTGATGGCTTAGCCTCATAATTCACTAGTGATGTGGAATCCATCTGAGAAAATATACTCCTTTTCCCATTACCAAACAACACACCAACTTGTATCAGTAGCCCTGTATCAGTATTTCTATCTGTGACTTTGACCTATTTTGTGTCATCTGACTTTCAATTTCTTTGTCTTCACAAGACCATTCCCATTCACATAAAAGCCTGCTCTAAAACATACTTTCTAAACCAGAAAGGAAATAAAATAAAATCAGAAAGAGAAACAAAGAAACATCAACAAAGCAGCTCTACCTTGACTTCATATCTGCTTCCAGTATCCTAGTCCTTTGTAACTCCTGAAACAATTTATCAGCATTGTCTCAAAATTCTCACCTTTCATTCATCCCTTGAAAAGAATATTTTATTTGATGTTTTCCAAGTTACAAAATAATATCTATGTTTTGAAACATAGTGTTAAACACTCTTGTCTTTGCCAAATAGTCCATTAGCTGTAATTCAACCATATGGCCACATGGAAGAGACTTATAAATATTGTCTGGCTATCTGTCAAAAGGAAAGATGAATATTTTTGATGAATAACTATCACTATTTGCCACATCAGCTTATTGAAAGTTCATATATGTGGAAATTGAAATCATCACAAAAAACAGCAAGGTTACAGAGTTAAACAGAGCTAGGAGCTAAAATATTCAACAAAAAGGGACCTGGAATTCTGTATATTATTAAAACAAAGAGCAATAACGTGTGGTCCAGTCTAATATACAAAGCTCTGTGCTTTTAAGTGTAAGTGGAAGGGTGCAGAGTTTGGATGTAGCAATGAGAAATAAAAGGGTGCCAAGCTCAACATCAAGCCAGAGGTCCAAGGGATATAAAATGCAAAAGTCACCACTAGGAGGAAGGAGGCTATAAAGTAAGTAGTGTTCTCAGAAAAGTGGTAGATTTCTGTTAGAACATAAATGGGAAAGAAAAATCACAAAAAGGCTTGAAGATATGGGGAAGTTTCTGATATGCAAAGGGATAGGGAAAGATGTTAGAATAGGATATGTATAGACCAAATGGGGAACAATGTATGTTTAGAGTCCATGGGCATATGGTGGGGTTTGCGGGGTTGACTAGTGGATGAGGAATAACCTGAGAGAACTGGGCTTCTCTGTGATGTCTTATAAGGAGAGAGAAATTGTTCCTAATGGCCCCGAGGCAGATTGTCATGCAGTATCTAGGTCTCCCTCTTGCCTTCTGCTGACGGAGGTCTCCAGGCAAAATATGAATGAGCCAACTAAGGAGCAGGGCCCACTCTTTGACTCTTTCTGGCAAACATATCAACTATATATTTTCCATTTAATTTATTGATTTAGTTAATTTTATGGAGTTCCTAATATTGAATCGTCAATTCATTCCTGGAATAAGTTCTAATTAATCAGATCTCACTTTGATATTTTGGTAGGTTCTATGTGAAAATATTTTATTTAGAATGTTTTCACTTATATAAAAATGTTTATGTATTTTTCTGTTTTCACATCATCTTTATCAAGTCTTTATAGAGGGAAAGCTATCTACTTTCTTGATCATGAATAGTTACAAGGAGATTAGAAGTATCTTAGTTGCTAACAAATAACAAAGATGTGATATGGATTTTGGTGTACTTTTGACAGATCTTTACTCACTTTTCCAATATTTTCCATAATAATAAGTCTAATCAAGTTTTCTTCTTTCTGGATTAGTTTTTATATTTTATTTTTTAGCAAGAAATCATCTGTTTCCTCTCATATGTTAAACATTTTCCCACGGAATTGTATGTGGTATTCTCTTGTGATTATTTTAATATCTTTTCTAAAATCGAAGAGGTTACAGCCCACTTCTCATTCCTAATTTTACCTATTATGCCCTCTTTTTTGTTTATTAATCATATTAGTGATGCTTTTTGTTCACTTAAAATATTTTGCCTTAACAATAAATCCAACTTTAGATTATTTTTAATTACACTAACTTCTACCTTTATTTTTATTAATTTATATTTCCTCATTTCATTTTTAAAATGTTCTTTCCTTATTTTGAAAATATGAGAAGTAGGTAATTTTTTTTTAATTAATTAATTAATTTATTTATTTTTGGCTGTGTTGGGTCTTTGTTGCTACACGCAGGCTTCTCACTGCGGTGGCTTCTCTTGTTGAGGAGCATGGGCTCTAGGCATGTGGGCTTCAGAAGTTGTGGCTCGTGGGCTGTAGAGTGCAGGCTCAGTAGTTGTGGCACACAGGTTTAGTTGCTCCGTGGCATGTGGGATCTTCCTGGACCAGGGCTCGAACCCATGTCCTCTGAATTGGCAGGCGGATTCTTAACCACTGCACCACCAGGGAAGCCCAGAAGTAGGTAATTTTTAAAGTTTCTCTTTTGTAATGAACATATAAAAAGCTTTGCTGACTAGACTAAATTTTCTTCTTGTATTTGCTATATCCCATAGGCTATGATATATTTTTTCTAGCTAATATATTATTTCAATTTTTATATCCTTTTTTGATACAGTGCTTATCTAAGAATATGGTTCAAAATGTTTTGTGGTTTTAAAATATATGTATTAATTTTTACTGTATTATGATTAGAATATATGCTTTTCAAATTTTCTATATTTGAAATTTTCTTCAGTTTTTCTATTTGGTGTGGTAACTAGACAGAAAAGTAAATAAATAAACAAACAAATAAATAAATTGTTCATGAGGAATACAAGTTTATATATTTATCTATTTCATTAAATCTGTTGATTAGAGTATTTTATACTTTCATTTTCACAGTTACCAAGTCTCTTTGTCTCTAAATAATACATGGAAATTTCCAAACATAATTGCATTTTATCTCACTTAGATTGACATCTGATAAGTTTTGCAATATATAATGTGTTGGCATTGTTGACCTAAAACAGACCGTCAGCAAAAATGGGTTTGTTCTTGATCAACAAAGAATTGCAATTCAGGGTCTGCAACTATGGCCAGCCATGTGCAAGTCCTCAGCAAAAATGGAGAGAAATCTTTAATAGATGGGAAACGGTAGTTGGGAAGGCTTTTGTAAACAAAGAGTCTGTGAATTTTCATTGACTGAGTTGTGACTGTCTCTCATTTTCTGAGCTCTTGTCAGGCAAGAATAGGGATACTTTCTTCTTCCTGTTGGACTCTGCTCTCATTGTAGGACATGAGATACCCACCTTCTGTCTTCCAACTCTATGTAAATCAGGTTCCATTTATTAATTTTTTACAGCTTGCTATCTATGTATATACAATTATGGCACTTGTATTTTTCTAAAAGTGTATCTTTTATTTTACAAAATATCTTTTCATCTTATTGAGAGTTTTTAACTTTAAATAGTCTTTTGTTTGATACAACTATTTCTATGCCTACTTTTTTATGTTTATATTTGTCTGGAAGATATTTAATTAACCCTTTATTTTTAAATTTTCTTTATTCTTTTAAATATATTTCATAGAAATTTAACACTCTATAATGGCTTAATTTAATTACCTATGTTTAATATACCAAATGATGAACAAAATTTTATTGTTTTTATTTTATCATTTATTTTATTTTTTCTTTATTACCTTGTAATTATTTGTGCTGATTTAAGTGGGTTTATTTATATTCCTTTTTTCTCCTTCCCTAGAAGATTTTCTACTTTTTTAATTTCATCAATGATTAATATTAATTGTGCACCCCTGGTGCATATAAACAAACAAAACATACTTCTCTTCTATTACATCAGAACAAAACAATGTTCCCTCACTGTTTCCACTCGCCAAGTAAATTAAAACTTTTGAACAGTCGCACATCTCCAATACCTTCTACTCTAACTCCAGGCAATGATGATAGCTAATATTACAGAATGTTTAGTGTAGGCCAAGCACTGCTCTTTGTACTTTACACATACTAACACACTTAATCATCAGCAAAAGCCTATGAGAGTGACTATCACGAGCCACACTAAACTGAAAACTCCATGAAAGCAATATATTTCTGCTGTTTTGTTCACAAATGCATCCCAAGCACTAGAATGGTGACTGGCATATAGCAAGTGTTCAAGAAATATTTGTTTAATAAATGCTTCTACAATTTTACACATGGGAAGCATGGTAGAACAGAGAGGTTATATAATTTATTTTAATTTCACCACCAACAATTGGTAAAACCTAGATTGAAATTCAGACACCTTGATATTAGAATCTGTGTTTTTAACTATTACAATCTTTTAACTATTACAAAGAGGTTTATGATGATGATGATGATGATGGTGATGTTTTTATCTCTCCCTCATGAACCAAAGTCTATGTTTTCTCAAGATAGTTTAATAATTTTAGTTTCAGAATGTCTATTCTCTTTTAAGTCACCATTTTCATCCCATAATATTATATACTCTCAGATAATATATCAGGATCAAGACACTTCCTAGGATCTGCTGCTTTCTTGTCACTGCCCTGAGGCTCTTTTATGATTACCCCTAGTCTATGTGTACCTGAAGTCTTGGTACAATTAGATGGCATGGTGTTGGAGTTGGAGCTGGTGTTATAAGTGGAGGGAAGTTGGCCACCACTCACCTGTATCTCTCTATTCTCTCTTTAATCATACCCAGTATGACTTCAGTCCCCTTTACTCTGATATTACTCATGGTCATTAACAACGCCCATGTTGCCAAATATAGTAGCCCCTTCTTGCTCTCATCTGTCTAAACCATCAAGAGCAGTTAATAGTTGTTCACTTCCTCCTTCTTGAAACATTCTTCTCTTTTGTCTTCCATGGCATTACAATTTTCTTTCCGCTTTTTAAACTGCATATTCTTAAGGTTCCATTGCTAAATTTTCCCCTTTTACTTAACCATTAAAGATTAGATTTTTTCAGGGCTTGTTCATGGGTCTGCTTCCCTGGTTTTATTTTTATCATCACCATAGACAATAATGCAATCTGATGGCCTTAAATACCTCTTATATTATGCCTTTAACTGTATACCATCAATTTAAAACATTGCTTCTGAATTTCAAAGACATATATTAAACTGTCTCTCTGATAATCCTTCAAAAATTAATCATATACATTAAAATCTGAGTGTATATAAAAATAGAACTTTTGTTCCTCATCCTGCTCCATCCCACAAACCTGTTCTTCCCAGGTCTTTCCAATTCTATAAGTGCCTTCAGTTTACAACAACCTATGAAAAGGATTGTTTTACTCATAAATAAGAGCTTATTTCATATATAGGTTATCCAAAATATTTAGCAAATACTTTTTCTTCTCTACTTCTCATGTACCACTACCCAGTTCTAAATTTACATCTCTTCTTGCATCAACTGCTACAATACCTTATATTTTCTTCTCTTTCATTCTTTCATCTCTATAACCCATTTTCCATTCAGCAACAAGAGTAATAGATTAAAATCATCAGTGAGAATCTGCCAGACCCAGTTTACAAACTTTTCACTTTACCATAATCACAACATCACATGTCTAACATCATTTTGCCCAACTTCCTCTTGCCTCCCCAAATCACATGAACATTATTTCCTTTCCTCAAGTTAGACAAATATCTTTCCCAAAAGAGCCCTCTCTCACGTCCATCCCTAGGTCATTTATATCAATGGTATCTTCTTTTTCTTCAGATATCACACAATATTTTACCTTCTCACAAATTACTTTCCACCTCAGTTCATCTTTATTAGATTACCATGTTTATTTTCTTTGATTTATCACAGTTTAAGAAATTATCTAGCCGATATGTTACTTGTTTTATGCATTTCTCTCTAAAACATGAGCTCAGGGACTTTGTTTATCTTGTTTACTACTCTCCACTTCCTAACAGAATGGATGGAATATAGGCATAAATGATCATAGAAAACCATTCAATTATGCTGCTCAATGTCCTTTAAAAAAAACATTGCTTTGAAATTCAGAGACAGTTTAATAGTACACAAACTGCTCTTTTACATTACAGGAGGAGGCACAAATCTAAACTCTGGTTGGAATTTTAGAAGCCAGAATTAGGCATGGGAATGAGGTTTAGGTTGACCCTTGTTTAACAGGCACTGGAAGAAAGAAGAAATGGTAATAAGCCCCTGGGCATGGGCAAACACAGTGACCATGTGATAGTTCAGAGGACATATCCAATCCAAAAGAGCCAAGCAGAGGGGAAAAACTGGATCAAAGGCAAAGAGATTTCAACCAGTTCACCCAAGAAAGATTGAGAAGGGTGAAAAAAGGGTAGAACGATAAAGTTTCTCTGAGAAGGAGAAAATGCATGTCATCAATTCTTTTTTTTTTCTCTTTGAAATATTTTATTTTTCTAGAGGAGTTTTAGGTTCACAGTAAAATTGAGAGGAAAGTATTCCCTGCCCCTGGATATGCAATGCCTCCCCCATTATCAACATCACCCACTAAAGTGGTACATTTGTGACAACTGATGAACCTACACTGACACATTATAAACACCCAAAGTTCATAGTTTACACTGCAACTCACCCCTAGTGTTGTAAATTCTATGGGTTTGGACAAATGTATAATAATGTATCCATCATTATAGTATCATACAGAGTATTTTCACTGCCTTCGATATACTCTGTTCAGCTTATTCATCCAACCCCTGGCCACCGGATCTTTTACTGTCTCTGTAGTTTTGCCTTTTCCAGAATGTCATATAGTTGGAATCACACAGGATGTAACATTTTCAGATTGGCTTCTTTCGGTTAATAATGTGCATTTAAGTTTCTTCCATGTCTTTTCATAGCTTGACAGCTCATTTCTCTGTAGCACTGAATTCAATTCTCTTTTTAGGAAGAGAATGTAGGTCTGTCCTTGAAAATGGATCAGCAATTAAGACTACGGGGCTCATTTAGCACTCTCCAGCACAGGTGGAAGAAGTGATTTCTATCACATAACTTGATGGGATAAGTTAATACCCACAGAAATTTTTCAAATACAAATTAAAAAGTCTGCTTAACTCATTTCTTTTCTATTATACCATGCATCATTCCAGACCATGACTGCTTTTCAACCCACCATTATATGTGTAATAGATCTCAATATCATATGCTAGTATACGAGAATAAGACTATATATACCAAGACAAAAGAAGGGATTGGGAAGTTTGACTGGGATACAGACCAGTAAAAATCAAGGCCAAATTGCATGATGAAGTCATTCATTCTTGAAGAAGATTATTAAAGCTCAGAAGACATTAATAAGTGTGTGGTAAGGAACGATGTTGACTTGGTACACACTGGAGAGAGAAGTTTGTATAAGCTAAATAGAGTTGAGGGAGATGTGGGCAGGCAAAGAGCAATGCAAAAAAAGACATGATGATACAGTTGTTAAAGGATTTCCAACACCAGGTAAGGCTATCTTTCTATGAAGCTGAGTTTGGTGTGTTCCAGGGAAAGCTAGCGGTATGAGATATCCATCAGTCTCTTGGACAAATGGGGCCAAATTCACCCCAAACGTGAGTATCACATTTGCTTATATAACACTGGACCAATGTTTAATACCCATTTCAGATTTTATGTTTATCACCATGCAGAAACATAGATTATCATGCTGTTCAACACAGCTTGAAATCGCTATGTGCCTTAGAACTGTCTGCATCTCTTTGAAGCTTTACAGTAGACTTGTTTTTCTTGTTTATTCATCTTTTCTATCAGAACTATGCATATTTTTAGACTAGCAAATTCAACCCCCCTAGAAAACTTATTTTATTATATTACAAAGATTACACCAATGAAAGCAGATTTATTGAGCAAACGAAAAGATTTATCAACAAACAAAAATGGGAAAACTAGTGTCTATGAACTCCCTTATACACTGAAATATTTGTCACTATTTTATTCTAGAAAGAAAACATTTTATTTTAAAAATTTAAATTTCATATAATGTGCACTAAATAAAGACACTGAGCACTGAAAAACAAATATTATTAACTATATAGCCAATAAGTAAATTGTGGCTACTACACTACTAATTAGTGGTATAAAAATAATATGAAAGTGTTCATATTACAAACCATGAACATTGTCATGATTTAACACTATATGGCAATACTTTTACTGAGTAAACAAAGGGATCTCTTCAAAACTTTTATATAGACTTAGGATTATAGACTTTGAAGATCCGTTCTGGGATAATTTACAGGGGGCAAAGCTGATACAGCTAGACATAGAGCAGAATTAAGGCCAAAGTTCTGGAACTGATCATGAGAAATAATGAGAAGTAAAGGCAAAGGAGAATTAAACATCAGGTACTAGCAAGGTGACAGGAAGACAAAATTGCAAGTTCAGCTATATCATTGCAAAGTGTTCTACTTTAAAGGTCTATGACTAGGCCCTGTGAGTTCCACTGGTCTTAAATTAGTGGAAGTAAGAATACCGTGTCATCATATTATAGAGCTCCTGACATAGTTTTTTAATAGATCAGCATTCCTCCTCTACAAATTTATTTCCAAGATTAAAAAATAATTTTAATCCTGATTTCATATTTTATCATAATTCTCTGTAAATTTTCTCCCTTTGGATCTGGAAGTGTGTAGAATATGGTAAGTACTGTAATAGAGTTTTTCGTTTGTTTTGGTTTTTAAAATGCTGTCTTGACCCAGTATTGAGACACTGGTTAGATGGGTTAGTTCCCTTTCTTGAGCAGCTGAATAAATCCACATTCCAACCACTTTGGTTATGGGGGCTTTCATACTCCAGGCCAATATGCACCAGCCCTAATTGCCCCAGAGCCATGTATCAGACAACTGAAGGCTCACTGCTGTCTGCCTCCTCCAGAAATTATTCATATTAGTCCATCCACAGGAAGCCCACATAACCCAGCTAACCCCAGGCTACTTGTCATACACAAACCGCCCTGTACAGCTACAATCTGCTGTTACCCTGTCCTTGGGTGTAATCCGCTATGTGGCCGTGCTTGGCAGCTTTCTCTACTTTGAAGCTGTAAGTTTCAAAAAGTCCTGCCTTTCATCTAATCAAGTGCAATTGTCCTGTCTTACCATCAAAAGAATCTTTACGTCTTACAAAATTGGCACACAATCTGTGTTTGTGGAATCAATCAATCAATTTACGGTTGATTAAGCACCTACTTGTGATTTTTAATCCATGAGGCAAGTGAGACTCCAATTCCTGGGAGTATCAGGTGTAATTACAGAGTATGCGGTGTCTGACAAGAAAGCATGGAATACCCATGCTTGCTTTTCCAAGGACACTGAGTTGGAAAAACCTTATCCTTCTTACCATACAATCACTGCAGCCATCACTCCTCAAGACTGAGGGTTACAAAGATTGACCAGTACCTGAGGGTACCCACAATTTAACAAGAGCTTTCCATTGTGTAATCCTGCTGCTGCTTAATTGTGGCCCCTATGGACTTCACTTCCCTGCAAATCTGCATATACATTTTTAAAGACTTTTCAAAATATTATATTCAGTGTTTTCAAGTGGTAGATTTTCTTTTCTTTTGTTTTTCTCTCTTTCTAATTGAAAAGGTTTTTCAGGATATTTAGTTCAACCTATTGAGAGAATTCACATCTGCTAATACAATTAATAATTTTACAGAGCAAGAAGAGTGGGAAGGGCCAAGTATTCTATAATACACTCATCAAACTCTATCCTAAGATCATTGCCAAAATTGTATGGTGCTGCAATTACAACGTTAAGATTAGACATTCTTAAGGACATTAGGTATAGTTGGCAATATGGAAGAGTAAACTCCAAGGGGACATGAAGTTTATCTCAAACTTTTGAAATGGTGATTTTAAAAAAGAGATACTTGCCCTGCTTCTGTGTTTCCACATCTTTTCTAAACGGCATGCCATTTGTACCATTAATAGAACCATAATTTCTAACATACAACATTTTTTATAACATGTAATAATACAGAAATTTTGTAAAGCATAGAGAGAATGTATTACACTTGATAAACATTACTTAAAATTAGCTTTCACTTATAAGTCATTCACCTCTGAGTATATTGTACAAATATTTTGTCCGATGTTGTTGGTTTAGGATTTTTGTTTTCTTTTTCAACATAAACAAGTCTACTTTTGGTTCTACTAATGATTGTTATTTTGCTTTAGGACCCCTGAAACAGACTCTCTTTACTATATACAAAACAGAAATGCAAAAAGAAGAATGTATCTACATAAGAAGTTTTGAATTGTTTCCATAACAATACTGACAATAAATTGTCCTATATGTAATACTGTATTTGTAGTATACACATAAAATGACTTGGTTACAAAACTCAATAAAGTGCTTTATTCCCTGCCAGCTGGCATCTGTTCCTAAGAAAACTCTTTTTAATGTGCTGTTATCTATACACAATCATTTTTTAATGTACCCTAAAGCCCACTTTTATAACAAGCTTCATTGCTAAGGTTGTTTCGTTGGTGCTATATGCACTGGAAATGATAAAAGAAAATTAGTGATGTAGACACAGAATGAAAAAACAAACTTCATTTTGTTTGTAAATTGTGCCCTGTTTGACTGAGGTAGATATTTATGAATGCTTTGTTGGATTCAGGTGTGAAGAGACCTGTGTGGGAACACATATTAGAAGCAAAACATGTTTTCATTTTTTTACTTATTATTCAGTCATTCTGAATTCAATCTTTTAAACACTTTCCCTGACCTCAGGTGTGACACTGATAGTTGGATGATGCTTTAAAAAAAATAGAAGTGCACTTATCTGTGTGTTGCAGGGATGATATTCTTGAACAAGTACAGATGTCTGGGATTCCATGAGAGTAAACTGCTATTATTTTGTAATGTTGTAAACAAATATGAATGCAGCCTCCTTTCTTTCTTATTCATAAGTATTACGGATGCTAAATGTTCATTGGGTCATGATGTAAATGCTTTGCCAGAAATCACTTTCATTAGTGATTTGCTAATTTATTTTAACAATGAATGAAACTGGGGTTTCTTCACCAATTCATGGGGAGATAATTTCAACATTTAAATGACCTTGATGTATAGATAATTTTTGATTCCAGAAATTTTTTAAAAAATGTTCTCTACTGACACAGACATACACACACACACACACACACATTTCAGATATATAGACAAGCATGTTTTATAGGATGTAGTAAAAATAAACCATATTTTTAATTCTAGCTACCCCTTAACATTTTTTCGGTGGGTTTCTTCTTTCCCTTGACCCTAGATGAAAATTCTTATAGTCCTCATGATTTTTATGCTCATTAAAAGCCCTGTACTCCTTTAAGTCAGAGAACACAGTCTAACATTTAAAAAAATTATAAATGTCCAGATCCATAAAATAATCAATGTTTCATTTTTTATTCAAAGATAAAACTTTTCTCCCCTCTTCTTTCAAAGACCTTCTGTAGTCAGGAAGCAAAACACTCTGCAGCATGAAAAAGAATTTTATTGGCTTTTTCTTCTTTAACACCATATCTCTTTCTCCATCTCTGTTAAGGATAGGAGTGGGACAAGAATTTAATCTGATCAAAATCACTCTGACTTCGCTGGCTTTGTCATCTCTGGCCTGGCACATACCTGAAAATGGACTTATTCTCTCAATAATTACTTTTGAGGTTTCTTCTGGTTTTTTTTGTTTTGTTTTGTTTTTGAATTATACCCCCTATAACTAGGGGTTTTTACACAGTTGATGACAGTGTTCATCCCCCCGCCCCGCTCCCACTGACTGGTTCGTTACTCCTTCTGCTGAATGCAGGAATCCAGAGATACCATTATTTCTCTTTCAATCCTGTTTTATTGCTCTCGGTGGCCCTCTTCTGTAGGATGAAAGACTGCCACTTCAGTGAGCTATCCTCATTATTAGCCATATATGCCTCATAAGAATCATCAATATATCCTTTATTCTAAGAATACCTTTTGGCAGGTCTATCTGTGGTTGGCTTACCTATATAACAATATTTGTTTTTTTTAGGCTGGATACACAAATTCCTTTTTCCTCCCATAACTGCAATGCTTCTGTTCCATTTCCAAGGCCAAGGTAAGGACAGGTAACTATTCCTGATCCCTTGGTAGTTATCTGTGCTTTCTCCTTCATGTATTCACTCTCCTGACCAATTTATACCCTCCACATCGTTGGCTTAAGAACCTACTAACTTTTTTAAAGTCACCTATTTTGAAATATCTTCATGGTGAACGTTCAGAATATAACTCTATTGTCTGTACTCATCAACTTCTAATTGTGATAGGAGGAGCTGCCTCCTAACACAGAGTTAGATAACATAAGGATTAGAAATAGAGTGTGGGTAGTAAGAGCTTCTTTATTGTGCTGTATTAAATATGAAAATCACTTTCAGATTTCTTATCTTACTTAGGCTGGCAAGTCAGCTCAGGTTGACAGACCATTTAGCAATATAAAAAAACACATGCTACAAATAATTGGTGATGGGTATAATCCAAAATTACTTCTGATTAATATCTGCCAAATGGTTGAAAAGATTCATAGTTACAGACTCTGATCTGGAAGTATACAGTCCATCACTTCCTCTACAGCAGTGTCTTTTGGACTCTCTTCAATGTTTATTCACTCTCTAATCTGTATAGATCTACAGAAGATCTGTCAATCATTGCTTTGTATAGTTTTTATTTTTACAATAATCTGAGTATTGAATATGTGTTTTTAAAACATATTGCATCCCCTGGAGGTTATGATAAACAGCATTTGGAGGTGTACCTTCTTCAAGATGAACATCATAGCTATGTAATATTTAAAGTCTCTTTTCTTAGGGCAGGCCATTAGATAATTGTCCATATAGGGTATGTGCATTGATCCCTGGTAATTTTTTTTTTAACAGAACTATGCTTTGGCACATCCTAGAACTTATAGTACGAGATAGCATAAGGATTGCTTGTAGGAAAACCATACACTCATTAAAGAAGTTTTTATTGCCACTATTGTTTGTTTTATAGTAATTCTTCCATGAAGTATCACAGGGAACTATTTCTTTTATTGAAAAAAGTTTTTAAAATTTTACAGTTTTAAAAGTAACTGTTGTACTTATATTGAATAATCTATATTATTTTGTTTTGTTTTATGAATATTATAGATAATGAAACTTGTCAGGCTTCCTTCTTTGCAATGTATTCTAGAATGTTCAGAATGTAATTTTGAGAATTTAGGGATCACAGATAGCATGTATGCAAAATAGAAAGACAACTATTTTCTACCTTAATTTATTTTGGGGCTCATTTTATTTTCACAACTTATATTTTCCTTTCATCTTTTTCTTTCTATCATTTCATGGAATGTATTTTTCACAATTTGCAATACATGTTTTAGGGAACACAATAGAATATACTTTTAAAAAATACATTATACTTATTGTTCCATAAATGTGGTGTAAGATGAGAAATTATTAAGCTCCAAATTATTATTGAAGCCAAATCTAAGAAGCTCTAACCATCTATAGCTACTTTTTTCTACAGAAATAGTTACAGATGAATTTCTGCAAATTTTTTGTGTCATTTGACTCTACCACCTTAATCTCCAACACTTTGATGAAGTAATGGTGCCAAAACAACAAAAAAATCAATAGATTTTTATGGAGTCAAGGGACCTGTAATTTGTCTGCACCAAAACTCAGTCAAATTGTAGTCTTCCATTTAGAAAAATGCAGTGGATGTAATAATGGATTTTTGGTCTCTGACCATATCTGAATACTCTTCTTAAACTTACAGAATTTTGTGAAGAAGCATGTGTGGTAGAGAATCCACTCTGATGAGGGAACTGGCAGATATATCCACCTCCAAAGGTTAGCTGTGTAAGAACATCCAGTGTTCAGATTGCATGGTGACTCCTGAGGTGTTCATGCCCTCTGCCAAATGTGTCCTGTGCAGGTAACTTGAACATTGTTTTTGTCTTCATTACTCTATTCCTGTGTCTCTGCTCCCTCCTGTATTTTCTGTGAGCTGACCAATAATTTTTAAATTAAAATATTTAGAGTGGATACTGTTGCTCATAAATAAAAATCCTGATTGATACAGTTGGTACATAACTAACCTAAGTCTCTCTTTTGTAGAATTAAAAATATGACACAGAGACAGGAGTCAGCAGAATAAGAAGCAAGGCTGGAAAATTGGTGGAGCAAAGAGAGACAGAAGCAGATCCACTAAAGAGAAGAGGAGAGGATATCAACTTCCGAAGTACAACCAAGACAGCGGAGCCACATGAGCATCTGTAGCACAACACAGCTGCTTTTATTGAATCCTCTTATCCAAGGAGACACCCAGGGACTTCCCTGGCGGTCCAGTGGTTAAGACTATGCCTTCCAATGCAGGGGGTGTGGGTTCAATCCCTGGTCGGGGAGCTAAGATCCCACATGCCTCATGGCCAAAAAACCAAAACATAAAACAGAGCAATACTGTAACAAATTTAATAAAGACTTTAAAAATGGTCCACATCAAAAAAATCTTAAAGAAACAAAAAAAAGAAGCCACTCATTATTTCATTACTTCATCTGACCTTTGTGTTTCCATCATAATGGGTACTTCTGCTTCCTCACATCCAGGAATATCCTTTAGAAGTCCCGTACCGGACACACACGCGCAAACATAATTACCCACCTCATGTTCTTTTCATTTTTACAATCTGAAATGATAGCAGTATTTCTGATAGGTGGCTAGGGAACATCGGACACATTTACTTATTCAGACTAGAAAACTTTTCTGGTGAAAGAGCTGATTTTTTCCCCTCTTTCTTTATAAAATTGAAAGCCTTTCTAAAGAAATGCGCACATTATTAAAACACCTATTAGTACCTTGTATTGCTTATCATTCCAGTTTTCCATCTCCTGCTGCACTAGCTCTAAATTCTGAGACAATGTTTTTTATTGTTTTATTTTATATTTTAAAAATTTATTTATTTGTTTGTTTGTTTATTTATTGGGATCTTTTAGTTGCGGTATATGGGATCTTTTTAGTTGTGGTGTGAATGTGAGATCTAGTTGCCCGACCAGGGATCAAACCCAGGCCTCCTGCATTAGGAGCATGGAGTCTTACCCACTGGACCACCAGGGAAGTCCCCCTGAAACAATGCTTTTTAATATTTGCCTACGGCGCTTTCCTTCCACTGTCTTCAACAGATCTCCTTTCCCCAGAAGGTTTTCTTTGCTTAATAACATCCTGTAAGTACTTAATGTGGCATTATGATTTGTCGCAAAGGTAGCCTGAACAAATGCTTGACCTTGCATAGTTCTGTAGATCACTATTGATTTAAAGTGACAGACTAAATTTTCCACATTAGCCTGCACCACATTTTTTTTTTTACATCTTTATTGGAGTATAATTCCTTTACAATGGTGTGTTAGTTTCTGCTTTATAACAAAGTGAATCAGTTATACATATACATATGTTCCCATATCTCTTCCCTCTTGCGTCTCCCTCCCTCCCACCCTCCCTATCCCACCCCTCTAGGTGGTCACAAAGCACCGAGCTGATCTCCCTGTGCTATGCGGCTGCTTCCCACTAGCTATCTATGCACCAATAAAACAGGATTACTCCAAAGGAAACAATTTTTTTCAGTGTCTCTAAAGCAGTAAACAGAATACAAATATCAGGGTACTTTTCTAAGTTAAGGAGCAAATACATCTAAGAACGAAATTGTACATCACAGAAATCTACTACCTTGCACAATATTTTGTAGAGAAAAAGAAAAGCATTACTCTCATATCAGGGAAATATTTAAGGATTTCAAATATATCAAAATTATCAGAATAACATTTTTTGGTTTTGATGAAGACTATGCCTATTTTTAATCTCCTTTTAAAGGAGTGCATTCCCTTTACAGTGTAGTATAGTCTATATAAACCTTTGAAACCAAAAGCATCTCTACATTGTTTCAAATCAGAAAAGTACCAAGAGAGGTACCCCACAAACTACTGGATTTCCTGTATCATTGTTCTCTTTTAAATTAAATTCTCAGGGCAACTACTGTAGATGGCAGGTGGGGACATTTCTCCTTTTGAATTGATAATACTGTTCCTTCTTCTGCTTAATGTCATTCCTTACAATCCTAATCCATGTAATCCAGCACATGTACTAAATTTAGATGGACAACACATTTTAACAGTAATTTAAAGAAATTATGAGTTCTACCTAAATGTTTTATAGTTTAGTTAAATCTCCAGTCTCATTTGTGGTTTACAATTGCAAATATTGAAATATTAACTAGTGCTTAATCATCATTCCTTATTTTTATATTCCTTATTCTGGACTCCATGACTATTTTCTACGACTTTACTTAGGGAATTCTTTTCTTTGCTATATCATTGTCCCTCCCGCCCAAATCCAGGTTTGATCATCTGTTCATCTATACATTTTTAAAAATTTCATTAATGCCACTCCATTCCAGGTTTATATTTACCTTTACAACTTTTCCTTTATAATAAATGTATTTTATTTTTTCCTGGAGATGCATGAATCATTGTTGTTGGAAGTGAAGTTCTTCTTTGATTAAATCCTTAATGATGATTTGAAATGACCTGTTTCAAGAACTCAGCAGATGCGCCCCTGGATGCTCTCCCAGATTGCCTTAACCTTTCTGCTCTCATAGGAGTAGCTATGCAATTGTCTACAATTTCTCTGAAATGAATGACCCTCTCCATCAATACGACATCGATTAATTCTACAGACATGGACTGAGTTCCTATGCTCGACCATTCTATTTAGATGAATAAGTTAAGTGTGTCAGGCTTTACTATAATTACTTGTTTCCATATCTGTTTTTCCCATGACTGCCAACTCCCCAAGTCAAGGAGCCATGTTTTCCTTTTTATATAGTTACAAGGACATAATTCACAAAGGTCATTTGAAAGAATGGTTTAATGCATAATTAATTTTGACAGAATAAGAGTGATATTTACCACATTGCACTAGATATACTCAGAATTCTCTATTCAAAAGCATGTGTCCTTTGAAAAAAATGTGAAGGAAGAAATCAGTATATATGGGGACAGGTAACATGTAAGGTAAAAGTGACTAAGAAACCACTTATTTTAATAATTTTTTCCTTTTGCAATATGTACTGTCAGTCAGTATACGCTTCACTTTTCTCTGTTCCTAGATTACTGTCTATGATATGCCTTTTAGTCTGTGAACAAGTTTGTATAAGTATGTATTTTCCCTTAAGCCTTATCAAAATTGATAATATATGCAGCATAACTCACATACATTATTTGAACAAGTTCGGTTAGTATGGGAGAGTACAGAAATTACCAAAAATTCCTTTCATCCCTTTATGCACAACTCTAATATCACTTTCCCACCCCTCCCATCAAGAAGTAAAGTCTAATACTTCATGCTTTGTGTCTGGCCTTCACCATTTGCCTTGTTTAATCCAATGGACATTAGCAAATGTGACCCAAGTAGAGGTTAGGAGGCGTTTGTGCATTGGGTCTTGCTTTCCTATGACTATTTAGAATCCTGAGATTGTTCATGTAAAGAAAAGTCTAGGATTGCCTATTGGAGAATCAGAAGCCACACAGAGCAGACACACGCTCTCCCTTCTGAACTCTTCTAGACCAAGCAGCCTGTCTGCAGTTATGTATTAGTGAGACCATTTGAATCATCAACCACATACCAATTGAGGAATAAGAAATATCCATAAATTGCAGGATTATAAGAAATAAAGTTCATTGCTTTAAGCAAATAAGTTTTCTTGATTTAAGCCATTTTCCTCAACAAAGCAAATAAATTCAATTAGTAAGTAGACAATCCAAGAAATAAGCAAAACAGTACTATTGATATTAATCAGTCTTATTTTGCTACTGGTTCACTTACTATATTGGAAGACACTGAAGCATTTTCCACTGGAAGACATTGCAGCACGTTCCAACAGCATCAGGTTCTGCACTGGATGTTAAAAATGATTCTAAAGTTCATTCTAAAAGAGAAATAGACATTTTATGCAGAGTATTGTTAGTAACAAGATCTTTGATAAAGAATGATATCCCTCTTTTCACCCCTTTGAGAGTTCGGTCTTAGGTTTGTTTCTTTGTTTTTGGTCATCGTGTTTTCTTTGTCATTTGTTTCTAGGTATTTTTTTTATTTCCTCTTTGATTTCAGTGACTTCTTGGTTATTTAGTAGTATATTGTTTAGCCTCCATATGTTTGTACTTTTTACATATTTTTTTCCTGTAATTGATACCTAGTCACATAGCATTGTGGTCAGAAAAGATATTTGATACAATTTCAATTTTCTTAAATTTACCAAGGCTTGACTTGTGACCCAAGATATTATCTACCTTGGAGAATGTTCCATGAGCACTTGAGAAGAAAGTGTATTCTGTTGTTTTTGGATGGAATGTCCTATGAATATTAATTAAGTCCATCTTGTTTAATGTTTCATTTAAAGCTTGTATTTCCTTATTTATTTTCATTTTGGATGATCTGTCCATTGGTGAAAGTGGGGTGTTAAAGTCCCCTACTATTATTGTGTTGCTGTCGATTTCCTGTTTTATGGCTTTAGCATTTGCCTTACGTACTGAGGTGCTCCTATGTTCGGTGCATAAATATTTACATTGTTATATCTTCTTCTTGGATTGATCCCTTGATCATTATGTAGTGTCCTTCTTTGTCTCTTGCAATAGTCTTTATTTTAAAGTCGATATTGTCTGATAAGAGAATTGCTACTCCAGCTTTCTTGTGATTTCCATTTTCATGGAGTATCTTTTTCCACCCCCTCACTTTCAGTCTGTATGCGTCCTGAAATCTGAAGTGGGTCTCTTGTAGACAGCATATATACAGGTCTTGTTTTATCCATTCAGCCAGTCTATGTCTTTTGGTTGGAGCATTTAATCCATTCACATTTAAGGTAATTATCGATATGTATGTTCCTATTACCATTTTCTTAATTGTTTTGGGTTTGTTATTGTAGGTCTTTTCCTTCTCTTGTGTTTTCTGCTTAGATAAGTTCCTTTAGCATTTGTTGTAATGCTGGTTTGGTGGTGCTGAATTCTCTTAACTTTTGCTTGCCTGTAAAGATTTTAATTTCTCCGTTGAATATGAATGAGATCCTTGCTGGGTATAGTAATCTTGGTTGTAGGTTTTCCTCCTTCATCACTTTAAATATGTCCTGCCACTCCCTGCTGGCTTGCAGAGTTTCTGCTGAAAGATCAGCTGTTAACCTTATGGGGATTCCCTTTTATGTTATTTGTTGCTTTTCCCTTGCTGCTTTTAATATTTTTTCTTTGCAGTTACTTTTTGATAGTTTGATTATTATGTGTCTTGGCATTTTTCTCCTTGGATTTTCCTGTATAGGAGTCTTTGCGCTTCCTGGACTTGATTGACTATTTCCTTTCCCATGTAAGGGAAGTTTTCAACTATAATCTCTTCAAATATTTTCTCAGTCCCTTTCTTTTTCTCTTCTTCTTCTCAGACCCTTATAATTTGAATGTTGAGGCATTTAATCTCAGAAGTCTCTGAGATCGTCCTCAATTCTTCTCATTCTTTTATCTTTATTCTGCTCTGTGGTAGTTATTTCCACTATTTTATCTTCCAGGTCACTTATCCATTCTTCTGCCTCAGTTATTGTGCTATTGATTCCTTCTAGAGCATTTTTAATTTATTTATTGTGCTGTTCATCATTGTTTGTTTGTGCTTTAGTTCTTCTAGGTCCTTGTTAAATGTTTCTTGTATTTTCTCCATTCTAGTTCCAAGATTTTGGATCATCTTTACTAGCATTACTCTGAATTCTTTTTCAGGTAGACTGCCTATTTCCTCTTCATTTGTTTGGTCTGGTGGGTTTTTACCTTGCTCCTTTATCTGCTGCATATTTCACTGTCTTCTCATTTTGTTTAACTTACTGTGTTTGAGGTCTCCTTTTTGCAGGCTGCACATTCGTAGTTCCCATTGTTTTTGGTGTCTGCCCCAGTAGGTAAGGTTGGTTCAGTGGCTTGTGTAGGCTTCCTGGTGGAGGGGACTGGTGCTTGTGTTCTGGTGGGTGGGACTGGATCTTGTCTTTCTCTTGGGCAGAACTGTGTCTGGTGGTATGTTTTGGAGTGTCTGTGAACTTATTATGATTTTAGGCAGCCTCTCTGCTAATGGGTGGGGTTGTGTTCCTGTCTTGCTAGTTTTTTGGCATGGGGTGTCCAGCACTGGAGCTTGCTGGCCATTGGGTGGAGCTGGGTCTTAGTGTTGAGACAGAGATCTCTGGGAGACCTCTGTCCAATTGATATTACGTGGGGCTGGGAGGTCTCTGGTGGTCCAGTGTCCTGAACTCGGCTCTCTCACATCAGAGGCTTAGGCCTGATGCCAGGCCAGAGCACCAAGACCCTGTCAGCCACATGGTTCAGAAGAAAAGGGAGGACAAAAAAAGAAAACTAAATAAATAAATAAAATAAAATAATTTTTTAATTATTAAAATAAAAAAGAAGAGAGCAACCAAACCAATAAACAAATCCATCAATGATAACAAACACTAAAAACTATACTAAGAAACATTAAAATCAGAAACAAGTCCATTACAGACAGCAAATCCCAAGTCTACAGTTGCTCCCAAAGTCCCCCACTCAATTTTGTGTTGATTCATTTTCTATTCAGGTATTCCACAGATGCAGGGTACCTCCAGTTGATTGTGGGGATTTAATCTGCTGCTCCTGTGGCTGCTGGGAGAAATTTCCCTTTCTCTTCTTTGTTCCCAGAGCTCCTGGGGTTCGGCTTTGGTTTTGGCCCCGCCTCTGCATGTAGGTTGCCCTCAGGCTTCTGTTCCCGCCCAGACAGGATGGGGTTAAAGCAGTGCGTGATTAGGGTGCTCTGGCTCACTCATGCCAGGGGGAGGGAGGGGTACAGTAGTTATAATTGGAATGCAGGGCAAGCTTGCCACGGCAGAGGCCAGCATGATGTTGCAAAAGCTTGAGGTGCACCATGTGTTCTCCCAGGGAAGTTGTCCCTGGATCACGGGACCCTGGCAGTGTCAGGCTGCACAGCCCTCTGGGGAGGGTGTGTGGATAGTGATCTGCACTTGCACACAGGGTTCTTGGTGGCTGCAGCAGCAGCAATAGCGTCTCATGCCCGTCTCTTGTGTCTGAGCTGATAGCCGCGGCTTGTGCCCATCTCTGGAGCTCATTTAGGTGGTGCTCTGCCTTCTGTGGGTAGACAGGGAAGGAACCCCCTCTTCTCGCGCACCCCAAAACAATGGTCTCTTGCCTCTTAGACAAGTCCAGAGTTTTTCCTGGACTCCCTCTCGGCTAGCTGTGGCACACTAGCCCCCTTCAGGTTGTGTTCATGCAGCCAACCCCAGTCCTCTCCCTGGGATCAGACCTCCAGAGCCCGAGCTCAGCTCCCAACCCCCACCCGCTCCAGCAAGTGAGCAGACAAGCCTCTCAGGCTGGTGAGTGCTGGTCGGCACCGATCCTTCCTGTGGGAATCTCTCTGCTTTGCCCTGTACACCCCAATTGCTGAGCTCTCCTCCATGGCTCAGAAGCTTCCCTCCTGCCCATCTCCGCCAGTGAAGGGGCTTCCTAGTGTGTGGAAACTTTTCCTCCTTCACAGCTCCCTCCCAGAGGTGCAGGTCCCGTCCCTATTCTTTTGTCTCTGTTTTTACTTTTTCTTTTGCCCTACCCAGGTACATGGTGATTTTCTTGCCTTTTGGGAGGTCTGAGGTCTTCTGCCAGCGTTCAGTAGGTGTTCTGTAGGAGTTGTTCCACATGTAGATGTATTTTTGATGTATTTGTGGGGAGGAAGGTGATCTCCACGTCTTACTCCTCTGCCATCTTGAAGGGCCCCCGACTCCAGTCTGAAGTTTTTAAAAGCCTTTAAAAAATGGTAGCCTAGATAAGGATTGATGAATGTTTATTCTTCTCAGTTAGCAAGGCTTTTGCTTGCTACTACAGTTAAATAATTTTCTAATTATATGGAAATTCACAATAAAGATAGTAATGGCAAATGCACTTTTAGTTACCACTTATTAAGTCTTTGCCACACAGTAACCAAGTACTGTACTAATTGATTTATATATTCTGGCTAATTTAATTGTTACAGAAGTTATTATCTCCAGTTCACACATAAAATGCAGACTAAGTACTTTCTCAAATGCCATGCCATCATTGAGAGGTGTAGCTAGGATTTGAATGTTGCCTCTTTATTGCAAAACCTGTGCTTTTAACTGTAATGATATGTGTTTAGGCTCCTGTTTACAGTAAGCTTTTTATTAAGTGTATTCTGGAAAAAAAAATAAGCATGTCTTCCTTCCTAACTTGAATATATAAGAATTCTGTTTTCTTTTTTGGTTAGAGATGTTTTAGGGGCTGCAGCACAGTATCACAGCACCACATGTAGACTCAGACTTGTTTGTGATAGGTCAAATGTCCTCAGCATCAAAGCTGATGAAAAGGGATATGCATGACTGACAAAGAGTTCCCAAACTAGGGGCTATGCTGGTGCCCATTCTTCCTATTTGACATCCTTTTTCTGGATTTCATCCATTACTATTTATATTAATAATATTAGTATTTAATATGTAGGAAATGTATCAGCGTTATATTACTTTCATAACTGTTGGGAAATGAACAGGAAAACTGGGAAACTAAAACAGAGCTTAGAGACTTGCCTGAGGTTACTCACAAGTAAATATTAGAGCTTAAACTTAAACCAACTTCTGTGACCAAATAAATGTTCTTCCTATTCTTTCCAGAAAAAAGTGTTTCATGAAGAGTTGTTGAAGTATGTTGATTGTTGGATGGTTTATGGAGTCAGTAGAACATATTCTGAAGCTTAATTCTGCTATTTATTAACTGTGTTATATTAATTGTTATGTGTTATGTTAAACTCTTTGAGTCTCTTGATTATATTATATTACAAAATAAGAATATTAGACACCTCCCTTGCAGGCTTTAAGAGTATATGTAGAACAATTCTGACAAAACAGAGCCTCATTAATGGTAATTATTATTATCAATAAACCATGTTTGACAAAAAATACTCTTTTGAACCTCTGCAGAATAAATGAGAGAGAATCCATCACTCTTTAGTATAAAGAAAAGAAGAAAGAATTATTCTTGTAAATCTATTTACTCCTAGTATCTCGAGAACGTAGGATCTTTTATTTGTATTGGAAAACTTTCATGGATCATATACAGGTTGAAAGGAGCTTATTATTCTTCATGTTTAAAATCACCTGTCTTACATGGGTCGGGGGGATGGTAATGCTCTTAATGGTTATAGATTTAAATCCATCTTACAATCAGTATAAATATAGCCACTATGATCAGAATTAATTTAGTAAGTGGTGTTAATTAGTGTTTTAAAATAGACTGGTGACAAAAATACCAGTTGAAATATATTATCCACTCTTATAACCCTAATAGAGTATTTAAATCTAATAATTTGTCTATTGGTCTACAAAATACACCTCCAAACTTTTACATATATTATCATAACTTATCAAAAGTTCCAGTCTTTATTAATGCCATTTTACCCAGTGACTGACTGACCACGGGAATCACATGGATTGAATTTCAAACAAATCATTCGTTGGTTGAAAATTAGATCTTGTGAGATAGTTTTTAAAGTCCAGAGCTAAATATTCTACCTCCCCCACTAACTTTACAGACAAGGGAACTCAATTCTGTAAATCTTATAAATATGAAATTATTTGTTTCAGGTCACATACTATAGAAGGGGTATAGTTAGGATAAGAAACTGTAAACCATCTAATATTTCAGAATTGGCCAAATTGTTAAAATTTGTTATAATAAGAGGATATTAATTTCTGTTAGAAATCTATAGAATTCTAAATTAAGAATTCTAACATTTTCAAAATATTAAAAGTGCAATATAAATTGATATAGTGACTTCTATAACAAGATCACTCTTAACTGGATCAAATTCTTAATCTTTGTTTCTGTTGATTACAAATGGTTCTGTTTTTCTTTCATATTATGTCATTTTAATAAATTGGGCTTTTAAATTAATTTTGGAAATCATTTATTTTTCTATTACCTACTTTTGTACGAATTGCATCAGGACCCCAAGACATTTCAATGTTCTTTTTTCTACTCAGTGTATTTTAGTTTCACAAAGAACTCAGTTACAGTGTGTTGGGGGTCTACTATTTGTATTCCTCTTTCCAGTTTGGCAGCTCTTTTCTAGGCACAGCTGCCCCTTATTCTTAGTTCCTTAGTAAGTGTGCTGCCACTCTTTGTATTGTTGATCCTACAACTGGGTACCACTCATTCTCAGGGCATGTATCATCACTGATGCTCTGCAATCATACATTGTCATTTTTCATGGAAAAGAAAAGGAAGACACACTCCTGGTGTCCTGATGTGAGGGATGCAAGAATGTCTATCCCCTTGTGGGTTACATTCTTTTCGGGAGTTTTCAAAGTAGCATTGCTTATGTCTCAATATCTACAGAAGTTTTATTTTAGTATGATACTTTCTTCATATTTTGTTTATAATGCAATAAATCTCTTAGGAGAAAATTCAGCTAAAAGAAGATTGTTCAAATAAGCTTAGGCCATTTATCTTAGGCTCAAAGCAGAGGAATAATTCTGAAAAAAGCATGACATATATTATTCTATATACCACCTGTCCAATCCTTCTGGGAACTGGGTCTGAGTTCAAGCAATGCAATGACAGGTCAGGAATGAAAGCTAGAGATATCCTCTGTAGCATATATATCATCATGCTAACATTTTTCTTTTTAAAAGAATATAATTTAGATTAGAAGAATAAACACTGTAGGCTTTTTTTTAAGTACAACTGTATATGAATACACATACATGCACAGTGTACAAGGAATTATTTTAAGTCATGAATTTTAAAAAGAACTTCCTCAGAGAGAACAGATTTATAACCAGCTGGTGTCAGGCTATATTTGGCATATGGAACCTAGATTTAGTTATCATCTTCAAAGTCCATGAATACCATTCTAACAACACTATTGTGTATATAAGACAAATGGTTGTGGAATTCCTTTAAGCAATCTCCAGGTGATGAGAACAAGGTCAAATGTCATCACAATGCACTGATGTTGCCAAGGTTTGAGTCCCTAACTAGCTTCTCTGATGTAGCTGGAGCTGTCAGTGCTGCAAGGGAAGCCTATGGTATTTTGAAAGATGTGAAAGCAGCAAGGTGTTTTTCTGTATTTTTGTATGCTAGTATAGACACATGGTTTGTTAAATGAAATATGTGAAAGATGTTAACTTCTAAGAGCCAGACTACTGGGGTACAATGAGGTCCTTGTCTTAACTTAGGAAACAGGCACTAACACATCCTCTGTGCCTTTGTCCTTAAAGGAACCCCTGTGCTCTTAGCTGAATAGACACAGAGTTCTTCTGAGTCAGGAGTCTTTCCCAAATCATCACAGGCTCCCTATCTCCCACCTCAGTTGCACTTACCATCAAGAAAATAGATTTTCTTCTATACCTTAGTAGGGAATTCCATTATTTTCTACTAACTTCTCTGACAAATGCTTATCTCACCTACTTTGTCTTCTGCTTACTTCTCAGAAAGCTTCCTCCTATTGCCTCTTTCTGAATTATGGCTTAGCCCATAGCTGATTGGGCCAAGGATTGACCTCTGATCCAACCTGAGCCAATCAGATTATCTGTCTTAGAAATTTGAATTTGGGATCCAGAAAATTCCATTTGTTGCTTACTAATAAAACCTGAGAATTACTTTAAATATGAGACTGAAATGGCCATACTGGGTCTTTGTTCAAGTTCAACAGAAAATGAGCTGCAGTTGGCTTCAGTTTCTCCTAAGAACTTGATGAACATACAGAAGTGTGATAGTCTTCTTATAGTTTTCAAACACACTGTCTTATTTTATCTGCCTTAGCTCAGGTGGGTTCTCTTTCTTGCAATCAAATATTTGCTGAACAATACCTGGGGATACAAGGGTCTATTAGTGAATCTGCATATTCAGCGTGACCAGTGGAAACAGGCCTTCTCCTACTACAAAGATTTTGCTCTTTGTTATTTCACAATGGACTTGCTTTACTACAAGTGTGAAGACAGAGATGTATCATGGCCCCCGTGTATCTGTAAGAACTGTAGTATGAGGGGGAAGGAGATGCCTTTAAACTTTGTTCCATTTTGACCGTTGTACATGGAGTCAAGTTTATTTATGTTTTATAATTTTTCTGGAAGATTTATCCTTTAAAAAATGAATTTGAATCCAAATGGTATTTTCTCAACATTACTGATTTTTAAAATTTCTATGAACCCTGCTCATATAGGATTCAATGTTGACTAAGATGTGTTATATAAAAGCTGAATGCTATTTCCCATATGAGCCAGGCTTCTCAGATATATTTATACCTGAGAAACCATGAGACTATTATTTTGATCCCCTCTCACTCATACTTCTGTCACCAGGAAGGTTTTTTGGTTTTGTTCCGATTTTTCAGCTAACTGCACAGCTCAGACCACCAAAAGATTCACATTCTATCTATTTTTGAACGTTTGAAATAAAACTTTTTTTTTTTTAGAAAAATGCATATGAAATTCTGTTAACAACTGACTGCCCCAGCTAGGAAAAGTGAAAACTTCCCTGAAAAGAGTATTGTGTAAATAAAGTTGGGTCAGTATTCTTACAAAGAAAAGTTCAAATATTAACTACTTGTCATTAAGAATTAGAAATTTTATTGCAGAAAACTCTTGGCAAATAATAAAAGAAGTCCTTTAAAAATGTCTTTAAAAGAAAGGGAAAACTGTGCCTGTGCACAATTAAAAAGTGGCTCTTCCAAATACTCCAGTATTTTTTATTTCGTTTCATTTCTTTTGGGAGAAAAGGACACCATGGCAACCACTTTTTAATGGTTATGAAAGGATTCATTAATTCTTTGTTTGTTTGTTTTTTGCAGTACATGGGCCTCTCACTGTTGTGGCCTCCCCCATTGAGGAGCACAGGCTCCGGACACGCAGGCTCAGAGGCCATGGCTCACGGGCCTAGCCGCTCCGCGGCATGTGGGATCTTCCCGGACTGGGACATGAACCTGTGTCCCCTGCATTGGCAGGCGGACTCTCAACCACTGCGCCACCAGGGAAGCCCCCGCTAAATACTTTTTTAAAAACACTTTTAAAATGTATTTTACTGGACTAAATACAATCTCCACTACTAACTCTTTAGTAAAAGCATATATACTAACTATTTACAAGACTGTTTTGTTTTGTCTTGGGTTGTTATGTTTATAAGAAATAATGAAAAGTATGTGTTTCTTATTTGAGTGATGTGGTGCATTTAAAAGTCACATAAAAGGAAGTAGGAAGTGGAGTAAGAAATGAAATTATGTGTATTTAAGCTTGCTAGGAATTGAAAGGCAGTTTGGAGTTATAGGACTTTGACATGAATTAGAGGTTTCAGTCAATCCTACATTCCCTTGAGGATCAGGGACTTTTCTGTTATCTATTCCATCTCCCAACTCTGTATAGTTTACAAGTCAAAATTCACATAATAATGATAGATGAGTATTTCTCCTGTTTTGGCAATTCTGAGCTGCATTTGTCAGAGGAATAAAACATATGTGAATATGTCTAGAGAGCCTGTTGGATGCTGCCATCAGGTGTCTTTTATTATTTGGACTGTGGAAATGTCTGGAAAAGATGTATCTCAGAGTAAACTTTAAGATATACACACAGTAACATAGGACAATGCTTCAGTTTGTGGAAGTAAAGATTATTCTGAGTAAAATTTAAAAACTTTCTCTCAGATAGTCCTCTGATTCAGATCTGCAGACTTATGCTTGAGATACAGAGAGAGAAAATGGCATTGACAATGTGAATACAAGCTGTTCAAAGCCAATTTATAGGGCTTCCCTGGTGGCGCAGTCCGCCTGCTGATGCAGGGGACACGGGTTCATGCCCCGGTCCAGGAAGATCCCACATGCCGCGGAGCAGCTGGGCCCGTGAGCCATGGCCGCTGAGCCTGCGCGTCCGGAGCCTGTGCTCTGCAACGGGAGAGGTTACAACGGTGAGAGGCCCACGTACAGCAAAAAGCAAAATAAAACAAAAAGCCAATTTATAAATTAGATCGTATGTGAGAGAAGCAGAGTATAGAACCAGGAATAAAACGAGCTATTGAAATCCTCTATTCCAAAATAAAAGCTATGAGGCTTTGAAAAATCAAAGCAAAATCAGAAGATGAGCATTGACAGAGAATCAACAATGACTCTGGGAATAGCATGACAGTTCCAGGAAGTCCCTTCACAAACTTCACATAGGCTTCTCAGAAGTAACCTATGGCCCAGGCTTCAGGGGCCTTAGAGATGATACTTCAGCCTTACAGTGGACAACGTACAGGGATACAGATCAGGACAAGGTAAATATATTTCATGACATGTAGTAATGGAAAGGATGACTTTAGGGTACATGAGGAGTTGCCCAGTGACTTGTAGATCTACTTTTGAAAGAATTCCAGGAATTGGGAAAAGCTTGTCACAAAGGTAGATGGGGATTTGAGCCTTTACAATAAAACTACCTTAGATTACTTTGGAATATTGGAATCCTCTTTTTTTGTTTGTTTGTTTTGGGTTTTGTTTTGTTTTGTTTTGTCTTTTTTGTAGGGAAGGAGGCGGGTGTGGGAGCATGGTCTATAATCACAAATTAAATTCAAGCCCTTTTCAGAGTATTGGTAAGTTGTAGTTTTTAACATAAGGTTATCAATTAGCCAATACTTTTTCTTGACTGAAAACAAGTTGACAGATTTAAGAGTTTAGAATTAGTAAAGAAAGGGAGATTGCACATAACATGGTAGGGACATACTCTGTAAAGAAAGACTAAGTATCCTGGTATTTCTGAATAGGCCGGTATTTAGAGATGGATTACTTTTTTAGCTTTTGAGGACTGAATCACAGATATAATGGATAAGGGCTGGCTCTAGGCTCATCTAGTAACTGTACCCTAATATTCTAGCATTGCAGATATACCCTGCAGAGCATAGCTGTGTGTGTATGTGTCGGATGTTGTAGGTTAGTCCTCAACATAACATATATATTGTGTAGCTACATAACATATAGGCCAAACACCTTTGACTCTACAGGTCTATAGTACTTAAATATAAAACTGCAGGTGAGATTCTTCTCCCCCAAATGCCCAGAGACACTGTTATTGCTAAGAATAAAAGCAAGGAATTAAAGTTCACACTCTGATGGTTTAATTGTCTATGACCTAAAAATGACATGATAGCAATTAAAAATTTTTTTTCTAAAGGGGATCACACTTCTCTGAAGAGAAGGGGATTTTTCTAGTTTCCTCTCTCCAATACAATTGACTATATGATTGAACTTATCGATCACATAAGACCTAGGGAAGGTGTTAGATTTATCAGATGGAAAGTAAAGAACTTGGCTTGGACTTTCTTTTTTTAATTTTACAGTCACTCTGACAGTTTTTCAAACCCCAAACCTAAAATGAACCCTTCTCTATTAGTCAAGAGAAGAGATACACTCTCTTCTACTTACTATTCTATCTTCTTTTCCATACATCATCATTATTTTCTTTTCTAATGGATCATTTCCATAAACATACCACAATACTACTCTGTTTCCTCTCTTCAAAAAAATTCACCTAATCTATGACAAAGGAAGCAAGAATACACAATGGAGAAAAGACAGCCTCTTCAATAAGTGGTGCTGGGAAAACTTCACAGCTACATGTAAATGAATAAAATTAGAACACTCTAACACCATACACAAAAATAAACTCAAAATGGATTAGAGACCTAAATGTAAGACTGGACACTATAAAACTTTTAGAGGAAAACCTAGGCAGAACACTCTATGACATAAATCACAGCAAGATCCTTTTTGACCCACCTCCTAGAGAAAAGGAAATAAAACCAAAAATAAACAAATGGAACCTAATGAAATTTAAAAGCCTTTGCACAGCAAAGGAAACCTTAGACAAATTGAAAAGACAACCCTCAGAGTGGGAGAAAATATTTGCCAATGAAGCAATTGACAAGGGATTAATCTCCAAAATATACAAACAGCTCATGCAGCTCAATTATCAAAAAACCAAACAACACAATAGAAAATGACTGAAGAAGATCTAAATAGACATTTCTCCAAAAAAGACATACAGATGGCTAAAAAGCACATGAAAAGGTACTCAACATCATTACAGAAATGCAAATCAAAATTATTAGAGAAATGCAAATCAAAACTACAAAGAGGTATCACCTCACACATCATCAAAAAATCTACAAACAATAAATGCTGGAGAGGGTGTGGAGAAACAGGTACCCTCCTACACTGTTGGTGGGAATGTAAATTGGTATAGCCACTATGGAGAACAGTATGGAGGTTCCTTAAAAGACTAAAAATAGAACTACTGTATGACCCAGCAATCCCCATCCTGAGCATATATCTGGAGAAAGCCATAATTCGAAAAGATACATGCACCCCAATGTTCACTGCAGCACAATTTACAATAGCTAGGACATGGAAGCAACCTAAATGTCCATCAGCAGAGGAATGGATTAAAGCATGTGTGATACATATATGCAATGGAATATTACTCAACCTTACAAAAGAACAAAACAATGCCATTTGCAGCAACATGGATGGACCTAGAGATTGTCATACTGAGTGAAGTAAGTCAGACAGAGAAAGACAAATATCATATGATATTGCTTATGTGTGGAATCTAAAAGAAAAAAGGGTACAAATGAACTTATTTATAAAACAGAAGTAGAGTCACAGATGTAGAAAACAAACTTATGCTTACCAGGGGATAAGGGGGAGAGGGATAAATTGGGAGACTGGGTTGACAATATATGCACTACTATATATAGAATAGATAACTAGTAAGAACCTACTATATAGCACAGGGAACTCTACTCAATACTCTATAATTGCCTATATGGGAAAAGAATCTAAAAAAGAGTGGATATATGTATATGTAGAACTGATTCACTTTGCTGTACAGCAGAAACTAACACAACATTGTAAATCAACTATACTCCAATAAAAATTAATTTTAAAAGTTTTTAAAAATGATAAAAACCCTCTTGTCCCCACATATCTTGTCTCATTCGTTTTATCATCCTTTTTAGAATGTAAAAATTAATTTATAAGAGAACTTGGAAATACTAACTTTTATGCGAAATTTACTGATTCCTGTGTCTAACTGATATGGAATTTTAACATACAGCTTTTGAACCCAGCCCTAGTATAATACTTGGATTTTACTACGGGAATTTACTGCATATCAGAGCTTATGTTCCATAGTAAAATATATTAATGGATATAGGAAAATTCCCACAGGGAGTATGATAGTGATTTTGTGTCTTGAAAATTTTGGGGGGCTCCTACACATGTGTATGTCCTAGTTTCTTTGATATTCACAGGAAATTTAAGGGGGATGGATGGGTTTGAGGAAAGACGAGCATTTTGCTCTCTCTTTATCTCTCTTCTAAATGAGTCAACAGACATTAAAATTGCTGAATAAATCTGGTGTGTTTATATTCAGTTGTTTTATTAATAAAGATTTTTGTAATTCTCTGAATTCACTGTCAGCTAGATATGTTTTAAGTTCTTTCTATAAGAATAGTATATAATAGCATATTGTAATATGCTGAAACATCCACATTTTCTTGCCTGGTTTTATAGGCATGAATAAAAAGTGTGCTTTAAGATCAAGGGGAAATGTGTATATTTGAACATCTTTCTGACAGTTTAAAAAATTAACTTATCCTATAGTGTTTGCATGGCAGTAATAGAGGCTAGATAAATCCAAAAATAATGCCTTGTGACAGATCAGAAACTATCTGTGAAGCAAACAGACTCTACTCATATAGACTCACTAGCATCAGCAAGAACAAAATCGATAATAGTTCAAAGGGAAAAAATTACTTTTTAGTTATAGCATATATAATAAAATTGTGGCTTCATTACTGCTGCATATCTACTGAGATAACCACCTAAGACCAAGACAGAGATAGCATTTTTGTTTTGCAGTCTTTAAAAAAATACAGAATAAATGTAACTGCTCATTTTCATTGAAACTTTCATTTTCATTACTCTTAGAAAAATATTTATACAATTGTATCACCTAATAAATAAGCATGCTATGATATAGATATATAGCAGAAGTTATTATAAGATCTCTCACTAAAATAAAATTTACTTTACCATTAAACCAATAGACACCAAACTGAAATAATGTGCTTTCAAAGCCAACATTGGGTATTTCCAATCATAGAATTTAAATTACATAATGGTATATGAAAAGAACAGAGCACAAAAATGTATGTGTGTGCATGTGTATGTGTATAGTGATGTCAACCATATAAAGAAATATACCAGAATTTTATGTGTCACAATATGCCAAATCTACCAAAATGTTTGATTAAATTATTCATGGTTTTGATTTATTTGTGCTCCATCAGTCATCATTTTTATAACTATATTTTCCATAAATCAGAAACCAAAATTTATATTTGGATCCATTTTCCTATCTGGACTATACAACCAAAGCTCACAAAACTAACTTTGAAAACTTGGCACCATAGCAAATACCTAAAACACTAAAAATCAGTTAGACCTAATACCTAATTTTATGTCTCATTTTCTTGTCAGTAATGTATAACTATTTTGGCTTCTTTGATGAATTTGTATTACATCATAAAATATAGCAAAAAGTAAATAAAAGATATGCCTGTCATAATTCCTAAGTTTTTGTTTTGTTTTGTTTTCTAATATGTTTCATTTTTTTCAAATTATATTATACAAAGAAGGAAAAGAAAACCCAGTAATATATTTGCTAAAATAAAATAAAATACAATCATCACTTGGTATTTTTTTTAATTCAAGGTATCAGAAATGGCATCAGTTTGAGGATGTTTTATTAATGATCATGATTTAGTAATAAGAAACTGATTATTTTAATATTTAATAAACATTAAAATAACTGATACCATCAAAACTTTTCTCAACCAAAAATGTATTAGAGCATAGTGAACAAAAAGTACAATTTGGATCAAAGGTACCTGGGGCAAATTTCTACTCTGACACTTAGAATCTGTGCAGTATTTGTCAAATTCCTTCAACATTTTCTATACCATTATCTTAAATTATAAAGCAGTTATGAAAATTCTGTATTTGTTTCCTCAGGCTGCTGTAACAAATTACCACATGTTGGGTGGCATAAATCAACAGAAATTTATTCTCTCACAGTTCTGAAGACTAGAAGTCTGAAATCAAGGTGTAGGCAGGGCCATGCTCTTTCTGAAATAATAGGAGAAAGCTCTAGGAGACAATCAGTTCCATGCCTTTCTCTTAGCTTCTAACATTACAGGCCATCCTCAGAGTTCCTTGTAGTACATTCCTACATCTATCTCCATCATCATATGATGTGTCCATCTCTTGTCTCTTCTTTTCTTATAAGGACACAAGTCATACTGGATTAAGGGCCCACCCTACTCCATAGGCCCTCATAATAAGTTACACCTTAATTACATCTGCAAAGACCCTATTTCCAAATAAGATCGCATTCACAGTTAGCAGGAGTAAGAACTTCAACATAACTTTTGATTTGTTTTTTTAAAAATGTGGGTTTTTTGGGGGGGAGTCACAGTCACCCCACAAAAAATACCTAACTCAAAAAGGTTTCAGGGAAATTAAATACAATATTATATTCAAACAGATTAGCAAAGACCTATACATTGTGGACACACAATGTTATTTGTTTTTCCCCATTTTTGCCTCTGTATATCATGTGAATAATGGTGACAATTCAATATAGTCAATGTAATGTCCTTTAACTTTTCCACATTATCCCTGCTTCTAAATTATTTAAGGAAAAAGTATGAAAGACTTTGAAATTGAATGTTAGGTGTCACCTAGCACGCACTTCCTTATTAGTTGATTCTATAAAGTTCCACACTTTTTGTTGTCTTGGAGCTATTTTGCAACTCTTCAAATTGTAGAAAACTACTAGTCATACCAATGAAATGATTTTCTATTGTGATGCAAATAAATTTTGTCAGATGGAGATGTAAATCATCTCATCCATAGGAAGCTATTTTTTACTAAATTCATTTGAACATTTTTGTCTGCTCTTAGGATTCTCACTTGAAATGGTTTTTAATATCTTGCTGCTTCTTCCATTAATTGATGAGTTTAATAAAAATCTTTGTGTTCACTTTACATTTGCAAGATGGTTATGATTTTACCTTAAAAATCCTTTAATATTCCATGTCATTTTAAAAAAAGCTTTGATGACTAAAGAGATGAAAAGATCCAGTCCTTTAATATCTCACCATCTCTCAACATGATATGCAGCGCCTGTGTGGAAATGGACTGAACCCAAAAGCCTCATAACTTTTGAATTAAAGGGCAATTCATAGGAAAAAGCCATGGAGTAATTTCTTGACAAAAAAAAAAATAGTGTTAGATAATTAAGCACTTCTTAAAGTAACAAGATTAAAGATTGCTTTACAGTAAGACTTAATGCCTTGGAATTTAACAACCAAATTGCTGATCTGGTCCATATCACTTTAGAAAATGAAGCTTCAGAGCTAAGAGGAGCTCTTGCTTTAGTTAAGGGCCAGTTAAAGAGATTTAGCCATATAAAAACAAATGAGGGGGCTTCCCTGGTGGCGCAGTGGTTGAGAGTCCGCCTGCCGATGCAGGGGATATGGGTTTGTGCCCCAGTACGGGAAGATCCCACATGCCATGGAGCGGCTGGGCCCTTGAGCCATGGCCGCTGAGCCTGCGCGTCCGGAGCCTGTGCTCTGCAACGGGAGAGGCCACAACAGTGAGAGGCCCGCGTATCGCAAAAAAAAGAGGGAAATCTACTTTAGGAGAAACTGTACAACGGTATCTGAAAAATATTTGTAGAAAAAAAATTTTTTTCTATTCTTTTGTGTAAAGAAATGTTTTGAAAACTAGACAGTGATGCTGGTTGCACAACATTGTTAATGTACTTCATGCCACCGAATACAGACTTAAAAATGGGAAAATGGTAAATTTTATGTTATATATATTTTACCATCATAAAAAATCAATTGATTACAAATGTAAGAATTTGTTTATAGTCTCACAATCTGTTCCATCCAGCTACACATCTATCTTTGCACCAATACCACACTGTCTTTTTTGTTTTGCATAAGAGTTGTGTTGGGCTTCCCTGGTGGCACAGTGGTTGAGAGTCCGCCTGCCGATGCAGGGGACACGGGTTCGTGCCCCGGCCCGGGAAGATCCCACATGTCATGGAGCGGCTGGGCCCGTGAGCCATGGCCGCTTAGCCTGCGCGTCCAGAGCCTGTGCTCCGCAACGGGAGAGGCCACAACAGTGAGAGGGCCGCGTACCGAAAAAAAAAAAAAAGAATTGTGTCTTTATTTACACTATTGCATTTTATTATACCATGAGTCTTTTAGAAAAATAAAAGTTAATACCTGTTCCAAATGCCATCTTAAAATAATAAAATAAGAGACTATAAAAGGTGAATCAGCAGAGCTCAATAGTGTTGAGAATAAAACAAGAAAATTTTTGTATTCCTCTTGTCACTGATACAATGACAAATGTTACTGTAGCTAACATTTAATAGCAACATCTATGATTTAACATGTTAATTTTCTATTGTAAATGATAAAAAGAAGTTAGAACTTAGATTGGCTAGTAAACTTGAAATGTTTATAACCTGCTAAAGTTTTTTTTAAAAATACTATTTATTTTTGTATCTAATATTATAGACACAAAGTGGTATAAGACTGGTAGATCTAGTCTCATTGGAAGCTCTGTTTGAAATTTGTTTTGAGTATAGAGTTTGTCTCAGACTAGAAATCTCAAGGAAGTAGGTGAATGATAGAAAATCTTATTTTGGTTTCTGTTGCCTCATGATCACTCAAGTCTCATCCTATCATATTTTGTTTTATATATACCTCTTCTAAATAATTTCTTTCAATGCATTTTAAGTAAGGAATTGTATTACAAATAAGTAAATATCTACTAAGCACTTACTACTTACCAGTCATTATGCTAGATAGGTCACAAGGAATACCTTGTTCAAGATTTACAATATTCACTAGGTCCTTATAAGATCCTTAGGTAATATTATTATATTCATTTTATAAATGAAGAAAGTGAGACTTAGAAACAAAAGAATTCTAGGAGACTCAAATTAAATTATTTTCCCGTGGCTTGTCAAAGTGGAACCAGGATTCAAGTCAGGTTTTTTGTGACCCTGGGTTCCTGTGTTTTTAAGTACCCTACATTTAAGCATAGTTCATGGCACTTTACAAGCAGAATGAAGGTATTTCAGACTCTGTCAATTCCAAGATCAAACTGGTTTCCAAGATAATTGCCCAATTCCTTAGAGCTTTTATCTGTTCCAGGCTCTATTATACATATGATTAATTTTTCCCGTACATTTCAAAATAAATATAGGCCAAAT
Source organism: Lagenorhynchus albirostris (assembly GCF_949774975.1). NCBI lineage: Eukaryota > Metazoa > Chordata > Mammalia > Artiodactyla > Delphinidae > Lagenorhynchus > Lagenorhynchus albirostris. The sequence continues at coordinate 61,383,435 of NC_083101.1, read as the reverse complement.
CGCTCTGTTTGTCCCTGAGTAGCTGATATGAAATATTCTGGGGAAATCTCTCTAGATTCCACATGGACTATGTAAGGTTATTTAGTTTATTTTATTGGTCACACTGTGTTGTGTGGTTTTAAAGTATAAATCTCAGGTCCCTAATTAAACTTAAAAGCTTTTGCACAGCAAAGGAAACCACTGGCAAAATGAAAAGACAACCTACTGAATGAGAGAATGGGCAGAAGGCAAGACATTTTTCCGAAGAAGACATACAGATGGCAAATAGGCACATGAAAAGATGCTCAACATCACTCACCAGAGAACGCAAATCAAAATCACAATGAGATATCACCTCACAAACCTCTCACAATGGCTATCATCAAACGGAACACAAGTAACAAATGTTGGCAAGGATGTGGAAAAAAGGAAACACTTGTACACTTGGTGGGAATGTAAATTGGTGCAGCCACTGTGGAAAACAATATGGATGTTTCTCAGAAAACTAAAAACAGAACTACCATATGACTCAGCAATTTCTCTCCTGGATATATATCCAAGAAAACCAAAAGCACTAATTTGAAAAGATATATGGACCCCAATGTTCATAGCAGTATTATTTACAATTGCCAAGGTATGGAAGCAACCTTAATGTCCATCAGCAGATGAATGGATAAAGATGATGTGGTATGTATATACAATGGAATAGTATTCAACCATAAAAAAGAATGAAATTTTGCCATTTCCGACATGGATGGAACTGGAGGGTATTGTGCTAAGTGAAACAAGTTGTACATTATATAATATTGTACATCAACTATACCTCATAAAAATAAATTAATTAAATGTAAATAAATAAATGAGAAGCACAATTCATAAACTTGAAAATTAGAAATTAATAGGAGTTTGAACTTAACTATTACAGATTGAGTTCAGCAAAAATGAAAGTCTGGTCTGTAGATAGTGAATCAGTAAAAGAAAAACCAAGGTAGAGAACAAATGTATGGACACCAAGGGGGGAAAGTGGGGAGCCGGTGCTGGTGGTGGTGGGATGAATTGGGAGATTGGGATTGACATATACACACTAATATGTATGAAATAGATAACTAATAAGAAACTGCTATATAAAAAATAAATAAATTAAATTAAATTTAAAAATTAAAAAAAAGAAAAACCAAGAATTACTTTCTTACTCAGGTTCACATTAAAATTTTCTAGAGCTTTGATATTAAAATTAATGTCTTTCCATTGAAATAATTAAAATAATGTGAAACTGCAATGTTGCCATAAAAATTACTAATATTACCAGAGTTGATGTGAATGTAATTGGTATAGTAATTTGGAAAGTACATGGCAGTACTTAGTGAAACTAAGAATGTGTATTTCCTAGAACCCTAAAATTCCACTCCTGGGTGTTTACACTTCAAAGAAACTCTCACATGGGAGCACAAAGAAACATAAAGAACATTTATCACCAATATTGGAAGCCAACCTCATAGTCATTTTAGGGAAAATGATTAATAACATGTGGTAGATACCTAAGATGGAATATTGTACAGATGTAAGGAAAAAATTAACAAGATTTACTTATAGCAACATGGGTGAGTCCTCAAAACATATTACATGCAAGAAAGTAAGAAACAGAATGAAACAGAAAGAAACAGTACATCAGAAGTAAAAACAAAATTTTAAATGAACACATGTAAATCAATGCCATCTCTTATTTACACATATGTATGCAAATTAGCATATTAAATTTATAGATAAATACACTGAAGGGTAAAAACTCATGTTATGATCGAAATAGATTTTGGAAAGGAAGAAGAGAAAATGGTATAAAGAAGTAGAAATGCATTAAGTAGCTAACCAGGGGCTTTAAACAGAATGAAAATAATAGCATATAATGAACTGAGACAAATAAAACAATTCTATACAACATATTAACAAATATCAGGTTAGGATATGGAAAAGAATGAAGAAACATTCAATACGTACAAGTCCTCAAAATTATGGCACTCTATTTTCATTCCCAGGATGATCGTCAAGTAAATGTTCAATAAACAAGTTTAAAAAATAAATCACAGGTCCCAAACCAAAGAAGATTGTCCCAGACTAAACTGAGCATCTTATGGGGTAGGCTTAGATAGCTGAACCTAGGACATGGTCTCTACTTTGCAATTAAACTCTAAGGCCTATAATTGTACCTAATTTATGCCTTGATATAATTTTATCCTTTGATATAATTTTATGCCTTTTTTGTTTTTTTTAGGATGCCTTTCTGAGATGCATACAATTTTACCAAACACTTTAGCCTAGGATGATTTTTTTTTAAGCTAGTGGATTAAAAGACCATTATACTTTCTGAACAAGCATATGGACAGTAAGGCAAGCAGATACTAAAGGGTGAAGGAGTCTTCTGGCCCTTCCTCAATTTATTTATTTATTTATTTACTGCCTCAACACCTTCACTAGAAGTATAAGAAATTTACACAAATTTCAGAAAAAGTATAACAAGTGCTAATACGAAACTTACTCCAACTTTGTGAAGTTGGCACTTGTTAAACACAAAACATTAAAATAAATAATGTTCCAATTATGAAAATAAAAACTCTAATTACTTAATAATTTACCAGTCAAAACTTGGTAATATTTTAAAAATTATTGCCATTGAACATATTACCTGACCCTTCTTTTGGTTTTGAGAGGAAAAATGAAATAGTGAAAATATATAGAGAATAATTTAATTTCATTTATATCTCTTCAGTTTGGTAAACTTGCAATTTAGACAATATTAATTTACTTGAAGAAAGATGACCTACAAAGTTATCTGGTTTTAACTGACATGTTTACAATGTCGAGCAATCAAATATTCTGAAATTACTTCCTTGAAAGAAAAACTTGGTCATCACTGTGTGATTGCGATCTCTAGGGTAAAGACAGAAAGGAACTTTCCATACAAAGAATTACTAGCAGTAATGCTAAGTTAAATCCAATTATTATACCAAACAAGCAAATGGTAAATTCTTTCTAAATAGTTTCTCATATTTTATTCTCATACTTAAAAAAAAATGGAAGATTAAATGGCTCTGATAAGTTTTATTTTTTGAAATTCTACATAATAACTGTTTCTCTCACCTTTTTAGATAAAATAAGTCGAAGCTGAGAATTGCCTAACAGCCAAATAAATTAGATATTGGCTGTTGGCTTCAAACCAATCTAGCATGCTTGGAATAAATCCCACCTTGCCATGAGGTATGATTCTTTTTTTTTTTTTTTTTTACATCTTTATTGGAGTATAATTGCTTTACAATGGTTAGTTTCTGCTTTATAACAAAGTGAATCAGTTATACATATGTTCCCATATCTCTTCCCTCTTGCGTCTCCCTCCCTCCCACCCTCCCTATCCCACCCCTCTAGGTGGTCACAAAGCACCGAGCTGATCTCCATGTGCTATGCGGCTGCTTCCCACTAGCTATCTATTTTATGTTTGGTAGTGTATATATGTCCATGCCACTCTCTCGCTTTGTCCCAGCTTACCCTTCCCCCTCCCCATATCCTCAAGTCCATTCTCTAGTAGGTCTGTGTCTTTATTCCTGTCTTACCCCTAGGTTCTTCATGACATTTTTTTTCTTAAATTCCATATATATGTGTTAGCATACGGTATTTGTTTTTCTCCTTTGACTTACTTCACTCTGTATGACAGACTCTAGGTCCATTCACCTCACTACAAATAGCTCAATTTCGTTTCTTTTTATGGCTGAGTAATATTCCATTGTATATATGTGCCACATCTTCTTTATCCATCCATCCAATGATGGACACTTAGGTTGCTTCCATCTCCGGGCTATTGTAAATAGAGCTGCAATGAACATTCTTTTTATATATTGATGAACTAGATTTGCTTGTATTTTCTTGAGGATTTTTGCATCTATGTTCTTGAGAGGCATTGGTCTGTAATTTTCTCTTTTTGCAATGTCTTTGTCCGGTTTTTGTATTAGAGTAGTGCTGGTCTCATAGAATGAGTTAGAAAGTACTCCTTCTTCTATCTTCTGGAAGACAGTATAGAGTATTGGTTTCATTTCTTCCTTAAATGCATGGTACAATTCACCAGTGAACCCATCTGGCCTGGTGCTTTCTGCTTTGGAAGGTTAATTATTGATTCAATTTTAAAAATAGATAAAGGGCTACTAAGATTGTCAATTTCTGCTTGTAAATTGTGACAGTTTGTGTCTTTCAAGGAATTGGTCCATTTCATTTAGGTTTAAAATTTTGTGGACATGACTTGTTCATAGTTTCCCAGTATCCTTCTATAAATATCTATGGGATTTGTAGTGATGTTCTCTTTTTCATTTCTGATCTTAGTAATTTGTGCCATCTTTCTTTTTTTTCTTAGTTACCTGACTAGAGGCTTATTGATCTTTCCAAAGAACCAGCTTTTGGGTTTGTTTATTTTCTCTATTGATTTCTTATTTTCAATTTTATTTATTTCTGTTCTTTTTATTATTTCTTTTTTATGCTTACTTTAGATTTAATTTGCTTTTCTTTTTCTAGTTTTCTAAGGTAGATACTTAGATTACTGATTTTAGATATCACTTCTAATTATGCAGCCACTCTTATATATTTCCCTCTAGGTAATGTTTTTGCAGCACCCATCAAATTTTGATGTTTTATTTTCATTTTCATGTAGTTCAAATATTTTAAAATTCTCTTTATCCAGATTTATTCTTTGATCCATGTGTTATTTTTAAGTGTGTTGTTTAATAACCACATATTTTGGGATTCTCCACATACTTTTTCCCAATACTAGTTTAATTCCATTGTGGTCTGAGAGTGTAAACTGTACAATTTCTATTCTTCTACATTTGTAAAGGTGTATTTTATGGCCCAGGATGTGTTCTATCTTGGTGAACATACTGTGTGAGCTTGAGAAAAATGTTTATTTTGATGTTGTTGGATGAATTAGTCTATAAATGTCAATTAGATCCAATTGATTGTTGTTGCTTTGAGTTCAACTTATGTCCTTAGTGATTTTCTGCCTATAAGATCTGTCCATTGCTGACAGAGTACTGTTGATATCTACAGCTATAATAGGGGATTAATCTATTTTTCCTCTCAGTTTTATCCATTTTTTTAAAAAAACTCACATATTTTATTAGGTGCATACACATTAAGAATTGTTATACATTTTTAGAGAATTGACCCCTTTATCATTATGTAACATTCCTCTTTATTTCTGATGAGTTTTCTTGTTCTGAATTCTGCTCTGTCTAAAATTAATATAGCTACTCCAGCTTTCTTTGATTTTGTTAATATGATTTATCTTTCCCCATTGTTTTGCTTTCAATATATAAGCATCTTCATATTTAAAGTGGGTTTCTTGTAGACAATATTAATTTAGTATTGTTTTTTCATCCATTCTAACAATCTCTTTCATTGGTGCATATAGACCATTGACATTTAAAGTGATTACTGATAATATTTACCTTTAAAAACCAATGTATAAGACACTTTTTAAAACTAAGATCATTAATATATAGAGATAAAGGTATAAAATAAATAACACATACATTTTTAGCTAAAAAATAAAATATTATCTACTAGAAACACTACATATTGATGTTTCTTACTGAAATTCCAATCTGTCTGGAACACTTTGATGTGAAATATCTGCATCTTGAAAAATGTGGCAAGCAAGACATGATATGAAGGCAAGCGTTAGTAGACTCATTTGTGAAAATTTTTCTCTCACGCCCAGAATCAACAGCATTTGTAAAGCAAAATAGCCAGTATATTTTTATGAGATTAAAATGAAATTGTTGCCTTTTTTACAAAGATGAGGATGGAAGGCAGAGAATATAAGCATCTGCTATTCCCAAATTTAAATCCACTAAAAAAGCTTCAAAGGACAACAAGCCTGTGGTGAATGGCGACCCTCATAGGCACAAAAAGATTACCTCAGGAAATGCCACTGAGACACTTTGACTTGGGTAGACCTGGAATCTCAAAAAATATCCAGTTGAGGTATAACTTACCACTAGTCATCATCCAAATCTCCTCAGTTTGGGTTTTAGCTATGAAAATACACAGTAACTACCTGGGGTTTGTAATGAGCATCGAGGCCAACAAGTAGCAGATGGATCAGGTTGAAGAAGCTCAGTGACTATTGTTAGGCTATACTCTGCTAAGTCCTGACAGAGAGAAGCCATTATCTGTCATTAACTTGTTCCAGGATCATGAAGCTAGGCTCACCCAAACCACTGCCAAACCAACCAACGAACAACAAAACAATAACCCAAATTCTGGCTTCTTATTTCTCCAGTGATGACATTCTTAAAATGTTGGCCTCATTACAAAACCGGAAGTAAAACAAATTATACAACAACATAAGAAAATAATCATACTAATACATTTATTCCTGTAGAGAGATATATAAATTCATAAAAATAATTTTATATATTGACACATCCATATTTAATGTATATATAAGATTATATTTAGGGGAGGTCTAGTCAAGAAAGCTGTGTAGGAGTATCCTGAGCATACCTCCTCCAATGGACACAACAAATCTAAAATTACATATGGAATAATTTCCTCTGATAAAAACTGAAAGCTGGATGAACAGAGCCTCTACAACTAAGGATAAAATGGTGCCACTGAGACAGTAGGCCAGTAGGCTTCTTGCCAAAGAAAGAAACCCAGCCCAGGCACAGTGATCCACAAGTGGTAAGGAATTCAAAGATACAAAACATTTCCCAGAGGAGTTAGGGGCTTGTTCTCCCAATCAAGCACCTCAACCCTTAGATCCGGTAAAGGAGTGGCCAGCCCCAAAATCTACGGCTTTGAAAACCAACAGGCATTACAACCAGAAAAATCATAGAACTGTACAGAATGGAAAACCTGATTTTAAAGGGCTTGTGTACTGACTTACTGATCCCAGAACTCAATGCAAAAACACTAGATTGAAAAGCACCTATTCTATATGAGGAGGAGACCCACTTACTAACATTAAAGTGTATGCTGGAGACATATGTTTGAACTCTTTCCAGGGACAAAGACACTGGAAAAATCAATCTTTGCAATCTCATTCTACATTGTTAATACTAGCACTAGTGAGTGCCATCTTGGAACTCTTTCTCTAAACTGATAGAGCTGGAGGGAATGCCCTGCTGGAAGCCCCCCCCTCCCCCCGCCAATTGCACATTAGCTGTGTGCTATAGCCAGGCCAGCTGAGAACTTCACCCACCCCACATGGCAGCTGCAGCTCCATGTAAGCCGGTAGCCATGTGCTGCCCACACAGGAGATGCCCTTGAGTACCTATCTCTGGTGGCCATGGACGATCATGCATCATGGCCCCACTGGACAACTCCCACACAAGTCTTCTCCATCAATTCTGAGAGAGGTAATTGATTCACATAATACAAAGAAACAAACACTGAGGGTCAGACAAATAAGGAGACAGAGGAATGTATTCCAAATGAAAGAACAAGACTAAAACTCAGAAAAAGGCTCTAATGAAAAGGAGATAAGCAATCTACCCATTAAAGAGTTCAAAATAATGGTGATAAAGATGCTCACCAAATTTGGGAGAAAAATGGATGAACATGGTGAGATATTGATCAAAGAGACAGAAAATATAAGAATGTTCCAAAGAGAAGTTACAGGCTGAGGAATACAATAACTGAACCGAAAGATATACTAGAAGGGTTCAACAGGATACTGGATGAAGCAAACGACTGGATCAGCAAGCTGGAAGACAAAGCAATAGACTTCACCCGGACAGCCCAAAAAGAAAATAAATAATTTTTAAGTGAAGATAACTTAAGGATCTATGGTAGAACATCAAGTGGAGTAACATTTGCATTATAGGGGTTCCAGAAGGATAAGAGAGAGAGAAAGGGCCAGAAAACTTATTTGAATATATAATGGCTTAAAAAATTTCATAATTTGGAGAAGGAACCAGACATCCAGGTCCAGCAATCCCAGAGAGTTACAAAGAAGACAAACCCAAAGAGATCCACATCAAGACACAACATAATTAAAATGGTAAAAGTTAAAGATAAAAAAACAATCTTAAAAGCAGCAAGACAAAAACAACTAGTTATATAAAAGGGGAACCCCATAAGACAATGAGCAGAGTTTTCAGCAGAAAGTTTGCAGATCAGAAGAGAGTGGTATGGCATATTCAAAGTACTAAGAGGAAAAACCTTCCAACCAAGAATTCTCTACTCTGCAAGGTTATCATTCAGAATTAAAGGAGAGATTAAGAGTTTTTCACATAAGCACTAAAGGAGTTCATCACCACAAAACCAACCTTACAAGTAATGTTAAAAGGACTTCTTTGAGGGATCTGAGAGGATGGCAGAAGACACGGAGATCACCTTCCTCCCCACAGATACATCAGAAATACATTTACACGTGGAACTGCTCCTATAGAACACCCACTAAACACTGGCAGAAGACCTCAGACCTCCCAAAAGGCAAGAAACTCCCCCACATACCTGGTAGGGCAAAAGAAAAAAGAATAAACAGACACAGAAGAATAGGGACGGGACCTGCACCAGTGCAAGGGAGCTGTGAAGGAGGAAAGGTTTCCACACACTAGGAAGCCCCTTCGTGGGCAGAGACTGCAGGTGGCGGAGGGGGGAAGCTTCGGAGCCATGGAGGAGAGTGCAGCCACAGGGGTGCGGTGGGAAAAGTGGAGAGATTCCCGTGCAGAGGATCAGTGCAGACCAGCACTCACCAGCCCGAGAGGCTTGTCTGCTCAACCGCCGGGCGGGTGGGGGCTGGGAGCTGAAGCTCAGGCTTCAGTCGGATTGCAGGGAGAGGACTGCGTGAACACAGCCTGAAGGGGGCTAGTGCCCCACAACTAGCAGGGAGGGAGTCCGGGAAAAATTCTGGACCTACTGAAGAGGCAAGAGACTTTTTCTTCCCTCTTTGTTTCCTGGTGCGTGAGGAGAGGAGTTTAAGAGTGCCACTTAAAGGAGCTCCAGGGACGGGCGCAAGCCGCGGCTACCAGCACGGACACCAGGGACGGACATGAGACACTACAGCTGTTGCTGCCGCCACCAAGAAGCCTCTGTGCAAGCACAGGACACTATCCACACCTCCCCTCCAGGGATCCTGTGCAGCCTGCCACCGCCAGGGTCCCGTGATCCAGGGACAACTTCCCCAGGATAACACACGATGCACCTCAGGCTAGTGCAATATCATGCCAGGCTCTACCGCCACAGGCTCACCCCGCATCCATATCCCACCCTTCCCGCGGCCTGAGTGAGCCAGAGCCCCCGAGTCAGCTGCTCCTTTAACCCCGTCTTGTCTGAGCGAAGAACAGACGCCCTCAGGCAACCTACACAGAGAGGCGGGGCCAAATCCAAAGCTGAACCCCGGGAGCAGTGGGAACAAACGAGAAAGGGAAATCTCTCCCAGCAGCCTCAGGAGCAGTGGATTAAATCTCCACAATCAACTTGATGTACCATGCATCTGTGGAATACCTGAATAGACAATGAATCTTCCCAAATTGAGGAGGTGGACTTTGGGAGCAATGATATATATGCATACATTTTCCCTTTTTCTCTTTTTGTGAGTGTGTATGTGATTACTTCTGGGTGTGATTCTGTCTGTACAGATTTGCTTTCACCATTTGTCCTAGGGTTCTGTCCATCCATTTTTTGTTTTCTTAATTAAAAAAATTTTTTTCTTAATAATTATTTTTTATTTTAATAACTTTATTTTATTTTATCCTCTACCTTCCTCTCTTTCTATTTTTTTGCCCTTTTATTCTGAGCCATGTCGATGAAAAGCTCTTGGTGCTCCAGCCAGGAGTCAGTGCTGTGCCTCTGAGGTGGGAGAGCCAACTTCAGAACACTATCCACAAGAGACATCCCAGCTCCACATAATATCAAATGGCAAAAATCTCCCAGAGATCTCCATCTCATGACCAACACACAGCTTCACTCAACGACCAGTAAGCTACAGTGCTGGACGCCGTATGCCAAACAACTAGCAAGACAGAAACACAGCCCCATTCATTAGCAGAGAGGCTGCCTAAAATCATAATAAGGCCACAGACACCTCAAAACACACCACCAGACGTGGAGCTGCCCACCAGAAAGACAAGATCCAGCCTCATCCACCAGAACACAGGCACTAGTGCCCTCCACCAGGAAGCCTACACAACCCACTAAACCAACCAGAGCCACTGGGGACAGACACCAAAAACAATAGGAACTGTGAACCTGCAGCCTGCGAAAAGGAGACCCCAAACACAGTAAGATAAACAAAATGAGAAGGCAGAAAAACACACAGCAGATGAAGGAGCAAGGTAAAAACCCACCAGACCTAACAAATGAAGAGGAAATAGGCAGTCTACCTGAAAAAGAATTCAGAATAATGATAGTAAAGATGATCCCAAATCTTGGAAGTAGAATACAGAAAATACAAAAACATTTAAGGACCTAGAAGAACTAAAGAGGAAACAAGCAATGATGAACAACACAATAAATGAAATTAAAAATACTCTAGAAGGGATCAATAGCAGAATAACTGAGGCAGAAGAATGGATAAGTGACCTGGAAGATAAAATAGTGGAAATAAATACTGCAGAGCAGAAAAAAGAAGAAGGAATGAAAAGAACTGAGGACAGTCTCAGAGAACTCTGGGACAACATTAAACAAACCAACATTCGAATTATAGGGGTCGCAGAAAAGAAGAGAAAAAGAAAGGGACTGAGAAAATATTTGAAGAGATTATAGTTGAAAACTTCCCTAATATGGGAAAAGAAATAGTTAATCAAGTCCAGGAAGAACAGAGAGTCCTATACAGGATAAATCTAAGGAGAAACATGCCAAGACACATATTAATCAAACTCTCAAAAATTAAATACAAAGAAAACATATTAAAAGCAGCAAGGGAAAAAAACAAATAACACACAAGGGAATCCCCATAAGGTTAACAGCTGATCTTTCAGCAGAAACTCTGCAAGCCAGAAGGGAGTGGCAGGACATATTTAAAGCGATGAATGAGAAAAATCTACAACCAAGATTACTTTACCCAGCAAGGATCTCATTCAGATTTGATGGAGAAATTAAAACCTTTACAGACAAGCAAAAGCTGAGAGAGTTCAGCACCACCAAACCAGCTTTACAACAAATGCTAAAGGAACTTCTCTAGGCAAGAAACACAAGAGAAGGAAAAGACCTATAATAACAAATCCCAAACAATTAAGAAAATGGGACTAGGACATACATATCAATAATTACCTTAAATGTAAATGGATTAAATGCTCCCACCAAAAGACACAGACTGGCTGAATGGACGCAAAAACAAGACCCATATATATGCTGTCTACAAGACACCCACTTCAGACCTAGGGACACATACAGACTGAAAGTGAGGGGATGGAAAAAGATATTCCATGCAAATGGAAACCAAAAGAAAGCTGGAATAGCAATTCTCTTATCAGACAAAATAGACTTTAAAATAAAGACTATTAGAAGAGAAAAAGAAGGACACTACATAATGATCAAGGGATCAATTCAAGAAGAAGATACAACAATTGTAAATATTTATGCACCCAACACAGGAACACCACAATACAAAAGGCAAATACTAAGAGCCATAAAAAGGGAAATCAACAGTGACACAATCATAGTAAGGGATTTTAACACCCCACTTTCACCAATGGACAGATCATCCAAAATGAAAATAAATAAGGAAACAAAAGCTTTAAATGATTCATTAAACAAGATGGACTTAATTGATATTTATAGAACATTCCATCCAAAAAAACCAGAAAACACATTTTTCTAAAGTATTCATGGAACATTCTCCAGGATAGATCATATCTTGCATCACAAATCAAGCCTTGGTAAATTTAAGAAAATTGAAATCGTATCAAGTGTCTTTTCCAACCACAACGCTATGAGACTAGATATCAATTACAGGAAAATATCTGTAAAAAATACAAACACATGGAGGCTAAACAATACACTACTTAATAACCAAGTGATCACTGAAGAAATCAAAGAGGAAATAAAAAAATATCTAGGAACAAATGACAATGGAGACACGGCGACCCAAAACCTATGGGATGCAGCAAACGCAGTTCTAAGAGGGAAGTTTATAGCAATACAATCCTACCTTAAGAAACAGGAAACATCTCAAATAAACAACCTAACCTTGCACCTAAAGCAATTAGAGAAAGAAGAACAAAAAAACACAAAGTTAGCAGAAGGAAAAAAATCATAAAGATCTGATCAGAATTAAATGAAAAATAAATGAAGGAAACGATAGCAAAGGTCAATAAAACTAAAAGTTGGTTCTTTGAGAAGATAAACAAAATTGAGAAACCATTAGCCAGACACATCAAGAAAAAAAGGGAGAAGACTCAAATCAATAGAATTAGAAATGAAAAAGGAGACGTAACAACTGACACTGCAGAAATACAAAGAATCATGAGAGATTACTACAAGCAACTCTATGCCAATAAAATGGACAACCTGGAAGAAATGGACAAATTCAAAAAAAAAAAAAAGAAATGGACAAATTCTTAGAAATGCACAACCTGCCGAGGCTGAACCAGGAAGAAATAGAAAATATGAATAGACCAATTACAAGCACTGAAATTGAAACTGATTAAAAATCTTCCAACAGGGCTTCCCTGGTGGTGCAGTGGTTGAGAGTCCGCCTGCAGATGCAGGGGACACGGGTTCATGCCCCAGTCTGGGAAGATCCCACATGCTGTGGAGAGGGTGGGCCCCTGAGCCATGGCCACTGAGCCTGCGTGTCCGGAGCCTGTGCGAGGCCACAACGGTGAGAGGCCTGCGTACCGCAAAAAAAAAAAAAAAAAAAATCTTCCAACAACAAAAGCCCAGGACCAGATGGCTTCACAGGCAAATTCTATCAAACTTTTATAGAAGAGCTAACCCCTATCCTTCTCAAACTCTTCCAAAATTCAGCAGAGGGAGGAACACTCCCAAACTCATTCTACGAGGCCACCATCACCCTGATACCAAAAGCAGACAAAGATGTCACAAAGAAAGAAAACTACAGGCCAATATCACTGATGAACATAGATGCAAAAATCCTCAACAAAATACTAGCAAACAGAATCCAACAGCACATTAAAAGGATCATACACCATGATCAAGTGGGGTTTATTCCAGGAATGCAAGGATTCTTCAATATACGCAAATCAATGTGATATACTATATTAACAAATTGAAGGAGAAAAACCATATGATCATTTCAATAGATGCAGAGAAAGCTTTCCACAAAATTCAACACCCATTTATGATAAAAACCCTGCAGAAAGCAGGCACAGAGGGAAATTTCCTCAACATAATAAAGGCCATATATGACAAATCCACAGCCAACATCATCCTCAATGGTGAAAAACTGAAAGCATTTCCACTAAGATCAGGAACATGACAAGGTTGCCCACTCTCACCACTCTTATTCAACATAGATTTGGAAGTTTTAGCCACAGCAATCAGAGAAGAAAAGGAAATAAAAGGAATCCAAATGAGAAAAAAAGTAAAGCTGTCACTGTTTGCAGATGACATGATAGTATACATAGAGAAAACTACTAGAGCTAATCAATGAATTTTGTAAAGTAGCAGGATACAAAATTAATGCACAGAAATCTCTGGCATTCCTATACACTAATGATGAAAAATCTGAAAATGAAATTAAGAAAACACTCCCATTTACCACTGCAACAAAAAGAACAAAATATCTAGGAATAAATCTACCTAAGAAGACAAAAGACCTGTATGCAGAAAATTATAAGACACTGATGAAAGAAAATAAGGATGATACAAATAGATGGAGAGATATACCATGTTCTTGGATTGGAAGAATCAACATTGTGAAAATGACTCTACTACGCAAAGCAATCTACAGATTCAATGCAATCCCTATCAATCTACGACTGGCATTTTTCACAGAACTAGAACAAAAAATTTCACAATTTGTATGGAAACAGAAAAGACCCTGAATAGCCAAAGCAATCTTGAGAACGAAAAATGGAGCTGGAGGAATCAGGCTCCCTGACTTCAGACTATACTACAAATCTACAATAATCAAGACAGTATGGTACAGGCAGAAAAACAGAAATATAGATCAATGGAACAGGATAGAAAGCCCAGAGATAAACCCACGCACATATGATCACCTTATCTTTGATAAAGGAGGCAAGAATATACAGTGGAGAAAAGACAGCCTCCTCAATAATTGGTGCTGGGAAAACTGGACAGCTACATGTAAAAGAATGAAATTAGAGCACTCCCTGACTCCATACACCAAAATAAACTCAAAATGGATTAAAGACCTAAATTTAAGGCCAGACACTATCAAACTCTTAGAGGAAAACATAGGCAGAACACTGTATGACATAAATCACAGCAAGATCCTTTTTGACCCACCTCCTAGAGGAATGGAAATGGAAACAAAAATAAACAAATGGGACCTAATGAAACTTCAAAGCTTTTGCACAGCAAAGGAAACCATAAACAAGACCAAAAGACAACCCTCAGAATGGGAGAAAATATTTGTAAATGAAGCAACTGACAAAGGATTAAGCTCCAAAATTTACAATCAGCTCAGGCAGCTCAGTAACAAAAAAGCAAGCAACCCAATCCAAAAATGGGCAGAAGACCTAAATGAACATTTCTCCAAAGATGATATACAGATTTCAAACAAACACATGAATGAATGCTCAACATCATTAATCATTAGAGAAATGCAAATCAAAACTACAATGAGATATCATCTCACACCAATCAGAATGGCCATCATCAAAAAATCTAGAAAAAATAAATGCTGGAGAGGGTGTGGAGAAAAGGGAACCCTCTTGCACTGTTTGTGGGAATGTAAATTGATACAGCCACTATGTAGAACAGTACAGAGGTTCCTTAAAAAACTAAAAGTAGAACTACCATACAACCCAGCAATCCCACTACTAGGCATATACCCTGAGAAAACCATAATTCAAAAAGAGTCATGGGGCTTCACTGGTGGCGCAGTGGTTGAGAGTCTGCCTGCCGATGCAGGGGATATGGGTTTGTGCCCCGGTCCGGGAAGATCCCACACGCCACAGAGCGGCTAGGCCCATGAGCCATGGCCACTGAGCCTGCTCATCCAGAGCCTGTGCTCCACAACGGGAGAGGTCACAACAGTGAGAGGCCCGCGTACTGCAAAAAAAAAAAAAAAAAAAAAGTCATGTACCAAAATGTTCATTGCAGCTGTATTTACAATAGCCAGGACATGGAAGCAACCTAAGTGTCCATCAACAGATGCATGGGTAAATAAAATGTGGCACATATATATAATGGAATATTACTCAGCCATAAAAAGAAATGAAATTGAGTGATTTGTAGTGAGTTGTATGGACCTAGAGTCTGTCGTACAGAGTGAAGTAAGTCAAAGGAGAAAAACAAATACCATGTGCTAACACATAAATATGGAATCTAAGGAAAAAAAAAAAGATCATGAGGAACCTAGGGGCAAGACGGGAATAAAGACACAGACCTACTAGAGAATGGACTTGAGGATATGGGGAGGGGGACGGGTAAGCTGTGACAAAGTAAGAGGGTGGCATGGACATATATACACTACCAAACGTAAAATAGATAGTGGGAAGCAGATGCATAGCACAGGGACACCAGCTCGGTGGTTTGTGGCCACCTGGAGGGGTGGGATGGGGAGGGTGGGAGGGAGGGAGGTGCAAGAGGGAAGAGATATGGGAACGTGTGTATATGTATAACTGATTCACTTTGTTATAAAGCAGAAACTAGCACACCATTGTGAAGTAATTATACTCCAATAAAGATGTTTAAAAAAAAGGACTTCTTTAAGCTAAAAATGGGGGGGGACACTAATTAAAATAAGAAAACATCCAATATCACTGGAAAAGGTAAATATATAGTAAAGATAATGGATCAATCACTTACAAAGCAAGTAAGAAGTTTAAAAGACAAAAAAAGTTAACTTTAAAAGTACAATAATTAGTTAAGAAATAAATAAAATAAAAAGATGTAAAATGTGACATCAAAAATATAAAATGTGGGGTTGGGGAAGTAAAAACATAAAGTTTGGAATGTGTTCAAACTTAAGTTGCTTTCAACTCTAAACAAATCGTTATATACAAAGGATGTTACATGTGAACCTCATGGTAACCATAAAGCAAAAACTTACAGTAAATACACAAAAGAAAACGAGGAAGAAATCTAAATATAATATTAAAGAAAGCCATTAAACCACAAGGGAAGAGAGAAAGAGAAGAAGGGACCAGAAAGAACTATGAAAATAGCTAAAAAACAAGAAACAAAATGGCAATAAGTGCATATCTATAAATAACTACTCTGAATGTAAATGGACTAAATTCTCCAATCAAAAGGCATCAAGTGGCTGAATGGAAAAAAAATAAGATCCATCTATGTGCTTCCTACAAGAGACTCACTTCAGAAGTAAGGACTTACACAGACTGTAAGTGAAGGTGATGTGAAAAATACTCCATGCAAATGGAAATGAAAAGAAATCTGGGATAACTATACTCATATCAGACAAAATAGACTTTAGAACAGAGACTGTAACAAAAGAAAAAGAATGGTATTGCATATGATAAGGGGGTCAATCTAAGAAGAGGATATAACATTCATAACTATTTATGCACCCAACATAGGGGCACCAAAATACAGAAAACAAATATTAACAGGCTTAAAGGGAGAGACTGACAGCAATACAATAATACTAAGGGATTTTTTAATGTCCCACTTACATCAATGGATAGATCATCAAGACAGAAGATTCATAAGGTAATAGTGGTCCAAACAAAATATTAGACAAGATACTTAATAGATATATACAGAAAATTCCATCCAAAAGCAGAATACAAGAATACACATTCTTCTCAAGAGCACATGGAATATTCTCCAGGATAGATTTATATTAGGCCACAAAACAAGTCTTAATAAATTCAAAAAGATTTAAATCATATCCATCATCCTTTCTGACCCAAATGGAATGAAACAGAAATCAATTACAAGAAGAAAATGAGAGAAACAACAAAAATGTGGCAATTAAGCAACATGCTATTGAACAACAAATGGATTATCAAAGAAATCAAAGGAGAAATCAAAATATATCTAAAGTCAAAAGAAAACAGAAATACACCATACCAAAATCTATGGGATTCAGCTCAAGTGGTCCTAAGAGGGAAGTATATAGCAATATAGGCCTACCTCAAGAAACAAGAAAAATCTCAAATAAACCAACTTTATACCTAAAGAAACTAGAAAAAGAAGAGCAAATGAAGCCCAATGTTAGTAGTAGGAAGAAACTAATAAAGATTCAATTGGAAATAAGTGAAATAGAGACTAAAAAACAACAGAAAAAATCAATGAAACTAAGAGCTGGTTCTTTGAAAAGATACACAAAATTGACAATTCTTTAGCTAGACTAACCAAGAAATAAAGAGAATTCAAAAAAACGAAACTAGAAATTAAAGTGGAGAAATTATAACTGAGATCACAGAAATAAAAAGGATTACAAGAAATTACTACAAGCATTTATGCACCAACAAACTGGATAACCTAGGGGAAATGTATACATTCCTAGAAACATACAGTCTTCCAAGACTGACCGGGGAAGAAATATAAAATTGAAACAATCAAAAACCTCCCAATAAAGAAAACTCTAGGACCAGACGGCATCACAGGTGAATTGCACTAAACATTCAAAGAAGTGCACGCTTCTGATTGTTCAACTTTCATAAGCCATTTTTCCTATGAATGAAGGTCTCATCCAAGGATCTTAGCTTGTGTCAGGAAGGTTGCTTCAGAGAGGTAGGCAGTCATTCTCCAAACAACTGAAAGTGAGCACAAGTCTGTTTGAATGCTCATTTAGAGATGAATGCCTTATAAATTAAAATTACATATATTGGAAACCTAGCCAGTACTTCCAATTCTGAGCTCCAAGGTGAAAATCACTAGGCTAGTTGGTCTAAAATTCAGGCATTGATTTGCAAGACAGCCACTTTGCACATGACCATTTTGTGAGAGTCCTCCTTGAATATTAGCAACTGGTTTATATACTTAATGATGGTAACTGTCTCTCATGAGCAATGCTGATGGGCTAGAGAATTTGTGCATGGTATTATATCTGTGTGGTACTACTTTTAATGTTTTAAATTATTCTTTGTATTTCACTTTGTTTTGAATTTCATAAAGTAACACATTTCTGAATGAGCACATTAAATGTATTTTCATTTTAATATCTTTTTTATGAGGTGGCAAGTAAATATAAAGCCTCAAAACAGAGGAAAAAAGTCACATTTAAAGAGGTTTATAAGCCAAAATATCCTTGGGGTTGATACCTTTCAACATATGAAGATATGCATAAGATGTGACAAAACTTCTTAACTAATTGAAAACACATTATTCTTTGTCTTAAAATAACCTGTGAAATATTATAAAGAGAAATTTGCAGTAAGACATATTAACTATAGAGTATGTTCTACAGGGAGATCAAAGAGCTGTGAAAGCATACTGACAGATATATTTCCTTTATCTAAAAAAATGTGCTTAACTCAAGTGCTAATAAAACTCATATTCCTGGGATTCAGTATTCCATAAAAATATCAATGTAAATGAGAAATATCCATAGATATTTAAACATTGGAATCATTTAAATTTTTGATAAATGTTTATTACAAATTTAGTATAGAGATGATAAAATAAGTAACATCTATTTTGTTTACATTAATGTTTATAAACACTTGTGAAAGCAAATATTAATTTAAGGTATTGGTGCTTGTACCCTTTCATGAACCTATTAAACCACTTCCTGTAAGTGGAAATGGAAAAAGATTGTCTCAAATATGACCATTGAATTGAGACATTTGGAATTCAAACCATTATCCTCTTAAAATATCATTCAACATGTGTCCTTTACAAAACTGTATGTTTTTAATCTCAAAAAAGAATGGTCCTCAGAATTAGGTTTTATGTTACTTGCTATGAAACGTTTAAACTATATTTGTACCCTCTTTATTTTCTTCTCTATTTAATATATTTCACATCTTAAATACTTTTTTAAAAACCTACATTGTTGACAACCATATTGTCTTAACTCTAAAACTTCACTGAAAGGTCTTTACAGTGTAACTGTCTTTCTCCATCATCTGCTGTATACTTAATCCCAATAATTAGATTGCTTTGCCTATTGATCTAATAAATTTGCTTGTGAAAGTGACCAATGAACTATCATTTTTTCTTGATAATTCTACATTATGTGAGGTCCCTCACTTCATCTATTAAAATATGTCCCTGTGTAATTTCAGGTAGTACTATCAAAGCTGTTCAACAGAGTGAGTTAGAGATATTTCTAGAGCCCCAATTCAGCTACACTTAATACAAAATATCTACATTTACTTTAGTTTAAACTCATAAGTCTCTTTTAAAATATTTATAAAATGGAAATAAAAATATTTCTCACATGGGGTTTTTGTCATGACTACATAATTAAATGTATAAAAACTCCCTGGAGGGCTTCCCTGGTGGCGCAGTGGGTGAGAGTCCACCTGCCGATGCAGGGGACACGGGTTTGTGCCCTGGTCCAGGAAGATCCCACATGCCGCGGAGCGACTAGGCCCATAAGCCATGGCCGCTGAGCCTGCGTGTCCGGAGCCTGTGCTCCGCAACGGGAGAGGCTACAATAGTGTGAGGCCCGTGTACCGCAAAAAAAAAAAAAAAAGTCCCTGCGGCAGGGATTGACACATGGTAAATATTTTCTATATTATCATCTCTGTTGTTTTCCCTGTTATTACTGTACTAACTCTTTGTATCCTAGGATATCTTCTTTCTTTCCTAATATTCCTACTTTAAGGACATATGATAAATTTTATTCCTAGGCTTCCTTTCTTTTTCCCATGTGTTTTCCTTCTCTCAAGGTCAAACATGAACAGCTGTAATACCAAGTACAGAATATCCTTGAACAACTCATGGGTTGCAGGCATTGACCCTTCAGTGCAGTCATGTATAACTTACATTTGGCCTTCCATAACTGTAGTTCCACAGACATAAATTTAAACAACCATGGATTAAACCAGCATGAATTATGTGGTACTGTAGTATTTATTACTGAAAAAATTCACATAGAAGTGGACCCGTGCAATTCAAACCCATGTTGTTCAAGAGTCAACTGTATATACTTCTATCTTTGGTTTGTTATCAATAATCCAGGTTTAAATATTTTATTTTCTTCAAAGTATTTCTACTTTAGAAGAATTAAATTTTCTTCAAAGAGATTTTCTAGCTTAGATTTACACTGTCCAAAACCCTTTGGAAATGTCAACCTAGTGTAACAGAATTTGGGAATTTCTTGCCTAATTGTGAAGTCAACCGTTCTAAAAAATGCTTATTGTTCAACAGGAAGATGGAAATAACTGGTTAAATCTGGCACTGTGATCATCTGCTGAAGTGTGAAAAAGATTTTGCAGAACTTCAATCCTCTGAAAAGAGTCAATTAGTACCTAAACTATAATTACCTAACTAAAATATGGCTGTATATTTCTAGATTTAGATTAGATTAAATTAACCTAAACCTACTTTAAAGAATTACACAGCATGCCTAATCACTGATCTCATTTCGAATTACCATATTAGACTGAAAACAAGATCACACCATTTAAAGGAAAATAAATAATAATGTGTGAAAACAGTGGCTATCAGTAAAACTAAACATTTATTTTGATTGATTAATTTTAATGGGCATGTGACACTCAACAAAATAGAGCTCAAAGAGTTAACACCATATAAAATTCATAGCTCTCATTCAGTGAAATGAGGCAAATCTTAACTTGAGCTTGCAAAATGTAAAAAGAACAGATACCTTGAAAAAATAGAAAAAAAAATACACTACTTGTATTCCATTAAATTTTTAAACTAATAAAGTTAAGTATTTTCATTAACAACTTTTCTAGCTCTTCCTTGATATAGTGCAGAGGGACTTCTTCAAAACTCTTGAGTGTTTAAAATAAAATACTATGTGTAAAGATATCAATACATGATAAACGAAAATTCACTTTATATCCTACTTTCATATAACAACTCTACATAAATGATAAATGACATTATTCAACATAGGCTTAATAATGAGAAAATGTATTTGAAAAATTACATTTTACTAGAGGAAAAGGCATTCGGAATTTCAGCAACATAATAAAGGAGATGTAGTTAGATTTGAACACACCAGAACAAGTAGAGGGTTAAAAAAATGGTAGGGAAATTAGACATACAGTATAGGCACTTTAGTGGAAGGCAGATCAGTATTTAAGATACCACAATCTATCTCTCTCTGTGTATTTATATTTAAATATCAGGTAAATGTATGAAAGACTATCTGCTTATCTGCTACAAAAGAAAATCCCTAGAGTAGTATCACAGTTTATAAATGTATTTTTGGGCAGGGGGAGGAAGTGTTGAGGTGACGAACTATACAGACATCCACTGACTGAGACAGTGGGTCTATCATGTCATTAATCACAGAAAACAAGGAGATTGGTAGTTGCAGAATAAAGGTACTAGATTTGTCATTTGAGAGAAATGAAAATGTATCTTTTCTAGCATCTAGCTTGATCTAATGTTTGAGGCAAGTACCACTAGGCCTTTATCAACTGCATACTTCCAACTTAATGTATTAATAGTAGACAGAAGTGATTTAGCTCAATTTGGAGTTTTTCATCCATGTTGCCACAGGAACCGAATTGGCAGATACATTAATTTACAATAATTAAAAAAAAAAATTTTAAGTATTAGCCTTCAACTGAGGTTTGTAAAAATTCTATTTTCATATTTCAGAAGGCAAAATATAAGTGGTATGTAGGATAAAAAAAATACAAGAGTCTTTATGTGATTCTGGCCCCTTGTTTCACTTTTTTGCTATAATCATTGAGAGGCACCCTTGGTCTAGAAGTCTGAAATACTGAACTGAGCCATTCCTATAGAAAGAGCCCTAAGCCTGATATGGGGGAGTTACAAGAAGTAAGATAAAGAAAAAAAAAGCATTTGGCAATATTCACACCCATTCATGATAAAAACCTTTAGCAAATACAAATAGAAGGAAGCATTGTTAACTAAATAAAGAGAATATTTGTAAAATCTACAGCTAACATCTTGAGGAGAGACTGAGTATGTTGCCTTTCATACTGGGACCAAGGAAAGGAAGCCTTATCATTACTTATGTTCAAACTTGTAGTGGGGAATCTAGGAAGTTCAAATAGGCAAAAACACATAAATAAAAGTAATAAAGATGAGAAAAGAAGAACCAAAACTCTAATTATTTAGCAACAGCATCATTGTCTATATAGACAACACTGTAGAATCAACAGCAATCTAAAATAAATCAATTTATCAGAATCAAGACATACAAGAAAAACATACAAGATTGAGCCATAAAAAGAAAAAAACATGATCGATATATTAGTCACAAACAACTGAAATATAAAATTAAACAATTATTTAAATTAGCTTCAAAAAATCAAATAATTGGCAATTAATTTTTCAAAATTTAAACTCTTTGTCTTGAAATCTATAAAATATTGTTGACAAAAATCTACAGAAGCCTAACTATATGAAGAGATATACTATACTCATGGATTGGAGGATTCAACATTATTATGATATCTATTCTTCAATATTGTTTTATAGATTCAATGCACTCATAATTAAATTCTAACAGACTTTTTAAAAAAAAAACTGACACGTTCATTTTAAGTTTGATAAGGAAATGCAAAGGACCTAAAATATCTTTAACATTATATAATTTAAAATAAAATTAGAGGGTTTAAATCACTTAATTTCAAGCCTTGGTACAAAGTTTCATTAAGACGGTGTAGTATCACAAAAAATAAAAAAATAAAGTTTTGAAATTGCATACAGTGTCCAAAAATAGATCCATACAAAAACATTGAATTGCTTTCCAATGAAGTCACTAAGTAATGAATCCCTTATATAATTTATTAAATGTAAGAAGCTCAACTAAAAGAGTCCATACTGTATTTATATGAAGTCCAAGAACAATCAAAACTACTTAATGAGACAAAAATTAGAAAGCAGTTGCTGAGTCAAAGTAAAATAAGCTAAAAAGGGGCATGACAAAATTTTCTTATTTTATGTGGTGGTACAAGGGTATAGAGAAACATCAAAACTCATCAAACTGAACACTTAGGATCTTTGACTTTTGTTTTATGTTAATTATATTTCAGTAAAATGTAATTAGAAAACAGATTCATAAGGATTACAACTGGTCTGAAATGTTCTTTTGTAAATTGCTTGAGATAAAGCTAATGAAGTAGGCAAAGACCTGATAATGATTTTGCTTGCAAATTCTCCTAAGAGATTCGAATTTAATATTGTAAGTTTGAGAAGAAATTGAAGGATTTTATGTAAAGAAGTGACCTGATGGGTTTAGACTCTTAGAAAGATCACTTGGGCATCTGACATGATAGGAACAAAATGATACTGTACATGAATTAGTATTGTCAGTTGGCTACTGTGATAAGAAAAGTGAGGACCTGAATTTGAGAAGCACCAGTGGCAATGTAAAATAAAGGTAGATATTTAGAAGTCCAAAAGAATGAAAGTTGCATGTAGTGAGTTAGGTAGCTGTCAAAGCTACTTTTTGGGTTTCTGGCTAAAGAAGAGGTTTCTTCAATAGGATAGGAAAATTAGAGAAAGGGCTTCTCTGGAGGAGATAATTTGTTTAATTTGGGGATGTTGAAATTGGTATGTCTGAGAAACATGTAGGTAAAAAAAAAAGTCTAGCAAATGACAATTAAGTGAATTTTTACCTTTAGATAAGAGTTTTTGCTTGGGCTATATTTTTTTGGAGTCCTAAACATACAGGTGTAAAAGCATACATGTAAAAGCATGGAGTTTTACAGATATTGTCAATCACTTCCAAACACACCTCTTACTGAACAAGTTGCATTGATTACTCTTTGCAGCAAAGGATTACACACACCATGGGGAACCATGGACCACTTCAGTAAGTGGATGTTAAAAAGACTTATTAAAGGATCCGGACTTATGTTACGTGAGTATGGGGAAGATTAATGACAGCAGTGCTTTTCTCTGTATGAGATGCTGTTGGGCAATAAGGGAAAACTATGATTAGGTATCTTAAAAAATCTTATCTATAGGGAAGGGAGATTAGAGCATAACTAAAGTTGTAATTGGTAAAGGAACAGCCAGTCACCCATTTTAGCTATGGTAGAGGTATACCTGGCATTTTGTGGCATGGAAAATGTTCCAGTTTTATCTGTGTTCAGGCATCACTGTGAATGTTTTTACTTTTGTCTTGATTCATTATGGTCACAGAGTAGCTTTATCTGATCTTGCTGTTCTATGAAATTGTTTCTGCTCAGCAAGAGAATACCAGGACCTAACTGTGAGTGCCAAACCATAGTAATACCAGGGTCTGAATGACAGCGCCAGCCAAGCTCCTGCATATCAGGCACTGGTTTGTCTTTCTCAATATGTATCTCAACTAGGTAGATGGCTATTGGGATTGAAGGAGTGCCAAACCAGAATTTTCAGGAATACTAGCACTTAATACATTTTTAAGAGAAGGTATAGTTGAAGAGATTGGGGAAAATAACCTGAAGTTTTCAGAAAGAAAAGGGTGGAATCACGGGAAACAAACCTTTCATGAATGGGGCTGCTGGGCTTCCCTGGTGGCGCAGTGGTTGAGAGTCCGCCTGCCGATGCAGGGCACACGGGTTCCTGCCCTGGTCCGGCAAGACACCACATGCCGCGGAGCGGCTGGGCCCGTGAGCCATGGCCGCTGAGCCTGCGCGTCCGGAGGCCCGCGTACTGGAAAAAAAAAAAAAAAAGAATGGGGCTGGTATCCAGAGAGCCTATGCACTGTTTAATGGCTAAAAACTTGCTAGGATATTTTGTAAGTATTAGTTATTTTTAAAAATCAGTTTCAGCGGGAAAGAAGGTGTTTGTGTTTGTGAGGAGGGGAAGACTTGAAAACACTGAGGCATACATAACACATTTTAATAATTAGTTACCAATAGTCATGATAGAGTCATAGTGTTATCCATGAAACCATTATTCCTTTAACTTTTTATAATGTTAAATATTTTTTAAACTTTTTAACATGTGAAAGTTGCCAGATTAATAACTAAGATATAAGAAGACAAAAACTATACTTTTGTACAAGTGAGATTCTTGCCAATATAGGTTACAGAATACATTTAAGAACAGATATGATTCAAATAATTTAAAAATTGAATCAATGTTAAAAAAGTTACTTAAATCTATTAAAGTGGTAAAGCATCCTGGACTAGAGTTACTGTGGTTCATCTGTATTAATTAGGAGATAAAGTCCAAAGCAGTTAAAAAAAAAAGGATTACACCTGAAGTCAGAGGACTTAGGCTGTGAAAGGAATCCTGGTTTTCCATACTATATTTAGCTCCACACTGGCAAAGAGATTATAGCCAGGCTCAACCTGTTTCTTGTGATCACAGGGAAAACATGCTAGATACCTGTAGTTCTACAGTCAATGGTCTGACCAAAAATCTGATTTCTAGTCAATCTAAGTACACTAGAAAACTCAAACCAAACCATTCTGATCTGTAATTCTAACCCTAAATTCACTTGCTATTGTATAACATGTAAGAATTTAACACCCTGAGAAAGTACATAAGTGTAGTAAATCAAATCTATATCTTTAGTATTTTTATAAATTTAGCAACAAGTGGGGATATTTGGTGTTTAAAATATGTTTAAAATAATCTGATATTAAATAGGTACAGATATCTTTATTCCAAATAATAATACTTGTTAATTTATTTTAGACTAGTGATTTTAAGATAAAAATTTAGCTAACTTTGCAAACAGAATATTCAGGAAAACATAAATAACTGCATTTATAAATTTAATTTGTGGGATTTATTAGGACTATGTAAGTGTTTGACTACAATATGTTTGCTAGAGAGACTGCTTAAAATAAAACACACATATGCACTTTACAACATTTAGGGAAACAAATTGATTTTTAAAATACTTAAAAGAGCATTTGTTGTTTGGCAGCTGAATTTCAGAAAAAGAACATTTATAAATGTATTTCATAATATTTAGTGAAACTTAATTAGCTACATAGTCAAAGTTCTCTTAAGTACAAATAAACTTTACAAAACGTATAAATAATGAGATATTTAAAATGAGTTTTCAAAGTTAAAATAATATTAGCATTTGAATTCTTATTTACAAACTGTTATGTTGATTTTTTTTTTTTTTTTTTCTGGTACGCGGGCCTCTCACTGTTGTGGCCTCTCCCATTGCAGAGCACAGGCTCTGGACACGCAGGCTCAGCGGCCATGGCTCACGGGCCCAGCCGCTCCGCGGCATGTGGGATCTTTCCGGACCGGGGCATGAACCCGCGTCCCCTGCATTGGCAGGCGGATTCCCAACCACTGAGCCACCAGGGAAGCCCTGTTATGTTGATTTTTAACTGAACGTTTCACAAGGACAAGTGCCATTCACATCCCTTCAATTAATAAATTGAAGGTGCAAATCAATATAGACCCTAGCAGAAAAAATCTTTGAACAATGAACATACAACAATACTACCCTAATGTAGTATATAGACCAATCTTCATTTTGGTGATTTTGTTCCTGCAATTACTTTGTGTCATGGTATCAATGGATAAAGGTAATATGCAAATCTTAAAATACATACTACTAAAAAGTGTGTGACAGAAAATGGAATGAAGTGAACAGATTAAAAATCTGGTGTTCTGGTCACAGCCATTCAAAAATGCCTCATATGCCACCACTTCTCTTGTACAAGCTGTTATCATAGATTCAAATGTCCCTCCCTGAACCCACAGCCACTGAAAATTACTTCATGTATCCAACTATATATTTCAGCTCTGTCTATTCCTCGACAACTCAATAAAATCTCTCTTCCAAAATATACATAAAATTAATTTCATTCCTCTTAAGTTTTAAACATCTTATCTTTTGAATACATTTTTTCTTATCATGGCTTGTTCTAAGAATGAGCATTATTTCCTTCTAGATGACACACACTTAATGGTCAGCAACTGTCATTTTCATCTCTATAGCTCCCACAAATTTCAACAATAACTCTTCCTCAATACATTTTTTAAATTGTAATGGATGGTTTTAGCTTAACTTCCCTCTTTCTACTTAAGGTGTTCGATATATATTACAACCCCTCTAACTTACTAAACCTATTCAGAAATTAGCATTAATTGGGCTTCCCTGGTGGCGCAGTGGTTGAGAGTCCACCTGCCAATGCAGGGAACACGGGTTCGTGCCCCGGTCCGGGAAGATCCCACATGCCTGCGGAGTGGCTAGGCCCGTGAGCCATGGCCGCTGAGCCTGCGCGTCTGGAGCCTGTGCTCCGCGACAGGAGAGGCCACAACAGTGAGAGGCCTGCGTACCGCAAAAAAAAAAAAAAAAAAAAAAAAGAAATTAGCATTAATTCCTGGTAAACCATGCAATAACTCTCCACAGCAAGTTCTTAAAATGATATATATAAACAATTCCTAGTACAATGAAATCAAGGCAGGGTACATAATCAGTAGCACAGAGGCTTAAATACACAAACCCATGCCCACACATAAACATACATACACACACAGGATGTTTAATTTTTCTATTGCTGTATAACAGTTATTATTCATTTAGCAGCATAAAACAAAACAAATTTAATATCTCAGTTTCCATGGGTCAAGAGTACAGGTAAAAGCTAACTGGGTTTTCTGCTCAGCGTCTCACCCGGGTAAAAGCATGGTCAGCTGGGCTACAATACTTATCCAACTCTTGGGATTCTCTTCCAAGCTTCCAAGTTGTTGGAAGGATTCATTTCCTTGCCATACGACTGAGTTTCACACTTTTTGTTGGCTGCTCACTCATGGAACACTGTCACCTCCTAGAGGCCACCTGCAGTTCTTTATAGCAGGACCCCCAGAGGAAGTGCAAAGTATGCATGTTTACTTCCTTCAAGGCCAGCAGAAGAATTTCTACTGTTGCTTCCTGGGTTTTTAAAGGTTCAGTGGATTAGGTCAGACTCAAAGCAGCTGATTAGAGACCTTAATTACATATGAAAAAGTTTCATTTTGCCATATATGGTACCATAATCATGGGAATGATAGTCTATCTTATTCATCACTGGCCCTACCCACACTAAAACAAAAGGGATTACCTAGGGTGTGTACTCTGGAAGGCAAAACTTCAGGGGACATCTTAGAAGTCAGCCTTCCACACAGGGATCAAATTAATTTCAGGGTCAGAATCATGACATCAGTTTTGAATAGCACAGCTTGCTGAACAATGTGTTTGTTATCTTACATGGTAGCTACTGATTATGGTCTGATTGGGGTCACCAATCATACTTGCATGGCAGGGCAATGGAGTTTCCCCCAGACTTGAAATTGTCAATGCTAAAACTTAACTGACTTGGTCAAACTTGGTTTGTGACCTTATTCTTGATTCCTTAAGTCACAGAAATATTGACCATTACCTTCAACTAAGATCCACTGAAAACAGAAGAGAGATTTGGGGAAGCCATTATGTCTCAGGTTTATCATCTGTGTCTCACTTTTGATGTTCCAAATAGTAGAGAGAGTTCCAAGTTCATATGTGTCAAACAAAGGGCTGATAGGCTTTTATCATCTATCCAGCCATAAATCCATGTAAGTGAAACTTATACATACCAATCACTTCAAATTTATGTACTGTCAAGCATGGTGATAATGCCTACTGTTTTTCAAAGGAATGAGAAAGAGAGCTGGTAGTGTCCATGTGTTTTATTTCTTTCATCTCTGAAGCCAATTTTGGTCTTCTTAATCCAGTCATAAAACATGATAAAGTGAGTATATTCATATGATGGAATAAAGTTATAAAACTTTGAGTAAAATATTTTAATATTCTGAAAAAAATTTACACAATGAAATCACCTGTAAAACTATAACTCTGCATTAAGATTTGTTTATAGTTAGATGGTATTTATGCATAAAACTGACAATATTGGAGAAAATGAAGATAGAAATGGATTGGGTGGGTAAAACTAAGATAAATGACTGTGGCCACTTTCAGTTAATTTGGCAGATTGAACTGGTAAATGGATTTCTCTCTCCTATTTCTTATATAAAATAATGCTGGAAGAGAAACAATTAATAAATTATGGAACTCAAAATCAGGAAAGATAAATGTCCAGTGAAAGGGATAAAAAAGAAACTCAAAGTCAGAAATGTGAGGGAACGAAAATCCAGGTGCTTATACCATAATTAGAACCAGATAGGATCTTTAATGGCTAGGGTTTAATGCCCCAGACCAGTGGTTCTCCTACACTTTTGTCTTAAAACCATATACTCTTAAAAATTAATAAAGATCCCCAAAAGCTATCGTTTACTTATTATATTAGATTAATATTTACTTTATTAGAGTAAATATTACTATTTACTCTATTAGATTAGATTGATATTTACTCTATTAGAAATGAAAACAATTTAAAATTTATTTACTAATTTAAATAGCAGTAATTAATTCATAAGTTAACATAAATAACATTTTACAACTAATAACTATATTTTTCAAAACAATAATGATTGATTAATAGATTACAGACATATTCCCATATCTGTCTTTTTCATTCAATCTGTTTCAGTATCACACACCATGAAGAAACTTACTTGACACTCCTAGGAGAATAAATGAATATTGTTTTGATTCCATAGTCCTTCTGAATGGGTCTAAGGACACCGAGAGATCAGAGATGCCAGACCACACTTTGAGAACTTACACCCCAGAAGTATGGAGGGGAGTAAGTCTGGATTCTAACACATAAAAAAGGTAAAAACTGAGATAATTGTAGATAGCTGAAAGTCATAAAACACTGATCTGTAAGTGAAAATATCTGCTAGTTGTCAAGGGAAAGTGTAAAGGATGCCTGTGATGCATGTGGGCCCTTGAATAAAACAGGAGTCTCTAGTGACAATCTGGAAACTGAGTACTCCACCATGCTTTTGTATAAAGTCAATTAATACCACTAATGGGGTACACAGGCACATAAATTGAGGAACCTACCTCAAAATGACTTCTGACTAGAAAAACTCTTACAGCCTTAGCAGTGACAAACATTAATATATTTTAAAGGGATAGTTCCACCACCCATGATATTTTACATTATCATAGAAAACAACCTCACTGAGGAGGACATAACTTTTAAACAAGGAAGTATTTGGGGAAACAATACATCATGAAGATGAGTTAGCATGCACACATTCATATACACACACACACACAAGCACACTCACACACACAAAGAAGAACTGGATATTACAGACTATATAAATAGTAAGTTTAATATGCTTAATAGTCACATTTAAAGGATTTAAAATAACAGAGATAAAAAACTAGAAAACTAAGATATTAAATATTCTTAAAAAGTAGATTTAATAATCAAATAAAATATATTCAATGAAATTAAAACATAAACACCCACATTTCCATTAATACTTAGAAAAAATACTAGGAATATTTAGGATCATTTAGGAATTATTTTAATTATTTAGGAATAATTGAAAGTGAATTATATGTCTGAGGAAGTTACCTACAATGTAGCACTGAAAGTAAAAGACATAGAAATTTTCAAATAGATGGGACAGAAGAACTCCCAAAACACATCACCAAGAATTCTGAAAGAAGAAAACAAAAGTGGGAGAGAAATAATATCAGACAGTTCCAAGACTGAAGAAGGACATGAGATCTTAATATAGAAGACAATTAGTTCTACAAAGCACAAACAACATTAATCTTCATTGAGACTTATTAAAGTTAAAATAGAAATGAAGATATTTTTTAAAATAACAAGGATTCCTTTGCTGTGCAACAGCTTTTAAGTTTCATTAGGTCCCATTTGTTTATTTTTGTTTTTATTACCATTTCTCTAGGAGGTGGGTCAAAAAGGATCTTGCTGTGATTTATGTCATAGAGTGTTCTGCCTATGTTTTCCTCTAAGAGTTTTATAGTGTCTGGCCTTATATTTAGGTCTTTAATCCATTTTGAGTTTATTTTTGTTTATGGTGTTAGGAAATGTTCTAATTTCATTCTTTTACATGTAGCTGTCCAGTTTTCCCAGCACCACTTATTGAAGAAGCTGTCTTTTCTCATTGTATATTCTTGCCTCCTTTATCAAAGATAAGGTGACCATATGTGAAAGACAACCCTCAGAATGAGAGAAAATATTTGCAAATGAAGCAACTGACACAGGATTAATCTTCAAAATTTACAAGCAGCTCAGGCAGCTCAATATCAAACAACCAAACAACCCAATCCAAAAATGGGCAGAAGACCTAAATAGACATTTCTCCAAAGAAGATATACAGATTGCCAACAAACACATGAAAGGATACTCAACATCACTAATCATTAGAGAAATGCAAATCAAAACTACAATGAGGTATCACCTCACATCACTCAGAATGGCCATCATCAAAAAATCTACAAACAATAAACGTTGGAGAGGGTGTGGAGAAAAGGGAACCCTCTGGCACTGTTGGTGGGAATGTATGTTGATACAGCCACTATGGAGAACAGTATGGAGGTTCCTTAAAAACCTAAAAGTAGAACTACCATACGACCCAGCAATCCCACTACTGGGCATATACCCTGAGAAAACCATAATTCAAAATGAGTCATGTACCACAATGTTCATTGCAGCTCTATTTACAATAGCCAGGAAATGGAAGCAACCTAAGTGTCCATTGACAGATGAATGGATAAAGAAGATGTGGCACATATATACAATGGAATATTACTCAGCCATAAAAAGAAACGAAATTGAGTTATTTGTAGTCAGGTGGATGGACCTAGAGTCTGTCATTCAGAGTGAAGTCAGTCAAAAAGAGAAAAACAAATACCGTATGTTAACACATATATATGGATATTAAAAAAAATGTTATGAAGAACCTAGGGGCAGGATGGGAATAAGCATGCAGACCTACTAGAGAATGGACCTGAGGACATGGGGAGGGGGAAGGGTAAGCTGGGACAAAGTGAGAGAGTGGCATGGACATATATACACTACCAAATGTAAAATCGATAGCTAGTGGGAAGCAGCCACATAGCACAAGGAGATCAGCTCAGTGCTTTGTGACCACCTAGGGGATGGGATAGAGAAGGTGGGAGGGAGAAGCAAGAGGGAGGAGATATGGGGATATATGTATATGTATAGCTGATTCACTTTCTTATAAAGCAGAAACTAGCACACCATTGTAAAACAATTATACTCCAATAAAGATGTTTAAAAAAAAATAACAAGGAAGGGCTATTCAAGTCAGTAGTCTTCTCATCAGTAATAACAGATGTAAGAATACAATCAAAAAATACTTTAAACTATAAAATAAGAGTTAATCTAAAATTATATCCAGTTATATGTTGTGAAAGACATATTGAGGGTGTTTCTAATTAGAATCTTTGGAAGAACTATTGACCCATGTAGTTTCTCAAGAAGAAATTAATACAGAAGAAAGAATTGGCATGCAAGGAGCCATAGTTTACATAAAAAGGATTTAACCATTTAGGAAGATCCAAAAGAATACTGACCATAGAAAGAATAACTTCATAGTATTAATCAAGTAAAATAGATAATAAAGAGTAATCATAGAGAGTTTATTTTAAAAAGCACCACTACACCTAGTCCCCAGAAATGTGCTTTTCCAATGTTAAAACAGTTTAGCAAGCTCTGCCACAGCTTAAAACATCAAGATACTGTAATTACAACTGAGGTTCTACCATTTCAACAAGGAACTTATAAAACACAAAAAGAAAAAGGGAACAAAAAAGAAAAAATAATTTTTTAAATTTTCATGCCATGTACATGTTGTGTAACATGAAAACAATTTCAAGAATCATACTTACACAACACGATTACAAATCCTTGCTCTGTCACATACCACCTATATGAGTAATTTAGGGCAAGTCATTTCATTTTTGTCCTTCAGCTTCTCTATCTAGAATATAGAGACAAAACCCCTATTTACTACATTATAAATTGGGGTAGGGTGATGACAGCTAAAGAATCAAAGTCTGAGAAACTCAAAAGGAGGTAAAATGCAATGGGAAAAAGTCAATGGACCAAAGTAATTACAATATAGATAACTAATCTTTGGTCCATAATAGGCAATTGATAAATGGTGCTTGTAATTAAGGTATCCAACAGAATCAAGGAGGAGCCTTCTGGACCTGAAATTTATTTATTTATTCAAAAATAGCTAAAGAGTAAACCCTAGTTCTTGGTGGCCTACACCACTTTGTAGTGTTATCTAGAATATCCTAACTTTTCTGAGTGCAACTGGCACAGCTCCTGGTCCAATAATCCACGGATAACAGATTATCCCTACCAAGGCGGAATGCTTCATTATTTCTCTTTTCTTTTTCTTTTCCCCATATTATGGTATCATAGTGCCACTGAGGCAGTATGTGAGGGATCCTCAGGACTATCCTCAGGTCCCATGATTTGCCAGAAAAACTCAGGAACTTGGAAAAGAAGATATGTTATTATCACAGTTATGGTTTATCACATCAAAAGGGATACAGATTAAAAGCAGCACACAGACAAAAAAAGATTTCATAGGGTGGAGTCCAGGAGAAACATGGCATGGGCTTCCAGTTGTCTTCTTCCAGTGGACAGTGCTTCCTTCTCTCAGAAATGATTGAGTCAACATTTAGAAAGTGTTTCCAACCAGGGAAGCTCACTCAAGCCTTTGTGTCCAGGATAGTTGTTGGAGGTTACTCATGAAGTCTTGGAGTGCCCATGCGACTGAACTTAGCTACTTAGCCTTCAACCCTCTACCCTGCAAAGGTCAAACTGATACAGTGTATGAGGGCCCCAGGTGAGCAAAAACAGATGTTCACTCTAAGTAACATTATTCAGCATAAACTATCTGATGTGATCTAATGTCTCAGGTATACAAAGACAGTCTTGTCTGACCAGACCCTTTTCCAAGAGTTCAGAGTTAATCTCACAGGAACTGGTTGAAGGCTAGCACTTTGTTTGAAATACAGGGCTTGAGCACCCCAAGAGTGGTGAGTTAACTCTTACTACACAGGCAATCTCAGTGTCTTACCCAGAAAATTAACCTCGAGATGACACTCACTCATCTCTCACTTAAACTCAAAGCTGTCTCGCCACTGTTACATTTTTTTCCACTCTACAGCAGACATAGTACATTATCCCCATGAAACTGAACAGATCAGTATCAACTCCAAGCTAGATTTCACTCCATTTCAGCCTATTCATGCCAATCTTCCAGAGACTCCCTTTGCTTCAGTTTTCTCATTTTATGAGCCTCAATCCTAGTATTTAGTCAGATTTCACTTACAATTTTATGTTTCACTTCAAAGATTTTTGACACTGGAATAAACCTGTCCCATATTTTCTTTATCATGTGTTGATTTAGGTACTTATTCTTCATTTACTCTTTGAAAATCAATTTAGTTGTCATTTTCTGCTGGTAGAACATTGTTGCCAGCCTTGTTCAGAACACAAACATGCAGATGCAAATATCCCACTACTCTGTGCTCCACACACCATGTTATTAGACATCTAGAGAGAAACCTATGATTCAATGGAGAGTCTGAATTGCAGTTCAGAATTTTAGCATGTCGAATCCTGACATGATGGCTGTGCTTCACCAGATTCTTGACTGAGACAACAGCAATTTCTAATTTGAAAACTTAAGACAATCAAGTGTGGGATTTTGCATATTTCAATGCCGAAAATGAAAGAATAAATTCTATCATAAAAGAAAGAATAACATATTATGACACCAAGTTTACCTCATTCCAAAAACGTTCTGTTATATAGAAAGGTTTTAGCATAGTTTTTGTAAAGCAAATATTTTTTATCTATAATCTCATATTTCCCAAGTACTGCTCTTAAGAAATCTTATACAGACATTATTTCAAGGCTTTGAAATAACAAAATCATTTTAAGAACCAAAAAATGTTTCAAACCACAAATAACTGTAATATTATATGACAATCCACATTTCTAATTTGCATCTTCTCTTACCAAAATGAGAACAAATTAAATACCTTTATTTCTAAGGGGGCATAGTT
Source organism: Lagenorhynchus albirostris (assembly GCF_949774975.1). Classification (NCBI taxonomy): domain Eukaryota; kingdom Metazoa; phylum Chordata; class Mammalia; order Artiodactyla; family Delphinidae; genus Lagenorhynchus; species Lagenorhynchus albirostris. The sequence goes on along the minus strand of NC_083101.1, from coordinate 61,348,292 downwards.
CATTCAGGATTCTTTGGAGAAAAAGAACAAATAGCATATACATATGAACATATTTTAGAATATATATTACTATAATATATATTATATGTACATGAATTATTTATTTATTTATTTATACTAAGAAACAAGTTTATATGGTTTTGGAGTCTGTCATGTTCAAAATCTATAGGACAGGCCATCCAACTGGAAACCCAGCAAATGATGCTGAAATCTTGAAAAAGAACTTCTTCTCTGGTAAAACTTGTTAGTACCCTTTGAGGCTTTCAACTGATTGGATAATGCCTAAGGTTATTATGGAGTGTCATGTCCTTTACATAAAGTAACCGGATTGCAGATGTTAAGCACAGCTACAGATACCTTCACAGCAACACCTAGGTTGATATTTGATACTATGGCCTAGAGAAGATGACAAAAACTAACCATCACAGGGTAGAAATGTATGAAGATATTGAAGATAATAATAGCTAGAGGCTATCAGCTAACAGCATTGCTTGCAGCTTACTGGAAAGTCTGTCCCTAGCTGACCCAGGAGTTTTCCGTTAAGCTCATATACACTTCTGAGTACTATTTGAGAGCTCTAAAACTGTAAGCAGTGTTTTATAAACCAGGTATGAAAAACCCAGAAGTAAACAAAACAATTACATATCCCCAAATTGAAGGAGTATCATTGACAAAGTACCAATATCAATGTTATAGGCTTATCTAAATTGCATCAAGAAGCCTAAAGGAAGAGGCTTGTGGAGAAAACTAATAATAAAAACAACAAATGCTTTTAATGTTCTGTTCAGAGTAAGAAGGAAAACAGAAAAGCTCATTGAAGTTTATGGAGTTTTATAACAGATAAATGACTGTCAATTGCCTCCCCCCATTTTGAAGATTTATTTTTCAAGGAGAATAACCAAGGATATTTAAAATGATAGAATTAACATCTTTTTGAGAAAATCAAAGTTGAGAACCCTTGAAATGATCCTATAATGTAATTCAACTTTTCTAGGTAATTTCTGTCCTTCAGGTCCAGGTGGGACAATGTATAGAGAAATTTACCAAAATATCATTGATAATCTTTAAGAAATAATTGAGAACATGAGTGATACCTAAGATAAAAATCAATAATGCATAAATAATTTTTAGAAAAGAAAGAAAATGCATCTCATACACCAGTGCTGTCCAATATATTGCAGGGCACATTTGAAATATTAAATTCTCTAGCTGCTATATTAAAAAAACTGAAAAGAAAAATATTAAATTAATATTAACATGTTTTATTCAATCCAATAGTCCAAAATAATATCATTTCTACATGTATAAAATAATGATTTTTTAATATTTTTATAGGGATACATTTTTGAAACCTGACATGCATTTTACACTTACAGCACATCACACTTTGTACACAAAATTTTCAATGGCTATTTAATAATTGAATTGAATACTAAAAGTTATTTTTTAAATAATTACATCTACATTTGAATTTCAAATTTTCAGAGTTATATTTGTCCAAGATAATAAAATTTATCATCATGTTTGTCAACTATTTTTATTAACATCAAATTCAAAGTCTTCAATAAATTGAAAAGCGACTTTAAATATCAATATGTTCTTCAAATTTTTCTTTTAGTTTTTGAAGCAAACTTAAATAATACTGTTGATACTGATTCACTATAAACGTGTAGTTTTTATATTTTTCCTTATAAAATCTTTAATTTCAACTTAAATTTTTAAAGTTACATCACGTAAGCCTTTTCCATTGCTATAGTTTTATATTTAGCTCATTCATAAACAGGATGAAGACATGGAGCAAAAGTAAATTACACTGCCAATTTTTTTCCTTTGATTACTGAATATTCCCTTACATGCATTCCTTTTCTTTCAAGGTAAACTTAAACAGACGTTAAGAGTGCAGTAATACATTTCTAGAACATAAATGATGCATATGGCAAAGAACACTAAATTGTTAAATTAATTGTCTTCTATTTCTTTAAGCAGTTCCATAAGCTCGCAATGATCCATAGTCTTTGTACATAAATACTGAATGATACTAACAACAGTATCCATAATATTTTCCATAGAATCTCCTTAAGAAAACAACACATGAGTATTTTTAATCTGTATCATACAGTTATATGATTAATTAAAAGAAACATTAAGTTCTTCTCTTAAAATATTCCTAATTTCAGACTTTAACCTGAAATTTTTGGAGAAATGTAAATTGTGATAGAAAAAATATTTATATATTTAAATAAGATTCTTCTTGACAAATAATAAAAACCCCACAAATTTGAATTTTTTAGGCTGTAGAATGACAATTTATTGTTGTAAATTTGAAGGCCTTTGGAGATAAGAGTTATCTGAAGTATTAATTGAGCAATGTCTCATCTCACATAATTAATATTAGTTATTGTTATGAAGATATTTTATCATCGTTTGTTGGCTTAATAAAAGACCTTTAATTTTTTGCAAAATTTCTTTAGCCTTTTCCTCTTAGTATCTAACAAATTTCCATAACTGAAATAGAAATTTGTTTTACCATGTTTCTATTTAAAATAGTTTCCTTTTTGTGTAAGAATCTGAGTCATTTTATACCTACCCAAGTTTATAAACTAGATCCTGGGGAAAAATTTTTAAATATTACAGCTAGGTATTAAATTCTGATTCTAGGTAATTCAATTTATTGGTTGTTTTATTATTGTTGTATTGGAGATTCTTTTCAAATGCATTATGGATTTTCTAGAAATGTTTCATTATTGCTTTTTTATTTTCTTATGGTAAAAGTTTAGGTTATTAATTTATTACAGACATTTTTTTAACAATTGTCATTTACAGCTATGGGTTTCCCTCCAAGGACTTCTTTCACTACATCTCATAAATTTTGGTATTTTTTTTTTATAGTTTTCACTCATGTTAAATTATCTTTCCAATGTCCATTATGATTTCGTCTTTGATCCATTTCTTATTTTGGATGGTATTAATTTTCAAATATCTGTAAATTTACACATTTCCTTTTGTTATTGAGTTTTAGTTTCATTTTATTGTGGTTGAAGAACATACTTTGTATAATTTCAGTCTTTTTACATTTATTGACATGTATCTTTGTGAACTAACATATGGTCTATCTTGGCCTGTGTTCCATGCACACTTGAGAAGAATGTGCCTTCTGCGCTTGTTGGGTGGGTGGCGTGTTCTACATATGTTAGTTATGTTTACTTAGTTTGCAATGTTGTTCAAGTCTTCTATTTCCTTGTTGATCTTCTGTTACTTGTTCTAACAAGTAATTTTGTTCTAACAAGTAATTATTGAAATTAGAATACTGACTTTTCCAACTATTATTGTTGAATAGTATCTTTCTCTCTTCAATTCTAACAGCTTTTACTTTATTTGACAGCTCTGTTTATCAGTGCACATATGTTTAAAATTATTTTTTGATAAATTGACTCTTTTACTATTACTAAATGTTCTCCTTTGTCTCTCGTAACATTTTTATGTTTTATAGTCTATTTTACCTGATATATGTAGAAGCACTCTTTCCAACGTTTATCTTTTTATATTCATTTTTTCCAAGCTATTGTGTTTTTTAGTCCAAATGTGTTTCTTGTGGACTGCACATACTCAGGTCATGTAATTTAATCCATTTTGATTATCTCTGTGTTTTAATTGGAGTGTTTAATCCATTTACATTAATGTTATTACTGTTAGGTAGGATTTAATATATTTATCATTGGCCCTAAAATTCCATTTTCCAACTTCTTAAGTATTTTGCAATATTTTGTTCAAAATTTAGATTTACTACCTAGTTTTAATTTGACATCCTGGAGAAGATTTGGGATTATTTTCAGTGTCTGTATATAAAATTCATTTTGGCTATAACTTGTCATTTATAAAGTTCTTGGTCTTCAGTAGAGCAGCTTCTCTCTTTCCCTCTCTCTCTCTCCTCTTTATTCCTCATTGCATAGAGTTTAAACTGAAAATGAATCCCCGTCTGCACAGCACCTCTGTTCTCTTAGTTTTATCAGTACACATCTCCTGGCTATAAAGGAATCTCGGAATGCTCTTGTTTTGTTATTTAATATATGATGAGTTAGATTCATATACAAAAACCCATCAGATGGGAAAAAAATGCTGTTTGGTTTTCACTGCTGATTTCAAAGGTCTAATTAAGAGCTATTTATAAAACACAAAAATAACTAAGAAAAATATCTTTTGACAAGGTAAAGAAATTGTCAATATTGTTCATGACTTGATTTGCCTGTGACAAAATAGTCCAACTCTGATTTTATTACAGAGATAGATTTAGTAAAACATAGAATGGAAAATAAATAAGCATTTTATAATAAAACTCTAAAGAGTAAATTCTTTCTACTTCATTTTATATTGAAATCCTTACTTTAGAATTCTTTAACATTCTCATATATGGCCACTAACATCTATAACAGTTAAAATGTAACCAGGTGTAGGGAATATATTTATCAAAATGTAGTGGAGTATATTATCTTGTTTTCTTTTTATAGGAATATTTAGTCATATATATTACTCTATTCATAGAGTGTGTGTGGTGTATTAGCATGTGTATAAATTTGTTAGCCCTCACACAGTATGCAGCTCAGTTTTAATCACTTCCAAGGTAAGGTTTTTGTTTACCAGTCTTTAGAAATTAATCACTGTCATTGCATTGTTAAGAGAAAAAATAATAAGACATTGATGAAGTGGCTACAATTTATGCAGAGTGTATAAAAATTAGATTATGCAGAACCAGACCAAAAGCTTAAATATAGTACTGCAGTAAGCTTTTTCTGGCTGCCAGATGAAAAAGTGGTGTTCAGGAAGGAAATAGACATCTCTTGCAAATACAAAATAGGAAAATTCTTCCACAGTTATGTTTCAAAGGAAACTCTTTCTGTGTATAATAGACACTCTGCTGCCTATTTCAAGGAAAAAAGGTAAGGCAATAATAAGGTCGTTCAAATTTCTATAGTGTGACTTGCTATTATTAATGTAGTGAAGGGTACATCTCTTCTAATTAATTTGGCAGAGGTATGTTAAGAATCCAGATAGATGAAACATTTCTTTGCACTCAAGGAAAAGAAATGAATACAAGCAAATTAGTTTTTAAAAGGTGACATTTAAAAATAGATCCCCCGGCAGATTTCCTTGTATTCCATTCCGTGTAATAGCTTCTTATAATAAATAAATAATTTAAAAAATAGATACATAGATAAATAAAGAAAACACAGACACATATATATTTTTTTAACTAACTTTGTGCCAGGCACTGTACTCATTCAATTTTCATAACAATTCAATGAGGTAGGTCTGTTATCATCTCTCATTTTACAGATGAGTGGATTCAGGAACAATAAGTAACTTGTCCAAGGTCACAGAGCCAGAAAGCAAAGGATCTGTGATGTGAATCTAGGAATGCAACTTCAACTCTGAACAGTTACTCTACATCTGTTTGAGTTGTAATATTTTGCAACTGGCATTCATTCATTTATTCCTTTATTCATGTAGTAAGCATTTATTGAGAAGCAACTACGAGCCAAACAATGAACCAGTATTGGTGGTGGTGGTCGGGTAGTGGTGGGAGGAGGTTGTTAGTTTGCAATCTTGAAACAAAGATAAATATGTCAGTCAAAATTATAATCATTTCTTACTGTAACTCAGTTTGAGAAGACTGAGGATGTATGTTTGCATAGTGTAGCTAACCCTCTTTTACGGGGTAATTGGAAATGTTTGGGATTCTGGCACAGACTGAAGGTTTTGGATAGTTTGGTCAGAAGTGGGTGAGATTAACACAATAAACTTGAGCACGGAGAAAGTGTGACAGCTGCCCATGCTCCAGGGTAAGCATGAAAAACAATAGAACATCCAAACTATTACGTACAAAGAGAAAGAGGACAAGAATGGAATCTAGAGTCAAAGGTCAGAAACAGGATACAGGGAAGACAGACTGAAGCTAAATCCAAGCTCAGAAAGATTATCTTGACTAAATGACTAGGAGGAAAAGAGGAGCCAGCTGCAAAACCTGTTGTAAGAAGGGGATGGTTACTGGCTCAGAGTTGTCTTGACCATTCTCCATTAGCATTTGCAGATTATTCTGTTTCCTTTCCTTTGTAAATGACCATATTCCTTTAGGCTCATCCTATCTTATCATACCACTTTTAGCACACTCCTTGTTTTTCCTTTCTCTTGATCTATATTTCTCCCTCACATTCAAAGAGCTCCCAGGTAGATCATGCAGTTCCATATTTTAAAAGTTTTAAAACAAGAAAATCTAAAATATACATTACTTAAGCCTAAATACCTATTTGGAAAAACTATTTAAATATAGAGCAAGAGAGTGCTTAACAAAGAATTAGGATTATTTTATCACTGAGAAGGGGTGAAGCAGGGAATAGAATGGATGTATGTGATCTGAGAGGGACCAAGAAGGGCTTGCAAGCTAAGGGAAATAGTCTATTTCTTAACCTGAGTGGTGTATAACTGGAAATTCATTTTATTAATCTCCTTTAAACATGTCATATATCCTAATTATTATTTTATATATTAAATATTTTATAATTATTATTAAAAACATAAGAGGGATTAGCTATCCTCCCCAAAGGGGTAGAAATATATGTAATATATATGTATAGTATATGTAATAATGCCAAGAAAGAGTGAAATAACAGGATCTAGTTGGAGAAAATTGCAAGTAATTCTCTGTATGTGTAGAGGAGATCGTAAGTGGAGTCAAGTGACTAGGTAGGAATCAGAAATGAATGGTCTTGAGAGTTCTGAAATTTGACCTGAACCCAAAAGCTACAGGTAACCATGGAAAAATATTAAAGAAATAAAGAGTAATCAGATATTTTATTAGAGTATGACAACATATAATATTATTTATATACTGGAAGGCTCTAAACACTTCATACATTCAACAGATATTTATTGAGTATTTGCTACACATAGTCTAAGTACTAGGGAATGAAGAAAAAGACAAACATGATCACCTTTGTGGAACTTGGATTTTCATATCAGAAGACAGTTAATACCCCATAAACAAATTAAATATATGCTCTTTTGTTATAGTAAAAAGTGGCACAGAGAATCATAAAGAAGAGAACATGCATGCAGAACAATTAGGACACTAAATAGGACACTTAGCAAAGGTCTAGCAAGACAATAGAGCAAAGAGGAGGTGAAGGAGAGAGCACTGAAATGTCAGAGCAAGTAGCATCCCGTGAAGAGTAAGTACCAGTTACATCGTGTTGGGGGGTTGGCCTACTGAGCTTGAAGGAGAACATAGAGATCATTTTGAAAAGATCAGAGTAACTGATAGGGAGAGTGAGAAGAGGTGAAATGGTGGGGTGGCAAACACCATAAAAAGAGTTGGAGCCATTGTAATGACTTTGGTGTATGCTTAGTGTGATGAAAGCTGTTAGTTTAGAGCAGAGAAGTGATTTATCTATTACGTTGAAAATTGTTGTGCTGTGGAAAGAACTGGAGGTTAGTCTACCATAACAATCCAGGAGATAGACAGTGGATTGGACCATGACAGTGGCAGTGTTAGTGATGAGGACTCTGAATATAGATTAAATCTTCTAGAATTTGGAGCCTAATAAGTGAGGAGAGTGAGAGAGAGAAAGGAAGTGATGCAGATTTTATTTATTTATTTTTTGCCCATTTGATCTCCTGAGTATTAAGAATATATGACGGAGAGGGGGAAGATGGAGGAAGAGTGAGACGCAGAGATCACCTTCCTCCCCACAGATACATCAGAAATACATCTACACGTGGAACAACTCCTACAGTACACCCACTGAACGCTGGTAGATGACCCCAAACCTCCCAAAAGGCAAGAAACCCCCCACGTACCTGGGTAGGGCAAAAGAAAAAAAGAAAAAAACAGAGACAAAAGAATAGGGACAGGACCTGCACCAGCGGGAGGGAGCTGTGAAGGAGAAAAGGTTTCCACACACTAGAAAGCCCCTTTACTGGCGGAGACTGCGGGTGGCGGAGGGGGGAAGCTTTGGAGCCACAGAGGAGAACGCAGCCACAGGGGTGTGGCAGACAAAGCGGAGAGATTCCTGCACAGAGGATCGGTGCCAACCAGCACTCAACAGCCCAAGAGGCTTGTCTGCTCACCTGCCGGGGCGGGCGGGGCTGGGAGCTGAGGCTCGGGCTTTGGAGGTCGGATCCCAGGGAGAGGACTGGGGTGGCGGCATGAACACAGCCTGAAGGGGTTAGTGCACCATGGCTAGCAGGGAGGGAGTCCGGGAAAAAGTCTGGACCTGCCAAAGAGACAAGAGACTTTTTCTTCCCTCTTTATTTCCTGGTGCACGAGGAGAGGGGATTAAAAGCGCTGCTTAAAGCAGCTCCAGAGACAGGCGCGAGCCGAGGCTAACAGCACAGACCCCAGAAATGGGCATGAGACGCTAAGGCCACTGCTGCCGCCACCAAGAAGCCTGTGTGCGAGCACAAGTCACTCTCCACACCTCCCCTCCCAGGAGCCTGTGCAGCCCGCCACTGCCAGGGTCCCGTGATCCAGGGACAACTTCCCCGGGAGAACGCACGGCGCGCCTCAGGCTGGTGCAACTTCATGCCGGCCTCTGCCGCCGCAGGCTCGCCCCGCATCCGTACCCCTCCCTCCCCCCGGCCTGAGTGAGCCAGAGCCCCCGAAGCAGCTGCTCCTTTAACCCTGTTCTGTCTGAGCGAAGAACAGACGCCCTCAAGCAACCGACACACAGAGGCGCGGCCAAATCCAAAGCTGAACCCCGGGAGCTGTGCGAACAAAGAAGAGAAAGGGAAATCTCTCCCAGCAGCCTCAGGAGCAGTGGATTAAATCTCCACAATCAATTCTTTATTTTAATAACTTAATTTTATCCTCTTTCTTTCTTTCTACATTTTCTCCCTTTTATTCTGAGCTGTGTGAACGAAAGGCTCTTGGTGCTCCAGCCAGGAGTCAGTGCTGTGCCTCTGAGGTGGGAGAGCCAACTTCAGGACACTGGTCCACAAGAGACCTCCCAGCTCCACGTAAAATCAAATGGTGAATATCTCCCAGAGATCTCCATCTCAACAACAACACCCAGCTTCACTCAACAACCAGCAAGCTACAGTGCTGGACACCCTATGCCAAACAACTAGCAAGACAGGAACACAACCCCACCCAGTAGCAGAGAGACTGCCTAAAATCATAATAAGGCCACAGACCCCCAAGACACACCACCAGATGTGGACCTGCCCACCAGAAAGACAAGATCCAGCCTTATCCACCAGAACACAGGAACGAGTCCCCTCCACCATGAAGCCTACACAACCAACTGAACCAACATTAGCCACGGGGGACAGACACCAAAAACAACGGGAACTAAAACCTGCAGCCTGCAAAAAGGAGACCCCAAACACAGTAAGATAAGCAAAATGAGAAGACAGAAAAACACAGCAGATTAAGGAGCAATATAAACACCCACCAGACCTAACAAATGAAGAGGAAATAGGCAGTCTACCTGAAAAAGAATTCAGAATAATGATAGTAAAAATGATCCAAAATCTTGGAAATAGAATAGACAAAATGCAAGAAACATTTAACAAGGACCTAGAAGAACTAAACAGGAAACAAGCAATGACGAACAACACAATAAATGAAAATAAAAATTCTCTAGAAGGGATCAATAGCAGAATAACTGAGGCAGAAGAACGGGTATGTGACCTGGAAGATAAAATAGTGGAAATAACTACTGCAGAGCAGAATAAAGAAAAAACAATGAAAAGAACTGAGGACAGTCTCAGAGACCTCTGGGACAACATTTAACCCAACAACATTCGAATTATAGGGGTCCCAGAAGAAGAAGAGAAAAAGAAAGGGACTGAGAAAATATTTGAAGAGACTATAGTTAAAAACTTCCCTAATATGGAAAGGGAAATCGTTAAACGAGTCCAGGAAACACAGAGAGTCCTATACAGGATAAATCCAAGGAGAAACACACCAAGACACATATTAATCAAACTCTCAAAAATTAAATACAAAGAAAACATATTAAAAGCAGCAAGGGAAAAACAACAAATAACACACAAGGGAATCCCCATAAGGTTAACAGCTGATCTTTCAGCAGAAACTCTGCAAGCCAGCAGGGAGTGGCAGGACATACTGAAAGTGATGAAGGAGAAAAACCTGCAGCCAAGACTACTCTACCCAGCAAGGATCTCATTCAGATTTGATGGAGAAATTAAAACCTTTACAGACAAGCAAAAGCTGAGAGAGTTCAGCACCACCAAACCAGCTTTACAACAAATGCTAAAGGAACTTCTCTAGGCAAGAAACACAAGAGAAGGAAAAGACCTACAATAACAAACAAAAACAATTAAGAAAATGGGATAAGGAACATACATATCGATAATTACCTTAAATGTAAATGGATTAAATGCTCCTACCAAAAGACACAGACTGGCTGAATGGACGCAAAAACAAGACCCATATATATGCTGTCTACAAGACACCCACTTCAGACCTAGGGACACATACAGACTGAAAGTGAGGGGATGGAAAAGATATTCCATGCAAATGGAAATCAAAAGAAAGCTGGAGTAGCAATTCTCATATCAGACAAAATAGACTTTAAAATAAAGACTATTACAAGAGACAAAGAAGGACACTAATAATGATCAAGGGATCAATCCAAGAAGAAGATAAAACAATTGTAAATATTTATGCACCCAACATAGAGGCACCTCAATACATAAGGCAAATACTAACAGCCATAAAAGGGGAAATCGACCGTAACACATTCATATTAGGGGACTTTAACACCCCACTTTCACCAATGGAAAGATCATCCAAAACGAAAATAAATAAGGAAACACAAGCTTTAACTGATACATTAAACAAGATGGACTTAATTGATATGTATAGGACATTCCATCCAAAAACAACAGAATCACATTTTTCTCAAGTGCTCATGTAACATTCTCCAGGATAGATCATATCTTGGGCAACAAATCAAGCCTTGGTAAATTTAAGAATAATGAAATTGTATCAAGTATCTTTTCCGACCACAATGCTATGAGACTAGATATCAATTACAGGAAAAGATCTGTAAAAAATACAAACACATGGGGGCTTCCCTGGTGGAGCAGTGGTTGAGAGTCTGCCTGCCAATGCGGGGGATGTGGGTTCATGCCCCACTCCAGGTGGATCCCACGTGCTGTGGAGCGGCTGGGCCCGTGAGCCGTGGCCGCTGGGCCTGCGCGTCCGGAGCCTGTGCTCTGCGATGGGAGAGGCCACAACAGTGAGAGGCCTGTGTACTGCAAAAAACAAACAAACAAACAAACAAACAAAAACAAACACATGGAGGCTAAACAATACACTACTTAATAACCAAGTGATCACTGAAGAAATCAAAGAGGAAATAAAAAAATACCTAGAAACAAATGACAATGGAGATACCATGACCCAAAACCTATGGGATGCAGTAAAAGCAGTTCTAAGAGGGAAGTTTATAGAAATACAATCCTACCTTAAGAAACAATATACATCCCAAATAAACAACCTAACTTTGCACCTAAAGCAATTAGAGAAAAAAGAACAAAAAAACCCCCAAAGTTAGCAGAAGGAAAGAAATCATAAAGATCTGATCAGAAATAAATGAAAAAGAAATGAAGGAAACAATAGCAAAGATCAATAAAACTAAAAGCTGGTTCTTTGAGAAGATAAACAAAATTGATAAACCATTAGCCAGACTAATCAAGAAAAAAAGGGAGAAGACTCAAATCAATAGAGTTAGAAATGAAAAAGGAGAAGTAACACTGACACTGCAGAAATACAAAAGATCATGAGAGATTATTACAAGCAACTCTATGCCAATAAAATGGGCAACCTTGAAGAAATGGACAAATTCTTAGAAATGCACAAGCTGCCAAGGGTGAACCAGGAAGAAATAGAAAATATGAACAGACCAATCACAAGCACTGAAATTGAGACTGTGATTAAAAATCTTCCAACAATCAAAAGCCTAGGACCAGACAGCTTCACAGGCAAATTCTATCAAACATTTAGAGAAGAGATAACACCTAACCTTCTCAAACTCTTCAAAAATATAGCAGAAGGAGGAACACTCCCAAACTCATTCTATGCGGCCACCACCATCCTGATACCAAAACCAGACAAAGATGTCACAAAGAAAGAAAACTACAGGCCAATATCACTGATAAACATAGATGCAAATATCCTCAACAAAATACTAGCAAACAGAATCCAACAGCACATTAAAAGGATCATACACCATGATCAAGTGGGGTTTATTCCAGGAATGCAAGGATTCTTCAATATACGCAAATCAATCAATGTGATACACCATATTAATAAATTGAAGGAGAAAAACCATATGATCATCTCAATAGATGCAGAGAAAGCTTTTGACAAAATTCAACACCCATTTATGATAAAAACCCTGCAAAAAGTGGGCACAGAGGGAACTTTCCTCAACATAATAAAGGCAATATGTGACAAACCCACAGCCAACAACGTCCTCAATGGTGAAAAACGGAAAGCATTTCTACTAAGATCAGGAACAAGACAAGGTTTCCCACTCTCACCACGCTTATTCAACATAGTTTTGTAAGTTTTCACCATAGCAATTAGAGAGAAAAAGAAATAAAAGGAATCCAAATTGGAAAAGAAGAAATAAAGCTGTCACTGTTTGCAGATGACATGATACTATACATAGAGAATCCCACGATGCTACCAGAAAACTACTAGAGCTAATCAATGAATTTGGTAAAGTATCAGGATAAAAAATTATGCACAGAAATCTCTGGCATTCCTATACACTAATGATGAAAAATCTGAAAATGAAATTAAGAAAACACTTCCATTTACCATTGCAAAAAAAAGAATAAAATATCTAGGAATAAACCTACCTAAGGGGACAAAAGACCTGTATGCAGAAAATTATAAGACACTGATGAATGAAATTAACAATGTTACAATGAGATGGAGAGATATACCATGTTCTTGGATTGGAGGCATCAACATTGTGAAAATGACTCTACTACCCAAAGCAGTCTACAGATTCAATGCAATCCCTATCAAACTACCACTGGCATTTTTCACAGAACTAGAACAAAAAATTTCACAGTTTGTATGGAAATACAAAAGACACCAAATAGCCAAAGGAGTCTTGAGAACAAAAAATGGAGCTGGAGGAATCAGGCTCCCTGACTTCAGACTATACTACAAAGCTACAGTAATCAAGACAGTATGGTAGTGGCACAAAAACACAACTATAGAATAATGGAACAGGATAGAAAGCCCAGAGATAAACCCATGCACATATGGTCACCTTATCTTTGATAAAGGATGCAAGAACATACAGTGGAGAAAAGACAGCCTCTTCAATAAGTGGTGCTGGGAAAACTGGACAGGTACATGTAAAAGTATGAGATTAGAACACTCCCTAACACCATACACAAAAATAAGCTCAAAATGGATTAAAGACCTAAATGTAAGGCCTGACACTACAGAACTCTTAGAGAAAAACATAGGCAGAACACTCTAGGACATAAATCACAGCAAGATCCTTTTTGACCCACCTCCTACAGAAATGGAAATAAAAACAAAAATAAACAAATGTGACCTAATGAAACTTCAAAGCTTTTGTACAGCAAAGGAAACCATAAATAAGATGAAAAGACAACCCTCAGAATGGGAGAAAATATTTGCAAATGAACCAACTGACAAAGGATTAATCTCCAAAATTTACAAGCAGCTCAGGCAGCTGAATAATAAAAAAACAAACAACCCAATCCAAAAATGGGCAGAAGACTTAAATAGACATTTCTCCAAAGAAGATATACAGATTGCCAACAAACACATAAAGGAATGCTCAACATCATTAATCATTAGAGAAATTCAAATCAAAACTACAATGAGATATCATCTCACACCAGTCAGAATGGCCATCATCAAAAACTCTAGAAACAATAAATGCTGGAGAGGGTGTGCAAAAAAGGGAACACTCTTGCACTGCTGTTGGGAAAAAAAATTGATACAGCCACTGTGGAGAACAGTATGGAGGTTCCTTAAAAAATTACAAATAGAACTACCATATAACCCAGCAATCCCACTACTGGGCATATACCCTGAGAAAACCGTAATTCAAATAGAGTCATGTACCAAAATGTTCATTGCAGCTCTATTTACAATAGCCAGGAAATGGAAGCAACCTAAGTGTCCACTGACAGATGAATGGATAAAGAAGATGTGGCACATATATATACAGTGGAATATTACTCAGCCATGAAAAGAAACGAAATTGAGTTATTTGTAGTCAGGTGGATGGACCTAGAGTCTATCATTCAGAGTGAAGTCAGTCAAAAAGAGGAAAACAAATACCGTATGTTAACACATATATATGGATCTTAAAAAAAATGTTATGAAGAACCTAGGGGCAGGATGGGAATAAGGATGCAGACCTACTAGAGAATGGACTTGAGGACATGGGGAGGGGGAAGGGTAAGCTGGGACAAAGTGAGAGAGTGGCATGGACATATATACACTACCAAATGTAAAATCGATAGCTAGTGGGAAGCAGCCACATAGCACAGGGAGATCAGCTCGGTGCTTTGTGACCACCTAGAGGGGTGGGATAGGGAGGGTGGGAGGGAGGGAGACGCAAGAGGGACGAGATATGGGAACATATGTATATGTATAACTGATTCACTTTGTTATAAAGCAGAAACAGACCATTGTAAAGCAATTATACTCCAATAAAGATGTTAGAAAAAAGAATATTTGAGTTTCCACTAAATTAGACAGAAATGATTTTGGAAAGAACAAATTTTGGAAAAAGTTCATAAACTCAGTATTTTATGAGTTACAAATATGACATTTAAAAGGAGATGTTTGGTATTCAATAAGAAATGCAAGTGAGGAATACAAAGAAGAGCTCTGGTATAAAGGTATAATTTTCAGACACGTAGAAATACACACTATTTAAAGCCTGGATTTTGAATGAAATTACCAACAAAGTGAAATGGAGTTTAAAAGGAAGGCAGGGAGAAGTCATAGGAATAGTCAAATGAGGGAAATTAGAAGGAACCAGCAAAGGATCCTGACGAGTGGACGATGGTAAAGAAAATACAACAAAGGGAGTGTGGTATGCTGGTAGCCAAGTGTAGAAAGCATTTCAAGGCAAAAACGGTGCTCAAAAATTTCAAATGTTGCTGATAGATCAAAGAAGATAAAAACTGAGTTTCTTTCTTTTCTCCCAGTAAATTTCCCCTCAGGCAATAGATGTTTACCCACTCTCCATTCTAAGACCATCTTATTTGGGGCAATATAAAATTAAACAAAGAATTATGATCTAGTAATCACACTTTTGGGTATATATCCAAAGGAAACAAAATCCAAACCTCGAAGAGGTATCTGCATTCCCATGTTTGCTGCAACACTATTCACATTAGCCAAGATATGGAAGCAACTGAAATGCCCAACGACAGATAAGTGAACAAAGAAAATATTGTACTTACTTGCAATGGAATATTATTGAGCTTTTAAAATGAAGTAAATCCCACCATTTGCAACAACAGGGGTGAACTTGGAGGACATTATGCCAACTGAAATAAGCCAGACACTGAAGGACAAATACTAGAGAATCTCACTTATATGAGAATTCTAAAATAGTAAAACTCATAGAAGCAGAGTAAAATGGTGGTTACAAGGATTTGAGGAGAAGGGGAAATGGGAGGTGTTAGTCAAAGGGTATAATGTATGAGTTAAGAAAGATGAATTAGTCCTAGAAATCTACTGTATATCATACAACCTACAGTTAATAACATTGGATTTAGTACTTAAAAATTTGCCTAGAATAGATATTAGATATTTGCCTACTAATAGATATTAGTAGATATTAGGTTAAACATTCTCACCAAGTAAATAAATACAGGAAACTTTTGGAAACACTAGATATGTTTATGGCACTGATTGTGGTGATGGTTTTGTGTGTGTATACTTTAAACATCAAATTGTATACATTCAAAATGTACAGCTTTTTTGTTGTCAATCATATCTCAATAAAGTGTTTTTTAATACTTAGATGGATAGATGGATAGATAGATAGACAGACAGACAGACAGAGTCTCTGTTAGGTAAGGTTCCAGGTTTTTAACATAGGTTAACTCATTTAATCCTCACAACTATTCTGTTTTATTATGTAATTTATTCAAAGTCGGGCCTAGAGTTTCCTAAATTGAGCAAGGCTAAAAATAATACATTGCAGAAAGAGAATTGGTACAACATCAAGAAATGTGTAGATGTTGTATTTATTTTGTATGAACATTTATCCTCAGTAAAATGACAACAATAAAAATACTCTTAAAATACATAGAAAGAAGTTTAATAATTGTTACATGATATGTGTTCCTGAATTTATATCTCTGATGAGTAGGAAAATTAATATTGGATTCCATTTCAAACAAGATGGTGTAGGCCTATATCTCCTTCCTTCTCCTCACTAAGAAATACTATAAACCTGGTAAAAATGTAAGAGACACTGAGAGGTATGGACCATAGCAGGCAGAGCTGGCAGGAGAGACCAAACTACACTAAGCAAACTGGTCCAGGCAACCTGTTTTCTATCATCTCAATGTCCTTCCTTTTTCAGGAGGCAAGCAGGCAGAATCCAGTTACAGTCTTAGTGTGGGAAGCCGTTTTATTCCTGCAGGACAAGACTCTCCTGATTGCTCAGAGACATCTGGCAGGATGTAGGGCACTGATAAGAGAGATCTCAACACACACTACACACAGAAACATCAAACAGCCCCTGGCCTGGAGAAACATTTTCTGTCCCCTCAGGCCACATCTGGGAGCCCCAGAGGTACAAGATAAACTAATAAGACTAGAATAACACCACAAAGTCTCCAAAAATCAAACTATCATTGGAACCACAGTCCAGAAAAGTAAGCGAAGACCCAAGTGCTGAACCTCAGCAGAGTAACTGAATGCTTAAAAAAAAAATATATATATATATATATTTTTGCAAATACACACATATATATATATATTTAAATAGGACCCAGAATCTCCTAACATAATAGACAAAATGTTCGGGTTACAATCACCTGTTATACCAAGAATGAAAACAGCACAGCTTAAATCAGAAAAGACATTCAACTGATGCCAATATTGAGATATATCTGAAGGTAGAATTATCTGACAAAGAATTTAAAGCAGCTATTATAAGAATACTCCAGCAATCAAATACATATTTTCTTGAAACAAATGAGAATGATGGAAAATCTTAGCAATGTGTCATAAAAAGGACACAAATGATAATTATAGAAGTGAAAAATACAATAACAGAAAAAGCAACACAGGTTGGATGGGCTAGAGTGCAAATATCAGAAGAGAGGATTAGTGAACTTAAGGGAAGAACAAAATTCAGCAAATCTAAACAGACAGAAAATAGAGTAAAAGATAAAAGAACAAAAGCCTTAGATATCATGGATCATTACAGAATGTCTGACATTTGTATCACTGGAGTCTCAGACAATAGGAAAAAGGGAGTGGGGCTGAAAAAGTATTTGAAGAGATAATGTCTGAAACTTCCCAAATTTGGGAAAAGACACAAACCTATGGATCCAAGCAGCTGAGTGAACCCAAACAGTATAATCCCAAAGAAATCCGCTTCAGGATACATCAAAAGTCAACTTTTAAAAGAAAAAAATAAATTGGAAACAGTCAGAGAGAAGTTATTTATTCCCTTTAATAGGAATACCAATTCAAATAACCAATGATTTCCCATTTGAAACCATGGAGGCCAGAAGAAAGTGCTGAAAGAAGATAATTACCAATAGTGAATTCTACAGCTCACAAAACATGAAAGGGAAACGGACAGTCTCAAATAAAAGAAAGTTAATACTGACTCGACAAATTTATTTTGACATTGTGTGTAATCAATGATTTGGAACTGAAATAAAATAAATACTGCAGTTTTAAATTTTTATTTATTTATTTTTGGCTGTGTTGGGTCTTCATTGCTGCGTGTGGGCTTTCTCTAGCTGCAGCAAGTGGGGGCTACTCTTCATTGCAGTGCGTGGGCTTCTCATTGCAGTGGCTTTTCTTGTTGTGGAGCATGGGCTCTAGGCGCGCAGGCTTCAGTAGTTGTGGCACATGGGCTTAGCTGCTCTGCAGCATGTGGGATCTTCCCGGACCAGGGCTTGAACCAGTTCCCCTGCATTGGCAGGCAGATTCTTAACCACTGCACCACCAGGGAAGTCCTGCAGTTTTTAATGTTTTAAAATATCTGTTACTTCCTTTTCCTCTCTTTTCTTATCATTTTAAATAAGAAGGGAAAATTAAAACATTTTTCTTTGAGTATCATATGATTTCATTTGCCAAATTTGCATTTATGTATATTTATATTTTTTCATTATTTGTGTAACTGATTCATAGAGCCATACACATGAAATTATCTCAAAGCAAATCAAAGAAAAAATTTTATAAGGAATACAAACTTATATTCAAGTTTATAATGTTTTTGGGAGAAACAGTAAACTTAAGTAGATTATAAATATATGCTTTACATTTGTAGACATCTGTAAATTCAAGAGAATTTAGAGACTTTTTTTCAGTCGCTGAAGAATCCTCACCACACTCAAGTAGAAGTCCCAATATCACCAGAGAAAGCAGTGTTGTCTAAAATGAAGAATTTGAGCTTTACCTTAGTCAGATCACCATGGCCTAAATCCTAGCTCTAATGTTTCTTAGCCTGAATAATTTTACACAATGAATTTAATTTCTGTTTCATAATTTCTTTAATTGAAAATGAGAAAGAAATATTTATTTTCTTTGTTGATAAGAATATTTCATGCAGTAATTCATACAAATGGTGCTGAACACAGGGCCTGGCATATTTCAGATATCTAAAATGGATTGATAAAGAATAAACAAATGAGGAGACCCAGTAATGGAAAGGTTACCTGACTTGCTCAATCATCAAGATAGAAAATGACATAAGTGGTACTAATATAAAATTACCATTTTTTTAGCTCTTTTCAACTCTAAGAAAAGTGGAAATTATTTATTTTCAGAGAAATAGCAATTCTATGAAACCCCTTTGAAAGCAAGTATTGAGCAAATAAGCCTGTGTTAGTCATCTTTGAATCACAAAAATTTGCAGGGTTCCTCAGAGGGAGAGGTGCTGCTTAATAATATTGGATAAATTCACGAATGAATAAATGAATACGTTGCTTTTTTATATCAATATATGCAGTTCTTCTTCTTCATTGACAATCTTATAGCAAAAAACAAACATTTTTCTCTTTATTATAAACTACTTGAAATTACGTATAGTAAAATGTAGTACCCAAATTCACACTGGATAAAATTAAATACAATTCTACAACATAGTCAGTTTTTACACAGTGTTTAGCCAATCATTAATGCAGATAAATGTACTGCCTTTTATGATCTTTTAAATAACCGACTGTTATTTTTACAATATAATTTCTTCTTCCAAGAAGCTTCAGAGTTCATTGTAACTATGTATAATTTTCCCCTTCAAACTGTACTCATAAAGTGCAGCATTTAAATTGGTAGTACATGCATCATTTTTCATAGTCACTTTAGTATTAAATCTCTCTACATGGTTCCTTACGAAATATCGCCAACTCGGCTTCAAGGTTATAGGGTAGATGCTGGGAGATTAGAATTATGCACGACTGGTTGAAAAATAGGCAAACGTGAAGATTTCCAGCTGGTGGTATAATAGGGTTCTTCTGAAACAGACAAAAAGACTCTGCCATGGCTAATGGATAAAAATCATAAAACATTTACACCCAGGATGGTATAAGAAGTTAATCCTAGAAGGCTGAAGAGATTTGTAATACAAGAGAGATGCATCATACAGCATGTTAGTTGCACAAACTGAAAATAATTCATCACTGGGGTAGTTTTAGATAACATCTAGAAGACAAGAGAGAATCACAAAGTCTAATTCTTCCATTTGTATCCATAATACCTACATAGTGATTGAGACATAGAGGGATTTAGTAAAAGTTCAGGAATTAGTCATGAATTAACCTTTCCTATTATCTTACATTTTCTCCCTAAGTCATTTTTCTCTTTAGTTTAGACTGAGTATTCAGTTCCTTGGCACAGACTCAGCAAATTGTGTAGAATCTTTTTTCTTTTGTAAAATAAGTAAGATATAATATTAACGCAAAATACATGACAATATAATCATTAATAAGTGGCCTCCTTTTCTTAGTGCCATGAATGAGCAGAATAGGCCCAATCCAACCCAATCTAGTCTTATAATGTATTCTTTCTTTGCCATTCTGTAATCATTTTGTGCCAGGTTTCTAATTATAAGGCCTTAGAAAATGGTTACTTACAAAACTATTTTATAAAACATAATACATAGCATTCTAGTAAAGTTTGGAAGACAATTCTTCTTGGCAAAGGGATATAGGTATTTTTCATCAGATATTTTCATATTTGTGTCCAATTTTATTGTATTGTAGGATTTTTTTTTTTGCCACATCCTAACAAGTAAAAAAGTGAACAAACTGAAAAATCAATAAATATTTTGGGATCCATAAGAAAGACATAGACACAGGGCAAAGTCCTGCTCTCAAGATTGGAGAGATAGGCAAATAAAGGGAATCAAGTTTCACCAGAGCAGACTCATAAGCAGAAACCCCCACAAGGACTGTGCCTAGCTAGGAAAACATGAACTGTAATTCAAGAATTGCTGGAGGCTCAGGGCAGACAAATCTGAAAATTAAAAACTCCAGGGGGACCCAGTTATTAGGGAACCCCACCATACTGTGAGACTTACCTCCAGGAGCTTTACCAGGGTCCCACAGTAAATATCAGAGAAAAATCCCCTGGTCTTCCAGCCAGTGGAGGAGCAAGAAACCATTCTGTTCTTAACAAGGCCTGCCTTCCAGGAAAAGTAATTAAGCAAAGCCTAAACTGCCAGAGCCTGAGTGACCTGGGGAAGGGAATTACCAAATTCCATCTCATGCTAGCCATCCTATCCAATCTATAAGGGAGAGAAAAAATGAGAAACACTTCTAAAGTTCATATTCCAAGGGCATAGTCTCACTAAAAGACTGAGATTTAATCACAGAACTAACTATAGAAAGTTTCCTTTCCCCTCAGACTTCAATGCCACATAACTAAGCTTCTTTACAGCAATTCCTTTAACCTGGTACTTCATTTCCATCTACCAAGAAAAAATTACAAGGCATAGCAGAAGGCAAAAATGCAATTTGAATAGATGGAACAAGCACCAGAACCAGACATGTCAGCGGTGTTGGATGATCAGACCAGGAATTTAACACAATTATAATTGATATGCTAAGGACTCTAATGGATAAAGCAGACAGCATGTAAGAAAAGATAAACAATGTAAGTAGAGAGATGAACATCTTAAGAAAGAATAAAAAATAAATGCTAGGGATTTTTTAAAAAATAAAAACCTCTAAAAGAAATGAAGAACGCCCTTGAAGTGTTCATTAGACTGGACACAGATGAGATATAAAATTTCTTCACTAGATCACACATGAATAGAATCCTCATAAACCAAAGGCCAAAGAGAACAAAGACTGAAAAAAAAATAAACATAGTATTTAAAGACCTTGGGACAACTACAAAAGTTGTACTGTACATGTAATGGGAATACCAGAAGGACAAGAAAGAGAGAAAAGAAGTAATATTTAAATCAATAATCACTGAGAATTTCTCCCAAATTAATGTCACATACCAAACAAAAGATCCAAGAAGTTCAGAGAACACAAAGTAGGAAAATGCCCACAAACTACAACAAGGTATATCATCTTCAAACTACAGAAAAACAAAGATAAACAATCCTGAAAGATGCCAGATGGGGGTAAAAAAAGCACCTTACCTATAGACCAGCAAATATAAGAATTATATCTGACTTCTCCTCAGAAAGCATGCAAGAAAGAAAAGAGGTGAGTAAAATATTCGAAATATTGAGAGAAATAACCCGCCAATCTAGAATTCTGTGCCCTGTGAAATGATCCTTTAAAACAAAGTCTATAACAAAAGACAAAGAAGGGCATTATATAATGATAAAAAGATCAATACAAGAAGAGGATATTACACTTGTTAACATAAAAGCACCCAGTACAGGAGTACCTAAATATATAAAGCAAATAGTAACAGACATAAGGGCATAAATTGAAAATAATAGAACAGTAGTAGGGGACTTTAACAGCACAATGATATCAATCAACAGATCATCTTTAAAGACAATCATTAAGCAACAGTGGTCTTAAATGACACAACAGACCAGTTGGACTTAAGTGATATGTACAGGACATTATATCCAAAAAAAAGTAGAGCACACATTCATTTCAAATGTACATTCATTTCAGTGTTCTACAGGCTTGATCACATACTAGGTCACAAAACAAGTCTCAACAAATTTAAGAGGATGGAAATTATAACAAGCATTTTTTTCGACCAAAACAGTATGAAACTAGAAATCTATTACAAAAAGAAAAAAATGAGAAAAACACAAACATGTGGTGACTAAACAACATGCTACTAAACCAATGGGCCAACCATGAAATCAAAGAGGAAATCAGAAAATACCTAGAGACAAATGAAATGGAAATGCAACACTCCAAAATCTCCGGGATGTAGCAAAAGTGGTTTTAAGAGGGAAGTTCATAGCAACACAGGCCTCCTCAAGAAACAAGAAAAATATCAAGCAAACTAACCTACCAGCTAAAAGAATTAGAAAAAGAAGAACAAACACAGCCTGAAGTCAGAGCAAGGAATGAAATAATAAAGATTAGAGAGGAAATAAATAAAATAGAGATGAAAACTATAAACATCTGATGAACAAAAACAAAGAACTAAATAAATGAAGAAATATTCCATGTTCATAGTAAGACAATATTTTCAAGATGTCATTTATTCCCAACTTGATCTGTAGATTCAATGCAATCTCAATCAAAATTCCAGCAAGTTTTTTTAAGTGAATATGATAAACCGATTCTAAAGTTTATATAGAGAGGTAAACGATCCAGAATAGGCAACAAAACATTGAAGGAGAAAAAGAAATTTGGTGGACTGACACTACCTGAATTCAAGATTTACTATAAAGTGACAGTAATTAAGATGGTGTGGCATTTGTGAAAGATCAATGGAACAAATTATAGAGCCCAGAAATAGACTCCTACAAACAGAGTCAACTTATTTTGACAACAGAGCAAACAGAGATGGTCTCTTCAACAAATAGTGGTAGACTAAATGGAAGACTTCCAAAAAATGAACTTAGATGCAGACCTTACACTGTTCATAAAAATTGACTCTAAATGGATCACAGACCTAAATGTAAAATACACAACTATAAAACTCCTGGAAGATAACATAGGTGATAACTCATACGAGAAAATCTAAATTGCCTGGGGTATAGTGTTGTCTTTTTCGATATAATACCAAAGGCATAATCCATGAAATAAATCATTTGTAAGCTGAACTTCATTTAAAAAATACTTTCAGGAATTCCCTGGTGGGTGAGTGGTTAGGACTTGGCACTTTCACTGCTGTGGGACTGGGTTCAAGCTCTGGTTGGGGAATTAAGATCCTGTTAGCCACGCTACTCTGACAGACATTGTACATAAAATCTTACTTTCTATAATTATTTTTTCTCAATCCCATACAGATCGCACATTGTTGATCTGATAGTACTTATTTTAAATAACTCTATCATATTCTAACTTATAGCAATAATCTTTCATTATAATTCCTTATTGAACATTGTAGATAACCTTACCTGATTAAAATAAGACTGAAAAATATCATATTTTCATAGCTCGGTAACAAACCATCTATAATTGAGAATTAGCTCTGTAGAAGATCAAACTTCAGTTTATTATGCTGATTTTTACCTGCCACAATTCCAGAAACAGAATTTCTGATTTTGTCACACATGATATTCAGTGTTTTTCATTTTTTTACACAGTGATTATAATCTTTGGGGACTTTGAAAATAGTAAAGCACTAACTAAAAATATAGTAAAATGTTAAATCCCTGGGCAAATATGTAACACAGTTGTGTTTGTGTCCAAAAATAAAGCCTCAAATGAACCACTTAAAATGCCTAATTTTCCTTTGCACTGAGTGAAGCAAATAGCCTCAATTGAGCTCATTTGATGAAAGAGTCCTTAAGAAATTTCATTTACATTTTTCTCCACTCAGGCCAACCACCCAGTGATTTTTTTGTTTCTTTCTATGGTTTACATCTTCAAGAATACATTAGAATATCAGAATATAATTACTCTCTGGAGAGTAAACAGCTGTCCTTTAATTTGAGAAATTTGACAATTAAAAAGATTCCATATAATCTGGTAGCAAAAAGATTCTGATGCAAGGGAACTGAATTATCCTTCTGATTGATGGGAATGGAGAGAGTGTTGCATTTCCATTCTTGTCTAGGATGACAACTCGCTGATTTTCTGTTAACATTCCACTGGCAGCCTTTCTCCTAATTCTATCAAGTGGCAGACATGACAACAGCAAACAATTACAGGGATATAATTTCTATCACAAAAAGTGGTGGGTTTTTTTGGTTTATTAAATTAGCTTATCTAAATATGCAATCAGTTCCAATTTTTATTTAAAGATGCATTCATTTAAACCTGTCTTATACCTGTACATGTATATGTGAGTCTGCCAGAGTTGGGTGTTTTGCTCTTATAGGACAACTTCATTAACAATGACAACATCAACATTTTAGCTGACTGGAGAAAATTTTATCTTAGTATACAGACCAGTCATTTGACTTGTGAAATTGGTTTCAAAAGGCCTGCAGCAAAACAGCTTTGACAAGATGTTACATTTTGAAATGCGGGTGACAAGATGGATCTCAGTGAATAGTGCAAAGAAAAGTGACATAAATTAATTTCAAAATAACAACTTGATTCTGCTGATAGAGGGAAAAGAATATTGATTGTAACAGAACCGTCAAGGATAGTCCCCAGGCTTTCCAAATACAGAAATAACCAGTGGAGGAGAATTCTGGATTTTAGTTTTCATAGAATAGTTGAAGTAATGAGAAGGAAAGCTTCAGAAAAATACAGGCAGAAATGTTCATTCAGATTAAGACCAGAGAGTTTAAATTCTCTTATGAGCCTCACAATCTCCTGAGAGGTAAAAAAGCAAGTTGGAGCTCCCTGAGATTGTCAGTATGGCTTCCTTTAGATGTGGTTCAGGAATGTTCAACTTTGTAACTTTTCATTAAGTCTTACAAATATGAAGTGTGTGCTATTTTGTACGTATGCTACATTTCACAATTTTTAAATGCATTTATTTTTAGCTTGCCCTCAGGTACCTGTCCAGAGGTAAAACTTCCTTAAAGCTCTTCTGCTTCTTATCTAACTCCAGAATGTCAAAACTAAGGAAAGTGAATGATTTCATTTCTCACTGGTTCTGTTTTTCTGTCCAAAAGAAGCAGAAAGCAAACAAGAAGTGTATTAATTGACTGCTTCCCATGCACAACCAATCTTAATGTCCTACTGAGGAACTGAACTTTATTGACTAGGATTTCCTTATTGCCTTGAGATTATTTCACAGAAGAGATAAGGAATACTGAGCAAAACTTTTTGGAATGCCCTGCTCAAAAGAGTTTCTGATTATAGAATAATTTTCTGGAAATCTCTCAACAAGGATCGCCTGAAATCTATATTTTCCAAACGCAGCCCATTTTATAGCATAAAAAGTCGTTTTTAAAAAAAAGCATCTAGAGGAGGGACCTTCAGGATGGCGGAGGAGTAAGACATGAAGATCACCTTCCTCCCCACAAATACATCAAAAATACATCTACATGTAGAACAACTCCTATAGAGCACCTACTGAATCCTGGCAGAAAACCTCAGACTTCCCAAAAGGCAAGAAACTCCCCACATACCTGGGTAGGGCAAAAGAAAAAAGAAAAAAACAGAGACAAAAGAATAGGGACAGGACCTGCACCTCTGGGAAGGAGCTGTGAAGGAGGAAAAGTTTCCACACACTAGGAAGCCACTTCACTGGCAGAGACAGGGGTTGGGCAAGGGGAAGCTTTGGAGCCACGTAGGAGAGTGCAGCAACAGGGGTGCAGAGGGCAAAGTGGAAAGATTCCCACACAAAGGATCGGTGCTGACCAGCACTCACCAACCTGAGATGCTTGTCTGCTCACCTATCAGGGCCGGTGGTGGCTGAAAGCTGAGGCACGGGCTTTGGAGATCAGACCCCAGGGAGAGAGGACTGGGGTTGGCTGCATAAAGACATCCTGAAGGGGGCTAGTGTGCCACAGCTAGCTGGGAGGGAATCAGGGAAAAAGTCTGGACCTGCCAAAGAGGCAAGAGACCATTGTTTTGGGGTGCACAAGGAGAGGGGTTTCCCTCCCTGTGTGCCCACAGAAGGCAGGGCACCACCTAAGCAAGCTCCAGAAATGGGCACAAGCCGTGACTATCAGCTCAGACCCCAGAGATGGGCATGAACCGCTAACGCTGCTGCTGCTGACAGCAAGAATCCTGTGTGCAAGCGCAGGTCACTACCCACCCCCACCCCCTGGGATCCTGTGCAGCAAGGCACTGCCAGGGTCCCGTGATCTAGGGATAAATTCCCTGAGGGAACATACAGTGCACCTCAGGCTGTTGCAATGTCACGCTGGCTTCTGCTGCCGCAGTTTCACACAGCATTCCAAGTATGACTACCGTACCCCTTGCTCTCCCCAGCCTGAGTGAGCAAGAGAGCCCTAATCAGCTGCTGCTTTAAACCCCTCCTGTCTGGGAGGGGAACAGACTCTTGAGGATGACCTACATGCAGAGGCAGGGCCAAAACCAAAGCTGAACCCCAGGCTGTGTAAAAAAGAAGAGAAAGGGAAATTCCTCCATGAAGCCCCAGGAGCAGCAGATTAAATCCCCACAATCAATATGATAAACTCTGCATCTGAAGAATATCTGAATAGACAACGAATGTTGCCAAAATTGAGGCAGTGGACTGTGGGAGGAAAAGTAGAATGGGGTTTGCTTTCTGCATCTAATTTGTTTCTGATTTTACATTTATTTAGTTTAGTTTTTAGTGCTTATTATCATTGGTGGATTTGTTTACTGCTTTGGTTGCTTTCCTCTTTTTTTATTTTACTTTTAATTTTTTAAATTTTTAATTTCTTTTTAATTTTTATATGTTTTAAATTTAAAATAATTCTTTTTTTCCTTTTTCTCTATTCGTGAGTGTGTATGTGTATGCTTCCTTGTATGATTTTTCTCTGTTTAGTTTTGCTTTTACCATTTGTCCTGGGGTTCTGTCTGTTCGTTTTCCTTCCTTCCTTCCTTCCTTCCTTCCTTCCTTCCTTCCTTCCTTCCTTCCTTCCCTTCCTTCCCTTCCCTTCCCTTCCCTTCCGAGCTGTGTGGCTGGCAGGGTCTTGGTGCTCAGGCCAGGTGTCCAACTTGAGCCTCCAAGGTGGGAGGGCCAAAACCAGGACACTGGACCACAAGAAACTTCCCGGCCCCATGTAATATCACTCAGTGAGAACTCTGCCAGAGATCTGTGTCTCAACAGTAAGACCCAGCTACACCCAACGGCCAGCAAACTCCAGTGCTGGACACCCCATGACAAACAACTAGCCAAACAGGAACACAACCCCACCCATTAGCACAGAGGCTGTCTAAAGTCATACTAAATTCATAGACATTCCAAAATACATAACTGGACATGGCCCTGCCCCCAGAAGGACAAGATACAGCCCCGCCCACCAGAACAGAGTCACCAGTTCCCTCCAACTGGAAGCCTAAACAAGCCACTGAACCAATGTTACCCACTGGGGACAGACACCAAAAATAACGGGAACAATGAACCTGCAGCCTGCAAAAAGGAGACCCCAAACACAGTAAGATAAACAAAATTAGAAGACAGAGAAATATGTAGCAGATGAAGGAGCAAGGTCAAAATCCACCAGACCAAACAAATGAAGAGGAAATAGGCAGTCTTCCTGAAAAAGAATTCAGAGTAATGACAGTAAAGATGATCCAAAATCTTGGAACTAGAATGGAGAAAATACAAGAAATGTTTAAAAACGACCTAGAAGAACTAAAGAGCAAACAAACAATGATGAAAAACACAATAAATGAAATTAAAAATATTCTAGAAGGAATCAAAAGCACAATAACTGAGACAGAAGAATGGATACGTGACCTGGAAGATAAAATAGTGAAAATAACTACTGCAGAGCAGAAAAAAGAAGAAGGAATGAAAAGAATTGAGGACAGTCTCAGAGACCTCTGGGACAACATTAAATGCACCAACATTCAAAGATTGGGGTCTCAGAAGAAGAAGAGAAAAAGAAGGGACTGAGAAAATATTTGAAGAGATTATAGTTGAAAACTTCCCTAACATGGGAAAGGAAATAGTCAATCAAGTCCAGGAAGCAAAGAGAGTCCCATACAGGAGAAGTCCAAGGAGAAGCACGCCAAAGCACATATTAATCAAATTATCAAAATTAAATACAAATGAAAAATATCAAAAGCAGCAAGGGAAAAGCAACAAATAACATACAAGGGAATGCCCATAAAGTTAACAGCTGATCTTTCAGCAGAAACTCTGCAAGCCAGAAGGGAGTGGCAGGACATATTTAAAGTGATGAAAGGGAAAACCCTACAACCAAGATTACTTAACCCAGTAAGGATCTCATTCATATTTGAAGGAGAAAACGAAAACTTTGTAGACAAGCAAAAGCTAAGAGAATTCAGCACCACCAAACCAACTTTACAACAAATGCTAAAGGAACTTCTCTAGGCAGGAAACACAAGAGAAGGAAAAGACGTACAAAAACAAACCCAAAGCAATTAAGAAAATGGTAATAGGAACATACATAATGATAATTACCTTAAGGGTGAATGGATTAAATGCTCCAACCAAAAGACATAGACTGGCTGAATGGTTACATAAACAAGACCCATATATATGCTGTCTACAAGAGACCCACTTCAGACCTAGGGACACATCCAGACTGAAAGTGAGGGGACAGAAAAAGATATTCCATACAAATGGAAATCAAAAGAAAGCTGAAGTAGCAATTCTCATATCAAACAAAATAGACTTTAAAATAAAGACTATTACAAGAGACAAAGGAGAACACTACATAATGATCAAGGGATCAATCCAAGAAGAAGATATAACAATGGTAAGTATTTATGCACCAAACATAGGAGCATATCAATACATAAGGCAAATGCTAATAGCCATAAAAGGGGAAATCGACAGCAACACAATCATAGTAGGGGACTTTAATACCCCCACTTTCACCAATGGACAGATCAACCAAAATGAAAGTAAATAAGGAAACACAAGCTTTAAAAGACACATTAGACCAGATGGACTTAAATGATATTTATAGGACATTCCATCCAAAAACAACAGAATACACTTTCTTCTCAAGTGCTCATGGAACATTCTCCAGGATAGATCATATCTAGGGTCACAAATGAAGTCTTGGTAAATTTAAGAAAATTGAAATCGTATCAAGCATCTTTTCTGACCACAGCGCTATGAGACTAGATATCAATTACAGGAAAAAAACTGTAAAAATACAAATACATGGAGGCTAAGTAATACACTACTAAATAACCAAGAGATCACTGAAGAAAGCTAAGAGGAATTCAAAAACTACCTAGAAACAGGGCTTCCGTGGTGGCGCAGTCGTTGAGAGTCTGCCTGCTGATGCAGGGGACATGGGTTTGTGCCCTGGTCTGGGAAGATCCCATATGCCACGGAGCGGCTAGGCCCATGAGCCATGGCCACTCAGCCTGTGCGTCCAGAGCCTATGCTCCACAACGGGAGAGGCCACAACACTGAGAGGCCCGTGTACTGCAAAAAAAAAAAAAAAGCCTAGAAACAAACGACAGTGAAAACACAATGACAAAAAACCTATGGGATACACCAAAAGCAGTTCTAAGAGAGAAGTTTATAGTAATACAAACCTATCTCAAGAAGCAAGAAAAATCTCAAATAAAAAACTTAACCTTACACCTAAAGCAATTAGAGAAAGAAGTAAAAAAAAAAAAAACAAAGTTAGCAGAAGGAAAGAAATCATAAAGATCAGATCAGAAATAAATGAAAAAGAAATGAAGAAACAGTAGCAAATATCCATAAAACTAAAAGCTGGTTATTTGAGAAGACAGACAAAATTGATAAACCATTAGCCAGATACATCAAGAAAAAAAGGGATAGGAATCAGATCAAGAGAATTAGAAATGAAAAAGGAGAAGTAACAACTGACACTTCAGAAATGCAAAGGTCATGAGAGATTATTACAAGCAAATATATATCAATAAAATGAATAACCTGGAAGAAATGGACACATTCTTAGAAAAGCACAACCTCACAACCTTCTGAAACTGAACCAGGAAGACATAGAAAGTATAAACAGACAAATCACAAGCACTGAAATTGAGACTGTGACTTAAAATTTTCCAACAAACAAAATCCCAGGACCAGATGGCTTCACCAGTGAATTCTATCAAACATTTAGAGAAGAGCTAACACCTATCCTCCTCAAACTCTTCCAAATAATTACAGAGGGAGGAACACTCCCTAACTCATTCCAAAAGGCCACCATCACCCTTATACCAAAACCAGACAAAGATGTCACAAAAAGAAAACTACAGGCCAATATCACTGATGAACATAGATGCAAAAATCCTCAACAAAATACTAGCAAACAGAATCCAGCAGCACATTAAAATGATTATGCACCATGATCAAGTGGGGTTTACTGCAGGAATGCAAGGATTCTTTAACATATGCAAATAAATCAATGTGATACATCATATTAACAAATTGGAGAATAAAAACCATATGATCATCACAATAGATGCAGAAATAGCTTTCAACAGAATTCAATACCCATTTATGATAAAAACTCTCCAGAAAGTTTGCATAGAGAGAACTTACTGCAACATAATAAAGGCCATAAATGACAAACCCACAGCCAACATGGTTCTCAATGGTGAAAACTGAACCCATTTCCACTAAAATCAGGAACAAGACAAGGTTGCCCACTCTCACCATTATTACTCAATATAGTTTTGGAAGTTTTAGCCATAGGAATCAGAGAAGAAAAAGAAATAAAAGGAATCCATATTGGAATAGAAGAAGTAAAACTGTCACTGTTTGCGGATGACATGATACTATATGTAGAGAATCCTAAAGATGCTACCAGAAAACTACTAGAGCCAATCAATGAATTTGGTAAAGTAGCAGGATGCAAAATTAATGCATAGAAATCTCTTGCATTCCTACACTAACGATGAAAAATCAAGCAGAGAAATTAAGGAAACACTGCCATTTACCACTGCAACAAAAAGAATAAAATACTTAGGAATAAACCTTCCTCAGGAGACAAAAGACATGTATGCAGAAAACCATAAGACACTGATGAAGGAAATTAAAGATGATACAAACAGATGGAGAGATATACCATGTTCTTAGA
Organism: Lagenorhynchus albirostris; assembly: GCF_949774975.1. Classification (NCBI taxonomy): domain Eukaryota; kingdom Metazoa; phylum Chordata; class Mammalia; order Artiodactyla; family Delphinidae; genus Lagenorhynchus; species Lagenorhynchus albirostris. The sequence goes on along the minus strand of NC_083101.1, from coordinate 61,316,808 downwards.
TTGGAAGAATCAACATTATGAAAATGACTATACTACCCAAAGCAATCTACAGATTCAGTGCAATCCGTATCAAACTACAAATGGCATTTTTCACAGAACTAGAACAAAAAATTTTACAATTTGTATGGAAACACAAAAGACCCTGAATAGCCAAAGCAATCTTAAGAAAGAAAAATGCAGTTGGAGGAATCAGTCTCCCTGAACTCAGACTATACTATAAAGCTAAAATAATCAAGAGAGTATGGTACTGGAACAAAAACAGAATTATAGATCAATGGAACAGGATAGAAAGCCTACAGATAAACCCATGCACATATGGTCACCTTATCTTTGATAAAGGAGGCAAGCATATACAAGGAGAAAAGACAGCCTCTTCAATAAGTGGTGCTGGGAAAACTGGACAGGTACATGTAAAAGTATGAGATTAGAACACTCCCTAACACCATACACAAAAATAAGCTCAAAATGGATTAAAGACCTAAATGTAAGGCCTGACACTACAAAACTCTTAGAGGAAAACATAAGCAAAACACTCTAGGACATAAATCACAGCAAGGTGTTTTTTGACCCACCTCCTAGAGGAATGGAAATGGAAACAAAAATAAACAAATGGGACCTAATGAAACTTAAAAAGTTTTGCACAGCAAAGGAAACTATAAACAAGATGAAAAGACAACCCTCAGAATGGGAGAAAATATTTGCAGATGAAGCAAGTTACAAAGGATTAATTTCCAAAATATACAAGCAGCACATGCAGCTCAATAACAAAAAAACAAACAACCCAATCCAAAAATGGGCAGAAGACCTAAATAGACATTTCTCCAAAGAAGATATACAGACTGCCAACAAACACATGAAAGAATGCTCAACATCATTAATCATTAGAGAAATGCAAATGAAAACTACAATGAGATATCATCTCCCACCAGTCAGAATGGCCATCATCAAAAATTCCACAAACAATAAATGTTGGAGAGGGTGTGGAGAAAAGGGAACACTCTTGCACTGCTGGTGGGAATGTGAATTGGTACAGCCACTATGGAGAACAGTATGGAAGTTCCTTAAAACACTACAAATAGAACTACCATATGACCCAGCAATCCCACTACTGGGCATATACCCTGAGAAAACCATAATTCAAAAACTGTCATGTACCAAAATGTTCATTGCAGCTCTATTTACAATAGCCCGGAGATGGAAACAACCTAAGTGTCCATCATCGGATGAATGGATAAAGAAGATGTGGCACATATATACAATGGAATATTACTCAGCCATAAAAAGAAACGAAATTGAGCTATTTGTAATGAGGTGGATAGACCTAGAGTCTGTCATACAGAGTGAAGTAGGTCAGAAAGAGAAAGACAAATACCGTATGCTAACACATATATATTGAATTTAAGAAAAAAAAATGTCATGAAGAACCTAGGGGTAAGACAGTAATAAAGACACAGACCTACTAGAGAACGGACTTGAGGATATGGGGTGGGGGAAGGATGAGCTGTGACAAAGCGAGTGAGAGGCATGGACATATATACACTACCAAACATAAAGTATATAGCTAGTGGGAAGCAGAAGCATAGCACAGGGACACCAGCTCGGTGGTTTGTGGCCACCTGGAGGGGTGGGGTAGGGAGGGTGGGTGGGAGGGAGACGCAAGAGGGAAGAGATATGGGAACATATGTATATGTATAACTGATTCACTTTGTTATAAAGCAGAAACTAACACACCATTGTAAAGCAATTATACCCCAATAAAGATGTTAAAAAAAGTAAAAATTAAAAAAAAAGAATTCAACACTGTAAAGTGCTGATCAAGCAAAATAAACTTTGTAGGTATCATTATTATTAATACATTTGAGTTAATATTAATATTATTAATATATTGTAATAATATATTACATCCAGTTAATATACAGTATTTCCAAGATCTTTCTTGCCAATAAATGTCAAGGAATTACTCTAAGATAATCATTTCTGAACTAAGTCAAGGTCAGGAGTTAGGTGATTTGATATGTCAGTATATTTTAAAGAGTATTAAAAAAAATTAAGCTTCATCCTCAGTATGGACAGATTCTCCACCTACATCACACCCCATCTGTAAAATTGAGCATTATATAAGCAGTTAATGAGCTTCAAGTCTGAGAATGATTTCCTATTGTCTCAGGTGCTCCTGAAGAAAGAAAACTGTTTTAGAGATCAAAACATAGACACAGTCTGCAGGCAACAACAACACAGATGCATCTATGAAGAAATTATTTACTGACTATACCAACCAAACCCTTCCCATAAACAAAGCATATACTACATGAATTGTCAATCCATACGCATAAATAATGCTTAGTTTCTATGAGAGCATGGCACAAATTCTCTATCTTCAAACTGCTCCACATCTTTGTCTTTGAGTGGTTCATTATCAAAGCATGTGCATGTGTCTGTGTGTATGGATGCCTGTACGTGCGTGTGTGTGTGTTGGAGGACAGGGAAGGCAGGTTAGAATAAAGGGAAGGAATAGCTAAAGAAAATGATATTTTTTTCCTGCTAAGTAGTGACAATGCACTCCAGGAAATCAAATAAGTTTTTATTAAAAACTACCAGATAAGCAATTTTGATAACAAGCAGCTGTGTATACATGTATAATGCTTTTCATTGCTATACAAGGTACTTTAGACTCTGCTTGGAGCAGTCTGGGAGTAGGGTGCCCCAGATTCACTGCCTTTGTTCTAAATCTGTAGCTCGCCAAGTCTTCCCATGCTGAGGACATTAAGCTGACATGGAACTTTATATATGTGTGTGTGTGTGTGTGTGTGTGTGTGTGTGTGTGTGTGTGTGTATGTGTGTGTATATATATATATATTCCCTATCTAAAAAAGGCCAAGTATATTATCCACGGTAGTGGTTCACCTTCATGAAATAAAAATGCAGCAGGATGCTTTCACAAAAGAGCACTCTGTAAGAATGAAGTGCTGGACTAAACTGAGGCCTGTATTCTACTTTTGTGAAAACTCAAATCCTTTATGTATTTGCTGGAGAAGTGCAACCTCAATTTAACAATGCCTTTGTGGACTTTTGAAACTGATTGCTTGTTTTTGTAATAGTTTCAGAGGGTTTATTTTTCTAATTCAGAAGTTGCTTTTGACAATGTTGAATTGTACCCAAGCCCTGGAAAACAGCAATATTAATAAACTGCTCCCCCCGCCCCCCGCCAAAATTCTGTTCACGAAATGACTTAGTGCAAGGAACTCCCTTTCCCCATATGACTCATAGATTCCTTCCTGGTTTACCTGTGACAAGGCTAGACATAGACTGTTCAAGTTCCTATTCTTTGCTTCATAAAGATCAGCTGAACAGTTTTTCCTGGCAGATCAACTGAAACAAAGGCTTGTTAAGGGATTGACCAAGTTAGGTTTCTCCCCTCCCTAGACTCTTGAATTTTGACCCATTATCACCCTGGACCAGTATACAATCCTTCCCTAAGGAACCCTCCTAGGAATCAGCTGACCTCAAGGAAAGACATTCCCTGACCAACTGTTTGATCATGTCACCCTCTCATCCCAAACCTCACACCTCATTCTGTCTTCTTAGGAAAGTGTTTGTCTACTTAACCTTTGAGATGCTTGCAAATCTCTCTATTACAAGAGTCTCCTTCCAGCTGTTACAGTTATCCTCCACTCCTTATTGCAGTAATCCTTTCCAATAAAATCTCTCCTTACCTAAGACCAGATCTGATTTTATTTGAAACCTGGCATATGTACTTATTTCATTAAAATTTAGAATCATATAATGTCAGAGACTGAAGGATCCTCAGAGCTAATATAGACAGGCTTTTTCATATTTTAATATGCATAAGAATCACTTAGGGCCATATGAGACTTGGATCCCAGATCATGATGAATAGAACTATAACATACATATTAGATAATACCAAAGTTTCAGATCAGTTGTTCCTTGAACACAAATTGGGAGACAAAAAATCCATAACACCGTCATTTTCTAATGGATGCATAACAATAGGTCATTATAACGGGCATTTTCTTGGAGTATATGAAACAAAGGAGAACTCTGGACATGTTGGTACACTGCCATTAATTATTAAGTGCTAATTGGTAGCATCACACATTGAATACTATAGTGGATTATCGTCAAACTGATTATTGAATATATTACTAAGCTTTGATTTACATTCTTGGAACACATTTAAGATATCAGCCATCTGGCCCCCGCTTGCCGCAACTGGAGAAAGCCCTCGCACAGAAACGAAGACCCAACACAGCCAAAAATAAATAAATAAATTTATAAAAAAAAAAAAAAGATATCAGCCATCTTATCTCTACTGAGGAAAATATATAGCATTGCACTAATGATTACTGCCCTATTCAATTAGTTTTTAAAAATCTATTATTTGAAATAATACAGAAAGTAAAACTGCTTTAAATTTAAAAATCTACTTTTAATAGTAAAATAGGGTTGCGTCCTTTATTGAAGAACAAAAGTCATAAATCCCTAGGGCCTAATTAGATGCACATCATAACATTAAAGATAGAGGGCACTCCAGTAACATAAAATAATGAAGAAAGTTGCTGTTTTAACACACTGGATTTTTTGTTTCTTAATTTGTGTGTGTGTGTGAAAATCTTCTATATTCTTGTCTGATTTTGCTTCTTTCTTTCCTATTTATCTTTACTGCTTTTTAAATATCATAATATGATATACTGGTGGTCTTAGCTTTCTAAACAAAATATAGTAATTTAAAAAGGAATTGTTTTGCAAATTGGTACTAGACAATCATTCATTTTGCAGTTAATGTAGCTGTTCACAAAGCTGAGGACAAAGGAGTGTTATAAGAACAGTGAGTCTACAAGTGGATGACATTTCAAGGAATAAATCTCTTATCTGGGACCTAAATCTTTGTAGGTCCTATAATAACAACGTTTATGTACAAATAAAACAGGATAAAATCCCAGACATTAGAAATATTTTTTCTAATATCACTTTGCAACATGTGTGTAAATAACAAGTGACCTCTGAGAGTTGACTATAGGAAGATTCAATTCTTTACTACAAGTCACCTTACTTTGTAATTAGCCAAGTGTGAGGGAAATTATATGAAACTGTGAAGGAAATTATATGAAAGTACGTATGGGTGAAATTGACACCTTCTTCTGTGTCACATCCTTATGAATTATAATTTGATTATGTTGCTTCTGTTTTGTTTACATGGGCCTATGTTTTATATATTACTGTGGAAGTGTAAATTTTCCTTTTATCTTATTTTTAAGACTGTCCCATTTTTCAACTTATTCTTGGGTACTTGTGGACAAATATGTATATCTATATCCAAATAGTTAATAAAATGTCAAGTTTAAAGTAGCTGTTTGTTGTTTGAGTCTGTGAGTTATCTTGAAAAGATATGGTTTTATGGCAGGGTTATCAGCATAAAAATACTTAAAATGAAATTTGAATAGTATCAGGAGGAAACAATAACTTTCAAGCCTTTATCTGCCATTCAGATACACACAGTTAGAGGCTAAAAGAAAAGAAGCAAACAGAGAAAAAGAGAAATACATTCGGATGAAATACAAACACATACACACAGAGGGAGGATTTCTAGACAGTTCATTAATGTATGAAACAAGAGAATACAAGCATTCTAAGACTATGCTGTATATAAGCAAAGTTATTTAAGAGACAGACTTAATGGGGGGCTTAATGTGAGGCTTGTTACACACATATTACAGTATTAATAGTGATCTAAATTTTAGACTTTAGATTATTTTCTGTAACTTAAGATAATTGCTATTTTCATACTAATAACACTTCACCATAGATATAATTTTGTAGCACAATTCAAATGATAGCTGAGGAGGCACTATAATCAATCAGCTCATTTATATGAGAGTTCCAAAGCTCTCATGATATCCGGTCTTCTCACTTTTCCCAATGTGAAAGGAAATCTTGAAAAAACCCAAAGGTTGTAGATTGCTGTTTTTTTAAAGATCAAGGTTTTATTTATATTTTTCTTCCAAATACTGCTTTTGAGACCTTGGAAACATCCTTTTCTCTTCTGGAGCTACAGTTACTTCATCTATAAAATAATAATTGATAATTTTATGGAGAATTGAGCACATTGGACTGAGTATTTAGTAAATGTGTGTTGAGTTGTTATACTGTGGAAGACTCTATTCCCTCTATTCAATGCTATCACAGGCATTGATTGCCTTTAAGCATCTCCAAAATTGTGACAACTTACTCTATAAAAAAATGTCTCACTACTTTTTAAATCTACAACAAAAAGTTGCTATTTAATTTTTTATACCTAAAAGATTTTTCCTCTATTTAGTGTTATTTTGGCATCTCTAATCAACCACTTTCCTTCCACTTACAGTTCTTAAATTATCAATTCAGAGAACTAACAGGATTGAAATTCTAGCAGATGGTTTAGAGTTTCTTCTGAGTCTGAGATTTTTAGGTTCCTTGGCAGAATAAAAGGTTTGCTCTGAATTTAGACAGAATAATCTAAATAAAGGAAGAGTGATGTAATTGGAGTGATTCTAAAAGCAGTTATAAAATACATAAGCATTAAGAATACTTGGTAATTGTCAGAATTTGTAAGTTAAAGTTACAAACTAATGAGAGTGCAAAATGTAAGAAAACCTATAAATTTCCTGACTTGCTAAAAAGGCAGATGCTAGTGTGTGATGATTTTCTTGAATTATCTTATGATAGTCTCTGACTAATACCTAGAGAGGAGAATAAGAAATAAGTTGAATTGGCCTTTGCAGCTGCAGTGTGATACCACCGAAATGGATTTATGAACAGTGGGGTTATATTTAAAAGTTGTTTAAATGTTGTCAAAAGTTGTTTAAATTCTTACCACATAAAAATAGATAAATAGATATAGAAATAGAGAGAAAGAGACTTTATAGTAAACTCACTTTGATCCCTGTCTTAAATGTACACCAATCTTAAATATACATTCCTGAGAATGTATTGAAAATTTTTGTTAAACATTTAGTAACAGATTTTTATTTATAATGATGCTTCTCTTCCCACGGAGCCAAAAAATGAATGATAAAATACTGAATTGTCCTTTCTGTAGGTGTGTTTCTTTCCTAGGGCTAGGTCCAAAGCAACCTGCTATGGGTGTGAAAACTTTCATACATTTCCTAATAAACCACTTTCCTTCCATGACAAGATCTGTCAGTCACATCCTGTTACCCCGGAGACTGGCATTGTTTCCTCACCTTTCTGTACAAACCTAGACAGATAACAGAGGGCCACCATATTGCTTTTTCATCTCTAAATAGAGTGCATTCATAGGAAAAATTGGAGCTTTATAAGGTCTCAACTATGTGCAATATATTAGAACATTTCATTATCATACAATCACTCTACTGTCAATTTACTTGGAAAGACTGTCCAAGTAAGAGGAAGTCTATGTGACTGAAATGGCTTTAGACTGAGACCAATGCAAAAACTCTTATGAGCCACAGGCCAGGGAAGAGCCTTCCACAAGAAATGGAAACAACTTAGGTGAGAGTTGATGTTTTCCCTAGTAGCGTGGCTACACAATTGTCATCGTTGTTCAGTTGATACATTAACAACTGAATCTGTCATATATAGGTTATTTGAGGGATCAAAGTACAATATTATGCGTGAAAAGTCTAGGCTGTATGAAAAAAATAAAGAGTAGTTTATTGTTTGAATAAAGACAGATGCAAAAAATCTAATGCAATGCGTATTCAGAATGCCTATGTTAATGAGTAACGTATCAACCCCCTCCCTGTATGTGGTATAATTATTATCTTTTGAATACTACCTTTGGTAATATTTGGTCTTCAATACAGAAAATTATGGGTTTCTTGATCACCTAATTTATTTCTTCTCTATATTTCTTTCTTTCCCCTTCTAAAAGGTATAATTTCTCATGCTCTTATAATATTATGTCGGGACTATTGCAATACCCCCAATATAACTTATTTTGTTTTCTTTCATAGAATACTGTGAAAAGCGTAGCCTTCATAAAAACGATTGTGGCCTTGCTGATTTTTTTTATACTCTCATGGAACTGGAATGAGATATATCTTCTGTCATATTTTAGTATACATATAAACTGTGACGGGGTCAGGCCTTTTCAATACAGGGTTACCACTGGAATTTTGGTCATATTGAGTAATGATGAGTGTTACACACTCTTCTTTATTAACACAAAGCATGTCTATGCAATGGAGAACAGTCTGCATATCTGTCTTTTAGTAAATTTCATGTGGTAAGTTCCTCAGCATTACAATGAGCCCACATTGCAGATTTGTGTGCAATCTGTTTATGTGAGTGCCTAAGACAGGGACATAGTGGCATAGTGACATTTTTAGTGTTGTTAAATTGCAATAAATATAAAAATAATCACAATGAACACTGCGAATATCATTGTTTCTTTCATAATCCATTTTTATTTGTTTATTAATTCTGTATTTTGGGAACCTCATTGGTGCTGGTAGGGGGTAGGTGCATAAAAAACCAAAGGGCAAATATAATTTAGAAAAAAATAAATCTAATGTAAAATATTTGACTAGTTGGCTTTGAAGTGTACATTTCACTGAAAACTGTAAATATGTCTATAAATTCATCCCTTATAAAGATAACTTAATTTGGCTTTAGTCAAACTTAAAATGTTTCCTTTTGATCTCCTTCTCCATCTCTACCAAATATTGAGGAAATGATAATGACAAAAAGACATGTTTTTATTTGTTTTTTTCTAATAGTGACAGGAAAGAACTAAGATAATGGGTGTCAATTTTCTCCAATGGAAAAATTAAGACAAAACTAAGGATCATGAGGGAAACACCGGTACGCATATGCATTCACACACACACACACACACAAACACAGACACTCTATCAAAAACAAAAAAGAAATAAAAAAGAAAAAGACACCACCAATAAAACTAGACTTGTATATTTTTTAGGGAAAGTAGGATGGTCTAGTGGTCAGATCTGTAAGATGCTTTACAATGTGGGTCTTATTAAATATTGGGCTGATGTAAATTGTGAGGTTAAAACATTTAAAAACTGTTTCTTTGGGGCTTCCCTGGTGGCGCAGTGGTTGAGAGTCCGCCTGCTGATGCAGGGGACACGGGTTCATGCCCCGGTCTGGGAAGATCCCACATGCCGCGGAGCGGCTGGGCCCGTGAGCCATGGCCACTGAGCTTGCGCGTCCGGAGCCTGTGCTCCGCGGCGGGAGAGGCCACAACAGTGAGAGGCCCGCATACGGCAAAAAAAAAAAAAAACTGTTTCTTTGGAAAGGGCCCACAATGCTTATTCATTTCCAAAAAAATTAAACAGCTTTTTTTTTTATTCATAGTAATGAGGAGAAGCAAAACTGATTATTAACAGAGCTGAAAATATCAAATGGTTTTTAAAACCAGATTAAAACATCTTTAATTTAGAAATTCTAGTTATTGGTCAGGGAGACTATTTGTTGAAACAATTTACTGTTATCAAGTGGAATGAGGTAATGAGAAAATTGTGACACTGACTTCTTTTCAGACTCTTTAGAATAACAATTCACAAATAAAGAAAACGTTTATTGCAGCATTGCAAGGCTATAAATAAAGAGCCTGGTGCATTAATTTACTCATAAAAAATTATAGTATTCTATGCATTAGGTCAAATCATTACTAGACAATACTCTGCCAGTCTTCATCTAGCTTACTGTATATAATTGAATGCGATGAACTAAGTTTTATTTTTATATTCCTGAAATTAAATATTGTACTCATAGCTACTTGTTGACTTAATGACTGAGTTGTGGAATTGTGCTACATAAAAATGCATTCATATGTATAAGAGTGGCACTCATCTTCCGAATAATCATGTACTTTAACCCAGAATTAAACCCACACGTATATGGTTAACTGATCTTCCACAGGGTACCAAGAATACGCAATGGAGAAAAGACAGACTCTTCAATAAATGGTGTTGGGAAGACTAGATATCCATATGCAAAAGAAAGAATGTTGACTTTACCATACCCCATGTACAAAAATAAAGTCAAAATGGATTAAAGACTTAAACATAAGACCTGAAATTGTAAAACTTCTAGAATAAAACTTAGGAGAAATGCTTCTTGATGTTGATCTGGCAATGATTTCTTAGACATGACACCAAAGCACAAGCAACAAAAGCAAAAATAGACAAGTGGGACTACATTAAAACTAAAAAGCTTCTGCACAGTAAAGGAGACAATCAACAAAATAGAAAGGCAACTTACGGAGTGGGAGAAAACATTTGGAAGCCATATATCTGATATAGGGTTAATTTCCAAAATATAGGAGAAAGAAGTCCTAAAATGCGGTGCCAAAAACAAAACAAAACAAAAGTAACCTGATTTTACCTGGGCCAAGTACTTGAATAGGCATTTCTCCAAAGAAGATATAGATTGCCAATGGGTACATGAAAAGATGTTCAACATCACTAATCATTAGGGAACTGCATATCAAAACCAAAATGAGATATCACCTCATACCTGTTAGTTATGATGGCTATTATGAAAAAAAAGATAAGTGCTAGCGAGGGTGTAGAAAAATTGCAACCCTTTTTAATGTTGGTGGGAATGTAAAATTATGCAGCTTCAATGGAAAACAACATGGAGGTTTCTCAAAAAATTAAACAGAATTATAACATGATCCAGCAATCCCCCTTCTAGATATTTATCTGAAAGAATTGATGTCAGAAACCTGAAGAAACATTTGCACTCTCATGTTAATTGCAACACTACTTACAATAACCAAGTTATGAAAACAACTCAAATGTCCCTTGATGGATGAATGAATAAAGAAAACGTGATATATATACCTTTACATATCATAGAATATTTTTCAGCCTTTAAAAACAAGAGAATTCTGCTGTTTGTGACAGCATGGATAAACCTGGAGGGCATTATGCTAAGTGAAATAAACCAGTCATAAAAAGACAAATATTGCACGTCTCCACTTATATGAGATACATAGAATGGTCATACTCATAGAAACAGAAAGTAGAATGGTGGCTACCAGTGCCAGTGGATATGGGAAATGTGGAGTTGTTTTTCACCTGGTATAAAGTTTCAGATATGCAGGAAGAATTAGTTCTAGATATCTGTGGTACAGCGTAGTGCCTATAGTCAACAATACTATATTGTGCACTTAAAAATTTAAGAGGGTAAATCTCATGTTGTGTTCTCACTACAAAAAAAATTTAAAAATGTAAAGAAGGAACTTTTGGAGGTTTGACTGTGGTGATGCCTTCATGGATGTACACATATGTTCAAACACATCAACTTGTATACATTAAATATGTGTAATTTTTGAGCATATCAATCATATTTTATTAAAGCTGTTTTTTAAAAGACATTTATTGGTATACAGATCATGAGTGGAGTTGATATATGACACAAGAAAAGCAAATTGAAAACATAAAAGCATCTAAAAGAGTGATGAGACTATTAAACATAACCAATAGGATATCACGTTAGTACTTATATTTTTCCTTATAATAGAGTTTTAATATTTATAGGTATTTTTAGTTAAAAGAAATTAATAAAATAACTACATTGTTCCACCATTTATTTTTAAACTACTGATTAATGATACATATATAGGGTGACAGTTATCAATTTAGCCAATATTATTTGATTGCTTACTCTGTGGCCGGCACTGTGTTAGGCATTAGGAATGATACAAAATGACCTGGATTAGGACCTTGTGCTTAAAGACTCTAATGGAGGATCTCATTTATTATACAATAGATATGAACTATAGCATGGATAATCAAAATTGCACTATAATTGCAAAGGTAATAAATGCCACAAAGGAGATACTATATACAGGGATCATAGAAATTCAGAGGAGAATGAGACTATTCTGAGCAAAGGAAACAAAGAAGGATGTCAGTAATTCAACATGTTTTAGCTGTTTGTTCAAGGTTAGGTAGAATTTGAATATGTGGATACTTAGGATAAAAACACAGCAAGTGGTGGAAACATGAACAATGATACAGGTTGATGAGTAGAAGAGTAAGAGAAGCTTATAGCAAAGAGGATGGTTCATTTAATTGATGCAGAGATATGGAAGGGTACTAATGAAGATTAATAATGGAAATACATTTAGGGATTACAACAGAAAACACAAATGACACCTGCTGTATAAATAAATAAATAAATAAAATTCAAAAAAAAAAAGAAAAACACAAATGGCCAAGATAAAAATATTGGATGATATATTTTGAATAATCATGAAAAATCCTAAAAGATTTCTCACCAAAGGACTGTGCTTCACAAAATTAACTTTGAAGAAGTATATAAGAAAGACCAAGGAACAATAAAAGAGAAATAAGGACACTAATTAGGGATCTATTGTCATCCAACTATTAAATAGTGAATCCTGGAAAAAAAACACAATACAATTGAAGAGAAAAGGTCAGAATCCTGATTTACTGACATGGAGTATTAGAAGAAATGGAAACTCATTTGAAATGGATAAAAGAAAACAAAATTTTTGAAATGTGTGTTTTGAATTTTGTAGTGCTTTCATTAATAGAATATTCTTAAAGGTGATATTCAAACTATTTCATAACTACTATGACATGAGTCCTGAATATATGGAATGGGCACTGGTTTGGGGGCTATATTGTTAGGTGCCAGGTCTGTATTTAATAGAGGGAGGGGGATGACTGAAAGGGAAGAAAATGTGGTAAGTGTTCATGACTATCTAGGTTCTAAGTTGCTCATGGGATATCTATTTGGACGTGTCTAGTAGTCACATTCAAATGAAGAATAGTACTCCATAATCTGATATATTTTATCTAGACCATATGCGGGAAAATTCCATTCCATTAAAGAAAGAGACAATCTGAACTTTAAGTTACAAAACACCCCTAAGCAATGATCATTGCAAGTAAAACGTTCCAGAAGTTTTTATTTGCTTGTGTATACTAAGGAAGGCAGCAAACAATAATTATTGGTGGGGGAATAAAATACACTTGTTCCAGTAAAGAACTCATGGTATATTAGGTAAAGTGTTTCTGATTTCACACTTTGATTAATACAAGGCACATAATGTACTGTGGTATAATGGGAGAAGTACAAAATTTTAATTTGTATGCATTTAATGCAATTTTTTAGATATATAAACTTTGGTAAGATAATTAAAGCTTAACTTCTCTGAGATACTCTCTCCTCCCATACAAGATACGGAGAGTAATACCTTACAGTTTGTGGTTAAGGCTTAAATGTTGGTAAAGTACTTAACCAACAGAAAGTGCCAGAGTATTTTCCTCACAAAATCCAATGTTTACTGTGTTACGCAAAAGCAGCTGGATGGATTTCCACTGTGTGATAATGTACAAATGAGAATGGTCCAATTGAAGGTATATATATTTTTTTGTTTGTTTGTTTGTTTTTGTTTTTGTTTTTTGCGGTATGCGGGCCTCTCACTGCTGTGGCCTCTCCCGTTGCGGAGCACAGGCTCCGGACGCGCAGGCTCAGCGGCCATGGCTCACGGGCCCAGCCGCTCCGCGGCATGTAAGATCTTCCCGGACTGGGGCACGAACCCGTGTCCCCTGCATCGGCAGGCCGACTGTCAACCACTGTGCCACCAGGGAAGCCCTGAAGGTATATTTTATATGGCATAATCAATATTAATTTTGGTGGCCTTTAGAATGCGTAGTGTTTCTCACAATAAAAGCAGTCTTCAATCTGAATGGCTAAAATCAAGGATGCTATATGTGGTTGGCATGACCATCATATGGAAAAACACGAAATACATTCTAAAATAATGTGGACCACAAAATTGAGTTGTTTTAAAATTGACAATACAAAAGTTCCAAGAGCACATGAACTAAATTCTAGAATTTACAACAACAGTCAAGAATGACTTCATCATCATATATCCCAGGATATTTAAATTCATAATAAACAATATTCTTTTAGATGCAATAATGAAAGTTTTCTTTTAGTAGGTAAATTACAGTTTCATAGGAGTTAAGGCCCTTAGAAAATATTACTATTTTTGCAGAAAAATGCATATTGTACTGATTTATTTGAAAGTACCTTGACAGAAATAATGTGTCTCTTAAGGCAATAATCTCAGTGTTAGAGAACAATTTAAAATAACACTGGGCATATTGGACTTAAGAGTAAAAAAATCACCATTTTATTGTCATCAAACCAATAAAAATGAGAATAACTCCCTGTCAACTTGAATGGTTTCAATAGGCAAAAATTCCCTTTTGTTTTGAACATTTGTGATCCAAGCCATTTTTTTCCACTTATGTACTAATCTCAATGAAACACACTTAGAACAGACAATCTCTTGTGGAAAGGTACTGAATTTTAGGCCTAATGAAAGACTTGCAAAAGTACATGCCTACTCTTTCTTGAATCAAATCTATTCCAAGATTTATTCATTCAAATCTCACTTCTGAGACATATTTGATTATCTTAAACATTCTCTAAGGGTTGAAGTATTTCAATATTTAATTTACTACACTACACTCAAACCTCTTTGTAAAGGACATTTTCCATACTTTTGTTAGCTAATTTGAAGGGTATCATAACCAAGAGAGTACAGCAGAGATAGATTAAAGATAGTACATGGAAAAAGAATATGTTTCTAACCTGTTTTGGAAAAAATTGAGAATAAGTGAAAAGTAGTTTCATATAATAGATTTAAGAGATAATTTATGAAAGCATATTTCTTGAGAGTTGGCAGATCTTTGAATATACTATACTTTTGTGGAAACACAGAGTTGACAGTTGTCCTAAAGTCTAAGAACTTCATGTGATTGAGGCCATGGTGGCTGGGAAAATGTGTGAACCAGTGGGGGTAGATTACAGGTTTTAAAAAATTATTGCCATTTTCATTTGTGTCTTAAATAACAAATGTATTATTTTTCCTGATGCAGAACAGAGTCATGACTCATGACTTTTGTAACACAAATATTATAGCCGATTTGATGTACTTTTGTCAACTCTGATACATTTCCAACTAAAACAATCACCCACCCACTCACACACAGGGAAGTAGCAGGATGGGGCTGGAGGTGATAGGGAAGCAGATACTTGCTAGTTGTCTTTTACACACATTGAGTTGATTTGCCTGAAATCATAGAAGTAGATTACAAAATTGGGACAAGACACTAGGTTTCCAAAGTCCCAATCTACTACTCTTCTCTTTAACCACAATCTTTTGAAAATACAGTGTAACTCAAAAGCATGTGAAAAACAGCCAAATTTACTTTTCAAACCTCAGACATGCCCATTGAATCTAGTCCTTTTTTGTCTTAAATTAACGTAGTAAAGCATCACAGTATTCTATGTGCATTCTAAGATTCCATGGCATTTTTCTTTTTTCTACCTATTCCTTATAATCTCAGTTATTATATCAGAATTCTAAAATTATCACCCATTCACTGGGAAAAATATCTTAAGTGGCACTGTGTTTAATGAACTCAACTGTAAGCACGATTCCAGGTCTTACACGGGGCATTCTTTTTTATGTCTTTCATGTCTCCTTTAGTTGTTTCAGAGGTACTCACCATTTAGAACACTATTATCAACCATTGCTTATAATCGTCAACTGCAATCTTAAAGAGTTTATAGGACTCTTGCATTTGTAACGCTTAGGTCCAGATGTGACAGGTGTGAAAAGTAAAAATGATTATTCTTTACCTTCCTTCATGCATCTAGACACAGCTTTAAGAAACGGTGAAAATTATGATATATGATGTGAAAATGGTGTTTTACATAAAATTAAAATATCTTAAAATAAAATATCTTAAATTTATTTGTGGTAATCTATTATATTGGACCCTGTCTTAAATTGCATCTCGTAGAAGCAGACTCAAATGGGGATCTTGTTCAAGTGATACATTGAGTTCTATTTTTGCAGAGGAGGGGAATGAGGGAAACTGGATTAGGCAGGAGGTAAAAAGTTAACAAGAACATGGTCTCAGCAGCACAAATAGCACCACATATTTAGCTCCAACTTATGACAAGGGACTGGCCTTCTGTACAACCCTAGTTTGCTGGGGGTGGAGACGGGGGAAGGAGTGTGTCCACCCAGGCAAGTTAGCTATCATTTGGTCAAAGACAATTCACCAGAGGAGGAGGCATGTGTGAACTGTGACGAAATAGGTATAAAGAGCAGAAAAGAGGATCTAGCTTGACACCAACAGTAACTACGGCAGACTCTGTTGCAATGTTTTAACATAACTGTAAATTTCATTTTAGCTTCTAAGTGTCACTTTAAACGTAATTAATATCAGATGCTGCTACCTCAGCTGAATGAAATTTCTCCTAATTAAACTAATTATTTAAAAATACTATGTGACAACCACAAAAACTCAAAAAAGGTTGTTTAATTTGGCATTACAATAGAACTCATTATATTAAACTCTTGATTAAAGTAACAAAATTAGTATCTTGCTCAAATAATCAGATAAATTTTAGGAAATAAATATATAATAATTTGTGAAGTATGTGTGTCTCTATTTTACTGCTCATTAAATATCACCAACCCAACAATGAGACATATACAATGAATGAGTTCATTGCCATGGTTAATTGCTAAATTTCAGCCATATAGAAACAAGACTTTTACCCATAAGTTTTTCTTTTTTTTGGTTGTGAAGGTATACTAGTCTACAAAAATAGATTATATTTTATTTAACAGTTTATATTAACTTAATAAATTTAAAATACTTAAATGCATGTTACGTGTCTTCTTACCCTGGGCTCTTCAATAGTTAAATCTAGGCCTGCCCCAAAATGAACACTTATAAAGTCCTTGTTGTTCGGTCATCTAAATTGCACCTTTGTATTCGTTTTTTAAAAAATGTTATTTGTCATCTCTTAATTATCAAATTTAGGCAGAATATATTTTAGTTCTACATCTAAAGAAATTGTACTTAACTCTCTCTCATATGGCATCCAAAATTATCCTTCTCTATTGCTCTCCAAGTTTTCTTAATTAGATGTTCCTTTTTAGTTATTCTGTTTGCTATTTTCATTTATATAAACATATTTAAATTTCTATTTCTTTAGGATCAGATATAGGCCATAATTCTTTTGTTTATGTAAGACTAGGAAATTTATGCTCCTTTAGTAGATACTATCTTATCTCTACCACTATTTAACCTCTACTTGCTATATTGTTATATTTATAATGTCAAGGTATGAAATATTGACTTTGGGTTTTATAAATGCAATTGAGCCAACTGTTGTTGGTACTTAAAATGACTCTGAAAATACAAAATTAAAAATTTTGCTCATAAGATAGTTATTATGTTAATTTAATTGTTGACTACTTTTTCAACTCCTACTTTGGGTTATGCATAATCTCCCTGGGCTATTATAGAGGGAGGAAAATCATTTTAACAGACTATACCACTTCCCTTAATGACCAACTTACCCATGGTACCTGGAAAGTAGCTCTTTATATCACTTTATGTCAGACAGTGATTTTGTCCAGGAAGGATTTTAATCAAAATGAAACAAATTAGGCATATAGGTAATTTATTCATTCTATGGGCTTATCACAATTGTGGTGCAGATTTGCTGTATTTGGGAAATTTTCAAACATGCTAGCTTAAATTAATAGATTTACACAAAACCCAAAGTTTGCCCTCTGATCCCTCACTCACCCACCTTGGCTCCTACCCAACTCTTTCCAAAGATTTTATTATAATGCCTCCAATACAACACAGAACCATAATCAGCACTTAGTTCTCCTTTTTAAAAATTATCTCATCTTAATAAGGAGAACATTCTGCTTCTTTTCCATTGTATTTTTCTGGTGGTTAACATAGTTATTTTAATTTTTTTAAAAATCATTTCTGTACAATTGGTTTTGCTTCCTTTCAGAAATCTGTTTCCCTTAAATTATGTTTAACTTTTTGCTCAAGTATTTGTAAAACACTGATAATTAACTTAAAAATACTCCTCATCGATTATTAATTTCAGTAAAAAATAGTATAATTCGATTTAGGGAGGGAAATATAATATTTTTCACTAAAACTTTGCCATTCAAAGGGCAAGCTTTGCCATTCCAAAGTTCAAGGCCAAATGGATTCTCTCTTAAAGCAGAGAGAGGTTAAGTAACTTGTCCAAGGACATACAACCAGTGGGTTGTAGATGGCTACTCTACACCCTCTTTAGCATCCAGGGTTACTGATAAAATGTGATGCCAGTTCAATTTATATTTCTTTTTAGGTAAATGAATCTTTATTTCTCAAAATTGTATATGTTGTATCTATACATTTTTTTTATTGGAGTATAATTGCTTTACAATGTTGTGTTAGTTTCTCCTATACAACGAAGTGAATCAGCTATATGTATACATATATCCCCTCCCTCTTTGATCTCCCACCCACCCACCCATCTAGGTCATCAAAGAACACCGAGCTGAGTTCCCTGTGCTATACCGCAGGATCCCACTAGCTATCTATTTTACACATGGTAGTGTATTTATGTCAAATCTAATCTCCCAATTACTTTTGATGTAAGGAAATTCCACAGGAATATATCTAGATATGGACATTCTGCTTCACACTCATTAGGCACACATCTCTATAGATTATTCATTTCTCAAAAGTTTTTACTATTATTTTTATGTTTAGTTTCTCCCTTTGTCTCCCCATTGTGTCATTATTTTTTCTATTTTCTTTTTATAGAATGTGTGTTATTTGGATATAGGTTATGCTAGACTGATTCCCTGTGTTTGTTAACTTTTCTGATATCCTCATCTCTTCATTTTTTTCTTTTCTCTACACTCTAGAAATTTATTTCAAATTTATGTGCCAGGCATTATTTTGATTCTATTCCTGAAAAATATGTATTTTTAAAATTTTAAGCTATCTTTTGCATTCCATTGAAAGATGACTCAATTTCTTAGAAAACAGATATTATTCTTGAGCCTGATCTCCTATGTAATACACTGTCTCTGCGAGCACAGGAATGGGAGACTATCTGGACCTCTCTTCCATACATAGTTCATAAGTACTCTAAACTCATTATTTAAATGATGCAGGAGTCACAGCCTCCTCCTGCTGGCTATGGTTGAGGGCCTAATCATTCTCAGGGATCTGCCAATATGAAAATACCTACTTTTGAGGCTGCCTTATTCAATGTATATTTTAGCTGCAGTGTTCTCTATTTTGACCTACCCCCTTTCCTTTTCTATCTCTATTACTCTGTTCTTAAGAAATATATCTGCTGTTGGTCACTAATAACCCAACTCCCTTTCAGTTATCAGTTCTGTAATACATTTATTTCCCTTTGTACATAATTAACACTATTTCAGTGAGATAAGCTTGGAAGAGAGGAAATGTAAATACATACAGTCCTCATTTTAAGCCATAAATACGATGCCTGAGAACTTTTATTTTAATAAGAGCTATATTTTTAAATTCATTTGAAAGTTATAAAACTCTATGGATTCTAGTTATAGGAAATGTTTGATTCATGAATATTATTAATCCAGCCTCAAAGTTTTAATACTATGACCCTGATCTCTTTTTCCTGTAAGATCTGTCAAATATATAACAGCTCTTATTCCCTTTAGAAAAATGTCTGTTTTCCTCACTCTTTTTTTCTACTATAACTGCTAGAAAGCTACTATGTCTTTTCTACTTGTTTTCTGTGACAATTCACTGGCCTAGAGTTCTCTGTTATATTTTTTCATCTTTCATTTCCATTGTAAGCAATATATGCTTCCTCAAGCAGTCTTTTAATGGCTTCCATCTTTCCTTCTCTTTTTCACTGATAACCTTGTGATTGAAGTACTATCATCCACCTCCAGGCCACTCAAGAGCAGTCACAGTTCTCATTCATCTTGAAACTCTAATAATTGAAGTCCTTTACCTGCTCATATCTTTCTGTTAGATGTAAGATTTGTCTGTTACAAAAAATTATCATTTTGTTTTAAGATTACAGATAGGTGCTGAAGTGTATACTACATTTAAGAATAAGCTCTCCTTTAAAGCTTCTAAAAATTCTTTCTCTCAACCACCAGTAAACATGCCCTTCAGATTATAGAAAGTGAAAAGTAGATCATCATGAATAAATAATTGATCTAGTCTGTCCCTGGAAAGAAAAGATGATACAAAATTGTAATTGACATTTTCAAAATGTCTTCAATAGATTTTTTTTTAAACACAGAACTGTAAACTTCTAAAAGGGGGGAATGAGAAATCCCTAGGAACACAATGTGTTTATCAAGATTTTTTTCCTCCTAGACTTTCCAGGAAATCTAAGTTAGATTGTTATTTCCTACCTGAATTTCTCCTCTCTCCAAATCATTCTTCTACAACTCCTCCCTTCTCTTCTTGTTCTCACACAGAGAATTGGAAGAATCCCAGACTGGGAATCTCAGGTACTCTGGAAAAGCACCTGACAGTTTGTACCTTCTTTAAAACTCGCTATGCTCAATTCATTTTGACTAAGTAGTATCAACTACCGTGGAACATGCTAGCAATAGGAGCAACTGCTCCTAAAGTGAGAAAAATTTGCATATGGATTTTTTTGACCCTCATCTTTACAGGAAGATGTTGAAAATTGATTAGCAACCCTTCTTACACTTAAAATGTTTTGAACAAGAGCTCAATCTTCTAGCAAAAAGAAATCAAGCTTCCCTTGGAGGTAAGGAAATAAAAGTAAACTTAAATGTTTTCTTTATGCTACCAAGTTAGAATTTCAAAAAAGTTTATATAACAACTTGTAATTGATCTTGCACAGAGAGATTATCTTTTAAGGGATTCTGTAGTGAAATAACAAGCTATATGATTTTCATCTCTATTACTAGATTTTCTTAAAGATAAACAAGGTTGAAATGAACATTCTAGCAGTTGAAAAGTAGTGATCAGCAATGTCACAGAAACTCAATATACTGACTTTTTATGGACAGACTACTCCCTATTCAAGAACATCTACAAGTAAATTCATTTCTATTCTGCTGAGTGAGTCAGAAATGTATTGGATAGAGAGAATGGAGACTTATAGCAAAACTCTCCTTCAAGGAGGACCTTCAAGATGGCAGAGGAGTAAGACGTGGAGATCACCTTCCTCCCCACAAATACATCAAAAATGCATCTACATGTGGAACAGCTCCTACAGAACACCTACTGAATGCTGGCAGAAGAACCCAGACCTCCCAAAAGGCAAGGAACTCCCCCACGTACCTGGGTAGAACAAAAGAAAAAACAGAGACCAAAGAAAAGGGACGAGACCTGCCTTTAGGAGGGAGCTGTAAAGGAGGAAAAGTTTCCACACACTAGGAAGGCCCTTTACTGGCAGGTATGGGCTATGGGCGCGGGGGCGGGGGGGAGAAGCTTCGGAGCCATGGAGGAGAGCGCAACAACAGGGGTGCGGAGGGCAAAGTGGAGAGATTCCCGCACAGAGGATTGGTGCCGACAAGCACTCACCAGCCCAAGAGGATTGTCTGCTCACCTGCCGGGGTGGCTGGGGGCTGGGAGCTGAGGCTCGGGCTTCAGAGGTCAGAACCCAGGGAGAGGACTGGGGTTGGCTGTGTGAACACAGCCTGAAAGGGACTAGTGTGCGCAGCTAGCCAGTAGGGAGTCTGGGGAAAAGTCTGGTCCTGCCTAAGAGGCAAGAGACCATTGTCTCAGGGTGCGCAAGGAGTGGAGATTCAGAGCACTGCCTTAAACGAGCTCCAGAGACGGGCACAAGACGTGGCTATCAGCACGGACACCAGAGACGGGCATGAAACACTAACACTACTTCTAGAGCCACCAAGAAGCGTGTGTGCAGGCAAAGGTCACTATCCACACCTCCCTGCCCAGTAGCCTGCGCAGCCCACCAGCCACTGCCAGGGTCCCGTGATCCAGGGACAACCTCCCCGGAAGAACACACATCATGCCTCAGGCTGTTGAAACATCACGCCAGCCTCTGACACCACAGGTTTGCGCTGCATTCTGTACCCCTCCCTCCCACCGGCCTGAGTGAGCCAGAGCCCCTTAATCAGCGGCTACTTTAACCCTGTCCTGTCTGGGCGGGGAACAGACACCCTCAGGTGACCTACATGCAGAGGCGGGGCCAAATCCAAAGCTGAACCACGGGAGCTGTGCAAACAAAGAAGAGAAAGGGAAATCTCTCCCAGCAGCCTCAGAAGCAGTGGATTAAATCTCCACAATCAACTTGAGGTACCCTGCATCTGTGGAATACCTGAATAGACAACGAATCATCCCAAAATTGAGGCAGTGGACTTTGGGAGCAACTGTAGACTTGGGGTTTGCTGTATGAAACTGACTAGTTTCTGATTTATATGTTTATTTTAGTTTAGTTTTTAGCACTTGCTATCATTGGTGGATTTGTTATTGGTTTGGTTGCTCACATCTTTTTTTTTCTTTTCTTAATTATTTTTTTATTTTAATAAATTTTTTATTTTCTTTTTTTCTTTCTTTCTTTCTTTCTTTCTCTCCCTTTCTTCTGAGCCATATGGCTGACAGGGTCTTGGTGCTCCAGCTGGGTGTCAGGCCTGAGCCTCGGAGGTGACAGAGACAAGTTCAGGACACTGGACCACCATAGACTTCCTGGTCCCATGTAATATCAATGGGCGAGAGTTCTCCCAGAGAGCACCATCTCAGTGCTAAGACCCAGCTCCACTCAATGACCAGAAAGCTCCAGTGCTGGACACTCCATGACAAACAACTAGCAAAACAGGAGCACAACTCAACTCATTAGCAGAGAGGTGGCCTAAAGTCATACTAAGTACACAGACACTCCAAAACACAACACTGGATATGGCACTGCCCACCAGAAGGACAAGATATAGCCACACACACCAGAATGGAGTCACCAGTTCCCTCCAAGAGGAGGCCTACACAACCCACTGAAACAACCTTACCCACTGGGGGCAGACACCAAAAACAATGGGAACTATGAACCTGCAGCCTGCAAAAAGGAGACCCCAAACACAGTAAATTAAGAAAAATGAGAAGACAGACAAATACACAGCAGATGAATGAGCAACTTAAAAACCCACCAGACCAAACAAATGAAGAGGAAATAGGCAGTCTACTTGAAAAAGAATTCAGAGTAATGATAGTAAAGATGATTCAAAATCTTGGAAATAGAATGGAGAAAATACAAGAAACATTTAACAAGGACCTAGAAGAACTAAAGTACAAGCAAACAATGATGAATAACACAGTAAATGAAATTAAAAATTATCTAGGAGTCAATAGCAGAATAACTGAGGCAGAAGAACGGATAAGTGACCTGGAAGATAAAATAGTGGAAATAACTACAGCAGAGCAAAATAAAGAAAAAAGAATGAAAAGAATTGAGGACAGTCTCAGAGACCTCTGGGACAACAATAAACACACAAACATTCAAAGTATTGGGGTCCCAGAAGAAGAAGAGAAAAAGAAAGGGTCTGAGAAAATATTTGAAGAGATTAAAGTTGAAAACTTCCCTAACATGGGAAAGGATATAGTCAGTCAAGTCCAGGAAGTGCAGAGAGTCCCATAAAGGATAAATCCAAGAAGAAACACGCTAAGACACATATTAATCAAACTATCAAAAATTAAATACAAAGAAAAAGTATTAAAAGCAGCAAGGGAAAAGCAACAAATAACATACAAGGGAATGCCCATAAGGTTAACAGCTGATCATTCAGCAGACACTCTGCAAGACAGAACGGAGTGACAGGACATATTTAAAGTGATGAAAGGGAAAAGCCTACAACCAAGATTACTTTACCCAGCAAGGATCTCATTCAGATTTGATGGAGAAATTAAAACCTTTACAGACAAGCAAAAGCTAAGAGAATTCAACACCACCAAACCAGCTTTACAACAAATGTGAAAGGAGCTTCTCTAGGCAGGAAACACAACAGAAGGAAAAGAGCTACAATAATAAGCCCAAAACAATTAAGTAAATGGTAATAGGAACATACATATCGATAATTACCTTAAATATAAATGGATTAAATGCTCCCACCAAAAGACACAGACTGGCTGAATGACCCGTATGACAAGACCTGTATATATGCTGTTTACAAGAGACTCACTTCAGACCTATGAACATGTACAGACTGAAAGTGAGGGGATGGAAAAAGATATGCCATGCAAATGGAAATCAAAAGAAAGCTGGAGTAGCAATTCTCATATCAGACAAAATTGACTATAAAATAAAGACTATTACAGGAGGCAAAGAAGGACACTACATAATGATCAAGGGATCAATCCAAGAAGAAGGTATAACAATTGTAAATATGTATGCACCCAAGAGAGGAGCACCTCAATACATAAGGCAAATGCTAACAGCCATAAAGGGGGAAATCGATAGCAACACAATCATAGTATGGGACGCTAACACCCCATTTTCACCAATGGACAGATCATCCAAAATGAAAATAAATAAGGAAACACAAACTTTAAATGACACATTAAACAAGAGGGACTTAATCGATATTTATAGGACATTCCATCCAAAAACAACAGAATACACTTTCTTCTCAAGTGCCCATGGAACATTCTCCAGGATAGATGATATCTTGGGTCACAAAACTGTAAATTTAGGGCTTCCCTGGTGGCGAAGTGGTTGAGAGTCCGCCTGCCGATGCAGGGGACACGGGTTCGTGCCCCGGTCTGGGAAGATCCCACATGCCACGGAGCGCCTAGGCCGTGAGCCATGGCCGCTGAGCCTGCGCGTCTGGAGCCTGTGCTCCGCAATGGGAGAGGCCACAATAGAGAGAGGCCTGCGTACCGCAAAAAAGCCCCCCAAAAACTGTAAATTTAATAAAATTGAAATTGTATCAAGTATCTTTTCGGACCACAATGCTATGAGACTAGATATCAATTACAGGAAAAAAATTGTAAAAAATACAAACACATGGAGGCTAAACAATACACTACTAAATAACCAAGAGATCACTGAAGAAATCAAAGAGGAAATCAAAAATTACCTAGAAACAAATGACAATGAAAACACAATGACCCAAAACCTATGGGATACAGCAAAAGCAATTCTAAGAGGGGAGTTTGTAGCAATACAATCCTACCTCAAGAAACAAGAGACATCTCAAATAAACAACCTAACCTTACACCTAAAGCAATTAGAGAAAGAAGAAAAAAGAAACCCAAAGTTAGCAGAAGGAGAGAAATCTTAAAGATCAGATCAGTTATAAATGAAAAAGAAATTAAGGAAACGATAGCAAAGATCAATAAAACTAAAAGCTGGTTCTTTGAGAAGATAAACAAAGTTGATAACCATTAGCCAGACTCATCAAGAAAAAAAGGGAGAAGACTCAAATCAACAGATTTAGAAATGAAAAAGGAGAAGTAACAACTGACACTGCATTAATACAAAGGACCATGAGAGCTTACTACAAGCAACTATATGCCAATAAAGTGGACAACCTGGAAGAAATGGACAAATTATTAGAAAAGCACAAACTTCCAAGACTGAACCAGGAAGAAATAGAAAATATAAACAGACCAATCACAAGCACTGAAAGGGTAAAAACCATATAATAATCACAATAGATGCAGGAAAAGCTTTCAACAAAATTCAACACCATTTTTGATAAAAACTCTCCAGAAAGTAGGCATAGAGGGAACTTACCTCAACATAATGAGGGCTACATATGACAAACCCACAGCCAACATCATTCTCAATAGTGAAAAACTGAAACCATTTCCACTACGATCAGTAAAAAGACAAGATTGTCCACTCTCACCACTATTATTCAACATAGTTTTGGAAGTTTTAGCCACATCAATCAGAGAAGAAAAAGAAATAACAGGAATCCAAATTAGAAAAGAAGAGGTAAAACAGTCATTGTTTGCAGATGACATGATATTATACATAGAGAATCGTAAAGATGCTACCAGAAGACTATTAGAGCTAATCAGTGAATTTGGTAAAGTAGCAGGATACAAAATTAATGCACAGAAATCTCTTCCATTCCTATACACTAATGATGAAAAATCTGAAAGAGAAATTAAGGAAACACTCCCTTTTACCACTGCAGCAAAAAAAATAAAACAACTAGGAATAAACCTACCTAAGGAGACAAAAGACCTGTATGCAGAAAACTAAAAGACACTGATGAAGGAAATTAAAGATGATATAAAAAGATGGGGAGATATACCATGTTGCTGGATTGGAAGAATTGACATTTTGAAAATGACTATAGTACCCAAAGCAATCTACAGATTCAATGCAATCCCTATCAAAATACTAATAGCATTTTTCATAGAACTAGAACAAAAATTTCACAATTCTTATGAAAATACAAAAGACCCTGAATAGCCAAAGCAACCTTGAGAAAGAAAAATGGAGCTGGAGGAATCAGACTCCCTGTCCTCAGACTATACTACAGAGCTACAGTAATCAAGAGAGTATGGTAGTGGCACAAAAACAAAAATATAGATCAATGGAACAGCATAGAATGCCCAGAGATAAACCTACACACATATGGTCAGCTTATCTTTGATGAAGGAGGCAAGAATATACAATGGAGAAAAGACAGCCTCTTCAATAAGTGGTGCTGGGAAAACTGGACAGCTACATGTAAAAGAATGAAATTAGAACACTCCCTAACCCCAGACACAAAAATAAACTCAAAATGGATTAAAGACTTAAATGTAAGGCCAGACACTATTAAACTCTTAGAGGAAAACACAGGCAGAACACTCTATGACATAAATCACAGTCAGATCCTTTTTAACCCACTTCCTAGAGAAATGGAAATAAAAACAAAAATAAACAAATGGGACCTAATGAAACTTAAAAGCTTTTGCTCAGCAAAGGAAGCCATAAATAAGAACAACAACAACAACAAAAAACATAAACAAGAAAACCCTCAGAATGGGAGAAAATATTTGCAAATGAACCAACTGACAAAGGATTAATCTCCAAAATATACAAGCAGTTCATGCAGCTCAATATCAAAAAAACAAACAACCCAATCCAAAAATGGGTGGAAGACCTAAATAGACATTTCTCCAAAGAAGATATACAGATTGCCAACAAACACATGAAAGGATGCTCAACACCACTAATCATTAGAGAAATGCAAATCAAAACTACAATGAGGTATTACCTCACACCAGTCAGAATGGCCAACACTAAAAAATATACAAACAGTAAATGCTGGAGAGGGTGTGGAGAAAAGGGAACCCTTTTGCACTGTTGGTGAGAACGTAAATTGATACAGCCACTATGGAGAACAGTATGGAGGTTCCTTAAAAAACTAAAAATAGATCTACCATACGACCCAGCAATCCCACTATCGGGCATATACCCTGAGAAAACCATAACTCAAAAAGAGTTATGTACCACAGTGTTCACTGCAGCACTATTTACAATAGCCAGGACATGGAAGCAACTTATGTGTCCTTTGACAGATGAATGGATAAAGAAGATGTGGCAAAAAGGAACGAATCTGAGTTATTTGTAGTGAGGTGGATGGACAAACAGTCTGTCATACAGAGTGAAGTAAGTCAGAAAGAGAAAAACAAATACCATATGTTAACACATATACATGGAATCTTAAAAAAAAAAAAGGTTCTGAAGAACGTAGGGACAGGACAGGAATAAAGAAAGAGACGTAGAGATAGAGAATGGGAGACACAGGGAGGGGGAAGGGTAAGCTCTGAAGAAGTGAGAGAGTGGCACTGACATATATACACTACCAAATGTAAAACAGATAGCTAATGGGTAGCAGCTGCATAGCACAGGGAGATCAGCTTGGTGCTCTGTGACCACCTAGAGGGGTGGGATAGGGAGGTTTGGAGGGAGACGCAAGAGGGAAGAGATATGGGAACATATGTATATGTGTAACTGATTCACTTTGTTATAAAGCAGAAACAAACACAACATTGTAAAGCAATTATACTCCAATAAAGATGTTAAAAAAACCCACAACTCTCTTTCATTCATAGTGACAGTGTGTTTGTGGGTAATGACTGCTAATAATATACTTTGGAGTGCAATGATGCAAAACTAATTGCTTCATTGAAAAGATTTTGAGAATCCTTCTGATCCAATTTCTCTAGTTCTTTTTAAAAAGGTGAAGGTTCATTTAAAAGGTCAGAACAATTTAAACATCTATAAAAAAGCTCCCTCCCTTCCAACACACCCCCACATACAAACTTTCTTACATTCGCTGTCCAGAGAACTGTGCTACATGCAGATGGAAGTTGTTGGGATTCAGAGTATGAAATGCAGAAAACACATAGAATTTCATGCTTTTATCAAATAAAAAATTGAATTAAGGTGTCAACATCTATGTTGAAAAAATTATGTGGATAATTATATATCTTGATAATATTTATTCAACATCTACTGCATACTTCAGATACTTCTATCCACATGTATTTAGATAGTAGATGCATATTGCTTGTTAAACTAATAAAATAATGTTTTAGGTGTCCTACCATTCATACCCATTGTATCATTATATCTCATGTCTCCCTGGCCCCAACTTCATGAAAAAAGTGAGAGAATAGATCCTTATTTAATAATAGTTTATATTGTATTATGCTTAAAAGTTCAACCTCTACAGCCGTGCAACGTAGTTCCAAATTTCATCTTCAACTGGTATGACTGCATGACCTTGAACAATTTAACTTTTACCTCAATTTCCTTATCTTTAAGGGAATAATATTTATAACTATCTTATAGTTTTTTTATAGGATTGAGAAAATTATGTAAAGCTTTATCAACTGGCAAATCAGATTGCTAGCATCACTAGCATCATCTTTCTCTTATCTAATACTGTACCTTCCTTAGTAAAATCATGTGATGCTTCCCTCAGCCCTTATATTCTGATTTCCTCAATTGAGGTAGCTTACATATTCCCTTAAAAAAACACTATAGAGACCTCTGACCTTATGACTACTTTTTGTTTGTTTGCTGCTTCGGGAAATGACCTGCAAGCCAACTGTACACACATCTCTTCTAATTATCATTGCTGGTTTGTTTTTTATTTGTGGATTGGTTTGTGTGTGTGTGTGTGTGTGTGTGTGTGTGTGTGTGTGTGTGTGTTTCTAATCACTGAAAGACTCAGAAAATAGGGTTACTTCTCACCAATCTCAGTGCCACTGTGTCTGCTCTGTGTGGCTGTCTCATTCTAAAGCAATGAGGTCATTTCCATCTTTTCTTGTGGTCCTATTACCTCTCCTCTATCTTACCCCAGGAAATGGAAAGCACTTCCTATCCACCCATGGAAAATAATTACCTGGTTTCCACTCTGCTCCTAGCTCTTCCACCCCTAGAATCTCCTTCACTCCACAGACTGCCTGAAATTCAGATCCAGATATATTTTCCAAAGTGGATTTATATCTACTATCTGTAATTCTTCCAATTTCCAAAACCCATACAAATATAACACAATTAGGCAAATACGGTAAAGATGAAAAATGGTTTTGGTGCTCTGATTAAATACCTGTATTCTTGCTTTATTATATTTTTTGGAGTCAGGATTTCTGACTATTGTGCCAGGATATATACATTGAAAATGTTGTTGTTATTTCTATCCATCATTCCTGGTTGTTTTCACTGACAGTGTTGGTAAGGTTATCTAGTTTGCTGGAAGCAGACTATTCAAAGCCATGTGATCTCCTCCTCTGAGGAAAGTAGAAACTTCAGGAAAGGCAATACATTGTGTTAGCTCACTTAAATAGCTGTGGAAAAAGTCTGCACAACAATTTGAAGTACTATTTTGCAGTTTCTAATAAAACTGATAAGTTGCATATCATACATCAGCAAGTCTACCTCTGGGTCCATACTCTTTTACACATGTACATGAGAAGATTTATAATCAAAAAAGTTTATAACCCAATTGTTTGAACTATTAAGTACTAGAAAAACTAAATAAATATTTATTCTAGAAAAATAAAATAGGGGAATGAATAGAGTATACATTAACATGATTAGATCTCAAAAATAACTGATATGGGTGAAAAAATAAAGTTGAAATATAACTTGTGCCAACTTATTTTTAAAAACATATAAGACTATAAACATATATTGTTCATGGATTCATGCATATATGTTAAAATATAATTTAAAAGCATAATTGATGAAATGATGCGATGCAAGCTCAAGCAACTTCAGAGGAAGGTGTTTGGGAATGAAATAGGGTACTGATGGGAAGAATGGATGCATATATTCATTGATTTTAAAATGTAAAGAGTTATTTTAGACTGTTGATTATAACATGATTTGCACTTTTTATATCATTATTTCCTCATTTAAATGCCTTAAACCTCAAGGGAAAATACAAAGTAGATTTAAATAGTGTTCAAAGGAAGGTGAAAAGCAGGACCAGAACGCTGAATTATATAATTACAGATTTATAAACATTAAGTAAAGTTTATCACTTTGCGTTAATATATCATGTACTGCCTTAAAATAACCTTTGAACAACGTCCCTTCAGTGCATGCTTAGTGTAATAGATCCTAATAGTGATGTTTATTTTTCTTTGCTCATCACAAGAAATACATTTATTACCTGTTAAGAGGCATATAATTTATATTTCTTGGTAAATTAGCAAGAAACATTTTGATTTTATTAACATGTAATATTTTTCTCCCAATTCTGTGATAATTATTTCAGACTTGACCTTATGACCTTAAGAACACTGTAAAATCCTATATTCTCTGAACTTGCAATTTGTTTATCCATGACTTTCTTGATACACCAGATGCCTGCCAGAAGGGCAAAGTACAAAGAAGAGCTTTCAACAACACTTCAATTTGAATTCACTTTGTTTAAAACTGTGTTCTGTTTTCAAAATACTTTATTTCTATTTTTTAATTTTTTCCATTGGAAAAAGTCAGAATCCAAAGGCTCAAGGACCCTTCAGTCAGTCAAGTCATGTTCTCATGCCAGAGGTAATGTTGTTAGTCACTTATGCATTGAATAATTTATGCATTATTTTAATACCCTAAAAACTGTTAAAGTGACACTCTTAGGTCTATGTAGTATTTACTCCCAAAAATGTAAGTTCCATTTAATGATCACCATGATTATAACCATAACTCTTTTCTATAGGCAAATTGCAGCAAAATTTTGAGTTGTTTTTGTGAAAAAAATGTTCTAGAACACTGTTTATGGTGCCTTGCAAAGGTTTACGCCAAACCTCTGAGAATTATTAAAAAGTGAACTTAAGTATAAAATGCAAGGCAGTCAATAATGAATACACAGCAATTTGGAACAATTCTCCTCCTGTAAAAATGACAAATGCTATTAAAATTGTGAATGTAAATATATATATATACTTTTAAATATAAAAATTATGCATATGAAACTTATAGATACACATACATAAAACTTTATACGCATATATCAAGGTCCAGGAGAAGACAAAAATCAAGAGGTGAGGCTAGCTTTTAAAGTTGCTTTCACTCTGGGCTGAGAAGCTGAGAAGCAATTTTGAAAGCCTTGAGATGAAAAGCAAAGTTAAAATCCAGGTTCACTGAAACACTGGGAATCTGGTAAACAATCCTCTGCTTATACTTAATTATGTATGTTCCCTACACTGCACAGCTGTACCCTAGGAGTAAACTTGAATAAAAATTAAACTAGGTTTTGCAGACATGGAATCCTGGCTTCAAGTCATTTCTGTGGTCCAGAGAATTTCAACTTGTGAAATTGGTTTACAGTGATTTTAGACTGGTAGTTCCTTCACATGGCTTTAGAAGCAGAAGAAAATTCTCTCTGAGCTAATGTAATATTCTTCTAGTTCTCAAATTATGTCACAAATTTTTTTAAAATACTTATTTCACATCTAAGATATTCTAATCACAGGAAAAGGCAAATCACTGTGACTGAGAACCAGTAGAAATAATTGACAACAGATAAAAGCCCACTGTAGTGAAGGACATTCTTTCTATTGGGGAGAGGAGTTAAACTTTTGAAATGTCATCAAGGAACAGAAAAACATAAGCAGGATATGGCAGATGTGCAAAAGGACCAAATAGAAATTCTAAAAATGGAATACCATTTAATAACCAAGATTAAAAACTCAACAGGTGGGATTAATGGCAGTATTAGAATTAAAATACAGCTTCCAGATTGAAGCACATAGAGACAAAAGTTTGTAAAATTGTGAAGAGGGAAGAGACATGACAAATGTAGTGAGAATATATAACAAAGTTAATTGAAGTAAATGGAAATTAGAAAAGATGTGGTAGAAATTATATACTTTTTTAATTCATGAGGATTTCCTCTAATTGATAAAAAAAAAAGCATCTGTAGATTCAAGAAGACAAATGAATATCAAAAAGGTCAATAAAATGAAATTCATAGCCAAAGACATCATTTGAACCCAAAGAAAATCAAACATAAAAATAAATCTTAAAACAGATTACATTTAAGTTAGCTACAGTTTGCAGCTATTGGGCTCATAAATGATTTCTACCAGCAAAATAGAACCAAGATAGCAGAAGAATATTTTAATATGTGTATAGAAAATAATTTCAAACCTCAAATCTAAATACAAGAAAAAATACTATATAAGAATGAATGTGAAAAAAAGGCATTCCTAGACAAACAAGTCCTGATAAGATCCACCATTAGCAAACCTGTCATAAAATGAATACTTAGAGCTTTCTTCAGGAGGAAAGAAAACAATCTCAGCTTTTAGTTTGGAGATGCAAGAAGGAATGAAGAGCAGCAGAAATAAAAAAGTACACATTCACCAAGATAGACCAAATTCTGGCCCATAAAACACACCTCAACAAATTTAAAAGAATGGAAATCATACAATATCTGCTCTCAGACTACAGTGGAATTTAATCAGAAATAAATAACAGGAAAATTACTGGAAAATCCCAAAATATGTAGAGATTAAACAACATGCTACTAAATAACACATGGGACAAAGAAGCAATCACAAGAGAAATTTTTAAATATTTTGAATAGAATGAAAATAAAAGCACAATTATCAATATTTGTGGGATGCAGTGAAAACAGTGCTTGGAGGAAAATTTGTAACATTGAAAGCATATAGTCGAAAAAAAATCTAAAATCAATAATCTAAGTTCCCATCCTAGGAAACTAGAAAAAGAGAAGCAAACTAAAACCAAAGCAAGCAGAAAAAATACATAATAAGAGCAGCAATCAATGAAATTGAAAACAGGAAATCAATAGAGAAAACCAACACAACCAATACTTGGTTCTTTGAAAAGATCCGTGAACTTGGCAAGCCTCCAACCAGGCTAAGAGAGGAGAGGGCACAAATTGCTCAGATCAGAAATAAAAGAGAGGACATTAAAACAGATCCCATGGACAATAAAATTGTCCCACAAATTTGATAACCTATAAGTAATGGACCAATTCCTTGAAAGGTACAATCTGCCAAAACTCATACATAAAGAAAGAGAGAGTTGGAATAGGCCTATATCTTAAGGATATTGAATCAATAATTAATAACATTCCAAACAGAAAGCCCCAGGCCCAGAAGGGTTCACTGGTGAATTTTATCAAAGATTTAGGGGAAAATTTTACCAATTTTCTATGATCTCTTCAAGAGGATAGAAGCAGAAGAAATACTTCTTAGCTCATTCTGTGAGGCCAGCATTACCATAATACCAAAACCAGACAAAGATATTACAAGAAAAGAAAACTTCAGACCAATATTTCTCATGAACATAAATGCAAAAATCCTAAAGACAATATTAGTGAGTTGAATCCAACAATGCATATAAAGAATTATACACCATGACCAAGTGGGATTTATACCAGGTACACAAGGCTGATTCAACATTTGAAAATCAATTAATGTAATCCATCACATCAACAGGCTGAAAAAGGAAAATCAAATAATCATATCAATAGATGCAGAAAAGGCATTTGACAAAATCAAACACCCATTCATGATAATCACTCTCTCAGTAAACTAGGAATAGAGGGGAACTTCCTTGAATTGACAAAGAATATCTAAAAACGTATACCTAGCATTGTACTTAATGGTGAGAAACCTGAAGCTTTCCCACTAAGATCAGGAACATAGCAAGAATGTCTCCTGTCATGACTGTTCTTCAGCATCATAACAGATGTCTTGCAATAAGGCAAGAAAATGAAATAAAAGGCGCACAGATTGGGAATAAAACTATTTCTGTTTGTAGATGACATGACCATATGTAGAAAATCCAAAAGAATCCACAAAAAAACTCCTGGAACTAAAAAGTGATTGTAACAAGGTTGCCGGATACAAGTTTAATATATAAAAACAATCACTTTCTCTATATCAGTAATAAACAAGTGGAATTTGAAATTAAAGACAAAATACCATTTACTTTAGCACCCCCAAAAAATGAAATACTTAGGTACAAATCTAACAAAATATATTCAAGACCTATATGAGGAAAACTACAAAACTCTGGTGAATACAATCAAAGAACTAAATAAATGGAGAGAGATTCCATGTTCATGGATATGAAGACTCCAAACTGTCAAGATGTCAGTTCTTCCCAAATTAATCTATAGATTCAATGCATTTCCATTCAAAATCCCAGCAAGTTATTCTGTGGATACCAACCAACTCATTCTAAAGTTTATATGGAGAGGCAAAAGATCCAGAATATCTAACACAATTTTGAAGAAAAACAAAGTTGGAGGACAGATACTACCTGACATTTTTCCTATACTACAGTAATCAAGATAGTGTGGTATTAGCAAAAGAACACACAAGTAGATCAATGGAACAGATTAGAGAGCCCAGAAATAGCCTCCCATAAATGATGAATATATGTCGCACAGAGGTTTTTTAGATCAGTGACAATAATTTGTATGATACCGCAATGTATGATACATGTCATTATACATTTGTCCAAACCCACAGAATGTATAACACCAGGAGTTAACCACAGTGTCATAATGTAAAGTATGGACTTTGGGTAACTATGATTTGTTAACATAAGTTCATCAATCTTAAAAAAGGTACCATTCTGGTGGGGGATGTTTATAACTGGGAAGGCTATGCATGTATTAGGGCAGTGGGTGTATGAGAAGACTCTGTGCCTTCCCCTTGATTTTGATGTGAACATTAAACTACTCTAAAAAAAGTCAATTTTTTTAAAGTATATTTTATTATATAAATCTAAATTAACATTGGCTACACAACTATCACAGTAATGTATTATAGGGTTCAAAACAGACTAGAAAAAAATAGGAAAATAGCATTTAAATTGAGGGGAGGCATAAAGCCAACAATGTTTGTACAACATTCATTTTCCCAGATCCTTTCCACCTGCCCCTGTTTCTGTTAGCCTCCCTTCTCAGCTCCCTGAAATCCTTAGCTAAAACCTTTTTGTCACTGGAGCAAAAAACCTATTTCCTTTGCCATGGGTCAGGACAAAACTGAAGCATTGCTTAAACTCCAGAGGTATCATGTGAGGCTTTCTCCCTTCCTTTTCCTTCCTATTTCCTATAATTCTTTTCTGTTTCTCCTGGAAGTGATTCTCCAATACATCACCAACAGATAATACCTAAACTGAGGATCTGTTTCTGTTTCTTAAAGACCTACCTAAGGTAGTTTTCAGTTTGGATTAAACTCTTCTAAATTGTTTATAAATACATGGAAGGGAGTAAAATATCCAAGTAATATCAACTTTGATAAGTCTAGCTTGCATGGTAAAGTCATTAGCCTAATGACCAATTAATAGGAAAAGAGTGTATAGTATCCAAATGAAAGATAAAAAATTAATAATAAAAATAATCAAGTCAAGACTCATAAAACAGCCAGGACAAATAAAAAGCACACTGTAAGCTGGTAAATTTAAAATCAAATACATCACTGGTTACATTATTAATCCTATACACATAATGTTGAGAAAAAGGAATCAAACACATTGAAAACATGCTGTATTATTCCATTCATATTCAATTCAAAACTGTCACACCAAAACCATGGTGCTTAGGGGTTTATACTTACATAATAAAATTGTAACAAAGGAAAGCAAGCAATCACTTCATGAAGAAGTGAAGAAGAAATGTCAGATCAGTGATTACCTTGAGCAGGGAGAGAAGGATTTGCAATCTGGACTAGGAATTCAGGGTTTCTGTCTTTCAGATCCATTTTATTGCACTGGATCAGTGGTGCTGACTTCAAATGGAGGTAGTCTATTTAAGCAAGTTTCATGATGCCTAAGGTGCACAGGCAAGCTGAAATCCCCCATTAGAATCATTTTTTGTATGGCAATTTACACTTTCAGAGTGTTTTACATTTGTATTTTCAGCCAGTGCTCAAAGTCTAAATATTGGTATTAATACTGCTTTGTTTTTGCAAATATTAATACTAAAGTTTTCCAGATGAAGGCACTTACTTTTGAAAGGATTCAGTGACTTGTCCAAAAGACAACTTGGGGCTTAAACTTAGATCCTTTGAATTTTAAGCCTGTGCTTGGCCCACTGTATCACATTACCTCTCTACAATCATATTGTTATGAATAATTTTCTAAATTTTATAAATGCCTCTGGAAATCATGGTATAATGCTTGCATAGTTATAAGGGTTGAAGCAGTATAATATTTTCAAAATTTGTATCGTGTCTGCAAAGGTATAGTAATGAAGCCATGAAGTCCTAAAATCTGATGCTATAACTTCTGATGAGGGTGGTAAAGCTAGACTAATATTTATCTTTAGGTATGATTGCCCACCCTCACTAATTTGAATTTCACCAATTCACACTTCACAGTAATTCATTTAGGGCATTTACTAAACTGTAATAAAATGGCCTGAGCTTTGACTTATCTATAATGAAGGGGTTGGTAGGAAAATTAATACTTGCCCAGAGAATAGTGAAATGACTGAAAAGAATGGAAGGACCATTTTCAGGTGTCCAAGCACTCTAGAAATCATTTACATACAAGCAATTGGATGAGCTAATTTCAACTCATTCTTATCTATTCATTGAAGCTAGTCAGTGTCAGAACTCTAGTGCTTTGTTTGTCTAATTCCAATTATAGAACGTAACAGAGAGTATTGAAAATGCATTTTAGAAAAAAAATGCATTTCATTAAAAGAAAACTACAATTTAGACCTTTCACTAAGGGAAACTAATCCAGATTGGTAACCAGATTAATGAGTTTTCTTTATTTATGACTAAAAGCTTTGTTCTTTCTGGTATATTACAAAAAGGAGAAACCATGATCTAGGTTATAGTTTCTATTCTCAGGATTAATTGCTTTTTTAATTAAGAATTTCTGCCTTGGTTAACTTTGATTATCTAATGAATGTATATTTGCATTTCTGGAAGTATGTAGAAATTTTAAAAATTTTGATTTTAAAACTTGAGAGTCAGGGAATATATAAAATACCAGCCAAGCCAGGATGTTTGGTTAATAATTTAAAATAATCCAGGGAAAAATGAGCAAATATTAGTACAAGTCATGAGATTAAAACTACGTCTGGTAGACCATTGATGTAGCACGTGCTTTAGGAGTTGTTATCAGAGAAAAGTTCAATGAATCAATGCACCAAGTATCTACATGTTCATTGAAGCCTGCTGGAGGTAGGGCAGAAGATACATGAATCATTCAAAAATTATTATAAGAAATTATGGTGTAGAAGCAAGAAAAACATCTGGTTCAAGCTCTGCCACTGCCACTTAAGAACTGTATGGTTTTCTATGAATTACCTTTGCAGCACTTCTTTTTCTTTCTCTGCAAAAATACTGAGAATAATACCTGCATTCCCAAATCCTATAAAGTTGCTGTGAGAATGAAAAATATCAATGTATTTTGAAAATGGTAAGTCGCTCTATAAAAATGAGGTATAAATTAGTTTTAGGAATAGCCTACTACGTCACTAATTTGACCTAGAAAAATGCTGGGTTTGGTGGTTTAGACAAGTCAAGAAAGATCATTTCATCTCTGCCACACTAGCTGAGAGCTCTTTGTCCTGAACCAGCTGAAAATCTGTCAGACATGAGACTCTGACCAAAAGTGCTGGAAAAATGCATGATGGAGTGACACTGAAAATAGCAAAGCCAGGAGGCAACAACATGATTGTACTAATTGCCTAAATATGTATTGCAGCACTGGAGAGACAACTGTTAATACATAAGACTCCCAAGGACAAGTGTTTTCCCATCATCACACAGTAAGAGTTTATGCATGATATCATTTCAAAATTAACTTTGATTTTATCCCTGAGTTTATATTCTCTGTGGCTTAAAGTAGATTTACTCGATCCCTGTTGCTCTAGATCAAGTTGATCGTCTAAGCCCCAAATAAAAGAAACGTTTGTTCCTTTTTTCTTTAGAAGCTACACAAGTTTTTGGAATGACACTAAGATAAATTATTAAAAATTTCCAATAGAATAAAGAGCACAGGTGTCAAATGTGTTGTAAGTTATTCTGACAGCCCAAGGCAACAAGCTGCAAACAATTTGTACAGGCATATTTCAAGAGGCATCACTCTCCAAACTCAGAGCTAAAGTTTCCATGGAAAGTTATACATGTAAGTGAGCTTAGGTGATGAAAATTCTTCATCTGAGAACTGCAACTGGCCTCACAAACTCAAGGCATAAATTAGATAAGGTTCCATGGAATCAGTATCTATGTAATAATATAGAGAATAGTGAACTAGTTCTTATCTTCTGGAAACTTCAGTGGATTTAGTTTTCTGAGAAAATTTAGACTAGTGGAAACTTGAGTTTCCATAGGATTGAGTTGGAGGATAAAGATTCTAATTCCAATTCCATTAGTAAGTAGATATTAAATCTTGAGCAAATAAAATAAATTCCCTAAGCCTTATTTTCCTTATCTATGAATAAGATGACAGATAATGGAAAAAGTATTATCTATCAAATGACTTTGTTAAGATAATCAGATACAGTTGTAAATCCCAAATAGTCAGAACCTACTAAGTGCTAAACAATGTTCATTAAATTGAAGTTTTAAATATTGCACTGTATTATTTATATAGGTGAGATTTTTTTCTATTTGATTTTGCACAATCACTGTGTATGTATGTTGATTTGTTTCTCATTGTTTTAATGGCCCATCCCCTGAAGGAACATGTAGATAGCCGCTCCAACAATTTGCTGGATCCCTTTTTCTTCTTTTGCCCTTGCTTTTCTTCTGTCAATCTTTCATCTCTCATCTCTGCCTTTCACAATAAACATGCTGGACAGGCCTCTCCCTGGATCAGCACTAGTGTTCTCACTGACGGAGCTGTCATTTTCTTTGTCTACAGCTTGTTAAACTTCAGTGATTTAAGAAAACGCTTCCTGGCTCAACTCCCCTGAGTTCAGCAAATATGTTTCCACTGCCCTTGTTATTTCTCTTCCTAATTGCTAACAGAAAAAAAAAATCTAGGCAGTAGAAACTGCAGAAGGTGCTACTTTATAAGGTCACTTCCTATAGTCTTTGCAGAAAAACTGAATTTCCTTTGTTCTGTCTTTACCATATGAGATAGTTTTAAGGAATTATAGTTAAACACGTTGAGAATCACTATGTTGAGATGAGTACTGTTTGGGAGTATCTTCCCATTATTCAAAAAATCCTTTCTTGTATGGTTGTCTGCCTGGGTTCAAATACTGACTCTGATACAACCTATGATCTTGGGAGTAGTACATGAATTCCGAGTCTCTTGAGTTCCCTGTCTGTAAAATGGGAATAAAAATACGATATGTGTCATAAGATGGTAGTTAGGATTGAATGAGCTAATGGTTGCAATGACTTAGAACACTATTACACATGGTAAAACTATTATACATTAACCATTATTACTGGTATTCTATCTTCTACAACATATCACATCACTTATACCTTAGAGGGTATATTCGCTACCTCTCTCATAACTACCACACAAAGTCTACTTGAATGTATGATATATGTACTACCTATATATACATATACAACCAAATTCACACATAAATAATCATTAATAACCTTCTAAATATTTTGGTCAGCTGTCTTTATTTTCTCAGTGTAATTGGTAATTGGCTGAACTAAGGAGAGATAAGGAAGCAAGTCAAAGAGTATTGGACAACATACTATGCAAAAAGGTACTCCTAATGCTACCACAATCCTTTTTCAATAACAGTAGGAACAATGGTTCTCTTCTACTATCTTCTTAGTCACCACATGTTACTGAAGTCCTCCTGCACATGGACTATACCATAGTCCTCGTAAAGTTTAGAAAGGAGAGGGGTGAGCAGAGAATATGGCAAGGAGTCTTTATTTTTTAATTATTCAAGTATAAATATTATGTATAAACCCTACACCTGCATATGTTTGTTTGGAAAATACACTGTATTCTTGGCTAATAAATATCACAACTTTCTTTTGAGATTTCTATTATTTTGATATTCTGAGATACACTGAATATGATAGAGCCAAACTATGTAAACTATTCAAATAAATATAATTTATGAGTACAATTTAGTACCACAATTCTGGGTTAAATATAATGATACTATGTCATTTCTGTGACTGCTTCCCTAACAATCTGAAAAGAAATGTAAAGAGCTTCAACTCAAAGGTCAGAGAAATCTGTGTTTTAATTCCATCACCACTACATACTTATCTGTGAGACTGAAGGAAAACTACTCAGCCTCTCTGAACCTCCATTTCCTTTACTGTAAAGTGAGGATTATAATGCTTTCAACATCAGAAAGCTGTTATTAGAGGAAATAAAAGACTAACTGCATGCTCAGCTCTGCTCTGCACAGAGAATATTTGA
Source organism: Lagenorhynchus albirostris (assembly GCF_949774975.1). NCBI lineage: Eukaryota > Metazoa > Chordata > Mammalia > Artiodactyla > Delphinidae > Lagenorhynchus > Lagenorhynchus albirostris. The sequence continues at coordinate 61,276,107 of NC_083101.1, read as the reverse complement.
CCAAAGGCCCCCAGCTGCTGCCCTCGGAATGCACATGGCACTTGTGTGAGGCCATGCTTCCTGGGGGCTGCTCCTGGGGGCTTAAGAACAGAAAGTATTCAAGATAAGGTTAGCTCACTCCTACGGGAAGCAAGACTCCTTCAGTGGAGACTTTGGCCAGGAGATTCCCATGCGAATGGCCAAACCATCTTCAAACTGTGCTGCAGCATAAGATCCTTCATACCCAAGCTTCCTCCTTTCCTCTCTCCTTCATAGTGATCACTCTGTCCTGCAGTTTGAAAAAAAACCAAAAACAAAACCTATTCTCCTCACCCTAACCCATTACGCTTTTGATACACGTCCCACAGTGAATCTATTAACCTTCTTAATCATGCCTTGGAATCTGCTCTTCTGCAAATCCAAACTAACAAATCATATATCACAGCACATGGCACACAGTAAGCACTTTACGAAATGTTTTTAATAACCTTATAGGAATAGATACCACAGGAAAGAAACAATTCTACACATTGTGTAAAGAAAATACACAGAATTTTTATTTTCTCCTACACAAAATTTTTATATTCCTGTACCTAAAATCTAAAAATATATTTCTTTTATTTTATTAATACATTGTAGCAAAATAATCAGTACATTGCATTTTATTTCTATATAGAATTTTCCCCAACACCTTCTCTAGCCATTCTTTATCTTCTCCTATTTCATGCACACATATTTCAATAATTCTGACTATATTTTTTACTTAAGATAGTGAGTTAAAAATTCCAGAACTTAGCCTTGTTCTGTCTAGGTTATTTTAAAGGTATTGAGATCACATGAAAGGGACAAATGAAAAAGAAAGAAAGGAAACATTTCAAGCAATTTAAGTTAAAGTGGCAAAGGAAAACCTGAATTGATTACACTTTTCTTACTGCCAATATTTCCCATGGAGTAATGCATGCATGTGTGTGCAGGTACGAGTGGGGGTGATATCAGAGTGTGCTAAGGAGGAAGAGTGGAAAAAAGTACAAAAGAATGAGAAAGGAAAACAAGAGCATAAGCAATCATGAAAAAATGGAGAAGATTTAATTTCTCCAAAAAATGAAGCATTTCTTTCTTGCTTTACATCAGTTCTCCTCACTTCCTTATGTCTGCACACTGGGAAACTGAAGTTTTGTCATTCTTGCCCTATAACTCCTGGATAGCCACCTTTGACTATGGAGTTACACGTGTTTTGTTTTGTTTTTTAATGCATGCTTATGTAGTATTATTTTAATTCTACAAACTTTATTGGGAACCTCTTATGTAATAAAAATTGTTCAGAACATTAAAAAATAAGTATAATGTGTTCCCTGTTTTCAAAAGGCTCTAAAATGAAGTGTAAGCATTTAAAAAAGTATCATATACTGTGCTAACTGCTTTAGTTGAGGTCTGTACAAGGTGCTCTGGAATGATTAAAAGAAATACTTTGTTCTGCCTTTAGGAGTGGAAATACTACATAAATTGGTAAAATTGCACAGTTTTGAAGACTAGACCTTCTCCAGTGAGATGGGGTCGAGAGCATCTTCTGAGGCAGAGGAAATAATAACATCAATAAATTCATAGTAGCATAATGCACCATAGAATACCTTGAGAATGCCAAGTGAATCCTTGAGATTGGATCTAGGATGGCACAGATGGGAGGTAGCATAGCAAGAGATGAGGCTGGATTGCTTGAAAGAGGTCAAATTATGAAAGTGTAGCACACCACCAGTGTGCTATGCTTTTATTATAGTAAACAGTTAATATCACAGACTTAAGGAGGTTTGTGGATGCCTCTTTGCTTATTTAAACAAATAAACAACCTTCATATCTCAGGTTTATATCCTAGTTGTTTACCCAGTACAACCTTACCTTCTATGCACCATTTTGGAGTATGTAGGAAGTGATTTCAGATATGTAATTTAGCAAGACAAAAATATTAAAACCCATTTAGTTTCTCACTTGTTTTGCATGTCAGAATTCTGCAACTAATTTGGTTTGTATAGTATGTTTTTCCTTCATTTCAAGTGTTGCTGAAAATTATTCTTTGAAAAGCACAAGAACATGCCCCATGTGCAAAGTTAAATATTTTACCTGAGGAATTTGAGATTAATGAATAAGAAATTCTATGAAAATGTAGTTTTTCCCTTTCATCTATATATAAATGTAAAGAAAAAATTTTTATTCTTGTCACAGTGCAATATTATCAGAGTATTCCCTGACAGAACCATCTAAATTAATGCTGTTGCATTCAGGAAACTGACTAGAACTAACAGCTTTGGCTCTATATTCTGTTCATCTGGTAACCATAGAGAGAACAGTCTTCTAGCCCTAGTCTATAAAGGGAAAGAGAGAGAAAGAGAGAGAGAGAGAGAGAGAGAGAGAGAGAGAGAGAGAGAGAGAGAGAGGAATCTCAAATTCCTGATGCCAAGCTTATTGAAATACTCCTCTGACTAGCACTTTTGGGTCAATGATAATTGCAGTTAGGGTCATTATATTTGCAAAATTTAAAACCCTAATATCATGTTAATAGTACTGGCACTTGTTTAGTCATGTCAATTTATTTTTAATCATTAAAACAACTTCCACCAACTTGAACAAGTTTCTTTCTAAGCCAGGTTTTATTTGTGTGCAAACTCCTTTTCACCACTTGAGCCACAGTTTTATTTTATTCAGCACTAGAGCCAGATTTGTATTATAGAAAATATTACATCCCTTTAGGACTTTTAAACAGGCAGACATAACTAAAAACATTAAGATAAAAGAAGTCTTCAATCTCGAAAGGGAGAGTACAGCTCATCTATAGCTCCTTTCATAATGAATCAGGAAACTCAGTCCCTTTAAAGTAAGTCATTTGAACATGCTTAAGTCTAGATTATACATTTCTCATTAGTAATTTGATAACTTCTAAAGGTAAAAAACATCATATTAGCCAGAAAGATATTTTGAGAAAGCTTATGTTTTTAAATCATATTGAAGTTTTTTTTTTCCAATAGTACTTTTTATAAAGATGTGGAATGATTCAATTCTAAATGGACTCCAGTGAATTTTTTTCAACACTGTGTTGGTTTTTGGGGAGACTTATACAAGGTTATGATTCCAAAAAAAAAAGTAACTATTTAATGTAAATATATTTAAAATATGTGAAAAATTCATCAATCTATTTCCTATGCACTACAATAAACCTACTTAATACTATATTATTCAATTATAAATACCATGCAGTCATTTGAAAAATATATTAATTACCAATGGTGTTACTCTTCCTCTAATGCATTCGACCCTGCAATGTATTTTCTTTTTCCTATGTATGTATGTGTACTATAAGACTAAGGTGAAAATAGTAAAATTTTCATTACATAAAGTTTTCATATAAAAATTTCAATATTTTAAATTGTCAAAATCCACAGTAATACAGGCAATACAGTTGCCTAGAGATACTTTTTTAGACTCGATACTACCCTTAAAATTTATTTAATGGAAAATTCTATGCATACATATGTTTATCCCCATCCTTGACATATTAATATAATTTTTGATTAATTTTCCACTATTATCTGTTTTAGAATGAAACTCTGTAAAACTTTTGATGAAGACATGAAAGTTAAAGGAGACATCCTATTTAGACAGAGTGTTCTATGTTTTCACCTATTGTTTATTTTTGTCGCCCTTCTCGTGATCTCTTTTATGATCAATGTATCAATTTCTGCAAATAAGTTAACCAGAGTTTTGAACGGGGTTGCATTGAATCTGTACATCTATTTAGATAATACTGTCATCTTAACATTTATTTCTTCCAATCCATGAAAATGGGATACCACTCCACTTATTCACATCATTTTAAATTCCTTTCAATTTTTGCTGTACAGGTCTTGCATTTCTTTTGCTAAATGAGTTTCTAAGTTAAAAAAAATTATATTGTAAATGGAGCTGTTTTCAGATTGTTCAGGTTGTACAGAAATACACATGATCTTGTATCTGCAAACCTCCTTCCTATTTAAGGGAGGCTTGCTGGATATAGAATTCTTGGTTGATAATCTTTATTTTTTCAGCACTTTGAATATGTTACCCTATTGCCTTTTGGCCTCCATGGCCACTGATAAGGAGTCAACTGTTAATTATGTTGAGATTTCCTTGTTGATGATGTTTTCCCTTCTTTCAAGCTTCACTCTTTGGTTTTGGTATTTGACCGTTTGTCTATGATAATATGTTTATGATTGTATCTCTGAGCTTATTGTACCTGGAGTTTGTTAAGGGTTTTAAATGTGTAAATTAACACTTCCCTTCAAATTTGATAAGTTTTGGGCATTATTTTTTCAACTATTCATTTGCATCTTTTTTTTCACTCTGGTTTCTGATAGGTGTAGTTGATAGTGCGTCATATGTCTTTAAGGTTATGTTCTTTTTCTTAATTCTCTTTTTCTCTTTTCTTTTCTTCAGACAGGAAAATTTCCTTTTTTTTTTGAATTTTGTTTTATTTACTTTTTATACAGCAGGTTCTTATTAGTTATCTATTTTACACATATTAGTGTATACATGTCAATCCCAGTCTCCCAATTCATCCCCCCACCACCACAGCCCCCGCCACTTTCCCCCCTTGCGGTCCATACATTTGTTCTCTATATCTGTGTCTCTACTAGAGACAGGATAATTTCAATTGACCTTTCCTCAAGTTTGCTAAATTTTTTCTTCTATCATTTCTAATTTGCTTCTGAATTTTTTTATTTCACTTGTAATTTTCAACTCAAGAATTTCTATTTATTTTTTAATAGTTTCTTTACCTTTATTGATATGCTTTATTTTATAAGCTTTTTTTGTTTTAGATCTTTAGAAATGTTTTTCTTTAGTTGTTGAACATATTTATAATGACTGATTTTAAATCACCTTTCAAGTCCCATATCTAGGTCACCTAAGGGAGAGTTGTTATTGCCTGTTTGTCTCCTCCACACATACAGGGCAATACTTTCTCTTCTTTTTTGCATGTCTCATATTTTTTATTGTATATGGGACATTTAAAATATTTTTTAACTTTTATTTTATATTGGAGTATAGTTGATTAACAATGTTGTGTTAATTTCAGATGTACACCAAAGTGATTCAGTTATACATGTATCTATTCTTTTTCAAATTCTTTTCCCATTTTAATTATTAAAATGAGGCAAATCTGGGAATCAGATCTCTCTCCTCTTAGTGTTTGTTGTTGTTGCTCTTTATTGTTGCAGCTTGTCTTGGCTCTCTTTCTCTGTTAAGTGACTTCCCTGAACTAATTCCCTAAAATATATTTTCTTGGTTGTGAATGGCTAGTATAATTGATTAACTTAGTGGTCAGATAGTGCTTGGATAGGGATTTTCTTAAATGCCTTCAACCAATACATCTTCCACACTTTGCTAAAGGGCTTTTTATGTGTGTTAGGGAACAGCTGTAGTATTCATCCAATTTATAACTCTGCCTCCGGCTTTACGTCCTCATTACACAATGTCTCAAGGTCAGACAGAGTTGAAAGCTTAAGGTCTCTTTACATCTTTCCTGTGCATTCACAAAGCTCTATACATGTGTATGGTTTTTTAGATTTCCAGGAATAATCCTTTGAATATTAAAGATTTTCAAAAACCCTATTTATACACATTTCGATCATATTTTTCTTTCATGCTTTTTGGCCAGCCTCTTGTTTGCCCCCATGGGTACTGCCACCTCAGGCAGCTGTGATGTCAAACAATTGTCACTGACTTTTCTACAAACACCCTGAAAATAGGCCTTTTTCTTACTGAAGAAGTTTGGGTTCAGATAAAATATATACAAACCCTGTGAATCAGACTTGTCCATAGAGTCTTCAGGCATGTGAAATAGTGACAATTCTTGAGAATGGATTATTTATGGTGAGCTAGAAATTGATTCTATCCTCCTCCAATGTCTGCTAGTCTTCTGATTTTCATAGCTATGGAGGTTTTAAGGCTGCTGATTTTTATATCTATTGCAGGACTGGAAAAAGAGAGTCTGATAAGAGATTTATGGGGATAGAACAAGATAAAATGGCACAGAGTTTACTATTCTTACTGTGATTTAGCTGTTTTGCTAAATAAACACTCCTCAATTGTTGTGATCATTGACTAATTTCCAATTTGAAGAGGTTGTTTTTGACATTTTTGCCAGTGTTCTTGTTACCTTTATTGAAGACAAGATACTTATATAGTTTTTGTTGTTGTTGTTGCTTGTTTTTTTAATCCACCATTCTGGACATTCTTTCCCCCCTCGCTCTGATTTTTATGAAAAGAATATATAAATACCTCTCCACCTGTATGTTAGCCAAATGAATGTGTAAGGCAAAGAAAGACATGTATTGAATAATTTGCTACATGATTATTATGCTAAATTTTATTGTTATTTTCTAGTGACAGGTTACCACTCAAAAATAGAGAACTGTTGAATCTCAAATAGTGTTAACATTTGTATAAAAACTTCAGTTTTTAAGGAGACAATACTTTGGTCCCATTTTTATCTCTATATGCCATGACTCTCCTATCAATACCTAATGCGCCATAATGCTTAGGCTATACGATATTTAAATTTGTCTATCTACCTACCTCTGTATGTGTGTTTAAAAACAGCATACAGCCTAATAGTAATTATTAGCTATCTACTGAAGATTTTAAGTGTGTATGTACATTTTTTGTTAAGTCTACTAAATTGCAAACTGTATGTGTGTAAGATGAGTGTGTATGATTGTATGTGGCTGTATTTAACTGTCTTATTATACCTGCTGGGTCTTTTCTTAGTGCCTTGTAATTAACAAGCACTCAATATTATTTCTGAATAAAATAGAATTGCCAGTCATTATCCAATATCTAGTGGCTCTGCTAATATTTTTCCATATGTGAATAGATAATTAACGTTCACATTCATATTTACCTTTGTTATTTAATGTTAGAATAGCATACTCCTAACATTCCCCAGGTGTGTTACTAATATCACTATTTGCACAATTCTCTTTAAGGTATAAGGATGAGAACATTAAGTTTGTATACATAAGACAAGCATATATTCACTTGTGGAAAAATTTATCTGGATCTTGATTCCTAAATGTTGCTGTATTGACCATCTATACATTTCTCTCTACCCATTTTGTTTATTCATTCATTATTCATATGCTTTACTTTTAAATTTGAATTTACATATCCTGCTTTTAACCCACTCCAATTTCTGATTTTTTATCTTATTTTATAATAAAAAATTGTTATGAATCTACTCAACCAGCCAAGGTTTTTCCTATACACTGACAATTATCTTTTATGTGTTTAGCACTGTGCCTTTCCATGACTCTCTTAATCAGTTCACTGGATTTTACCTAATCTTTTCTTTCTCAGCTGACCCTCATCCCTCCATGTCAATTAAGAAAAATAAGTCATACATCAAACACTTCTCCTAAAGGGAGGTGAGATTTATATCTTCTCCCTTGATCTAGGAAGTCTAATGCCTGCTTGGACCAGTTTAGTACAGCATGCCTGGCACTATATGACTTCTGAGAACAGGTCAAACAATGCTCTGCAGTCTGCCTGATTCTCCTGGAACATTTGTGCTTAGAATGCTCCCTTTCAGAAACCAGCTGCCATAAAGTGAAACACCCAAGCCTCACGGATAGGCCATGTGTAGGCATGCTGGTTGACAGACTCAGGTGAGACCATCCTTCATGTTATCACAACCTATTTAAAAGACATATGGTGAAATATTGTTCAGATAATTTCAGCTCCCAAGTGTTCACATCATCTGCAACTAACTGAATCCTCACAGCTGAGGCCTCAAATATGTATGGCAGGGACAAGCCATTCCATTTCGCTCTGCCTGAATTCCTGAATCACAGAATCTGAGTATAATAAATTGACTGTTGTTTTATGCCACTAAATTGGGGTTGTTTGCTTTACATCAAGAGAACTAAAGTATCTGGCCTAATCCCAAGCCCTATCTACCACCACACACACTGCTCTGTGAAGTCCTGGCAAGTATAGTCTGACAATTAGTATATCAGTCTTAGAAGAATTTTAAGAACACCATTTCTTAGAAATTCACTGGGTGACATATATTTTCTTTCCTTCTCTCTAATGTACCTTTCTCTTGAAGGTGGCATCACGGTTCAAGGATATAAATTAACACATATCACTGGACCCTTGGCTTTCACATTGTGACAATATATAGCACCATATATCTAGGGAAAGGTAGAAAGTGTCTAAGGAAAGACTGGAACTCAAGATACTCCCAATGTATCATTACATCACAGCTTTTACTAAAACCGGGCACCAACCTGGTTTTGAAAACTTACTGTCAATAATTTGAAATGACTGGCCCATGAAGTGGTAATAAATGCTCAGTAAGAACATTGGTTTTATATTAAATCTGTCACCTATATCTATTTGTAATAGCAAAATATATACAAAGAGATTGCCTTCCCACAATCATTTCTTTGCCTTCCGTTTAATGTTGTTATACATATGCTTTATGTCACTGTAGTAGTTTAACTGCAATTTGTTCTACCCCATTAATGGAAATTTGTTACAATAAGTGATGAAAAACCCAATCTAAACCTGTAGACTCTGGTTCTGAGCCATCAGCACAAGATATTAGCTAATCCTGTGCTATATAAATAAAAATGAAACTTAGTTAGCCATTGAACTCAGTGGTGAAATAACCAAGAAGGTTAAGAGCAACAGTATATAAACTTAACAAAAGATGAGGCTTCCTACTATGCTAATTGGGAGATGATGCCTTTAAAGTAAGAGTAACCATTTCTCTACATTGATGATTTATATATCCAGTGCTATATTATAGAAACCAAGTAGCAATTTAGTGAACTTAGAAGAAATTAATTGAAACTTCTATATTTCTTTGGTTTAGCTTTAGAAAAAATATATAAATTTTATAAACTTCTTTCCTCTTTGGACAAACTATTATAAACCTTTCTCTAAATTAATCAATAAATATTTATTAATGTTAATTTCAAAAGATATAGTTCATACATTGAGCCACATTCTGTTCCTTGACGTTATTTGTAGTTGAATAACAAATCAACCAGAGTGCACATTAATTTAACATTTGTTCTTCCAAAAAATGATAAGCTATATTGAGCACCTATTCTATTCTATATAAGGTATCCTCAGAGATGTGTAGGTGGAAAAAATTTAAAAGTAAGTTAAAGGTCAGAGTTAGAAAATAAAACACCTATAAATAAAATATGACAAATGAAAGGGGAAGGAGATATTAATTCATATTTTCAGAATAACGATGAAGCATATGCTTCTTACATACATTTTTTTTCCTCAGAATTTCACTAAAAACCTTATAAAATAGATTGGTCAAATATGTCTCTAAAATTGTAGGCAGCTATAAAAGCACAGTAAGAAATTAATTTGGGGAGAAATGCAAGATTACAAGAGCCGAATGAATGTGAGGGTAACTTTAGGGAATTTTTAAAACAAATTGTACTGAGATAATTGAAAAGGAGGAGATCCATTTCATAATTTGGATGTTTCTATAACACAATAATATGCAATAGTTTATGGGTTTAACAAATCTAAAAAAAGCCCTTCCTTTCAATTTCTGCCTTGTCCAGATTCATGCATGACAAAGCCTCTTATAAATCAGATTGCTGAGAATAGTATTTATTTTTTAAAACTGCCTTTTAAAAGTCTGTATGTTAAAATTAGTTTAAATCTATGGAAGCATATGCTGAACCTAGAATTAGGCAAATTGCAGTGAAAATATATGCCTTGGTTTCTTGTTTGGTTAAACAAGAATTACGTAGATATGGCAATATTTGCAAGTAAATTGATTATAATAATTGAATTATTTAAGAATGCTTAAAGTCAATCATAAAACAATGCTTTTCTTAATAGTTAAAAATATCTGGGGCTATTATTATAATAGTCTATATACCGTGATGGATAATTTAACCTATAACTTCAAAAGAGTGCCTTACTGGAAACAATAGAGAATATCAACTTCATGGATTCCGAATTAATCAGGTTTTATTTTCCAATCAGTTGACTACTCAATATGAAAATTCACAAATCCATTCCATTAGCTTGAATTCATTTCAATAAATGTGTGGGTCAGATATATTGCCAGGCACTTGGAATACTGGGATTGAATACAAAAGCAGTCTGTTCTATCAAGAAATCTAATATGTATTAGGGTATAGAGATACAGAAAGAAACAAATTAAAGAACAATGCCAGAAGCTTAATGATCAAAGGATGTATTAGGTACAGAGATCACAAGATGAAGGAGCTGTCTATTCTATTTTGAGAGAGGTCAGGGATGTCTTCCCTGAAGAAATTCTTTCTGATTTGTTTTTCAAGAAATAATTGCTTCATTTTGTGGCATGGAAGGAATAGTTATTACAAGTAGAAGGAACAACTGTGAGGAAAGTATGGTAGAACAGAAATTTGATTTTAATGCATTGTACTGCTGTGTCAGTAAGTGAAATGCGAGTTATTTGAAAATACACACACACACCCGGAATGTGTCCTGCCACTCTGACCCCATAAACTGGAAAGGGCGACATCCATATCCATAAGAAAAGTCTCACAGTGCTGTTATGATAACCAAATTTCTTTAAATTTGTTCTTAACATCGCATTCTCAATCCTAGCTCTCTATAACATGATGTCAACCATTTTAATAGTGCCTTAAATAGGATGGCCAAAAAATATCATTTATATTGATTTGCTTTTCTAAAGTGAATGTAAAAATGGGAACATATGTATATGTATAACTGAGTCACTATGTTATAAAGCAGAAACTAACACACCATTGTAAAGCAATTATACTCCAATAAAGATGTTAAAAAAAAAAAGTAAATATGTATGCTGGGATAACTGGCACCAAACGGGACTGTCACAGTTCAGTGAGAATGTGTAGTAACACCACTTCTACCTTTCCTCCCCTGTCAATCCAGTCTACTTTCTTTTTTAAACTGATCTGTGTTTAGTAGAAACTGACTGGATCTTGATCACTTTGTAAAAGTTTTAACAGTTCCCTATTATCTATTAGACAGGGGGAGATTAGTTTTTAATGAGGATTTCTACTTCATAGCTTCAATTCCAGGTTCAGCTGTTACTATCTCTACATGTACTCAACAAGAGAGTCAAACTATTTGACTCATTATTATTTAAAGTATATCAAGGAAATATTTTCACATTAAATTGTTTGTGGTGCTTCCCAACACAATTTGTCCTGTTTTTATTCTTCCTATCTTCTGCCCCTCTCTCTTCACTTAAGAAGCAACAAGGACTTTCTATAAGCATTGCCACCAGTGTAAGTTTGTTATTACAGAAAGATGTGGAAGAAGAAAAAAGTACAGCTTGGTTTTGAATTGTGGTTAAATTCTCAGTTTTCAGACCTAAACACCATACATTTGAAAGAAAAGCCTTTGGGAATCAGTAGAGCATGAAAATCTAAAGCTAAGATTTATACCATGAACAATAGATTTCCAGTGGAATAGAGGAAAGATCCAGATTGTTCTCCCCTTAGAAGGATAGATTAAAACTGCTAGGGCTGTGGTAGGGAGGGAAGAAAGAAAACAACCCAGGGTATAGAGGGAGGGTTAGCTAAGATAAAAGAACTGGGTCTGGAGGGACTCATGAGCAAAAACATAGACTCTACATTATGGTCCCAAGAAGAATGAGCACTTTCCTTTCTTGGCTCCAAGTAACTGAGGTGGGAGCCAAGTTCTCATTAGTGGTTATTAGAAACAAGGAGGTATCTTGCTTGTGTTGACTGCAGTATTATCTATCCATTTTATGGTCAAGTAGTGAGGGTCTCTCAGCTGCAGGAGCCAAATGCTGCTGGTCAATAGCCCACTAAGAGCAACATAAAGACATTTGTCTCATGTGACCTAACTTGTCTGGATATCTCCCCTTTAAAGAGGCAGTGAGGTCTTGAAAACCTTGAATACAAGAAGAGTAAATGTGAAAGGAAAAGGGAACTCTTCCCACTCCTTTCCTTTAATCTTCCATCTGCCTGCGATCCCAGAGAGTCAGGACCCAAAGTTGCCTCCTATCTCCCCAGAGACATTAAAGCGCCCATCACTACTTTTTGTGAGGACAATTTTCTGCTTCTATTCATACTCCCCCTTTGCCTGAATTACTGTCTCTTGAACTCTTGCTGCTATATTGTATTTATCAGCAAATGAATCAATATAGATACAGACTACTTGAAATCTCTAGTTGTTATTGGGTCTAGCCATTACCACAAAATATTCTGGCTCTCAGCCTAGACTTTGTAATCAGTCTCACAAGTAGACATTCACCAAATGAGGATTCTTGGAAGTCCTGGAAGGGACTCAACTGTAGTGTATTAATCTCTGTAAATTCTAGAATCCTTAACAATCCCATGGTTTTGTTTCAGTCTGATGGGGTCTTAGCCATGATCAATATTTAAATTAATGCTGTTTACTATCCAATTGAATATAGTTGAAACATAATTCAGACAAGATCAACTGCTTTCTTGCATCTGTATGCCTCTTACCTAGAATATCACTGTGAAAGTTCTTTTTTTTCTGATACATAATAATCTGTATGATATATGAATTTTAAATATTTATTTATATTTGTTTTCAAATATATATTCACACCCTGATTTTCAGTGGTTTACTCATTAGATATACATGGAAAAATAGACTTAAGAATTTGAAGCTGTCTCTTTAGGTGATGATTTGTACCTATGCATATTTTTTTTAATGGTAAAAAACAAAGAAGGGAAACAATTTGATTTTTACCTCTTCAATGTGACAAAACTAACCTCTTTTCTGAAACAAAAAATTAACTATTTTTACTTGGGAATATCACACAGTTATATTAAAATTGCATTGAAAAGAGATTAAAATACACTTTTTAAAGGAAAGTAGTTGTTTTCCCTGAAAGAGTAGGTGACTATTTCTATTCTCTGACAGTAGGGGAGGTTCCATTATTTAAAATGTTACATTATACCTCTGCTGAGAGTGACATAAGCAGTCAATTCACTGAGAATGAGAGCAACAGGAAGGCAGTTGTATTCATTTAAACCAAGAAAATTTACAGAAAGCATTTATCACAAGATGAACTATAAGGTACTATTTTAGGAGTGCATATTATCCAACTAGTCATTGGCATATCACAACAAACAAACAAAAAGGATTAAAGGTATTCAGAAAATTTTTCTTTTCTTTATAGCTGGCATACAAGAAATAATGAACTTGGTTTTCTATGTACCCACAAGTGTCATTAACAATGCAAAAATTAAATGCGTTTACTAATACACTCCTCGAGTATTCATTGGTGTAGCAAGTGGAAATGCTGAACAGTGACACACCTGCCACCTCCAAACATACATGCAGATGTTTATCATTCAAGCGATGGTTTATTTCCCTAGTGAGGAGGCACTAAGTACTGTCTGAGCCAAATTGTTAAGGAAGCAGTTGCCCCCTCATTACTCTCTCCTTTTTTTTTTTTTTTTTTTCTGTTCACTACAGCCTATACTTATCACTCCATAGGAAACTGGGATCCTCAACCTTGGGATGTTAAGGGTCAATAATTTGGGTGCTGCCACTAGGGATATCTATGACACCAGTAATTCATTGCTTCACCCCGTTGTTTTACTAACATATTGTATGTTACCTACATGGTTTTCTCTTATTTAACTGAAGGAGCTTGAAGCTACCAATTTTAATGAACCATTAATAAAACCAGAAATTATATGCAAGCTCTCATAAGTAACTTCCATCAAACTGATTTTAGAGATTAATTAATGGCCTCAACTCTACTTGTAAAACATACTGACTAATGCATAAGCTAGTAGGCTACTCTTTATTACATCTGCACCAATTGTTGATTACCAAGGTTTTATTGGGTTTGCACACAAACCTGTTTAATTTAGATGAAATGTTTTATTACTTAATTATATAATTTAATTAAACCTCATATATATCAGTAAAATATGTATATTAAAAGATAATTATTTTAGAGCAATTATTGAATGGCTTAGTATTTTTGATATTGTGAGGAAAACCACCAACTTAATGAACACAAGAGAAAATAATTTTTTCTTCAGCAATATGGCTCAACAGTTTTTTAAAAAGTGTTAAAGTCACTTGTTGATAAAGTTATATTAAGAAATAGCTGCATAATACAGAATTAGTTTCCATATTACCTACCAAAAAGTAACACAGAAAACATTATATGTACCACAAAATATATAAAGAGGCCAAAGAAAGAGTCATTGTAACTACCTGCAACAAGTCGGGTGGAACTTTTAAGTTTCCAGGGTTTCATTATAAGAAAATCACATACTTAAAACTAAACAATGCAAGTACAGTAAGTCCCCTACATACGAACCTTCAAGTTGCGAACTTTCAAAGATGCAAAAGTGCGTTCCATCAACATCAGGTGTGAGTGAAATTGCAGCTTGCCCTCCATCTCCTATTGCTGATGATCCTTCAGCTCTACCATCTCCCACCTCCTCTCCCTCCTCCAGTCAGTAACTCTTCGTGCCTGTTCACTCAATGCCTGCCCCTGTATGCCAGCTGTTGTACTGTACTTTTCAAGGTACTGTACTGTAAGATTAAAAATGTTTTCTTTATTTTTTGTGTTTGTTTTTTATGTATTATTTGTGTGAAAAGTATTATAACCCTATTACAGTACAGTACTTTAGAGCCAACTGTCTTAGCTGGGTAACTAGGCTAACTTTGTTGGACTTAACGAATGAACTGGACTTACAAACGCACTCTGGGAACAAAACTTGTTCTTATGTAGGGGGCTTACTGTAATATATTACCTGCTTAATATGACACACAAAAATTAGGATGTACAGGCTTTTAAACATTCCAGATAGTTCATAAACAAGAACTTCCTTTCTTATATTTGAAGGAAATAGAATCATACTTTCAAATCCAAATTATTGGAAGTTTAAAGAATGCAACATTTTGGCCAGTGATATTTCATCTTTAATCCAGCCTATGGAACAAGAGGATCTGAATGATAAATGCAAACTTCTTTGAATTCTATTTTGGAAAAAAATGACAGATAATATTATGTATCTTATGGAATTGTTAAAAGTTAGTAACATCAAACATACAGGTTACAATACAGCATTCACAAATTAAAAAATTCCAAGTTCAATAAGTACTGAATTTTGTAGAAATTGTGGCATAAACTTTTGACACCACCACCTCAAAAGCCTAAACTTAAATAAAACTATAAAGAAAATGTTTTAAATAACATAAAAATAATTGGAAATTTGACAATATAAGGAAGATGTTACTAAAAGACTGATTTGTTAGAAAAATTATGTATCATATCATATCATAATTGCAGTTCACAAAGCAGATATATCTACATATGGAAAGGACAAAATAGGCAAGTTAAAACAGTGTACACAGCAGCTAAGTCATCCCTTGGTGTGTTTTTTAATAATAGTTTTTCTTAATAGGCAATAACGTTATGATCAGAAGAGTGGAATTACTAAGCTATCGAAATATTATTTTAATCTAATCATTACTGGTTTTATTTTTTAAGGAGCTCTTTAATGTTTTTTGTTAGAATGATGTATTTATTAACTGTTTTTATGATAATTAGTTTCACAGTTTTTTTGCAAATTATTACTAATTACATGTGCCAAAATGATTGATAAGACAGCATCTTCTTTATAGGGTTTCATCTCTTCTGATATTTTTTCCAATGTTCTAAATAATGTCAGTCTAATTTTTCTACCCACAGTAACTCTATCTTGCCATGCATAGCTTTAGTGCTGAGTTGATCATTATGGAAAAGTTTCCTTTTCTAACCTTTTCAGGCCTGATTTTCCAAAAACCTGCTTGAAATCACCACTTACACCAATGACTAACACAAAACTCTACATGTTCAAATTAAAATTCAATTTCTTCTCCTTTCAAGTTTTTTCTTCTTTGCTTTTTATTTAATTAATGGTATGACTATCTTACCAATAACTTAGACATAAAACACTGAATCACAATAGACTACTCCATTGGTCTACCTCTTCTTCTTATAACTAACTAGTCATCAGTGTATTAGATTATGAGGCCTTACTGTTTTCACCTCTCTAGCTAAATTCTTCATTACTTGACTTATGAACTACAGTAATAAATTCCTAACCCATTGTTTATAGAAAAATAAAGGGGCATGCCCAATTTTCCTTCAAAATTATTTGATGAGTCCCTGCTAAATATGGAGTAAATTGCAAAATTATATATATATTATAAAGCCACTAGAAATTCATCCATATACTAAATTTTCAGTAACATTCCCCATTCTCTCTCTCACTGCTTGTTACTTTCTACTTTCAAAAATATTAATGTAGTCTAATATCTGAGATTGTTTATATATATATATATATATACACACACACATATATATATTACTCATTATTAATACTTTTTGCAAAAATATATCTATTATTTGACATCCAGGCTAGATTTCATCTCTTCAGGAAAGTCTTCAAACGTTTTGATTGATAACATTACATGTTCCTTCAAAGTGTCAAATTTTCAAAATATTATCTGGATTTTAATTTTGAAAATAAAATAAAGTTATCCATCACTAAGCAAGCAGATATAGTAGAAAATATTGGGAATCATTTTGAAGGCATAATTGTACAATTTTTTAAAGATGTCTATTTTGTGCTGGCAGCAGCATTATATTTTAGATGTAGGGACAAATCTTTTTATTTTTTTAATGGTAAATCCTGTAAAAGCCATGAGAGCTACATAGAACATTAGACAAATTCTAACATGCATAATATCTCTACAAAGAGATAGGAAGAGGAAGTAGGAAAAAAAGCAATGTTCATAGATATCTTGACTAAACTTTTTAAACTTTACAAAAGAAAAACAAGTTACAGATTAATAGTAAAATTGTTGGAAACAAGACCAAGAGAAGATCTTGAAAGAAGCAAAACAAAAATCCACAGCACATTAAAAGGATCATACACCATATTCAAGTGGGATTTATCCCTAGGGTGCAAGGATGGTTAAACATATGCAAATCAATAAATGTGATACATCTCATTAACAGAATGAAAGATAAAAATCATGATTATCTCAATAGATGCATATAAACCATTTGACAAAATACAACAACTCAGGTATAGAAGGAACATACCTCAACTTAATAAATGTAATATATGACGAACACAGAGATAACAATACTCAACGATAAAAGGTTTTCCTCTTAGATCAGGAAGAGGACAAAGGTGTCCACTATTACTACTCTTATTCAACACAGTATTTATGTACTATGTCTTAGCTAGAGCAAAAAAGCAAGATAAAGAAATAAAAGATATTGGGCTTCCCTGGTGGCACAGTGGTTGGGAGTCCGCCTGCCGATGCCGGGTACACGGGTTCGTGCCCCAGTCTGGGAAGATCCCACATGCCACGGAGCGGCTGGGCCCATGAGCCATGGCCGCTGAGCCTGCGCATCCGGAGCCTGTGCTCTGCAATGGGAGAGGCCACAGTGGTGAGAGGCCCGCATACGGCAAAAAAAAAAAAAAAAAAAAAAAAAGGAGAAATAAAAGATATCTAAATTGGAAAGGAAAACTTACAACTGTTTGCAGATTATATGATCTTATATATAGAAAATGCTAAAGATCCAACCAAAAGAAATGTTGCAAATAATCAACAAATTCAGTAATGTTGCAGGATATAAAATCAATATACAGAAATTGGTGCTGTTTCTATACCTCCACAATTAAACATCATAAAAAAAAGCAACAATTTCATTCAAAATAGCATAAAAGCAGTAACATACTTAGGAATAAATTTGACCAAGGAAGTGAAATATCTGTACCATGGAAACTACAAGACTCTGATAAAAGAAAATGAAGAGGACACAAACAAATTGAAAGATGTGTTCCTGGATCAGAAGAATGAATATTGTTGAACTTCCCATACTACTCAAAGCCATTTATAGATTCAATAATTCTACAATACCAAAATTCCAATGGCATTTTTCACAGAAATAAAAAGCAATCCTAAAATTTATATGGGTCCACAGAAGACCCCCAAATAGCAAAAGCAATCCTGAGAAAGAAGTTAAAGCTGAAGGTGTCACACTTCCTGATTTCCAACCTAATTACAAAGCTATAGTAATCAAAACCATAAACACAATGGTTTATAAACCATTGGTTTATAAACACACAAACCAGTGGAACAGAATAGAGAGCCCAGAAATAAATCCCCACATACACTGTCAACTAATATTTTACAAGGCAGCCAATAATACTCAATGTGGAAAGTACAGTCTCTTCAATAATGGTGATAGGAAAACTGGATAACCACAGGAAGAAAATAAAATTGGACCCCTATCACACACCACTCACAAAAACTAACTCAAAATGGAATAAAGACTTACACGTAAGACTTGAAGCTATAAAACTTCTAGAAGAAAACATAGAGGAAAAGCTCCTTGAGATTTGTCTGGGCAACAATTTTTTGGATATGACACCTAAAGCACAAGCAACAAAAGCAAAAATCAGTAAGTCAGACTACATCAAACTGAAAATCACAGCATAAAAGAAACAGAGAACAGCAACAACAACAAAAAAATCAACAATCAACAAAATAAAAGGCAAACAAAATGAAACTTACACAACGGCAGAAAATATTTGCAAACCATCTATCTGATAAGAAGTTAATATCAAAAAATATATAAAGAACTCATACAACTGAATACCAAAAAGAAAAAATATATAAATAAAAAAAAGGCAGAGGGACCGAATAGGCATTTTTCCCAAACGAGACATAAGTGGCCAACAGGTACATGAAGACATGTCCTATATCACTAATCATCAAGGAAATGTAAATCACAAACACAATGAAATATCACCTCACACCTATTAAGATGGCTATGATCGAAAAAAAGAAAACATAAATGTTAATGAAGATGTGGAGAAAAGGGAACCCTATGCACTGTTGATGGGAACATAAATTGGTACAGCCACTATGTAAAAGATTATGGAAGTTCCTCAAAAAATTAAAAATTCCTGTATGAAATGAAAATAGGATATCACAATAATACCTGAACTCTCATGATGATGGCAGCATTATTATCAATAGCAAAGATATGAACACAACCTAAGGGTCCTCCAACAGATGAATAAAGAAGATGTGATGCATATATATATATACATACACACAACAGAATATTATTCAGTCATAAGAAAGAAGAAAATCCTACCCTTTGTGACAACATGAATGGACCTTGAGGGCATTATGCTGAGTTCAATAAGTCAGATACAGAAAGAGAAATACTGCATGTGAATACTTATGTGTGGAATCTAAAAAAGCTGAACCCAGAGAAACGGAGAGTAGAATGGTGGTTCCCCTGGGCTTGCATTTGGGAGAAATGGGGAGATGTAAGGCAAAGGGTACAAACTTCCAGTTGGAAGATGAGTAAGTTCTGTGGATCTAATATACAGCACTGTGATTATTGATAACAATACTGTATTATATTCTTGAAAGTTGCTAAGAGAGTAGTTCTTAAATGTTTCCATCATAAAAAAAGAAATGGTAATTATGTGACACAATGGAGGTGTTAGCTAAATGTAAGTTAGTGATAATTTTCTAATATTTAACTGTATCAAATCAACACATTTTATACCTTAAACTTACATAATGTTAAATGTTAATTATATGTCAATAAAACTGGGAAAAAACACAATGTATAATAAAAATATGTTGGCCAAATTATGTAGTATGCAATTAAAAACCTGGCACAGGCTATAAGGTTTCGTTCATTCTATTTCAAATCAAAATTAGACTTCATTTAAAGAAAGAGCATTGAAAAAATATTTTTCTATTTTATGCAGTAACAAATGGATAGAATATATAGAACTATAGAAGTTAAATTATTGATTTAAATCTATTAACTAGAAAACTATCTAAAACAGATAATCAGTCAACTAGTATATGTTCAGAATAACACATATGCAAGTTGAATTTTTATGCAGTATGGTAGAAACTATATCTTTTCCTGAGTGCCCTGTTTGGCTGGATGGTGGTCTTCACTGTAATTTGGACACATTTTGGTTAAAACCATTCACTTATTCAGTGAATTTGTATATGAATCTAAATAAGGTGGGAGGGGGTGGAGGTGTTGTTTAGTAATAGCTTTTTCTTTCATCAATACTTTATGATTATAAGGAAATATTTTGTAAATTCTATCATTTAAAAAACTCCTCATGAGACCTTCTTTTGTGAATAATTCCACTTTTGCTTGTTCTTATCCCACATAAAAGAGCTAAACCTAACAGAGTTATAAACTGATTCCTTATAAATAGAAATGATAATTAAGAAAGTAGTCTCATTAGATTATTTGAAATAATTGCTACAGTATGAAGAATTGCCAGTAATCATAAACAGTCCACATCTTTATCTCTAATACTTTACTTTTAGGAAGTAATCCATGATTCCTTTTTTTTGTGCCAATATAACGATTGTGGTACTTCCTATACTCTGTATTCCAGGATCTCATATTTCTCTCTTCTCCCACCTGTCATATATGCACAGAAACACACAGATACAGACATCACATATACACATATATGTATGCTACACATAAACACATATCTTAATGTTTGCATCCAATATATTACAAATATGTATATTTTATATATCTTACCCTGTAACAGAAAAAATAGACATCTTTTTCATATAAAGCAGTAACAGAATTGTTGCTTTATTATATGTACCTACAGTCATTAACCTCAGTAGCACCAAAAACTCAAAGGTTATTGTCCACTTTCTCTGAAATAACATTTATAACCTTTGTGATTATTCCAAATCCATTCTGTCTAATGTTTATAGCAGTTGTATAAAGTTAAGAGCTAGGATGTTAAAGCCAAAATTATCTGGGTTTGAATATTATCTTTACCACTTATCTGTGTGAACTTAAGCAATTTATTTAATTATTTTGACTCATTTTCTCATTAATAAAATGAAAACTACTATAACACCTACATTATTATATAAATTTTGAAAATGTTTATCAGATGTTCATCAAATATCCATTCCTTCTATTTTTCTTCTCTGTTCACTTTTCCTCCATAGAACTTACAATCACATCCCATGCATTTAATTGTACATTTTTAAACTGCCTCCTCACCGAGCAAGTTCCATGAAGACAGATATTTCTGTCTGTTTTATTCATTGCTACAGCCTAGGATAGTGTTTGACCCATAGTAGGAAATAAAAACCTATTACCTGTATTAACTAGTTAATCATCTTATTAATCTACCAATATTCAAACTAACAGAAAATAGTACCTATTAAGTCTCACCTATATATGATTAGGGCAATTTAAATCTCTTTTCTTGAGCTTCCTAATAATGGAAGTTTTCAAACTTTAAAAGTTTATATTGTCTAAAATTGGCGTATAAAAATCACTTGCAACTTCTTAAAGTACAAACCATAGATGTAAATTTTTAATGTAAATAAATAGCTCTCCATATGTCTGAATACAATAATATTTTTATTGATGATAAATGTAGTAGATTCTGCAATGCACCACACAGATATTCTTTCAATGAAGGGCTTGTGGGCACAGCTGTTGAGAGAGTACTGATGGCAGGAAAACTTCGATCTCAGGGATTTGGGGAGATTGCCTCACCCAGGCTCAAAGTCACACTGCTTCCTGAGCTGGTCCACCTCTATTAACCACATGAATGGGAAGTATAAAGTCCTGATCATAAAGAACCAAATTCAGGACAACTCTGAAGAGCTATTCTTATTCCAAGGATCCCAGAAAGATTAGCAAGACAGCTACTGAGCTTGTAACACACTAAACTTCTACCCAATTCTGTCTCCTTCCTCTCCCTTCTTTAGGTGTTGATCCCAAATGTGCTCGTTAACAAACCACCTGCATGTCTGATTCCGTTTTAGGGTCATCTTCCTGGGGAAATTAGCCTATAACACTTGTTTGATAAAGCAGGCACTATGATGGTATTTTGGAACTAGATCACTCAGCTCTGGACTGTCACTGAAGACCCCACCACTGGTGGTAGGTCAGCACACATACTACCTGGCATAAGGTGGCAAACCAGTTGTTAAAACTGTCAGTTATGTTGAATTAGACTAACTTACAGTTGAAAGGGAGAGCATTAGCTGATGCATTTAACAGGCATTTAAAAATTGTGAGAAAAATAGTAATGATAAAGGCAACGGATTGGTTGTCTATTACTAAGTTCAGGAAAGTTTGACAAAAGATTAAAAGATATCTGAGCGATTAATTTCTAATTATTGTCAAAAACAAGTGCAAAAACCAGAAGGTCTCCTTGGTACCTAAGAAAGAAGCTCATACTCCCTGCAGTGGGAGGGTAGAGAAAGCTGACAATCAGACCCAGGACTTAATGGTCAGTTTCTAAAACCCAAAGGACAATAAACACCCAACCAAATCATGTCTGCTACGGAAAGTTCGGTCCATTGGCTGCAAGAGAATAGAGCCATTCCTTGTGGGATAAAGCAATTTATAATGAATCCCCAAAATGTGTAGTAAAGATTTTTCTGAACCATCTTAGCCTTCAGAATTGATTCAACCTGGGCTTTCCTGCTGGCGCAGTGGTTGAGAGTCCTCCTGCCAATGCAGAGGACACGGGTTCGTGCCCCAGCCTGGGAAGATCCCACATGCCGCGGAGCGGCTGGGCCCGTGAGCCATGGCCGCTGAGCCTGCGCGTCCGGAGCCTGTGCTCCGCAACGGGAGAGGCCACAGCAGTGAGGGGCCCGCCTACCACAAAAAAAAAAAAAAAAAAGAATTGATTCATCCTTCTTTATTACTGCTAGAACCATACCCTCTTGCTTGGATATGATGCAGAAATGTCATCCCTGTAAGGCAATATGTGCCCTCCTGAAGATCTTTGTTCCCAAAGGGGGAACGCTTTTGAGAGGGTCCACAGCAGGTCTCATTAGATTATAATCTTTAACTGTTCCTTTAGATACTTGAGGCTCCCGTGCCAAGGGACCAATAGGCAAAAAGAGGAGTCAGTTTAGTGGTGTAGGTAATTGATTATGCTGCTGTTACCTAGTGAAACAATGAGATATATTTTAGGGCCTATTGATCTGGGGGCACTTATTGAAAATGACTGGCCCAATTGTGACAACTAAGACAAGAATAGGATCTCTGGCCAGAGAAGAACATGAAGAGTAGGTTTAGAAGCCATGGGTCAAGTGACCAAGGCCAGGAGGTGTGCTAGATGAGCCTGAGGGGAACCTAAAATATTCAATAACGGTTGAAAGCAATGAGAATCAGCTGTACCCCGAGACCAGCTGGAGATGCTGAGTACTCCCTGAATTCTTCTTCAACTCATTCCACTGCCCAATCATACTTCCTTCCCCTTCCTGAAACAGGTATTGATACCCAGGGAACTTCTTAATAAATGTGCTGCAGCCAAACTCCATCTCAAAGATTCATTCTAAGCCTCTCAATTCTAAGACTCTTTCCAGGGCACCTAACTTTTTTTTTTTTTTAACTTTATTGGAGTATAATTGCTTTACAATGGTGTGTTAGTTTTTGCTGTATAACAAAATGAATCAGCTATACATATACAAATATCCCCATATCTCCTTCTTGCGTCTCCCTCCCATCTTCCCTATCCCACCCCTCTAGGTGGTCACAGTTACATTTGGTAGTGTATGTATGTCCATGACACTCTCTCATTTCATCGCAGCTTACCCTTCCCCCTCCCCGTGTCCTCAAGTCCATTCTCTACGTCTGTGTCTTTATTCCTATCCTGCCCCTAGGTTATTCAGAACCTTTTTTTTTTTTTTAGATTCTATACATATGTGTTAGCATATGATATTTGTTTTCCTCTTTCTGACTTACTTCACTCTCTATGACAGACTCTAGGTCCATCCACCTCACTACAAATAACTCAATTTCATTTCTTTTTATGGCTGAGTAATATTCCATTGTATATATGTGCCACATCTTCTTTATCCATTCATCTGTCGATGGACACTTAGGTTGCTTTCCTTCCATGTCCTGGCTATTGTAAATAGTGCTGCAGTGAACATTGTGGTACATGACTCTTTTTGAATTATGGTTTTCTCAGGGTATATGCCCAGTAGTGGGATTTCTGGGTCATATGGCAGTTCTATTTTTAGTTTTTTAAGGAATTATGGCAGTATTCTTAACTAGAAGCCTTTCTAGTTGCATTAATAAACCTAGACTAATCTTAGGATCTGTTATTTTCCAGTCAGTTTTTATTGTGTGGCTATTTGTGCCTCGCTATCTTGTTCATTCATCACAATACATGAGGATGTCTATAGAGAACCATGTCAAAAGGCTGCTTAACCAATAAACCTTCAAAAATTCTCCTGACTTTAAAAGTATTTGATTGCATGAGTTGTATTTTGATCCATCACTTCATTTACTTTATCGCTGATTACTTCTAACCAAATTGCTATTTTCTAGCTGATGTTCTTTGGTTATATTTTATGTCACCATTTCCTTTGGCCTTTCTCTTTTGTTCATAAAAATAAGTTATTATATCTACCCACTCCATTTTAAAGATGAGAAAACTCAGGACAGAAGAGAGAAAGCTGCCTACCCATGTTAGTGCTAATGCTCCTCTGTTTTAGTTTTCATCTCATACCTAAGCTTTCATTCCACGTTACTTTCCTAAAGGAATGACTGATTAAAAGATTATGTCTTTTTCTGTCTTCTATGTCTTGTATACATGTTACCCACTAGATTCTGATCTCATCATATATGTCCTCTTTGTGACATGCTATAAAAATAATGCATCTTCATGTTAGATAATTCTGAGTGTGAAAATAACCCAGTAAATGGCAGCTATCTGCTTTGAGGCAAGTTGTATAATGTTCTTCACATTGTAGAATGGGGAAATATTTTCCTGAGGATATGAATTAGATGTGGACAATTCAACATTCAGATACCAGTGAGCATTGGATAAATTAGGACAGGATAGCTGAGGTGCAACTGGAAACTGTACACTGAGGTTTTGTATCTAAACTTGAACATATTTGCTAAGCTGATTAAACTTAAATGATTTGATATATGGTTTGATATCAATGGAGGCACTCAGCTCCAATATTCTCCTATAGTAGTAATATTGGGTTGGCCAAAAAGGTCATTCAGGTTTTTTCATAAAATGTTACAGAAAAACCTGAATGAACTTTTTTGCCAACCCAATATTTTGTAATTATCTAACTGATTATTTTCCACTACTAATTCACCCAGTGTCTGCATAATAACATAAAGTCTCTTTTTCTGTCTTGGTCAAATACATCAATTCCTATTTATTTAATTTATAGGATTAAAATTTCTCTCCTTTTCTTCCTGTCATGGCAGATGAAATGTATTTAAAATGAAAAATACAATACTTGATGGTTATTATACACAAATATACTAAATTTACTTGGAATTTTCGCATTTTAATGCCTTGTATGTTTCATCAGCTGATCTTTCAAATAGGGAATTGATGGTTTTGTTCTCGATTATGCAAATATACCCAGAGGTTTTATTTCAATGTTGATATAACTGTTGATTGAAAAGGAAACTCTTCAACCAATGTACAGTGTTAAATGGATATATTTACTTTAAAAAGAAGATATTAATATGAGTAATGAATGGAATACACAAGATGCTTTTAAATTTCTTTGGTTACAGGTCAAGCAGTAGCTCTAGCTGTACACATCTAGTAAAATTATAGTAGGGACCTAATTAGCGATATTCCTTATAGATGTAACTTAGCAAGACAAGAAAGTCATTTATTTATGTTAAAATATTTTTCAGATGATACATAGGGAAGTCTGTGAGAAAACAGTGCGTTAAAACTATATCCAAGCAAGTGCTACTTAGTAAACCATACCAATAATGACCTAAACACATTGTGTATAGGGGGGAAAATTTTAAGATATTTCAAAAATAAACAAGTTGAATACTTTGTGGCTTTCTATTACTTGTTATAATAAATGTATTAACAGAATTTATCAAAATAAATCTAGATCTTGAGGCTGAATAGCTTGCTTAAATAAAATATCATACTATTAATACATTCATAAGTATAAAGTAATTTATATAGGAAAAGGATGAGGACTTATATTCTTGAAAAAATATCTCCTTAGTGCAGACTTTTTTAGATTTTAACCTAGTAATATTGAATGAGAGAAAAAATATGAAAATTAAAAAACAAAAGTGACTAGAATTGGTGTGTAGGATATGATAAACTTACCATAGACACATATGAATATAGTATATAAAGCCTTCAGAAAGGGACATTCCACTCTATTTCAATCATTATTCACTCATTCATATATCTTCATTCATTCATTTATTTGTAAGCACCTACCAAGTGCAGGTATTATCAGGCTGTATAACAACGTTATACTGCGGTAACAAATTATTCGAAACTTGCGGTGGCTGAATAAAACTAAGGTTTATTTCTCCCTAAATTTATATCTCCCCTGTGGGTTGGTGGGAGGATTTTGCTCACAAATTCAGTCAAGAATTTAGGCAATTCCAAGATTTCCTATAGTCATGTCTGGTTTGAAAAGAGCTCTAAAGCATGTAATATTACCAATTAAGCACAATTTCTCCCGTGAGTCACTGAAAGTGATGGTAAGTGAGGCCACTCCACTTTTCTGGACCCATACAGCTTTTCTATTGTAGACAAAGTATCAGCATGTGATTCAGTGCATATACTGTGCCCTGGAGGATGGCACCTCAGTGCTGCAGAATCCTTCAAAGCTGAACCATCAGCTTTACCTTCATCAGGCCATTCTAGCACTCTTTTAGGAAAGTGGCTTCAAGATAGTACAATATATGATAAGTAGGATGCCTAGTCAAATTTCATGTTAATTATACCTAAATTGATCTAAGTGTTCAATGCAATCCCAGTCAATACCCAAGTCACAAATGGAAGTAAATATTGCCAAACATGTCAGATAAAAACTTGTATTCAGAATATATAAATAACAATTAAAGCTCAATGTTAAGGCAGAAAGCTCCACAAAATATGCAAAATATTTAGACACTTCATGAAGAATGCCTAACAATGAGCAATAAATAGAACATGAAAAGATGACCAACAACATTAGTCGCTTGGAAAATGCTACTTATATCCATATAATGATTCCACTGTGCACACAGTGGGAAGGTTACAATAACAATGATTTAGTACCAAATACTAGCCAGGATATAGAGCAGTTGGAACTCTGACATAGTGCTGGTGGGAATGCAAACTTCGTAGTTTCCTTGGAAAACAATTTGGCCATTTCTTATAAACATGCACTTAACATTTGACCAAAACATCCACTCTTAGGTATTTACCCAAGAAAAAGAATACATATGAGCCCAAAAAGACTCCTACATGAGTGTTCACAGCACCATGATTTGTAATATCCTCTAGCTGAAACAATACCAGTGTACATCAACAGAGAACGGATAATCAAATCATGGTAAAGTCATATAATGAGAAAGATTATTGCAGCACTCTTCAATATAGCAAAACACTGAAAGTAACTCAAAGTTTCCATGAACAATGGGATCTACCATTTGCTGTAGTAATACAAAGGAATTCTATACAACAATGAAAATAAATGAAATATATGCACATGTATCCACAAAGATGAAACTTAAAAACACAAAGCAGAGGAGAAATAGTAATTGTAGAAAATATATATAATGTTCTTCTGTTTATATAAAAAACAAAACTGTATCTTAAGGATTCATATGAATGTGGTAAACTTCAAAAAAATTAAACAGTTAACAAAAACTTAGTAATTATCCTGGAGGAGAAGGAAAGGGAAGAAGAAGCCATAGAAAATAGGCACACAGAGTTCTTCAAATATACAGGCCAACTTTTATTTCTTAATGTGTGGATATTCACTTTTATCTACTTCATTTAAACTGAATGCATGCTTCATAGGTACATAATATTGATGAATGTGTATATGTATGTGCATTTGTATATAATCCTTATATAATTAATGTTTAATATATTTCAATTTTTTAAGGGCTACAAATAGAAAATGAGGTTCTTACTTGGGCAGAAAGTGTCTGAGCTGTGTTTTACAATGGATTTCTTTAATCCTCAAGTCAATTTTTAAACTACCATCATATATATCCTTGGAAAAGTAATTTCAGAACAACTGTCATTTCAGAGCAACTGCGCATGATAAAGGGAGGGGAAACATTGCTTGTTGAACTCCTAGCTGTAAAGACAGCTCCAACTTAATTTTCATTAACTAGGAAGGCAATTTATATTTGCAGTTCCTTACTAAGTGAAATAGGTGGAAAGAAATACAAAATGATTATGACAAGAGAAAGGAAGGCCAACAAGTTTAGATAAAACTTCCCTGAGATTTATGTGGAAAATGTAAAAATTAATGCTTCAATTTAACACCTGAATACAGCAAGCAAATGCTTTTCCCAAGCAAATATAGAAAATAATTGAAGGTGGGAGATGCAAATAAAATAGGCAAAATTTTCTTACTATAGATTAAAATAGTTATTATAGAATTATTATTAATTCTTCCTAATTCATTTTATATTCTTTTTTAAAAATACTACCTATATTCCCTTACTTTAGCTCATTTTTATCATTCACAATTAATCTTTTCCAGGACATCTTAGCTGCTCATTCCCCACAAGAAGCGCTTAGTAATATTTGTTTTTCATGTTAAAGTAAACATGATCATGTGTGAAAAAAATTGAAATCCAAGACTCATACTTAGGGCTGAGTTTCTTACAGACTAGGCTAAGCAGTTACCAGAATCCTTGATTTCTTTTCTGGCTCTCTCACATAAGTATTACATGAAATTTGGTCTCTCTGTCTCAGTTTCCTCATGTGTTAAAAGAATATCAACAAGCTATACTTTATAGGACTATTATAAAGATTAAATGATTTGATGCATATAAAAATCTTTTATAGAACAGGGTATGGAACATATAAAATCTTGATAAATATTATTTCTTATTGGCCAAGCAAACGCTGTATACATAGCAATGTATGACATACAATATGTATCATACTGTATACAAGGTTGTTCAAAACATTAATTGGGCGAGATTTCAAAAGTCAAATATGACAAGTGTATGAATTCAGTGGATGGACAATGTAAGCCTAGAAATTTGATTTCCAACATGGATGGTAAACAAAATGTCTCACTGGTACTGGGATAATGTGGAAGTCTAGACACTGGAACAACTGCCTCCAAGAAAAGAGCCTAGTCCTTGAAATAGGGAAAAGAGTCTTTGTTAGGTAAATTCCATGATTCTTTCTTTCAAGGAATTTGGGATATAGACAATAAAATAAAAATTTCTAAGTCAGAATCATTATGTCCAAATTAAAAACAAAACAAAACAAACAAGTGAAAAACAAAAAAAAAAAGCTGGTAAACTGAAGTCCTAGAAAACCTGGCAGGCTGTAAATTGGAATGCTTGAAATTTGTCTATAGTAAAGATTTTCTGGAGCAGCTGCAGGGGATTAAGAGGGATTTAGAGAAAAGGAAGGAAGGAAGGAAGAAAGGAAGGGAGGGAGGGAGGCAGGGAGGGAGACAGGGAGGGAGGTTGCTGTAGGTTTATGGACTATTTCCTCTTTAAAATTCTTTGAGAAATACTACATAAATACATATAGGAATTCTATTTTAATTATCTTTTGCTTGCAAAAGTTTCCAAACACAATTTTCTGAAAAATTAGAGTTACTTGAAGGTTGTGGGTTTTATTTTTGCTTGTTATTGTCAGTGATCTTTTTAGTTTCTGTGCATTATTTCCTTCTCAATCCTTAATACTCTAATAGTTTAGTGAGCTATGTGTGCCTTCTTGGAGTGAAAAATGTTAAGATGGATATTTTATTTGGTTTGAATAAGGACGGTGATAGGAAAATTATTCCTAAACATTATTTAAACTCTAAAACTTGTTTTTAAGAACTTGTCTAGTAATTTAAATACCTGAATCATCCATATGTATAAGAGAATGTGTTTTCTCTTGAGTTTTGGACACATTCTCCTGGTTCTTCGTGTTTTTTAATATTTTTAAATTGCATTCCAGACACTGTGTACGAATGAACTAGGAAGCCTGGAGCATAATATTTTGTTATGTAAATGTTTATTTCCAGAGATGGCAAAGCCTTTTCAGTATGTGGTGGAAAAGTTGAGGAGGTTATCATATAGTTTCAAATTAGATTCAAGTTAAGCTAGAGATAGGTCATCATGTTAATTATACTGAATTTATCTTTGATTACTCCAATGCCCAACATCCCAAACCATATGTTTTTCCCTCATTACTCAGATTGGAAGAAAGGTGGCATCAATCTCAAGTAGTTTAGGTTCACTTTTGGATTCTACTCCAGTAGAGTCCTAGTATCCAATTACTGTGAGAGTGTACAAAAATATATGATTTATATATGTCATCAACCCCTAATTCCCTGTTGCTTTCTTGCAAAACTATGAGAGCGAGAATATTAGGATGAGGAATTGCTTGATTAAACTATCTGTCCTTGTATTAGTGCTCTTATAGATTCTGATTCACCCCACCAACCTTAAGTGTTCTCCCAAGCTGTCTGTTCTCTCCATCTCTTCACTAAATTTCCACCTGTCCATACCTATAGTGTAAGCCCATCTTCATGTGCAGAAGCTGTCAACACTCTGCTCACATATGAACAACTATTTTACTCTAAAGTATAATTTTCTCAAGTCTTCCTTACATCCAATCCATGTCACAAAATCCATATAAAATATGTAAAATTAATTTTAATAATATATTAGGTAACCTAATATATTTAAAATATTATCATTTAAAATCAATTATACTACAATTAAAAATAGAATAAAATATTATCATTTCCACCTGTAATCAATATAAAATTATTAACGCAATATTGTACATTATTTTTATACTAAATTTGAAATCTGGTATGTACTTTACAGCACATCACAATTTATATGCTAAAATTTTGTTGGTAATACTGGATCTCTATGTATTTTATAAAATTTACAGTTGAAAAAGTAGATTTACAAAACCAAATTGTTCCAAATATAATTAAAGTTTTGTGAATAAGCAAATCAAGTAACAGGTTTTATAGTTTAGCTAGAATTACAAATAAATTAAATTAAAAATTTAGATATTCAACTCTACTAGACACATTTCAAGTGCTCTATTGCCACATGTGGTTAATGGCTACCATATTGTTGAGAGCAACTCTATTCCCCTTGTCTTGAATTTTCTTCTCTCTGAACTCACTTTCCTAACTCTTGCCTTCTTGCCAAAGCTCACCACTTAAAATTAATTTATTATATTTTATAGTCTTCTTACCTCCTACCAATATGTGGGCTTTACAAGGTCAGCAGGCTTTATCTACTATATTCATTGATACATCACAAGCAGCTAAAAAGTGCCCAATGGATAGTAAGTGCTCAATTAAACATTGTTGAATGGATTTTCCCAAAAATATACTGCAAAGTAGTCTGTTAAATTGGCTGATCTTATTTTTCACATTTATAGACAAATTGGTTTTGAATGCATACTGATTTGAACTCTACAATACAGTGTAGGAGGACATGGTTTCTCCTTTTTGTACTGCATTATAATAAGAAAAAATAGAAGATCTGACAGAGGAGTAATGAGATTCCAGGTATGTTTGTCCCTGTCCCCCTCTGTCTTTGTCTTTTCCAAGAATTGTTAGTTAGGGTAAAGTGATAGTGTTTTAGGTTTTTTAGTTTTGTTGTTTGGTTGGATTTTTGGGTGTAAGAAGGAGTGAGAAGACAACAGTTGCTTTCCTGAATATATCAGAAATTACAATCAGCTACAATAAGCATCAATTGTGCTATCCCTTACATGTAAATGTCCCAACTGTTAGTCTTACAAAGCCTCTACTTTTTAATCTTCCTTATTGATTATCAAAGCAAACACTGCCTTGACATGTATTTACAGCAGGAACTTGCTATTTTATGCAACACTAATTCAAGATTTTCATAGAAGAAACTAAGGGGAAAATACCTAGTCCAAATTTGTACACCAAGCTGATGGCAAAACTTTGAGACTCTCATTCCTTATGTGAATTGGGAACTCCATGTGTTCACTATATTTGTATCATTGATCAAGACATTACTATGCTAACAGAATCTACAGAAGCAACAGATGGCTACTTTTATTTTTATCTAAGAGATCAGCTGATATCTTAATGTCACTTTATTTTTAGTACCTTGCATCCCTCAGTCTTGCATATTATTGGTATATCTTAGGCCAAGTTTAAATTGGTCGGGAAAATCACAACGAATTCCCAACCCCAACAGTGATAGCAGACGATTTCTTCCTCCCCATCGAGTCTGCCTCCAGATTACCATTCAAACTCTAAAATCACCGTACCTATTTTGGACTTGGCTTTATTCATTCTGACCACATAGAGTGAATTCTGTTCTCTACACTCAGGAGGCTTGATTTAAACAAAACTTGTGAATACATCACAGGTTTTATTGTATCTGTTTTAAATAGGTCCAATTTGATTTTATTCGGTTTTGCTATATTAATTTCCCAAAATGTTTGTTAGTAAAATTTGACAGCGCCTAGAGAATCGAATGATTGATTGATGGATATCCTAACTCTATTTTTGTAGCTTACAGTTGTAACTATAGCCTACACTTGCAAATGTTAACCCAGCTTTTTAGGAAATTCCCAAGCTCTAAGACAGCTACAGAATGAATTATCTTTGGGCTCTGTCAGCTTTCTATACAGTACTTGTTTGAAAGTGAAGCTTGGGGTAAGGGAGTGGGAGTGGGAGCAGACAAGTGACAAGTGAAAATAATTTTTCCGTTGTGGACTACAGATGGGCTAGTAATAACTACTAGCTATTAAATGATCGAAGTGAT
Source organism: Lagenorhynchus albirostris (assembly GCF_949774975.1). Taxonomy (NCBI): domain Eukaryota; kingdom Metazoa; phylum Chordata; class Mammalia; order Artiodactyla; family Delphinidae; genus Lagenorhynchus; species Lagenorhynchus albirostris. The sequence continues at coordinate 61,243,247 of NC_083101.1, read as the reverse complement.
CAGGCAATTTGCAGTGAAAAGGCAATCAGGAGAAAACTACTGTATTAAGATATAATAATAGTAAGTTGTTTATTATGTGTGCTCTTTACTTTTTGGGAACCTTCCAGAATCTTAATCATCAACTCAGAAATATCATTTACTGAAAAGTCAATTTGAATTCAATTAGGAGATAAAGATTTCCCTGTCAGAAACTGAAACCAACCAGCTGCATCCAGCAAGCTTTAGCTTTCAAGTTTCTCGATGAAGGGACTATGATATTCTATCATCATCTGACTCTCAGACTGTAGCTGACGACCAATGTTACTGTCAAACACAATGATCTTGCTGTAATTATTCACTTGGCATCTGACTTCTAGACGTTAGCCATAATAGCTTAAAGTATTAATTTTGCATTTGGGATATTTATTTTCTCTCTCCTTATGTCACTGGAACCATTTAGAGCAACTGAACTGATCCTTCAGTCCCTGGCAGCAGTTTTAGTGAAAGGAAAAATTTAGTCCATTATAGCTGAACTCAGTTCAACAAAAAGGAGGCACATTAAAGTCATGTGTGCAGTTCATATTTTGTTTACATGAGTGCTCCTTACCATTGCAGGTGTTTTCTCCTCAGAGAAGTAGAAATTATGGAAATATCCATGCACTCTTTTTTGAGATCTGCTTTCTTAGGAAAACTAAGATCAATAGCAGAATGCATACAGTTTTAGACACTAACATCCTATAACGTTAGGTAGAGCATTTTAATCATTCCAGTTTTGTGTTTTGTAATTTAGTTATATTTTCATCTTGGGAACTGGTTGTTTCCTTAGAGGTATTTTGATTTAGCAAAAGGATAACACAATATTTTCAGTACACTAAACATTTAAATTGTTTGGTGACTATTAGTCCAAACATGAAGAATGAGGGGTAAAATTAAGGACTATAAAATCATAAAAGGCATATTTAATTAGAACAATAGAATGTTTTGCTCACTATATGCTAATATAATACAAAAGCAGCAGTTTCCCTAAAATTTGAAAGTGATATATTTGTATGTATAAAATACTTTGCAAAGTGGATAGTAAGTATACAGAGAGAAACTACACACAGATGTAATTCAAATCAGTATACTTTTACATAAAAGTTTAGATAAAATATATACAATGGAATATTACTCAGCCATAAAAAGAAACGAAATTGAGTTATTTGTAATGAGGTCGATGGACATAGAGACTGTCATACAGAGTGAAGTAAGTCAGAAAGAGAAAAATAAATACCATATGCTAACACTTATATATGGAATCTTAAAAACAAAAAAAACGATTCTGAAGAACCTAGGGGCAGGACAGGAATAAAGATGCAGACATAGAGAATGGACTTGAGGACATGGGGAGGGGGAAGGGTAAGCTGGAATGAAGTGAGAGTGGCATGGACTTATATATACTACCAAATGTAAAATAGCTAGCTAGTGGGAAGCAGCTGCATAGCACATGGAGATGAGCTCTGTGCTTTGTGACCACCTAGAGGGGTGGGATAGGGAGGGTAGCAGGGAGATGCAAGAGGGAGGGGATATGGGGATATATGTATATGTACAGCTGATTCACTTTGTTATACAACAGATACCAACACACCATTGTAAAGCAATTATACTCCAATAAAGATGTTAAAAAAATTTTTTTAATAAATAAATAATAATAAATATTGGGTACATATATTTTATGAGCTTCTGCATGAATTGAGAATATTTAGACAGTACATCTTTAGACATTTTAGACTACACAAGGCACAAATGAAAAACTTAAAGGATGTAAGTCATCTTTTGAGATGGTATATTTGAAACAAGGCAGATTTTCTTGTTTTCTGATAGATAAGTATTTTCAAATAGAAATGTAATGTGAGATGCATATTTAATTTAAAATTTATAGTAGTCATATCAAAAAATTTTAAAACAAGTATAATTCATTTTGATAATATATTTTAAAATATATCTAAATACTATTTTAATATGTAACCAATAGAAATTATTAATGAGATATTTACAAGCTTTTTCTCATACTAATCTCCTAGATAAGTGGATATTTTACACTTACAGTTCATCTGACTAAGATGCTAGGTTTTATTCTAAAAAAATTTATCTTATCTTCGCTTTCATAAAAGTTATAGTAGAAAATAGAGACACACATACCAAGGTTTTCCAGACAAATCTAAAATTTCCAATAACTGGACTGAGAACCAAAAGATTGTTTTAATTTAATATTTGATCCAACATTGATACACGAGTTTGTCTACTTGAGAATAAATTATTTCATTTTTAAAAACAAATCAATTTCAAAATTACATCTGTAAATAGGTAAATTACCTAACCTTTGGGTAAATTCAGTACTATTAATGCCAAATTCAAGTGTGATGCATAAATTGAAAAGCAGCTTTAAATTTATCAATATCAAAAATGTTCTCTTGGGCTTCCCTGGTGGCGCAGTGGTTGAGAGTCCGCCTGCCGATGCAGGGGACACAGGTTTGTGCCCCGGTCCGGGGAGATCCCACATGCCGCGGAGCGGCTGGGCTCGTGAGCCGTGGCCGCTGAGCCTGCGCGTCCGGAGCCTGTGCTCAGCAACGGGAGAGGCCACAACAGTGAGAGGCCCACGTACCGCAAAAAACAAACAAACAAACAAAATGTTCTCTTAAATCTTTCTCTTTGTTTTTGCAGCCAATTCACATAATACTGTTGATAAGAATTAAAATCTTCTCTATTTAGACATGTAAGACAATGTCTAAAATCACCTTTATTCATGTGTATCGAGTTAACATTAATTTTTAACACAAATCCTTTTACCTGTCTACCTAGGTCACAGATAAGCTCTTTTTTTCCTTATAGCTCTAAATCGAACTCCATCATTTTCAGTGCAATATCTGTGAGAGAATATAAACCATGTGGCCATTTACTGTCTTTGATTAAATAATTTTTTATGAAGCATTTTTAAAATAATTTTTAAAATTTTATTTATTTATTTTGGCTGCATTGGGTCTTCGTTGCTCTGTGCGGGCTTTCTCTAGTTGCCGTGAGCGGGGGCTACTCTTCGTTGTGGCACTCAGTCTTCTCATTGTGGTGGCTTCTCTTGTTGCAGAGCACGGGGTCTAGGCATGCAGGCTTCAGCAATTGTGGCTTGCGGGCTCTAGAGCACAGGCTCAGTAGTTGTGGCACACAGGCTTAGTTGCTCGGCAGCATGTGGGATCTTCCCAGACCAGGGCTCGAACCAGTGTCCCCTGCGTTGGCAGGAGGATTCTTCACCATTGTGCCACCAGGGAAGCCCTATCAAGCATTTTTTAATACTTAGGTAATCTTTTTTTGTTTTGTTTTGTTTGCGGTACGCAGGCCTCTCACTGTTGTGACCTCTCCCGTTGCGGAGCACAGGCTCTGGACACGCAGGCTCAGTGGCCATGGCCCACGGGCCCAGCCGCTCCGCGGCATGTGGGATCTTCCCGGACCAGGGCACGAACCCGTGTGCCCTGCATCGGCAGGCGGACTCTCAAGCACTGTGCCACCAGGGAAGCCCTTAGGTAATCTTGAATTTTAGCTAATTGTAGAGTAAATCTGTGTGAAACGCTTATACTACACAACCAGTGAGCACTGGCAAAGAACTAAGTTATTAAATTCATTCATTGAATTCACTGTCTTTTTATTCTTTCATCACTCACATACATTGTTCAATACTGAATGGTTTTAACAACTCTATCCATGACATTTTCCACAGAGTCTGCTCCAGAAAACTGAATGCAAATATTTTCAATATTTAGTAGAGTGGAGCAAATCAATAAGGGAAAAATTAGTCCTTTGTTTTAAGATTCTAATGAATCCAGATTAATATCTCACAAGGCTAGAGTACAGTCCATTGAAATAGCAATTAAGTTTTTTCACATCTAACTGATATTCTTCTGTGATAAATGTAAATAAATAAAAAGTGTGCAAGAGTTCAATATTATTGTTGTTACTGAATTGAATAAAATGTTTATTAGTAAATTTAGAAGTCCTTTGACACAAAACAAACCAAATGTAGTAATTTTACATTATCTCTTACATTGCAGCACTCACCTAAACCTAAAGAAACTACTTAACATTTTTCAAAATTTGAATAAATTGATCTTTGATGTGCTTAGAAAGTTATAGGAATTTACATATTTTTAAAAAGTCATATATTCTATAACTAACTCTTTGATGGCTTTATTATAAAATATCTTTATTAGTTTTTTATTTTACTAGTTTCTAACAATATTTCCATAACTGAACTAATCATTATTTGTACTTTCTTTTTCATTATTTTTTCAAGAATCCAAGCTCCTTTAAAGCTTGCCAAACCTACAAGCTCAGATTTTGTTTAAAAAAGTTTAAAATATTTTTGTGGCTATTTTAATTCTAATATCAAGTGATTAATCTCAGATATCATATTTTGACTATTTAGACGAAACATCTTATCAAATGTACTATGTATTTACGGACAAGGTCTCTTTACATTCCCCACTTTATCATCTTTAAAACTTTTCTTGCACAGGTACCAAACAGCATTTTGTTTTGCTCTGCTGCAAAAAATGCAATTACCGTTCGCACTAACATGTAATTCATATCTTGTTGTAGTAAACTTTTATCTTTACTGTTCCAATCATAACACTAGTTTTTGCATCTCCAATAGATACTGCATCAAAAATATGCCTTCATTTTAAATTTTAAAAATTGCCCATACTTAATTTTAACCTAATTTATGTTAAAACTATAATTATTTTAAGTTAATTACCAATTATGACTTAAACAGATATCACTGTGTATTGTTTTATCTGCATAACGCATTCAAATAGACACATTATAATGGCACGTTTATGTCTAGAAAAATCATTCAAATTAAATCAATCCAATGGCACAGACTAGATGAAAGGTTTATCTGTTTATACGTAATGCTAGAAACGATATATTCACCCCATAGTAAACTACAGTAAAACAATATCTTACATGATACAACAAAGTAAAAGGTAGTATTACAAAAACAAAGTTTTATGTCAATAAGAAATACTTGATATGCTTCAGCTTTTAAGTCTAAATTGATTAAAGTTAAATAATATTGGGCTTCCCTTGTGGTGCAGTGGTTAAGAATCTGCCTGCCAGTGCAGGGGAAATGGGTTCGAGCCCTGGTACTGGAAAACCCCACATGCCACAGAGCAACTAAGTCCATGCACCACAACTACTGAGCCTGCACTCTAGAACCCACAAGCCACAACTACTGAGCCCACAAGCCAAAACTACTGAAGCCCACGTGCCTAGAGCCTGTGCTCCGCAGCAAGAGAAGCCACCGCAATGAGAGGCCCGCGCACCACAATGAAGAGTAGCCCCCGCTTGCCACAACTAGAGAAAAACCCGTGCATAGCAACAAAGACGCAGTGCAGCCAAAAATAAATAAAATAAAACAAATTTTTTTTAAAAATTAAAAAAATATATTAAAAACCCAATTCCTCAGATGCATTAGTCCCATTATAAATGCTCCCTTGCCACATATGTCTAGTGGATACAATATTGCACAGCACAGGCCTAGACTGAAATTCCTAGCATGTGTGAAAAAAAAGGGATATGTTTTGGAAGAGATGCTGCTTGGAGAAGCAAAATAAAGAAATAGAGTTAATGACACGAACTTGTGCAGGCTATCAAAGCAGGGGGTACTTAAACTCAAAAGAGGAGATTCTGTTGACAAACCTATGCCAGTTGTTGAGACGGAAGAACTAGACGTTCAGAGCTTGATACCACTAATTTCTCCCAACCTGACTGCAAGTTTACTCTGCTTCATTCTTATAATCTGCATTCCTTTGTGTTTTCTATGGGGGTATGCTAGAATAACATACAGCCAATATGAACATATATCTCTATTTGTAAATTTTTACATTAACTATGTGAATCAGGATCTTTTGAATTTTGTGAATATAGGCAGGTTGAATTAACCTATCCAAGTCTAAACAATTCTGAAACTGATGTGACATGCAGACTAGGTAGTATATTATGTTGTTGTAAAAAGCCAAGGGAAGTGTGATATTATGTCATTTTGTTGCCACCAGTTATTTTATAAGAATGATCTGACTGCTCAAGTTTTTCTTTTTTCATAGTTTCAGGTCCAATTGAAAACCTTTCTTTAACAGTTTTGCAAATAATGGTCTTAGAGATATTCCTATTTTTTTAAGTGCTCTAACATGTTCTTTACTACTGTTGCAATTTGGAGAAAAACTAGTCTATTAATCCATTATTAAGTATTTAATAAAGTTAGTATTTTTGACCTTTAATATTTTTTTCTCTGTTCTTTAAAATTATCTTTGTTCTGTTTTCCCAGTTGGTAATTTCATTTTTCATTTATAGAAAATATGGCTTGAAATTTGTTCAGACAATTGCAAAATCTTTTGAAAAGCTCAGCATCTGTCCTCTGTCAAATTTAGGATCATCCCTCTGACCCACCTGTCACTACTTGATCATGCTGCTTTGTCTTTGATAGTCAATTTCTAATGTTAAGTCACTTCTTCATTTTTGGATACCACAGCATCAGGCTATATTTTATGCATTCTCTCTACAAGTTTCTAATTCCTAAAAGAAGTTATAAAGAATTTTAAGAATGAAGAAATAGCAGTATTAGTTGCAATTAACAAATAATATTTTAGCAACTAATTTATAATCAATTAAAATGTAGGAAATATTTAAGCAGACCACATTTTTCCCAGAATGTTAGCTATTATAGAATCTTTTGGTTTTCAGATGAATTCTGTGAAAATGTGTTTATTTCCAGGCAAATCTTATTGTTATAAGAACAATATTATGGCCTGTTTCTTTATATTGTATTCATCCTCCTTACTGAACTCTATGGTTAAGTCCTGAGTTTTCAGGGTATCTACTGGAACTTTCTAGAGAAAAAACTTTGTTAGAAATCAATGTCTAAAATTACCAGTGATTAGGGGTTTCCATGACTACCCTCAAGTCCAGTGATTCACCAGTGGGCCCACAGGACTCAATAGCAGGTAAAACTCATGGCTAAATTTCATTATAGCAAAGGTTATTGAGTAAAAGCAAAAGAAAAATACATGTATTAAGCAAAGTCCAGAGAGGTTAAGTGCAGACTACTGAGTCTTTCCTATCCAGCACTAAAGAGGATGCTACTGGCAAATTTGTAATTTTAGTGCACAAGTCTTGTACTTCTTTTGATAAATTTATTCCTAAGTATTTTATTCATTTCAATGCTACTGTAAATGAATTTTTCTTGATTTCACTTTAGACTCTTCATTAATGTATAAGAATGAAACTGATATACTCATCTTGCATTCTACAACCTTGCTGAAATTATTTATTACTAAGACTGTTTTAAAACTTACTACAATGGCACAGTAGTTGAGTGTTTTTGTGGATTCCTCAGGACTTTTTTTTCATACAATACCAAAACATCTGTGAATATAGAAAATTTTGCTTCTTTTACAATCTGGGGCCCTTTAATTTGTTTCTTGACTTATTGTACTGGCAAGAGTATCTTGTACAATGTTAAATGGAAGTTGTGAGACTAGGCATCCTTGTCTTTTTCCTGATATTAGGGGAAAAGCATTCAGTTTTTTGCCATGATGTATGATGGTAGCTATGGGCTTTACACAGATGTCCTTCATTAAGCTGAGGAACTTCTATGCCAATCTTAATTGTTGAGATGTTTTTACCATGAAAAATGTTAGATTTCATCAAGTGCCTTTTATTTATCTATTGACATTACCACATTTTTTGTCTATTCTATTAATATGATGCACTTCAGAGATTTATTTTCATAAATTAAATCAATCTTGCATTCCTTAGATAAATACCACTAGATCATGGTATATATTTTATATATATGTTGGCAGATTCAGCTTAGGTTTCTATAATTTTAATGGAATTACATGTGTGCCAAAAATATTCAATGTTCAAGTAAATTTTTTAACATCTTTACTGGAGTATAATAGCTTTACAATGTTGTGTTAGTTTCTGCTATATAACAAAGTGAATCAGCTATACGTATACATATATCCCCATATCCCCTCCCTCCTGCGCCTCCCTCCCACCCTCTCTATCCCACCCTTCTAGGTGGTCGCAAAGCACTGAGCTGATCTCCCTGGGCTGTGCGGCTGCTTCCCACTAGCTAGCTATTTTACATTTGGTAGTATATATAAGTCCATGCCACTCTCACTTAGTTCCAGTTTACCCTTCCCCTTCCCTGTGTCCTCAAGTCCATCTCTACGTCTGCATCTTTATTCCTGTCCTGCCCCTAGGTCCAACAGAAACATTTTTTTATAGATTCCATATATATGTGTTAGCATATGGTATTCGTTTTTCTCTGTCTGTCATACAGAGTGAAGCAAATTTTTTTGTACTATCTTTCCTGAATTTGATGATCTAACCAGTAAGAATTCTCCAAAGAGACCTACAGATTCTCTCAGTCTGAACTCCATCACTGTCTTGTCTGGCTTTCCATTAATTATCTCATGATTCTTCTGCTTTCCTATGGAGTCCACATTGCATAAGTTTTCAAGCATAATCTATAGGCCACAGGTAATTCTTCTTTTATCTTGGCATATATAATATTTAAATATATTTACATAGTTAATATTAATTTAATATATGTATATTAAAGTTTTAGATTTATCACCTTGTCTTCCATTTTGCAAGGCTGTACAGATTTTCAATAATAGGTTGGTGGAAGTTCCAAACCTACAAGGGCTATTTTTCTACCTGCTCTTTTAATGGACTCTATTTGAAGCTTTGTAAGAGACATTGTAGCATTTTCCTTGGTTCTGGTTCCTTATGCAGAAGTTATTCCAGTGCGCATTCTTATACTTTACGGTTCCTTCCTTGTTACATTGTTATGGATCACACACACCCTTGCTCACATTCTAACAATAAAAATACTGCTTCCCTTTTCTAGTACCTCTTTAAGAGCAGTCAGATCTGGGAGACAATCCTTGTATTTTTATATGTCTTCCTGAGATTTAAAATATAAAGTGATCCTTTCATATCTTTCCAGTAAATTCTGGTGATAGCCATAATTCTCTTAAAATAATCATTCTATTCCTTCAGTTTAAGCAATCAGCTTTTATGAATTTTGTTATTATTCTCCCAATACTCTCATTTTGACAATAATATTGAATCATATATTCCAACCATTCCAGTTTATCCTTGAAATTCTGAGGAAACCATTACTAGAGACAGAGTGTTCCAAGCACAGATTGTCAAAATTGTCTTCTTAGAAAATTCACTGTTTATCTAAATATCTGTTTATACGGGCACTGATTTTTTTAATTTGTTTATTTACATAATCAAGTGCTAATGCTTGGAGTTATAAAACCTCTGAAATATAGTTATTTCCATGACTTCTGTAATTTAGGGGGAAGAGTAAGCTGGGACGAAGTGAGAGAGTGGTATGGACATATATACACTACCAAAATGGATAGCTAGTGGGAAGCAGCCACATAGCACAGGAATCCATTTTCTTTTATAATAAGCTTCATAAGTTCAAGAAGTTAGCTACTCTGTAGTTACTTCCTTTTGCCCTGAATACAGTTCAAAACATCATCAAGGAGAATGAAATATTGGCAGCCAGTTTAGTATGGACTCCCTAGGTCTGAACATAATTTAAAGCTACAACTTCACTAGCATTTGTAGAACAGATAAAAACCAGGCTCAATGCTATTGACTGCAAGTCTGGCTTAAAAACACAGCAAAACACACAAAAAAATTATCTTTCCCCTAAAACAATAGGATGTTTGCTTCAGCCTCCCATGCAATACTTGGCCAAGCTATAGCATTTAACATTCAAATGACTGCATTTGCTAAAGTGATCTAAAATGACACCCACATGTAGATAAAGCCACCATATGGTACAGTGACCAAGATCAAAACTCAAAATGACCTTCAGATCAACACCAAAAGCTTTACTTTTTACTTACCGATTCTTATTTATCTTTCAAGACTCCCCAATAATTTACCATATACGGAAATATTTGAATATCATTTAATTAATCCTCGCTCTTCTCAATCTTTTGACAGTTGGTTAGACAAAGTAATCAGGCAAACAGAGATCAAAACAGCCCATATCTTACTGATAAAGCTGTTTCGAGGATGTGGTTTCCAACCAAGTACAATCTCTAAGACTTCAGCCTTGAAATAAACATTCTTAGCCATCTAGTTACTGGTATATTTGGACAAACCATTGAGCTCTTCCTTGGGGACAGACTGCTTAACATATATATGCAAAGTCAAAGAAAGAGACAAAGTTAAAAAAGGGAAACGGAGGGAGAGTAGGAGGGGAAGGGAGAGTGCTCTGGGAAACATGATGATAAATTCTCCTGGTTACATATGCTAATGGTCCACCAGTGTCTCTTCCCTTTATTTCAGTCTTCTACCATCTAGTGTTACTAATGAAAAGTTCAATGACAATGTAATTTTTAACTTTGGGGGTGATTATTTAAATTTTCTTTCTGAAAGTTTAAATGAATTCTTCATCCATGATGTTCAGAAATTTTTATTATAAAACTTTTAGAACTGGATTTCTTATTATTCATTTAGCTTATAGCTCTGAAAGTCTTTTCAACCTGAAAAGTTTTTTCATCTCTATAAATTTTGCTTCTACACAATGTATTTTCCTTCTTTACTATGTCTGCTGTTCATTCTAGAATTCATGTTCTATAATGTTGAATCTTCCTGATATAATTTTCATGTGTCTTACCTTTTTACTCATACCTTATATATATATATTAATTATAATTATCCTAAATATTGTATTACTTACTTTGTGGTTAATTTTACATGTATTTTTAACTTTAGAACATATTTCTCACTGTGGGATTTTTCCTCACAAATTTGGTGATTTTTAGATGGGAGCTTCCTATGTAAGAAAGCTCATTCACCAGGATCTTTGTTGCCTGGCACCCATGATCCCCAACAAGATAGAGATATACCATCCAGCAGGGTGCCTACTAGGTGTGGGGATATCTGCTCTACCTCAGTAACCTGAGGTCTGGTAATACCCTGACCTCTGCTTCAGACATTAACATTTTCTGATTTAGCCTCTAGCAAAAGCCACTGGTGCCTATAGAAAATCACTGCCTGCTCCTCTATTACAACCTTGGTACATGACTCTGGGTCCTAAGGCATCCAGACTGCTTCCATCTTCTTAGTAGTCTTCTTTTGAATGTGTTTTTGGTTATGGTTTTCTCAGGTTGTGTTTTATAAGTCATCTAGTTTGACTACTTTTCTATCTGTGGTAGTTAATTTTACATATCAATTTGACTATAGGGTTCCCAGAAATTTGGTCAAACTTTACTCTGGGTATTTCTGTGAGGCTGCTTTTGGATGAGTTTAACACTAAAATCAATAGACTGAGTAAGCAGATTTCCCTCCCAGATGGGGGTGGGCTCCATCTAATCAGTTGAAGGCCTGAATAGAACAAAAGGCTGATCTTCGCCCAAGTAAGAAGAAACTTTTCCTGCCTGACTGCCTTCCAGCTGGGACATCAGTTTTTATTCTCCCTTCAGAATGAATTGAAGAATCAGCTCTTCCTGGATCTCAAATATTCAGGCCTTCAGACTGAAACCACACCGCTAGCTCTCCTGGATTTCCAGTTAGCCAACTGCAGATCTTAGGACTTGTCAGCCTCCATAATCTCATGAGCCAATTCTCATTCATATATATATTTTTTCATCCTGTCAGTTCTGTTTCTTTGGACAACCCTGGCTAAATGCACTATCTAATAAGAACTCCTTAAAATGTCTTTTTTAGTGAAAGTACAAATCCTTTTGTCTAACATGATTACAAATTATCTCCTTATTCACTTTCCTCTTACATGTCTGATCCTCTTTCTCTTTTCCTTTCCTTTAAAAACATGTATTTATTTATTTATTTTTAATATCATGGATTTGGAGCAGGGGAGAAGGTAAAATAGTATTTTATACTATCTTCTTTATCTAACATCCTATTTCTTTAATCGAAATTTATGCTTTCTTTTTCCAAACATTCTATTTAAAAAGAAATTTTATGCATTTTGACTTTTTTTTTCTACATCAATATATGCTTTTCCTACATCTTTGCAACTTTATATATTTATTTGAGACTTCCTTTTTGCTTCTTCATTTCCTTGCCCTTTGACTTCTTTTTCTTGCCTTTTTTATATTTAGGGCTCCTTGCCATTCTTTCTTTCCTAAAATTTTTCTACTTACGGATCTTAGTTTACATGTACCATATGTATATTCTTTCCATGTTTTATAGTATTCTTCTAAAGTTGAACCTTCTTGCTATCATTCATTTAGCATATAACTGTTTCTCTATCCCTCACAATAACCATCTTCACATATTCAGCATTTACTGACAGGCCAACTTACATCACGTACATATACTTTATAGTTTGGTTTTCACAATACTTTACCTTTTGTCTATCCATCATTATTGCTTTCTTTATCTTGTTAACAGAAACAGTGGTAGAAGTTAGCAGAAAGCTTTGAAAAAAAATAAGGGAAGAGAAATATGCTAAATTTTTTGTGGCAAATTTTGCCACCAAAATTTAAAATGTCTACTAATTTATGTTGTTAACAACTTATTAATAAACCCATTGATTTCTAATTTACTATCTTTCTCGATTAATAATGTTATGAAAGTGAAAAGGAAATGTTTATTTCCATCATAATTTATATATTTATTATTTTCCAAGAATGTTATTTCTTATTTGTGTTTTCTTCTGTCAATTTTGTTCTTGAATCAATTATATAGTATATATTTTAATTAAAATATTTTATTATATATTATAGTTGTTTATTGCTGGCACATGTAATTTAACTGGTATAGAATTAGAGAGTCATCAGGCATTATGCTAGTTGTTGAAAATACAGAAACAATAAAGAAAAAATCTCTGGCTTCCTATTATTCACTGAATGTCAGTGACTGGCTTAAAATTTAGATTTATCTCATATCCTGAGTTATAGTGTCTTAGATTTTAAAGACACCCCACATATCTACTTCTAGATCCCCTCATGAGATAGAGATAATGCTATGACTTCATCTAAATATTTCAATTTCCTCCTCAGCATACAGAAAGTTTTTATTTTTAAGTCAAGCAGGAGTTATGTGACCAAGACTGTCCAATGAAATGGTGCTGAAAGCAATGTTTTCTACTTCAACGCCAGCTCCTAAAACCTCTCCCATGATTCTCACAATCTGTCTTTGCCCCTGTCAACCAGATACATGAGAACATCTAGTAGATAATTTGAAAGACCTAGGCGGTGGCAGCGTTCCTTTTAATGATTCTAGGTCTTTGAATGACTGCATGGAACAGAGAGCATCTACTAACCCAACCCCAGTTACCTACATTTGATTCTGTTGTGCAGGAAAGCAATATTTATTTTGTTAAACCAGTGAGATTTTTGTGCTATCTGAAACCACACGTAGAATTAATTACCCTGATCTATGCAAGCATTGGTACCAATAGTATCAATGCAAACATTGCATCAATGCAAGCAATTGGTATCAATGCAAGCATAAGGAAAGACTGCAAATACCATTTACCTAGCAGTTGGATGGCAAGGTAATTTGCACTGGAGGCAGGAATATAATATAGTAGAAACATGTTTGTTAATACTGCCTCTTGTGACATGTTGAAGGTAGACCACATGCCTACTAAATAGTTAGCAGCTCTAGATAGGGGAAGTGGTAGGAAAAAATCAAAATGTTAGCTCGTAGCTACCATTAACAATATTTTGTAAAGAGTTCAAGAAAGAGATGTGTTGAAGGGAGAAGTAGCTAGATGCAAGGGAACAGACAACTTCCAGAAATTACCACCTTGAAACGATAGAGAAGTCAAACTCTTTTAGATCCCAAATGGTAAGTGGGAGGTGGGGATGGAGAAATCCTTTAAACCAAAGAGTGCGTTATGAACCAGCCTTGGGGGAAGTTAGTAATAAACCTTCCATTTTAAACCTGGTAATTTCAAAATAGCCACCATTAACTTGAAGAATGGGAAGAAGAAAAAATCAAAAGAATAAAAGAAATCTGAGGACTATGTTTGATAGACCTAACTACCATGGTGGTAACTACCATGTGGGACTAAGTGGTAGCAAACAGATCAGAAGCTTAGTAAGTTGTTTTTGAGAGAATTATGTTGCCAAAGGAAACTACCAACTTAGCCTAAAGAGTTGGAGTCCTCAGCTTTCTATAAACATGAATTACTGAACTTTTTCCCCTCTACAAGTGTAGGGAAACTTCACAGTGCCTGATGTAGATAATTTTACATTGCCATGAACCATTTTGCTCTGTGTATGATATTCTCTTCTTTTATAAATTTTTTTTAAAAAAATTATGTGTGTGTAGGGATGGGTGGGTAGATAACTTTTCTTTTTAATTTATAGGTTATAATTATATCCAGAGGAATCACTTCTGAACCAGATACCATATGGCAAGATTTTCAGAACATTTGGAGATTCTGTATTTAGGTTGGACAGAGTGACTCAGTAGGACTTTGTCTTAGTCTGGGTTGGGAAAGTAAGTGTATATTATGGGTGAGATAAAGTAAGAAATGGGTATTTGGTGGATAAGACACAAATTACATACATAGTATGCGCTCATTAACCATTTTTCTATTCCTAAGAAAAAAAACTAAACTGTATTTCCAAGTTCTCTTTGCTTCTTGCTTCTTGACAGTGTCATAGAACTACTTTTTAACTTTAAAGATGAGCTGAAATGGTAAAAACCTTCCAGGTCTCTCTCTCTTTTTCTTTTTCTCATCTTCTTTGTCTGTTGACTGAAAGACATTAGTGCATCCTTTGATCCAAAAGTTTAATATGATGGAATCATGCCATGGAAGGAAACTTGTTCCCTTAGTCACCCCTTGGAAAGGAGAAATTGAACTGCTTTGGACTGTGACATGATCAAGAAATCCAGTGATTTTGGAATTGTTCATTAGAACAGTTAGCTTAGAGTGACAAAGCCTAAGTCCAAAAGATGTAACACTGGCATAGGATCTTTGCGGAAGGCAGTGCTTAAAAGGCTGCAATGCTGGAAGTCCACCTACACTTTGCCAAAGAATTTGGAAAAATAATCACCTGTGGTAACTTGGAAATTATATCACATGACTGCTGGGATTGTATTTCTAAGAGAAAATTTTAGAAAACAGAGGTTTATTAGTGTGTTCTGGGTTTTACTGATTTAATAAGGTAAAACCAGAGAGCGATAAGCTCTAGAAAGAAGTGGGTCTAAAAAGGGCTGCAAGTAGAAATGAAGCCAAAAAGGAGGTCTAGAATATTGCAATATCCAAATATTGGACAAACCAAATATTTTTAGATCCCTGGGAGAAGGAAGACAAAAAAGGTTTTCAGGTAAACAGTCCTGGTGAAACTTTTCAGCTGATCAAAGTGATTCAGCTTTCTGGCATAGAACAGATCAAAGATATGGCCTTTGCACCTATTATTCCATCTGACCTCAGCCATTAAATATTCTTCCACATAGTCATCAAACAGAGAGGCAAGGGAGCCAGAAGCCAAAGAAACTGTGTAATTTTGAAAAATATCTAGTAAAGAACTTCAGATGAAGTTGATGTCACAGGGAAGTGAAACAAACAGACAAGAACAGAACATTTTCCAAAAAATGACTGCTTGCAAAACCACAAACCCAGACTAAAAAGTATGTGATTATTCAGCAAGCCTTAAAACACACTTTAGGCAAAGCAAAGGCTATGAAAACCATGTATTCTCTAAGTAAAGATCACTTAAACAACCTCTTCAAACATGAGGAAGAAAGATAACAAACAACTTCTTAGAGAGCAGAGTGTTTATCAAAGATGTATTCTAACATTCAATATTGGGAGTGAATAGGTAGATCCTTTTTTAGTTGATATTGCATTTCCAGACCATGAAAATATGGATCCAAATCTTATCAAAAGGACTACATACGTCATTTGGGAAAATATCTACCATGTAGCTAGCTAGCTGCTTGTCAGTTTGCCTTTCTGCCTGCCTGCTTGCATGAGTGTGTGCATGGTGGGTGTGGGAGGGAGGGGTCTTATGTTTGCCTGTCTGTTTGACTATCTCTCTCTCCTTTAATATATGGACATAACCTTATCAATATTAATACCTTCACTACTTCTGATTTATCAGCCTGCACTAAGAAAAGAAAGTAGGTACGTATAAATCCCCTTTATGATGATGATATAATTTTGGCTGTGTCTCTTCTATAATTGGCTAGTGGACATGAGAACTAGAAACGTCACCTATTGCAATCTCCTAAACGGAAAATTCATTCATAAAAATTCTTATAAATTACATTAATCGACATTCAATTTCCTCAGAGATGCATTAGGCATTATTTAAAATGCTAATTAATAAAATTATTAACAAAACACCAGATATTCATTTCAATAACCCAGAATTATATTTAAAATATGTATTCTCATGTATCTACTGAGACATTGTTTATTTTTACATTGGGCATGCACAGAAGAAATCAACTCCTGTTTCAAGTTGTGCTCAATTATTAATATACAATGCTGCAAACCCATAGTCTATGTGGACATAAATTTGAACTCTTGTCCATATGTCCCATTGTTTATGCTTCTATTCACGAAGTCCTGCCTATTTTCAGTAAACCTAATGTTTGCCTCTTTTAGTTTTTCTCTTCCATAGTTTTCTCATTCTGCTTCCTCACTGTATTCCTTATAGGCTTTCCATAGGGCTCCAATCAAGGGCATTGATGAATGGTGCCACTGGGGTATTAACGTTTCACTACGCCAAGGTTTGCATTTACTACACAAAAGTAACAAAAGGCAAAGTTAACAGAGCAAGAATCACCTAAAACTGCAAAGAATTTTCTTTTCCAGAAAGAACTTGCGTGCCCTCCCTTAGTCTTCTTTCCTTTCCCCTCTTCTCACTTCAGAGTCCTCTTTACTTATGGATTAATAGAAGGAACAACATATTACTTTTCTGTTATTAAATATCCTTTCCTTTTAATATTGTACCCTATTTTTGGACTTCTTAGGTGGAGAAATAAAGCTTTATTTCTATCCATTTACACTTCATTGCTAACAAGAAGCTTCAGAAAGAATTATGAAACTGCAGAAAGCCAAATTCTTGCAACTCACTTCTCATACTTATGTATGCTCATATGTATTTTATGAGCAACTGAGAGCCTCCTTAATTAAGAATATAATGTATATTTTGAAGAACTGTAGACCACATCATAGTTATGATTCCACATTATTTAGGGAAAGTACTTAGGTTCCCTGATCTCAGATCTTACCTGGATATTGTAAACATCTTTACCTAAATTTTGCCTATTGACATGTTTCATTATATTTACCTTTGTAATTAAAGGTCTTATATGCTATTTATCATCACAAATGCCACATTTTCTCTACTGTTTGACATAAAAAGTAGTTTCATTCTCCCTAAAATGTTGTATTATGGTCATTTCTTTCCTTATTTTTATATAGATGAAGGAATGTACCCATATATGTTATTTGTAAAAACTATGCTAAAATGTATATATATAGGAGCACAGTTTCATAAAAATTACATGTAATACATAATATTTGAAAATAAAAAGGATCTTCAAATTTTCTATGTTTGAAAACTCTTCCCTGAGGTAAAAATATAAATTACATTTGTTTCAACTTCTTTAGAATAAATTTCCATTTTGATGTGCTTTATTGCCAAGGATTGGAAAATTTGAGAAAAAGAGAACAAAGGAATTTGTTTATGTATTAGATAAAGATTAAATATTAATAATATAAACCCAAGCAGAGAGGGAGGATGCATCTTAGAATTCAAAACACCATAAATATATGAAATATTGTCAAATACATAAAACTTCGATGGAATCCTTTCCATACAGATATCCTTTCTAAGACAATACCCTTCAAAAGGTATTGGTAAAGGTAAATTGTTTACCTTTCAATTTGTGATCAACATGACACGTTATTACTAAACGACTAGCCAGAGAGAGTGAACACTCATCCCACATTTTCTTTCTTTCTCTCTCTCTCTCTCTCTCTCAATCCTTGTCTCCCTGTCTCTGCTCTCTCTCTCTTCCAAAGAAATATCTCTGTTTGCTTCAGGTTGATAAATGACTTCATACGTTAGGTGATCAAGAAAACCCATTTCTGCCACATTGCTATATGTTTTCTAACATGGTTTCCCTTCCTATATATTTCCCTATAAAAGCCCTAAATTGATGCTAAGATATATAACTCTGGTTTATTCTGAATATATGATTTAAGTTCTTTGTCCTCCATTTTTTCCAAATACTTATTCACATTAATGTCACTTCTAAATGATGAGTGGATCAAGGTGGGTTTCTTTACTTGCACTGACAAAATCTGAATTAAATTGTGTTGAATGTCTGCAGAGAAGGAGAATTTCATATTTTAAATTAATCTTTTCCTTCAAAGAAAAAATATTTCTCTACATCAAGGGAACAATTTTCTCCTCACCATTTACATTCTTATTTTCCTCATTTAATTTTTATTCTATAGGATTTAAAACACATACTTATGGATTCAAAATATTTACATTTTAATTATATATGAAATCTTGCTTATTCATCCATAATTGAGGTTTAAAATATCATCATTAAATGATTAAAACTAGTAGCATTCTTAGAGATTATTGCACTAATCCCCCTTTTTCTTATCTAAAAGAGATTACATGATTTGCCATTGAACCATCTTCTTTCTAGTCTAGTACTCTGCTCTGAACAGCATCTATCCCCTTAAACCTTGTAACATCTACTTGACAAGATGTGGATGGATGGAATATTTTCTAATATATGAAAATAATTTTAACTTTATTCTTTAAACATGTATTAAAACAGGTATATGTCTGCATTGAAGTTACAATGACCATCACTATGAATTCTAGGTTTAATTAATAAAAGTCTATGAGAATATAGCCCTACCATTACATTTTTGCAGAATGAGGTACTTGAATGAAAAGAGCCTTGTATAATATTGGTAAGTATATTTTAATGCTTATTGTAGGGGAAGTATATTAGACTGATGAAAAATGCTCTTGTTAAAGATATTATCATCATTTGAAAGTGCTAAAGATGAATTCTACATTCAATAGGCATAATTCAAAATTGAAAATCTTTAGCAATGTTGTAATGTTAATTTATAGGCAAATTCAATCATAATTTGTGATTGTAAGAAAGTCCAGTGCAAAGAAATTAAAAAAGAATTCGATAGGAGAAGTTTAACTGACTTAATAACAACTCACATGAAAAGGAGAACTTTTCGGTCATCCTGAAATAAAGCATCCTGCCCTTCAATACACATACCATTTAACAAAATAAAAGTATGCAAATGGAAGGCAATATATTTATCTTGAGAAAGGTAAAGTTTTAAAATATAATCAAGCTGAAATATTATAAAATGAATTCTACTGCCACAATATTTTAGGATAATAGCAGAGATGTCAGTTAAGCAATTTGCAAATCGTATATTTCCCTGCTGTGTTTGCAAGATTACCTTGTGAATCATCAGGATCCATAACTCTAAAGGCTTTTGATTTACATTTGCCCGAATTACAAGGCCAGAAAGGACACTGCAGATAAGACAAATAACATGATGATCTAGTAGCTATAATACCAATAAAAAACAAACAAATAGGTCTCTTCTTCCAAAAGGCTGAAGCTGACACTCACTTTCCTTTTGCAACCAATAATTCTCTGCAAATATATAGACTCTTTATACAGATTACTTTGGAACAGCATTTTTACTGAGGCTTGTTCATGTATTTTATATCCAAAGTGATATTTGAGGCTAAAGGTGAGATGAGAGGGCTTCTATCTAAAACATTTTCCAGAATCTTTGTAATCTTCCACTCCTGTAGTTTGGCCATACTCTATTTCCCTTTGCTCCCTTAATCAAACAGAGGGTTTTTTTTGGTTTGTTTTGTTTTTTGTATTCCAACTTGTATTCTCACTGGTATTTCTTGCATTACATTTTTCATCATCTCTTCCACTTTTACCAGGCATGCCTACTTTCTCCTGATAAAAATAGATAATATTTACTGAGTACTTGATACAAATCAGGAAATTTCTTAAGTTATTTTATATGTATCACTCATTAATCCTAAAAGTAAATCTAGAAGATATACATATATATATAAACAAATGAGAAAACAGCTACTGAGGGTTTTAACAACCTTCTCAATGTCATTTGCGTAAAATTAATGGAGCTGGAATTCAAACCATCAGTCTGGCTGTTTTTGAGTCTCAGCTCTTCCTACCAGTCCCTCGCTCCCTCTTTTCTTCCAGAATTTTCCAGGCTTAACCATATATGTATCCTTCAGCAGCTATAATTGTACTTTATAAATGTAGCCTCCCAAGGTCACAATTGATTAAATCTGTGTGAATGTCTACCACAAACTGATTGGAGGCTCACGTATATGTGTGTGTATATGTGTGTGTGTGTAAGTGGTGTCTATGGTGGAGAAAAGGATTCACGATGTAAATGCAAAATTACAGAGAGCTAGTCTGTACAGAGAAAGTAAGACTGATAGACAAACAGAACCAGAGAGAAGAAAAGCTCGATGTAGTACCCATATTTTGTCAGTTCCAGAAACATCACTGCTCCCTTCTAACCTCTACCTCGCACCTCCCTTCTTTCCTCCCTCCCTCTCTCTCCCTCCTTAGACACACAGACACACACACACACACACACACACACACTTTAACAAAAGCAAGTGTATCTATATTATTGTGAAGCTTCAAATTACAATTTGGGCTTGCCCACTTAATCTCGATATAACTATAAAACATAATTGTGGGGGGTTGGGACTGCAGTATTCTACTATGTGGAATAAGTAGAGAGAGGAGGATTAAAAAGATGGAGAAATAAACATTGAATAGTATGTAAATAGGATCATACAGATGAGATCCAGAGAATAATGATGGCTCTTCAATTTTTTTCTTAGCTTCCTTTATGGATCACAAATCCCTGACTACATTTGAGTTCTGTTGACACAACTGTAGTCTGAAATTTTTGATAATCCCTATTTTTTGCTTAATGTAAATTAACCTGATATTATCCAACAGACTTATAAACTAATATATTATATTCTCATCTGAAAGATTAGAATACTAGTTTTCTTAAAAGATTTTATGGGAGTGTAATATATATGAGATAAAGGAATAAAATGCCTAGCAAAAGTAAGGATTTATAATATATTGTTCCTACATATTTGACTCCTTTTACCCTATTTCTTTCTTTCTCAGTTTGTTTATGTTATTCAGTATTCTTATCACTTAGGACCTATACAATAATTTTTTAACATTTTTTTCCTTAACTTTAAAAATTGAAATAATTTAAGACTTACAAAATTTACCAAAACAACACAAAGACTTCTTGTACACCTTTCTCCCAAATTCTTCAAATGTTAACATCTTACATAATCATAATACAATTAACAAAAAACAGGAAATTAATTTTGCTATAATACTATTAACTAAATCATAGACCTTATTCAAATTTAATTAATTGTCCCACTAATGTCTCTGTTCTCAGATCCAATCCAGGATCACACCTCACATTAAATTGTCATGTTTCTTCAATACTCTCCTGTCTGGGAAAGTTGTTCAGTTTTTTTATGACTTTGATATATTTTAAGAGTACTGGCCAAGTATTTTCTGTAATTTATCCTAATTTAGATTTGTCTGATATTTTGACATAATTAGATTCAAGTTATACTCTTTTGGTAAGATTATCGCTAAATATTACTAAGGATTTAGTCATCTGTAGTAAACTTTTATTTAGTAATAAAGATTCCTAAATATTTAGTAAATATTTTGTAGGAAGGTACTTCAAGATTCTGCAAATATCTCATATGTTCTCATACTTTGCCCCATTAATGTTAGCATTTATTGTGATTCTTGCACAGGAAAGTTATTACTGTAGTGACTGTCTAAGATGATTTTCTATTTACTGTATTTTCTACATTTCTGTACTGGAATCTTCTGTAAGAAAAAGCAGTCTCTTCTACCCGATGTATTCATTTAATCAACTGTTTTTTATATTGTCATGGAATTGTGTGTTTATTTTGTTCTGTGATTAATAATTCATTTTTATTGCAAAAATTGTTCTAGATTTGGCCAGTGGGATATTTTTCAAGTTGTTTTCTGTCTTTAGACATGCCAGAATCATTTTTTGAAGATGTAGGGCCTTACTTTCTGGCACCACTAAATATTCTAGGCACGTCTTTCTCTGGTACCAACATTTTTTCAAAGAGCTTTTGTTTATTCTTTTGGAAAAATAGTATTTAAAGCAACATCCAGGTACCAGATATGCTTATTGCTACTGGTTTGCCACTGTTCTAGGATGCTGCAATAAACAAAGATATGTACATATATATGCATGTGTATATATATGTATATTTATGTGTAACTATTCATAACTTTCAACACAATAAAGCTTTCTTTTTCTACACTCAGTTAATTTTACTCTTAACATTTTACTCTTTCCAGGCAAAGATAATAACAAGTGGAAAATAATAAATATTTAAACTAAAGCTAAACTATTAAGTTCTTGTTTTACCTAATTCAGTCGTTGTTGCACGCAATAATGTCTAATCTACATTGCAAAAACATGATCTAAGTGCCAAATGAAAAGAACTCATGTGTCCTACAAGATGGTTTATCCTCCATACCTTGGTTTTGTTTTTGTTATTTTTTCCTCATTTGGGTTAGATCTCTAGTGACTGTCAGAATAATTAAGGTTTATGTCTATTTTGAAGGTCAGCTATTAGTAGAAAATATAATTAAAAATCAAGTGGGCTCCTCTGGTGCAGGGCAGAAGTTCAGAAGCATAAAATTTACTAGATACTACATTATGAGCAGTGATCCCATGAATATGTTGTCATCTTGAATAAAGGTTGATTAAATTTATCATCCAACATATTCCTCGAAAAAATATTTTTGAATTATTTTAAAATTAGCATATTTGTTCCAATTGAAATTACACTATTTATATTGATCAATCCATTTATCCAACTTTGATCAAAGTATATATTTGGATAGTATTATAACAGGACAACCAAAATGGACAAAATTATATAATACAATCAGTATAAGAAATTGAATTCAATACTATAGGTATTTATGGAACAAGAAAATTTGATAGGGCTTGATACTGAGACAAAAAATAAGACACAGGACCTTTTACCAAGGAACTTATGGATAATACAGAGATGAAATTTTACCTATCATCTAAAGAAAATTACATTAAATTATTCTGCAATATCTAATCAGTGTTTCTTAAAACTATACAGTGAAACTAAAAATCTTGCTGAAATGTAATTTTAATTCTTTGGGCCTAGGTTGGTCCCTGAGGTTCTATATTTCTCAGACTTTGATAACAAGGGGCTAGTAAGTATCATGGGTATATAGAGGAAATAACAGTTAATATGCATTTGGAGTTAGAAAAGATTGCAAAGCTGATTGCATCAGCTGGCCCTGATGAATGAAAGGATTTCAGTAAGTGCTTTATTTAGTGTTGCAATAGAAAAAGAAAAAATACAATATTAATAAAAGATTTGCTTAATTGTTACAATTCCATCTTGGGTATGATATGAAAAAGTTATTAAAAGAACATGTTGCAATTTTGCCTAAATTTGTTTCCCAGGAGTAGCATGAATATACACATAACTTCTTCATGGCCTCTCTTTGTCCAAGGTTTTGGTTTTCTAGTCTTACTCATAAGAACTTAGAATGGACTTGACCCTCCCTTGCAGTAGTTGGGGGGTAGTGAGCAATCTAAATGGCAAACCTCTACAATAGATTACATCTCCAGACAATTCATTCATGAGACAAGGAGAATACATCTCTGATGTAGCAGGCATATGGAATGAGACAGTGTTTTTCTACAAAGCACTGACATTTTGCACTGACTCTGACCATGTGAGAGACAGAGCAAAGAGTACAAAAGTTGAGTGCATTTTGTTTCAGAACCCAATCATTCTCTTCTGATCTCTTATCTTACATTTTGTCCTCTTCAAAAATGCCTCCCAAACTTCTTCCCCATCGTTCCTACAGGTAGAGCTTACCAAGGCTATGTGATTACTAAGTCTCTGAGGATGATTTATTTTATTTTAACATGACCTTCCTCATCATCATTAAATTAATAGAAAGGGTGGGAACCATAAAAACCATGGAAATCAGGAGCAGTGCTTTACAGTCTCTTCTTGGTCAATATCTCTAGCCTGCTTAGCTGGGTTTCAG
Organism: Lagenorhynchus albirostris; assembly: GCF_949774975.1. Taxonomy (NCBI): domain Eukaryota; kingdom Metazoa; phylum Chordata; class Mammalia; order Artiodactyla; family Delphinidae; genus Lagenorhynchus; species Lagenorhynchus albirostris. The sequence goes on along the minus strand of NC_083101.1, from coordinate 61,218,995 downwards.
ATATAACCTTTATTTCAGAGGCCACAACTGGGCATATGTAATTATTCCCTTGGCTTCTTATTTCTTTCTACCAACCCTACTACATAAAAGCAAGTTGTTCCTTTTATCTTGGTAAGCAGGACAACTTAACAATTTCCAAACACTTATATTTGCATGATTATTACAGTCACTTTATAAGTCCTTTTACTGAACACAGTAGTAATTTATATACCATGTGTGTACTTATACATGTCTCTGGATATTACTAGTTTTGGCATTCATATACAGTCATTCTCCAACTTTATGTTATGAAATCCTACAGAAGTCTTTGAAACTTTGTGTGGTAGGAATATTCAGAGCAAAACTATTCTAGAAATAACTCCTAATATTATGCCGCTGCTTTGCCAACCTCATATATATGAGATGAGAGTGATATAATCTTTACTCTGGGTCAGATATGTAATTACTATGTTTAAGTACAACAACACACAGAAAAGAACAAGCGCCTGGGTGCAGAAAGAGTTTTCTAACACAAAAGGCAAAAGGTGAATCAGGCTACTTAAATAAGATACAAACAGAAAGAAAAATTAATAGCATTTTAAATATTGTAATAATATGTACAATTTACTTCAATAGTCCTTAAATTTTACTTTTCTTATTTGAGCAAGACTTTACTGTATGGACATAAGTACAGCAAATCATTAAAAGTCAGATAGTAACTATGCCTCCAAATAGATAAATTAACTAAGGCAAATATTATATAACACAGTTCTCATGAGAGGACCGCCTTTTACACCTATCTAATGTTTGGTTGCAAAATTTGAACTTTGTAACTGAGTGTATGTGTGTGTTAAATATTCCTCTTGACTGACTAATATGAATGGGTATATTCATAAATTGTACTGCTATGAAAAACACTAGTAAAATAAAAATTGGTTTTTATAAACCATGTTCTACACACATTTTGCATACTGGAGGCAGATTTATATGCAATATTTAGCTATGTGTAGTAAGATTTGGAAATGTTTTAACTGTACATATTTCAAAATGTTTAAATATTTACAAACTGATTGACACATATTAACTATTTTTATGTTATTAGCTAAAATTAAATACTCCAGAGAAACAGAGCCTTTCTTTAGTGTTACTCAGATTAGTCACTTTACTTAATGGAGCTATCTATGGTTTTAATAAAATCTCTTAAGATTAGTGAATAAGTTGATGCTTTTGAAATAAAGATACAATATGCAAATTTATCTTTACTCACACTTGAGTCTTTTAAATTTAATGTGTTATATTTCATCTTATGATTCTACAATTCTTTTTTATCTGCAAAATTCTTTGACATACCAGGTTCTGGTAAAATAAAATGTTTATAATATCCCATATCTGACAAGCCTGTTGGATATAATTAAAATGAATATTTGTATAACACTGTATTTGTGAAGTACAAAAGAACTTCAAAATTTTTCACAGTACAAGTACTAGGATGTATACTGCTTGGTCAATTTCATACTCTTACAATTTAGAGAGAAATATATTTGTCTGTAATATCATCTCTTTCCCTATAAATAAAACCAATTATATAAATATGTGTTAAAATCTATAACAAAATTTCATAGAATGTAACATGACATTTTATATTATTTAATTACACAGCATATTTTGTGCCAAATTTTCTAAAATCTGTACATTATATTAACTAAACTTGGGCTTTAAAGTGATTATTTGACATAGTATACTGTCACAGTTAAGATATTCTTAAACTATCTTTATAGACCTTATCATTGTATGCAAATTTTTAGGAGATATTGATACATATTTACAAATTCATAGTTTCTCATGTTTTAAGAGATGTGGCTTTCATTTCTTTCTGATTATTCCTTCATAACTTTCTAACAACTTTTGGTATCTTTCTTAGTCCAAAAGCCTACTTTTTTCCTCCATTTGATTACTATGAATAACTGACTTAGTTTGCTGTGATGACATTAATTTTTCTTTTTTTTTTGGAACTTGAGTAAAGATATAAGTTTATAGCCAGATTATTACAGGTAGTTGAATGGCTTATCACTGCTCCTTAGTACAAAGATATTGGAAAAAGCATTCATACTGTAAGAGTAAGTCTGAAAATTTCTCTAAATTGTTCATGAAATGAAGACATTTAACACCTTGGAAATATAATTTTCTCCTCGTCTCATCTCTTTAACCACTTTTCCTTTGTAATTCTCTTGACATTTTTGTGAAAAGTGTTCATTGATATTTACTAAAGTTTCATTGCTATACTGATAAGCACTTACTAAACAGGTATTTTAAAGAAGTCATTCAACATGAAACACTGAGCCAGTCACCAGGAAAACACACCCCTGTTCTCAAAGCTTAGACTATAGAGGAAGACTATAAATAAACATAACATACATGCAAATTTAGAGTTCTGTATGCTGCATAAAACTGTCTCCAAAGAGGACTACCATGGATTTCTTCCTTTCCTGTATCAAAATGCTGCTTCTCACAAACAGAGGTGAATTGTGTTTGCCCTTCCTTTGAATCTAGTCTGGATTTAGTTACTTTCTCGACCAAAAGAATGTGGAGGAATTCACATTCTGAGACTTCTGAGTCTAGGTCATGAGACAGCTTCCAGCTTCTCCTTAGGTCTCTGAGAAAAGGCAGATACTAGGTAGGAAGCCCAACACAAGATAGCAACATTTTGGGTAAGCCCAAAATAGCCCCGTGGAGAGGTCTTATGCAAAGAGAGAAAGCTAACCAGCATTTGGTTAGCTTTCTAGCCATCTCAGCTGACGAACCAGAGATGTGAGTAAAGGTACCCAGCAGAAGTGAGCCTTAAGATGATTCCAAGCCCAGCAACTATTGACTTAAATAGGCATAGGAAACACCAATGAAGATCATGCATCTGAGCTCTGTTTAACATACAAGGCCATGAATGATGATAATACATTATTTGCTGTAAACCACTAAGTTTTGGGGGTGTTTTATGTAAAAAATACATAAATAGAAATCATTTATTTATGTTTACATACGTATTATATATAAGATGTACATACAAAACAGATAATATACATATAAATATGTATATATCTGTATATAGAAAGTGATGAAAAACCATTAAAAAAACCTCAGTCAACCAAATATATATTAAGAAATGGGATTGGACTTAACGGCAAAAAAATTAGAGAGAAAGGGCTGTTAGAGAAGTCTCTCTCTGAGAACATATGAATACTTCAAACTAGGATGCAACAGGTAATTGTGGCAGAATATACCGGCTGATAATCAAGCTCACTTCCTCATCCTCCAGTTCTTCTTGCCCTTTTTTGAAGTTTATACAGGATACTGTGAATGGATTTTAGCAAATAAAATGAAAGTGGAATTGTGTGCATAAACTCCAAAGCTGTACCTCTATTTCCATACCTTTTTTTCCTACCTTCCTTCCCTTCTTTCATTCCCTACTTCCTTATTTCCTTTATTTATTCTTTCTTTATCTTATTACTTCTTTTTAGCCTTTATTCCCTCTTTGTGAGACAGCTATGCACTTTGAAAAAATCTGTTGTGCTTTATTTCGTATTCCCCTGAGTTTCCAGTCTAAACTCCTTCCTATGGAATAAAATCTTTGAAAACGTCTCTTTCTTAGATCTGCAATCTTATTTTTTTCATTCTTCTTTGATATTTCTGTCTTTCATCACCACAGGAATACAAGAAAATATTCTAGGACGAGGGGAAGATGGCGCAAGAGTAAGACACGGAGATCACCTTCCTCCCCACAGATACACCAGAAATACATCTACACGTGGAACAACTCCTACAGAACACCTACTGAACACTGGCAGAAGAGCTCAGACCTCCCAAAAGGCAAGAAACTCCCCACGTACCTGGGTAGGGCAAAATAAAAAAGAATAAACAGAGACAAAAGGATAGGGACGGGACCTGCACCAGTGGGAGGGAGCTGTGAAGGAGGAATGGTTTCCACACACTAGGAAGCCCCTTCGCAGGCGGAGGCTGCGGGTGGTGGAGGGGAAAAGCTTCAGAGCCGCGGAGGAGAGCACAGCAACAGGGGTGCGGAAGGCAAAGCGGAGAGATTCCCACACAGAGGATCGGTGCCGACGACCGGCACTCACCAGCCCGAAAGGCTTCTCTGCTCACCCGCCGGGCCGGGCGGGGCTGGGAGCTGAGGCTCGGGCTTCGGCCTGAGCGCCGGGAGAGGACTGGGGTTGGCAGCGTGAACACAGCCTGCAGGGGGTTAGTGCACCACGGCTACCCGGGAGGGAGTTCGGGGAAAAGTCTGGACCTGACGAAGAGGCAGGAGACTTTTTCTTACCTCTTTGTTTCCTGGTGCGCGAGGAGAGGGGATTAAGAGTGCTGCTTAAAGGAGCTCCAGAGACGGGCGCGAGCCGCGGCTAAAAGTGTGGACCCCAGAGACGGGCATGAGACGCTAAGGCTGCTGCTGCCACCACCAAGAAGCCTGTGTGCGAGCACAGGTCACTATTCACACCCCGCTTCTGGGGAGCCTGTGCAGGCCGCCACTGCCCGGGTCCCGGGATCCAGGGACAACTTCCCCGGAAGAACGCACGGTGCTGCAACGTCATGCCGGCCTCTGCCGCTGTAGGCCCGCCCCGAATTCCGTGCCCCGCCCCCCGCCCCCCCCCCCCGCCCCCGCCCTGAGTGAGCCAAAGCGAAGAACAGATGCCCTCTGGTGACTTACATGCAGAGGCGGGGCCAAATCCAAAGCTGAACCCCGGGAGCTATGCGAACAAACAAGAGAAAGGGAAATCTCTCCCAGCAGCCTCAGAAGCAGCGGATTAAAGCTCCACAATCAACTTGATGTACCCTGCATCTGTGGAATACATGAATAGACAACAAATCATCCCAGATTAAGGAGGTGGACTTTGAGAGCAAGATTTATGATTTTTTTCCCCTTTTCCTCTTTTTGTGTGTATGTGTATACGTCTATATGAGATTGTCTGTATAGCTTTGCTTCCACCATTTGTCCGAGGGTTCTATCCATCCTTTTTTTGTTGTTTTTTTCTTAAAAAATTTTTTTTTCTTAATAATTATTTTACATACTATTTTATATATATTATTTATATATAATTATAACTTTATTATATTTTATCTTACTTTATTTTATTTTATCTTCTTTCCTTCCTTCCTTCCCTCCTTCCTCCCTACCTCCCTCCTTTCTTTCTCCCTCTCTCTCTTTCTTTCTTTCTTTCTTCTTTTTCTCCCTTTTATTCTGAGCCATGTGGATGAAAGGCTCTTGGTGCTCCAGGCAGGAGTCAGTGCTGTGCCTCTGAGGCGGGAGAGCCAACTTCAGGACACTGGTCCACAAGAGACCTCCCAGCTCCACATAATATCAAACGGTGAAAATCTCCCAGAGATCTCCATCACAACACCAGCACCCAGCTTCACTCAACAACCAGCAAGCTACAGTGCTGGACACCCTATGCCAAACAACTAGCAAGACAGGAACACAATCCCACCCATTAGCAGAGAGGCTGCCTAAAATCATAATAAGTCCACAGACACCCCAAAACACACCACCAGATGTGGACCTGCCCACCAGAAAGACAAGATCCAGCCTCATCCACCAGAATACAGGCACTAGTCCCCTCCACCAGGAAGCCTACACAACCCACTGAACCAACTTTAGCCACTGTGGACAGACAACAAAAACAACGGGAACTACGAACCTGCAGCCTGCAAAAAGGAGACCCCAAACACAGTAAGATAAGCAAAATGAGAAGAGAGAAAAACACACCGCAGATGAAGGAGCAAGGTAAAAACCCACCAGACCTAACAAATGAAGAGGAAATGGGCAGTCTATCTGAAAAAAGAATTCAGAATAATGATAGTAAAGATGATCCAAAATCTTGGAAATAGAATAGACAAAATGCAAGAAACATTTAACAAGGACCTAGAAGAACTAAAGATGAAACAAGCAATGATGAACAACACAATAAATGAAATTAAAAATTCTCTAGATGGAATCAATAGCAGAATAACTGAGGCAGAAGAACGGATAAGGGACCTGGAAGATAAAATAGTGGAAATAACTACTGCAGAGCAGAATAAAGAAAAAACAATGAAAAGAACTGAGGACAGTCTCAGAGACCTCTGGGACAACACTAAACACACCAATATTCGAATTATAGGGGTTCCAGAAGAAGAAGAGAAAAAGAAAGGGACTGAGAAAATATTAGAAGAGACTATAGTGTAAAAAATAAAACAAATTTAAATAAACAAAAAAAAAAAGAGACTATAGTTGAAAACTTCCCTAATATGGGAAAGGAAATAGTTAATCAAGTCCAGGAAGCACAGAGAGTCCCATACAGGATAAATCCAAGGAGAAATACACCAAGACACATATTAATCAAACTGTCAAAAATTAAATACAAAGAAAACATATTAAAAGCAGCAAGGGAAAAACACAAATAACACACAAGGGAATCCCCATAAAGTTAACAGCTGATCTTTCAGCAGAAACTCTGCAAGCCAGAAGGAACTAGCAGGACATATTTAAAGTGATGAAGGAGAAAAGCCTGCAACCAAGATTACTCTACCAGCAAGGATCTCATTGAGATTTGATAGAGAAATTAAAACCTTTACAGACAAGCAAAAGCTGAGAGTTCAGCACCACCAAACCAGCTTTACAACAAATGCTAAAGGAACTTCTTTAGGCAAGAAACACAAGAGAAGGAAATGGGAATAGGAATATACATATTGATAATTACCTTAAATGTAAATGGACTAAGTGCTCCCACCAAAAAGACACAGATTGGCTGAATGGATACAAAAACAAGACCCATACATATGCTGTCTACAAGAGACCCACTTCAGACCTAGAGACACATACAGACTGAAAGTAAGGGGATGGAAAAAGATATTCCATGCAAATGGAAACCAAAAGAAAGCTGGAGTAGCAATTCTCATATCAGACAAAATAGACCTTAAAATAAAGACTATTAGAAGAGACAAAGAAGGACACTACATAATGATCAAGGGATCAATCCAAGAAGAAGATACAACAATTGTAAATATTTATGCACCCAACATATGAGCATCTCAATACATAAGGCAAATACTAACAGCCATAAAAGGGGAAATCGACAGTAACACATTCATAGTAGGGGACTTTAACACCCCACTTTCACCAATGGACAGATCATCCAAAATGAAAATAAATAAGGAAACACAAGCTTTAAAAGATACATTAAACAAGATGGAGTTAATTGATAATTATAGGACATTCCATCCAAAAACAACAGAATACACATTTTTCTCAAGTGCTCATGGAATATTCTCCAGGATAGATCATATCTTGGGTCACAAATCAAGCCTTGGTAAATTTAAGAAAATTGAAATTGTATCAAGTATCTTTTCCGACCACAACGCTATGAGACTAGATATCAATTACAGGAAAAGTTCTGTAAAAAATGCAAACACATTCAGGCTAAACAATACACTACTTAATGACGAAGTGATCACTGAAGAAATCAAAGAGGAAATTAAAAAAATACCTAGAAACAAATGACAATTGAGGGGCTTCCCTGGTGGTGCAGTGGTTGAGGGTCTGCCTGCCGATGTAGGGGACGCAGGTTCATGCCCCGGTCTGGGAGGATCCCACATGCCGTGGAGCGGCTGGGCCTGTGACCCATGGCCACTGAGCCTGTTCGTCCGGAGCCTATGCTCTAGAGCGGGAGAGGCCACAGCAGTGAGAGGCCCGTGTACCGCAAAAAAAAAAAAAAAAAAAAAAAATGACAATAGAGACATGACGACCCAAAACCTATGGGATGCAGCAAAAGCAGTTATAAGACAGAAGTGTATAGCAATACAATCCTACCTTAAGTAACAGGAAACATCTCAAATAAACAACCTAACCTTGCACCTAAAGCAATTAGAGAAAGAAGAACAAAAAACCCCCAAAGATAGCAGAAGGAAAGAAATCATAAAAAATCAGATCAGAAATAAATGAATAAGAAATGAGGAAATGAGGAAACGATAGCAAAGATCAATAAAACTAAAAGCTGGTTCTTGGAGAACATAAACAAAATTGATAAACCATTAGCCAGACTCATCAAGAAATACAGGGAGAAGACTCAAATCAATAGAATTAGAAATGAAAAAGGAGAAGTAACAACTGACACTGCAGAAATGCAAAGATCATGAGAGATTACTACAAGCAACTCTACGCCAATAAAATGGACAACCTGGAAGAAATGGACAAATTCTTAGAAATGCACAACCTACCGAGACTGAATCGGGAAGAAAAAGAAAATATGAACTGACCAATCACAAGCACTGAAATTGAAACTGTGATTAACAATCTTCCAACACACAAAAGCCCAGGACCAGATGGCTTCACAGGCGAATTCTATCAAACATTTAGAGAACAGCTAACACCTATCCTTCTCAAACTCTTCCAAAATACAGCAGAGGAAGGAACACTCCCAAACTCATTCTATGGGGTCAACATCACCCTGATACCAAAACCAGACAAGGATGTCACAAAGAAAGAAAACTACAGGCCAATATCACTGATAAACATAGATGCAAAAATCTTCAACAAAATACTAGCAAACGGAATCCAACAGCACATTAAAAGGATCATACACCATGATCAAGTGGGTTTATTCCAGGAATGCAAGGATTCTTCAATATACGCAAATCAATCAACATGATACACCATATTAACAAATTGAAGGAGAAACACCATATGATCATCTCAATAGATTCAGAGAAAGCTTTTGACAAAATTCAACACCCATTTATGATAAAAACCCTGCAGAAAGTAGGCATAGAGGGAACTTTCCTCAACATAATAAAGGCCATATATGACAAACCTACAGCCAATATCGTCCTCAATGGTGAAAAACTGAAAGCATTTCCACTAAGATCAGGAACAAGACAAGGTTGCCCCTCTCACCACTCTTATTCAACATAGATTTGGAAGTTTTTGCCACAGCAATCAGAGAAGAAAAGGAAATAAAAGGAATCCAAATCAGAAAAGAAGAAGTAAAGCTGTCACTGTTTGCAGATGACATGATACTATACATAGAGAATCTTAAACACGCTACCAGAAAACTCCTAGAGCTAATCAATGAATTTGGTAAAGTAGCAGGATACAAAATTAATGCACAGAAATCTCTGGCATTCCTATACACCAATGATGAAAAAGCTGAGAGTGAAATCAAGAAAACACTCCCATTTACCATTGCAACAAAAAGAATAAAATATCTAGGAATAAACCTACCTAAGGAGAAAAAAGACCTGTATGCAGAAAATTATAAGACACTGATGAAAGAAATTAAAGATGATACAAATAGATGGAGAGATATACCATTTTCTTATATTGGAAGAATCAACATTGTGAAAATGACTCTACTACCCAAATCAATCTACAGATTCAACGCAATCCCTATTAAACTACCACTTGCAGTTTTCACAACTAGAACAAAAAATTTCACAATTTTTATGGAAACACAAAAGAGACCGAATAGCCAAACCAATCTTGAGAAGGAAAAAAGGAGCTGGAGGAATCAGGCTCCCTGTCTTCAGAATATACTACAAAGCTACAGTAATCAAGACAGTATGGTACTGGCACAAAAACAGAAAGATAGATGAATGGAACAGGATAGAAAGCCCAGAGATAAACCCATGCACATATGGACACCTTATCTTTGATAAAGGATACAGGAATATACAGTGGAGAAAGGACAGCCTCTTCAATAAGTGGTGCTGGGAAAACTGGACAGGTACATGTAAAAGTATGAGATTAGATCACTCCCTAACACCATACACAAAAATAAGCTCAAAATGGATTAAAGACCTAAATGTAAGGCCAGAAACTATCAAACTCTTAGAGGAAAACACAGGCAGAACACTCTATGACATAAATCACAGCAAGATACTTTTTGACCCACCTCCTAGAGAAATGGAAATAAAAACAAAAGTAAACAAATGGGACCTAATGAAACTTAAAAGCTTTTGCACAGCAAAGGAAATCATAAATAAGACGAAAAGACAACCCTCAGAATGGGAGAAAATCTTTGCAAATGAAGCAACTGACAAAGGATTAATCTCCAAAATTTATAAACAGCTCATGCAGCTTAATAACACAAAAACAAAAAACCCAATCCAAAAATGGGCAGAAGACCTAAATAGACATTTCTCCAAAGAAGATATACAGACTGCCAACAAACACATGAAAGAATGCCCAACATCACTAATCATTAGAGAAATGCAAATCAAAACTACAATGATATATCATCTCACACCAGTCAGAATGGCCATCATCAAAAAATCTAGAAACAATAAATGCTGGAGAGGGTGTGGAGAAAAGGGAACCCTCTTGCACTGTTGGTTGGAATGTAAATTGATACAGCCACTATGGAGAACAGTATGGAAGTTCCTTAAAAAACTACAAATAGAACTACCATATGACCCAGCAATCCCACTACTGGGCATAAACCCTGAGAAAACCATAATTCAAAAAGAGTCATGTACCAAAATGTTCATTGCAGCTCTATTTACAATAGCCCGGAGATGGAAACAACCTAAGTGTCCATCATCGGATGAATGGATAAAGAAGATGTGGCACATATATACAATGGAATATTACTCAGCCATAAAAAGAAATGAAATTGAGCTATTTGTAATGAGGTGGATGGACCTGGAGTCTGTCATACAGAGTGAAGTAAGTCAGAAAGAGAGAGACAGGTACCATATGCTAACACATATATATGGAATTTAAGAAAAAAAAATATCATGAAGAACCTAGGGGTAAGACAGGAATAAAGACACAGACCTACTAGAAAATGGACTTGAGGATATGGGGAGGGGGAAGGGTAAGCTGTGACGAGGCGAGAGAGTGGCATGGACATATATACACTACCAAGCGTAAGATAGATAGCTAGTGGGAAGCAGCTGCATAGCACAGGGAGATCAGCTCAGTGCTTTGTGACCACCTGGAGGGGTGGGATAGCGAGGGTGGGAGGGAGGGAGATGCAGGAGGGAGGAGATATGAGAACATATGTATATGTATAACTGATTCACTTTGTTATAAAGCAGAAACTAACACACCATTGTAAAGCAATTATACTCCAATAAAGATGTAAAAAAAATAAAATAAATAAATAAACCTATTATTCCCAATAGGCAGAAAAAAATAAGAAAAGAAAAATTCTAATGACTCAAGCTTCTCTCACGCTAACCTTGCTGCCTCTCTACTCACTGTTAGCTTGGTTTCCTTCTCTTCAACTTTCAAACCTTATTTCAATGCCACTCCTCAGGGATCCTCTCCTAACTTCCATATTGAACAATTTTTTATACTTTCTCAAAGCACACTGTTCTGCTTTTTACCAAATGGACACAACTTAATCTATATATTTATTTGTTTACTATCCATATCGTCTATTAAAATGTATATTCTGTGAGGCCAGGGACAGAAAATTTTTTTCATGGCTATGTACCAAATGGCTAGCATAGCGCTAAGAACATGGTAGACAACATATTTATTCTGATAAATGAAACAGAGTGTTTTATAGTTATCGAATGAAATTCAATTTAATTTCATTTTCAATGTTATTTACTATTAGTTAACCATATTTCATCCAACTGAATATGATTATATTTCATGTTTGTGTAGATACATCAAAATATTCTCTACCTTCATTTCACAATTATACTTATTGCATTCACTAACATGAAAAAGATTAAGTTGAATTTTTGGCATAGTTTACAAAATTAGTGATCAGTTGTAGGTTAAAAAATACATGTTGTGAATTTCTTAATCTTTGGGTACCTCTGAAGAAATCTTAGTAATAATTATTTTCTCTCCTTTCAACACAGCCCAACAAAACACATGAACCGGGAATAGCTGAGGAAAATAATAAGAAATAGTATTAAGATGGATTGAAACCTGATATTTACATTTTTATCCTGAATATGTGGTCCTAAATGCCTGAGGATAAAGTATCAAAGTATTCCCTTTCAACTTTCTCATGAACCTGATATGGTGAGAAACAAAAAGCCAGTTTACTTGACTAATTTCCAGCTGGCAATTCTATAATCTTTTTTAAACATCTAGTGAAAAAGAGAAATTGTAAATCTATATTAACCTTGTTATCTTAGAAAGGATATCAATAGGTTATTTTTCATTGATTTTGAAGATATACTTTTCTCATTAACTTTAAAATTTGGCTTGGAGTTTTAAAATGTTAACCCTTTCTCTATTGTGTGAGGGGAGAGTATGAAGTAGATTGTGCATTTGATTATTTAGGGACTACATAAAAGATATGTTATGCTTTTATTTGAATGTAGAAATAAATATATACATACGTATTGTATACATATATACACATAAGTACAAATATGTGTGTATTAAGTTTTGCTATTAGCAAAGATATAACAGATTAAGGGAAGAGAAAGGGAGATGTGCTTTTTTCATTTTAGAAACGTATTTATTTTTCTTACTTTCTATTTTAAAACTTTTCCGGATTTATTTAGATATAATTGATATATAACATACTGTAAGTTTAAGGTATACAAAATGTTGATCTGCAGCACATATACTGCAAAATGATTACCACTAGAGCATTAGCTAACACCTCCCTCACATCACATAATTACCATTTCTTTTTTATGGTGGGAACATTGAAGATCTACTCTCTTAGCAAGTTCCAGTATATAACACTATATTATTAACTATAATCACCATGTTGTACTTAGATATTCAGAACTCATTTGTCTTATAACTGGAAGTTTGTACCCTTTGATCAACATCTACAGATTTTATCCACACACCAGCCCTTAGCACCCACCATTCTACTCTGTCTCTACAAGTTAGATTTTTTTAGATTCCACATCTGAATGAGACTATACAGTAATTGTCTTTCTCCGTCTGACTTATTTCATTTAGAATAATGCTCTCAAGGTCCAACCACGTTGCTGCAAATGGCAGGAATCCCTTCTTAGAGATGAATAACATTCCCTTACACACACACACGCACATGCACACACGATGGATACTATGTTCTTTCCCTTTCTTGGCTACTGTAAAGAATGCGGCAATGGACATGGGAGGGAAGCTGTTACTTCAAGTTCCTATGGAACTGGAATTGCTGGATCATATGGTAGTTCCAGTTTCAATTTTTTGAGGAGCCTTTATATTTCAGTCAGGTCAGTGTTAATGTCTCCTTTTCATTTGTGATTTTATTTATTTGAATCCTCTCTTTTTGCCTTGGGTAGTCTATCTAAAGGTTTGTATATTGTGTTTATCTTTAAAGAAAAACCCCCACAACTCTTAGTTTCGTTGATTTTTAAATTCTTTTTTCAAATGTTTATTTCATTTATCTCTGTTCTTTCTTTCCTTCTGCTAATTTTGGGCTTAGTTTGTTCTTTTTTTCTAGTTCTTTGCAGTGTAAAATTATTATTATATTTTTTTGGAGATCTTCTTTCTTGTTAATGCAGGCATTTATCCCTATAAACTTCCCACTTAGACTGACTTTGTTTTGGTACGTTGTGTTTTCATTTTCATTTGTTTTAAGACTTTTTAAAGTTTCTCTTTTGATTTCCTCTTTAACCCATTGCTTGTTCAGGAGTATATTGTTTAATTTCCACACATTTGTGAATTTTCCAGATTTCCACATGTTAGTGATTTCTATTTTCATACCATTGTAATTGGAAAAGATACTTGGTATAATCTCAGTCTTCTTACATTGACTAAGCCTTGTTTTATGGGCCCAACCTATGATCTTTTCTGTAGAATGTTCCACGTGCCCTTGAGAAGAATGTGTATCCTGCTGCTGTTGAATAGAATGTTCTATGGATGTCTGTTAGATCCATTTGGTCTAAAGTATGGTTGAAGTCCAAATTTTTAGTTTTAATTTTCTGTCTAAATGATCTATCCATTGTTGAAACTGGGGTAATGGAGTCCCCTATTATTTTGTATTATTGTCAATATCTCCCTTCAGATCTGTTAGTATTTGATTAATATCTTTATGTGCTCTGAATTGCAAGCAATATCAGATAATTATATCTTGATGAATTTATCATTATATAAAAACCTTCTTTGTATCTTGTTATTGTGTTTGGCTTAAAGTCTGTTTTACCTAAATATAGCTATCCTTGTTCTCTTTTGGTTTCTAATCGCATAGGATATCTTTCTACATCCCTTCACTTTCAGCTTATGTATGTCCTTAAAGCTGGAATGAGTGTCTTGTAGGTGGCACATAGTTGGATATCATTTTTTTATTCAACTATTGACTCTATGTTTTTTGATTGGAGAATAAAAGCAATTACATTTCAAGTAATTATTCGTAAGTAAGGACTAAATAATACCATATTATTATCTGTTTTCTGGCTTTGTTATGCTTTCCTTGTTCATATTTTCCTCTCTTACTGCCTTTCTGTGTGAATTTATGATTTTCTCTAAGAATGTGCTTTGATCCCCTTTTCTTTGTCTTTTATAAATCTATTATAGGTTTTTTGATTTGTGGTTACCAAGAGGATTACATAAAATAACTTACACATATAGAAGTCTATCTTAGCCTGATAACTTGCAGTTGCATACAAAAACTTTACCCTTTCATTCCCGTTTTATATTTTTCATGTCAAAATTTACCTCTTTTTATATTGCATGTTCATTAACAAATTATTGTAGCTATAGTCACTTTTAATACTATTGTCCTTTAACCTTTATACTAGGGTTAATTGATTAGTGACCCAAAAAATTACAGCATTAGAATACTCTGAATTTGAGTATATGCTTATCATTATCAGTGTGTAGTATATTTTCATATGTTTCATGTTACTAATAAGCATTCTTTCATTTCAGCTTGAAAACCCCTTTTCAGCATGTCTTATAAGGTAAGTCTAGTGGTGACGAATTCCCTCAAGTTCTGTTTGTCTGGGAAAGTCTTTATCTGCCCTTCATTTTTGAAGGATGACTTTTCTTAATATAATATTCTTGTTTGGCAGTTTTTTTTTCCTTTCAACACTTTGAATATATCGTCCAACTCTCTCTTGACTTGTAACATTTCTGCTAAAAAATCTACTGATAGCCTCATGAGGGTTCCCTGTAAGTTATAAGGTTTTATTCTCTTGCTACATTTAAGAGTCTTTCTCTTTGACTTTTGAGTTTTATTATAATGTGCCTTTAAAAGTATCTCTTTAATTTGATTTTGTTTGGTAACCTGTGAACTTCATGAACTTGGATGTCCAAATCTTTCCCCAGAATTTGGAAATTCTTAGCCATTATTTCTTTCAATAAGCTTTCTTTCCCCCACCCCTTTCTTCTCCTTGTGGCTCTCCAATTATTCATAAATTGGTCCTTTTGATGATATCCCATAGCTCGTGTAGGTTTTCTTTACTTTTTTTCACCCTTTCCTTTTTTTCTCTTTTGACTGGGTAATTTTAAAGTTCCTGTCTTCAATCTCACTGATTCTTTTTTCTGCTTGATCAAGTCTGCTGTTGATGCCTCTATTCTATTTTTTCATTTCATTCATTATATTCTTCCACTCCAGAATTTTTTTGGTTCTTCTATATGATTTCTCTCTCTTTGTTAAACTTATCATTTTGGGTTTCTTTTTCCTGATTTCACTGAGTTGTCTTTCTGTGGGTTTTTCTGTAGCTCATGGAGTTTATTTAAAATAGATATTATGAACTTTTTATCTAAAAAGGTAAATTGGAGATATCCATATCTTTGAGATCTGTTACTGGAAGATTATTGTGATACTTGGTGAAACCATGTTTCCTTCATTTTTTATATTTCTTGTAGTTTTGTTTTGCTGTCTTCATGTCTGAAGTAGCAGTCTCCTCCTCTAGGCTTTACTGCTTTGGGGAGAGAAATACTTCTGTCTGCCTTGCTAGAAATTCTGCAACTTTCTCAGACCATCTACAGATGCATCTGTTCCACACTTCTTCCTTATTCTTGTGGCAGAATCTTTAAGATTGTAAGCCTTCTCTGGATCCTGAAACACAACAGATTCTTCCAACTATCTGCCCAGGCTCACCAGCCATCTGCCAAAGCCTGCTTGTGCCACCATTGAGAGTGTGCACATGGATCTGCCCAGAGAGGAGTGAGAGTTGTGGTGTGTGGTGAGCATTGAGGGTGTCTCTGGGCCATTTGAGGGGATCCATTGGTGGGACATTCCCAGGAGCTCATGGGTGAGCTTCTTAATGAAATCTACCATGCAGTTAGGATCCACATCCTTTTAATATCCTTCAAGATTCCTATCTGCCACTCTCCCAGACTCTTACTGCCCCCTTCCCTGTAACAAAACTTCTGATCTAGTACTCTGGATGGGGTGAGAGCAAAATGAACACCTTTAGCAGTGTCCCACACAAGTGGTGAAACCAGGTGTTCACTCACACACTCTCCCTTTTTCCTTGTGGGATAAATTACAGGCAAGTGAAATTCTTTTTTGGCTCTACGCTGTGCTTCCTTGGGGGATGGGTGACATGCAAAAAGTCAAACTGTTCCTCCTACCCACTCCGATGTATCCGAAGTCATATTTTTTGGTCTCACAGAATGCTGTAACTTCTTTGGAAACCTGGGACTTCCACAAAAGCTCTCTCATCTTTGAGTGACTGTCTAAGTCAGTGTCTTCCAGGGCCTCCTATATCATGACAAGGAGACTAGAGTGGTTCATGGGCCACTGAAGCATTCACAGCCCAGACCAAGATTTGTCTGTCTGTTATCTGACGAGTGGGTGGGTAAGACTCCCGTGGCTCCTTTGGTGTATGGTGCTGGATCCCACAGATCCCTCAAAAGCACTTTGGCCTGTGAATTGATGCTGAAATTTTGTTGTTGGTAGTGGGGCAAAAATAAGGGAGGTCTTGTGTTGCCATGATGCTGATGTCACTCCTCTTACTTTCTCTTTGATTAAACATTATTCAAAATGGATTGCCATATTCCTATCAAAAGGATAATTTATGCAGCATTTCATCATTTTCTCCATTGCATTGACATCTGAAACATTTTCAATTTATTCCATCTTTAGAAAAACTGGATTTAGCATATTTTATTGCACTTAACTTACAAACCAGTATTTGTGAAGTGAATTTATTTTTCAGGCATCTCAAGAAATTTTTGATTGCTTATGTGTGCTAGTGCCTCTTTCTCGTTCTCTTAGTGTATAGGGGTTTGATAACACTATTGCCAAAAAGAAAAGAGAGCCACTATTTCCAAATAGCATTTCAATGGGATGCAGACACAGACTGTTATAATTTATTCCAAAGGGAATTGTTGAGACACTATTATTCTCTACTTTACCTTCCAAGTTCATACTTCTCTTGCCAAATCCAAAAAAGTAAAGCATAATGGGAGAAAAAGTTACATTCTAGAGTATACACATTCAGGGGCTCCCTCCAGCCATGACTCTGAGACTCTCTGGCAGATGTAAAGGCTTTTAGCACAATACATGATAAATCACAATTTAACACCCCACAGATATAAGTAGCAATTTGATTCTGCTTTTGGTGGATTCTCACATGGGAGCTTTTGGTCCCACCAAAGCTATTGATTAATGTAGACCTTTGTGTTCAGAATGTAAGTTTCTGGAGATTTGACTCCCTGCTCTGATCCTGAGGTAGGGCAATTTCTTTTCTGAGGACTGTGGGACATTATCAGTTGTTTTATCATTTAAAGATAATTTCCTCATCTTGATTTACTGAGAACACCAATTCTTTTGTCATATTTTAAGTACATCCATACCACTCAATTATTTTAGGTTTTAAGTCCTTCAGACAAGTGCATTAAGCAACAAATTTCACACCTGAAATCATTGCTTCATCTTAAAAAGTATTTCACTCAAATATATAAGTTGCATATATTTAACTTAACTAATGTCTTCAAAATAATTTTTACCATAATCCGAACAATTTAACTGACCTTTAGAAAGTAAGCAACTGTAAAAATATTTCCTTCCTTTTTGGAGCCAACATACCTAAAAGGATTTTCCTGTACTACTTAGTCAATAAAACTAAATGGTATTTCTAATAGGAAAGGTTTTATAGCCATGAGTCTCAGTTTTTCTTCTTCTTTTCCTTTTTTTGTTGAAAAGACTGATACATTCTGTGTATTATTTTGCATGCCTGCTAAAAAAGGCCACAAGTTATCCAAGTTGGCAGCCACAGAAATGACCATTTTTCTCTAAAACTACAGACCTAAACCTTAGTTGCCTTTCAATACTTTGTGGGCTTGATTCAGATTCTTGTTGGTTCCTGTCTGAACTAAGAGTAATTTTCTTGTTTCTAATAGTACCTTAGAAGTGAGCCAAGTATGACCATGGATCATCTTGATGCATTTCTCCTGCTTTAGAAAGTACATGACTCCGGAGAAGTCAATGAGTCAATAGGAAGAGGCCCTTTCCTCTCACATTTGAGCTTGTACTGGGAGCAGATATCTTGAACTAAATTTATCATTAGAAAGATCTTTTTTTCTGGTAATACTGACCTGACCAAAGCATCAGAAACTGATCTCTTGTGAGAGAGTCTATGAGATTTTAAAGCCTGAGAATTCATTACCCCAATCACTGAAGGTCAGCACTGACTTTTTTTTTCTTTTATTTCTTTTTTTAAGAATTGAACTTTAAAAGTTCAGAGGCTTAACTATAGCTACTGTAAATGAAGCTTAAGGCCAACACAGAGTCAGAAATCACAGACAAATTGACGTCATGTCAAAAAATTAGGCTAAATGTATCCTTATCCGAGTTTTCTTTTTTTTCCCCTTTTTTCTCCTCATATCATAATATCCACATGCACACAAGGTAAGAAAGGCAACTATTTACAGGGAAAAAATGTTCACAGACCTGGAAAAGAAGGATTGGAAGTCTTGACGCAGGGCTTGTGCTGATGTATTTAAGAAAAATTTCTTAACACCTATTCAACCTTTTTCAAGCTTATATCACTGAGGGATATTGTACTTTTATAAAGGCCCAAATCATTCTCAAAGTTGAATGGAAATTATCTCTTTAAAGTCTGCCTGTCTTGTGCACTTGTATTATGCTGGGTCTCTCCATTCCTCATCACTGAGATGACTCCTGCACCCAGAAACATCTGTCACAACATGGTCACTGTGTTATACCAGAGCTATTCATTACATGAGTTCCTGTTTGATAAAAGAAATAAACCTGCTCAAAGAAGAGATTCATTGTACACTAGAGAGATGAATTAAGGGTTCTTTAAACTCTTAGGAGTGTTCTCTACTTTTTAGCTACTTAGCTCATCTTTTAGAAGACTAACAAGAAATATCATAGACTAGCCTTCCCCTCAACATATTCTTCCTGATTCAGCAAAGCTTTAAGTATTAAACCACATTTTTCAAAGATCAGCATAGATTATAAATTAAGTGTAGATATTATTTTTATTTTATGTATGAGTATAGCATAATTATACAGAGAATTTGAAGGAATAAAGATTCATTAATAGTGTAAAAAAGAAATATAATCATTTTAAAGTAGATAAGAGAAATTAAGTATCATTATGTGATAGGGATATTTTAGATTCAGTTTAAAATAAATTGTACTATCCATTCACTTATAAACTTTCTTGCATTATAGTAATTGGGGTACATTTGTAGGACAGAGAGAAAATTCTATTTTATTTCAAAAGTAAGATATATTAAGAGGACTGTCTCTTTGAAATTAATAGTTTTGCATTAGTAAGTATACATGAAATTCCAGTAATTCCACATATATGCACATTGTTGAGCAATATACATATAGATGTTTAATTATTTTCTATGCTCTACTGAAGCCTCAAATCTAAGTGTACTAATAAATGTTTCATCTAGTATAATCAAGTAATTAACAATTTATTATCTTAAAAATGTACCAAATAACTTCACTTGACCTTAAAATTTATCCTTTTAAAATCCAAAACAAAAAAATTACTAAAAAAGAATATAAATAAATATGTAAATAAATAAATAGATAGGTGGACAGATGAATAGATAGATAAATAAATAAAGAGTGGCAGTCATTATGCTTGGCACATAAAGTTAGTTTTTAAATTTAGTTTATTACCAGCTATAGTTTTCAAAGTAATTTTTTCTTACTTTAACTTATGGTGTCTTAAACTTTATGTACTGTTATCAGTTACTTACAATCTTTTTTTAAATAAGATGGAGTACAAAAAAATACAAAATAACTATTTGGCATAGAATTAACTGTATTTATATTACTTTCATTTCTTTAAAAGTATGCTGAACTTGTTTAAATATCTCTCAGTGACTGAAGGTTACATCATTGACATTAACAATATTACTATGCTTTTGTATAGTGACACCCTGAAGGAGCTTTGAGACCTTAAAAATTATTTGACTCTAGGATAAACGATATTATACCAATGTAATTTCTACTATTCTGTTTCTCCTTCAATTATCAGCTATGCTATTTCTTGGTGTGTGTGTGTGTACATGCATACGTCTATCTATGTATATATAATACAATTACTGAGTGGCCCTCTAAGGTAAGTTTCTTTATGAATGTGAAAATAAAATAAAAGTACTTTTGGAAAGCTACAGGAGCATGGGAACTCTTAAAATACAACAGTACTTTCCAGTTCCTGGTTGCATGTATAGCAGTAATTCATTTTCCATAAATACGAAGAGCATAGTGTAAGACAAAAATATTAAACAATTATAGAACTATTAAAATCATGATTCAGATAAGCATTAGCTAGATTTCAAAATGAGGAAACCAAGTAAAAATAATTTATAATCAAAATTAACCCTGAAATTTGCTTAAGAATGAATCACAATGGAGACTGGCATTCTTGCTCTTACAAGTCTAACTCAAACCATTTTTTCCATTAGTGCTGCAATCAATTGTTGTTTCTTTAGTTAAGGATCAGATGAGGTAATTTGTATGCAACTTGGGGAAATAAAAATTACCTTTGTGGTAGAATAATACTCAGTGTGAAAAAAGTAACAAACAGTTTTGGATATAATCACTTGAACCATTCGAAATATATTATTAAAGGTTTCTAATTTTTTGCTTCTTTCTTTGTCAAGCACATAAGCACATACAGTTCAATTTTAATAATTCCAATATGTACACACACACACATATGCACATACATATGTTCAAAATCAAAATAGTAAAAAAAAATAAATAGACTGAATTTATTCAAAGAGTTGGTCTTATATTTTGTCTTGTGGTCAGTTGCAATTATTAAATGATCTTTTCTGCTTTTATTCCACTTTTTGTTGTATGGAAGGTCTCATATTAAATCTAATTCCATAGTGCCCCAAACATATGAAATCCTGTTTTTTTTAAAATATATTGCCAGACTTCTACTTCAGAGAAGATGGAATAGATGTCTTTTCCTCTATTCTTTCCATGAATTAACTCTATAAACCAAAACATTATATATAAAACACACATAAGACAACTTCTGAAAGATAGACAGAAAAGATAGATTGGCTAGAAACATGGGACCCAAGGAAAGACAGTAGTGGTTTCCTTGATTTTTCTTTCTGCTTCTCATATTCTAGATTGAGACCTAAAGAAGCTGTAAATTGGGTATGCCAATAAGCACAGGAAAAAAAAATGCCCCATAAAAGCCTCCTCTCCATAGCCAGAGGACTAGAAAAACAGGAGCCTAGAAACAAATGTTTTAGACAATAACTGTTCTACTCCAGCAAACACCCACCTTATCCTACCCCATCCCATCCCAACCCCTGCATGCACACACACACACTTACCCCAACTACAAACTAGCAAAGTTCAGTTGGATATCTGGGACTTCCACCCTTGCCAGTACTAATGAGTTATTTTACCTCTCTCCATTAGAGTGATATTACAGGAGGCCTAGTGGGGAGTCAGGACTTTCACTTTTGCCCAGAAATAATGAAGGCAAATATTTTCTCCCCTCTATGAGTATTGAGTAGAGAACATGTGAGGAGGTAATGAGACTCTGCTACTCCTCCAAGTCAGAGAACTAACAGTGGAGGACTAATGGGGAGCCAGAACTCCAGTCTCCACCCAGCAGTAATAAGGAGACACTCTTTGGTGTCAATTGAAGCCAAATGTGGAACTTAAACTTCTACTACATCCCAGTAGTAACGAGGCAATGACCAACTCCCTACTAGAGCAATGTCAGAAGACAGATAAGAGAGAAGGTTTAAATAAGACTGAGAGTCTCATAATATAATACTTGAAATGTTCAAGTTTTAATTAAAAATCACATGTAATATCAAGATCCAAAATAATCTTAAATTTCAAGAAAAAGATAATCAATAGGCGCCAACACTGAGATGCCAGCGATGTTAGAATTATCTGACAAAGATTTTAAAGAAGCTATCATAAAATTGCTTCAACAAGAAATTTCACCTCAGTTAAAAATATTAAAAAATATAAAATCTCAAATAAGAAAAAGTCTCAGTCAAGAAATAGAAGATAAAAATAAGAACCAAAGGTAAATTTTAAAATGGAAAAAATTAAAAAGGCTCCCTCCAGAAAAACAAGGAATAAGCTTAACAACAAAGACAAATGATGAGTTCAACAGCAGAATGCAGGAGACAGAGGAAAGAATAAATTTGAAAACAGAACAAAGGAAATTATCCAATGTGAACAATGGAGAGAAAATGGACTGAAAAAGAAAAAAAAAAAGACCAGGGCTTCAAGAACCCCTGAGAGACTATAAAAAAATATCTGACATTCACATCATTGGAGTTTCAATAAGGGAAAAGAAAAAAAAGAGAGAGAAAAAGTACCTGATAATTGCTGAAAACTTCCAAAAATTTGGCAAAAGAAATTAACCTACTGACCCAAGAAACTAAGATTACTCCAAACAAAATAAGCCCAAATAATTCCACACCAAGACACATCTTGGTCAAATTTCTGCAAAGTAAATTAAAAGCAATAAACCAGGAGACCAAGGAAGAAAAAAGGACACTTTACCTATAGGGGGAAAAATACCACATTAATTATGGTGGATTTCTCATATCATAGAGACCAGAAGGAAATGGAATAGCATTTTTAAAATGCTGAAAGATGACTATTTACCAGGATTCCTATGTCCAGCAAAAATATCTTTAAGGACTTCACAAAAAATCAAGATATTCCCAGATGAAGGAAAACTAAGAATTTGTCCCCAGAAGATATACCCAAATAGAATTGCTAAAGATAGTTCTCTATACAAAAAGAAAATAATTAAAGAAGGAAGCTTGGAATATCAAAAAGGAAAAAAGAACATAATGCACAAAGTTATAGGGAAATATGTTAGTCTATCCTCCTCTTGAGTTTTCTAAATTATGTTTGACAAGTGAAGGAAAACTTACAGCACTGTCTGATGCAGTTCTAAATGCCTATAAAGGAAATATCTAATGTGACTGTATTATACTTGGGGGAGAACAAAGAGGGGTTAACAGAGGTAAAGTTTGGACACCAGTAAAGAGTGATAAGTTATGTACATATAATAAAATACTTAGAGCAACCACTAAAGAGATACACCAAAGCATACACTAAAAACACTATAGATGAATTAAATGAAATTCTATAAGATGTCCAATAACCCACAGGAAGGCAGGGAATAGAAAACACAAATAAAACAGAGAAAACAGAAAACAAAAAGTAAAATGCAGACGTAAACCCTAATATATCAATGATTACATTAAGTGTAAATGGTATAAATACATCAATTAAAGCCCTGTGATTAGCTAAGAGGATTAAAAAATATAACCCAACTATATGCTGTTTACAAAAAATGCAATTCACATAAAGCAACATAAGCAGGTTAAAAGGAAAAGGATGGAGAAAGATATATCATTCAAATATTAATCAAAGAAAATTGGACTGGCTATATTAATAACAAATAGACTTCAGAGAAAAAATTACCAGAGAGAGAGGTGCATTATATAATACTGAGAGCATCAATCTACCAAGAAGACATAGGAATTCTAAATATATAAGCAATAAACAACATAGTGTAAATTGTGTGAAACCAAACCAACAGAACTGAATGGATAAAGAAAGAAACCCACAGTTATTTTTGGAGATTTATCACTCCTCTCTCAACAACTGATAGACCAATTACACATAAAGTCAGCAAGGATGTAGAAGAAATCAACAACACCATCAAACAATAGGATTTAGTTGACATGTATAGAACACTTCAACCCAAGCCAGCCGAATGTATATTCTTTTCAAGTGCCCATAGAACATAAACCAAAATTAACAATATAGTTGGCATAAAATGATCTTAAAGAAATTGGTAAGAATTGAAATCAAACAGAGTGTGTTTGCTGACCAGAATAGAATCAAACTTGAAATCAGTAACAGGAAGATAACAGAAAAATCTCCACACAAGTGAATATTAAACAACAATCTTCTAAACAATCTGTGGGGCACTGGAAGTTTCAAAGAAAATAGAGAAATACATTTAACTCAATAAAAATGAAAATAAAATATATGAAAATTCAAGGGACACACCTAAAGCAGTACTGAGCAAAGAAACTGTAGCAATAAAATATACATTAGAAAAGAGAAAATAATCAATAAACTCCCACTCCAGAACCTAGAAAAAGAACAAAAAATAAACACAAACCAAGAGGGAGGAAGAAAATAATAAAGATAAAAGAAATCAATGAAATTTAAAATTCTGAGATAATAGAAAATATAAATAAAAACTTATTTGTTTAAAAAGATCAATAAAATTGCCAATCCTCTAGCAAGGCTGAGAAAAAAGAAAGATATATGAATTACCAGTATCAAGATTGAAGAGGGGATAGGACCACAGGTATATCTAAAGTATAATAAGTGTATACTAAAAACAACTCCACACACATATATTTGAAAACTTAGATGAAATGGACCTATTCCTCAAAATTTACAAACTACATCATCTCATAAAATAGGAAATAGATAATATGAATAGCCCCTTTAACTATTAAGGAAATTTAATTCAATATTAAGGAAATTCTGAAAGGCAGCACTTCCAGAATAGCAGTGTGAGGAGACCCACAGACCCACTCTTCAGTGAAACAACAATAATTGGTGAAATTATCTTAAAACACAATCATCAATAATCTCAGGAAATTATACCAATGGTATACAGCAAAGGGAGAAATATTTGCTCAAAAATATCTACTAAATCTAGATAAGAAGAGTGAAATCTGTGGCGCGTCAGCCATGATCGTCTCTGTGGTCTTCCCAAGCTCATCATGAGGGAATCTCCATTCTAGAAACATGTGGCTTGGAAGACAGGCCTCCCTAATCCCTTCAGCTCTTAATGAAGGAATGCTGGGCCTCACTGGGAGAGGCAGACCACCAGTGTCTTCCAGGGCTTCTCATCCACTACACCTGTAAGTTCTAAGGCAAAATTCATGGTGAGTTTGGCCAAGAGGTCAGGGCTCTCTTTCTCCACACAGCCACCACTCATAGTGTGGCAGGTTGAGAATAGCAGGGTCCATATTGCCCAAAACCGAGTTTGCTAACAGAGCAGAGATTCCATCCCCAGAATGGTGAGCTGAGATGACCAGAGTTTATGGCCCCTCTCCAATACCTGGAACAGTGGCTTGGAGATTTTGCACAGAGAGCTCTGAATATCTACCCAAAGGAACAGATTCTATTTGAAACATGATGTTGGGAAATCCCAGTTTAAAGGCATTCTCTAAAACAAAGGAAATTTTGGTTGTAAGTAATTATGAAGAGTTTGATAGTTCTGTGAGAAAAACAAGTTAAACTGTAGACCAGCTAGTTTAGCAGAGAACCAAGAAATAGCTAAGAAGAGCTCTCCTGGGGTCAAAATAAACCACTAAGCATGACCACAAAACTATCCCTACCCAAATATAATTAAACCAAACAATCAAGGATTTTATACCCTGTTTATTCCAACATATACCCTATGGCAGTGTAAAAAAAAAAAAATGGAGCAATCATCTGGCAATTAGTAGAGCCTAGCAGCTGGGTGTGATAACAAAAGTATAAGGTAGCTTAATGAAGATATCAGGAAAAGGGACAAAGACATCCCTGCTAAAAATTTCCGGTATCTTACAGTGATTGTACAGATGCTGATAATCTGTGTTCTCTATGGAGCAATGTCAGACAGTGCCTATTGCTGGGGAAATAGACTTCACTAAAATGACCCATCAAAATAATAAACAAATAACAAGGATGCAACAATAGTAATGAGACCAGAACAGAGGGAATGAGATTTAGTACACGGAGCAGCTATATTACCAAAATACTGAAATTCACAAAAACTGGTAAGATATGAAAATAATCAGAAAAATCTGACCCAGATTTTTCTCCTTTTTTTTCCCCAGGGAAAAAAAGAGGCAAAATATTGCCTTTGAGAGGTACCAGATGTTAGACTGAACAAAGATTTCAAAACAGTCATTATAAAAATATTCAAAGAACTAAAGGAAATCATGCTTGAAGAAGTACAGGAAGGTATGATGACAATGTCTGATCAAATAGAGAATATCAACTAACAGATTGAAATTATAAAATATAATAAAATTCTAGAGTTTAGAAGTACAATAAATTAAGTGAAAAATGTAGTAGAAGGATTCAACATCAAATTTGAAAACATAAAAAAGAAAGAATAAACTTGAAGACAGGTCATTTGAGATTATCTAGTTGGAAGAACAAAAAAAGTAAAAAATGAAAAAATCAAACAAACAGAGCCTCAGAGATCTGTCAGACACCAAAATTCAATAGTGGGAAATCAAGTTAAAAAGAAGAGAGAAAGGAGCATAAAAACATACTTGAATAAATAATGATGATAATTTCCCAAATTTGATGAAAATATTAATCTACACATTCAAGAATCTCAACAATCTCAAACTAGGAAAAACTCAAATATGTGCACCCCTGATTATACCATAACCAAATTATTGAAATCAAAGACAAAAAGAAAATTTTGAAAACAAAGAAAAATATTCATCATGTAAAAGAGATCTTCAATAAGATTAACAGGTAATTTTTCATCAGAAACCATGGAGGTCAGAAGACAGTGGGGTGGCATATTAACTAGAGATACAGAAAACTCTAAATACAGCCCAATTCCCAGGCAGACTGCCAAAAAAATTTACACTTAAAGTCTTGTGTACTTTTGTTCCTATTACCTGATATGTAATGTCCTATGTTCAACAAAAGAATTACAAAATGTGCTAAAACGCAGACACACACACACACACACACACACACACACACACACACAGTCTGAAGAGACAAAGTATCAGAACCGAACTCATATATGATATACATTTTAGAATTTTTAGATAAGAAATTTAAGTAACTGATTGAAATATTACAAACTTTAGTGGAGAAAATAGACAACATACAATAAAAGATGGGTGATCTAAGCATAGAGATGGAAACTCTAGGAGAAATGCTAGAAATAAAGAAATATTATAGACAGAAATGAAGAATGCCTTTCATAGGTTCATCAGTAGCCTGAACACAACAAGGCAAAGAGTGTGTTTGAATATATGCCAATAGAAATTTTCCAAACTGAAATGAAAAGGGGAAAAATAAAAAGAATGAAATACAGAATAGAGTATCCAAGAAATGTGGACAACTTCAAAGGTTCTAACATATATTAATAGGAATGCCAGAAAGAAAAGAAAGAGAATGCAGCAGAAAAAATATTTGAAGTAATAATGGTCAAGAATTTCCAAAATTAATTATAAACAGGACACAGATCCAGGAAGCTCAAAAGTATTAATCAGGATAAATATGAAAATATCAACAAACAGACATATCTATTCAAACTGCAAATAACTGAAGACAAAGAAAAAAAGAAAGAGACAAAGAAAAATGTCAGTGGGGAGGAAAAAAAACTTTAGCTACAGAAGCACAGGTATAAATATTACAATGGGCTTCACATTAGAAACTCTCAATAAACTGTTGAGAGAAAAAAAATCACCCTAGAAATATTTATTGAGCAATATTATCCTTCAAAAGTGAAGTAGAAAAAAAAAACTTTATAAGAAAACAAATACAATAAGTTAATCACTAGCAGACTTTCCCTGCAAGAAATGTTGAGAGAATTTCCTCAGGCAGAGAGTCAATGTTATAGAGCAGAAATCTGGATCTACATTTAAAAAGGAAGATACCATAAAAGGAAAAAAATGAAATAAAATATTTCATTTTTATATTATTATTAATTTACTAGAAAACTATTCAGAATACTAACAATGTACCTGTGGTTATAGAATAAGTGAAATAAGGATAAGTGAAATGAATAACAGCAATTTTATAAAGGATAGGTGGGAGTAACTGGGAATATTCTGTTATAAAGTAACTCCACTATCAATGAAATATTATAGTGTTTACTGAAAATAGATTTAGATTAGCTGTAAATAGATACTGGAAGCACAGGGCCAACAGCTAGTTTTTAAGAAATGATATGCTAAGAGAAGAAAGAAAGTGGGATTAAGTAAAATGCTCCATTAAAATAAAAGAAGACAGAAGATAAGGGGAAGAAAAAAATCAAGGAACAAGCTCAACAAATAGAAAATAGTTACAAACATAGTAGATGTTAATTCAACTATATCAATAATTACCCTAAATGTGAATGGTCTAAATATTCCAATTGAAAAATAGAGATTATCACAGTGGATTTTTAAAAATGACCCAACTATATATTGCCTAACAAAATATTTTAAATATAAAAACATAGTTAAAAGTAAAGGAGTGTAAAACATATATACTATGCTAAAAATAAGAAAGCTAAAATAGCTACATGAATATCAGGCAAAGCAGACATCAGAGTAAGGCAACTATCAGGTGTAAAGAGAGCCATTACTTTATGATAAAGGGATCAATTTTTCAAGAAGACTTAATAATTATTAATGTGTATGTGACTAACAACACATTGTCAAAATATGAGAGGCAAAAAGTGATAGACTGCAGGAGAAATAGACTAACCCACTATTGTATCTGGAGACCTCAACATCCTCACTGATAGATCAGGGAGTAGAGAAATCAGAAAGGATATAATTGATCAGAATAGCACAATCAGTCTTCTTGTTCTAATAAACATGTATAAATACTACACCCACCTTCAGTAGAATATACATTCTTTTCACACTTACATGTAACATATACCAAGATAGACCACATTCTGAGCACTACAATGCACCATAGTCAAAAAAAAAAAAAAAAAAGAAATCTAACAATTATGTTCCCAGATAACAATGGAATTAAACTAAAAATCATTGGCAAAAAGGTAGACAGAAAATCCAAAAACTTTTTGAGATTAAATAACACATTCCTAAATAAGTATCAAGAAGTATCAAGAGAAATCTTTAAATTATGTAGGAAATAATAAAAATGAAATTACAACACATCAAAATTTGTGAGAAGAAGTGGGAGCAAGAGCTACAGGGATATTTTTAACACTAAATTAATATTTTAGAAGAGAAGAGAGATTAAAATTAATACTGTAAGTTTCCAATTTAGGAAACTTGAAAAAGAACAATTTAATTGGAAAGCAAGAAGAAAAGAAATACTATTATAGCAGTAGTCAATGAAATTGAAAACAGGAGAGGGGGAGGGAGGGAGAGAAAGAGAAAATAATCAAATCCAAAAGCTGGGTTTTGGAAAAGAACCACAAAATTGATAAAACTCCAGCCAGGCTAACTAAGATAAAATGAAAGAAGACACAAATTGATAATATCAGATATGAAAGAGGAAGCTCCACTACTCATCACATTTTTTAAAATTCAGAATACTTTGGACAACTCAATGCCCACAAAGCAATCCTTCAAATAAAAAGTGAAAGGCATCTAAATCAGAGGAAAGAGTAAAATTATTTGTTTACAGATGAAATGATCTTATATCTATAAAACCCTAAATATTCCACACACAAAAATTGTTAGGACTAATAAAAGAATTCAGTGTAGTTGCAGGATACAAAACCAACATTTAAAAATGGTTTGCATTACTATACACTAAAACAAACAAAATGAAAAGGAAGTTAAGAAAACAATCCCATTAACAATAGCATTAAAATAATATGTAGGAATAATTTAAGAAGTGAAAGATTTGTACGTTGAAAACTCATAACATTGATGAAAGAAATTGAAGACAGACAAATTTTGAAAGGAATCCTGTGCTCATGTATTGGAAAACATATTAATATGCCCATTCTACCCAAATTTATCTACAGTTTCAATGCAATCCCTATCAAAATCCCAATGGCATATTTCACAGGAATATTTTTTAAAAGTACTAAAATTCGTATAGAACCAAAAAGACCCTGAATATGCAAAATAATCTTGAGAAATTAGAACAAAGCTACAGGCATGATGCTTCTTACTTTCAGAATATATTACAAAGCCACATAATTGAAACAGTATGGTACTGGCATAAAGAGAGACATTTACATCAGTGAAACAAATAAAGAGCCTTAAAATAACTCCATGCATATACAGTCAATTGATCTTCAACAAAGGTGCTTACATTACGGAGAAAGGATAGTCCCTTCAAGAAATGGTGTTGTGAAAACTGGATATCCACATGCAGTAGAAAGAAATTGGAGCACTGTCTTACACATATGCAAAAATCAGCTCAAAAGTGGATTAAACAACTTGAATGTAATACCCTGAAATTGTAAAATTCTTGAGCAAAACATAGGAGAAAACTTAACGGCATTTGTCTTGGAGGTGATTTCATGAATAGCACACCAACAGCACAGGAAACAATAGCAAAAATAAACAAGTGGCATTACATCAAACCGAAAAGCTTCTGCACAGCAAAGGAAACAACAGAGTAAAAAGGCAACCTATGTAATGGGAGAAAACATTAGCAAACCATGTGTCTGATAAGGGGTTAATATCCAAAATATACAGGGAATTCCAAGTCTATAGTAAAAAAAAAAAAAAAAGCAAAGAAAAAACAAAAACAATAACCCAATTTAAAAAAATGGGCAAAGGTCTTGAATAGACATTTCTCCAAAGAAGACATATAAATGGGCAATAGGTATATGAAAAGATGCTACATATCACTAATCATCAG
This sequence comes from Lagenorhynchus albirostris, assembly GCF_949774975.1. Taxonomy (NCBI): domain Eukaryota; kingdom Metazoa; phylum Chordata; class Mammalia; order Artiodactyla; family Delphinidae; genus Lagenorhynchus; species Lagenorhynchus albirostris. The sequence continues at coordinate 61,188,036 of NC_083101.1, read as the reverse complement.
GAAAATGAAAATCAAAACCACATTGAGGTTTCACCTCACATCTCTTAGGTGGCTATTATTAAAAAATAAAAGATGACAAATGTTGAGAATGTGGAGAAGTTGGATCCCTTGAATATTATTGGCAGGAATGTAAAATTTTGCAGTTGTTATGGAAAACACTATGGAGGCTCCTCAAAATATGAAAAATATAACTCCCATATGATCCAGCATTTCCACATTGGTTATTTATCTAAAAGAATTGAAATCTGAATCTTAAGAGATATCTTCCCTCCCATGTTCACTGCAGCATTGTTCACAAGAGCCAAGATGTAGAAACAGCCTAAATGCCTATCAATGGATGACTGGATAAAGAAAATGTGGCTTACACCTACAAGGGACTATTATTCAGCTGATAAAAAAAGGAATACTACCATATATGACAACATGGATAAACGTGGAAGATATTATATTAAGTGAAACAAGCTACTCACAAAAGGACAAATGCTCCATGATTTCACTTATATGAGGTATATAAAATAGTCAAACACACTGGAGCAGAGAGTAGAATGATGGTTACCCAGGGTTGGAGAAAGAAATAGGGAGTTGTTACTCAATGGGTAGAAAGTTTCAGTTACGAAAATGATTAAGTTTTAGAGATCTACTGCATTATCATGCCTATACTTAACAATACTGTATTGTACACATAAAATTTCTTATAAGTGTAGATCTCATGTCAAGTTTTCTTACAATAATAAAAACAAACACAAATAATTAATGCCCTGCCAAAAAGAAACCATTAGTTCCAGATAGTTTCACTGGTGTATTCTCACAAATGTTTAAGGAAAATAGGTAACCAATTCTTAAAATCTCTTCCAGAGAGTAGAATTGGAGGGAATATTTGGAAACGCATTCTGTGAGGCCAGCAATACCCTAATACCAACACCAGATAAAGATATTATAAGAGTGAAATACTACTGCCTGTATCTCTTATGAACATATGCAAAAATCCTTGACAAAATATTAATAAATCAAATCCAAAAATACATTTAAAAATTATATACCATTACCAAGTAGGATTTATTTCACATGTACAAGGCTTGTTCAACATTTGAAAATAAATTAATCTATCACATCAGTAGGCTAAAGAAGAAAAATCACCCAATCTTATCAATAGATCGTTTAAAAAATATTTGACAAATTCCAATACCCATTCATGATAAAAAACTCTCAGCCAACAAGGGAAACTTCCTCAAACTGACAGAAAACACCTACAAAAAAGGCATAGCTAACACTATACTTAATTGCTTTACAATTAAAATCAAGAACAGGCAAGTATGTCTCCTCTTACCACTCTTTTTCTAAGCCATACTATAAGTGTTAGGCTATGCAACTTAGACAAGAAAAGAAAAGATAAACAGATTTGAAATAAAACTGTCTGTTCACAGATTATGTGATTGTATATAGATAAATCCTAAAGTATCAACAACAACAACAAAATACTCCTGAAACTAAGTGATTGTAACAAATTTGCAATATACAAGGTTACTTTCCTATACAACAGTAATAAACAATTGGAATTTGAAAATAAAGACACAACATTGCACCTAAAATGAAATACTCAAGCATAAAAATAATAAGATATGTGCATCTATTTTTAGAAAAATACTAAAGTGATAAAAGAAACAAAATAAGATATAAATAAATCGAGGAATATTCTGTACACATGTACTGGAAAACGGTACCTGTAAGAAGTAAAATATTTCCATTTTAACATATGTATTCAAAGGCAATCTCAATTAAAATCCCAGCATGCTGTTTTGTAAATATCTATAAACTGATTATCAAGTTTTTACAAAAAGGCAAAAGAAAACAAAAACTAAAGTAGACAAGGAAAGTCAGAGGTGTCAACTCAACTTCAAAAGTTACTATAAAGCTACAAAAATAACACAGAATGGTATTGGCAAGAGAATGGACACATAGTTAAATGAAACAGAATGAAGATCTAGAGATATACCAACCCCAGTACAGTCAACTAATATTTGTCAAAGAAGCAAAGGCAATTTAATGGAAACAGGATATTCTTTTCAACAAAAGGTGCTGGAAACATTGTACAAAAAAATGTTATTTTTTTTGTACATTATGCAAAAAAAGAAAAAGAATGTAGACATACATCTACAATTTTCACAATAGTAACTCAAAATTACTGACCATAGGCCTAAATGCAAAACACCTTTTTTTAATCTCTAGAAGAAAATACAGGAAAATATCTTTATTATCTTAGGTTTGGCAATGATTTTTTAAACATTCAAAACCAAAAGCATGATCCATGAAAAAAAAATAAGTTGGACTTTATGAAAAGCTTCTGCTCCACAAAATATTACGATAAATTAAAAGACAAGACTGAAGGAAAATATCTGCAAACAAAAACAAAGACATATCTGATAAAGAACTCATATCCAAAATATACAAGTAACTCTTAAAACTCAACCAAAAATCCAGTTTTAAATGAGCAAAAGATCTGAAAAGTCACATCACCAAAGAAAATATACGTATGTAAAATAAGTATATGAAAATATGTTCAACGTTATTTGTCATTAGGAAAATGCAAAATAAAAATAAGATACCACTATATATCTATTAGAATGGCTAAATTCCAAATATTGACAATATCAACTGCTGGCAAGAATGCAAAGCAAAAAGAACTCTCATTCATTTGTAAAATGGCACAACAATTTTGGAAGACTGGCAGTTTTTGAAGCCAATTCTTACTGTGCAACCTACTAATCATACTCTTAGGTATTTATTCAACTGATTTGAAATCTATGTTCAAAGAAAGACCACATGTAAATGCTTATAGCAACATTTTTCATAATCACCAAGAGCTGGAAGAAACCTAGGTGCTCTTCAGTGGGTGAATGGATAAACAAGCTGTATTAATCCATGTAACAATATTATTCTGTGATAAAAAGTAAACATATGAGCAATAAATGTACAAAAATTATATAGAGAAAGCTTAAATTCATATTTCTCAGTGAAATAAGGTTGTAAGAAAATGTTGAATAATATATTATTCCAATTATATGACATTCTAGAAAAGGTAAAACTATAAGATAGTGAAAGGATAAGTAGCTGCCAGAGGTACCAGAGCGGGAGAGGGAGAAGATGGAATAGATGAAGCACAGGGGATTTTTAGGGCAATAAAATTATTCTGTATAATACCATAATGATGGATACACACTATTTTGAATTTTTCAAAATTCATGGAACTTGAAAATACAAAGAGCGGCTTTTAATGAGTGCAGGATGGAATGCAGAAAAAAATATCAGTTTCTCTAAGGGATTTCAGGAAAATGCAGACATAAGTAACTTTGGAAATCTATGAGGTATGTAAGTTAAAGGCAAAAGAAACTGTACATAAACACTGTACATTAGTTGGTAAAGTTGTTTTCCAACTGCGACAACAATTTTGATACACCTACACATATCTGCCATGTTACATTTTGTTTTATTACATGTCTCATTTTTTTTCTTTTTCTCCTTTAATATATTATTTTGCCTTAAGTGAATATATCTAGGGCAACAATCATTCCTTTAAGGTTGTTTTTCATTATACGTATTTTACTTAATATCTTAGCGTTTGCTCCAGGGCTCACAATATATAATTTATTTTGCCAAAATCTACTTCTGGTTTATGCTAATTTAATTACAGTGAAATGTATAATTGTCATTCCTTTATAGCTCTGTTCCCTCTTGCCTCCCTTTTCTGTGCTATTATTGTTATACATAATTTATATATGTTACAAATGCAACAATGAATTGTTTTATTACTTTATATAATTTGTCTTTTCCACATAGCTTATGTCTTTTTTGTTCCACAGTCCCTCCATTACTGCCTTTTGTGTTAAATAGATATCTTATAATGTGCCATATTAAGTGTCTTGTTTGTTTTAACATATATTTTGAGTTACTTTTTAAGTGGCTTCACTGAGGATTGATATCTTAATTGACAATATTCTAGTTCATGTTAATAACAACTAAATTTCAGTACTATACAAAACTTTCATTTTATATACTTCTGTTCCTCCTCCTCTATTTTTATGCATTGTGATTCCATCAAAAGATTTATTATTATTGCTTCTTACAGTTGCTTTTCAAGTCCCATAGGGTAAAAAAAGGAGTTTCAAACAAAGATACATTTATACTGTCCACTTAAAAATATCATTATTGAGGTATAGTTAACATGCCATAAAATTAACCCATGTAATGTGATTAAATTCAACAGTTTTTACTATATTCACAGATATGTACACCATTATTACAGTCAATTTTAGACCATTTTCATCACCTCAAAAAGAAACCCTAGACTTCTGATTTCCATTTCTGCATACAAGCAGAAATGCCACTGCATTCTTGTTAGTAAAAAGCTGAACATACTGAAAAATCAGTAACTCTTCTTATATCCATGAGAAAGGGGAGAACTCAGGAGAAATTACTGCTTCCAAGATTGGAGAAATGAGCAAATAAGAATCTTAACTTACCTGAGCACAGATTCACAAGTAGAAACTGCCCAGGAAACCAGTGCTGGGGAAGGAAATCTTGAACTGAAATTGATGAGTTGCTGGAGGCTCAGTGTGGACAACTTTGAGAGCTAAAACTCTAGGGGAACTCAGTCATAGGGGGCCCTACAATATTATGAGATTTGCCCCCAGGAACTTGCCCAATTTCTCACAGTAAATACCGGAGAAAAATCCCCTCCTGCCTCTGGCAGCAGGAGGAGAATAGGAACCATTTTGAAATACCTCAGGGTGATCTAGTCTTCGCAACAAACCTGCCTACAGAAGAAACTAGTTAACTGAAACATAATCACCTGAGTATTATCAGAGCCTAACTGAAGCAAAGAAGGGAAATAATTAACTGAAGCTGGCTCTAGCCTTCTATGTGGGACAAGGGAAATACCCATCTCCAACCCACTCTATCGGTCCTGTCCCACATAATGGGAGAGAAAAAAAAAACCTGAGAAACTTTTGTGAAAGTTAAAGTCCAGAGACATACCCTCACTAAAAGACTGAGACCTAATCATAGAACTATAGAGCATTTCCCCTCCCTCAAAACCTCACCACCAAATTACTGAAAGACCATTGAAGCAATGTCTTTTACTTGTACACCATGCAGCTATCAAGAGGTTGAAATCCTAAAAAAAAAGAAAAAAGAAAAAAAAAAGCACGGCATTGTTATGAGGCCACACCTGTCTCTAATTTAAAACTATTAAACACCAAGATAGTTTAGCATTATATACTGATGGGCAAAGAAGTATAACAAATGTCCTCTGATTTGAAGGGGTTTATGGACTACCTAAGGGAAATGAGATTTAGTAAACAAAAAAGAAAAGAAAGAATATATAATAGTTGATAATAACAATATGAGATATTATAAATCAGTAGAAGATTAATTACCTAATGCATGACACAGACATTAAGATGTGTAGGAGCTCAAAGGAGGAAATGGTCATAGAAGATGGGAAGAGAGAAGCTTCACAGAGGAGGGAGAATTTGTACTATGTAGAGTATCGGGGCATCTAGTGTAAAGTACAGCTATGGGCCTTGTATCCAATTTTGAATACTTCTGTTCGTAAATCCATCTTTTTTTAATTTTTGAATTTCTGTGCCTGATAAAGGAAGTATATATTTTACTCTATAAAGTAAACTTCTCAATGCAATGAAACATTTGTTCCCCAATTATCCTCTCTAATCATAATGTTAACACCGAAAAAATACACCTATTTTATGTGTAATCCCTCTTAACTTATAATTTAAAAATACAATTGTGGAAACATAAATACGTAACTTAAAATTTTGGCAAGGAGCTTATAACAAATTTTGCCCAGTGCATATTTAGATCTAAGGCAAGCTCTTTCATATTCACCACAATTATCTATATGTGTATATGTGTCAATATTTTTTTAAATAGTATTTTTCATCTGCTGTGTTATGATACAAGCAAGTCATGATCAACTCTGCAATGTGTTATAAACTATTTATTATTAATGATAATTTTAACACTAAAATTCAATATTGTGCTTTTGCTAATAATTGCCTTGTTATCCATAGTCAAAATCACCACCTACTCTCTTGAATGTAAAATATTAAAGTCATAACTGTCAGGGAGAGAATTATGCACAACACAGTATGTGGCCATTAGAGTATCATGAGATGTGATATGAGTGTGTATCATGAGTATGTGGTCATGAGACTGCTCTGAGTAATATACACTGTATTGGGAGACATATGTAACCTACTCCTTTGAAGAATTGTCAGGGAGGGCTTCCCTGGGCTTCCCTGGGCTTCCCTGGTTGTGCAGTGGTTGAGAGTCCGCCTGCCGATGCAGGGGACACGGGTTCGTGCACCGGTCTGGGAAGAACCCACATGCCGCGGAACGGCTGGTCCTGTGAGCCATGGACGCTGAGCCTGCGCGTCCAGAGCCTGTGCTCCGCAACGGGAGAGGCCACAACAGTGAGAGGACTGCGTACCGCAAAAAAAAAAGAATTGTCAGGGAAGGGAGAGTTGAATAAAAACTCTTTTAAGACTAAATGTCAAGCACATTCTTTCTAAAATGTGTTTTTAAATTGTATTGAACCATTTCTTAAAAATGTAATGGATTTTTAAAATACCAACTTTTTAGAAAAATTTTATGTTGAAGTGGCAATTGCTTAGGTAAAATAGTTTTCAAAATATCTAAATATGCCAGTGACACCATGTCCAGAAGTATACTTCTAAAGTAAATAGTATTCTTACAACAAAGAGTATATGAGTTTTATTTATACCAAGAGTTTTTAGGGTAAATGACAATTATTTCTATTTACCAAGTAATCTGATAAATTCTCCCACAATGTTTCATCACTGTATTCATTTAATCTACCCATTAAAGGAATATATTATATATGCTTATATTAAACCTCAGCAAAAATTTAAGAAAGTGACCGTTTTGTCTTTCTTAAAAATGATAATTTTGATGTCCTGAGTGACTGACAGATATTTAATTAATATCATGCACAGCTTTTATCTAGGAAGATTAAAATACAACTTTCAACTGAAAGATTACATGAAAGAATTTCTTAAAAAGAATAAAACTGGAATAAAATGTCAGATGAACAGAATAAATTATCAGACTTCAGATGAGAGCTTTTAATGTTTTTGTTTGTTTAAGTGTTGTTGAGATTGAAGCCAGTTTCAGTTATTATGTATGTCTTCTTTTATTGGTCTCCAAGAGATTGTTACACAGGACTCAGTTTATCACATATTTTGCTTCCTACAAAAGAGTCATAAGTTAGAGCGCTCCTCTGGCCCATTTCTTCAGATAATGTATTTTCAAACCCCTATACTAATCCCTGTCCTCCAAAGGAATAACGCTTTCAGAAAATGCCTGATAAACAGAGGCATCCATCGGTAGCTACGTAAACGACAAGTAGATAGCTTGACGAGAAACAGCAGCATTATCTAAAAGCTGACCCGTTCAGTATGGCTTTCCCCACCAGTAATAATTAGATGTTACTGCTCAGTGATGTGTAGCATTGTTCACTTCCCAGGTGTATTTCTCCCTGGAAACATACCCAGACGGGTATCTCCAATATGTCTAAAAAACATTGTACTCATTTATACTGGTATAAAAGAAGTAAACATGTCCCTAAACAAGGGAAGATAGGCAATATCTCAAATCTACTGAAGAAAAGTATAGTGCTTTCCTTCCACATATTTTATTCAATAGCAAATTTCCTATTAATATCTACTCACCAAGTGTTTAGATCTGGAAAGATTCCCAAAACATGTTTTGGAAAGTTTATCTCTTTCTTTCCTTTTGTAACTGTAATCTCTTTAGCTATCCACTTCCTCTGAGTGACATTACTACACAGACACACAAACACACGCACACACACACACACACACACACACTCGTGCATGCACATATGCGCACTGGTCAATTTCATACCCTGCAAAGTGCAAAACCAAGATTATGGCAGTTATTCAAGTGTTGAAAAAAGAAGATAAAGACATATAAGCATAACAGCTAAAATACTCCACTAAAAATAATGTATCTTCAACCCAGCAATTATACTGCTGGGCATATTTCCCAGAGAAATGAAGATCTATGTTCAAGCAAGAATCTGTACACAAATGTTAACAGAAGCTATATTTGTAATAGTAAAAAACTGGAAACATCCCTGATTTTATTTCTCTCAATTTTAAATGAGATAATATCTGCAATGTCCTTAGCATCATCAACATTGTACTAGTCTTAACTGAAGTGTTTGTGTAGATTCAGAGTTGGCAATTGACACATTTAATTAGTTGTTTATGTCTACATATAAACTTGCTAATTCATTCCATGTCTTGGTTAGAACTTTATGCATTTCCCACGTGTTCGCTGTCTCTGCTATGTCAAGTGTCCTTATTTGCCTCATGACCATGGTAAACTTCCACTAATCTTCTAACACCCAGCTCAAACATTTCCTTCTTTAAGAACGTTTCCTTTCACATCATTCGTACTATCTATACCAACATAGTTGTGCGTTCCCTTGATTTTACGATTACTATTTCTTATGTATGTTGCTAGTAAAACACAAATTAATGTCTATTGGACATGTCTATTTATGTATAAGTTATGTGTTTAGTAACTATATAATTTATTGTCCAAACTGGAACACTTCTGAAAGTAAAATGTGATCCCCTTAGTAATAATGCCAGGCTAACTCATATAAATCCAAACGATAACTTAGAACCCAGGACCAAACTCAACACTAAATAATAATCAACTTGAATTTGGGGACCATATGTTATACTAATTATGTATGAGGACTCAAGCAATTTGCTTTTCATGTAATCAATGTGTATTAATGTTCATGGCACCTGAATGCACAAATGAATCCATAAATGACTCAATGTATCATACTCTGGCCAATGATTTCTGGTGACTCCTTTGATAAGGAGTCACCAGTTGATACCAGTTGATAAGCTTCTGTCTCTCAGTGATTTGTTTTACAATTTTGGAGGTAGAACTTTCCACACCATATTTTTGTTCTGCCGTCTTGTTCCCTTTCAGGCTCTGCCAATAATGGACACTTGAGAGACACTGAGAAGCTGGGAGAAGGAAGTAGGTCTTGTTTTCTGTTTGCCTCCTGTTCCTTTAGCAACCTTGTTTCTTCACCAGAGCAGCAGCAGTTGCATACAATGGCAGCGACTGAATCTAGTTTGCAGCTTTTTACAAAAGTCACAAACACAGCATCATTGTTCCTCCTCAGAGACACCAGCACCTTGGGCGGGCACCTCATCTTCAAAGGTCTGGTTCCCTTCAAGCTCAGAAATACCTGTGTCAGCTGGCCAAGACCCACTCCTCAGAGCTCAGAGTTTCAGTTGTGCAGGCCCCTTTCTCCAAGCTCTTAAATTTTAATGACACAATCCACTTCCTTTGTCCCACCAGCCCTAAGAGTGGCAGGTGTTTCATGCAAAAGTTACCTCCATGATACCTTAGGGTTTTCTTTGTGCCTTTCCAATTACGAATTTGACACCGTCAAATGTAATTAAGAATTATTTACATTAAGTTATCTTCTTAAATAACCAAATTGTACAAGCACCTTCTGCAGGGTAACATTGGTACATATTCCACACAATATGTGTTTTTCTCTTTGTGGTCTCATGTTCTTTTACAGTTCATTACTAACTAGTTATGAGTCACCAAATTCATAAAATCAATAATCAGGCCTATGAAGGAAATAATTATTGCTATGATCCCATCTTGCCTTTTGTAGCTCCATATCTGAAGACTCCATCAGAGAATATTAATACCATGACCTCTAATTTTTCCTGACTGCAAAATCTCATCTTTGTTTTGGTAGCTCCTTTATAAACCATTCCTTGATCATTTATGCCCTTTTTGAGGTCTTAATAAGCAAATACAAAATCCCAAGAAAGGAGCTCCCAATGGAAAAACTTTAGCTTCATCTCCAATATCCATTTTTCTTTTTAAGTGTAATTTATTTATTTTATTTATTTACTTATTTATTTTGGCCATGCCACATGACATGCGGGATCTTATTTCCCCTACCAGGGATCAAACCCCTGCCCTTGCATTGGAAGTGCAGAGTCTTAACCACTGGACCACCAGGAAAGTCCCTCCAATATCCATCTTTCTAATATCCAATATTTATTTTCTTTCTATTTTTACTCATGTACAATATAACAATTACAATAGTGATTTAATATAAAAATAAACAGAACTGTAAGATATTAACTGTACCCATAGTTAAATAATTACTGTACACCTTCCTATTTTAATTAGTGTAGTGCTTTATTTCTTTAAGCTCTTTTAATTCACACATAATTATCTATGTTCATATGTCTTTACAATGACCATTTATATAGCTAGAAATATTTTATTAATTTGATAGGTGAATATTTATGTAGCCATACTCCAGCTTCTGGACATTCAGTTTGGTTGCAGATTGTCTACTCTACACCAGGCCACAATGGATATGTTTGCATACATATTTATATCTATTTTTTGTTTGGAATATATCCTTAGTGAAAATACCTAGATTTAGAAGTATTGTGTCTGAGAGAATTGAAAACATGCTCCTGTAATAAACTCAGACAGAATCTGCTCTCCTGATGATTCACCTCTTGGCTCATCCAAGACAGGGGAAATCACTGCAGTCTTTCTTATGTAGTCAAAAGATTTTGGACAAAACTGGTGCTTAGAAATAGGGGACTATATTCATGGGAAGCTTGTTTGTTCATAGTGAGTTTTTCAGGTATTTGGTACGTGGAAAAGGAAGGGGACCAGTCATGTTGACATTCAGTAGTCTAGTAAGTTGTTACTAGTAAGTTCTTTTTGTCAGTCAGTTTCCAGGTGAGATGAGGTTGATAAGTAGAGAGAAAGATGAAGATTCTTAAAAATACCTTAAGAGTACAATTGATTTAGACTTGATAGTACATTGGGAGAGTCCAGTGGACTCTATTAGCAGAGTAGTGTTGCAGGGACTCCTCTCCTGAGCACATTGTGAGTTTGCTCTTCCTCACTTCCTTTGAAGTTATGTGACTAACCATCGTGCTCTCACTAGTGAAATACGAGCAGAAATGATAGCTTCAATATCTTAGGTCAGAACAGAGAAGGATGAGGATGTGTGTGGCACATGAAGAGAAATTTGGAGGAAAAATAAGAAAGTGCAGGGAACAGTAATGCAAAAGAAAACAGTGGTTAACAGTATTAAGTCCTGATGGAAGAGCAAAGAAAGATCAGAAACAATACCTACACTCTTGGAAAATTAATAAGACAGAGGCTGTTGGTAATCTGTGGGAGAGAATTTTCAGTGCTGTGATGTGAATGAGAACTAGATTAGAGAGATTAAAGAGTAAGTAGAAGTTGAGAACGTGTACGTAAAGTATTGGGACTGCTTGTTCCAGAAGTTTGTTTATAAAGAAAATGGAAGAAATAAAGTGATAATTGCAAGGAGTAGTAAGATCAATAGAGAATTTAAGGTTTCTTTTTTAATTTTTTGTATTCAAGATATGATGACATCTGTATGTTTAAATGTTGATGAGACAAGAACATATAGGTGCAACTTTTCCTTCAGGATATGATATATAAGAAATTCATACAAGCAATAGATAGGAAAAGTTGAAGCAGAAGCTTCAGTCAAACCTGGATAGAGATTCAGGGAGCTGAATAGACGGTTTTGTTTTATGAATACATTTTGAATTGAATAGATAGAGTTTTAAATCATGAATATATAGATAGTAGTAGCAATAATGGGAGTGAATAATATTACCAAATTCTGTGCAGAGTAAAAAAGGGAAAGGAAGGGAAGGGAAGAGAAAGAAATCAGGAGAGAAATAGGGGGCCTCCAGAAATATCTTAGGGTTGGTTAGTAATAGAATGCTTTTGTTTATGAATAGACATATTCTTGTAACTTTCCAGTTGTCATTATCTATATTCTATATAGGTATATCTATACCTATATCTATATCAATATATGTATTTTTTTCTATCTGTCTAAATATCTGTATTCTGGAACTTATAAATATAGGAAAATAGGAAAACTTCTTTGTCTTTACACAGCTGCGTTTGATAAACAAGATCTAAAATACATTTAGAAAATTATGAAAGTATATTTTTTGCTGTGTGCCATTTTTAAAATTTGATTTTGTGTTTTTCTTAAATATGGATTTTCAGTATCCAAAATGTATAAAAATAATTAACAGATTAATTTAAGATTGATAAACAGAACATTGTTTGAAAACTATGTCTTTAATTTTTATGGAGAGCAGAAAACTAAATGTAGCCAGTAATAATATGATATTGAGGCATCTACTCCCCCAAAGTGGTCTGGAGAACTATAGCTCCTGATTTTTTATAGGGATATAACTGCTGCTTAATTGTGATATGTAATCAAAATAAATTTATGTATGTTAATTGTATTTTTATTAAACAATTTAATTAATAACTTTGAACATTTTAAAATTAGAATGTTCAAAGTTACATGAATCTTTTTTCATCATAATTACTTGGAGTGGCCATTACACTTTCCCCAAGATATAAGAAAACAAAATCCATGGGAATGAGGCAAAGGAATCTTCAGATTCAAGAAACACTTCAGAAGATCATTGTGTTAGGCAGACTCTGAAATGCCCCTCAGTGAGTCCACCTCCTTGTAGTTCAACCTTTGTATAATCATTTCCCTTCAAGTGTGGGCTGGATGTAATGATTTGCTGCTAACAAACAGAATGCTCCAATGTGATGGAGTCTCTTTCCAAGATTAGGTTATAAATCCTTGCTCACATTTATTTTACCTCCATTGTTCAATCCTACCTGCTCAAATTGATGAAGCCAGCTACCATGTTGTAAGGTATGGAGAAGCCCATATTATAAAGAATTGAGGACAGCCTTGGCAAATAGCCACCAGGTAACTGAAGCCTCTAATCCATCAGCCTACAAGGAATTGGATGCTGCCAACAACCACCAAGTGAGTGTGAGTGGATCTTGGGTCCTATTAATATCAAATATTAAGAGGATCCTAGGTCATATCAATGTCAAATATTGATATGACTACATCTTGGATGACACTTTGATTGCAGGCTTGTGAGAGTTCCTAAGTCTCAGAACCCAGAAAACCAGATACAGATTCCTGCCCCACAGGTATTATAAAATAATAAATGTGTTGTTGTAAAATTCTTATTTTTGGACAATTTGTTGTCCAAAATAACAATAAATAACTGCTAGAATAATATTGCACACTAAGACCTAGAACCTCCATTAGAAAAAATTAAAATGTGACAAAAATCAATGATGAAGAAGGCAAAAGTTTTCTGTTTCATGCCCTTAAAATTTACTAATACATCTTGAATGTTCCAGCATTATACACCCACCAAAAATAAAAAAAAAAGGCAAGAAAAAATACTCTGAGAATCACTCATATGATATAACAAAGAGGTCAAAGCTTCTGCACAGCAAAGGAAACCATAAACAAGACAAAAAGATAACCCTCAGAATGGGAGAAAATATTTGCAAATGAAGCAACTGACAAAGGATTAATCTCCAAAGTTTACAAGCAGCTCATGCAGCTCAATATCAAAAACACAAGCAACCCAATCGAAAAATGGGCAGAAGACCTAAATAGACATTTCTCCAAAGAAGATATACAGACTGCCAACAAACACAGGAAAGAATGCTCAACATCATTAATCATTAGAGAAATGCAAATCAAAACTACAGTGAGATATCATCTCACACCAGTCAGAATGGCCATCATCAAAAAATCTAGAAACAATAAATGCTGGAGAGGGTGTGGAGAAAAGGGAACCCTCTTGAACTGTTGGTGGGAATGTAAATTGATACAGCCACTATGGAGAACAGTATGGAGTTTCCTTAAAAAACTAAAAATAGAACTACCATAGGACCCAGCAATCCCACTACTTGGCATATACCCTGAGAAAACCATAATTCAAAATGAGTCATGTACCACAATGTTCATTGCGGCTCTATTTACAATAGCCCGGAGGTGGAAACAACCTAATTGTCCATCAACAGATGAATGGATAAAGAAGATGTGGCATATATACACAATGGAATATTACTCAGCCATAAAAAGAAATGAAATTGAGTTATTTGTAGTGAGGTGGATGGACCTAGAGTCTGTCATTCAGAGTGAAGTAAGTCAGAAAGAGAAAAACAAATAAATACCGTATGCTAACACATATATATAGAATCTAAAAAGAAAAAAAATGTCATGAAGAACCTAGGGGCAGGATGGGAATAAAGACTCAGACCTACTAGAGAATGGACTTGAGGACATGGGGAGGGGGAAGGGTAAGCTGGAACAAAGTGAGAGAGTGGCATGGACATATATACACTACCAAAAGTAAAATAGATAGCTAGTGGGAAGCAGCCGCATAGCACAGGGAGATCAGCTCGGTGCTTTGTGATCGCCTAGAGGGGTGGGATAGGGAGGGTGGGAGGGAGGGAGATGCAAGAGGGAAGAGATATGGGGATATGTGTATATGTGTAGCTGATTCACTTTGTTATAAAGCAGAAATCAACACACAACTGCAGCAATTATACTCCAATAAAGATGTTAAAAAATAAAATAAAATGTGAAAAAAATAAAATGAATATGAGGAAAAAAAAAGTCAAAGTTGCTGAGAGACTAGACCTTAAGAATTCCCACCACAAAAAAGAACTGATAATTATGCAGTTTGATAGAGCTGCCAGCTAATGCTATCATGGTAATCATACTGTAATATATACATGTATCAAACCAACATATTGTACACCTTAAACTTACACAATGTTATACATCAATTATATCTCAATAAAAATAACTTTTAAAAGAAAAAAGAAAAAATATTCCCTTCACATGTACCCGACACTGCCCAAGGGAAGCCTTTTTGGTCTTGGAGCGAGCCCAGAGGGTTCAAGCCTGTGCAGAAAAATACAGAAGTCCTAGAGGGGTCTTTTCAGTTAGCCTGTGCAACTAAGAATTGGTAGTATTGACATACGTACAGCTGCTTGCTACAAGATTCATTCTACTCCATTTTATCATTTTTTAGAACTTCCACATAAGCTGTGTGCTTATCCATGGAATTTCTTACAAGCCAAGAATGCATTTTAAATTGAACAGAGACATATTAATAGGAAACCACGCATAGGTGTCAAATACACTTGCCTAGGAAAGACATAGCCTAAGAAATGATTAAAGGATTCAATCCTGGCATGAAGGAAATACAAAGTATCTGGCATTCTTCTGTAGAATTGTAATGTGAGATAAAGTCAAATAAATGACTTTTTCATGATTAAAAAAATATATATATGTATATATATATAGTGCCTAAATAAGATAGATTTTCTTCCTTTCACATAACTTTGTAATGATAGCCAAATTGCCCAGAAATGAAACTCAAGTCAGTACAAGCAGTAACAATAGGACTCAGGTACAATCTATCTTGCTCTTCTGCCATCACCGAGAAAGTTGACTTAATCAACATGGTTAAAACTGGCTTATCACCATAACATCTAGATTTTTCACTATTGGAAGTGGGAAGAGGATATAGAGAGCAAAGAGTTTTCTTTTAAAGACATGACATAAACTGTGTACTTTCTATTCACATCCTCTTAGCTAGAAAACTGTGTACTTTCTATTCACACATCCTCTTAGCTAGAACTTAGTCACGTGGCAACACAAATCTTCAAAGGAAGCTGGGAAAGGTAGTTTCTAGCAGGTAAGCTATATGTGCAAAAAAACTCAGAAAGCATGCATGTATTTTGGGAGACATGAGCAACATCTGCTACAGAAACCAATTCTTCATCAAAGACATTGGATATTCATAAAGAAAGAATAATGTAGCAACTTAGACAAATAAAACACAAAAGCAAAAAATGAGGTTAAGACAGAAGTTGGCATTTTCAAGAGGTAGGAAATGATATACATGGTTTCAGTGTAATGATACACTATGGTTGGAGGGGCCTGAATGAGCTTATTGAAAAAGGTGAATTCAGGAAGGTAGCTTGGTGTCTTGGCAGAAGGTTTGAAAGCCCTACAAATAATTATTTTTTTCTAAGAAGAGTAAAAACTTTTACTCATTTTGAGCAAAAGAGTAAAATAATTAAGTTTGTATTAATAAATATTTCAGAAAGCAGATATAAGGGTAGGCTGGACACAAATATAGTTTTAAGCCATATTATAATTTGCAGTTAAATTTTAAAGCACATTAGAAATAGAGCCAAGGAAGTGAGAAAGAAGAGATGACAGTTTAAAGCATACACTTGAAATAGAATAAAGTAAGATAGGATGGGATAGGACAGGATAGGACAGAATAGAACAAACATCGTAACATAACATAACACAGCATAACATAACATAACATGCAAATTGATAACAAGTCAAATATAAGGAATGAGCCAGAGTGAAAATCTGACTATGTCTCCAAAGTTTCCAAGCTAAAATTCTCCCTGAACAGCAGCTCTTATGAAAGGAAGTGGTACAGTAGAAACGACTGAGGTTTTTTTTGAAAAGGAGATAATGTTTTCCATTCTGCTTATGTATAGAGTCTCAAATACTTATGGGATGATCTGATAGAAATTTGTGACCGAAATCATAAATTATATTTTGGTTTGCCTATGTTTATCACCTTGGCTTATTTTAGAACACAATGCTCTTATTGTGCTGAGTTGATTGATCTAGTAGTCTGTCACCAGGCCAGTATTTCCATAACTTATTACCCAGTTAATGCCTTTCACTACCTCCTTTTCTCTCCATCAGCATGCATTGGGCAATGAAGCACAAAAATTGCATATGGTGCCTTAATTTTAATATGCAAATATATACTGCTTTACTGTTGTACTTATGGTCTTTCTTTTCCTGAAAGCTTATTGATTGAATTTTTGACTCTAATTGAGAAGACTGAAATAAACGAGTTTTTACCTTGAATAATGATTTTCTATTATTTGCTCTTCTTGAATAATATGAACTATATATCTAACTAGACAGGAATTAAATTTCTTTTGGAAATTCTGAGCAATACTTTTGTATTACGTTTTTAGGATTTATTTCCTTTAAGTAATAACTTTAAATGTTGGTAAAGATAAAAAAGAAAACCAAAAGGAAAGTATTTACTGTAATAATAATGAGCTTTATACAAAATTACTTCAGTTTGAGAATTCTTCAGTTATTCTATCAGTGAACTAATGTACTGCCCTGTTAGACAAGGTCTTTAAACCAATTACATAAGGTTAATTGTATAAATTAACATACCTAATATGATAGCAACAGCACTAACTGGTTGAATAATGAGTGTTTTCTAACTGAATGCATTAAATTCATCTCTGTTCATCTAGTAATAAAAGCAATAACCTTTTAAACATTAAATGGAATAACCATGTCTATAATTATTTGCTTTTTTAGAGAATGAGAGAAATAGATATGAATCATACTATTTGCTATTTATTTCTAATTTGCATGCTATAGTGATGTTCTCTCAATCACAATACTTGAATGTATTTCAAAAATAAAACCACTATCCAGGGCTTCCCTGGTGGCACAGTGGTTGAGAGTCTGCCTGCCGATTCAGGGGACACGGGTTCATGCCCCGGCCCGGGAAGATCCCACATGCCGCGGAGCGGCTGGGCCCATGGGCCATGGTCACTGAGCCTGCACATCCGGAGCCTGTGCTCTGCAACCAGAGAGGCCGCAGCAGTGAGAGGCCCGCGTACTGCAAAAAAACGAAAACAAAAAAACCACTATCCAATGATTAAATAGAGATGCAGAAAGTAAGCTTAAAGGGTAGCAAGCTAGATCTATAATTTTCTTTATATATTGTGTTTTTAACAGTAGCTTGCTAGATTTTGGCAAACCTAAGACAACCATATTGAAATCTGTCAAATGCCATAACAGGACATTTAATATATTTCTCAGTTGATCTCCAAAATTGTTTTTATTCTATACACCTTGTGGTCCAAGCACAGCTACTTCCTATTGCTTGAAAGTGTCATTCTCTCATGACTATAAATTTGCTGATTTTCTTCACTCGTTCTAGTGTAGCCATATCTCTCCTTTCTCTATTTTGAGTTCTTACCCCCTCTTCCTTTCCCATGCCATCTTTCTACTACTCTTCTTCCTTCTTTCTCTCCTTCTCCTCTTCATCATTCTCCTCCTCCTTTATCACACCAAATTTATCTTTTTTGCATACCCAATTCATTTCCTAACAGACCATCTCATCACAAATAATTCTATACCTCTCTGTGCAAATTTAAGGGTCTATTTTTATTTTTCTTATGCCATCAATCACTGTCTCTCTTAGGCTATGATTTCTTACATACACATGTGCTTTCTTTCCAAGATAATGTAGGTTTAAAAGAGATTTACTATGTTTCATTCACATTTTTTCTTTAGTACCAAGCCCCAAAACTTTCACGTTTAGTCCTTAATAAATACTTGCTGAAATACACCCACTGAATATACATAGTAGTTCCTGGCAAGATAGACTCACTAAATTAAAAATTCATGCTTAGGGGGCTTCCCTGGTGGCGCAGTGGTTGAGAGTCTGCCTGCCGATGCAGGGGACATGGGTTCATGCCCCGGTCTGGGACAATCCCACATGCTGCGGAGCGGCTGGGCCCGTGAGCCATGGCCGCTGAGCCTGCGCGTCCGGAGCCTGTGCTCCGCAATGGGAGAGGCCACAACAGTGAGAGGCCCGCGTACCGCAAAACAAACCAAACCAAACAAACAAAAAATTCATGCTTTTTTAATATAATAAATAAAATTGAATCTTTAAATTTATAAAGAAAAGAAACTAAACAGGAATACGGAAGTGCCAGCTAAAATTATGTTTCTACAGTGGATTCTAGTTAACATTAACAGCTTGGGGAACTGAGGTGAGTCAATTTTTTTCTGACAAAGTGAGTCCCTAAGAGCCCCAAGAAAGAAAAAGAAAATGTTTCCATTTGGATCAAAAAGAAACAGTGAAATTATCGGTAGAAATAGGTAGGAATAAAAAGCAGTAGAGGGAAAGTCACAGTGGAAGATTACAAGTGAGAGGCAGAATAATTATATTGATAAACGAAACCATAAAGGCTATAGGTAGAAAAGGTAAGATGAAATGATACCACAAGCAATAGAGAGAATGTAAGTTAAAAATCACAAAATGAATGTTACATTGTTTTAGTGTAATTTAAATGAAAATGAAGTAAGGCAAAATTACAAAGATACAATACTCTGGTTTTGTTCTTTTATTCTCAGTCTATAGTAAAGACTGTCAAAGATAAGAGCATAAATGAGAAGAAATATCATTCAGTATGACCATTTCCACACCTTAAGAGGAAACTAGGTCTTTTCTGAACCTGCCATCTCCAATGTTTTTCTCTTAAATGGCAACATTTATTACCCAATATTTTATATACTTGAGAGGTGCCCTTGCTCCCCATTGCTTTTATAATTCATTATTTTCCACTCTTTTGTTGAAAATAATTTCTATTCCTTTGATGCCCCTGCCCATTCCTTTGATGCCCATCTGGCTATACCAAAATTCCCTCTCCTAGCAATTATTTGTCAATGTCTTGATTACTCTCATTCATCAAAACCTTCACATCTGACTTTTCCTTTTTCAACCCAACTTTTCACCTATCAACTCAAGCTACGTTTTTATCTTGGATGCATTCAATGTCTACATGGGTGATTATCACTTATTCCGCCTATTGGATTATTAATCTCCTTATTCCAAAGGATCTTTTCCAGGGGGAAGACATGCCTCGATCTTTTAGTAAAGATTACTAAAATCTTAAATGACGACTTCCCTCTACACGTCTTCAGTTAAATGGATCACAAGATCATACCTAACAGTAATGAAATCACAGATGATGAGGATTTTTAACTGGTAACATCATCATTCTGAAAAAATTGAGATTCTTGCTGTGTAGAGAGTCCATACGGGATAAGCAATCAGCAGAATCTGCGAGACCATCTACTTTCACATCTCAGAGTTTGTACTACTGATATTTTTTCTCTCTTAGATATACCTCAGCTACCAAATTAAGTCTTCCCTTTGTCTTTTAAGTATTTTCACATCTGTTTCATTTATATAAAATAAATCCCACACTCAAGCTGCATGTCTTCTGAAGCTACATTTCTTGCCTCCATTTGCATTCAAACATTCCTGAAAGGGTGGTTGAATCACAGTGTCTATTTCTTTGGCTCTCATTTATTCACAAGCCTAATTCAATTAGGTTTTACACCCACTTTTGCAGTAGCTCTCATTGAATTTATCAGTGCTATCCATGTGCTACAAAGCTACACACAACATTTCATTAATTCTGTTTCTTGACCACCTTTACCTCTTGACAATATTGACCACTATCTTCTTAAAATAATCTCTTCTTTTGGCTTCCTTAGCAAAAAAATCCTCTGAGTTTTCAACCCACATCTCTAGCATCTGTGTCTTTTTATTCTTTTTTACACAATCCTTACATCTTTGTTTTTCTTCAAAGTCACACTTTATTATATTTCTAGCTATATTATCTTCTTAGGCCGTCTAATACTTTCACATGTTCACAAACATTTACTTAACTACTTATTCTGTGCCTAACACTCATTCAGGTGCCAGAGACTGAAAAATGCATACAAAAATTTGTGATCACATGAAGTTACATTTTAGCTTTGGAAATGGCTAATACACAAAAAAATTAAATAAAATATATAGTATATTACAAAGTGACAAGCATCAAGGAGTAAAAAGAAACCAGGGATTTGGAATAGGGATTGTCAAGATGGAAGAACTGAACTTTTGGAGAAAGTAAAGAAAATGTCTCACAGAAAAGGTGATATTTGAGAAACTTGAAGGAGGTAAGAGAATGGAGATATGTGAATGTCTAGGAGGAGATAACTGAAGGGAGGAACCTGAAGGACATATTAAAGGAACTATATAAAGAGCTTTGATTGAATTCTATTGAGAGGTATTAACTTATTGAATGAATAAATGAATCATAGGTAATCTTCATGGGAAGAGACATATCAAAATATTTTATAATCAGTGAAATATATTTTATTTAGATTATTTTCATTCTTTCATTTGTAATAAGTATTCTCCTTTTATACTGTAAATTAAATCTAAAATATAATTAAAACATTGATATAATAAAAGTATAAATATGAAATAAATTTATAAAATGTATTAAATATAATTAACGATACAGTTTAGTAGCACTCTTCTAGATTCTGGGATTAAAAGGAGAAAGCTATATAGGAAGACCATAGTAGTTTACACAGTGGGTTTTAAATAATCAAGTCATACACATATACTATAAAAATTTGGAAAGATAATTTTGAATTCTTATTATGGTCCACTCACTCTGTTCTCTCCATCCTCTTTCTTTACTGTCTTGTAAGTATGTTTTGGTGACCATAAGAATAACCCTAGATTTTCAAACAAAGAATTTAAGAAGATATTTCTGTAAGAATGAGGTTATTGGTCTTTTAGATATTCGGCTCTTAAATAATTTTAATCGTAACTCTCTAGGCTGCTGATGATTTCAGCCAATGCTGAGGTTACAGCATTTTGTCCTAGACATATCTTGCTCCCTGAAGTTCAATCAACAGCTTATTTTGTCACCCCTTGTCACTTTGTAAATTTCAGGGAATCGGTTGTAACATGGTTAGTTAGTTGATGGCCTCGGTTATTTTTGTTGGAATCTTCTGTTTCTATAAAGGTTATAAAATTTAACAAAGCAATGAGCCCTATCAGCTGGAAATCAGTCAGGCTTTTCCCTTCTATTGGCACATCCTCCATGTCTGATCATTGCTCCAAAGGATTGAGTAGCAGTAAGAGAACAGGGAATCCACTGAGACTAAGGCTAAGATCTTCTCTCCATCAGATATATAATTTCCTTATTTTAGTTTAAAGTAAAACATATCCATTATTTAAATGCAAGGTTTTTGTGATTTTGCCTATAGTTTTCAGGAAAAAAAACCAGAAAAGATTGTGAAATGGACTAAAGTTTAAAACCACAGTAGGCTGGTAGGAGTTAGGGGAAAGAGTCTATACATTAAATAAAGAATACCTATGGTGTCAAGAAGAATATTGAGATAGGTATATAATATATGTAGTAATGCAACCCCCTCACACTTACTTTCCAGACTGATAAAGCCACCAAAGCTGCACAGCAGTTCACCTCCAGTTTCTTGCCCTTTGCAATCACACACATTTTTACCACAGTCTTACAATACGATCAGGAACTAATTCCCACCTACATTAGGGGATTTTAAAATCTTTTAAACCCCTATGTTTCAACATTCAGGTGGACTTATTTCTGTTTCCGTTAGTTTTTACATTCAGAATGCCTGCATACTTTCTGAATATATTCCTGAATGCCATGAATACTTTCATAGAATATATCCTCTTATTTGTCATAATCACTTTGGATATATTGTTTCTGCTATGGTTTTGTTGCTTCTACTCACTGCTTCTAGTAACACATGGTCTGAGTTCTTTCAATTCTTCTTCACATGGCATAATTTCAATTCTCCTTTCCATAATTGTTATGCCCCTCTTCTACTTTGCCTTTGATTAATTATCTTGCATGATAGAGGCTACTATTTAGTAATAAC
Source organism: Lagenorhynchus albirostris (assembly GCF_949774975.1). Lineage (NCBI taxonomy): Eukaryota > Metazoa > Chordata > Mammalia > Artiodactyla > Delphinidae > Lagenorhynchus > Lagenorhynchus albirostris. The sequence continues at coordinate 61,165,418 of NC_083101.1, read as the reverse complement.
CAAAGTGCCAGAAATACCTTGAAACAAGGTACACAGCATATCGTAGACTGTAAGAAACACTGCTTAATTGAAAATTATCACTATCTTGCTAATAACTAAGTTACAGAAATAATATGTTTGGAATCTGAAATTCAAAGCAAATCTTTCTGGTTCCAAAGTCAATTATGTTTCCACCCTATTGACGGCTTTATGCTTTTTATCCTCTATTTTCCCTTCTTACTCTATTAGTTTCCTGTAGCTGACATAACAAATTACCATAAATTTGGGAGCTTAAAATTACAGAAACATATTCCCTCACAGTTTTAGAGGTCAGAAGTCTGAAATCAGCATCACTGGGCTAAAATTAAAGGGTTGACAGAGCCACACTTCCTCCAGAAGCTCTATTGGAGAATCCATTTTCAACCTCTTCCAGATTTGGTGGCTGCCAGCCTTCTTTGGCTTGTCATTGTATAACTCTAATTGCTGCTTTTGTAATCACATCATTTTATCCTCTTCTGTCTGGGTCAAATCTCCCTTTGCCTCCCTCTTATAATAATACAGGTAATAACACTTAGGTCCCATGTTATCATCCAGGATATTCTCCCTGTTTCAAGGCCTTTAACTTAATCACATATGTAAAATTGGTTTTCTTTTGGGGGGGGTTGAGGGGGTTGTTTGGTTTGTTTGTTTGTCATACAAGGTAACATCCACAGGTTCCAGTATTTACGAGGTGGATATCTTCTGGTGGGAGGTCATTACTTAGCCTACTGCACTCTATCCTTCTCTACTCTGCTCTTTTTTCAGGTTCTGATAACCATGTCTTCCCTTCATTCTTTCTGCTCTATAGGGAGCTACAGCTCCTTCTTTGTAACCCTGTGGTTTAGCACCATTCCTCACACTTTCACTCACCTATACTTTTGTAAATAAAACAGTTTATTAAACTCTTCTTCAATTATCTTAATTATCTTAATTTGTGTGTGTCTGTATGATGCTTGGATCTTTAAAATATCTAAGACATAAAATATAATTTGGGACATCAGCAAGATGGCAAATAGGAAACCTGAAATCTCCTTCCCCTTATGGACACACCTATTTAGTGACAATGCACAGAACAGTTCCCCTTGGGAGAAATCCAGAAACTGACTGAGAGGCTCCTGAATGCTGGGTGAGCACAGAACCAGCCACATCAAAGCTGGTAGGAATATTTCATCATGAGTCCTGTACCAGAGTACAGCACCATGTTATTGAAAAGAAACTCCCAGTTTCCAAATTCTTCCCAGGGAGTGAAGGAAAGGACTAGACCATAGATTCAACATTATGATTATGCTGGGGGCTTCCTGAGCCACTGACTTCTGTCTCACCTGTTTTGAAGCTCTGATGAGACTTGGGATACTCTAAATATTGGGAACTATTGAGAACAAAAACTGTTGTTTGAACTGGCAAACTAACACATGCCATACTACACACCCCAGCTCAGCACAAAGCAAACAGGCAAGAAGAAACCCAGCCCCCAGTTTCTCCCATGGAGGAAAAAAAAAAAGCACAGGCAACAAAAGCAACAGTATGGAGATTCCTTGAAAAACTAAAAATAGAATTACTATACAACCCAGCAATCCCACTACTGGGCATATACCCTGAGAAAAGCATAATTCAAAAAGAGTCATGTACCACAATGTTCATTGCAGCACTATTTACAATAGCCAGGACATGGAAGAAACCTATGTGTCCATTGATAGATGAATGGATAAAGAAGATGTGGCACATATATACAATGGAATATTACTCAACCATAAAAAGAAATGAAATTGAGTTATTTGTAGTGAGGTGGATGGACCTAGAGTCTGTAATACAGAGTGAACTAAGTCAGAAAGAGAAAAACAAATACCATATGCTAACACATATATATGGAATCTAAAAAAAAGGTTCTGAAGAACCTAGGGGAAGGACAGGAATAAAGACGCAGACATAGAGAATGTACTTGAGGACACAGGAATGGGGAAGGGTAAGCTGGGACGAAGTGAGAGAGTGGCATGGACTTATATATACTACCAAATGTAAAATAGATAGCTAGTGGGAAGCAACCGCATAGCACAGGGAGATGAGCTTGGTGCTTTGTGACCACCTGGAGAGGTGGGATAGGGAGGGTGGGAGGGAGACGCAAGAGGGAGGGGATATGGGGATATATGTATACATATAGCTGATTCACTTTGTTATACAGCAGCAACTAACACAACAATGTAAAGCAATTATACTCCAATAAAGATGTTAAAAAAATAAAATAAAATATATTTTTAATAAATAAATAAATAAATGCATTGCTATGCACCTTGCTTTTCTCCCTTAATAATGTTCCCAAAAGAGGGATTGCTGAGTCAAAGGATAAAATGCATTTTTAATTTTATAGATAGCATGATATTTATTGTCCTCCCAGAATCTTCTTGATGTTGCTATTTTTCTCTCTATAAGAAAGTTTTCAGCTGTTTCAGAAACTTATGAGCTTCTCTCATTAAGATTTAAATGACAAATAAAATCTGATATACTTTCCCAGATATTTTCATCTAAACAGAGAATAAAGTCTGAAATGAAAAGAACAAATCTCTAAATGATGGTATCAATTAGCTGAAAGAATTTAGAGAGCGACATATTCAATATTCTAGAATTTGTGCCAAGGAAACAGAAAAAGTTGTCCTTACTCAAGGTCTTAGGGTGTAACTATTATGTAAACATTTACTTTAAATGTCACTTCTTTGAAAGTCTGACCTTGGCTGTTAGGTATTTGACACATTTGTTAGACCAACTTCCTGCCTGAATAATTGAATCAAGTAGAGTTCTGTTTACCCACTTAGAAATGTAACTGTTTATTTAAGTTCCTATACAAACTGACCACTTCTTTTTCTACTATAAACCATGAAATATGTAAATTAGTTAAATAAAATCTCCTAAAGTTAAATACGTACAAAAATAAATAAATAAATATAAATAAATAAATAAAAGGATCATATACCATGACCTAGAGGGATTTATCCCTGGGAGTTGAAGATGATTTCAACATACAAAAATCAATTAAAGTGATAAACCATGTTAACAGAAAGAAAAAACTTGTTATAGAAGGATTTTACGCCAACATAATAAAGGACATGTATATTAAAAGCCCACAGCTAATAACATACTCAATGGTGCAAAACTAAAAGCTTTTCAGGAAAAGCTCAAGAACAAGGCAAAGATTTCCACTCTCAGCACTTTTATTCAACTAGAATTCCTAATCAAAGAAATTAGGCAAGAAAAAGTAATAAAAGGCATTCAGGTTGGACAGGAAAAAGTGAAGTTGTCTCTGTTTGCAATGGCATGATATAGTAAAAATAATACAAAAATTAGTTTCATTTCTATAAATTAACAGTGAGCTTTCTGAAAAAGAAATTAAGAAAACAATGTAATTTACAATAACATCAAAAATAATATACAAAGGAATAAACTTAATTAAGGTGAAGGATTTGTACACTGAATACTACAAAACATTGATTAATAAAATTAGAGTCAAATAAATGGAAAGCCACTCTGCATTCATAAATTGGAATATTTAATATTGTTAAAATGTCCATACTACCCAAATCAATCATGGATTCAATGTAATTTTTATCAAAATCCCAACGACATTTTTTTTTATAGAAATAGAAAAAAAAAATCCTAAAACTCACATGGAACAAAAAGATCCCAAGTAGTCAAATAATCTTGAGAGAGAAGAACAAAGCTACAGGCATCACACTTCCTGGTTTCAGGACATATTACTATGCCAGATTATAAAACAGTATGTACTAGAATAAAGACAGACATTTAGATCAATGGACCAGAATAGAGGGCCCAAAAAATCTCGTGCATATATGATCAACTGATCTTTGACAAGGATACATAGAATGCACAATGAGGAAAGAATAGTCCCTTCAACACATGGTTTATGGAAAACTGGATATCTACATGAAATCGGATGAAATTGGACCATTATCTTACACTATACCAACAGATCAACTGAAAATGGATTAGAGACTTGAACATAATACCTGATATTATAACATTCCTAGGACAAAACATAGGAGAAAAGCTTCATGACATTTGTCTTGGCAATGATTTCATGGATATCACACCAAAAGCACAGGAAACAAAAGCAAAAACAAACAAGTGGCATTACATCAAACTAAAAAGCTTCTGCACAGCAAAGGAAACAACAGAGTAAAAAGGTAACCTATGTAGTGAGAGAAAATATTTACATATCATGTATCTGATAAGAGGTTAATATCTAAAATATATCGGGAACTCCTTTAACTTTATAACAATAATAATAATAATAGTAATAACCCAATAAAGATAGGCAAAGGTCCTGAATAGAATTTCTCCAAAGAGGACATACAAATGGCCAAAAAACATATGAAAAGATGCTCAACATCACTAATAATCACAAAAATGAAAATCAAAACCACAATGAAATATTACTTCACCATTGTTACTATGACTATTATTTTTTTAAATGATGAGTGTTGGTGAGGATGTGGAAAAATTGGAACCCTTGTACACTGTTCACAGGAATGCAAAACTCTGCAGCGTCTATGAAAAACAGTATGAAATTTCCTCAATTTTTTTTAAACGAACTACTACATGATTCAGCAATCTGACTTCTGTGTTTTTATCCAAAAGAATTGACATCAGAATTGAATATCCTTGAGAGATATTTGCATCTTCATGTTCATTGCAGCATTATTCACAATAGCCAAGATGCAGTGTCCATCAACGAATGAACGGATAGAGAAAATGTGATATATACATACAATGGAATATTATTCAGCTTAAAAAAAAAAAGGGAAATCCTCCCATGTGTGACAACATGGATGGACAATATATTAAGTGAAATAAGAAGTCACAGAAGGAAAAAATACAATGTAATATCACTTACATGAGATTTATAAAATAGTCAAACACATGGAAGCAGAGCGTGGTATAGTAATTGCCATGGGCTACAGAGGCAAAGGGAGGGATGGTGAGTTGCTACTCAACATGTGTAAGGTTTCAGTAACACAAGATTAAGTTCTAGAGATCTTCTGTACAGCATATTGTTTGTAGTTAACAATACAGTCTTATACACCTACAAATTTTTTATAAGGGTAGATTTCATATTAAGTATCTTACCACAATATGTATATAAAATTTGATCAATGTACTTTCTACTTCAAACACTGGTGGATTTAACACATTTCTAGGTGTGGTGGAAGGATTATTTTGAAATATTCACTTTGGGTTTTAAAAAGGAAAAATTCATGATTATTACTTGTGTGAGTCCATATGGACAAAATATTATAATTCAAATGGATGTCTTAGGCTCTACCAGTCTAATGGTTTATGGTGCTCTCCTGGTACACAATGTTAGTCAAGAAAGTGTGTGTCCTGAAAAATACCTGACTTTTGCTAATGTCATGAATGGAAAAGAGAATCATCTAATGTTGATGGAATTCTTCTTAGTCCCCTTATTTGTATATTTTTGTTACTTTTAATTACTTGTTTATTTTGTATTGTCTGAAAGTTATCACTACATTAGAACACTTTATTTTCAAAAATGAGATACAAAGGTCTTCCAGGAAGGTGAAGTAGGGGTATAACTGAGGGGGAATAACAATAATTCCCCCTAATAATTCATATATGATGTATATAAATACAGGCATTGTATAGCTCTACAAATTGACCAAAATGTGTGTTGGCCCAATATTCAGAAAACAAAGGAAGAATGAGAGCAAGCTAAATCAGAAATTTCTGAGCAAAGAATAATTTAATTAATACTTGATTAGTATAATGTAATTAACATTGATTGTATTTGTTTCATTTTTTCCTAAAAATGAATACAAAGATATTTTTCAGGTCTTGTTCAGACCTATACTGAATTTGCTTTTAATCCCCAATACTACTGTTATCCTTTGAGTTTGCTCTCTGGTTAAATAATACGTGAGCTGCTGTCCATTAACCTAAGTAGAATGTACTGGGTTAGCCCAAAAGTTTGTTCAGTTTTAAGTAAAAATAAAAGACACATTTTTCATTTTCATGAAGAACTTTATTGAACAACATATTCACTAACCGAACAGACTTTTTTGCCAATCCAAGAATATTGAAGTTTTTATTTGGGGCAAAAGTTTTATCTAAAATGTTGATTTGAGTAGCGGATTATAGATTTTCAGTTGAAAATTAATAACCATTACATTCACATTTCTAAGGTCAGGGTGAATAAATTGGTGCTATTGACTTTCAAGGTCTGAACAGAAATGATTTTTGGGGATTAAAATGAGGAAGAAACAAGGACCTACTGTATAACACAGGCAACTATATTCAATATCTTGTAATTATGATGGGAAATAACCTGAAAAAGAACATATATATATATAAAACTGAATCACTCTGCTATACACCTGAAACTAACAAAACATTGTAAATAAACTATACTTCAATTAAAAAAAATTTTAATGGGAAAGAAAAAAAATAGCTACAGATCGCTCAACTTTATTGTAAGGAAACTCCAATAAGACAATTCAACATATACAATATACATTATTATTGATTTTGGAAGTACCCCCTTTACTCCAGCCTGTGGATTGACTTCCTAACTGAATTTCAAAAAGGAAATATAATTGAGAAATGCAGTTAACAAAATTAGCCTTTCTTCAGGGAAATATATTTAACTGTTCCTGAGGCAATTTTATATGTGAATTACTGATCAATGAAACGTAAGTTTCTAGGAAACTAGACAATTTTAGAAACAGAGGGCAGAATGGAAATCTGGAGGTTATCCTGTCTATCTCATCTTCCTAGAAGCTCAGCCTTATGCCAAGTAGTGTGGAAGTATTCCTTGAGTGCAGAAACCTGCCCTAATCTTATAAAACTGTTACTGTGCATATGAATGTCTGCACAAATGTCAATGACAAATGTGGGACTGGGACCATTTATCCCAAATGTACCCTCTTTCACCCCTAATAGTTTAATTACCTTTAAATACATTTCTTAGTTTTATAGGTCATTTTTGCGTTTGGCCTGTAAACATGTTTTAAAGAGCTTAAACTCCTCCCTCTAGCTGATTAGCACCAGGACTGGAACAGACCTGCCCAGCAGCCTGCCTGCACCAGTACTGGGATGCATCAGGCCCAGCCAAGCAAGTAGCCAGGCAAGGACAGAGCCCCACCCACCAGCAGGCAAGCTGCTTTAAGACCCCCTGAGCCCACAGCTGCTGTGGAACACAGCCCTGCACACCAGAGGGTCCAGGACCTGACCCCACACACCAGTGCACAGGACCAGTGCCAAGGACCCTGAGGGCCCTGCAGACAGATATCTTAGGTAGTAGCTCTGCCCATCAGTAAGCAGGAACCAGCCCCAGAACCCCCTAGGTCCATGGAGGTTCCTCAAAAAATAAAATATAGAACTATTACATGATCCAGCAATTCCACTCGTGGGTATATATCCAAAGAAAATGAAAACATTAATCTGAAAAGATACATACACTAATTTACAATTGTAAATAGCATTACTATTTACAATTGCCAAGAAATGGAAGCAAGCTAAGTATCCGTCAAGAAATGAATGTATAAAGAGGATGTGATATATATTTGCAACAGAATATTACTTAGCCGTAAAAAAGAATAAATTTTGCCATTTACAACAATGTGGATGGACCTGGAGGGTATTATGCTTAGTGAAAGAGAAAGACAAATACTCTATGTTATCACTTATATGCAGAATCAAAAAATAAAATGAGTGAATATAACAAAACAGAAGCAGACTCATATATAAAGAACAGATAGTTGTTAGCAGTGGGAGAGGTAAGGGAGGAGGACAAGATAGGTGCAGGGGATTAAAAGGTGCAAATTACTATGTATAAAATAAATATGCTACAATAATATATTCATACAGCACAGGGAAGATAGCCAAAATTTTATAACTTTAAATGGAGTAAAAGGGCTTTTCTTTTAATGTAAAGCTAAAATTTATAAGTTACAGGGATAATATTGAGCACAATGTATCTGTCAGTGTTAGCAACTAACGTATAATGGTATCCAACTGCCTTCCCAAATGAAAAAGCTGCTGCTCAGTAGTATTGGCCAAATTATTTTCACAACTCTTTCTGTTTCCTATGAGCTCTAATTCAACCTCTAGGATCACAGAAAAATCTCCCTCCCTGGCATGTGATTTCTGCTATTTTACTTGCTCAAGGTCAGTGTTTCTTCATTGCTTTCGCTCTTATCCTCTTTGCAAGCCCCTGGACCTGTATCTCAGGTCAGATTGTTACACATATATTAATAGTGTACTCTGAGAACCCCAGGTGCTTATTTCTATACAGTCGTATGTTGCTCTGGAAACAACAGGGTTTAATTATTCTTTGAGGTCCTTTCTAATGATATTTTTATGATTTTTTGGGTCATATACATACTAAAACTAATCTTACAATAAAAGTAATATGAGTTAAAATACAAAATTTTAATGGATCAGGTTATATAAAGTGAATATAGACCCCTCCTGCCATCCTAACTTCTTCCACAGTCCCAGAAATAATCTCTATTAATTGCATCTAACATGTTTTACTAAAAATGTTCTACACATAGGTGTAAGTATTGTCATACTATCATAAAATACCTTCTTTCACTTAACAGTATATATATATATATATATATATATATATATATATAAAAAAGTTTTTCTTCTGTTAGGACATATTACTTATCTCATATTTTAACAGATATATATAATCTTACCACAAAAATGTGACATTTTATATTGAAGCTGTATTCTACTGGTGAACATTTATGTTCTAATTTGTATAAATTATAAGCCATTTTGCACAGCATTCCTTTATACTTCTGATTGTGTTTTCTACAACCTGTGATTATACAAAATAAATTCCTACAAATGGAACTGCTTAATCAATTTTTAAAATTTTTAAATAGACTTTAAAAATTGTAACACTTTACAAAAAATATCATTAGTATTATTTTCCTATTAACTTGATAAACTTATTAATCACTTTAATGTTTGTTAATTTAGTTGGTAATAAAAATAATCTAGTTATTATTAGTACCCTTAAATATGTGTGAAGCCCAAAATATTTTCATATGTAAATCATCTTTTTAAATGTTTTTTTCTGTGAACTGTCAGTTAATTTCTTTTTACCCTCTTTTTCCTCTTTTTAATTATTTTTGAGAGATTAAGGAATGTATCTATTTGTTTCCTACGAATTTTACAACTCCATATTTTTACTTGGTACTATCTAGTATTTTTCTAACCTTACATTTCTTGAATTAATTCCAAATGATAATGCAGAATTATTTTTATAATAGTTCTCAAATAATTTACATATGATATCTGCATCACTACTCATAGTAAATTTGGTCTCTATTTTATTTATTTATTTTTATTTTTGTGCTGTGCTACGTGGAACCCTCCACACCAGATGCAGCAAAAACCAGTGTTAAAGCAGAGATGATATGAATCAGAACAAACTCTGAAACAAGGAATCCCTTACTGTTGAGACAATGTGTGCCCCATTATAAGTCTACTCTGTGACTGAGTTTTCAGTGTGATACTACAACGAGTCCTGAGTCCATAACTGATTTCATTGATTGATTTTCATTACCTCTCTACTTCACAACAGTTTCTAGCTTCTCCTCATTTTCAGTCAATTCTTTATCTAGTTTGGTGTGTACCTGACAGTAATCTAGACTTCTATCGCAGAAAAGTCTGAGAATTTGTTTTTCTTGATCTTTGTCAGGTAATGGCTCCATCAAATACACACTTAGGAGTATCATGGAGCATGAAAACACTGAGAGATTTCCCAGGGACACCTGAGCTCTAGACATGCTTATAGGTCCTTTTGTATAACAACATACCTGGCTCATAATAATATGAATTTATTATCCATGCCAGTAGTATAACTCATTTCTCTTCTTTCTAATATACCAGCTTACAATGCTTAAAATGACCAGAATAGAAGTCATTACTTTAGATTTACTGTAATCTTATTGTATTCTTTGGAGGAAGGGTTCTGCCTAGAAAGAAAGACATCTTCACCATCAGAATTTAGAGTACCAAGTCAATGTGAGTGACAGTGAGGCCAATCCTACTTCCATTTTACCTCCAAACATACCCATTCGAGTTAAAACATTATATATCTGCACTTGACCAAGTGCATTTATTACAATTCTGAGGCTATCTCTCAAAATGTTTTCCCTGAGGTGGCAACTTATCTAAGCTTTCAGTAGGCCACCCTGTCATTCTTTTAGCCTGTTGGCTTCTCATAATGTGTTATATGGTAGGAATAGTGTGTTAATTATGGTACTTCCTTTGCCTTTATTAAATATCTTGATCTGAGACAATATTATGTTACCTTCTATGTCAGTAAATGTAATTTTCTACAAGGCTTGCCACTGCTGTTGGCAAAAATCCACAGTTGTATTAGTTCTCAATTCTTGTGAGAAAAAATTAATACCTTTTCCAAGGTGGAAGGGATATAACTGAATTAAACTGAAGCCAAGTAACTCTGATCATCTGAAAGAATGGTACAACTGGAGGATCTGTGCAAATCTTTTCCAGTAAAGATACCATATATAACAAAGTTGCTGAAAATACCAACTTGAATAAGTTTACTGAGTTCCATTTTTTGGGTCTTCCTTTAAGGGAGGGATGACAAACAGGTGAAATGAAGAGAATGTAATAGGGACTACAAACCTCTGCAACCTTTAAAGTCATGGATTACACTGAAAATTTCAACAATTTATCCCACGACAAAGTATCAATATAACTTATGATTTATTAAGTTGGCAAGAAGGGATGGGAAGCAGCCTGGAGGGCTTCAAGTTGGCCTTTTCTAAGATCATCTTTCTACATATCAAGTCAGGAAGCCACTGTGAGGACTATTCTACCAGTGTGTGTCCATTCTAATTATGCACTAAAGTACCAAGTAAATAAACACAAATGGGGTCTGTGTACCTATTATATCAAATGTGAGATGTTTGTGCCAGAATGCCACGTATTATCTCATCCCAAAAGGCTCCCTCTAACAAGTTGGCCATAATAGTAATTCAGGATCAGTGCTAGTGAGACTCTACATATAACAGACTTAAAATACCTGGTATTCCTCTTTCTCCAATGGTCTGCTTCAAGGAAGGATTCAAAGGTGTTGCAACAATGTCTTCCTCAAGGAACACAACGTCCACCTTAATCAGTGTGCTTCGGGTCTGATAATAGAATTGGATCTAAAAAGTGAATGAAAATTGCAATGATATCCTTGTAGCAGCTGACTCAGCTTTCTTTTCACCACCTCTATTTTAAACTTTTTTAGTCACACAAATGAAGTAACATCCTAGATGACAGCCTATTTTGCCTTTAGCTCCTATGGCTATTATCTTGCTCTTTGTCCTCCTAAATAACCCTTGACTTACTTGGCTAATTTCCAATAAACATTTAAAATTGAACTCTTTTTATCTCTTCTATTTTCTCACCTACCCTAGCCCAAAATATTTCATTACATAATCTTTTTAGGTACTTATAAAATAATTCAGTTAAAGGCCCCAAATAAACACACAGTTTGTCATTGGCACCTTTTACTTGCTTCCAGTTCTCTGCAGTTTTATCTTAACCTAAATCTTACGCTATTCTGCTTGAAGATATAAGGCTCATACTACAGCTTTACAGTTATATTCAAATAGAGCATTCAACTAAAAATATATAAAATTTCATTTGGAATGTCAAATAGTCATTTAAAATATGGTCATATTTTACTCTTATAGGTGACATGTAGAATAATCTAATTCAGAACTGGGAGAATTTTGATGAAATAATTTTTTCTTAAATCTATCCAAATGATAAGTCATTTAAAAATACAGTTATGATAAATCACCAAAAATATACAATTATAATGGCAAGTAGACAATTAAAAACACTTAATTTTTAGGTAAATTTATCTTTTTAGCATCTATACTAATAGGTAGTATAGGTATTTAAATAATTCTCTTTACATATTACATTCACATCAATTCATATTCTTGGCCCATTTTAATAATGTTTCTTTTATTTCCTACTACTTTAGCAAGTTCTTTTCATATGTTCACTCCTTGTGATTAATAAAAAGTCATAGAAAAGTATAAAATCCTGTTTAAATTGAATATTTTTTATATTCTAGGCTAGAAACGCTTTCTATATTAAGCAAGACCACTTGAGTTTTAATGCGTACTTATAGAAATATGATCCATTTATTTTATATTATCTGCTGGAAATGAAAACTGTTCCTGGAGGTCTTCAGCTACCTGAAATGGATCAAAGTTCACATGTTAAGGGTAATCAGTATGTACAGTCAGTCGTCATTTTCTGCAAGTTGAAGGAACCATACTGAGTACCTCTAGCCATTGAAAAAACGTAATTGTTCACTTCAGTTCATGTTGTATCAGGAATCAAACATATTAAAAATATGTTTATTGTGATTTTGTTTCAATTCCTAAAGGAATCTGAGGGATGTCTTCTGGCCTTGGGCAATGGTTGTCTGTTTTTCTTTCTTGTACATTTAAAGCAGAAAACTAAGAGACAGAAAAGTGTGGCAGAGCTGAGTATATTTTTTCATATAAGATGCTTCTTAGAAGTATGCAACGCACAAGAAATCAGCAGTAATACTTTAACATAATTTTAAGTATCAAGCTGCAGCCTACTTTTCTCTAATACACTTAAAACCATATGGTTGTTTCTGTTTTCGGTGTCAATTTGGTTGGGTGGGCAATACTTAGGCACAACATAAGACAATTTCATTGAGTCTTAAAAGGTCTTTATTCACACTTGAGCTAAAGCAGCTGGTGGAGGGTTAGAGAGCACTCGAGTCACCAAATCTCTGGATATTGCCTTCTGCTGCACCATCTGTGCCCTGTTAAATATTCTTGATTTTTGCCAAGTTTGGGCCAATTTATATGTTAAATCAGTTACTGAATCAGGATCCAAGAAGCTTCAGGGAGAAAAAAAAGTGATATTAAACTGCACAACTCTTATACATTAATTATTAGTATTGGAATGGGAAGTTCAAGTACTGCCACTCAAAAGATCATTGTGAGAAATCAGGCTCGCTGAATTTTGGGAGGACTGTGAATGTGAATTATTTTTCAAAAGCATTCACCCCAGAAAAACGTACCTTTCCTAATCTTTCAAGATAGTGAGTGAATTTTGTATGAAATGTTACAGAGCATCTGCAGACTCAATTCTGCTCACAAATGCTTTTTAATCTTCTATGCACCATAGCCTAGCAAAGCCTAATACAGTGGCTAATTATGTTGGTAGCCTAACAGTTTACTGTCTTGTACCTGACAACAGCTTCAAGTAACACAAATTAGCCAGTATGTAACATCTTACTTTAAGAAGTATAACATTCTAAATTGCCACATGGAACAAGGGCTCAAATTAGGAAGGCTACTGTCCTGGTTTTGAGATATTGATTTTCGACAGTGAACCAGACTGTATTATTTCAAAATTAAAAGAAAATCTTAGGATATAAAAGTCAAATTACATTACATTTTTAGATATCTTTGACTAAATTAAATATAAAGTTTCAATGAGACTAGTAGCCAAGAAGGTAAAACACTAAAAATTGACTCTGAAAATTTTAGTGCAAATAAAAGAGAAAGACTAATGGATAACTAAGAAACAGCAGGATTAAAAAAGCATGTAGACACAATGCCCCTAAATATTTAGCAAAGCTATATACATGAAACCATAATTAATCTAATTAGAAATTTTTTTTAGTGAAAGATCAACATGTTCTAATGTGACTAATGAGATGGATATTAGCTAATATTTGCCAATTATCATCTCTGTGATCAGTTCTCTGCTGAATGCATTGATTCATTACCTCATCCAATCCACTCAAACCATACATGTGTATACACTCAAAATATACAGTAAAAACTATATAAGATGTTTCAGTGTCATACAAAGGAGGCAGTAAGGAACTATTTATTGACATCAAAGCCATATCAAATCCACTCACTGCCAAAGTTCCTGTTAAATCATATACAAATGTCTTCAACAATTGTCTCACATTAACTAACTGAGACAACAACCTTTGACATCCCATATTAAGGAGTAGTAACATATTCTGCAAAAAGATAGCATTCAGTACATTGCCCCTAAAAAGAAACAAAGGTAAAAACAATGGCCCACTGACAAACTATCAAAGAAATTAGCCAAGCATATTTTTAGAATTGTTTGAATATTTGCCAAGTTTTCAATTCAGTATTTACATCTAAAACAACAATATTCTTCTTTTTTTTTTTTGGCTGCGCTGCATGTGGGATCTTCGTTCCCTGACCAGGGATTGAACCCACACCTCCTGCATTGGAAGCGTGGAGTCCTAACCACTGGACTGCCAAGGAAGTCCCAAACAATATTCTTTAGGATTAAATGTTTAGTTTTTTTTTTTTTTTTTTTTTTTTTTTTTGCTGTACGCGGGCCTCTCACTGCCGTGGCCTCTCCCGCTGCGGAGCACAGGCTCCGGACGCGCAGGCCCAGCGCGCTCCGCGGCACGTGGGATCTCCCCGAACCGGGGCACGAACCCGCGCCCCCTGCATCGGCAGGCGGACTCTCAACCACTGCGCCACCAGGGAAGCCCCTAAATGTTTAGTTTTGTTTGCCACAAGTAAAGCTAGGAATCACTTAATCTGTACTGGGATGTTCAGGCATTCTGTCATGATCGTCAGTTCATGTAGTTCAAGTTCAGATAGTATTACCAAGTTTCAAAGTATATTTGGAAGAAGGGAGGTTGTGTTAAATAAAACCAATAAAACCAATCTCTTTGAATAGGTCAAAGAGATTGGGGTTTTTAAATTATTTTTCAATTCCGGAAAGAGAAACATACATATTTTCTTAGAGAAGGTAAATGTAACTTCACAAAATTCAATATGATTTAAAAGTCCCTGAGAACCGACTGTAAAAAAATGTTAAAATTGGGAAATGTGTCTAAGTTTATGTAATTTCACCAGGATAGAATACTAAATTATGATATAATTTTTTAAAGATCAAGTATTCCACACATTATTTTTATTTAAATGTACAATTTTCCCAGTTTACTTTATCCCTTATAAGGACAATGATAGTGAAGGTGGAGAATAATATATATATTTAAATAACAACTCAAGTATAGAATTACCCAAATTGTCTTCTATACCACAATCAGTCAATAGACACCATGCCCTTCAAGCAGTAAAGCAAGATAAAAATGAATGACAATGATACTTCCTCAGTAAGAATCAACCATATAAGCCAGGGTGAGTGGAGAGATCAAGATGGGGGAGTAAGAGGACATGGAGCTAACCTCCCCCATGAGCACACTGAAAATTCATTTACATGTGGAACAATTCTCACTGTTAAATAATTGGAAATTGGCAGAAGGACTCTTGTACAACTAAGACTCTAAGAAAGATAGATGTGTAGTTTGGTAAGAAGGGAAGAAGAGTGATTGTGTCAGAATCTATACCCCTGGAAGGGGAACTTAGAAGAAAAGAGAGGTTGCATGGAGGGAAATCCACCCTGAGGAGTGAGCAGTTCTGGCCACAGGAGGGATGCTCATGTCCTGGGGTCCTACATAGGAGAGATAAGCCCCCTTAGCTGGTTGGAGGAATGCTGGAACAGACAGAATGGTTGTGGGAAGCCTGGACTCTGCTGATGAGGAGCAAGCATTTGCTGGCTAGCCCCCAGGCAGGGCAGAGAGAGGTCTGCTTTAGTGGTGGCTGGATTTCCTATGAAAGCCTTGCTGCGCACCCCAGCCTGACCTGAATGAAAACTCTGGACCTGCTTACTCCACATCACAGTGCAGCACTGCGTCTGGGGCACCCTCAACCGAGGAAAAGACTCAACCATGGGACACAGAGGTAACCAAGTGACAGGGTAGAGCCTGAGGGAGTAGTAGTGCCCATTGTTGGTGCTTACTCAATGGACATCTCAGAAGCCTCTCCATCACATCTCACCTCCTGATACACTCTGAGAGTCCACACAGGCCCAGCCCTGCTGAGTGATTCCAAAACAGGGTTGGGGCAGTGGAGGCTGGGGGTAGTTATCAGTTATGAGAGAAAATGGAGAGTTGCACTCCAGGCTGGGTCTGAGCGGAGGTATGGGCACCTACACAGACAGCCAATTGGACCTCTGTCTATGCACAGGCCCCACTTGCCTCAGCACTCCCCTCTTCTGGGGCAAAGTTCCTGGTGAGGGGAAAGAGAAAAACACACACATGAAAGGAGCAGAGCCAGCTTGGGCCTGACCCTCAGAGCTTCTGCTTCCACAATTTGGGATCAAACCCAATCCCTGGTAGGGCAGTGATGGCCACTAAATCAAGAGGAAGTACTGCCTCACACCTGGCATCAGCTCTAGCTCCTCCGTTTACAGCCCCACCCCCCTACCAAGATGTTAACTGCCAGCACTTCTTGAGGAAAGACATGATTTTCATCCACGTCAAATCCATCTTTCCCATCAAAGGCACTGGACACATGCAATGGGTATAGGGATGTCCCTCATAAGAATACCCTTTCAAGACCATAATATGTAATGGTTTCACTTAAATTCATAAAGGCAGAGAAAGTTAAGCAAAATGAAAAGGCAGAGAAATTACTCTCAAATTAAAGAGCAATGGAATATCCCAGAAGAAAATTAATAAAACAGAAACAAAAAATTAATCAGATAAATAATTCAAAACATTAGTCCTTGGTAATAAAAATGTTACGTGAATTAGGGAAAGGAATTGATGTAAACAGTGAATACTTTAAAAAGGAAATAAAAAATATAAAAATGAACCAATCAGAAATGACTAACTCAATGGATGAAGTTTTTTTAAAAACACACTAGAAGAAATGAACACCAGATTGAGATACAAAAGAACGCATAAGTGAACTGAAAGATAGAAAAATGGAAATAACCCAATCAGAACAGAAGAAAGAAAAACAAATTTTAACAATGAGAACAGTTTAAGAGATCTCTGGCATAATATTAAATGTTCCAATATACTCATTATAGGGGGTCCCAGAATGAGAACAGAGAGAGAATGAAATGGAGAATGTAGTTGATAAAATTATGGTTGAAAGCTTCCCAAACCTGGAGAAGGAAACAGATTTCCAGATACAGGAAGCACGGAAAGTTCCAAACAAGATGAAACCAAAGAGACCCACACTAAGACATAACATAATTAAAATGGCAATAGTTAAAGATAAAGAGAGAATTCTAAAGTCAGCAAGAGAAAAGCAAACAGTCATATACAAGGGAATCCCAATAAGGTTATCAGCTGATTTATCTGCAGAAACTTTGAAGGCCAGAGGGAGTGGCATGATATATTCAAAGTCTTGAAAGGGGAAAACCTGCATCCTAGGACACTTTACACAGCAAGATCATCACTTAGACTAGAAGGAGAAATAAAGAACTTCTAAGACAAGAAAAAACTAAACGAGTTCATTAATACTTAGCCTACCCTAAAAGAAATGCTAGAGGGTCTTCTCTAAGTGGAAAATCTATAGGATTTATATAGGAAAATCTAAGTGGATTCTACAGGAATAGGAAAATCCCACTAGGAAAGGCAAATATATAGTAAGGACTGAGAATCAACCACTTAAATGAGCCAGTACAAAAATTAAAAGACAAAAAATGTGAAAGCAATTATAACTACAATAAACGGATAAGGGATAAGCATGGAGATGTAAAATATGACATCAAAAACATGAAATGTGGAGGAGAAGAATAAAAAATGTAGATATTTTAGAATGTATTTGAACTAAATGACTACCAGTTTAAAACAAGTAGATATAATTATAGGTCAACATATATGAACCCCATGGTAAGCTCAAATCAAAAACATACAATAGAGACACAAAAACTAAAAAGAAAGGAACACAAGCATACTAATAAAGAAAATCATCAAACCACAAGGGAAGAAACAAAAAGAAGAAATGAATAGTGAAGAACAACAAAAACAATGAGAAAACAAGTAATAAAATGGCAGTAAGTACATACCTATCAATAATTACTTTAAATGTCAATGGATTAAATGCCAATCAAAAGGTATAGGGTGACTGATAGAAAAAAAAAAGACCCTTCAATATGCTACCTACAGGAGACTCAGTTCAGGGCTAAAGACACAAACAGACTGGAAATGATGGGATGAAGAAAGATATTTCATGCAAATGGAAATGACAAGACAGTGGGGGTAGAAATACTCTTATCAGACAAAACAGACTTTAAAACAAAGGTTATAACTAAAGACAAAAATGGGCCTTATATAATGATAAATGAATCAGTACAAAAAGAGGATATTATATTCATTAACTTATATGTACCCAATACTGGAGCACTAAATAGAAAAAACAGATAGTATTAGATATAAAGGGAGAAATTAACAATAATACAACAGTAGGGGAATTTGACACCCCACTTACATCAATGGACAGATCATCCAGACAGAAAATTAATAAGATAACAGTTGTCTTAAATGACACAATTGGCCATTAAGACTTAATTGCTATCTACAGGACATTCATTCTAGAAACAGCAGAGTACACATTCTTTCCAAGGGCACAAGAAATGTTCTCCAGGGTAGATCACATGCAAGGCCACAAAAGAAGTCTCAACAAATTTAAGAACATAGAAATTATATCAAGCATTTTTTCCAACAACAGCAGGATGAAACTAGAAACCAATTACAGAAAGAAAAATGGAAAAAAAACAAACACATAAACACTAAACAACATGATACTAAGAAACAAATGGGTCAATGAAGAAATCAAAGAGGAAATCAGAAAATACTTCAAGACAAATGCAAATGGAAACACAACACTCCAAAATCTACAGGATGCAGCAAAAGCAGTTTTAAGAGGGAAGCTTATAGGAATACAGGCCTTCCTCAACAAACAAGAAAAATCCCAAATAAACAACCTTATTTGCCACCTGAAAGAATTAGCAAAAGAATACATAAAGCCCAAAGTCAGCAGAAGGACGGAAATAATAAAGATCAGAGAAAATAATGAGATAAAAAAAATAGAAAAGATAAATGAAACCAAGAGCCATTTTTTTGAAGAAATAAACAAAACTGACACACCTTTAACCAGACTAATCAAGAAAGAGAGGGCCCAAATCAATAAAATCTGAAATGAAATTGAAGAAGTTACAACGAGCACCACAGAAATACAAAGGATCATAAGAGACTACTATGAAAAACTATAGGCCAATAAAATGGAAAACCAAAAAAAATGTACAAATTCTTAGAAAGCTACAATCTCCCAAGACTGAACCAGGAAGGAATAGAAAATATGAACTGATCAATAACCAGTAAAGAAATTGAATCAGTAATTAAAAACTCTAAACAAACAAAAGTTCTGAAACAGAAGGCTTCACAAGTGAATTATAACAAATATTTAGTGAAGAGTTAACACAATCCTTCTCAAACTATTTCAAAATATAGCAGAGAAAGGAACACTTCCAAACTCACTCTATGAGCCTGCATCATCCTAATACCAAAACCAGAGAAAGGTATCACAAAAAAAACAAGACATTTTCAAGCCAGTATCACTAATGAACATAGATTCAAAAATCCTCGACAAAATAACAGCTAAATGAATCCAACAATACACTAAAAGGTCCATACACCACAATCAAGTGGGATTTATCCCAGGGATGCCGGGATTTTCCTATACCCACAAATCCATCAATGTGATACAGTATGAAGGATAAAAACCATATGGTCATCTCAACAGATGCAGAAAAGCTTTTGACAAAATTCTACATCCATTTATGATAAAAAATTCTTCAGAAAATGGCCATAGAGGGAACATACTTCAACATAATAAAAGCCATATATGACAAACCCAGAGCTAACATCATACTCAAAGGTGAAAAGCAGAAATCATTTCCTCTAAGATCAGGAATAAGACAAGGATGTCTACTCTCACCACTTTTATTCAACTTAGTTTTGGAAGTCGTAGCCATGGATATCAGAATAGAAAAAGAAATAAAAGAATCCAAATTGGAAAGGAAGAAATAAAGCTATCACTATTTGCAGATGACATGGTACTATACATAGAAAATCCTAAAGACACCACCAGAAAACTCATAGATCTCATGGATGAATTTGGTAAAGTTACAGGATACATAATTAATATACAGAAATCTGTTGCATTTCCATACCCTAACAGCAAACTATCAGAAAGAGAAATTAAGGAAACAATTCCATGTACCATCCCATTGAAAAGAATAAAATACATAGAAATAAACCTACCTAAAGAGGTAAAAGACCTGTACTCAGAAAACTATAAGACACTGATGAAAGAAAGTGAAGATGACACACACAAATGGAAAGATATACAATGCTTATGAATTGGAAGAATTAATATTGTTAAAATGACCAATATACCCAAGGCAATCGATAGATTCGATGCAATTCCTATCAAATTACCAATGGTATTTTCACAGAACAGAAACAAATAATAAATAATTTTAAAATTTGTATAGAAACACAAAAGACCCTGAATAGCCAAAACAATCTTGAGAAAGAGCACAGCTGGAGGAATCATGCTCCCTGATTTCAGACTTTACTGCAAAGAAACAATAATCAAAACAGTATGGGACTGGCACAAAAACAGACACATATATTAATGGAAGAGGATAGAGGGCCCAGAAATAAACCTGCACACTTATGGTCAATTAATCTATGACAATGGAAGCAATAATATGCAGTGGAGAAAAGACAGTCTTTTCAATAAGTGGTGCCAGCAAAACTGGATGGCTACATTTAAAATAATAAAATTAGAACATTCTATAACATCATATACAACAATAAACTCAAAATGGACTAGAGATCTAAATGTAAGACTGGATACTATAAAACTCGTAGAAGAAAACACAGGCAGAATACTCTTTGACATAAATCATAGCAATATTTTCTTGGATCTGTCTCAAACGCAAAGGAAATAAAAGCAAAAATAAACAAATGGGACATAATTAAACTTAAAAAAGCTTTTGTATAGCAAAGGAAACCATCAACAAAATGAAAATACAACAGGTTGAATGGGAGAAAATATTTGCAAATAATATGATTCATAAGGGATTAATACCAACATACATTAATAGCTCATACAACTCAGTATCAAAAAACAATAGCCCAATTAAAAAATGTGCAGGAGAACTGAAAAGACATTTTTCCAAAGAGGAAATGCAAATGGCCAACAGGCACTTGAAAAGTTGCTCAGCATCATTAAACATCAGAGAAATGCAAATCAAAACCACAATGAGATATCACCTCATAGTTGTCAGAATGGCTATCATCAAAAAGATCATAAATAATAAATGTTGATGAGGATATGGAGAAAAGGGAACCTTCATACACTGTTGGTGGAAATATAAATTGGTGCAGCCACTGTGGAAAACAGTATGGAGGTTTCTCAAAAAAACTAAAAGTAGACATAATATATGATCCAGCAATCATATATATCTGGATATATATCCAGAAAAAAATGAAAATACTAATTTGAAAATATACATGCATTCTAATGTTCATAGCAGCACTATTTACCATAACCAAGATATGGAAGCAACCCAAGTATCCATTAAGAAACCAATGGATAAAGAAGATGTGGTATATATATTTACAAAGGAATATTACTCAGCC
Organism: Lagenorhynchus albirostris; assembly: GCF_949774975.1. Classification (NCBI taxonomy): domain Eukaryota; kingdom Metazoa; phylum Chordata; class Mammalia; order Artiodactyla; family Delphinidae; genus Lagenorhynchus; species Lagenorhynchus albirostris. The sequence continues at coordinate 61,143,757 of NC_083101.1, read as the reverse complement.
ACGTAAAAGAATGAAATTCTGCCATTTGCAGCAGTGTGGATGAATCTAGTGAATATTATGCTTGGTGAAGTAAGTCAGACAGAGAAAGACAAATACTATATGATACCACTTGTATGTGGAAATCTAAAAAATAATACAAACAAATGTATATAGCAAAAGAGAAGCAGACTCACAGATATAGAAAACAAACTAGTGGTTTCCAGTGGAGAAAGGGAAGCAGAGAGGGGGATGGTAGGAATATGGGATTAAGAGATACAAACTACTATGTACAATGTAGATAAGCAACAATGATAAATTGTATTGCACAGGGAATTATAGCCATTATATTGTAATAACTTTTAATGGAGTATAATCTATAAAAGAATGAATCATTATTCTGTACACCTGACACAAATATAATATTTGAAATATTTTATACTACAATAAAATAATATTTTTAATTTAAAAAGGAAGAACCATAAAAATCAGATAAATAGATAGATAAACAAACCAAGGTGGGTGTATCAAGGCTGATAATGTGGTAATTATTTTCCATAATATATCATACTGTCATTTCATACTTTATTAAGGATTGATGAAGTACCATTTCTATAATTCACATCAAAATTTCAAATATTAACAATTTATAATGTTTGACATTATTAATGGATAATTAATGACAATTTCTATAATATTCACTGATGTTTTATGAATACAAAATGACTTTCAGATTGGTTCTACTTCAGGATATAGGCAGCCACTAATTTAATATAAAGAGACGATAATGCCATTAACACATCATAAATACCCTATGTTTCTATATACTGGTTATAAAAATTCAAATAAGTAACACAAAACTTATTTCATTTTGACTAGCTGTGATATTCAAAATTTACACACTGAAATCCAGCCCAATAAAGAATTTGCTTTATGCTGGGGCAAAGTCCAACTATCTCAGGACTCCTGTTCCATCCCCTTGGGCTTAGTTTAGCCTCACCCAAGATAGGGCAGCAAATGCCACTGAGCATGGGATAAACCCTGACTCACACTTGGCTCCAGCTGTAGCCCCTCTGACTCCAGCCCTTCCTCCCATCAATGCAGTGGCTGCCCGTATATCATGGCAGAAGACGTGGACTCTGCTCACTACAGATCCAGCTCTCTCACCAAAGCCACTGGGCACATGCAAACTGCAGAGGCATGCCCCCACACAAGGACATGCCTTCAAGACCAGGATGGGTTACCCTTTCACCTAATTTCATAGAGAAAAACTGAGAAAGTCAAACAAAATGAGAAGAGGATTATGTTTCAGATGAAAGAAAAAGACAAAACCTGAGGGAAAAAAAATCCTAATGAAATAAATAATTTACCTGATAAAGAGTTCAAAGCAATAGTAATAAAAATGTTCACTAAACTCAGAAAAGCTTCAACAAAGAACTAGAAAATATAAAAATGAATCAATCAGAGCTAAAGAATACAATAACTTAAATGAAAAATACACTAGAAGGAATTAACAGCAGATTAGGTGATAAAGAATGCATAAGCAAACTGGAAGAGAGAAGAGGGAAATCACCAAGTCAGATGAGCAAAAAAAAAAAAATGAGGGATAGGGGACATCTAGGACAACATCAAGCATACTAACATTCACATTATAGGGGTCCCAGAAGGAGAAGAGAGAGAGAAAGGGACAGAAAATATGTTTGATGAAATTATGGATGAAAACTTAGCTAACCTGAAGAAGGAAACATTTCAAAAATACTGTAGATATAACGTCTTCAAGATTAATGGTCACGTCACAAAAGAATATTTTGATAGAAGGAGGTGAATTGGTCAATTTCATAACTTAATAATAATAAGCTGTGTATTATGAAGCATTATTTTCTAAAGAGATCAAAATGGTTTTTTGGACACACTAGACCTAATAATAGGAGAAAATTAGCATATCTCCATGGTAATTTCCACATAGGTCATAGATACTGATTAAGGTGGGGAGGTGCAATAGATATGTTCAATGGTGACTTTTTAGATTAACAAGAAAAAGAAGCAAATAGCTCAAAATAAAACGTGTGGCCACTTCAAGAGCAATGTCTTTCTTAAAAATAACTAACTTAAGAAGAACAATAAAGTGATGCTGTCCATTCTAAATTACTTTCAAGTAATAGTCTCACTTTTCCTAAATATAGGTAAACGTAAGCCTTTAAAATCCTTTTTAAATTTTTCTTAAAAAATCATAATATGTCTCTGCAAATAAGGTAAATGAATACATAATAACAAGAAAGGAAGAGCATTTTAGGATACATAAATGAAAGTTATGTTGTTACCAAATTGAGTGTTGGAAATAAAAATGGAAGAATAAAACTTACAGGTTTTTCTTCTAGATAATTAGGAGGATAGTGTGAACATTATCTGAGTTAGGTAAAACTGTATAAAAGCAGTTTTTCCTGACAGAAATTGACTATGATTAATACAAGGAAATGAAAATTTAGATGCAAAGTGTGGAATTGGCATCAGGATCAGAGAAACAGATTTCAGAGAAATCAGAGTTAATGTCTGAAGGCAATGTAGTAATGAGGAAAAAATTGAACAAAAGTTTCAAAAGGATAAATTTTAGTTATTGCCTTTTCTTATATTTCTTTTTTCCAAATTTGCATTGTAAAGTAGGAGCAACACCCCCCCCCAACCTATTTTATAGAAAACTAAGGCAGTGAACTCTGTACCTCAAGTTCATGCAGATGGGAAGAGCAAATCAACGTTTAAGACTCTCAGGCTTAGCACAGGGAGATCAGCTCAGTGCTTTGTGAACACCTAGAGGGGTGGGATAGGGAGGGTGGGAGGGAGACACAAGAGGGAGAAGATATGGGGATATACGTATATGTATAGCTGATTCACTTTGTTATAAAGCAGAAACTAAGAGACCATTGTAAAGCAATTATGCTGCAATAAAGATGTTAAAAAAAAAAGACTCTCAGGCTTCTGCTGTTTATAACATATCTTTACACTAGGAAAGAGTTGTTTAAAAGGAAGGAAAAGAACCAGGATAAAATATTGTTATTGAAAAGGTTCAATAAATATTACTCAAATGAATTGAAAGAGCAAAGAAGTGATAAGTTAATGAGTCACTACCTTAAAGACTAGATAAAAATATCCAGATCCTATAAATGTTATGATTTCAGGGAGATTGGAATTCCATCAACGTATATCTAAACAATCATTTATAAATGAAAACAGATATAGATTCAAAAATTAATGAAAATCTGATTTATATTTTGGAGAGAGTGAATTAAAAGTTGATGTATGGAGGTTTAATACAGCTACAAGTGATGGCTTATTTGTACAGTCAGATTATGATGGAAATTTCCAACCAGGTTATTATTGAATATCAGGTCACTAAACAGCCATGGGCAGATGCAAAGCCTGTCTCCAAGTCCAGATGTAAAACCTCTTCTTGACAAGGTTCAAGGCTTGTCTAATACCTAAGTTATGTTGGAGAGTCCTGTAGCAGAGGAGTTTAATTTGCTTATGTACTTAGAAAGACACCTTGAAAACAAAAAATAACTTTTTCCTTTTAGCTACCAGCTTTTTTTTTTTGCGGTATGCCGGCCTCTCACTGTTGTGGCCTCTCTCTTTGTGGAGCACAGGCTCTGGACGCGCAGGCTCAGTGGCCATGGCTCACAGGCCCAGCCGCTCCGTGGCATGTGGGATCTTCCTGGACCGGGGCATGAACCCGTGTCCCGTGCATTGGCAGGCGGACTCTCAACCACTGCACCACCAGGGAAGCCCCTAGGTAACAGCTTTTTAATACGGTATTATTATTTCATAGTGTGCAGGTGATGACAGGAACTGTATGTAAGATTGGAGTTTGACATTGATAACTGATTTGCTTGTCTGCAGAATGTAGAAGATGCATTTGCTTCAATCTATGCCGCATCTGAAGTATTCTGGCTCCTACTCTATTCCCTCTCTCCTGGGCTTTGGAAATCTAGACATGCATTAGGATGTGGGAAATGTTCTTCCTATGTGATTCACTAGCCTGACAATGGGTAATAAAAACCTGATGGAAATGTTTTATTAGGCAGTGGAAGTAGAGTAACTGAAGCTAAGTTAGAAAAAGAAAACTAGGCTCCAGTAATATATTTAATATATTTGTGTATGTTTGCAGAAGAGTGAGATGGAGAGAGAAAAAGGTTGTTTTGAAGGAGCAACGAAGACAGGCAACTAAATTTTATCATTAGGATACATATTTTGTGTAATTTCAGTGAACACAAAGCAGAAATTTTTATTATGCAGTTACAGTATAATAAAAACACTACTGCAAAGAAAACAAGAACAAGAAAATCAACATATTCTAAAATAAAAAACTTAAAAGTTACTAAGAATTAAGGGGAAAAATAAGCTCTATAGTTTTTATATGTTATTAGAAGCTGAGACAAAAAAATCATTCAAGAAAAAAAGAAATTCTGAATGTAGACTAAAAGACTTAGAAGACAAATATGTTTTTAATTTAAAAAAATCATAAAAGCCCTTTTTGAATTATGAGTCAGAGTCTCAATTAAGACAATATTAAAATATGTTTTAAGAGAGGCCAAGGACTCTTAGCATAATAAAATAAAATTACTGAAAACCACAAAGATCAGCACAAAAGCTGGATCTTCTCCAAGAAAACTTGGCATGACAAAGTAGATCAATTTATAAACTACATCTACTCTGTTAGAATGCCAGCCAATTAGACTTAATATTTTCTTGGATATACATTACAGTTTTAGATAAGCCAAAATGTGAACCATTCGTTATCAAGCTAGTTGAGAAAATTTTCTTGAAGATATGATTAACTACTAAAATTGCATTTTAAGGATTTCTAACGTTTAAGGAGCTGTGAGTTACAGGAGTTACAAAGATTTATTTTCTGCCTCCTTATTCTACAATTATCAATGTATTAGTTAACTCTTGTTCAAATATATTTTCACATCAATATACTGGAAATTAACGTTTTCTTAACTATTAAAGTTTGATCTAAAATAGCCAATTAATAGCTTTGAGAAAAATATAACATGTTAAGAAAACCCCACAAACATATTAAATATGACCAAACTGAAGCCAAAGGCCAGTTATGAAAGTGTTTATGTTATTTCCATTCAATTTAGTTATTTATTTAGAACCTTCTATATGCTGGGAACAAACAGGATTGTGATAATGAATAAGACCGTATTTATTGTGTCTAATTGAACTTTCCTTCCAGTCAGCTGTTTTTGGATTAGTCACATAATTTGTTGATAAATGGAAGCAAAGTTTACCTACTTTTCACTTTTTTTCCTCTATCCAAATTAAATCTGAGGAATTAACTCTCTTTTGAAATTTATATTTTGCAAATTTTTATTATGAACGTTTCCAAAATTATAGAACAGCTTAAAATAATAAAATGATAGTATAGGTTAATCAATTAATATTTTTCACATTTGCTTTAACATCTATCTCTATCTATGTATCTCTATCTTTCTATCATCATCATCTAATCTATCTATATTTATTTATCCATTTATCTTTGCTTTTTTTTGTTTCTTCATTGAACAGTTGCAAGTAAGTAGTCCATATTCAAATATGTTGAACCATTATTCACTCAAAAATCACACATTATATTTGGCTCTTAAATGTCTTTACATTATTTAAATGTAATATAAACATTTTTACACTATTAATTTTTTTATAAGATCAAGATAGTTGTTTTATAGACTGTACTGAAGTCTGGACTTGTCTGCTTTTACATTTGTTGTACTGTTCAGTTTGTTCCTTCATACACTGTATTCTTTATGAACTGGAACACATGTCTAAAGACAGATCAGATACAGGTTACACATTTTATTGGCAAAAATACATCTTAGTTGACTGGCTAGAACTAGGATCACAAGGGTCCACTTACTGACAAGTTGTCCTACTACTAACCATGCTCATTTGGATCACTTGATTTCTTTGGAGACAATGAGATCTTCTCATTGTAAAGGTACATTTTCAAACTCTCTGATATTAGTAAGTAACATTTATGAATGATGCCTAGCCCATTAATAACATGCACCTGAATAATAATTGCTTTGAGTTTAAATTATAGAAATTTTCTTAATTTATCTTGTTTTTAATTCCCCTATTTGTTCATTTTTTTTCTTTTCTTGTAAATTTATTTTATTTATTTATTTTTGTCTGCATTGGGTCTTTGTTGCTGCATGCGTGCTTTCTCTAGTTGTAGCGAGCGGGTGCTACTCTTCGTTGCGGTGTGTGGACTTCTCATTGCGGTGGCTTCTCTTGTTGTGGAGCATGGGCTCTAGGTGCGCAGGCTTCAGTAGTTGTGGCTAGCAGGCTCTAGAGCACAGGCTCAGTAGTTGTCATGCACGGGCTAAGTTGCTCCACAGCATGTGGGATCTTCCTGGACCAGGGCTCGAACCCATGTGCCCTGTATTGGCAGGCAGATTCTTAACCACTATGCCACCAGGGAAGCCCCCATATTTCTCAACAGGTGTTCTTTACAAAGGATTACAGCTAATCTCATGGAGCCAATCTCATCAATTATGATAAACTACAATGCTGCCCTTGAAAATAAGATATAAGTTTGATTCCTTGTCTTTACCATTTCTTTAGTAAGGATTTGTATGTCATTTATTTTCATTTTATTTGTTTATGGGCATCCATATGTACTTACATATATTTATATACTTAGTGTATTACAATCAATCATAATGCATTTTAATGGTTAAATTGTTCCAAATTTGGCCAGGGAGCTCCTTCAATTTTTCATCTGTGTCTTTTGACATGTCCCCAAATTAGTCTTTGAAATCTTCCTTGCTTTTTAATAAGACAAGATATATCATATTGTTCTTGTAATTCCCCTGCCTTATATACAGAAATACTTCTCTAACTGACCCTATATTCTATTAGTGAGCAATGGTGCTTAGTATCCAAGATTTGCTGTTTAGGGGTGTTCATTGCTAATGGCCTTCTAGTAGACAGAGCTCAGATATTTTCTTAAATTTTTTAGAACTATGTTTGTATTTATTTGTTTATTAATTAAAAACATTGGATCCAAAACTTGACATGTTTTATGTATTTGCTTACCCTATAATAAACATTTAATAGCTTCAATATTACTAGTAACATTGCTATATTACTTTAGTATTATATTTGTGTTATGCTTGTGAGGGAACTGTATAATTTATTTGTGGTTCTTTTTTTTCTCCTTGGGTTATATGCCATTAATGATTTACAATATTAAAAAATCATGTATAGGGTGTCAGGATTTTATTGTCTTCACTTATGAGTGTTTACAAGTGTTTTTGCAAATAATTGAATTGCTTGCGTATCATCTTAGTCCTTTTAAGGCTTGTTTGAAAATTTTGTAAGGGCAGGCTTAAAATATCCTTTACTATAGAGCAAATTGAGCCCTACTGATAAAGTGTGACCTTCTGTGGTCTCTACTAAATTGACCATGTTTTCCCTACTAGGGCTGATTAAAACTCAAATGTCACCCAGCATGGTTGGAGCTCCGTTGTTGAGCTTACATCTTGGTTTTTGTTTATTTGTTTGTTTTGCTGCTGGTGTGCATACATGTGTGTAGGTGTATGCTCTTGAAATTGTATAAGTTACAGTTTTTTAAATGCCTGGCTTCATAAAGCCTCACTTACATATACAGCCTAACATTTAGCCTGATATTCATTAAAAAAAAAAAAAAAACCTCTGCATATTTCTGGAGCTCCTTCTCTGTAGTTTCCTTCTCTTGTTACTCAGCCCCATAAATTTTCACTGTTGTGGTCCTTCTAAATATTAGTCTCATTCTCAACAACTTAGATCAAAGACCAGCTTGTATTTCATGGACTCCCTTCTCTAGCCATGATCCAGATAGGGCATGTGGGCATAAAGTCACAGCAATCATAGAATTGTCTCATTTGTTTCTTATCTCTAAGAGAAAAAAAAGTCTCATTTTGCCTGCTGTCCAATATCTATAACTGTTATTTTTATCTTTTGTTCAGTTTTTTTATTGTTTACTTCGGAATGTAAGTCCAATATTAGAAACCTTTTCATAGATAATAATGGAAATCCTTCATATTCATTTTTCATATGCTTGATAGATAATATTAGCTCAGTGAGGCACACATCTTAGTATTTTAACAAGGTTTTCATTAAATATATAAACAAATTTAGATGGAATTGTCATCATTAAATGTCGAGTTCTCTTATCCAAAAACAAGTAAGAGCTTCCCTTTTGTTCAAGTCTACTTTTGTGTCTTTCATCTGTGTTTTAAACTTTCCTCACGTTTATTTGTGTAACTTTTAAAATTTATTACTATTTTATATTTTTCTTACTATTATAAATATATTTTGCTTTGTTATATTTTATAATTGGTTATTTGTTGAGAACACAGACTATTTAGTTCATGTTAAATTTATATCCTGCTATACTTTAAAATTAATTTTTCATTGATTTTATCAATCATTCTTGGATTTACCAGTTATTCAATCATATCATTCACAAAGAGAAAAAAAAATTATTACTTCTTTTCCAATTTGTATCCCTTCATTTTTTTCTTTCTTGTTTAATTGCATTGTCTAATAATTACAATAAAATGTTAAATAGCACAGAAGTCCGTGGTCAACTCTGCCCTTTTCCTGTCCATGGTGGAAATTCTTCAGTTTTCCCCATTAAGAAAGATGTTAGTCCAGAATAAAGTATATATGCTTTGTCAGGGTAATAAAGATAGCATCATTTAATATTACTCCATGTATGTGTTTTAACCAGAAATGAGTATTGAAGTTTGATGAAAGTCTTTTCAGCATTTTTGCAGATAATCATAATATTTTCCTTAGGCCTATTAGTATGAAAATCTTAATATTTTAATCCTCTACTCCCTCAGCTATAGAACACCATAATTGGGTAACTAGTTTTTTCTTTAAACAGCAGCTTTTAGGGCAAAAGACAATTAACACCCACATCAGTCTTATAAATAATAAACCTCATATAATTAATAAATTATAAGTTGTGTTTAAAAAATAAGGTATATCAAGTTTAACTTCTTTAAGTCATCTTGAACTTTCTGAATAAAACATCAGATGAATTTTCATTTGTATTTAACAGATATGGAGCATACAGCATTATTTTATATTACTAAGAAGGTATTCTCTTTCTTATTTTTTAATTTTAAAGTGATATGTTTTTAAAAAATTTTTTCATAGATGAATATTTATTGTCACTAAGAGACAACAATATATACATCATAACCCCATTTGTAAAAATGTGTAGAAACATATAAAGACAAGTGTTCTAAGATGCTATTCTCTTTCATTTGACTACTGTTCTATACTTCAGACTTCTTATTCTCATTTCAAAAATTTATATTTACTCCTAAAAATGTCAGTAAGACTAGCTAAACATATTATAGAATAATAGAAACAAGGTAATATAAGACTCTGGCTATATCTACAAAAATGTTACTTGCTTTTACCTCAGCAAATCCACTTAAAAGTTATAAAATATAATCTTATAAATGTCTAAAAATATATGGAGAATGATATTCATTATAACTTGTTTTGCAAGTATCAAAACTGGAAAGAATCAATATGTTCATCCGGAACTGCTTATGTCAATTTTAGTGTATTATAGTGTATATATACAATGGAATATTCTTAAACTGTTTTAAAAAGAAGTGAAAATTAGTATATGTTGACATAGAACAATCTCAAAAATATGGTAAAAATGAAAGCAATTTTTAAATATGTATAATATTATCCCATTTGAAAATTAATATGTGCCCAGAGAATCTCTGAGAGAGGATATACAAAAAATTTTACCTTGGAAGGAGGAATTTAAGTCAATGGGAAGGAGGTCTTTATATTTTTTAGAATTAAAAATGTTCACATATTGCTTTTACAATAAGCAGTTTAAGTTTAAAAATGTGCAAAGGTATATTATTAAATGTATATAAATAAAAATCAAATCATGCATAGAAAATCCATGATTGAATTTTAACACTCAAATTAAAATTTTATTATTTTGTTGTAACAATCAGATTCAAACACAATTTTCCAAATTATATAAACTTTAGAAATTTTTGGCTTCAAATAACCACTTCGTTTTTTTCTCTTTTGGCTGTTATTCCTCAGAATCAGAGAATTCAAAGCTAAATATCAATATATTGGGTAGTTAGGGAATGCACCATGCAGGGGTGAACCTGTCTTTCCTTCCATCACTCTTGTTGTATATGAAATTTATTGTTCTAGGAGGCTAAACAATAAGAGCTAAGGAGGTCTAGATATGTTCCTCTATACATTATAGGTACGTAGTAGTTGGAGATGTCACTGAAACTCCACTGGCCAGAAAATGTTAGATTCTGTATCTGAATAACTAGACTTTTCCAGCACATCTCAGAATGATTGCTTAACAAAGAGCCAAGTTAGGCTATGAGAAGCCAACCCAGAATTCAGAGGCAGCTTATATGCATCTAGAAACTGTTGAATCCCAAAATAACTGCATACAGATCCCAAAAGTGAAATGAAGTTCATAGAAAAAAAAAAAAATGTCCTCTTGCAGTAGACTTTCATTAGCTACTCTGGCTTTCAAGCTTTTAATCAATGACAATCTCTTTTCTTCCCAGTGCAGAGGTCTTTAACCAAGTAGTTTTTGTTTGTTTGTTTGTTTTTGTTTTTACCTGAAAAAGAAAGCTGATCTCTTAAATGCCCTTCAGTGTCTACTTACTGGACACACACAGTTGGAATCACTTTTAGATAACTTTTATATTTTGCAGTCCAAGGTGGGTGAAACAAGAAAATGTTATGAAGTTTCCACTATGAGATGAGCCCTTGGGGAAATAGATAACCTAAATAAAGGCAAGTTTGTCTATATGGGTAGTATTAAAGAAAAAAAATTAATTTGGTTGAATATCTAAGCTTTAATGTATTTTTGGCCTTAGATGGTACTTTTCGGCACCACTCTGGGTCATAAAATGTAAGCTCTTAGTTTGGAAATGGGCTTTAGAGGTCATAGAGTGCTAGTCCAACTTTCCTTCTACGTATCACTTATCCCTGGAGTATGCTGGGAAAAAATGAGAATTTATTTTGAACATGAATATTTTCAGTGAGAACTTTACCACTTATGACATTGGCATAATGATTAGAATTACCTTCTTTAAGTTAAATTCTGTCTCCTTGTGTCCCCACTCAATAGTCTTTGGTTTTCCCTCAAAACAACGTAGAACCAAGTTTCCCAATTTCATAATACAACTCATAGCTGAATATTTCTACCTAAACTCCATTTAGCTACTACAAGTTAATAGTCCTCTGTACCTTAAATCACTCTTCCTTGAACACAATAACCAAACAATTCAATGCTTAAGTGTAGTGTAGAACTGTCTTTTAGACCTCCTTTTCTTCTGTTTTCAAACTCCTAGGCATTCTTAAGAATCAAGAGATAGCTTATGCTACTTCTTGCTCTAACAAGCACTTTAAAATGCCACTTTTTGTCCACTCTAGCATCATACAAACTTCAAAACATCAAGAACTCTGTATCTAATTTAAAATTCATGTGAGGTTTTCTTCACTTTCAAACAACGGTTTTTCTCAGTTCAGTTCATAGACCCATGAGCATCCCCAAGACACTTTTAGGGGACTTGCAGTGTCAAAATTATTTTTTAAATAATATTAAGATGTCGGGGTTTCCCTGGTGGCGCAGTGGTTGAGAGTCCGCCTGCCGATGCAGGGGACACGGGTTCGTGCCCCGGTCTGGGAGGATCCCACATGCCGCGGAGCGGCTGGGCCCGTGAGCCACGGCCGCTGAGCCTGCGCTCCGCAACGGGGGAGGTCACAACAGTGAGAGGCCCATGTACCGAAAAAAAAAAAAAAGATGCCATTTATCTTTCACTGCATTGATATTTGCACTTCTAGTACAAAAATAATGGTAGATAAATGTGCTGAATCCATTCAGTGAATCATGGTAGTTGTAGTCATTTTATTTTCACCACCATGCTCTTAAAGGAAAAAGACTGCTTAACTTAAGATTAACTTTATGAATGAGTAAAAATTATTATTTTATTAAATATCAAACTTTATTATTCTATGTAATGAAACGGAAAATATATACAACAAGGAAATGATAAAAAAATAGATGTGATCAATTACAAGGTATGACCATGAGAGAAAGAGATAAAATGGAGAAAATCATAATTGAAAGTGAGTAGTTCAAGAGACTGCGGAGCCAAAGTGTTTGTGGATCCCAATATGGATGATGATATCATTGAGGTGGTGACAACAGAGATGGAGGAGAAAAAAGTGAGGTAGAATACAAAAAATACTCTTCAGTGATTGAAAAGGGTGACATAGATAACTAAAGGTTGGTAAATGACAAATTAGGGGAGCTAATTTTTTTTTTCAGTAGTGGATGGCACAAGTTTCAAAGAAGCTGATTTTGAAAGAGTAGCTAAGATAAATGGTTTCATTTTAGAGTGGGATACAGTAAAACACTTATACTACCCCTGGTGCCTAGTTATAAGGAATAAAAGGGATAAAACATCTTCCACTAGCGAAGTCTACAAGGGAAACTGATTATTCAAGAAGCAAGAGAACTCCAGTTCTCACTAAGTGAGAAGATTAAAGAAACATCAAGAGAAGTTCTTTAGGTTAGAGAGGACTTTTAAAATCCCATGTCTAAAGCGTGGGGGAAGAGAGGAGTAAAGCATTAGGTCTATGAGAAAGTGAGTGGACTAGTATGGTAATGAGTGTTCTCTGTATAACTGATGGCCTGAGATGAACAGGGATAAAAGGGATGAAGATATAAGTCCTGATCAATTTCCTGCTTTAAAGTAAGCAGCTCAGTCAATTCAAACTGTGATCCTGAACTTTCAGAAATCTTCGCAATTACTCCCTCTAGAAGCTACTAAAGATATGCCTGTGAGGGTAGAAGAGTGAAAGAGGTCCTTTATTGAGGGCAGGAGGAAAACTTCTTTCTTTCCTGTATTCTGTCTTACCTTCTGTGCTAGTGAAATACCATAAGGTGCCAACTGTTCCCATTCTTTCAAATATGTTGCTGCTCCTGGAGGTACAAGGCCCTTGATGTGCTGTAACAGAGAGGTTGACAAGGAGAGAAGAAAGCAGTCTTCTTGGCTCAGATCAGTGTGATAAATTAACACAGTTGGAAAAATAGTGTCAAGATGCACATGACTGGGGGCTGAAACTTGATGTTACTATTCAGTGGCTTACGTGAGAGATGCTGACTAAGAAGGATGAAGTTGAAAGCAATGAAGTGATATTTAACAAGCATACAGCATGACTCAGTGAGGAGTAGAAATCAATGAGGCAGAAACAGACTCCTCTTGAAAACAAATGAGGCTAAAATGGACCAACTCCCAGCCCTTTTCAGGTTCCCTTTTTTGTTTGCAACTAAGTCAGCCAAGCTGAGTTTTAGTCATATTTCTTCCTGCTCTGAATTGCCTATATTTATGTCCAGTTATGGACATGAAAAACAGCCCACTAAAAGCACAATTGCTCATCCTCCTTACTCCTCAGCCAAAATTGCTGTTTATACTGCACTAGTTCTAACTCACAATGTGCTTAAATGTCATCACTCAGTCAGTGTCCAGCTTAAACCAAATACATCATCCCATTTCTCTTTTCAGAATACTGGGTTTGAAGTAAACAAGGACATTAGAGAGGACATTGATCTAATGGATAGGAGTAGAATTAACACACAAACATCAGGATCCAAAGGAAATATTCAAACCAAAATTTATGTTGTATTCTTAGGAACAGATGTGCAATTTCATAAGGTTCTGAGAATATTTTTAGTTTGGTTCAGAGTTAAGGGTCTATCTTTTTTTTTTTTTAACATGTTGGCGGTAGGAGTTTATTAATTATTTAATTTATTTTTGGCTGCGTTGGGTCTTCATTTCTGTGCGTGGGCTTTCTCTAGCTGTGGCAAGCAGGGGCCACTCTTCATCGCGGTGCCTCTCACTATCGAGGCCTCTCTTGGTGTGGAGCACAAGCTCCAGACGCGCAGGCTCAGTAGTGGCTCACGGGCCCAGTCGCTCCGCGGCACATGGGATCTTCCCACACCAGGGCTCGAACCCGTGTCCCCTGCATTAGCAGGCAGATTCTCAACCACTGTGCCACCAGGGAAGCCCAAGGGTCCATCTTTAAACAATAGTTGAAAAGCATGGGATGAGTTCACTGTTTGGTAGCAAATATTCAGGCAAGGATGTGTGGAGGAGTTAGTGTCTTAGAAAAATCTATGGAATTTGTAAGGAGGCAAGAATAATGCACTCTAAGATTCTGGGTAAAAGTTCAAATTCTCTAGTATTGTTTTCAAGGCATTCTCTGATCCACTGCCTGCTTCCTCACGAGACTTATTGCTCACTAAAGGCACTGGTAATATAGGGAGAGTGTACACCTTGCCTTTGCAACTTTTATAATGTTGTTCTCAGCATGGAATGCAAAGTACCAATGCTCAGGATATGAAAACCTTACTCTCCAAAGCCAATATTACCTCTCTGTTTTCCAGTTCTTAAAATATCATAAATCACTTGGAGGAAAAGCCTGGGACTTTTTTTTTTTTTCTTCTACACTGTGTCTAGCACAGAGTTTTGAATTATATATATTGAGGTTGGATTTTGAGATGACATGAAACATGGCAGAAAAAATCCTTGAGTTGTGGACTTGGAGACACAGGTCTGATATTTAATTCTGCCTCCACTGAGTACAAACTCTGACATTTTAGAAAAATTTAGATTCTTTGTGTGTATAATAATGATAACAGATCAAATTAAATATAGCATATAAAGGGGTTTAGCACAATATAACAATAAATGATCATCTAATGTTAATTCATTTTATTTTCCAGCCTAAAATAATGACTCAAATAAAATAAAAGAGAAGAATTCTGGACTTTGAAAATAGATATCAAGTTTGGCCAAGCTTTGAAACAAACTTGTAGAGATAGCATACCTCTGAGAAGAAAGGTATTTCTTTCTTTTTCTGAAACTTTTTTCTCCTAGCATTGAAATAAGAAAAAGAAAATCTGACTATTTTCCACTGATTTTTTAAAAATTATTTTATGTGCAAGGCCTATGTTATGCATACAACTTTGGGCAAAGACCTAGGCCTCAGTTTTAACTTTAAATGAGGAATGGGGTGATATGTTCTTTTATCCCTTAAAAGATGAAGAATATAATTCTTTATGAACATAACATCTCTTATGATTGTATTAGTGTCAGTGAGCAAAGAATATTAAGCCAACTTAAGGAATTAGTTATGGAGTTGTAGAGACAGGTGTAGTGATGATGTTTCTTAATGTCTTTAAATTTTATTACTTAAAGGACAGCTATTTTAAGGCAGGTATATCTTTAATATCTGAATATTTCAGATAATTATAATTCAGATGGACTAGCTTAGAGCTCAGAAGCAGATGCAATGTAAAAAAGGAGTAGCATTGCAGTTTGCCACTTATATCCTCATTGATTTTAACAGTGATTAATTTTGCCTGATTATTTGAAACACTAGACCATTTTGTTTATCTGAGGTGAATCAAAGTTAATCAAACAATCTTCATGTTTAATTTCGATGGATTAACAAAATATGGTATCATCATTTTCTCTTAATCTAAGTTTCTTTCTTGTTTTTTTTTTTTTTTTTTTTGGCCACGCTGTGCGGCATGGGGGAATCTTAGTTCCCTGACCAGGGGTCGAACCAGTGCCCCTTGAATTGGGAGTGCAGTCTTAACCACTGGACCACCAGGGAAGTCCCAAATTTTCTCTTAATTTAAATATGTAAAATTCTAATAACAGATTTTCTTGACTTAAGTGGTAGTCTTAAGTGGTTTCTACCAACAGGTACAGGTCTCCCCTATCTTGACACATGGAAAGATTGCAATTCCTGGAGCCTTGAAGTTAAGTGCGATCATGCGACTTACTTGGCTAATAAAATGTGGGGGGAAATGACATATATTGCTCCTAGGCAGAAGTCTTTTAAAGTAGATAAGTAACTGTTGAAGTTCCTTCTCCCTGCTACTATAAGCAGTCTGCATGTGTGAGTGAGGAGTACATAAAACACAGTCCCCAGTTTACATATGAAGGACTTGTCCCTTCAGTGAAGACTAAAGCTTCTTTTTAAGCCACTCATATGGTGAGGCTATTTTTAACTGCAGCATTAGACTCTCCTGAGTGATCAAGAAACTGAAACCAGAAATTGAGTGTCTTCATAACAAAAATCGTAAGATATTTTGCATAGGCTTAATGGTTAAGTGGCTGACAGCAAGGAAACTCTAATCCAGGGTTTGAAATATGGCCATACATGTAAGGCAGTAGCAAATTTTTTGGTAATATTGTTGTCTTTGTATGTTAAACAGGTACTCTGGGAGAAGAAGTCACACAACACAATATTAGTTATGTGTGTTGTTTGTTGGAGACTGTCACTGGAAGAGTATCACAGGAGAGAGATGACCTCAGAAAATAAGTGGACAATTTGAAAGCAGGAATGAAAGGGATTAGAGAGACTCTAATATTGGAAACTTTTAGGTTTAGAAGAGACAAGTGATTCTCAATTTGGCATAATAAAATTATAAGTAAAAATGGCTGAAAGTAACAAAGACTTACTAAGGTTATCAGCAAAGGCCATTAATCCATTGTAAAAACCTGTGAATAAACTTAAAGCATGTGAGAGTAAACATCCAACCAACCATGTATTGCAAGTGAAACATGACCATTGGAAATGGTAAATACGGTTCATAAAAAGCTAAGTATCTCTGTTTTCCACCATCACATGATAGGCTCAAGGCACTCATAGTTACCCTGAAAGAGAAAGATATATGGCAGTAAGAAAGAAAGAAATATTGTAAATATGAGAATTATAACTCAGAGGATACTTTGTGGATATTAGCACATGGAGCTGTTTGGAATCAGATAAGAAGTTCACTCAATTTTTGAAAGATATAGAAGGCAAAAAAAAAAAAGAAACCCAGCATCAGTTTGGCTGAAAATTATTTAAAGGCTAAAAATGACCATTGGGCCTCAAACTATTTGCAAAAAAGATGAGCTGAGAAATAAGCTGAGGTTTTAGTAAGTGTAAATTTATCACTACCTAATTGAGGATAACGTAAAAGGAAAAGCCTCCCAGGTGTGAGTGCCAGAGCTATGAGAAATAATGGATAAGGATGCTATATATTAGGGAAGCAGCCTAATGAAACATCATCTCCCCTATCATGTAACTTCTATATCACTGTAAGTCTTTCTAAAATTCCTAGTCTTTTTTTGTGTGTGTGATACGCGGGCCTCTCACTGCTGTGGCCTCTCCCATTGGCTCAGCGGCCATGGCAGCACAGGCTCCGGACGCGCAGGCTCAGCGGCCATGGCTCACGGGCCCAGCTGCTCCATGGTATGTGGGATCTTCCCAGACCGGGGCACGAACCTGTGTCCCCTGCATCAGCAGGCGTACTCTCAACCACTGCGCCACCACGGAAGCCCCCTAGTCTTAATGTTTAGTAAATTCAAATGTATATTCTGATAAAACAGCTATGTAAAAGTTGTGGATTTGGACTAGATATCTTATCTTCTGATTTTTAAACAATTATTTCCCTTATATATTATCAGCTAGCATTCAAGGGTCATTGTTAGGAAAAGTAATAGGTTACTAAAAATCATATTAATGATAAAATACTGAGTGGAATACTTACTATATCATATAGACTTCCTTTAAGGCCATGTTTTCCCAAGCAACTGGTTTGCTTGGAACAGAATAACTTTTATAAATGTTTATGATTACCTCTTTGTTTTGCTAACAAGTCCAAAGCCCATTTGGAATCTAACTCTAGCAATTATAATTCATTACATGGAGTCTTTGTTCCAATTTCTTCTTATTTTACGGCAATGTTTTTCTTATGCTCCAGCCCATTCATCTGTTTGTTTGCTTTACTTTATAGTAGTGTAGATTTTTCTCTGTAACTTGACTTATATCTTCCTTGAACTAGGCTGAATATCAATCAGTTAATTTAAAAACAACAAAAAAAATATGTCTGGTGTACTGATTACAGGTTTCAAAGAAAACTTTATATGACATCAGAGATAATGGACAGATTATCCAAGCACACCCAAGCACTAAGGAAAAGACAGATTCACTCTCCAGAGATGAGGTTTATGACATAGGGACTCCTGAGGAAAAATTCTGTTTATCAGGAAAATGAATAGAGCTATGTAAATGAATGTTGTCTAATGTGAGGAAAAGTTTGAGACATTTGGATGGGGTACAACGTGCTGAGGGGATTGTTAATGGAATTCAATATGGGGAAGAGGAAACAAACGCCTGAGGTAAGTTGTCTTGTCCTAGATGAGTTTTTCAAGGATATAGTATAAGTTAATTCCCACTTCCTGAACCTA
Source organism: Lagenorhynchus albirostris (assembly GCF_949774975.1). Taxonomy (NCBI): domain Eukaryota; kingdom Metazoa; phylum Chordata; class Mammalia; order Artiodactyla; family Delphinidae; genus Lagenorhynchus; species Lagenorhynchus albirostris. The sequence continues at coordinate 61,125,395 of NC_083101.1, read as the reverse complement.
AATCCAGGTGCCTGCTCCCTCACTTAAAGCAGCTTGAAACCGGTAATAGTTCTTTGTGTGTTTCCTTTAGGTACCGTCCTAATGTTATGACCTCAAAACTTACCTATAAATTCATGAGATTATTCTAGAATTTAAGTGGATTTTACTTTATGTCTGAACACTTTCACAAGCAAGACAACCCAAAGTACACTTCATGTATTCAAACATGTACTCAAAATGCATAATTTAATTTTATGTTCAGCAAGCATAGGGCATTTGCCATGATGCATGTTGAAGATTGAGAATATTTATATCTACGAAGCTTAATTATTGTGACTAAGAAGAAACTCTACCTCTTTCAACATCAGTTGACTATTTATTCCAAAATTATTTCTCAGGCAGATAAAACTGTAAAACAACAAATAATTTCATTATTTGGTTTTGGAAAATCTTGCAAACCAATTCACCCAGACAAAAGTTTGCTCACATGGGCAAACAGCTTGCTTTATCAAACACTTTGTCAAGGCCCATAGCCTCTCCTTACTGCATCCATGAATTCTACACTATTATGTTATTAAATTTGCCCAATTAATACCCAATAATAAGATAAATTGTCCCTCTTCATAAAAGGTTTATCTTAAGCTACCTGAGTCCAGATCCCAAAGCCTATAGATACACTTTCCTGACCCTCTCTTCCCAGACACTACCAAAATGTTTTTAAGATTATGTTCTTTACTTCAGCTATTTTAATGAACTTAGCTTTCTTTCACTAGCACTTTTCTTAGTGGTGTTTGGTGGAAGGCTGACAGCTGACAATGTAATGCCAGAAAACATTGTATCCTTGTAGATTTGTCAGAAAGCATCATCTGCAATTTTATGACTAACATTGGAAGACAGCCAGAAATTAACAGACTTTGGAATAAGTAAGGCTTGGTTTGAAGTCTACATTGTCCACTAAGTAACTATCATATCATATCCATGATATACACAATATATATCACTGTATATGCTCTACTGGCATGTAAATCCAAAAGTTTGAGTTAAATAGAAGAAAAAGTTATAATTAGGAGAACAGAACAGAGGATAAAATTAGGCACCATGAGAATGCTGGGTCTGACAGGTAGCAAAAGCAAGTGTCTAGGGAATCAGGTAGCAGAAAGAATTTAATCAAATTGATAGTAGACCTCAAAACCCACCATCAAGAAGAAAAGTAATAGCTGTAAGTAGGATTGGTGGCAACAATCACCTTAAACCTGAGCCAATTTCTTTGAAGAGGATCTTTGTAACTTCCTTATGCAGAGACACAATGATGATAACAAACTCGCTACAGAAAACTACATATATTCTCAAGAGGAGTTCAGGAGCAGAAAGCCAAGTGGGTTCTTGGAAATGTCCTAATAACATCTGCCTAAATATTAGAACAAACGAATCCTCTTAGTTAGCATCATCTAATTTGACATAGACTCAGAAAAGGAAATGTAGATGAGAATGTGTATGATTTGCTTCCTTCTTTTCATTTTACAAAATTGCATGAGAAGGAGGAAAATTTTATAGCTTTTCCAGGTAATTTTAATCCTTTCTATGAGGGGATTCAGGGTAGATTGTTTTCTTTTTAGTATCTTTACTTGTCCAGGCAAGTTAAACATTTCACATGACTGACATATCTGACAGACATTACATCAATTGAGAAGGTACTTTTCCAAAAGCATTATTGTGAATTTCTATTATGCCAGTTATTATTTAAAGATACAATGTCTTCTCTTCCTTCAACTTAGCTGTCAGCCTTTTTCTTTCATTCCATTTCCACAAAGGTAATGGCCATCACTGACAATTTCCATTTGGAATGTTGAATATGAGATAGAAATGCTGAGAAGTGTTAATGATGTGGAGTTCATTATTGTTTTACTAATAAGTTCTTAATAGTAGTTGCCATTCCCAAAGGGTTTTTATTCTGAATGCTTATGATCCATTTTAGCACACATCCTTGTTGAAATACAGTTTAGTTGTTCCAATTACAGTTGTAATGTTTCATTGAAGGAAAAATTTTAAAATACAGAGCTGAGCCAGAGCTGGGATGTTTAATTTGCTCTGGTTAACCTTAGAAACATCATTCATTTAACCATAAAATATAAAAAATTAAAAATATATGAAGAGGGTAAGCTGTGACAAAGTGAGAGAGTGGCATGGACATATATACACTACCAAACGTAAAACAGATAGCTAGTGGGAAGCAGTCGCATAGCACAGGGAGATCAGCTAGGTGGTTTGTGACCACCTAGAGGGGTGGGATAGGGAGGGTGAGAGGGAGGGAGACACAAGAGGGAAGACATATGGGAACATATGTATATGTATAACTGATTCACTTTGTTATACAGCAGAAACTAACACACCATTGTAAAGCAATTATACTCCAATAAAAATGTTTAAAAAAAAAAAGGGAAAATAACATGTGTTGACAAGGCTATGGAGAACCTGGAAACCATGTGCATTGCTTGTGGGAGTGTAAAATGGCACAGCCACTGTGGAAAACAGTTTGGTGCTTTCTCATAAAGTTAAACATAGAATTACCATATGACCCAGCATTTCACTCCTAGGTATATACCCAAAAGAACAGAAAACAGAGATTCAGACAGACTTATACACCAGTGTTCAAAGAAGTATTATTCACAATAGCTAAAAGGTGGAAACAACTCAAGTGTCTATCAACAGAAGAATGGAAAACAGAATGTGGTATATACATACAATGGAATGTTATTCAATTGTAAAGAGGAATGAAGCTCCAATACATGCTACAACATAGATAAACTTTGAAAACATTATGCTAAGTGCAATAAGCCATACACAAAGGTCAAATGTGGTATGATTCCATTTATATGAAGTATCCAGAACAGACAAATTCATAGAGACAAAAAGTAAAATACAGGTTACCAGGGGCTGGGAGAGGGGGGCAGTTATTGCTTAACGGGTACAGAGTTTCTCCTTGGGATGGTGAAAAAGTTCTGGAAATAGATAGTGGTGATGATAATACAATGTTGTGAATGCCACTAAACTGTAAACGTAAAAATGGTTAAAACAGTAAATTTTATGTTATGTAAATTTTACCACAATAAAAAAATTAATAATAATAAAAAATATATATGAAGAATCAAAATGAAACTTTAAGCAAAACCTTACATTTTTAAAAATAAAAACAAATATTTGCCTCAAATTATTTTTTAGGTTTGAACTTTTTTAGTTTTTCTGCTTATTATATTTTGTTGAAATTGATCTTAGGGCTTTTGTACAAGCTATCTCCATGCCTTGGGACACATTTTCTCCTATTCGTCATCTAAGTCCTATTCACTCTTCAATTCTCAGTTTTTCATTTTAACTAAAAGCCTCTCTTTTGAACATAATCTACATCAGATCCCCTGATTTTCCCTCACAGCTCACATATTTACTCTCCTAGAGTGATTATTTCTTAATATTTGCCTCTATTACTCTCATGGAGACTGCGTAATTGTAGAGACTATGCAGTGATATCTATGAGCTTGTGTGCATTGTCTTTGTATTATGTTGCTTCTGATATTAAATTCAAATGCTTTGAAATTTAATCAAAATTTATCTTAGCCTAATCAAATATTTATCTCTTAGTTATGTTTAATTCATCTCTTATCATTCACTTAGTCTTTTATTCATTTTGTTGGTAACATACTGAGTGCCTTCTATGTGCTAGATATGGTGCCAAGTAATAGAAACTTAGTTTTTTAGATTAACTCAACACTTGAAAGATACTAGGTTCCTATATGAAGAGACAGAGTAGACAACAAAACTTAACTGTCAATAGTACACTAATTGTTATGTTAGAAAAAAACAAAAAGGGGGAGAATCTGCATCAGTTAAAATAATTCAAATTAGGCTTTACAAATTAGGCTTTTAATACACCACAGGAGATGACTTATTAAATTTTAAGTAGAAATTAGCCAGTTTGAAAAAGACTACAGAGTGTAGAGAAAGTGATGGCATGAATAAAATATTTCAGACAGAGGATTTGAATTAGACAGTAGCTGGGAATGCCCTTGGGACTTTTACCTCAGTTATTTTTCTCTACCTAAAGCACTAATCTCTTAGATGGACAAATGGTTGACTTCTTTACATTCTTGAAGTTTTATGCACATTTTACCTCAGTAAGTCTTTTTGGCCAAACTATTTAAAATTGCAGTTTTGCAGATATCTCAATACCCTTTGCCTTGCTCTGTTATTAACATATTTTTAAAACTGCTCATTTATGAATTTTATGAAGAAGTTATGTATCTATGACTTGCTTTTATTCATTTGACATTTTGTCACTAATTTTCATAGTCTGTTATGTGAAGCTATTGTTGACTCATTTTTACAGTTAAATATGACTCCAAATATACCACAATTTATTTTTTCATTTTCCTTTCAATGGGCCTTTGCATGTTTCCAGGTTTGTGCTATTATGAAGAGAGGTGCTACTAACTTTTGCTTTGGGATCCTTTGGTCTACATGAGCGAAAGTAAATTTTTCAGATTCCAGGAGTACAGTTGTTGAGTCATAGGGTAGAGGGAAGCACTGCCTTTGAAAATGACGCCAAATTGTTTAACCAAGTGTATATAACAATTTACACATACATCAGTAATGTATAAAATCTTTATTTCTGTTATCAGTCTTCTCTTTAAGTCATTTTTCAGCCTAAACGAAGGACATAATCTTAGAGACATGTTCAATCCAGATCTGCCTCTCCGTTCCACATGTTGTGGTAGGACGTTGATGAGGTTTAACTTCTGTAAGTGTCAGATTTCCTTGAACTTTTTCTTTAATGGTCATTTATCAAATAATGTGATGTGACTGCAAATGTACAACATTTGAGACTCTGGAAATTACATATACAAGCACTGCAACACAAATGAAAATTAAGAGAAAGATTATGGTCATAGTTGGTGGTTCACTTTTAAGCCAGGATCAAATAAAAGTTAGGTTCTAGATCTTGTTTCCAAATTAAAACGTTCAGAACTATTTGACAGCCAAGAAAATAAAGAATAAGAGCATAAAGATTAAACCTGATAATATGTGGTTCTGGATTTTGTTTCATCAGACTGAGGAAGAAATAATTATTTGCACACTGGGATCCATTGGATGTAGAATTACTACATCTGAAAGGTATTTTGTAGAAACTATCTCTTCCTGAAAATCATCTGATACTTTCAGTTTGAAGTCTCTGGCTAGAACAGTTTTCTAATATTCCATGAATTCCTGAAAAATATGCATGTGAGAATCATTGCCTTAAAATTTTTTTTAACATATCATTCTGTTTTTTAAATTTATTTTATTTTTGGCTATGTTGGGTCTTCATTGCTGCACGTGGGCTTTCTCTAGCTGCGGCAAACGGGAGCTACTCTTTGTTGTGGTGCACAGGCTTCTCATTGCGGAGGCTTCTCTTTGTTGTGGAGCATGGGCTCTAGGCATGCGGGCTTCAGTAGTTGTGGCACATGGGCTCAGTAGTCGTGGCTCACGGGCTCTAGAGCACAGGCTCAGTAGTTGTGGCACACGAGCTTAGTTGCTCTGTGGAATGTGGGATCTTCCCTAACCAGGGCTTGAACTTGTGTGCCTTGCATTGGCAGGCAGATTCTTAACCACTGAGCCACAAGGGAAGTCCTTGCCTTAGAATTTTATTTCTGGGCTTGCTTTTATAACACCCAACAATATGCTGTATTGAGGTTTGAACCCCTTGAGGGCTATCTTTCTCTGCAGTCTTCCAGAAAACACAGTCTCTAGATTTTAGGTGACAGAGAAGTTCTTTAAGAGGTTGTTGAGGAAAATCTAGCTGTATCAGCTGGTGATAACAGAATGTGAATTTCATAAGCCATTTGCAGTATTTTGCCATGTCTGCTTGTAACAGAGCAGAATCTAGTGTCAAAGGTGGTATTTCTACATGCATGGGTGTCTCATTACTAATTCATAAAAGTAGGAAAAAAATTAAACAGAAGGAATTGATCTCATTGTTCATAGAGCTGTTGACACTACTTTTTAGATGTGGAAGTTTGACAGTTTCTGAATGTTTTCTATTTTTAATTCAGAATTCCATTTGTTCTATTTTTTTCAGATGATTGCTGTAATATGAACAGTGAAGTTTCTGAGTAAATGTCAAGGGTTTTCAAAGATTTTAAATGAAACTCCCAGTAAAACGGGCATATAGTCCCTAGAGAAATAGATTGGAATTCTCTAGAACAAGAACACAGAATCAAACAATTTTGTTTTGGTTGTTACTATCAGAGCCAGGGATTTCTAACAAGGAACAGCTACATTCCATTCTGGGAAAAAGAAAATAATAAACAGGATATATTAAAAATCCAGTGCATGGGTATAGTTCCATAAAATGCACTTGGAAATATTCAAAGCAGCCTTGAGCTGTGGTCAATTTTCTAGGCCCAGTCTTTACAGTTTTACAATGACTATGTTGGTGACAGACAGGACATGAACGGAGGAGAGTCTCGGCCAGCTTAGTATAGTTAAGCCAACAAGTTTGATGGAGTACATTGGTTGTCCTTTGTGTGGTGATTGATTTTTATGGAAAATTTTTGCAGGGTTCCATGTGAGAACATTGGTGGTACATAGAGAGCCATCCTGATAGCATCAGAGGTGATCGCCATGTAATACTCAACAATATTAGTTTCTGATTACAGAGTCAATTATTGACCTTCCATCATAGCCCCTGAGAACTTCTTCACAGAATTAGCTCTTGGGGTAACATAGGGATAGGGCTTGGTCTTAGATATAAAGCTAGTTGATAAACTAGGACATGTGCTTTGGTCTCCATGTTACTCCATTATACTGGTCACTTTCTTACAGAGCAGTAGAGAACTTAAAAATTCTTTAATCTGATGATCTTTCTGCATTGGGGTTTATGCTGGGGTCAAGAATTCCTACTCTCTTAAAAGCATTTCAAAATTATATATTACCTTAGAGGTGTACTCGTTTGTTTGTATACAACTGGCAATCTCTACTGAGTGCAATGAGTTCTATCTTCTCACCTGGTTTAGCCTCTGGACAGGTTAATTTTGATGGGTGCGTTGAGGCCTTTTATAATGTTATCCAGCCTGATAGTTTACTCTTTCAATTGTAAACAAACAAGAATATATTTGGATTTTTTAGGGGTTATATAATAAATTCTTCGGAATTTGGATAATTCCCAGATAAATCTAGTCAATTTTAAGATTGTTCTTTTTCCAATAATGGAAGGAATGGAGCATGGTTTAGCTATTTACAAAGATGGATGGAAATCTGTGAAAAAAGAAAGCAATATAATCTCATAAATGGTCACCCTAACTGCAGAGAAATTGTAGTTTTTGTTGAGCAATAATTAGTACACAACCTAAAGGAACATCAAATTTGAGGGAGACCCTAAATTCACGTAAGCAGAGACATTCATTCATTTAATTTATTCAGTTAACAGCTTCTATTGCCCTGAGACAAGATGTATAAGCTTTTACTACTAATTAAGAGAAATGCCATGATAATCTACCTATTTCTAATCATTTCCATGAAGCTGAATCAGAACATCAATGACTGTTCACATAATTTACATAATCTTGGAAGAAAGGTTTATGATATTTAAAGAAGAAAGGTTTATGATATTTAAAAAGGCCAAATAAGCGAAACCATCCAAGAGTTCATTTTTTTAAAATTGCCTATCATCCTTAGGATGTAAAGGAAGAATTCTGGATACTAGCCCCTTGGTCATGTCATATGGTGTGGCAATTTCAAGAAAGTTGGAAATTCAGTATCTGAATTACTAGGAGATTCACAAGAATCTCCCTAATTGACACTTAGTAACCTGCCTGGAAAATATCTGAATGGGTTATAAGTCTGCCAGAAATGAGAGATTTATTATCTTGGGACAAAGACAGGCAGAGAGGCAAACAGTTAAAAACAAGAAAGCATTTTACCAAGAAAATGGTATTCTTACATATGAACAGTCATTGAAAACATCCCTAATAGAATCGTCTTCATTCATAGGAGGCAGAACAAACTCAGAATTTTGGAAGTCAATGAAAATAAAACACAGCTTTGATATAACCTGGGACCTGCCTCACTGTCATGAACACAGAGGTTCCTTGGACCTAAGGGAATATGGCCTTCCTGGATCAAGGGTCTCGGTATGTGAAAATGAGGTCGTCTTGGCTGGCACTTTGTGAGACACCACGCATGCCAAAGCTTCCACAAACACTACAAGAAAATAGTTACTTTAGCAAAACTAAGGCTACCATATTTACTAAACAAGTGAAAATGCCATCATTAAAGAGCCCTTTAGTATCTCAAGGTTATTTTCTAAAATATCTGAAAAAATGTATATTCCCTTAAAAATCTGCTTTTCATTGCCCCTTCACAAATATTACATTTATTAATTATTGCTAACACTGTAATAAATAATAATAATAAATTATTATAAATAACAGTACCATTATAGCTGATATTAACTGAGCGCCTAATATGTGTTGGGCAATACGAAAAATGTTTTATTGTGTATGGGTTTTTCTTGCATTTCTCATAAAACCCTATGGTGTAAGAAATAGTACAGATAAGAAAATTGAGATAGAGACATCAAATTGCTATGTGTTACAACCGAAGTTGGAATCAAATCAAATTCCTATTATGTACCAGTCACTGTTATAAGCACCACAGATTCAGAAAGATAAAAATGCTTATATTTGTGGAGCTTATATTCTACTAAATAGAGAAAGGCAGTACGAAATATAAGCAAGGGAAAGAATTGGAGGGTGATAGTCAAAATGTGAACAATATAGCAGCAAAGAAAAGTGGGGAGGGAAGAGGAGGTAAGATAAATGTGATGGTCAGAGAGGCCTATTGAGAGGAAGTATTTGAGAAAAGATAGAGATGAGCTGATGGAGTAAGCCGTGGGGTTATCAGAGTGAAGGGAATTCTGAGAAAGTTGAACAACAAATAGAAATGTCTCAAGAGAGGGCATTCCTGACTCATTCCAGAAATGACACTGAGATCAAAGTGGATTTAGGAAAGAGAAGACAAGGAAGGGTTAAAGGGAGGTCAGATCATAAGGTCCACGGAAGTCATTTTATTTTACTTACTTACTTTTCTACTGAAGTATATTTGGTTTACAATATCATATCAGTTTCAGGTGTACAGTGTAGTGATTCAATATTTTTATAGATTATAATCCATTAAAAGTTATTACAAGATAATGGCTATAATTTGCTGTGCTATAAAATATATCCTTAATGCTTATTTATTTATGCATAGTAGTTTGTAGCTTTTAATCCCATATACTTATCTTGCCCCTCTCCCTTTCATTCACCCTACTGGTAATCACTAGTTTTCTATATCTGTGAGTCTGTTTCTATTTTGTTATACACATTCATTTTATATTTTTAGATTCTACATATAAATGATAACATACAGTATTTGTCTTTCTCTGTTTGAATTATTACACTGAACATAATATTTCCTAGGTTCACCACATTGTTACAAATGGCAGAATTTTATTCTTTTTTATGGCTGAGTAATATTCCATTAAAACAAAATATATATATATATACACACACATAAGCCAATGGATAAAGAAGAAGTGGTATATATACCACTTCTTTATTCATCCATTCATCTCTTCATGGACACTCAGGTTGCTTACATATTTTGGCTATTGTAATTAATGTTGCTGTGAACATTGGGGTATAAGTATCCTTTTGAATTAGTATTTACATTTTTTACAGATATGTACCCAGGAGTAGAATTGCAAGATCATATTGTAGTTCTAGTTTTAGTTTTTTGAGGCCCCTTTATACTGTTTTCCATAGTGGCTGCACCAATTTACATTCCCACCAACAGTGTAAAAGGGTTCCATTTCTCTACATCCTCGCCAACATTTATTTGAAGACTTTTTTTTTTTTTTTTTTTGCGGTACGTGGGCCCCTCACTGCCATGGCCTCTCCCGCTGCGGAGCACAGGCTCCAGACGCACAGCCCCAGCGGCCATGGCTCACGGGCCCAGCCGCTCCACGGCACGCGGGATCCTCCCGGACCAGGGCACGAACCCACGTCCCCTGCATCAGCAAGCGGACCCCCAACCACTGCGCCACCAGGGAAGCCCTATTTGAAGACTTTTTGATGAGAGTCACTCTGACAGGTCAGAGGTGATATCACATTTTTGTTTCCATTTGCATTTCTCTAATGATTAGTGATACTGAGCATCTTTTCATGTGACTGTTAGCCATCTGTATGACTTTGGAAAAATGTCTATTCAGATTATTGTCCCTTTTTTTTGTTGTCGTTTGTTTTTTAAACTGTTGTCTTATAAACTCATTTCCAGAGTTACATAGGTCAGCACCTTTTTTTTTTTTTTAAGAAGATGTTGGGGGTAGGAGTTTATTAATTTATTTATTTTTGCTGTGTTGGGTCTTCATTTCTGTGTGAGGGCTTTCTCTAGTTGCGGCGAGCGGGGACCACTCTTCATCGCGGTGTGCAGGCCTCTCACTATCGCGGCCTCTCTTGTTTGGAGCACAGGCTCCAGACACACAGGCTCAGTAGTTGTGGCTCACGGACCTAGTTGCTCTGCAGCATGTGGGATCCTCCCAGACCAGGGCTCGAACCTGTGTCCCCTGCACTAGCAGGCAGACTCTCAACCGCTGCACCACCAGGGAAACCCTGGCCCATTTTTTGATTGAGCTGTTTATTTTCTTGATATTGAGTTGTATGAGCTGTTTATATATGTCAGATATTAACCTCTTATCTGTCATATTATTTGCAAATATTTTCTTCCATTAAGTAGGTTGTCCTTTTGTTATGTCAATGGTTACATTTGCTGTGCAAAAAACTTTTAAGTTTAATTAGGTTCCATTTGTTTATTTTTGCTTTTATTTCTTTTGCCTTAGGAGACAGATCCAAAATGCTTATTACTAATATACATATCTAAGAGCATTTTGCCAATGTTCTCTTCTAGGAATTTTATGGTTTCAGGCCTTACATTTAGGTCTTCAGTCCATTTTGTATATGCCATGTGGAAATGTTCTAATTTAATTGTTTTACATATGGGTGTCCAATTTTTCCAACACCACTTATTAAACAGACTGTCTTTTATCCACTGTATATTCTTGCCTCCTTTGTTGTAGATTAATTGACCATAAGTGTGTAGGTTTATTTCTGGGAACTCTATTCTGTTCTATTGATCTATGTGTCTGTTTTTGTGCCAGCACTATTCTGTTTTGATTATTGTAGCTTTGTAGTATATATAGTCTGAAGTCAGGGAGTGTCATACCTCCAGGTTTGTTCTTTTTTTCTTAATATTTCTTTGGCAATTTGGGGTCTTCTGTGATTTGATATAAATTTTAGGATTATTTGTTCTAGTTCTGTGAAAAATGTCATGGGTATTTTGATAGGGATTTCATTAAATCTGTGGATTGATTTGGGTAATATGGACATTTTCACAAAATTATTTCTTCCAACCCAAGAGCATGGGATATCTTCCCATTTCTTTGTATAATCTTCAATTTCTTTTATCACTGTTTTATAGTTTTCAGAGTGTAGTTCTTTCACCTCCTTGGTTAACTTTATTCCTATTATTTTATTCTATTTGTTGTGATTTTAAACCAGATTATTATTAATTTTTTGCATTCTCTTTCTGATAGTTTATATTAGTGTATAGAAAAGCAACAGATTTCTGTATTTAACCTTGTGTCTTGCATTTATTAAATACATTTATTCAAATAATTTTTGGGTGGAGACTTTAGGGTTTTCAATATATTTATTATCATGTCATCAGCAAATAGTGAGTTTTACCTCTTCCCTTCCAATTTCGATGGGTTTTGTTTCTTTTTCTTGTCTGATTGCTATTGCTCGGACTTCCAACACTATGTTAAATAAAACTGTTGAGAGTGGAAATTCTTGTCTTGTGCCTGATTTTAGAGAAAAGGCTTTCAGCTTTTTTCTTTTCTTTCTTTTTTTTTTTTTTTTTTTGGAATTTTGGACCATAGTTTATTCCTGCAAGTCACATTGAAAAGAAAAAAACAGCTAACATGGAGGTGGTGGGTGTATGCTGTTGTTAGAAGCTTGCACCGCTAAAGTTCTCCATGGAACAAATTATACCCCTTTTGTTGTCATAATAAATATACAAAATTTTTCTTTATTAATTTTTTTACATCTTTATTGGATTATAATTGCTTTACAATGTTGTATTAGTTTCTTCTGTACAACAAAGTGAATCAACTATATGTATACATATATCCCCTCCGTCTTGAGCCTCCCTCCCTCCCTCCCCATCCTACCACTCTAGATCATCACAAAGCACTGAGCTGATATCCCTGTATTATGCAGAAGCTTCCCACTAGCTATCTATTTTACACATGGTAGTGTATATATGTCAGTGCTACTGTTTCACTTCTTCCCAGCCTCCCCTTCCCCTACTGTGTCCTCAAGTCCATTCTCTACATCTGTGTCTTTATTCCTGCCCTGCCACTAGGTTCATCAGTACCATTTTTCTAGATTCCATATATATGAGTTAATACACGGTATTTGATTTTCTTTTTCTGACTTATTTCACTCTGCATGACAGACTCTATTGACTGTTGAGTATAATAATAGCTGTGGGTTTGTCATAAAGGCCTTTATTATGTTGACATATGGTCCCTCTAAACCCACTTTGATGAGGGTTTTATCATAAGTGGATGTTGAATTTTGTCAAATTCTTCTTCTGCATCTATTGAGATGATTATGTGATTTTTATGCTTCTTTTTTTAACCCTCGTGTATCATAGTGATTGATTTGCCAATATTGAACCATCCTTGTAAGCCTGGAATAAATCCAATTTTGTGGTGTATGATCCTTTTTATATATTGTTGGATTCAGTTTGCTAATATATTGTTGAGCATTTTTACATTTATATCATAAAAGTAGTTACTTGTATTTTTCTTTCTCTGGTTTTGATATCAGGGTAATTGTGGCCCTGTTGAATGAATTTGGGAGTGTTTCATTCTCATAAATTTTTTGGAATAGTTTGAGAAGAGTAGGTATTAGCTTTACATTATAATTTTGGTAGAATTTCCCTATAGAGCCATCTGGAACTGGATGTTTGTTTGCTGGGAGGTTTTTATTATTATTATTATTATTATAATCAGTTTAGCTACTAGTGATCAGTCTGTTCAAATTGTCTGTTTCCTCTTGATTCAGTCTTAGCAGATTGTATAAATTTGTCCATTTCTTCTAGGTTGTCCTATTTATTGACATATAACTGTATGTAGTATTCTCATGATTTTTTTTGTGTCTCTGTGGCATTGGTTGTTGTTTCTCCTCTTTCGTTACTTATTGTGTTTATCTGACATCCTCTTTTCTTCATGATGAGCCATGCTAAAAATTTGTTAATTTTGTTTATCTTTTAAAAAAAACAGCTCTTGGTTGTATTGATATTTTCTATTGGTTTTTCAGTCTCTATTTTATTTATTTCCTCTCTGATCTTTATTATTTTCTTCCTTCCACTGATATTGTGCTTTTTTCCTCTTTTATTAATTCCTTTATTTGAGATTTTTCTTGTTTCATGAGGTAGGCCTGTATCACTACACACTGTCCTCTTAAAACTGCTTTTGCTGCATTGCATGGGTTTTGGAAAGTTGTTTTCCCATTTTCATTTGTCTCAAGGTATTTTCTGATTTCCTCTTTGATTTCTTCATTGACTTATTGGTTTTTTAGTAGCCTATTGTTTAGTCTCCACTTGTTTTTGATTTTCTCCTTTTTCTTTCTGTGGTTGATTTCTAGTTTCATACTATTGTGGTCAGAAAAAATGCTTGATATATAATGTCTAGGCTCTTAAATTACTGAGACTTGCTTTGTGACCTAGGATGTTGTCTATCCTGGAGAATGGCCCATGTGTATTCTATTGGTTTGGGATGGAATATCTCATATATATATATATTATGTCCAAATGGCTTATTGTGTTATTTAAGACTACTGTTTCCTTATTGATTTTCTGTCTGGATGATCTGTACACTGATTTAACTGGGGTGTTAAAGTCCCCTCCTATTATTGTATTGTCAAATTCTCCCTTTATATCTGTTAATATTTGTTCTATATATTTAGGTGCTCCTGTATTAGATGCATATATGTTAACAAGTGTAACACCCTCTTCTTGTACTGATTCCTTTATCATTATATAATGTCCTTTGTCATTTGTAATAGACTTTGTATCAAAGTTTATTTTGTTTGATATAAGTATTGCTACCTCTCCTTTCTTGTCCTTTTTATTTGCATGGAATATTTTTTTGCATCCTCTCACTTTCAGTCCATGTGTGTCTTTAGTTCTGAAGTGAGTCTCTTGCAAGCAGCATATAGATGGGTCTTTTTTTTTTCTCCAATTAGCCACCCTATGTCTTCTGATTGGAATATTTAGTTCATTGACATTTATTACTTGTTTTACTGTTGTTTTTGTACTTCTTTCCTGTTCATTTCTTCTTTTTTTGTTTCTTCCTTTCTGGTTTGATGATTTTCTTTAGTGGTATGCTTGTGTTCCTTTCTTTCTAGCTTTTGTGTATCTATTGTTTGGTTTTGATTAGGAATTACCATGGGGTTCATATATGTTGACCTATAACTGTCTGCTCTTTTTTAACTGGTAGTCATTTAAGTTCAAGCACGTTATAAAAGATCTACATATTTTACTCCCCTCCCCTATATTTTTTTCTTTCTGATGTCATATTTTACATCTTCATGTTTATACTTAACTATTTATTATAGTTAGAGTTGCTTTTACAATTTTTTGTCTTTTAATCTTCATACTAGCTTATTTAAGTGGTTGGTCTTCAGCCCTTATTATATATTTGCCATTCCTTGTTGGATTTTTTCTTCCCTATATATTCTCACTTATTGTTACATCCTTTTTTTCCACTTAGAGAAGACCCTTTAACATTTCTTTATAGAGTACATTTAGATTTGATGAACTCTTCTGGTTTTTGCTTGTCTGAGTTCTTTATCTCTCCTTCAATTCTAAATGATAATTTTCTGGGTAGAGTATCCTACATTGCAAGTTTTTCCCTTTTAGGACCTTGAATATAACATGGCACTTCCTCTGCCCTGCAAAGTTTCTGCAGAAAAATCAGCTGTTGGCCTTATAGAGGTTCCCTTGTATATGATGCTTTTTCTCTCACTGCCTTCAGAATTCTTTCTTTAACTTTACCATATTAATTTTGATATGTCTCAGTTTGGATCTCTGGGTTCATCTTGTTTGGACCCTCTGTGCTTCCTGTGCCTGGATATCTGTTTCCTTCTTAAGGTTTGGAAAGTTTTCAGGCATAATTTCATAAAGTACATTTTTGACTGCCTTCTCTCTCTTCTGCTCCTGGGACCCCTATAATGTAAATGCTTGTGGGTTTTTTTTCCCAGAGATCTTGTAAAATATTCTTATTTTTTAAGTTGTTTTTCTTTTTGCTGTTCTGATTAGGTAATTTCCATTATCCTATCTTCTGTATCATTAGTCTGCTGTTAATTACTTGTAGTGTTTTTTATGTCAGCTATTGTATTCTTCAGTTCTGACTGCTACTTCTTTTTTATATTTTCTAGTTCCTTGTTCACATTCTCACTGTGTTCATCTACTATTTTTCCCAATTCAGTTAGCATTCTTATTACTAATGCTTTGAATTCTTTAACTGATAAATTGTTTATTTCTGTTTCATTATTTATTTTTACATGGGTTTTCTCTTGCTCTTTCAGTTGAGACCTGTTCCTCCATCTTCTTATTTTGCTTACTGTTCTCTATGTCTATGAATTTAGGTGAAACAGTTACCAATTGCAGTCTTGAAGGGGTGTTCTTATGTGGGAAAATCCCTGTTAAAGTCTGTGTGTCCCCAGGGCCTTTGGTGGGAGTGCTGGATTCAATGTGAACACCAATCATGTTTTTCCTCTGGGTGTGCTGGCAGCTATCACCTTGATAGGAGATGGGGTTAGAGATGGAGGGGCTTAGGCCAGAACCAGGAGTGAAGTGCGGCTTCCCTTATACTCAGTGCTGTCTGAGCCCTATCTGGGACAGGATCAGATCTCAAGTAGCTGGAGGAGGCCCCCTGAGGGTCAGATCTGAGCTGGGTCTGTTCGCTCTAATCGTGTACTCTCCCCTCTCCCAGCACTGGCACCCATGCCTCAGATGGGAGCAGCACTGTAGCAAGAGAGGCCCATGAGTTCTCTAGGCTTGTTTTGGGGCCAAGGCTGTGGCAGTCTGGTTACAGACAAAGGTCCTGGCTGCTTCTGATGTGCTGCCTGTGCAAGCACCAGTAATGGCTGCCTACACCCTGCTCAGGCACTGCTTCCTCACAACAGATCTTTCCCCTCAACCTCTGCTGCCCCTGCCCTGGTGTGGAACCTTGCCACAGGGGGCAGACAGGGATTGTGTGGGCTCTCAGCATGTGTTGGAGCATGGGCTGTGGCAGTCCACCTTTCCTCAGAGATTGGAACTGCTTCTGATGCCTTGTCTGTGTAGCAGTGGCTGCTCCCAAATCACTCAGACACTGTTTGGGGTTTTAGTTGCTTCTGTGTCTCATGGCTGATCAAATTCCACAGTTGTGTCAGCCCTCACTCCAGTTTGGAGCTGCAAAGTGAAGTAAGCAGGGTTAGAGTATTCCGTTGGCTTAGGCTGGGGCATGTGTTGGGGCAGTTGTGGGAAACTGGGCAGCCACTCATGCAGTTTTCAATCTGCCCTCTCCTCCCTGCTTTGGGAATAAGCATTTTCACAAGCATGTGTTCCTCACAAGTGAGGTCCGGCCTTACCACAGCCCTCCTGTTAGTCCCACCAGCCCTCCGACCAGGAAGAGAGCTCGTCTTCCCTGTGGTGGACATCAGGACTGGAGCCACCAATATGTGGCTTGAACTACTCACTCTCCAGGGAGGATCTCCACTTCTGTAATCTCCTTTTTCCTCTGTGTCTCCTCCCAGGGGAACAGGCCCCAATCTGATTGCTTCTTTTCCCTTCTTTCTTAATTCCATGTAGATCTTTCTTACAGCCTTGGTTGTACAGAAGTATTTCTGCCAGTTTCCAGTTAGTTTTCAGTGAGAATTTTTCCATGGGTAGATGTATTTTTGATGTGTTTGAAGGGGGAGATGAGTTCCACATCCTCCTACTCTGCCCTCTTGCTCAGTCTCCAAAGTCTTTTTATTTTTACTTTAAATACTCTTTTATTCTGAGAGGGCTTTAGAGATATTAGAGGACAGGATACAACTGCACTTCCATTTTGAAAATCTCTTTTTGGCAGCTGTCTTCAGTATAGTTTGTAGGAGCTCAAGAAGGGAAACAAGGAGACTATACAGGAGAAATGGTGTCTATTAGGATATTTCCTCTCAGCTTAAACCCATTCTTCTATGTTATGCCTTGTGATCCGTGGTAGTACTCTCTAAACCTGCTACCTTACAATTAGTTGTGTCAATAGAGGTGCCAGTGGCCGCCTGGAAGCTGAAGGAGAAAGGACTGACACTGTCCTTCCCTTTTGCCTCTTCCCCCTTCAGCTGGACCCCAGCAGTTCACTAATAGTTCCAGAGGCAATAACTGATTTCAGTTCGTAGGTTCTTCACAGCTCCATTAACCAGCATCCTTGTGCCTTCTCTAAGCATAAGCATCAACACTTCAGTGATTCTGAGTCTCATATCCATAAGTCCCCTGCTTGAGCTCCTGGGCTACCTTTTTTTTTTTCCTTGTCTATAGCACATAAAAGAGCTCATGAAACACATACACGAACTGAAAAGAAAAGCAAGAGAGTGACTACTATAAATGTCAGAACAGTGTTTACCCCCCAAAAGGTCAAGAGGATCTAGAAAGGTAAACTTGGGGGGGATGGGGACTTCTGCTGTGATTGAAACTTTATTGATACGGGTAATAATTTTATGATAATTTGTTGTATAATTATTCACTATGCTGTATATTTCTGTTTTATACACTTTCCTGTGCATTTTTTCACAATAAAAATCATAGAAAAATTTAATGTAAATTGTAGAAATATCCTCTCAGTATGTGAACAATATCAATAAATTGCTTAATAGATCTCTAAGTTGTTAAAACAAAAGCAAATCTGGGAAAATCTACCAAATAATTGGGTTAACAATGTTCTCTCCTCAATTCAAATTTGTATGCAATGTTTTGATACATGTCTTTTGAATTTTTTTCCAATCTTTTTCTTCTGCTATTGAGATATATATGATGTTTTTTCCTTTTATTTGTTATTGCAATGAATTACATTTATAGCATTTTAATGTTAAATACATCTTTCCTTCTTAGATTAAAGACAATTTGTCCATTGGCTTCTGAAATTTAAATTGAAGGAAGATTAAAAATACAAAATTTTATCTGAATGCTTATAGGATTACTCAGACTTATCACTTTTTCATAATTTAGTTAGTAAGTAATTTTATTGAAAACTTAAAATTCATTTGTTTTGATTTATTCATATAAATACTGTATTTTAGTTTTTAATATTTAATTTTATACTGTAATTCTTGTTTATTTGTGCATTCTTTATCAGTCTCAAAGTTATTTTTTAGCTATTATTCTTTTAAAAGTAAACTTTGCCTTTGCTAACTCTTTACATCTTATAATTTTATTTTTCCATTCTCTTTGCCTTCATCCTCTTATTCTTCTAACTTACCTCTGTAATTAAAGCATTAATTATCAGCTTCTCTTTCTCTTCTAAGAACATACTTTAAAATACTACATTAGAAACTCATGTTTCTATATGTAACAACTTTTGTTTCCTTGCATTCTCAATGGGTTTTGAACTTTCATTTTTTGGATATTTATATTTCTAAATGTATGAAATTTTAAGTTGGCTTTTGCTTACCTTTTAGCTTCATTATATAGTACGTAGAGACGGCTGCCTATATGTTACATTTATTTGAAATTTGTTGATATATTTTTCACGGCCTAATATATTATGATTTATTGCAAATGTGTCAAGTGTTCTTGAGAAGAATGTGTATTCTGTAATTGTTTGGTGCAGGATTTTATATGTGTACTTGTTAACTGTACATTAAAAACATATTATAGGAGAAGGCGGAAGATGGCGGAAGAGTAAGACGCGGAGATCACCTTCCTCCCCACAGATACACCAGAAATACATCTACACGTGGAACAACTCCTACAGAACACCTACTGAAGGCTGGCAGAAGACCTCAGACCTCCCAAAAGGCAAGAAACTCCCCACGTACCTGGGTAGGGCAAAAGAAAAAACAGAGACAAAAGAATAGGGACGGCACCTGCACCAGTGGGAGGGAGCTGTGAAGGAGGAAAAGTTTCCACACTCTAGGAAGCCTCTTCGCGGGCGGAGACTGCGGGAGGTGGAGGGGGGAGCTTCGAAGCCGCGGAGGAGTGCACAGCAACGGGTGCGGAGGGCAAAGCGGGGAGATTCCCGCACAGAGGATCGGTGCCGACCGGCACTCACCAGCCCGAGAGGCTTGTCTGCTCACCCGCCGGGGTGGGCGGGGCTGCGAGCTGAGGCCAGAGCGCAGGGAGAGGACTGGGGTTGGCGGCTTGAACATAGCCTGAAGGGGTTAGTGCACCACAGCTAGCCGGGAGGGAGTCCGGGGAAAAGCCTGCACCTGCAGAAGAGGCAGGAGACTTTTCCTTCCCTCTTTGTTTCCCGGGGCGTGAGGAGAGGGGTTTAAGAACGCTGCTTAAAGGAACTCCAGAGACGGGCACGAGCCGCGGCTAAAAGCGCGAACCCCAGAGACGGGCGCGAGCCGCGGCTGAAAGCGCGGACCCCAGAGACGGGCGCGAGCCGCGGCTGAAAGCGCGGACCCCAGAGACGGGCGCGAGCCGCGGCTGAAAGCGCGGACCCCAGAGGCGGGAGGGAGACGTTAAGGCTGCTGCTGCCGCCACCGAGGGGCCTGTGTGCGAGCACAGGTCACTCTCCACACCCCTCTTCCGCGGAGCCTGTGCAGCCCGCCACTGCCGGGTTCCCGGGATGCAGGGACAACTTCCCCGGGAGAGCGCACAGCGCGCCTCAGGCTGGTGCAAAGGCACGCCGGCCTTTGCCACCGCAGGCCCGCCCCGCACTCTGTGCCCCTCCGTCCCCGCCGGCCTGAGTGCGCCAGAGCCCCCAATCAGCGGCTCTTTTAACCCCATCCTGTCTGAGCAAAAAACAGACGCCCTCCAGCGATCTACACGCAGTGGCAGGGCCAAATCCAAAGCTTAGCCCTGGGAGTTGTGAGAACAAAGAAGAGAAAGGGAAATCTCTCCCAGCAGCCTCAGAAGCAGCGGATTAAAGCTCCACAATCAACTTGATGTACCCTGCATCTGTGGAATACCTGAATAGACAACCAATCATCCCAAATTAAGGAAGTGGACTTTAGGAGCAAGATCTATGATTTTTTCCCCTTTCCTCTTTTTGTGAATGTGTATGTGTATGCTTCTGTGTGAGATCTTGTCTGTATAGTCTTGCTTCCACCATTTGTCCTAGGGTTCTATCCGTCCATGTTTTTTTTTTAATTTTTTTCTTAATAATTAATTTTAATAACCTTATTATACTTTACCTTCGTTCTTTCTTTCTTTCTTTCCGTCCTTCCTTCCCTCCTTTAGACAACGAATCATCCCAAATTGAGGAGGTGGTCTCTGACAGCAAGATTTAGGATTTTTCCCCATTTACCTCTTTTAGTGAGGGTGTATGTGTATGCTTCTGTGTAAGATTTTGTCTGTATAGCTTTGCTTCCAACATTTGTCCTAAGGTTCTTTCCGTCCCTTTTTTTTTTTTTTCTAAATAAGAATTTTTTAATTCAATAACTTTATTATACTTTATTTTATTTTTACTGTATCTTCTTTCTTTCTGTCTTTTTTCCTTCTTTCCCTCCTTCCTTCCTTCCTCCCTCCCTCCCTCCCTCCTTTCTTTCCTTCTTGCCTTCTTTCCTTCTTTGCTTCTTTCTTTCTTTCTTCCTTCCTTCCTACCCTCCTTTCCTTCTTTCTTTCCTCATACTTCTACTAATTCCCTCTACTTTTTCTCCCTTTTATCCTGAGCCTGTGGATGAAAAGCTTTTGGTGCTCCAGCCAGGAGGCAGGGCTCTGCCTCTGAGGTAGGACAGCCAACTTCAGGACACTGATCAACAAGAGACCTCCCAGCTCCACATAATATCAAACGGCGAAAATCTCCCAGAGACCTCCATCTTAACACCAGCACCCAGCTTCACTCAACGACCAGCAAGCCACAGTGCTGGAAAACCTATGCCAAACAACTAGCAAAACAGGAACACAACCCCACCCATTAGCAGAGAGGCTGCCTAAAATCATAATAAGTCCACAGACACCCCAAAACACACCACCAGACGTGAACCTGCCCACTAGAGAGACAAGATCCAGCCTCATCCACCACAACACAGGCACTAGTCCCCTCCACCAGGAAGCCTACACAACCCACTGAACCAACCTTAGCCACTGGAGACAGACATCAAAAACAGGAGGAACTACAAACCTGCAGCCTGCAAAAGGAGACCCCAAACACAGTAAGATAAGCAAAATGAGAAGACAGAAAAACACACAGCAGATAAAGGAGCAAGATAAAAATGCACCAGACCTAACAAATGAAGAGGAAATAGGCAGTCTACCTGAAAGAGAATTCAGAATAATGATAGTAAGGTTGATCCGAAATCTTGGAGATAGAATGGACAATAGATTGGACAAAATGCAAGAATCAGTTAACAAGGACCTAGGAGAACTAAAGATGAAACAAGCAACGATGAACAACACAATAAATGAAATTAAAAGTACTCTAGATGGGATCAATAGCAGAATAACTGAGGCAGAAGAATGGATAAGTGACCTGGAAGATAAAATAGTGGAAATAACTACTGCAGAGCAGAATAAAGAAAAAAGAATGAAAAGAACTGAGGACAGTCTCAGAGACCTCTGGGACAACATTAAACGCACCAACATTCGAATTATAGGGGTTCCAGAAGAAGAAGAGAAAAAGAAAGGGACTGAGAAAATATTTGAAGAGATTAGAGTTGAAAACTTCCCTAATATGGGAAAGGAAATAGTTAATCAAGTCCAGGAAGCACAGAGAGTCCCATACAAGATAAATACAAGGAGAAATACGCCAAGACACATATTAATCAAACTGTCAAAAATTAAATACAAAGAAAGCATATTAAAAGCAGCAAGGGAAAAACAACAAATAACACATAAGGGAATCCCCATAAGGTTAACAGCTGATATCTCAGCAGAAACCCTACAAGCCAGAAGGGAGTGGCAGGACATACTGAAAGTGATGAAGGAGAAAAACCTGCAGCCAAGACTACTCTACCCAGCAAGGATCTCATTCAGATTTGATGGAGAAATTAAAACCTTTACAGACAAGCAAAAGCTGAGAGAGTTCAGCACCACCAAACCAGCTTTACAACAAATGCTAAAGGATCTTCTCTAGGCAAGAAACACAAGAGAAGGAAAAGACCTATAATAACGAACCCAAAACAATTTAGAAAATGGGAATAAGAACATACATATCGATAATTACCTTAAATGTAAATGGACTAAATGCTCCCACCAAAAGACACAGATTAGCTGAATGGATACAAAAACAAGACCCTTATATATGCTGTCTACAAGAGACCCACTTCAGACCTAGAGACACATACAGACTGAAAGTAAGGGGATGGAAAAAGATATTCCATGCAAATGGAAGCCAAAAGAAAGCTGGAGTAGCAATTCTCATATCAGACAAAATAGACTTTAAAATAAGGACTATTAAAAGAGACAAAGAAGGACACTACATAATGATCAAGGGATCGATCCAAGAAGAAGATATAACAATTGTAAATATTTATGCACCCAACATAGGAGCACCTCAATACATTAGGCAAATACTAACAGCCATAAAAGGGGAAATCGACAGTAACACATTCATAGTAGGGGACTTAAACACCCCACTTTCACCCATGGACAGATCATCCAAAATGAAAATAAATAAGGAAACACAAGCTTTAAATGATACATTAAACAAGATGGACTTAATTGATATTTATAGGACACTCCATCCAAAAACAACAGAATACACATTTTTCTCAAGTGCTCATGGAACATTCTCCAGGATAGATCATATCTTAGGTCACAAATCAAGCCTTGGTAAATTTAAGAAAATTGAAATTGTATCAAGTATCTTTTCTGACCACAACGCCATGAGACTAGATATCAATTACAGGAAAAGATCTGTAAAAAATACAAACACATGGAGGCTAAACAATACACTACTTAATAATGAAGAGATCACTGAAGAAATCAAAGAGGAAATCAAAAAATACCTAGAAACAAATGACAATGGAGACACAACGACCCAAAACCTGTGGGATGCAGCAAAAGCAGTTCTAAGGGGGAAGTTTATAGCAATACAAGCCCACCTTAAGAAGCAGGAAACATCTCGAATAAACAACCTAACCTTGCACCTCAAGCAATTGGAGAAAGAAGAACAAAAAAACCCCAAAGCTAGCAGAAGGAAAGAAATCATAAAAATCAGATCAGAAATAAATGAAAAAGAAATGAAGGAAACAATAGCAAAGATCAATAAAACTAAAAGCTGGTTCTTTGAGAAGATAAACAAAATAGATAAACCACTAGCCAGACTCATCAAGAAAAAAAGGGAGAAGACTCAAATCAATAGAATTAGAAATGAAAAAGGAGAGGTAACAACTGACACTGCAGAGATAAAAGAGATCATGAGAGATTACTACAAGCAACTCTATGCCAATAAAATGGACAATCTGGAAGAAATGGACAAATTCTTAGAAATGCACAACCTGCCAAGACTGAATCAGGAAGAAATAGAAAATATGAACAGACCAATCACAAGCACTGAAATTGAAACTGTGATTAAAAATCTTCCAACAAAGAAAAGCCCAGGACCAGATGGCTTCACAGGCTAATTCTATCAAACATTTAGAGAAGAGCTAACACCTATCCTTCTCAAACTCTTCCAAAATATAGCAGAGGGAGGACCACTCCCTAACTCCTTCTACGAGGCCACCATCACCTTGATACCAAAACCAGACAAGGATGTCACAAAGAAAGAAAACTACAGGCCAATATCACTGATGAACATAGATGCAAAAATCCTCAACAAAATACTAGCAAACAGAATCCAACAGCACATTAAAAGGATCATACACCATGATCAAGTGGGGTTTATTGCAGGAATGCAAGGATTCTTCAATATACGCAAATCTATCAATGTGATAAACCATATTAACAAATTGAAGGAGAAAAACCATATGATCATCTCAATAGATGCAGAGAAAGCTTTTGACAAAATTCAACACCCATTTATGATAAAAACCCTGCAGAAAGTAGGCATAGAGGGAACTTTCCTCAACATAATAAAGGCCATATATGACAAGCCCACAGCAAACATCATCCTCAATGGTGAAAAACTGAAAGCATTTCCACTAAGATCAGGAACAAGACAAGGTTGCCCACTCTCACCACTATTATTCAACATTGTTTTGGAAGTTTTAGCCACAGCAATCAGAGAAGAAAAGGAAATAAAAGGAATCCAAATTGGAAAAGAAGAAGTAAAACTGTCACTGTTTGCAGATGACATGATCCTATACATAGAGAACCCTAAAGATGCTACCAGAAAACTACTAGAGCTAATCAATGAATTTGGTAAAGTGGCAGGATACAAAATTAATGCACAGAAATCTCTGGCATTCCTATACACCAATGATGAAAAAGCTGAGAGTGAAATCAAGAAAACACTCCCATTTACCACTGCAACAAAAAGAATAAAATATCTAGGAATAAACCTACCTAAGGAGACAAAAGACCTGTATGCAGAAAATTATAAGACACCGATGAAAGAAATTAAAGATGATATAAATAGATGGAGAGATATACCATGTTCTTGGATTGGAAGAATCAACATTGTGAAAATGACTCTACTACCCAAAGCAATCTATAGATTCAATGCAATCCCTATCAAACTACCACTGGCATTTTTCACAGAACTAGAACAAAAAATTTCACAATTTGTATGGAAACACAAAAGACCCCGAATAGCCAAAGCAATCTTGAGAACGAAAGAAGGAACTGGAGGAATCAGGCTTCCTGACTTCAGACTATACTACAAAGCTACAGTCATCAAGACGGTATGGTACTGGCACAAAAACAGAAAGATAGATCAATGGAACAGGATAGAAAGCCCAGAGATAAACCCACGCACATATGGACACCTTATCTTTGATAAAGGTGGCAGTAATGTACAATGGAGAAAGGACAGCCTCTTCAATAAGTGGTGCTGGGAAAACTGGACAGGTACATGTAAAAGTATGAGATTAGATCACTCCCTAACACCATACACAAAAATAAGCTCAAAATGGATTAAAGACCTAAATGTAAGGCCAGAAACTATCAAACTCTTAGAGGAAAACATAGGCAGAACACTCTATGACATAAATCAAAGCAAGATCCTTTCTGACCCACCTCCTAGAGTAATGGAAATAAAAACAAAAATAAACAAATGGGACCTAATGAAACTTCAAAGCTTTTGCACAGCAAAGGAAACCATAAACAAGACCAAAAGACAACCCTCAGAATGGGAGAAAATATTTGCAAATGAAGCAACCGACAAAGGATTAATCTCCAAAATTTACAAGCAGCTCATGCAGCTCAAAAACAAGAAAACAAACAACCCAATCCAAAAATGGGCAGAAGACCTAAATAGACATTTCTCCAAAGAAGATATACAGACTGCCAACAAACACATGAAAGAATGCTCAACATCACTAATCATTAGAGAAATGCAAATCAAAACTACAGTGAGATATCATATCCCACCAGTCAGAATGGCCATCATCAAAAAATCTAGAAACAATAAATGCTGGAGAGGGTGTGGAGAAAAGGGAACACTCTTGCACTGCTGGTGGGAATGTGAATTGGTTCAGCCACTATGGAGAACAGTATGGAAGTTCCTTAAAAAACTACAAATAGAACTACCATATGACCCAGCAATCCCACTACTGGGCATATACCCTGAGAAAACCAAAATTCAAAAAGAGTCATGTACCAAAATGTTCATTGCAGCTCTATTTACAATAGCCCGGAGATGGAAACAACCTAAGTGCCCGTCATCGGATGAATGGATAAAGAAGATGTGGCACATATATACAATGGAATATTACTCAGCCATAAAAGAAACGAAATTGAGCTATTTGTAATGAGGTGGATAGACCTAGAGTCTGTCATACAGAGTGAAGTAAGTCAGAAAGAAAAAGACAATACCGTATGCTAACACATATATATGGAATTTAAGAAAAAAATGTCATGAAGAACCTAGGGGTAAAGCAGGATTAAAGACGCAGACCTCTTAGAGAACGGACTTGAGGTTATGGGGAGGGGGAAGGGTGAGCTGTGACAGGGCGAGAGAGAGTCATGGGCATATACACACTAACAAACGTAGTAAGGTAGATAGCTAGTGGGAAGCAGCCGCATGGCACAGGGATATTGGCTCGGTGCTTTGTGACAGCCTGGAGGGGTGGGATGGGGAGGGTGGGAGGGAGGGAGACGCAACAGGGAAGACATATGGGAACATATGTTTATGTATGACTGATTCACTTTGTTATAAAGCAGAAACTAACACACCATTGTAAAGCAATTATACCCCAATAAAGATGTTAAAAAAAAAAAAACATATTATAACTCAACTATCTCTACTTGGGATATTTGTCTTGGCAGCTCTCACAAGATAAAGATTTAGCTTCTCTTTGAACTTCTATCAATTTTTGTTTTATATATTTACCAAAGCTTTCTTGTTACATGCAGACAAGTATGAAATTGTTAATGCTTTCTGAGTAGTTGAGTTCTTCATCATTACATAGTGATTTCTACATGATGATTTTGCATTAAAATCTATTTTGTGTTAAATCAACATAACTTTATTTTGATTAACATTTTAGGGGGGTTTCCATCCATTAAATGACTTAAAGGTATTCAATGTTAGAACATTCTGGTGCCTATCTCATAAAAAGCCTGTAGTTTGATTTTGCATTTTCATCCAGACTGACCATTACAGTTTTGTGTTTTTAATCTAGCATGTTTAGTTTGTTTGCATATTGTATTATTACTGATGTTTTGCACGTAATTGTATATATTGTGTACTTTCAAGTCACCTCTCTCTTTTTTTATCCTTCTTTTATTCTCTTTTATTACCATATTATGGACTGCATAAGGTTACCCTTTCCCATGTCACTTTATTTCTTGCTATCAATTTGGATGTATATAACTTAAAAAAAATTCTTTTAGTTGGCCCTTTAATATTCTTACCTACTTATTTTTAAATTCTAGAATAAATTGGTATTTTAACCTTCTCAATACCAGATTTTAAAACATTTTAACACACCTCCCTATCCAAAATTACAAGATTTTAGTTTTGTCTTTTTACTGTCAAACACATATGATGCATTCTGTAGTCTTAGAGTTTATTGCATTAACATCAGATAAAAGTTAGATAATTTTACAAATTTCCGAATATTTAGCCTAATGTTTGATTAGAAAATATCTTAAATTAAAATTTATTTTACATTTGAACGATAATTTTCTTCTGAATTATGTACCTTTTTATGGGATGTATGCATATAGTTCTCAAATCTTATTTCCCTTTAGAATTACCTTGTAGTATCTTAGGTCATAGCATTCAAAGTTCCTGTCTTTAGATAGTGTTATTTAATTGGTCTAGGTTGTAACCTGAGCATCTGTACTTTTATAGACGACTTCCCCTCCACTCTCACTCAGGTGATTACAATAGCAGCCATGTTTAAAACAACTGGTTAACCTAAATTGTGGGCTCTTTGAAATCTGAAAAAAATGTCTTGCTATTTTTTCTATTCCTAGTACACAATACATCAGACACAGTGGTTGCATATTAGACAAATAAGAGAATAACCACATATCATAATGACATTCAGAGCTCATATAGTACCAAAGTCCAGCATGATAACAGAGTTCTTCAACTCAGGTTAAAAATTAGAAACAAAAGTAAACAAAAACAATATCCATTCACTTTTCTATTGAAGTGATTTTTTTTAAGGTTTCATTTGCTTTTTGAGAATAGGATTATTTCCATCATCATAATTTTCCATCTCCCTATTTTATCCATCATTTGAAACTGTTAGCCATTGTTAGTATTTCACAACGCACCTATTTATCTTCATTTTATAAAACCAGACTTATTTATTTGCTGATTATAACTGAACAAGTTTAAAGTTAGTGATATTTTTAAATGCAAGCAGCAGTTTTGACTTGTAGCTTATTCCACAGGACAGTGCTGAACTAAGGTTTTTTTAGAACTGCTAGATCTCTGATGAGGTAGGTAGGCTTAATTAATGCCAAATGATGCTCACACCAGGAAACAAACTTCTTGCAGTGAGGGAGGAAGCAGCACATTTAATTTGTTATTACTAAAGGAAATGTGATACTGGGACTGGATGTTGTAGAAAGCAGAAGGGCCTATCTAGCAATCTGTCAATTTAGGCTCATTTGCATTCAATAGATAATAAAGCTCTATTTAAATAAATATCAATATGAGCTATATTTTTGTTAGATTGATTGCTCTTAATTTTGGTTTCTAGCATTTTTTGAAAGTCAAATTCAATGTGGAGAGCTACAGGGGAAATGTCATTCAGTCACATCTCACTATTACTATAGATCATTCTGGATCTTCCTTGATTGCCAGTTTACATAATAAACTTTCTATTTAATCATTAATTCATATTCCTGGTTGAAGATATATTGGCACATATAATAAACAGAGTCTACATATATTTGTATGTGTGCATATAATTCTCATATATATATTTTTATTTTCTCTAGACACATTATTTTCTAACATATCTAGGAATGAAGTTTACAGAAGTATATTAATAAGACTGAAAATTTTTTCAAGGTTTCATTGTAGTTCTAAACTTTAAAAAATATATTTAACTGATTTGTTATTTGGTGCATGCAATTTTATAACTACTGTGTTTTCTTTATAAATTTTGAACTTTATCATGACCCAATGTCCTTTTATACTCCTCAGTGATTTGTATTTTAAAGTCCATATTTTCTTTTATTTGTATTTTAGTGTGCATGCCTATTGATAGGTACTGTTCCTTGGAATAACACCTGTAGAAAGAAGGTGAGAAGACACTGTTGTATACATCTTTTAGCATGTTTATAATTGTTGCTTTGAAATTATTGTCTGATAACTCCAACATCTGTGTCACCTCAGATGGTCTTTGCTTTTGATAATTAATCCCATTTTTCTTATTTTCCATATGTAGGCTCATTCTGGATTGTATCTTGGACATCGCGAGTATTATATTGTAGAGGATCTGTACTGCTATATGACTCTGAAGAGTGTGGGGTTATTGATGTTCTTGTTGTTGTTATAATAAACACTTAATTTTGTTGCATTCAAACTGCAGTTAATTGAGATTTAGATGTGGTTGTTAGAATTATTTTTAAAAAGTAGGAATCCACATGGGAAGAGCTAAGAGGTCTCTATTTCTCTGAACTTGGCATGCAGAGGCAGGCTTCCTGTGGAACCTCTGTTGATGGTTTCCTGTTAGCACACATAAAGAAAGGCTCCTTACTCTCCAGGCTCCCTGTACTCTTTGAGGTAGGTAAGACTCAGCCTACATAAACAGCTTCTTTTGCTTTTAGAAATCAGAGTGTACTTAAACTCAATGAATCAAAAGAAGCTAATTTCTGCAATGATCCCTTTAACCATAGATCTCTGAAGCCAAACTCTGCCACTTTCCTCAAACCTACACTCTAATTCACTTCTCTTGATATTTTAACAGGTAATGAGGGAGACAGCCTTGTTTTGTCTGCCAGTTTTATGTGCCAGGATCATAAGAGTGGCCCAGTTCATTACACAATGCTGCTGTGTGGATCCAAGAAATCTTTTGGCTTTGAAGAGGCAACTAACTTGAAGCTGGGCATGGTAAAAACTGAACCATATTCAGATCAGCATGATTTTAGAACACCCAGATTTTGCCTATATTCTCTACCTTGGCTAAATGTCCTGCTGTAGTTGACCAGTTTTAACTTGCGTCTTCCAGTTTTTGGTTATACAGACCAGGCTGTACCCTGGTTTTTGTCCTAACACACCACAACTTACTCCACTGTATCTGATATTAGGTTCCTTAATAAATACAAGTAAAACATTTCTGGTCTATTATACACAGAGAAAAACTATAAAGATTTTATAATATAGCTGATATGCATATACGGCAATACGTTTTAAGTATACAAATTAGTAACAGTTTTCAAAAAATTATAAAATTAATATTCATTATTCAAGGGATGTGACTATGGCTTTGTATGTCTTCCAATAAATTGCTACTCAAAACGTAGTCCACTAATCAGAGCCAGTCTGAGAACTATTAGCTGGTCTGTCACAAGGTAAGTGCAGACGTCAAGAGTGTTAATACACTTCTATAGAAATGTGTTGAAGCAACTCTTATCTGAGAAATGTAAAAATAATTAAAAATGACCTTGCATTTTTATGTCTTTGTTTCTCTATTTTCTAATAGTCTCTTTTTATTATATTTTGTGGCGTCATTTGTCTGCAATTGATTGGAAATTTAAAAATTATATATCATATTCTTTAACCAAAGACAAATTATCTTTAACACTGCCTTAGCAACTAAGGATATGGCTGTAAGTGTAAGTATATTGATAAAAGCATGCCTGTACCTGGTAGAGAATAACTCAGGAACTTCAGTCAAGGAAAGAATTTGAGACAACAGAGTTTAAGAGGATCATTGCAGTGTCAAAGTGAGGAATGCCTAAGGACAAGAAAAGATACTGCAAAACTTAGTGTATGAGGTGGAAACTGAGAACCTGTTTCAAGATGACAGTGGGGTAGGAAGAGTAGAAATAAGACTTGAGGGATCTTGATAAAAAACATCAGTAGGGCTGGATACATTTTCTCAAAGGGTATTGTTATACTGTCAAATAAATCCAATAATACAAAGGATTTTCCTGTGGGACATAATGAACTTTGTGACAGCTTTGGAGTCACAAGGCTTCAAAGAAATAAAATGAGTAACATTCTACATGTATATTATGTCTAAAGACCCGTAATCTCAAGAGTATAGTACTTTAGGATTGTTATTTATTTATGTGTTTATTTTAGGCCATGCCATGGGGCATGCAGGATCTTAGCTCCCAGACCAGAGATTGAACCTGGGCCCCCTGCACTGGGAGCGATAAATCTTAACCACTGGACGGCCAGGGAAATCACTGGGATTCTTAAAATGTACAAATTTGCTCTTATTATAAAGTTTTTCATGGAAAAAAAATTTTGACTACAAATTTAATAAGACATTTCTAACTTGAATATAATTTTAAGAGAAAAAATAGTGACGAAAAAATATTTGTTTTATGTGTGATGGAAAAAACTGATGGAGGGGTGATTGTACAGAAATGTCAATGTCAGTCTTTACTTTCTTCTATTTATAACAACTCACAAATAATTATGAAACCTATGAAATATTTTAGGAACATATTTTATATATCTAATCAAGCTGATTTTTAAAGTAAATGCAACGAAAACATTTACCAACAGTGATTATCTTTCTCACAGTCTGTTAGTAAAAGTTTAGCACAGATAAATTCCAAAGATGATTAAGTTCAGAACAAATAAATATCTCAAAATCTAAATTAATGCAACTATTCCAATACAGTCAGAGGATATGAGATAATTATTCTTACAAGTAGCATTTATTAATTAATTTATTTGAGAACCTCTGCAAGTTTTTTTTACTTTATTTTACTTATTTTTTTAACATCTTTATTGGAGTATAATTGCTTTAAAATAGTGTGTTAGTTTCTGCTGTATAACAAAGTGAATGAGCTTTACCTATACATATATCCCCATATCCCCTCCCTCTTGCGTCTCCCTCACACCGTCCCTATCCCACCCCCCTAGGTGGACACAAAACACCAAGCTGATCTCCCTGTGCTACGTGGCTGCTTCCCATTATCTATTTTATATTTGGTAGTGTATATATGTCCATGCCATTCTCTCACTTCGTCTCAGCTTACTCTTCCACCTCCCTGTGTCTTCAAGTCCATTCTCTACGTCTGCATCTTTATTCCTGTCCTGCCCCTAGGCTCTTCAGAACTTTCTTATTTATTTTTTTTAGATTCCATATATATGTGTTAGCATATGGTATTTGTTTTTCTCTATCTGATTTACTTCACTCTGTATGACATTCTCCAGGTCCATCCATCTCACTACAAATAACTCAATTTCATTTCTATTTATGACTGAGTAATATTACATAGTGTTTATGTGCCACATCTTCTTTATCCACTCATCTGTCAATG
The DNA here is from genome assembly GCF_949774975.1 of Lagenorhynchus albirostris. Taxonomy (NCBI): domain Eukaryota; kingdom Metazoa; phylum Chordata; class Mammalia; order Artiodactyla; family Delphinidae; genus Lagenorhynchus; species Lagenorhynchus albirostris. Next base: position 61,093,079 of record NC_083101.1, on the reverse strand, counting down.
GACACAGGCTGCTTCCATGTCCTGGCTATTGTAAATAAAGCTGCAATGAACATTGTGATACATATCTCTATTTGAATTATGATTTTCTCAGGGTATATGCCAAGGTAGTGGGACTGCTGGGTCGTACGGTAGTTCTATTTTTAGCTTTTAAGGAACCTCCATACTGTTCTCCATAGTGGCTGTATCAATTTACATTCCCACCAACAGTGCAAGAGGGTTCCCTTTTCTCCACACCCTCTCCACCATTTATTGTTTGTAGGTTTTTGGAAGATGGCCATTCTGACTGGTGTGAGGTGATATCTCATTTTAGTTTTGATTTGCAGTTCTCTAATGATTAGTGATGTTGAGCATCCTTTTGTGTGTTTGTTGGCAATCTGTATATCTTCTTTGGAGAAATGTCTATTTAGATCTACTGGCCATTTTTGGATTGGGTTTTTTGTTTTTTTGATATTGAGCTGCATGACCTGCTTGTATATCTTGGAGATTAATATTTTGTCAGTTGCTTCATTTGCAAATATTTTCTCCCATTCTGAGGGTTTTCTTTTCATCTTGTTTATGGCTTCTTGGCTGCACAAAAGCTTTTAAGTTTCATTAGGTCCCATTTGTTTATTTTTGTTTTTATTTCCATTTCTCTAGGAGATGTGTCAAAAAGGATCTTGCTGTGATTTATGTCATAGAGTGTTCTGGCTATGTTTTCCTCTAAGAGTTTTATACTGTCTGGCATTACATTAAGTTCTTTAATCCATTTTGAGTTTTTTTGTGTATATGGTGTAGGGAGTGTTCTAATTTCATACTTTCGCATGTAGCTGTCCAGGTTTCCCAGCACCACTTATTGAAGAAGCTGTCTTTTCTCCATTGTATATTCTTTCCTATTTTATCAAAGATAAGGTGACCATATATGTGTGGGCTTATCTCTGGGCTTTCTATCCTGTTCCATTGACCTATATTTCTGTTTTTGTGCCAGTACCATACTGTCTTGATTACTGTAGCTTTGTAATATAGTCTGAAGTCAGAAAGCCTGATTCCTCCAGCTCCAATCATCTTATTCAAGATTGCTTTGGCTATTCAGGGTCTTTTGTGTTTCCATAAAATTTGTGAAATTTTTTCTTCTAGTTCTGTGTGAAATGCCACTGGTAGATTGATAGGGATTGCATTGAATCTGTAGATTGCTTTGGGTAGTAGAGTCATTTTCACAATGTTGATTCTTCCAATCCAAGAACATGGTATTACCTCTCCATCTCTTTGTATTATCTTTAATTTCTTTCATCAGTGTCTTATAGTTTTCTGCATACAGGTCTTTTGTCTCCTTAGGTAGGTTTATTCCTAGCTATTTTATGCTTCTTCTTGCAGTGGTAAATGGGAGTATTTCCTTAATTTCTCTCTCAGATTTTTCATCACTAGTGTATAGGAATGTGAGATATTTCTGTGCATTAATTTTGTATCCTGCTGCTTTACCAAATTCATTGATTAGCTCTAGTAGTTTTCTAATAGCATCTTTAGGATTCTCTATGTATAGTATCATGTCATCCACAAACAGTGACAGTCTTAATTCTTCTTTTCTGATTTGGATTCCTTTTATTTCTTTTTCTTCTCTGATGGCTGTGGATAAAACTTCCAAAACTATGTTGAATAACAGAGGTAAGAGTGAGCAACCTTGTCTTATTCCTTATCTTCGTGGAAATGATTACAGTTTTTCACCATTATGAATGATGTTGGCCGTGGGTTTGTTATATATGGCCTTTATTATGTTGAGGTAAGTTCCCTCTAGGCCTACTTTCTGCAGGGTTTTTATCATAAATGGGTGTTGAATTTTGTCAAAAACTTTTTTGTGAATCTATTGAAATGATCATATGGTATTTATCCTTCAATTTGTTAATATGGTTGATGACATTGATTTGCGTATATTAAAGAATCCTTGCATTCCTGGGATAAACCTCACTTGATCATGGTGTATGATCCTTTTAATGTGATGTTGGATTCTGTTTGCTAGTATTTTGTGAGGATTTTTGCATCTATGTTCATCAGTGATATTGGCCCCTAGTTTTCTTTTTTTGTGACATCTTCCTAATTTGAAAACCATGTATTTTATAAGGGGTCAAAATCCAAAATATATAAAGAGCTCATACAACTCAATAACAAAAATCAAACAATCTGATTGTTTTTTCCAAAGAAGACATACACATGGCCAACAGGTACATGAAAAGATGTTCAACGTGACTAATGATCGAGGCAATACAAGTCATAACCATAGTGAGATATCTCCTCATATCTGTTAGAATGGCTATCATAAATAAGGCAAGAGATAACAAGTGTTGGTAAGTATGAAGAGAGAAAATACCCTTGTGCACTGTTGGTGGGACTGTAAACTGGTACAACCATAGAGGAAAACAATATGGAGGTTCCTCAAACAATTAAAAACAACTATGATATTATCCAGCAATTTCACTTCCGGAGGTATATCCAAAGGAAATGAAAATAGGATATTAAAGAGATACCTGCACCCTCCTGTTTACTGCAGTGTTACAATAGCCAATATATGGAAACAACCTGTCTGTGAATGGACGAATGGATAAAGAAGATGTGGGAAAAAAATATATATATATACAATGGAATATTATTCAGCCATGAGAAAGAAGAAAATCCTGCCACCTGCAACAACCTGGATAGGTGGTGATGGCATTATGCTAAGTGAAAGAGAGAGAAAATGACAAATAATGTATGATATCACTTATACATAAACACTTAGAGACAGAGAGTAAATAGTGGTTAGCAGTGGATGAGAGGTGGGAGAAATGAGAAGATGTTGGTCAAATGCTGCAAAATTCCAGTTAAAAAATGTTTTAATCATCTAATGCACAGCACTGTTATTATCAATTCTGTATTATGTACGTGAAAGTTGCTAAGAGAATAAATCTTAAATGTTCTTACTACAAAAAAAGAAATGGTAATTATGTGACATGATGGATGTTTTAGTTAACACCATGGAGGTAATCATTTTGCAATATATAATCGTATCAAATCAGCAAGGTGTACGCTTTAAACTTAAACTTTGATTTATATGTTAAATATAAACCAGTAAAGCTGGAAGAATTTTTTTTGCCATCCTGATGATTTTTCCTTGGGTCAATAAAGAATTTTGAAATAAAAAAAGAGAGGGAGAGGTCAAATACTTGGAGAAGACTTGTTCTTTCTTGACTGAGGATCCCTAAATGGATTATAAACTATGAGAAAAAAAAGACAAAGAAAAAAGGAAAGTAGCGTTCTTTATTTGGTACAATTCTAAATACATTCAATTATTTATAGTATCTGCTGTAATCATATTGCTGTGCTAGGGGAGGGATATATTGCAAAACTTAACACTTAATTAAATAATTTATGTGTACTTTATAATTATTTATTTTGTACTTATTGTATGAGAGGTGTTATGTGAGGTAGAGAGACGAAAAAAATGAAAGTGAATCAGACACGAACATTGCCCCTAAGGACTTTAAAAAATGGTATAGGTTTCTCAAGCAAATGCAACTGGAGAAACTAGGAGAGAAAGCTTACTACTTGATTTAATATTCCTAGGTGCTAGCAGTTGTCTTCCCTGCCTGATATGATCCCCATTAGCCCATTGTCTTAAGCAGTTCAGTCAATGGAGAAAACTAGTCAACACTGCACCTTAGAGATGGGCAGAATTATTCAAGGTTAATTCATAATATAGGTCAAACCTTATACAAGTTATTCAGAAGTTATTACATTTCTGATAAAAGATAATACGGAACGATTTTATACCAATATATAAAATAATGTATACCAATAATTACAGTCCCTCTCTAGTTAAGAACACAACAACTCTACCCTTTTACTCTCCCCTTTTATGTTATTGATGTCACAATTTACCTATTTATATGTTATATATTCCTTAAATTATAGTAGCTATAGTTATTTTTAGTACTCTTTTCCTTTAACCGTGATAGTGCAGTTAAGTGGTTAAGTTATTTAATGGGAAAAGGAAAGAATGTTCAAAAATAGTAATGGTAAAGTTAGATATACACAAGCAAAAGAATGAAGTATGGACCCTACCCTATACCATATACAAAAAAAAAATTCAAAATGAAATGCATAACTAAATTTAAGAGCTAAAGCTATGTAACTCTTAGAAGAAAACAGAGGAGCAAATATTCACAGCCTTGGATTTAGCAGTGGTTTCTTAAATATGATCCCAACAGCACAGTCAACAAAACAAAACAGATAAATTGTACACAATGAAAAGTAAAGAGTGGATAATGATGTTCCTAAATTAAGATTACACAATGTAAATTGGCATAAATTTTAGGTAAACAGAATCTTTACATACTAACACTAAAGACAGTAGCCTTTGCTTGTACAAAACATTGAACATTATCTGCTTTTTGTGTTTAGGTTTTTTATTTGAAAAATATATACACTTCTTTAGGATCATTCTAGATTTAGACAATCCAACAGTTCTTTCCCCCAGATCTTACACTTAGATGCCTAAAACTTTGTACCCTTTATTGTTATGTGTTCTAGAGGGCATGAAGTATACCTGACTACTCCTGTTGCAATCTGTGCCTTTCTGTTCTTTAAAGTATTTATGTGGCTCCTTGAGAGATTCTGCCTATCTATAGCAACAAATTATTAAACTCTCTTTTGTATGTAATACTTGAAAATAATAGTGTTTATTCCATGATTAGCAAGCTGAGAAGAGACAGAGGGTATTAAAAAAATGATCATTTTAATACTTTTTCCAGCGTTAACTGCTCTTTTCCTCAACATTAGTGACAGATTAACAAGGATTAGAAAATGAGCACATTGGTTCTCAGAATATGGTGAATGACAAGGGGATGCTCTCAGAACTATGCAAAATAATCTTTACATGAATTTCATCCTTGAAAAATGGCAAGTTTGAGGGATCCATAGCTATTAACTAACTGTTTTAAAAATTAGAAGCATAATCTGCAGAGGAATTAGAAAAAGTCACTTAGAAAGGCTGATTGGCAGTTATGAATATATGTGGAACACACAATGCTTTGGCATCCGTTTAGGAGTAGATTCCTCACTTGGCATCCAGACCTTCCATTGTCAAGCATGCCCGATATTGTAAATCTCCATTTGTGAGCATGGCCATTCAAAGAGGCTGAAATATGAAAATGACTTGCAAATCACCATTTGGGGCCTACATTGCAAAAGAATTAAAACGATAAACATGGCAACATTAGTATTTTCTGTCTGATTGTGTTGGTTTTAAAAAAATATGTTTAATGTGGACATGTAGACAATATATAAAAGATTAAGCTGTGAATGAATCCTGATTACAGATACTTTTTAGTAAAGGAGACAAATCATATTCATGTTGCTCAGAGACATGTTATAATTTTCTGTAGGATATTAATTTGCAAATCAGTGGGCCACATTAATTGTATAGTGAAGTGATCCTCAGGATCACTGCTGTACTAATAGTGAGGGATAGTAGGTTGGGGGAGGGGGGCGGTGCGGAGAGAGAGAGAAAGAGAAACAGGGAGGCATTTGAATAAATAAATCCAGTATAACCATCCCACCCATCATTTTAGGAAATACATTTTGTAAATTCTGGCCATTTAGTCCCAGTATTCACAGATTGTCTTGTTTAACTTAATTTTCATTAATTGGTTCATCAACATTTGCTACTTCCATTTTATATCATGATGTTATGTAAAACAATATGCATCGAAGGCCCTACTTTAATTATGCTTATTCAGATATGAGATCAGATAGGTATGAGGCCTCCACTTAATTATTCCTTTCTTATTGAATCGAGTAAGGTAATTTTGATTATAAATGAAAGATTGACAAACTAATCACTGCTTGTAAAAAACGTTTATGTTATATAAAAATATCTACATGATTCTACAGATTGTTCCTCACACCATATTATTCTTGAGGGCCTCATTTTCACAGTAAGCCCTTTCATACATTAAGTACTGTGTTAGGCTCATGACTGCATAGCTTCAAATGTCACATCTTCACATGTCTATGTTCTAAATTGGAAGGAAGACGATAGAGCTAAAAGTTTTGTTTGGTTTGTTTTCTCCTCCCTTATATTGTCAGTCTTTTTTATTGGAGGGAATGTCATCTGAAAAAAAAAAACAGAATAGACTTTTCCTTTTGACTCAGTGGCCAGAATTAATCTGATCACTGGCAAAATATATGTGTTGGGGAGGAGGCAGGCGTGTAGGTAACTCTTCGTTCCTGAAGAATATTTACCAGTCCCAACAAATCTAGCATGACATTTGTCTATCTTTCCAACATTTCACACAATTGTAACATCCAATGGAGAAAACTTGAATTCTTCAAATTTGGGGCCATACTTTATTCATTGTTTTATCTCTAACACCTAGCATAGTTCCACCTTATAAACTATAAGCATAAATGTGTGTGTGTGTATATACACACATATACAAGATAAACAGAAACAGGTGTGTGTGTATATACATGGAGATACATTAAAAATAAACATGTGTGTTCCATGTTTGTTGTTATTCTTCAGTATTACGTTGGCTAAATTAGGCCTTCTCCCATTCTATACAAAAGTTAAGATCAATTTGTCAGTATGTACAAAATAACTTGGTGAGATTTTCATTGGGAAGAATAGGTTACTTTTTATTATGTGAAGCCTATGAAATTGATGGTACTAGATGGACAAAAACAATAATGTCATCGGGTTCAATCTGACGGAATCTAAAAGTTTCTAAACCCTGAGATACAACTTGTGTAATCAGTACATTTAAAATGGAAATTGAAGCAAAGGAATACAGTGACCTGTAGAAGACTGTAAAATAATCAGTAGTAGAACTCAGACTTGAACCTAATCTAGTCACTGTTAATTCAGTACATTTACAAAATCAATCTTCTCAACCACCAATCCATCTAGTTATTCAACAGAAAAGTTTGATTGCTTATCTCTTATTAAATTTTGATACCTTAGAGTTGCAGTGATAAATAAAAACTTCTCTGTCCATATGATTCAATATAATATTCTAAGTAATATGCTTAATACATTACTCTTTAAAAAGAAGGCACTTAATAGATTTCTGTCTAGTGAGAGATTCTCACTAGAGAATCTAGTCTGTCCAGTGAGAGATTACACTCACTCTTTTCCTTTATTAAAAAATATTGATAATTTTGGAAAAAATGTATATTAAAAACGTAAAGTCCCCATTCATATTTGGTTTACAGTGTCACTCTTATGAACATCAGTAATCTAACATTTAGGAAAAATAACAGTAAATTCTTCATCCAATTTTATAAATGCCACATTTTCCCATTTTAGATTTAGGTATTTTAGATTTTCTTTTATTTTACTTATTTATTTATTTATTTATTTTAACATCTTTATTGGAGTATCATTGCTTTACAATGGTGTGTTAGTTTCTGCTTTATAACAATGTGAATCAGTTATACATATACATATGTTCCCACATCTCTTCCCTCTTGCTTCTCCCTCCCTCCCACCCTCCCTGTCCCACCCCTCTAGGTGGTCACAAAGCACCGAGCTGATCTCCCTGTGCTATGTGGCTGCTTCCCACTAGCTATCTATTTTACATTGTATATATGTCCATGCCACTCTCTCACTTTATCACAGCTTACCCCTCCCCATCCCCATATCCTCAAGTCCATTATCTAGTAGGTCTGTGTCTTTATTCCCATCTTGCCCCTAGGTTCTTCATGACCTTTTTTTCCCCTTAGATTCCATATATATGTGTTAGAATACAGTATTTGTTTTTCCCTTGCTGACTTACTTCACTCTGTATGACAGTCTCTAGGTCCATCCACCTCACTACAAATAACTCAATTACATTTCTTTTTATGGCTGAGTAATATTCCATTGTATATATGTGCCACATCTTCTTTATCCATTTATCTGTTGATGGACACTTAGGTTGCTTCCATGTCCTGGCTATTGTAAATAGAGCTGCAAGGAACATTTTGGTACATGACTCTTTTTTTGTTGTTGTTGTTGTGTGGTACGTGGGCCTCTCACTGTTGTGGTCTCTCCCATTGCGGAGCACAGGCTCCGGACGCGCAGGCTCAGTGGCCATGGCTCACGGGCCCAGCCGCTCCATGGCATGTGGGATCCTCCCGGACTGGGGTATGAACCTGTGTCCCCTGCATCGGCAGACAGACTCTCAACCACTGCACCACCAGGGAACCCCCCATGACTCTTGTTGAATTATGGTTTTCTCAGGGTATATGCCCAGTAGTGGGATTGCTGGGTCGTATGGCAGTTCTATGTTTAGTTTTTTAAGGAACCTGCATACTGTTTTCCATAGTGGCTGTATCAATTTACATTCCCACCAACAGTGCAAGAGGGTTCCCTTTTCTCCACACCCTCTCCAACATTTATTGTTTGTAGATTTTTGATGATGGCCATTCTGACTCTTGTGAGATGATACCTCATTGTAGTTTTGATTTGCATTTCTCTATTGATTAATGATGTTGAGCATTCTTTCATGTGTTTGTTGGCAATCTGTATATCTTCTTTGGAGAAATGTCTATTTAGGTCTTCTGACCATTTTTGGACTGGGTTGTTTGTTTTTTGATATTGAGGTGCATGAGCTGCTTGTAAATTTTAGAGATTAATCCTTTGTCAGTTGCTTCATTTGCAAATATTTTCTCCCATTCTGAGGGTTTTCTTTTCGTCTTGTTTATGGCTTCCTTTGCTGTGCAAAAGCTTTGAAGTTTCATTAGGTCCCATTTGTTTATTTTTGTTTTTATTTCCATTTCTCTAGGAGGTGGCTCAAAAAGGATCTTGCTGTGATTTATGTCATAGAGTGGTCTGCCTATGTTTTCCTCTAAGAGTTTGATGGTGTCTGGCCTTTCATTTAGGTCTTTAATCCATTTTGAGTTTGTTTTTGTGTACGGTGTTAGGGATTGTTTTAATTTCATTCTTTTACATGTAGCTGTCCAGTTTTCCCAGCACCACTTATTGAAGAGGCTCTCTTTTCTCCACTGTATATTGTTGCCTCCTTTATCAAGGATAAAGTGACCATATTTGCATACTCCAGGCTTTCTTTTGATTTCCATTTGCATGGAATATCTTTTTCCATCTCCTCCCTTTCAGTCTTTATGTGTATCAGGTCTGAATTGGTTCTCTTGTTGACAGCATATATACTGGTTTTGTTTTGTATCCATTCAGCCTGTCTGTGTCTTTTGGTTGCAGCATTTAATCCATTTACATTTAAGGTAATTATCAATATGTATGTTCCTTTTACCATTTTCTTAATTGTTTTGGGTTTTTTATTGTAGGTCTTTTCCTTCTCTTGTGTTTGCTGTCTAGAGAAGTTCCTTTAGCATTTGTTGTAGAGCTGGTTTGGTGGTGCTGAATTCTCTTAGCTTTTCGTTGTCTGTAGAGGTTTTAACTTCTCTGTCGAGTCTGAATGAGATCCTTGCTGGGTAGAGTAATCTTGGTTGTAGGTTTTTCCCTATCATCACTTTAAATATGTTCTTCCACACCCTGCAAGTTTGCAGTTTCTGGTGAAAGATAAGCTGTTAACCTTATGGGGATTCCCTTGTATGTTATTTGTTGCTTTTCCCTTGCTGCATTTAATATATTTTTTAATTTAATTTTTGATAGTTTGATTAATATGTCTTGGCATGTTTCTCCTTGGATTTTTCCTATATGGGACTCTCTGCGCTTCCTGGGCATGATTGACTATTTCTTTTCCCATGTTAGGGAAGTTTTCAACTATAATCTATTCAAATATTTTCTCAGTCCCTTTCTTTTTCTCTTCTTCTGCTGGGATCCCTATAATTTGAATGTTGGTGTGTTTAATATTGTCCCAGAAGTCTCTGAGACTGTCCTCAATTCTTTTCTTTCTTTTTTCTGTACTCTGCTCTGTGGTAGTTATTTCCACTATTTTATCTTTCACATCACTTATCTTCTGCCTCAGTTATTCTGCTATTGATTCCTTCTAGAGAATTTTTAATTTAATTTATTGTGTTGTTCATCATTGTTTGTTTGCTCTTTAGTTCTTCTAGGTCTTGTTAAACCTTTTTTTTCTCCATTCTATTTCCAAGATTTTGGATCATCTTTACTACCATTACTCTGAATTCTTTTTCAGGTAGACTGCCTATTTTCTCTTCATTTGTTTGGTCTGGTAGGTTTTTACCTTGTTCCTTCATCTGCTGTGTATTTCTCTGTCTTCTCTTTTTGCTTAACTTACAGTTTTTGTGGTCTCCTTTTCATAGGCTGCAGGTTCTTAGTTTCTGTTTTTATTGGTGTCTGCCCCCAGTGGGTAAGTTTGTTTCAGTGAGTTGTGTAGGCTTCCTGGTGGAGGGGACTGGTGTCTGTGTTCTGGTAGATGAGGTGGGATCTTGTCTTTCTGGTGGGTAGGACCATGTCCGTTGGTGTGTTTTGGGGTGTCTGTGAACTTATTATGATTTTAGGCAGCCTCTCTGCTAATGGGTGGGGTTGTGTTCCTGTCTTGATAGTTGTTTGGCATAGTGTGTCCAGCAGTGGAGCTTGCAGCTCGTTGAGTGGAGCTGGGTCTTAGCGTTGAGACGGAGGTCTCTGGGAGACCTCTCACTGATTGACATTACGTGTGGCCTGGAAGGCTCTGGTGGACCAATGTCCTGAACTCGGCTCTCCCACCTCAGAGGCTCAGACCTGACACCCAGCTGGAGCACCAAGACCCTGTCAGCCACACAGCTCAGAACAAAGGGAGGAAAAAGAAAAGTAATAAAATAAAATATAAGTTATTAAAATAAAAAATTATTAAAATAAAAGAAATTAAAAAGTAATAAAAGAAAGAAGACAGCATCCAAACCAATAAACAAGTCTACCAATGATAACAAGTGCTAAAAATTATACTAATAAAAAAAAACAGACAGAACCCTAGGACAAATGGTAAAAGCAAATCTATAGAGACAAAATCATGCAAAGAAGCATACACATACACACTGACAAAAAGAGAAAAAGGAAAAAATATATATATTAAAAAAAGGAAGAGAGCAACCAAATCAATAAAAAAATCTACCAATGTTAATAAGCTCTAAATACTAAACTAAGATAAACATAAAACCAGAAACACATTAGATGCAGAAAGCAAACCCCAAGTCTACAGTTGCTCCCAAAGTCTACTGCCTCAATTTTGGGATGATTCTTTGTCTGTTCAGGTATTCCGGAGATGCAGCTCACATCAAGTTGTTTGTGGAGATTTAATCCCCTGCTCCTGAGGCTGCACAGAGAAATTTCCCTCTCTCTTCTTTGTTCGCACACCTCCTGGGGTTCAGCTTTGGATTTGGCCCAGCCTCTGCATGTAGGTTGCCCTCTGGTGTCTTTTGGGATGTCTGAGGTCTTCTGCCAGCGTTCAGTAGGTGTTCTGTAGGAGTTGTTCCACATGCAGATGCATTTTTGATGTATTTGTGGGGAGGAATTTGATCTCCACGTCTTACTCCTCCACCATCTTGAAGGTCCCCTTCTGCAAGTTTTTAAGCTAAGGGTCACCTAAGTAAAATTCTTCAGTGGATATGTTGCAAGTCAGAATCAATTGCATTATTTATTTCTACGTCCTTCTATAAAGAATGAAAAATGACTGGAACTTGATTAGGATAAATAGAAATATGTTGTAGTGATTCCAGGTATTTTCATAAACAAATTTATTATTGAATAATTTCATTCCTAGCTGAAACAGAGATTTTAAGACATAAGGAGGATGTTTTTGTAAAAAAAATGGATATAAAGAAAATGATAGCAATAGACACACAGTCTGAATTATGCATTAACTCTTTGGGTTCATTGTTTACATAGGGTATTTTATTTCTGACTTTTATATAGTCTAACGTATTAAGGTAAATTATATGGAATTATGCCAGATTTAATTAAATGGAGATTCTGTTACTATGTGAGTGTGTGTGTATATTTGTGTGTTTGTCCAATATCATATTTTTATGCATACTGAGCATGTCAGTGAATATCCTTAATACCTTAAGCCCAGTTTGGATGACATATGCCTTTAATGTAGAATGTAGTTACAGCCAGTTTTCATAGTTTTGACCCCTAACAAAAAATAAATATATAAAAGAGCACAGCTTTAGTAATTCATTTAAACTCATTTCTTCATGTAAATTAATCTATCTATATAAGGTTCAAATATATTTGGTACCTAGATAACTGTTCTCTCAATTTTATAGCCCCTTGCTGCCTCTTACTGCCCAAATTCCTCAGTAGGCACCATTTCCATCCATTTGAAATGTTCTGTTAATACTGAATCCCCAAAGGGGACTGGTCAGTCTCTCTTCTCCCAGGAAGCTCCTTACTCCTCCACTAATTTACACACAATGAACTGCATGGAAAAGTTTTGGAAGAGACTGTCTTTGAAAGGGTGTATACAGCAATTTGTGATACCTTTCCACTCTTACAAAACAATGTATTTTACTTTTCGTACACTTATATTACTTATAGGAGCCTAAAATGGGTTCTACTACAAAGAAGCTGCCTGAGTGTCTAATCTTCTACATGTAAGATGTTTTTAAAAGTTGGTGGCAATCAAAAAGTAAAGCATTTTTCAGTGAATAAATGAAATTTAAAACTTTAATTTCCCTCTTATCAGAACACCTAGCTACATCTTACTTCTCCACAGAGTCAAATTTAGAAGAATGGGTTTAAGGTTCAAATATAAATTACACCAATTTCAGATTATTAAGTTTTGGTTTTTAGGCTTGATCTATCTTTTAATTCCAATGATGAAAAATGACCCTCATCAATGAAAAGCCCTAGATATTCAGGTAGGTGTATGTTTCTGTGTGGTGCAGCAGGAAGGGGGTCACAGAGGGGATATGATTAAGAGGAACCTATGTGGGTCAGTTTACATTGTTCAATATATAATAATATTTGATTTTTGCTCTGTATACTGGTGTAATTTGCTTGTGGTAGAGTAGTTTCTGACATAGTACCTCTAAAATTATTGGGTTACTGTCAACAAATTTCTATTTTCTTTTATCTGTGTAATATCTAAATCTGTGTATTCTGGTCTACAGAGGAGAGGAGGTTAACACCAGTAACATCTATTCTGTAAATAAATCCCTGCCAAAAAATTAAGGAACCATTGTGTGATATCTTATATAGTTACCCAAATTGCATAAAAGCAACAAAGAAACAAACCTAAAATCACCAAAGGTAAAAAAAAAAAAAAAAGGTAAACTATTGGAATTTTTACATTTTAATTGCCAACACAATAAAGTTAAAGAAACATTCTCTCTGACACAAGCAACAGTGCCCTTTGTTCTCAGCAGAATGTGAAAATTTGCTATTTATGCTATACATGAATAAAACAGATTGCTAGCCTTCACAGAATTACACTTGGGACAAGCTTTGAATCAAAATGTTTTTACCTTTTTTCTTCCTTTTTTTTAAAAAAATAGCAACTATCCCAGCAATTTTGATATTAATTCATTTGTATGGTCCCTGTCTACAACATGCTATGTGTGGTTTATTTTGCTTATCTTATCTTGGTACCTTATTGTTATTATGGCAGTTTGTCCTTTTCTCTTATTTGCCATAAACAGATAATCATTCCTTTATCCTTAGGTATTACGTTTTTCTAACATATGTTAGGGCCTTGTTTTGGTCCTATTACTTAAGATACTCACACTCTTCACAGTTGAATGTTTTGCAGTAGTGGCTGATATAATTTTTCCAGTAAGAGACAAAACTTTCTGGACTTCTTCCTTAGTACTTGGGCATTAACAACCTCTCTAAGACCATATGGTGCAGATGGCCATCCCACTTCATCTGGTACCTTTCCAAATTCAGTTCAAATTTAATTCCAAATTATTCAAAGTCAACTTATTCCAAGAAGTTAATCTGCCTTCTTTTTAGTAACAACTGGTGTGTGGCTATAGATAAATTTAGAAATGTGATTATTAAGTGGACCAAAAAATGCATACATTTGTTCTCTCTGAAGTAATATATTAATATTTTCTAAACTATCATGTGTGGAAGCTATTACAATGTGAAGGTGTTTGTTTTTTTTCCTTTTTATGAAGTAACGTTTATTACCACAAACTAAAACCATACGGTTTTACATCAAAAGCAAATCTTTAATAATAATATATAAAATAATACTGGATAAAGCCCACAGTAAAAAATGACTTGTTGTGAAACATTTTAATACGGGAAAAATACTTAACGGAGGAAATTCAAAGATAAAATAAAGCATATTCTCTTTCCATTCAGATTTTGACAAACAACTAAACTACCATTATCTTTAATAAATTACTAATAAAAAATAAATATTTCTATATGATTAAATCCCTAAACAGTTAATGAAATTTGAATATTTAAGAGATATCATTTAAACACCTAGTATGTTCAAAGAATTGTGCTAGATTTGGAAACAAATGGTGACAAAAATTTTTTTCATCTTCAAGAAACTCACAGTTTAATGAAGAACACAGTTGAATAAATGAATAATGGCAATATAATCCAATATGCTGAGTGTTATACTACAGATTTTAACAATATGTTGGGGATTTAGAGAAAAACAGCTTTTATTTCTATCTAAGAGAGTGAGGGAATGTCTGACAAAAGGGAAGATAGGAGCTTGTTTTCATTAAATCCAAATATCCTAACTACCAAGAACATTAAATGGGGAGGAAAAGGTGCAGAGAAAGATATGAACAAATGATAATGCCCAGCACATAGGTTAACCAGAATGTAGTAGAAATAATGTTGGTAAATGTCATAGTGTCAAGAATTTAGCTGAGCTACTCCATGGTATTGCTACCTCAGCCTCCATTTTGTTTGGCCAAATGGCCTGCAGAGGTGCCTTAAACTGATATTAGCCCCTCATGCAAGAGCATGTCCTACATAACAGCCCTCAGAGGCACAAGTAAATGTAAGTTCCTGATATGACTTCCTCAATGGCCCTTGTGATAAACAGTCTCCCTCGTCTCCCATTATATAAGGGACTTGCGCACCCATTATATAAGACATTGCAGAGCTTACCAAAACCCCACCTTATTTTTTTGGTTTGAACTGACCAATCTGGCTTTAGCCTGGGAATCCCAAAGGACACCACCGACAGACACTAATAAAGGCATGTGCACCAGTTCCTGTGCCTCTCCCTCTAACTGCACCCTGCTTTGACCTCCCCTCACAACCCCTGAAGGCATGCATTTTATTTCATCCTGGACTTGTGAGGAATAAACTACTCTATTTCAACTCCCTTGTGGTCTTTTGTTGAACTCTGGTTCATCATTCAACACCCCTGGGCTCTACTTAACAAGTGTTAATTTAACTAAGTCACAATACGCAGAAAAGAAAGATTAGGATATCTTATGAAAGAGCTTTATCTCATAGTACAGGGTTTATGTTTTGTCTTTAAAAACATTAATTGAGTGAAGGTGCTCAAACATAAACATGACATGATAGAATTCCATTTTTTAACAAGAAAATTTTGGTATTTCTGTGGAAGAGGGAGAGAAGTCAGAAGAGACACTTTGCAGGACAAAGTAAGATATTGGCGTAATAGAGAATGTTGGTGAAGTAGAAATAATGTAAAATTGGAAATAAAGATGAAGAGAAATATTCAAGAGTTCCCCTCCTCACCTTTGTAAAAGATAGAATACTTGGTGTTTATTGCATGTGGAAAGAGAGAAATAGAAAACATCTATATCATCCAGGTTGGAGGTGATTTGGGATGGAATTTATACTGGGAGCATCCCAACTTGTTTTTTTACTTTACTGGATAACTTATATTTTTCTCTTATATTTTGTTCCTGTTAAAATAATAGGAAGTCAAGTCCTGATTTCCCATACATCTTCTCCTGTTGTCACTGTCAGAGAACTAGCTTTTTAGTATCTTAGTTTCTATCATATATCTGATGAAGAGTGAATTTTCAAATTATATAAGGGACTCGTACAACTCAATAGCAAAAGGACAAACTACCTGAATGGACATTTCTCCAAAGAAGACAACAAATGGCCAAGAGGTATATGAAAAGATAACCAACATCAATGATCATCAAAGAAATGAAAATCAAAACCACAATGAGATATTACCTCACACCTGTTAGGATGGCTATTATCAAGAAGAGAACAAAACAAGACAAAACAAAAAGATGGTAAATGTTGGTAACAATATGGAGAAATTGGAACCCTTGCATACTTTTGGTGGAAATGTAAATTGGCACAGTCATTATGGAAAACAGTATGGAAAGTCCTCAAAAAGTAAAAAGAGAACTACCATATGATCCAGCAATCTCATTTCTGGGTATTTATCTTACAAAACAGAAATAAGGATCTCTAAGAGATATGTGTACTGCCATGTTCACTGCAGCATTTTTCACAATAGCCAATATGTAGAAACAGCATAAACGCTCATCCATGGATGAATGGATAAAGAAAATATGGTATATACATATATGGCATATTATTCAGTCTTGAAAAAGAATGAAATCTGACAATATGCAACAATGTGGATGAATCTGGAGGGTGTTATGCTAAGTGAAATAAATCAATCACAGAAATACACTGTTCGATTTAACTTATATAAGATACCTAAAATAGCCAAATTTGTAGAAGCATAGAGTAGAAATGTAGTTGCCAGGGGCTAGAGGCAGGGGGAAATGGGGAGTTGCTAATTAACAAGTATAAAATTTTAGTTATGCAAGATGATTGTTTCAGGGATCTGCTGTACAACAGCATGTCTACAATTAACAGCATTGTATTAAACACTTAATTTGGTAAAAGGGCTAATCTCATGTTAAATGTTCTTAATACAATAAAAATGGCATTTTCTATTTTCTCTTATAACATTAATCTTAAAATGATGTAGCATTAGGTCTTTGTTCTTTGGTATGAGCAAACTAAATTTAAAAATATATATGATGCACATAACTTAGCCTGTAAAATTACTAGAGAGATATGCATTCTTAAACATAATTTAGCCTGAAGAATTACTAGAGAGGTATGCATTCTAAAGTTCACATATCTTGAAATATGTGAACTTTAGGATAGTGGGTAATTCAAATTTCCTTCTTTCAATATATGTGTTGTTTGCCAGAGAGAAAGCATTTGAAATTTTGTATCATCTTAATTGGCTTTCCCCTACAACTCTTAGTTAACAAACTACTCAGTAGGGTATGGCACTTCTAATTTCAAGTGATAATTTAAAGATGAGCCTTTCAATCTTAACAGAATCTATTAAAAATTTTCTGGAACATTTAGAAAAATAACACATTTATCTAGTTGTGCCAAAGTTTGTTACTACAGTCTTTACAATTTCTTTACAGTGAAACTAGACTCTAAGTCTTAAGAACTTGCATTGACTTTGTTCTGGGTTTGGTTCTTTCATTATTTCAGTTATAATGTATGAATATGGAATCTCTTTTTCTTCCTCTCTCTCCTCTCTTTCTCTATGTTGTCCCTAATCTCCAAAGATAACCCTGTTAGACTAGTGCTAATTAGTAAATGATATTAATTTGGCTTTATTCATTTTAACTATTGGCCATCACCTAAACTACTATTACATGCAGAGATAACTCTGGCATCCATCATTACCAAAAATGAGATACAAATGGGAGAAAATAAATCCATCTAATCTTGACTCAAATTAACTTTTCTTCAACTTTCAACTGAAATTTTGTTTGAAAGAGAAAGAGAATAGGAAGGAGGGAGGAAGGGAGAAAGAGAGGGAGAGAGGGGGGGAGGAAGGGAGAGAAAGCTATAATATTATATTTTTCCATGCTAAATGTATTATTTTTAAAAGTGTTATTACTTTTATAAACTCCACACTGATTATTAATGTAGAAATGTCTAGTGTTGCTTGTTTTTCCTTCCTAAAAAGCAGAAAGCTGATTATGAAACAAAATAATTTTTAAAGCCAGTGTAAAAACTCAATAATTTTGGTTATATAGACCTGTAAAATTTAAATGTGGAAATATTAAATATTGTGAATAGTATTGACTTCTTATGGTTCTAGAAGCTTACAGCAGACACCAATGCTTTGGGCTTTGTTTAGTACTTTTTTTTATTCAAAAATAATTTTTTTTATCATATCCAGATCCCTTAGGCACCATTCCTACCCAAATAGATTTTAAAATCAAAACTCGTTTAGTGCCATAACAACAGTGCTATTGCACTAGCAACAGCACAACTGAAGAGTTATTCCTAAAGACAAACCTAGGATCACTATTTATTCTCATTGTGTAAGCACTAGGTAAGCTGAATGACTCAACCTCTGTTTTCACTAATTCATATCTGACTAGATATGAAACCCCCATTGCTGATATACAGTTGACAGAGTCTTTGTTCTTCTCATTATTGTTGTGTTTTCAGGTACCTATTTTATTGCCCCATTAAAAATAATGGATGATTGTATTTAAATTCATTAACAGGATAACAAAATAAAACAATTACATAGGCAATAACATCAGTAACCCAACATGTTCAAAATAAGAAAAATCAACTGATAACAAGTAAAAGACAAAAACTACAAACTGTAATTTTACAGTTAACTCAAACTTTATAATTTAGTTTTAGCATAATATGATCCTTTACATTAAGTTAAGGCTGTAATTAAGAAAGTTATGTTTTTTTATTCGATTTGTGTTTACTTTGTAAATTTTTTGTGCTATCTAAAAAACAAACAAAAAACCCAAAACAAAACAAGGACTATAAGCTACCCCTGAACTATCAGCTCAAATAAAGCATATTTAGCTTTATACTTATGTGTAAGTTGTACTATAAGAAAATTATATAAAGAATATCTACAAGAATATCTTTCTATTCAAAGGTCGAGCAATGGTTATTATATTTTTTTTAATTCCTTTAATGGCTGGTGTTACTCAAGGGTATAGCTTTCTTTTTCTCTTACTCTCTTACGGTGATACATCCAAGGCTTCATTTATAATCTGTATGAATTGCCTGTATTATCTGTTATGTATTATCAATATTGAGTGACTTTATAACGGAGCCCTTTTGAGAAACTGCAGTTCAACCTTCTGGTGCAATGCACATAATCTTGGTGTGATTTATATGTATTATTAATACATATATTTATACATATACACACATACATAGAGAAATTACAGGGTAGATTTCATTGACAGCTATATTAAATTAATGTAAAATTCTAACTTATGCTTTATTCTGGAGAACGTTTTATATAAGGAGGTTTTTATATTGGTACATGTAGTATATGAAAATTAGGGATGAGAATAGTTACCATTTAATCTGGACCAATAGCTGTGCTAGGTGCTTTCCGTATGTTACTTCATTTGATTTTAAAAGGAAGAATAAAATCTTTTAAGTTCACACTTTTTAACAAATAAAGTAGGAATTTCTGCCGTGGTTAGTAAATTTAATTACAAAACTAAAGCTTTTCACTACCACATTCTATTAGTATTCTTGGAAAGCGCAGTACTGGAAGAGTCAGGGACCCGTAATAAGACTTGCTTGGCAGGGTGGAAAAATTCTGCTCTTAGGGGATGAAAAGTGGTTCAGGATATTCCTGAGTATGTATGCTCAGAACTCTGTCTAGTAGTTCAGAGTATAATTGTGTACAGGTATTTACATATACACATATATATGTAGGTTTGGAAGTGCATGTGCTAAGAACTCTAGTCTGAATTAGAACCAGTATGGAAATCATGCAAAAGTTGGCATTAAATATACACATTCTAAGTGGTGAGAAATTTATATCAGTAGGAAGAGCAATAAGGAATTCAGGGGATACCCAAACTATAAGTATTCAGGAGGTCTTTCAGTAACAGAGCACTACCCAAAAGCATTCTAGTCCCCAGAGAAGGCTGCTGGAAATGAGTTCTATCCTAGAGAGAACATACTAAGTCGGGTACTAAACCAAGACTTTGAACTTAGTGGCAAAAATCTGTTTACAAAAATGAACTTGTGGACTTCCCTGGTGGCGCTGTGGTTAGGAGTCTGCCTGCCAATGCAGGGGACATGGGTCCGAGCCCTGGCCCGGGAGGATCTTGCATGCCACGGAGCAAATAGGCCTGTGCACCACAACTACTGAGCCTGTGCTCTACAGCCTGAGAGCCACAACTACTGAGCCCTCGTGCCACAACTACTGAAGCCCGCATGCCTAGAGCCCATACTCCACAACGAGAAGCCACCACAATGAGAAGCCCGCACACTGCAATGAAGAGTAGCCCCCACTCGTCCGCAACTAGAGAAAGCCTGCGTGCAGCAATGAAGACCCAACACAGCCAAAAATAGATTAAAAATAAATATATTAATTAAAGAAAAATGAACTTGTGTTAAGTGAAATAAGCCAGACAGAGAAAGACAAATACTGTCATTGTGTCATGTGGAATCTCAAAAAGAAAAAAAAAAAGTCGAACTCAGAGTAGAAAATTGGTTGCCAGGGGCCAGGGCAGTGCGGAAATAGGGAAAGGTTGGTTAAAGGGTAAGCCTTAAAGGGTAAAAGATATAAGGGTAAAAGCTTTTGAGGTAAAAGGGTTAAAGGGTATAAGCCTTTGAGGTACAAGATGAATAAGGTCTGAGGATCTAATGTATAATAAGGTTACTACTGTATAACAGAAATTTGCTAAGAGGGTAGAATACAAATGTTCTCACCACCAGCCTCCCCCCCCCCAAATAAAAACCACAAAAGAACGAACAAAAAAAAACAAACAAACCGAAAAGCCAAAGGTAAATATGTAAGGTGATGGATGAGTTAACTCCATGTGGGAAAATCCTTTCACAATGTATAGGTATATCAAATCATCATATTGTACACTTTAAGTATCTTACAATTTTATTTGCCAATTATACATAAAGCTGGAAAAAATGAAGCTGGACTGGATTATTATAAAATGATATTTATTGGAATTAGTTATCTATTGGTGCATAAACAAAATGTTACTCAGAATTTACTGGATTATGGCAACAATAATTAATAGCTCACAGTTTCCTTGGGTCAGGAATACAGGCATAATTTAGCTGGGTCTTTTAGTTCAGGGTTTCTCATATGCTGCAATCAAGTGGTCAACTGAAACTATAGTTCTCTCAGGGATTAACTGGGAACGGATCTCTTTCTAAGCTTAGTTTCTGCGTGGTTTTAGGTATATATCTCTGTGCTGACAACCTGTATTTAAGTAAAAGCCTTTGCAGTCATCAGGTGAGAATACTTTCTTTAATAGTTTAACCAGAAAACATTCATAAAAAAAATAGTACCTGAGTTATTTATGTTCATTATAGTTTGTGCTTCTTGTTTAAATGTCAGTTTGGTTTTATATGAAACTCCAGACTAATATTTTTTTTGAGTATCATATGTGTTAATTATTGCCTATTGACCAAAAGCATATTTGTTGAAAAGTCTGATATTTTAATCATATTTCAAAATAATTTTAGAAAACAATCTTAAAGTTTAGGTGAAAGAGTGCTAAAAATTATAGGTCTTAAAAAGAAGGAGCAGAGAAAAATAAATGGAGTCCAATACTATGAATATAAACATGTTTTTTGTTTTGTTTTTTTATCTTTCTTGTAATAAGAACACAACATGAGATCTACTCTTGATAATTGTTTTTTTTAATGTCTAGAAGCTAATTTATTTCAAACATAATTTTGTAGGGTGAACTTTCCTTTTTTTAAAAATTTAATTTAGTTTATTTTTTTATACAGCAGGTTCTTATTAGTCATCCATTTTATACACATCAGTGTATACATGCAAATCCAAATCTCCCAATTTATCACACCACCACCACCACCCCCCCGCCGCTTTCCCCCTTGGTGTCCATATGTTTTTTCTCTACTTCTGTGTCTCAATTTCTGCTCTGCAAACCGGTTCATCTGTACCATATTCTAGGTTCCACATACATCTGTTAATATATGCTATTTGTTTTTTTCTTTCTGACTTACTTCATTCGTATGACAGTCTCTAGATGCATCCACGTCTCCACAAATGACCCCAATTTCATTCCATTTTATGGCTGACTAATATTCCATTGTATATATGTACCACATCTTCTTTATCCATTCGCCTGTCGATGGGCATTTAGGTTGATTCCATGACCTGGCTATTGTAAATTGTGCTGCAATGAACATTGGGGTGCATGTGTCTTTTTGAATTTTGGTTTTCTCTGGGTATATGCCCAGTAGTGGGATTGCTCAGTCATATGGTAATTCTATTTTTAGTTTTTAAGGAACCTCCATACTGTTTTCCATAGTGGCTGTATCAATTTAAATTCCCACTAAGAGTGCAAGAGGGTTCCCTTTTCTCCACACCCTCCCCAGCATTTCCTCTTTGTAGGTTTTCTGATGATGCTCATTCTAACTGGTGTGAGGTGATACCTCATTGTAGTTTTGATTTGCATTTCTCTAATAATTAGTGATGTTTAATAGCTTTTCATGCACTTCTTGGCCATCTGCACGTCTTCTTTGGAGAAATGTTTATTTAGGTCTTCTGCTCATTTTTGGACTGGGTTGTTTGTTTTTCTAATATTGAGCTGCATGAGCTGTTTATATATTTTGGAGATTCATACTTTGTTTGATGATTCATTTGCAAATATTTTCTCCCACTCTGAGGGTTGCATTTTTGTATTGTTTATGGTTTCCTTTGCTGTGAAAAGCTTTTAAGTTTCACTAGGTCTCATTTGTTGATTTTTGTTTTAATTTCCATTACTCTAGAAGGTGGATCAAAAAATATCTTGCTGTGACTTATCTCAAAGAGTGTTCTCTCTATGTTTTCCCCTAAGAGGTTTATAGTTCCTGGTCTTACATTTAGGCCTCTAATACATTTTGAGTTTATTTTTGTGTATGGTGTTAGGGAGTGTTCTAATTTCATTCTTCTAAATGTAGCTATCCAGTTTTCCCAGCACCACTTATTGAAGAGGCTGTCCTTTCTCCATTGTACATTACTGCCACCTTTATCAAAGATAAGGTGTCCATATGTGCATGGGTTTATCTCTGGGCTTTCTCTCCTGTTCCATTGATCTATCTTTCTGTTTTTGTGCCAGTACCATACCGTCTTGATGACTGTAGCTTTGTAGTATAGTCTGAAGTCAGGGAGTCTGATTCCTCCAGCTCTGTTTTTTCCCCTCAAGGTTGCTTTGGCTATTCAGGGTCTTTTGTATCTCCATAGAAATTTTAAGATTTTTTTGTTCTAGTTCTGTGAAAAATGCCACTGGTAATTTGATAGGGATTGCTTGAATCTGTAGATTGCTTTGGGTACTATAGTCATTTTCACAGTGTTGATTCTTCCAATCCAAGAACATGGTATATCTCTCCATGTGTTGGTATCATCTTTAATTTCTTTCATCAGTGTCTTATAGTTTTCTGCATACAGGTCTTTTGTCTCCCTAGGTAGGTTTATTCCCAGTTATTTTATTCTTTTTGTTGCACTGGTAAATGGGAGTGTTTCCTTAATTTCTCGTTCAGATTTTTCATCATTAGCATATTGGAATACAAGAGATTTCTGTGCATTAATTTTGTATCCTGCAACTTTACCACATTCATTGATTAGCTCTAGTAGTTTTCTGGTGGCATCTTAAGGATTCTCTATGTATAGTATCATGCCATCTGCAAACAGTGACAGTTTTATTTCTTCTTTTCCAATTTGCATTCTTTTATTTCTTTTTCTTCTCTGATTGCCATGGCTAAGACTTCCAAAACTATGTTGAATAATAGTGGTGAGAGTGGACATCCTTGTCTTGTTCCTGATCTTAGAGGAAATGCTTTCAGTTTTTCACCATTGAGAATGATGTTTGCTGTGGGTTTGTCATATATGGCCCATAGTATGTTGAAGTAGGTTCCCTCTATGCCCACTTTCTGGAGAGTTTTTATCAATAATTGGTGTTGAATTTTGTCAAAAGCTTTTCCTGCATCTATTGAGATGATCATATGGGTTGTTTTTCTTTATTTTGTTAATATGGTGAATCACATTGATTGATTTCCATATATTGAAGAATCCTTGCATCACTGGGATAAATGCCACTTGATCATGGTGTATGATCCTTTTAGTGTGTTGTTGGATTCTGTTTGCTAGTATTTTGTTGAGGATTTTTGAATCTATATTCATCAGCAATATTGGTCTGTAATTTTATTTTCTTGTAGTATCTTTGTCTGGTTTTGGTATCAGGGTGATGGTGGCCTCATAGAATGAGTTTGAGAGTTTTCCTTCCTCTGCAATTTTTTGGAAGAGTTTGAGAAGGATGGATGTTAGCTCTTCTCTAAATGTTCGATAGAACCCACCTGTGAAGCCATCTAGTCCTGGACTTTTGTTTGTTGGAAGATTTTTAATCATAGGTTCAATTTCCTTACTTGTGATTGGTCTGTTTATATTTTCTATTTCTTCCTGGTTCAGTCTTGGAAGGTTATACATTTCTAAGAATTTGTCCATTTCTTCCAGGTTGTCCATTTTATTAGCATAGAGTTGCTTGTAGTAGTCTCCTAGGATGCTTTGCATTTCTGTGGAGTCTGTTGTAACTTCTCCTTTTTCATTTCTAACTTTATTGATTTGAGTCCTCTTCCTCTTTTTCTTGATGAGTCTGGCTAATGGTTATCAATTTTGTTTATCTTCTCAAAGAACAAGCTTTTAGTTTAATTGATCTTTGCTATAGTTTTCTTTGTTTCTATTTCATTTATTTCTGCTTTGATTGTTATGATTTCTTTCCTTCTGCTAACTTTGGGTTTTGTTTGTTCTTCTTGCTCTAGTTCCTTTAGGTGTAATATTAGATTGTTTGTTTGAGATTTTTCTTGTTTCTTGAGGTAGGCTTGTATAGCTATAATCTTCCCTCTTAGAACTGCTTTTGCTGCATCCCATAGGTTTTGGATCATCGTGTTTTCATTGTCATTTATTTCTAGGTATTTTTTGATTTTCTCTTTGATTTCTTCAGTGATCTCTTGGTTATTTAGTAATGTATTGTTTAGCCTCCATGTGTTTGTTTTTTTTAATGTTTTTTTCCCCTGTAATTGATTTCTAAACTCATAGCATTGTGGTTGGAAAAGATGATTGATATGATACCAATTTTCTTAAATTTACTGAGGCTTGATTTGTGACTCAAGTTGTGATCTATCCTGGAGAATGTTCCATGTGCACTTGAGAAGAAAGTGCAATCTGCTGTTTTTGGATGGAATGTCCTATAAATATCAATTAAATCTATCTGGTCTATTGTGTCATTTAAAGCTGGTGTTTTCTTATGAATTTTGTGTTTGGATGATCTGTCCATTGGTGTAAGTGAGGTGTTAAAGTTCCCTACTATTATTATGTTACTGTCGATTTCCTCTTTTAGAGCTGTTAGCAGTTGCCTTATATATTGAGCTGCTCCTATGTTGGGTGCATATATATTTATAATTGTTATATCTTCTTCTTGGATTGATTCATTGATCATTATGTAGTGTCCTTCCTTGTCTCTTGTAAAATTCTTTACCTTAAAGTCTATTTTATCTGATATGAGTATTGCTACTCCAGCTTTCTTTTGATTTCCATTTGCATGGAATATCTTTTTGCAACCCCTCACTTTCAGTCTGTATGTGTCCCTAGGTCTGAAGTGGGTCTCTTGTAGACAGCATATATATGGGTCTTGCTTTTGTATCCATTCAGCAAGCCTGTGTCTTTTGGTTGGAGCATTTAATCCATTCACGTTTAAGGTAATTATCAATATGTATGATCCTATTACCATTTTCTTAATTGTTTTGGGTTTGTTTTTGTAGGTCCTTTTCTTCTCTCGTGTTTCTCACTTAGAGAAATTCCTTTAGCCTTTGCTGTAGAGCTGGTTTGGTGGTGATGAATTCTCTTAGCTTTTACTTGTCTGTAAAACTTTTGATTTCTCTATCAAATCTGAATGAGATCCTTGCCGGGTAGAGTAAACTTGGTTGTAGGTTCTTCCCTTTCCTCACTTTAAGTATATCATGCCACTCTCTTCTGGCTTGTAGAGTTTCTGCTGAGAAGTCAGCTGTTAAACTTATGGGAGTTCCCTTGTATGTTATTTGTTGTTTTTCCCTGTTGCTTTCAATAATTTTTCTTTGTCTTTAATTTTTGCTAATTTAATTACTATCTGTCTCAGCATGTTCCTCCTTGGGTTTACCCTGTATGGGACTCTCTGCACTTCCTGGACATGGGTGGCTATTTCCTTTCCCATGTTAGGGAAGTTTTCGACTATAATCTCTTCAAATATTTCCTCTGGTCCTTTCTCTCTCTCTTCTCCTTCTGGGACCCCTATAATGCGAATGTTGTAGCCTTTAATGTTGCCCCAGAGGTCTCTTAGGCTGTCTTCATTTCTTTTCATTCTTTTCTTTATTCTGTTCCACAGCAGTGAATTCCACCATTCTGTCTTCAGGTCACTTAACCATTCTTCTGCCTCAGTTATTCTGCTATTGATTCCTTCTAGTATATTTTTCATTTCAGTTATTTTACTGTTCATCTCTCTTTTTTGTTCTTTAATTCTTCTAGATCTTTGTTAAACATTTCTTGCATCTTTGTTAAACATTTCTTGCATCTTTTCAATCTTTGTCTCCATTCTTTTTCTGAGGTCCTGGATCATCTTCTCTATCATTATTCTGAATTCTTTTTCTGGAAGATTGCCTATCTCCACTTCATTTAATTGTTTTTCTGGGGTTTTATCTTGTTCCTTCATCTGGTATATCACCCTCTGCCTTTTCATCTTGTCTATCTTTCTGTGAATGTGGTTTTTGTTCCACAGCATGCAGTATTGTAGTTCTTCTTGCTTCTGCTGTCTGCCCTCTGGTCTTGATAAATTTTTAAGTGCACAAAAACTATGTTTTGAGGTTGTAATAACTGAAACGTACTAAGTTTAAATGTAACTTAAAACAGTAACATTATGTTTCTGGAGTTAGAATGCAAACCAAATGTAGCTACTGGTTATTGTTGATGTTAGTGTTGTTACTAATTAGTAGCACTAATATTTGATGGAATATTATGCAAAGAGTAGACTGAGGCATTTGAACTAATTATTATTACATTTTCACTAAAAATAAATTATAGAAGACTATCAAAATCATATATATGTAAGTGCATGTACATACAAATGTGTGCATACTTAAAACTGAAGGAAATTCATCAAAATTAAAATAACTCTAGGTGCTTTGATTTTAGGTGACTGTCCATGTTTTACATATTTCTAAGATACATATATGGCATGTGTCATATATACAATTCATTTAAATTACATATTTATTGCGTGTAATTTCATTTAGGCATGTAATATATAGTAATCTGATTTGCACGTAATATACTTAAGGTCATATGTGTCATATTCTAACATGTATAATTTAATATAAAAAGCATAACATTAATAAAAGCAGCTTTCCCCTTTGTAGATAAGCACTTCTTTCACCCCAGTCCCTGCCAACCACTGACATCAGTTCTGTCCCTCTAGTTTTACCCTTTCAGGAATGTCATATAAATGGATCATACACTTGCAATCATTTTGAGTCTAGCTTCTTTCTCTTAAAATAATGCACTTCTGATTAACTGACATATGTGTATCATGGAGTGTTGTATAGATGTCTAATTGGTTTATAGCATTGTTAAAGCCTCTATTTCCTTTTTGATGTTATACCTACTTGTTATATCCATTATTCAAAGTAGGATAATGAGGCCTCCAACTATTATGAAATTTTCTATTTCTCCCTTCAATTCTTTCCATTTTTTACTTCATGGATATTGTGGCTCTGCTTTTAGCTTCATGTATATATTTATAACTGTTCAGTCTTCTTGATGAATTGACCTTTTTATCAACTAAAATATCCTTCTGTGTCTCTAGTAAAATTGTTGTCTTAAGAGTCTATTTTCTGATATTAATACAGTCACTGTCACTCTCTTATGGTTACTGTCTGATAGCATATCACATTTTACCCTTTTACTTTCAATTATTTGTATCTTTAAATCTAAGTTGTGACTCTCAAAGACAGCACAGAGTTCCACTGTGTTTTGTTTTTACCCTTCTGCCAATCTCTGCTATTTCTTGGAGTGTTAATCCATTTACACTTAATAACTAATAAGGTAAAATTTATATCTGCATTTTGCTATGTATTTTCTATGTATCTTATTTAGTTTTTGGTCTACCTCTCTATCATTTACTACTTTCATGTTAAAAAACGTATTTTCTAGTATACCATTTTATTATTTCTTTTGCAATATATTTTTCAGTTATGGCTCTGTGTTTTCCCAAGGGGTTACAATAATCAACAATTCAATTCAGATTATTACCAACTTAATCTCAATAGTACACAATAACTTTTCTCTAAAATAACTCTATTTCTTCTCCCTTTATGGTGTCATACAAATTACATCTTTATATATTTTAAACCCATCAACACAAGTTTTATAATCACTGAATATATGCTTGTATCACTTAATAGTTCTAGAATTTTTTGGTGGTGCATTCCTTGAGATTTCTTTGTAGAAAATAATATTATCTTCAAATAGGGATAGGTTTACTTATTCCTTTCAAATCTGTATGACTTTTCTTTTTCTTGTCTTGTTGCAATGAGTTGAACTTCCAGCACAATGTTGAATAAGAATAGTGAGATTCTTTGCCTGTTTCTGGTTTCAAGGGGAAGGCTGTCAGTATTTCACTACTTGGCATAGTGTTAGCTGTAGAATTTTTTTGTGGAGTCTGTTTATCAAAGTCAGGAATTCTGCTCTATTCCTCCCTTCCTCAGAGATTTTTTTTTTCAGTGCAGTTTTTTTCTATTGTTTAGAGTTGATCATTTCTATTGTTTTATCTTTTCAGTTCATTGATTACTTTCTCTATCCCCTCCAATCTACTGATGAACCCATTCACTGATCTTTTTAAAAATTTTTGTTAATATGTTTTTCAGTTATAAAATGTTCATTTAATTCTCCTTTATATTTCCTTGCTTAGAATTTCTATTTGTTTTCTGAGACTCACTATTTTTCATTTGCTTTAAATGTTTTCATATTTACTTGGTGAAGAATTTTTACCATGGCTGCTTTAAAATCTTTTGTCAAGTAATTCTAACCTATTTCTTATGTCTATGTTGGCACCTAGTAATTTTTTTTCTAATAGTTTGAGAGTTTCTGGGATCTTATTATAATAATTGATTTTCAGTTGAAACCAGGATATTTTCATATTATGTTGTGATACTGTTTAAACTTTTAAAACTTTTAAAAAACTTAAGCTGGCTACCTCTTACATTACTCCAACAAGGGAAGCGAGAGAGGCTCTATTTTGTAACTTCCAATTAATGGTAGAAGTATAGGTTCCTGATTCAGCCTCCATTGTCATTTGAGTGAGTTGGGCATCTAGGTAGAGGTGGCAGTTCCACATCCACTGACATAATGGCGTGGTGGTAACTTCTGAAAGTGCTGACTCTCCATAAGATCTCCTCTGAGAGCACTACAGTGGGGAGGGGTAGGATTTCCCCTTAGTGCTTGGTGCCAGTGAAATTCCAGGCTTCTCTTGTAGTCTCCACTGAAATCATGATGGGTGGAGGCTTTGTTATCAGTGGTGAAGTTGAATGGTCTCTCTACTTGGCTTTCTCTGACAGCACCCAGGTGAGGATTCTGGAGATACTAATTATAGCCTCATGAGTATGGAAGTTCAGGTTCCCCATTAACACTTTGCTGGTGTAGGTGAGTGTATGGCCACAATATTTTCTGTGATGTTTGTTTGGAGTATAGTGGATATCGTCTAAAGTTTTTGTCTTGCTAGATTCTCCCTTTTCCTGGTCATTTGGCTAGAGAGAGAAGACTTTGGTTGGAGATTTACTTCTGTCTGCAGCCACAGGCATTTCCACTTTTTCAGCTTCTTCAGCTCCAATTGTGACATACACAAGACAAAAAGAAAACCCAGGAACTCAATGTACTTTGCCCCTAGCTCCTAGATTCGTAGCTTATCTACCTTCTTTCTATCTCTCAGTATTCTTATATTTGTTTTGTATATATAATACTCTTGGGATTTAGTTATACTTAGTGGGAGGATAGGAGAAAGTATACATGTCCATCTTCCTAGATGTGGAAGAAGCTCTTCTTCATATTTGAAGAATTCTTTTCTTGGATATAGAATTCTTAGTTAACATTCTTTCTTTTCAGCACTTTGAATATCATCCTTTTCAAGATTCTCTCTTTTCTTTGGCTTCTGACAGTTCAGCTATGATGTAGCTTGGTGTGGATAGCTTCAGGTTTAGACTCTCTGGAAGTTGTTGAATTTATTGTATATGCAGATTAGTTTTTCATCAAAATTAAGAAGTTTTTGGCCATTATTTCTTCAAATATTGGTCTGCCCCTTTCTCTCTTTATTGATATTTTCTACTTGTCAAGATATTGTTCTCATACTTTAATTCTTTAGACATGGTTTCCTTTTGTTTTTTAAATATACTTTTAACAGCTGATTTAAAGTCTTTGTCCAATAAGTCAATGTCTGGGCATTTTCAGAAAGAGTTTCTATTGACTTTTTTCCCTTTCCAAATTCTTTACATGGTTTGTAATTTTTTGTTGAAAACTGGACATTTTAAATAATATACTGCAGCAATTCTGGGAATTAAATCTCTTCCACTCCTCAGGAATTACTGTGGTTGTTTTAGGGACTACTGTTTATTTGTGATTTCCCTCAATTAATTCTGTAATGTTTGTATTATTTATTGTGTATGACCATTGTGGTATCTGCTTGATTATATTAAGAGTAAGCTAATGATTGGACATACATTCTTCTTAAATGCCTTGAACCAATAAGTCTCTGAGCCTTTGCCAACAGGTTTTGTGAGTACCTTGGGGGACACTTTAAACACTCTGGTAATTTAAAATTCTTCCTTCGCTTTACTTACTGCTATCACTTATCCAAAAGATCAGGCTACGATTATATACTGGGTGGGGTTGTGTATAGATCTCCACATGCATCTGGCTTTTAGAGTCCCAGGAATCGGCTGGAGCTTTTCAAAGGTCTCTACTGACATCTTATTCCCAGCATTTTATTTAACAATTTTTAGTCAGCTTCTAGTTTACACAAACTGTTACTGCTGTCTCAAACAGCTGCAATGATAAATAATTGCCACTAATTGTTTTTGATAAGGGTTCCAGGGAAAAGGCTGTTAACACTGAGTGAGTTCTTAGGTCAAATAAAAACAAGCAATGCCAGTGGCTCTTTCCACTGAATTATAAGACAAGTCAAATAATAAAGATTATCTGGTGTTGGGACTTTGTGGGGGGGTTGAAACACATTCTTTTTAAATGACTGCTGATCTCCCTAGTGCCATAAGTACCATGATTATGAGGTTGTTGGTGTTCAGGTTAATGTGGAGTAGGAAATGGAATAGGGAAAACTAAAATGCCACTGATCTCATCATCCTTAACAAGAATCAGCCAGTTTTCTTAGATAAATGTTTCTCAGATTGTTCCAAGTCTTTCATTAATTTCCTGAATTCTAAAAAATTGATTCAGACAATTTTTGCCAATGTTCTTGTACGGTTATGAAGCTGCAGGCTTACAGAGATTTTTTTACTCCATCACTGCAGAAATCTTCCTCAATATTATTTCCTAAAAGTTTGATTGAATTTGCTAGGGAAATCTTCTGGTCAAGGAATATTTTTTTCCTAAATATTTTTGTTACACATTCAATTTCCTTAATCCATACAGGCTTACTCATGTTACCTATTTTCTCTTGAGTATACATACATAAACTCTTTTTTGAATTATTTGTAATAATCTCTCATTATATTTAAAATGCCTTTATGGTCTGTAATAAAGTTTCTTCTTTCATTCTTGACATTTGTGATTTATGTGTTCGCTCTCACTCTTTTTTCTCCCAGATCAGTCTAACCAGAGGATTTCCATTTTATTGATATTTACAAATAAGCAGCTATTTATTCATTTTCACTATTTTCTCTATTGTTTTCTTGCTTTCAATTTCAGTGATTTTGGTCTTATGTTTATTATTACCTTTCTGCTTTTTTGTAGGGTAATTAGTGTTTTGTTTTGTTTTTTCTAGCTTCTTATAGGGATAACTGATGCCTTAAATTTCCATAAACCCCTGCTTTAGCAGTTTTCTTCAAATTTTGGTATGCATAGTATTCATTTTCATTCAATTCTTTATATTGCCTAGTTTCCTTTGTCACTTCCTCTTTGACCCCATGGGTTACTCAGAAGGATGTCTGTGCAGTAATTCAAGCATCTGCTTCAGTCTGGGATGACACTGATGGATTGATCTTTCATTTCATTGTGAGTAATATTTCCCTGCTTCTTTGGATACCTGATAATTTTTTATTGGCTCCACATATTGTCAATTTTACCTTGGTGAGTGATGGATATTTCTGTATTCTTATAACTTGTTTTTGAGATTTGTTCTGAGACACGGTTAAGTTACATGGAAACAGTTTGATCTTTCAGGTTTTGTTTTTAAAATTTGTTAGGCTGTACCAGACAGAGTAGTGTTTAATCTAAGGCTAAGTGTTCCCCATTTCTGAGGCAAAACCCTTCTGGATAGTCTATCCAATGCTTCATGAGTTGTGAGTTTTCCAATCTACTTAGCAGGAACAGGCACAATCCCAAGCTCTAAGTAAGTGCCAGATGCTCTCTTATCACTTCAGGTGGTTCTTTTCTCATTCTCAGGTAATTTCCTTTCATGCGTACACTCGTGCATATTTTGCTGAACACTCTACTGGCAGTCTGTGCAGATCTCTGTGATCCTTTCTCGATGCAGCTCTATTATACTCTGTCCTACAAACTCTAACCCCTATTATTTTCCCAGATTGATAGCTCCCTTTTCTCAAATCAGATAGTAGGTTGGACTCTGCTTAGGAGCTCTCTCCCTGTGCTACAGGATGGGAGCTTTCTTAAGGAACTGTAGAGCTCATCTCTTTTGTTTCCTATCTTGTAGGGATTATTGTCCTCCTTTCTCATTATTGTGTCTTTCTCTCAGTGCTCCCTTCTCTCTAGCCTTCACCACAACAGAGGGTTTCTCCAGTCTCCCTGCCACTTTGCTCCCAATCCTGCTTGTATATGCTCAACAAAGAAAAGAGGAAAAAAAGACTTCAAGTGGGTGTGAATTCTCCTGTCTATGGCTAAAAGCGTTCTATAATCTCCTGCTACCACACACTTGGCCTTCAGCAATTGGTTAAAATCTGTAACTAAATTCTCCTTTCTGGCTTGTATTAGGGCTGGCCTCTTTCAGATAAACAAGTCCTTGCATCACTTTTTTTTTTACAGGTGTCTGTTTTTCCTTGTATTTCAACTTAGTTGACTGCTGTACATCTTTACCTCTGAAAGTCTCAAGAAAAATTGTGATTTTGCTCTTCGGTAGTAAATTTGGGGGAGACACCTTCTGGTTTTCTCCCTCTTAAGTGAAAGCTTACACTTAACTTTTAAACATTTCTCTTGTAGGGATGGGGGTAACGAATGGTGACAAGAAACAGGAAAGATTAATTATAAAAGTGCCTAAAAAGCTTACATTTTGTCTTTAATATGTGTATTAGTTTGCTAGGGCACCATAACAAAATACTGTAGAACTGGTGGCTTAAATAACGTAAGTTTATTTTCTCATAATCCTGGAGGCTAGGAGTCCAAAATCAAGATGTCAGCAAGTTTGGCTTATTCTGAGGGTTCTCTCCTTGCTTGTAGATGACCATTTTCTCACTGTGTTCTCATGTGGTCTTCCTGACATTTGTCTTCTGTGTCCTAATCTTCTCTGCTTATAAGAACACCAGACATACCCGATTAGAACCCCCTCCACCGAATCTGACCTCATTTTATCTTAATTACCTCTTTAAGGGCCGTATCTCCAAATAAAGTCACATTTTGAGGTACTGGAGGTTAAGATTTTGAAATATGAATGTGAAGGAGGACACTTCAGCCCATCAGCATATTTAAAGCAGCAATCCTGCAACTTAGAGTTCATTTTTTATTTTTTTTTTTAGGGAATCTTCCTACAGCTAAAACATGAATGGGAAACCCAGAGGATGGTACACCATGTGATCAGGAAAGGTTTCTTTTTTTCTTTTTCTTAACATCTTTATTGGAGTATAATTGCTTTACAATGGTGTGTTAGTTTCTGCTTTATAACAAAGTGAATCAGTTATACATATACATATGTTCCCATATCTCTTCCCTCTTGTGTCTCCTTCCCTCCCACCCTCCCTATCCCACCCCTCTAGGTGGTCACAAACCACCTAGCTGATCTCCCTGTGCTATGCAACTTCTTCCCACTAGCTATCTATTTTACATTTGGTAGTGTAGAGTTCATTTTTTTTTTTTTTTTTTGTGGTATGCGGGCCTCTCACTGTTGTGGCCTCTCCCATTGCGGAGCACAGGCTCCGGACGCGCAGGCTCAGCGGCCATGGCTCACGGGCCCAGCCGCTCCGCGGCATGTGGGATCTTCCCGGACCAGGACATGAACCCGTGTGCCCTGCATCAGCAGGCGGACTCCCAACCACTGCGCCACCAGGGAAGCCCTAGAGTTCATTTTTAACATTGTATATTTATAGTAACTTATAAAGCACTTGCTAAAATATCTGAATTTGAAAGAGAAGAGGCTATTTTTAGATGTTTAAGAGTCACTTCTCATATACAAGTGCAAAACCAGATGAATACCAACGAAATAAATAATAATTGTGAAATAAATATTAGCTTTTAAGTATATTAGCTACTATTTCAGCATGTACACACAGTCAGTTCTGAGAGAAACTAAGCAGTATTTCAACTCCATAATTCCAGCTGTTACCTTTATATTGGAAGATGAGATCCCATTAGTCTAGAATGCTTTTTAATAATTTTAAAGATGATAAAATTTACCCATTCAGTATTTGTAACTATGAAAAACATATACTTTACAGAAAAAATTTCTGCAGATCAGCAGAATCATATAAATTAGAATATAAAAACCCAAGGTCTCAGAGGTAATTTAGATATCCTAGGGATGGTTTCTTTCTTATATTACTGTCAATGATACTTGCTTCAATTTAAAATGCAACATAGCTGTTCCCTGCAAAGTAGCTTAAAATGTTTATTTCTTTGTAGCACATTACTCCAGTTATTTTACTTCAAATTATTCTATTGCTTTTCTTATTTGACTTTTACCTGTATCAGTTGTTAGTTTACATAGTTTATGTCTCTACACACATATACCACACATATACATTGTGTGTGTATGTATATATACATATATTTATATATACTCTCCTTTAGCTATCTCAGTCTACGGTGCATAAATGTATTCTCTGAATTTTTTTTTCCTCTACGATCAGAGGTTTTAAGGATAGGAAGGAATTCCCATATACTATTCCAGTTCTTAATACCACAATGAAATTCATCACAGTTTAGAGCTTATTCATGCACATATTAAATCAGTCTTCTAATATCACACTCCAAATTTATACCTTTCCTGTATGCTTTCTCCCTCATAGATTTTTCAGTAGTTTTTCGAGGCTTAGCCAATGACAGCTACTTAATTTACATGTAAAGCAAAATTTTTAGGAAATCTCTCCAACCCTTTAACTTCTGAAACTCTATTTCTCTGCCACTTGTAGCACCACTCTTAATAAGCAGGTTGGGGAAAGGAAGGGAAACTGTAGTAAAAAATAATGGATCAAATTATATCCAGCCAGCAGATCTCTTACATTATTTGAAAGTAGAAATAAACAGTATCTTTCTGTCCACTGCACAAATTTTCCCATTGTTCCATCAACCACTGAACTCAAAGAATTCACACACTTCTACCTTTTTCCAGCAGGTAATACTTTTTTTGTTTCTTTGGCAATATTGGTTCACAATCATGCACACAAGTAAACAAAGTAGAAACCATTTATATTGACTGGTAAAAGCTGATATTTGCATGCATTCACAAAGAATTGATTGCAAGTATACCTAAATACATAATCTTGAAACCATATGTATGTAAAGGAATAAAAAACATGACAAATTCTCAAAACTGTTTGCTTTAAATGTGAACATCAGAAGTCTTATGTTTTCCCCAAAACAAAAGGGTTTAATCTTGGTGATTCAGATTTGAAGTGATCTTGTAGGTCAGTCAGATATATATTCCTGTATTCATATGGAAGTCAGCAAGATATATTTGAAAGAGTAAGCTGGATAAATATTAGAATATATATTTAATATTTATTTGAGAGACTATAGTTATCTATAACTCTAGCTTTCACAACGAAACACAGAGGAGTGGCAGACGTAGAGGAGATAAGGCAAAAACACAAAAACAATAAAAAGCATCTGTACTTTGAAATAAAAACAAAGCAACAAACAAATAACTATCTTTTCTATGGCATAGTACTGCAGGTTAGCTGATAGCCACTAAAAGCCCTTTACTCTAATTTTTCTTGCCTGCAAAAGCCATTAGGTAAATAATGGCCCATATATAATTGTTTCCCTTGTTTTTCTTCACATGATTTTAATATGTGGCCCTGACCTTAAGGAATATTCTCACTAGTTGTGGAAGCAACACACACACACACACACACACACACACACACACACACGTGAAACAAATAACAACACAAAGCAGTTTATGGATAGGAGCCTGTGTGAAATGTTTGGAGAAAAATCACTGTTGAATTCAGTATTGGTGATGAGGATGACAATTCTATGAATGTTAGAAGTAATATAAATGCCTCTACATTTCCTCAAAGTAAGGAGCTCACTCAGGCTTTCAGAGGTAATGTTAGAATTGGTGGGCATGGGAATGGAAACTAGTTTATAAGAGAAAAGTATGGCAGGGAAATCTGGGGTTGAGATAAGCAGCCTATGGATAGCGAAAGC
Source organism: Lagenorhynchus albirostris (assembly GCF_949774975.1). Lineage (NCBI taxonomy): Eukaryota > Metazoa > Chordata > Mammalia > Artiodactyla > Delphinidae > Lagenorhynchus > Lagenorhynchus albirostris. The sequence continues at coordinate 61,056,384 of NC_083101.1, read as the reverse complement.
ACTAGACCAGGAACCAAGCTATCCCCTAACCATCTTTGTGACTCTGGATATGAATTTTATCTCTTAGGTCTCACACTCATAGAATGTCAGGTGGAGGACACAGTGCAGGCCTCAAGTCTCCTGACACTGCTAACCCCAGCAAAGAAGGTCTACTGTCATCTGTCATGTGTGTCAAATATACATCTGTTTGGGGATCAAAATATAATTATGTTTGAAAAATGTTATATTAAAATTTTTTGAGAATCAGTGGTTTCTAGCTATGATGTTTTACTGAAATATTATTGAAAAAACTCACTGATCATGGTAAGAGTGTAGTCTTTATACCACTAGAAAATTCTAAAGACAAATTAACTGCAGATCCACATTAATAGTTTGTTCTGTCATGTATAAAGCCCAAGTCATACTCTCATATATGCCAGCAAACAGCATCCATGGCCAGGGGGTAAGTGTGCTATAGCAGAGAAAGGTAAGTCAATTTAGCTGAAATTTGGAAAGGAACAAAAGCACATCTATCTCTCTCAGCCCTCTTTCCTCACTCTTGCCTCCCAGTTTTAAGCCTCTATCCTTTGGCAATACAGGCATGCTCAAGTATCTTTGCATCCTTCTCTTATACTGTGGCTTCTAATGCAAACTCTGGGGTATGATTCTCATGCCTAATGACCCTCCTTACATCACTGTTGCCAACAGTCACTCACAAGTATTGCAATGTTTCTCTTTATTTTCAAGAACATTTTCTTACCAGGTTAAACATCTTTTAAGCCATAAATTAAGGCAGACTTGCACTGTGTTAAAACTTCTATTTTATTATTCTTTTTTTTTAAAAATTGTCACAAGAGTCTTTGATGCTAGGTAAGATGATGATACAAATGCTCATACATGGACCAACACTTGAAATTTTCTTTCTTCAATACTGAGTCAATAAATGTAACTTTAATTTTCTCCAATTTCAAGAAAATTTATTGTTAACACACTGTAGTAGAAACAGAATGGACTTGGTAGCTCAAAAGTCCTTGCTCCATACTCTAATTTTTAATTTTCTAACTATAACCTTGGGGAAATTACTGAATGACTTACAGCATCCATATCTATAAAATAGTGATTTAATTTTATTTCACAAGATGTTGTAAGAAGTAATTGCCTAGTGAGATGCTGGGAACATAGTAGGAATTAACAAATTGAAATTTCTCCAGTTTCTTCTCCTGCCAGCACATTAATTTCGAGTTTAAGAGGACCTGTTTGTGCCTCTAATTTCCTCCAACATGTCTGGCCAAGATGCACTCTGATAACTGTGTAATCCCGCAGGCCCAAGGGTACCTTACGCAAATTTCTGTGGTAGGCATAGAAAGAGCTCCTTGTGGCATCCTGACTATGCTTTCTTCATGTGTTAGGGCCTGACATGTAATATCTCCCAAGTAAATATCTGACCTTTTCATATACAGATTTCATTCTATTTATAGAATATGTCTTAGAGTTTCTAATGCCATCCTGCTCCTACTGGAATAAATACTATTTCCAATTGTCTGCAGCAGACATCCCCTTAAGGCTGCTATTCAAAGCTTCACTAACACTGCTGTAAACCCAGACCAGGAATACATGAAAATTGGCCCTGGTTTTCTAAGTGAGCTGAGCGTTGCCTAGTTATTCATTCTTCCAATAAACATTTGTGTAGTATTTATGTGCAAGCACTGTTGTAAGCACTTGGGATACAATGCTGAAAAAGGCAGGCAGGGTTGCTCTTATCAAAATGGGGATTCTATGGATAAACAAACAGTTAAATAATGTAAATTAGGGCTTTAGACAGATGAATACTGCTTAGGTGTCAAAGGAGATTAGAAAAGGAATTCATGAGGATAGGGTACTTAAACTGAAACCATAATGCTGGAAAAGAGCTGACTCAGCAAAGACCGAAAATGTTGTTATGGAGAAACAGTATGAAGTTTTCTAAAACAGTTTGTAGCTATGTCATTAGCTTGATAGGCAGACCTATTACCCTTTAGAAATTTAGGGATTTTTATATAAAAATGTTCATTACTATTTTATTTTTCTGTGATATTTATGTTTTCCTTATAAAAGAATTGAGCAAGGCTGTTGGTTTTAATTTTGAGGAATATATTTTGTGTGGTTCAGTGTTCAGTATTTTACCTAATTTTACATTTATTTTTAATATATTCAGTATTGTAGTTTTTAAGAAAATCACTAGTAAAATCGTAACAATTTATTTATTGTGGTTCTGTCATCTTGCGCTTTTCTAATATCCCCATATATTTAAATATAAAATCTATTTAGTTGGAATAAATTATTTTCCCAAGAAAAAATACATTCTTTGCTTATTTACCTTGTATTGTCCTATGTTGAATGTCCTCTCAAAATTATTGTTTCAACTTTTCAACAAGAGTATATCCACCAATATGGTTCTGGAAAAAATTAAATATACTTAAAGTCAAGTGGTTTATAATTTGTTGGTATAATTGATTTTTCTGAAGGCTTAGGCATCTAAAATTAAGTATACTTTCCTAGAACTGAAAAGTATATTCTTGTCCCTATGTTATCTCTTCATTAGTAAATGCTGGCATGTTTAATAATTGAGTAGTATGTAAGCAACACAATGCAGGAAGATTTATTTTAAGTTTCCTTAGATTTGTATAGGGTCTAGTGGGAGTAAAATTTTCAGTTTAAACCACTTTTTGCTGTTTTTATTTTAATTTATTAATACTTTAATCTGAAGTAACGAACATGGAAAAATATAACTGTTTTTCATAATACAACGCTCTGTTGTTACACAGAAAGATCCCACTGTCAAAAATTAGAAACTTAGCAGGAGCATTACCAACAATTTGGCTACATCTAATTCTACTATGAGGTGGTATTTGTAGGTCTAGAACAGCAATTCTCAATTCATGAACTATTGGACCCTTGGAGGTTCCTGGGACACTTTGCAGGGAACTGTGAGATCCAAACAATTTTTATAATAATCATATAATTTTTTATTGCCACCATAACAAATTACCACAAACTTTTCAGCTTAAAAACAACACAAATTAACAGTGTTGTAGATAATAAGTCTAACACAGGTCTCACCAGACTAAAGTCAAAAGGATCGGCATGGCTGTGATCCTTTTTGGGATCACCTGTTCCCTTATTAACTCAGGTTGTTGGCAGAATGTAATTCCTGGCAGTTGTAGGACTGAAGTTTCATTTTCTTGGGAAATGAAACCTGTTCCCTTATTAACTCAGGTTGTTGGCAGAATGTAATTCCTGGCAGTTGTAGGACTGAAGTTTCATTTTCTTGCTGGTCGTCAGCTAAGGACCATTTTCAGTTTCTAAAAACTATGCACATTCCTTGGCTCATGGTCCTCTCACTCAATCTTCAAAGTGAGCCAAGTGCCTCTCACACAATGCAAATCTCTGTCCCCACCCCCTTTCTCTCTCTCTCTCATTGTAGCTTGGTAAGTTTCCCTGCTTTTAAGGGCTCAGGTGACTATATTGGGCCAAGTGAATAACCTAGGGTAATCTCCTGAACTCAAGGTCCATAAACTTAATGACATTTGCAAAGTCCCTGTTATGTAAGATCACATATTCACAGGTTCTGAGGGTTAGGACATAGATATCTTTGAGTGATATTATTCTGCCTACCACATTAAGACTTTGTCTTTTTAACCCTGTTAACATTTGAACTGAGAGTGCAAAGGCAATAGCATATAAACTGTTAGCATTTTAGCACAATCAAGGCATTGACATCAAACTGTATTTGAAGTTACTATATTTTCACCTCCATGTGTTTGCAGTAAGATAAATAAAGCACATAAAGACTGACTTTGATGAAACAGCAAATTATTAATTTTAATGACAATCCTTAAGTACACCTCTTTTTAATATTCTTTGTCATGAAAAGAGAAGTGTTCATAAATATTTCTGTTGTATTCTGAAGTATGATGGTTAACTTAAATAAAAACAACTGTGCAATTGTTTGAACTATATACATAACTAAACTTTTTTCAAGAAGCTGCATTTTTGCTTGAATGAACAGCAGACAAATTACGGTCATTTAGACTTGTGTATTTGGCTGAAAAGTACAGTGCACATGATACTTCAAGAAACGAACTCATACTGTTGCCAAAAAAAAAAAAAATTAAAACTTTAAGCCAAAATACAAATTTGGAAAATTTTTATGTGCCACCATGAAGTTGACAACTTAACCAGCTTCAGGGGTGATAATAATGAATGCTATTTTCATCATCAAAAAATCTAGAAACAATAAACCCTGGAGAGGGTGTGGAGAAAAGGGAACACTCTTGCACTGCTGGTGGGAATGTGAATTGGTACAGACACCATGGAGAACAGTATGGAGGTTCCTTAAAAAACTACAAATAGAACTACCATATGACCCAGCAATCCCACTACTGGGCATATACCCTGAGAAAACCAAAATTCAAAAAGAGTCATGTACCAAAATGTTCATTGCAGCTCTATTTACAATAGCCCGGAGATGGAAGCAACCTAGGTGCCCATCATTGGATGAATGGATAAAGAAGATGTGGCACATATATACAATGGAATATTACTCAGCCATAAAAAGAAACGAAATTGAGCTATTTGTAATGAGGTGGATAGACCTAGAGTCTGTCATACAGAGTGAAGTAAGGCAGAAAGAGAAAGATAAATACCGTATGCTAACACATATATATGGAATTTAAGAAAAAAAAATTCATGAAGAACCTACGGGTAAGACAGGAATAAAGACGCAGACCTACTGGAGAATGGACTTGAGGATATGGGGAGGGGGAAGGGTGAGCTGTGACAAAGCGAGAGAGAGGCTTGGACATATATACACTAACAAACGTAAGGTAGATAGCTAGTGGGAAGCAGCCACATGGCACAGGGATATCGGCTCGGTGCCTTGTGACCACCTGGAGGGGTGGGATAGGATGGGTGGGAGGGAGGGAGACGCAAGAGGGAAGAGATATGGCAACATATGTATATGTATAACTGATTCACTTTGTTATAAAGCAGAAACTAACACACCATTGTAAAGCAATTATACCCCAATAAAGATGTTAAAAAAAATACATTATTGCTAAAAAATGCTAACCATCATCTGATAATGCTAAAACTGAATTTTTAAATCTGTAAAAAAATGCAATATCTGTGGAGCACAACAAAATGAGGTCTACCTGTACATAATAATAAACAAAAGTTATTGGTTTCTTTGTAAATGTATAATGATATTTTTTATATATTGGGAAATATTATTTTCGCTTTGTTAGCAAAAATATGTGTAGCTTATAGATTTAAGAGTACATATCTCTCTCTCTTTTCAGTTGTCAGTTTCTTTCTCAAATATTTGGAAGCCCCGTGTGTTGTTGAGTGCATATATATTGGGAATTGTTAGATTTTTGTAGAGTTAACTCCTTTGTCATTACATAATGGCCCTCTTTGTCCCTGATAACCTTCTTTGCTTTTTTGTATCCATTCCAAAGGTCCCTGGTGTGCTACAACTATTGATATATTTAAAGTGATTATTGAGGTAGTTAGACTAATAGTTACCCTATTTGTAACTGTTTTTTTATTCACTTTATGATTATATATAATTATCTACATATATATAATACAATGAATGCATTATAATTAAGGGTTCACTAGAAAGGGTTTAGTGGAAAGATATAAATAAATCTACCTCTCTTAGGCCATGAATAGGAATATTAAAAAGATGGTTTACAGGGCTTACTCAATGGACAGTCATTATTTTGTATGGCCATTAAAATAGTTATAATAGAAAATTATAACTTTTGGCTATTATTAGTTTTGGTTAGGGATATTGAAGTCTATATCAAGACATATTGGGAAATTTAAATTCAGATAAATGATCTTAGAATAATTAAGCCCTGATTCTTATCTTTGCTCCATCAAAGATCCATTATCTGAATTTTGTATTTTAGGACCTCCCTGGTAGTCCAGTGGTTAAGACTCTGTGCTTCCACTGCAGAGGGTGTGGGTTCGATCCCTGGTTGGGGCAGTTCTACATGCTGCGTGATGTGGCCAAAAAAAAAAAAAAAAGAATGTATTTTCTATTTTAATTGGAGATCTACTGTATCATAGAAGCTAACAAATTTTATATGGCAAGAAATGAAGACTAAAAAGGTATAAAAAATTTAGTTTATACACCTGTACACTAATTATATGTGCTTAGTAGGTAGTCATTGTTATTTGATTTGAAAATCCTGCCTTTATATTAAACTTTTAAAGAACAGGATAAATTGTCCTTGGCTTTTTTCTGGCTTTCAAACTTTTTTTTTAATAACAGAGAATTAGTATAGCTGTGAGGCGTTCTGACCTAATGAAAAAAAAATACTTAATATGAATATATTTAAAAGAATTAAGAGTATTGTGACTCAGATCCACCTTAAAAAAACCTGTGGTCTAATTTAGGCAGTTCACTTTTCTTTCATTATTAAAAAGAACTTGGATTAGTAGTTTAATATTGATATAACTAAACATTCAAGAGACATTATAACTTTACCACTTAGTTTTTCCTAAATAAAAGTAATTATTTCAATTGTTTCAAAGTGGTTCTTAACATAACTGTGTTTGAAAAGTTCATAAAGGAAATCAAATTACCAAAGTTGATGATGAGAAATAATTAAAAGCAATCTTTTTTTTTTTTTTTTTTATTTGAAGTGGGCCTCTCACTGTTGTGGCCTCTCCCGTTGTGGAGCACAGGCTCCGGACGCGTAGGCTCAGCGGCCATGGCTCACGGGCCCAGCCGCTCCGCGGCATGTGGGATCTTCCCGGACCGGGGCACGAACCCGTGTCCCCTGCATCGGCAGGCAGACTTTCAACCACTGCGCCACCAGGGAAGCCCTATTAAAAGCAATCTTACACTGTCAGTGTTATGACAGTGTCTTATCAAATTCAAGTTACCCCTATTTTATTTTTTTATCAGGTAAGTTGTTTTTTTCCTAGTGCAAAAGTATCTTTCCATCAAAGTAATTCTTTAGTAAATACATGTTTGTTGTTACTGAGCTTAGAAAGTTTATTGGTATTTCATTGAGGTCCTTCTTTTAGATGGCTTTATTCTAAGTTTTCTAAGAAATTGTCAAAGGTCAACCCTTAAGAACAAATCAATGATTTAATTTAAATGAGATTTGTAGAAATTGCTAATCCTTCATTTATTGTTCAACACTCTAATACACTGGTTTTAAGAAGTTAAATGGCTATGAATTCCACTGAATTGTACACAGTACAGATATTGGATTCTCTCTTTAATAGACTGTTTTGGGGGGATTTAATCATTATATCATGTGAGTTTCTCCTCTCTCTCTTTTTTTTTTTCTCGGTATGCAGGCCTCTCACTGCTATGGCCTCTCCTGCTGTGGAGCACAGGCTCCGGACGTGCAGGCTCCGCGGCATGTGGGATCCTCCTGGACTGGGGCACGAACCCGCGTCCCCTGCATCGGCAGGCGGACTCCCAACCACTGCGCCACCAGGGAAGCCCTCTCCTCTTTCTTTTATTCTCTCTCTCTCACATCCACAGACCAAATACTACTTGTCAGTTATGTTTCTTTGTCATATGTATCATCTTATAAAACACACACTTTGACTATTTTAAGACAAAATTATTTTCAAGAAAATAGGTAAAAATTACTGAATAGATACAATGCATTATAATTAAAGGTTCATTAGGGTTTAATGAAAAGACACAAATAAATCTACCCCTTTTAGACCATGAACGAGAATATTAAAAATATGGTTTATGGGTCCTAATAAATGGAAAATATTTATGTTGTATAGCCATTGATATAGTTATAATACAAAATTCTAATTTTGGCTATTATTAATTTTTTTATGAATATATGTCTATATCAGGACTTTATGTTGGCAAAAAAACTGCCTATACCTGAAAAATAAAAGAGTATATGTGCTAATAGGGATTCTTTCTCTGTTACTGTATGACAAAATTGAAATATTAGGTTTATGCCTGTAGTTATTTATGACTTTGCTGGAAACAGCTCAACTTATTTTATTTTTTTTGCGGTATGCGGGCCTCTCACTGTTGTGGCCTCTCCCGTTGCGGAGCACAGGCTCCGGACGCGCGGGCTCAGCGGCCATGGCTCACGGGCCTAGCCGCTCCGCGGCATGTGGGATCTTCCCGGACCGGGGCACGAACCCGTGTCCCCTGCATTGGCAGGCGGACTCTCAACCACTGTGCCACCAGGGAAGCCCCCTCAACTTATTTAAAAAAAAAAAACCAAAAAAACTTCTGATATCAACAGGAATCGAGATGGCATCAGATTATAAAAAGAAATTTAATTGGTTCTTCATTTCAAAGAAACATGAAGGTTTATTGAATTTTGATACTGAGCTGCTTGTTTTCTAGGCTAGAGACATCTCACTTATAACCTATATTCTAGTTTTAGTGCCTAATTGCCAACATAGAGTCTTAATTTATTCTACTCGGTGTCATTAGTACTAAAAGGAAAATAAATATGTTAAAATGACTATTTTTTAAGACAAATTACTCAGCAAAATGCTATTACTGGTAACTGTCACGTAGTTATGTCATATAGAATATGTAGAGACCTCTATGTCCATATCATGTAGTTAGAATATGTAGAGACCTCTATGTCTATATCATGTAGATTGTACAGTGTCATGGTAAAAATGCAGTTTCTAGAGTCAAAATGGTGAAGCTTTAATTTTAATGCTATATATCTTTACTATGGGACTTGGGTAAATCATACAATGATTAGTCCTTAGGTTTCTCATCTGCCTAAATGGGAATATTTATTACAGATTTACTTTAATGATTAAATGCAAGACTCTATGTAAATGACTCATCAGATTTGCTGTCACATAGTAAATTCTATAATAAGTATTAGCTATCTATAAAGTATGATTGCTATAAGCCTGGAAAATCTTTGCCAAATAATTATTTCCCTCCCAGTGTCTTAAATTTCACAATTATAATAAGAGAAGTTTATGAGTTGAAAGGGACATCAGAGGTCAGAATGGCACTGCTTGACTTAGAACGTTGTAAAGCTTTCATAAGAGAGCTTGTGGTTAGAGATAAATGCTTTTGTGTTCCTCCCTTGGTGATCTTATCTTAGAATGCAAATGCTCTGGGGAAGAGTAATTTCTTGAATTGATTCTCACAAAGTGATTAGCTGCTGAAGAGGGCAACTATCTATTATGGGAAGGCACATTTGCATAGTAGTTTTAGAAACATGGGACCTGAAGTTGAATAGTGGTTCTAATAATTACTACTAATTCTGGGTAAATTATTTCATTTTCCTTTGTCTCAGTTACCTCTGTAAAATGTGGATAAAAATTTTACCTACCTCATCACGTTGTTAGAGTTAAATAAGTTAATAACTGTAAAGCATCAAGAAGAGTGCCTAGAACATAATGAGAACTACACAAAAGCCTTTTATTATTATATCATTATTAATCCAACAGATATATATGAAGACATGAAGAGGTACCATGGAGGAAAACACTTTTAAAGAATTGCAGCTCAGCTGCAAATCATCTCATTTGTTGCAATTTGAACAAGGTGGTCCCAAATTATTAGCAATCCCAGTCACCCAGCAGAAAATTATGTATATCCTTTTTGGAAGAAAATGGCAATATCTAAAGCCACACATATTTCTGTAATTAATACTATAAACACACTGAGACAAAATAAAGTAATTATGAATGTGAAGAGAAAAGATAACATAAAAGAAAATCAACATAGGCAACTGGAAGAAGAAACACACACAAAGGTTAAAATTATTGTTAACAGACACAGCCTTTAAAATGTGTATGTTGAATAATATAAACAACACATTTGAAAATTTCAATAGAAATTGGAAATTATGTAACCCAAATACACAATGTAGAAATTTAAAAATCAATAGGTGAGTTTAGCAGGAGATTAGAAAGGGTTAAAGAGAGAGTTACTGTACTTGTATACAGATTGTAATAAATATCTAGAATGAAGCACAGAGAGACAGAATATAAAAAACTATCAAAGAGAAGGAAGAGGCATAAAGTAAATGATGAGAATAATTAAGCTATTTTAATTACAATCCCAAAAGAAAAAAAAAAAAAATATATATATATATATATATATATAGAGAGAGAGAGAGAGAGAGAGAGAGAGAGAGAGAGGGAGAGAGAGAGAGCATATTTGGAAAAGAATGAATGAGACTTTTTAGACTGATATAAGATATCAAGGGAGAGATTAAATATACCCTAAAAAACACAAACAGTATAAACAAACAAACAAAAAAATCCACAATTACACATGCATAAATATTTTTACGGAAAAAACTTAAATAGAAGATTCTTTAGGGGGCCAGAAAAATAAGGCAGATTACTTTCAAAGGATCAAAAATTGGACTGACAACTAACTTGTAAATAACTAACTTGTACCAGTAATGGAAGCTAATTATATCTTCAAAGTACTGATAAAAAAATCGCCTCAAAAGAAGAATTCAATAGGATAATTCATCCTAATTTGAAAGTACCCTTAAAGAAACACTGACATCCTCAGAAAAATTTAAAAAAATTTCATATTTACTAGAAGTATTATAGGATAGAATAGGGTATTTTTCAGCCACAAGGAAAATGATCCCAAATGGAAAACTGACAGAACAAAAAGATTTCAAAATGAGTGTACAATTTTACACTGAAACAAAGTTTTATAGGTCCATTTGCTCCACATGCTGCAGAATATTTGGTGTTTTCATTTTAGCTATTTTAGTGGCTATGTAGTTGTATCATTTTTGTATTTATTTATACTTATTTACCGGCTAATGATGCTGAGAATTTTTAATATATTTATTGGATTTTTCTTTTAAGAAGTATCTGTTTAAGTATTTTTCCAATTTTCATTGGTTTATTCACCTTATTACTAAGCTCCAGATTTTTATTTTAAAAAATATACTGTGGATAGAATTCCTTCTCAGTCAGATATGTGACTTACAAATATTTTCTAATAGATATCTATTGATTACACTTTTTGATGAGCATAGATGTTTGGAATTTTTGTAAATTCCAAATTAACAATGTTTTATCTCGTAGTTCATACAGTCTTTGTCCTCTCCAAGATATCTGGTCTAACTCAAAATTGTGAAGATATACTTCTGATTTCTTCTACTGTCCTACTGATTTTAAGTTTTGGTCTAACGGTCCATCTCAAATTGATTTTTGTATAAGCCATGATATGAGCCAAGAGCAGCAGCAGCTTCTGCTGCTGTTTTTTCTTCTTCTTCCTCTTCCACCTCCTCCTCCTCCTCACCCATCCCCCCCACACTATGCAAAACCTACACTTAAGAAGTGGTGAGTTATGATACCTTTTCTCAAGGATAGAGTATCTACATGAATTATTTAAAATTCTCCATGGGAGATTTGTTTATTCTCCTCCATTTTTAAATTAATTCAATCATTTATTTATATCAATATGGACTCATAGTTATTTTATACATTGGTTTAAAATCCTATACTACTTGATTTATTTTGTTGTTCATATTGTTTTGAGACTCTTGAGAGAAGCCAAAATTTTTGGTGACTCTATTGCAAAGTTATTAAGGGTTAACTTTTAAACAATTGACTAGATTGTTAAAAAAAAAGTGACTGTGGATGTAAATGAGACAGAGAACTCTCTGTGCAAATGATTTAGTCTAGAAATTAATTAATTAATATAGCACTTGGCATCAAGGGTCTAAGTTCAATCATTAATGCCTTTACATGTAATAATCAAAATTTAAGTATAAATTCTTCAAATAAATATTATATATACAAAATAATACACTTGAAAAGAGGAGGAAAAATAGCTGCCTCTGCTTTGCAGAAACTATATTCTAACATCAAAAGTCAAGTTAAAAAACAAACTTAAGATAATGTCTAACTCCCTGAACTAAGAAAATTTAAATCGGTGTAGGCTTTTATGAATGGTTGAAGGAAACACCAACAAGGAAAAAGCAGCATATCCTTAATATAATACATAAAATGAAAAATATTTCATTCTGTGGGATGATATAACATGAGACGTAATAGAAACATGTTTGTCTCTTTTATTCTAAAAACACTACTGTTTACATTGGATTATGGACACAATACAGATAAACTTCATGAAGTTGTATGTAAAAGTCTGCAATGCTTAAAGGGTCCATAAGTAAATCAACAAAAGATGATTTACTCTTAAAATGTTCTTAGACATTCTATGTGGCATGAATAGATGAGTGATGTACAGTCTTAAAATGAAAAATTTATTCACTTAAAAGTGTATAAAATTATTTCCAAGGAGTGATGATAAATAACCCCTATGTTCAGTGAGAAGATAATACAGAAAACAGAAACATTTAGGAGACTTCCCAAATAACATCATTACATTTAGTAGTAAGGGGAGTAAAGCCAAGTTTCTGTGTACTATTTGCATTTTCTATATTATCAGAATACAAATTCTAAATGTAACTTTGAATTTGAAGAACCATCTACATTGCTGCAGACTTTAAATAATTTAATTACCCACAGAGATATGACATCAGATATGACACACAGAAACAGCATTATTAGGGTAATTTTTGACGTAGGAATTTTTAAATCAAAGTCTTTTTTTCCTATATCTGGGGAGAAAAGTTGTTAAAATTAGCCACATGAATTAGTTCATTTTACAGGTAAGCTGTTTGTGCTCAAAAAATATTAATGACCTTTCCAGCTTTTCAGAGTAGCAGAAGCAGAATGAAAACTCAAGACCCTTCCCTTACTCACTCTTTCATTTTTCTATTCAAATGTAAAATAGACATTTTAAAGAACTAGAGCATTTATACATTTTAAAAATGTGATGGTAATAAAACTAAACTTATTACAAGTGTTCATAAGCATTGTGTCTGGGAGTTGTCCACATGGCATCCTACAGCTGCTGTTGGTGATAACGAGTAAGGTTACAGAAATGGGTATGTAGCTCAGATTCTGCAGTTCAGTGTTCAAGAGACAGTAGCATAGTGGTAAAAAATAGTGTTTGCTGTCTTTATTTTTATTAGTTACCAGTTTTGTGGGTGTGAAAGGTAACTGTGAGGATACTACCTATGAGAAGAGCAACAGTAACTTTTCTGTCTCATTATTAGTTACAGCATTAGCTCTTGAAATCTCTTGCCCAGTTTTAGCTCCACTTACTTCCAATACTCCCTCTTCCCAAAAAGGTTTTAAGCACGACTCCATCTACTAGTCTATTTTTCAGTTAAAAAAAAACTGTGCTAAACTGTGACAAATTACATCAATAAACCTTGATAGTATAAATGTATCATTATATGACTAAGTCTAAAATAAGTCTCCTTCAAAACCTTTTTTTTTTTCTTTTTGGTAGAAGGAAAAAAAAAAACACACTACTGAAATTCTCATTGAATCATTACTCTAAGAAAATAAAGCAATTATCCTGTGATCCTCAAATTATAAGTAGGAATATTCTAACTCGTATGTTAGAGAACTTCACATGTTGTGAATTTTATATTTCAGTAACCTTTGAGACAAGTTTGGTCTTATAAAATCAGAGGTATTCAAAGAATACTCCACCCCCTTTCTCCCTTGGGACCTACACTTTAGAAGTGGAAAAAACAATTTCTTAACCTTCCTTGAGAGTGAGACAGCCCTGTGACTCAGTTTTCATCAATGAAGTATAAGGACAAATCAGCAAATTTTCTAGGGAACTTACATGAAATTTATTTCTGATTTTAAAAAACATAATGGAATATCTCACTGGCAGGTCTTTTTCCTATTCTTTCCTCACTGAATGGTAATATGATGTATAGAGCTGTTGAAGTCACATTGTATCCACAGGCAATAAACACAATAAACTAAAGCCAACACACAAAACAATGGATGAGCAAAAAGATAGAGAACATGAACGTAATAATATCAATGAACTACTGAAACAATCTTTCAACTTCCTAGCTCCAGATTCCTCATTAAGTAATGGGTCATCTTGTGGTTTAGGACACTGATAATCAAGTGTTCTGTTGCTTGTGGCTGAATGTATCATTTTGTGAGCTGAAGCCTTCTCTGAGATTCCAGCAATCATATATAAAATTGAGATGTAGTTCCAAAGACGTGGTGGTTTACATTTAAGTAAAAGTGGAATTATACATAGAGAATACCACACTTAAGCAAGTAAGACCTCTGGACTCAATTTTTCAAAAGAATTGAGTTCATTATGCTTTACACAACTTTGGGCCCAGGGACAGCATTTATTTCTGTCCTTTTAGATTTGCAGATAAACATTGAAAGAAGACCCTGACCTCAGTTAAATAAAAAGAATTTGAGATATTAATCAAGGTGAATGCCATAAACTATACCAGAATATTATATGGAAAAAATACCGCTGGCTTCAATAACTTTAAAGAATTAATGACTACTCTACAGTGTACACTGAAGTCTTAATGTCAATCTCCAGAAATTCTAATTATTCATCCAGTACAATCTTGTATATAATTAACCAAAAATTCTTAGGCATCATGTTGCTGGATTAGCTAGTATTCAAACATTCAAGTGAAAATTATATCTTCATAAGTAGAAAAAGTATGCAGAGGTTAATAACCTAGATGATGTTTTTTCTAAAATACAAATATAAAAGAGTTTAAAGTTTTTGAATATTTCAACTTTGGGTACTATTTTGTAAGAGATTCTTAAATGACTGACTTCAAGTAACACTGTCCCGCTTAAGGCACTTGTGATAGCTTAAGTACCTTACTTGGCAGCAATGATTGAACGAGGATTTTTAAATCAAAAAAAACTTTATCTATAAAGATAATGAAATATTAACGTGGAATAACTAGACTCACTAAATAGAACAAACATTTTGCATGTAACATTTAACATGAGCATAATTATATTGTTATGGCTGTGTTTACATACAATCTATCCACCCAGGTTGCATGTATTGTTACAATTTTTAGTTTTAATATTTGGATATTTTTGGTTTTAATCTTATTTTCCTGGGACTCAACTAGATTCAGGCCACTCAGTGTGTAACAGCAGCTAGGAACACAGCTCTAGCTCACATGGGATTATTCTAAATGAATCACATCATTGCTTCAAGGTTGTTATAATAATTGCAGTGATAGTTCAATCACTCTCATCAATTTACCAACATTTTCTTCCTGGGGTATTCGTTCTTTTGTTATTTTTTAAACTCGTTGCTGCTTTCATCATTTCATTATCAAAAGAATTTTATTTTGATACTTCCTTCCTAATTTAAAATTAGCTAAAATCAGCACATTGCTTTTTTCTGGGCCTATTCCTCCTCTGGGAGGCATTTTTAGAAATTATTTTTTTCTTTTTAGGTGGGAATCATTTTACCTTTTTGGTTGAATGATGAGTGGTAGCCAAACTCTCTTTTATCTATTGTTTTCTTTCAATCAAAATCTCCGTATAACCATAAGGCTACAGTAAAATATGAGGGCCCTATTTTAAAATAGAACAATAACAACAAAAAACCTAAATAAATAATCAACATGAACAAAAAAAGACCATAATGGGTAAACAATAGTTTACATTTACGTGGGGAATAAAAATATTTTTTATACTGTTAGATGATCATTCTATAAGACTGGTGAACAGAAAGCAGATTTAAATAATAAGAAATCCCTTTACTATCAGGAAAGAACATTACAATTTGATGTTGAATTCTTTTGAAGAGGGCTCTTGATACAAGCCTAGAAACATAGGCGAAAGTTGCTTTGATGATTATTCAAGTTTTGTTTGTTTGCTTAATGTTTGTTTGATGAAAAGCGCTATTCATTATATCTGAAATCCCTTATACTATCCTGAACCATCTGAAGAATAGAGGCAAAAAAGGTAAGGTTTGAAGCCTATTAGAATGGCAGCATAATGCACCAATCCATACTGGAACACAGGGTGCTGATGGTATTCCTCTGGCTTGCTTCTAATCTTAAGCCACTGACCAAAACCTAGGAAGAATGAGCAGGCTCACCGTTTTTATTTCTAAGAGACAAAATGCAATAAGCAACATATGTTCCTGCTCACACTAACACAAAAGTCTCATTTTGGTCATTAATATTGCAAATACTCAGAGTGAGTTAAACCATTAATTATTGTGACAGCATTTATTCTCCCAGTGGCTTATATATGATTAACCATAACATATGTTGCACTGTTTTAAAAAAAAATGTAAAGCAAAGGAAGAATCAGTGAAGAAAAACTGCATTTCTTCTGGCGATGTGATGAAAAACACAGCTGTACTCTCTCCATTTGTCTTTTTTACTCTAGCCTCTTTCTTATGTCTTAATTTGTGTATCAGGAAGGTTTAAAAAGATCTTCAACTGCTGCTTTGAAACAGAACTTACATTTTAGTTAGTAAGACTTTGACATCTGCATGCCAAAAATGAAGAAAAAAATAAATATGCTGAATGCACGTGTCAGTCCAAATCTCAAAGGTAGCATATTCGTTGGAAATATCAATTAAGGTGCAACATTTTGCTTTAAGGGTGAAGTTTTGTTTACATTCTTTAAGGGGTGTTGCATCATTTTAGATAACAATACTGAGCGTATTCAATACACTAAGTCCCCTACATATGAATGAGTTCCGTTCCGAGCGTTCGTAAGCCCAAATTTGTTCATAAGTCCAACAACGTTAGCCTAGGTACCCAACTAACACAATTGACTAAATAGTACTGTACTATAATTGGTTTATAATACTTTTCACACAAATAGTACCTAAAAAACAAACACAAAAAATAAAGAAACGTTTTTAATCTTACAGTACAGTATCTTGAAAAGTACAGTAGTACAGTACAACAGCTGGCATACAGGCGTTGACAACGAGTGAACAGGCAAGAAGAGTTACTGACTGGAGGAGGGAGAGGAGGTGGGAGATAGTAGAGCTGAAGGATCATCACCAATAGGAGACAGAGGGCAAGCTGCAATTTCACTCACGCCTGAACGTACATTCACATCTTTGAAAGTTCGCAACTTGAAAGTTCGTGTGTAGGGAGCCCCTGTACATGATTTAGTTTATCTAAGAAAATCTATCTATGGATCATTATTCACAGGAAAAATATTAGGATAAAGTGCAAGTTGAGGAAATAGGAAAGGCATGTGTACATCTTAACCTATAAGCTGCAGTTTATATTAATATTAATATACTGGGCTTCTCCAATTATTAATTTTCAAAGGGAACTTATGACTTTTGTAAGTTGTATATAGAAACAGATCTCAATTGGAAATGGCTCCCCTTTTTTATGAGATTTTATATATGATGTTTACAAAATGAGGAACTATGGCAAAACTTAGGAGGGAAGGGATGCTTTTGTATAATGTTCATAGGACTTTTGTTGCTCTAAACATATATCCTGTGATTACTGATGGGCAAACAATGAGGTTACTGACCTATTTTGGCAGATTTTAAGTTGCTTCCTTCTGATTCTGCTAATTGCATCTGGTGAATACTAGAAAAGGAACTGCTGGGCTGGAAGGATTGCTGACATACAGCCAATCAGGTGTACACACAGCCAGTGGGAGTTCTCTTCCCGCAGCATACAGCCCTGAGGTGGTTTCAAGCAGCTGGTGCCCTACCCGAACCTTGTGTCACGTGGCTCTGCACAGAGATTCCCTACAGTAAGCAAGGGCTTCCCTGCAGCTTTCTTATTTCTGTGCAAAATATCCCCTTCTTATTGAGAAAGTGCTGCTAAATGTCTATGCCTACAAAGCTCTGGAGAATTGAGGAAGCAGAGAAAAATTGCCTTTAGTTCCTGGTACCCTGAACTTTGAGCAATGTTAATGGGAGTTATGTGAGCATAAAAGAAATGCAAGGGCAGCAGGACTGCACCCTCAGTGGTTTGCAAAGAGCAGCCTAAGCTGCAAGACCCATTAAAAGTTAGCTGAGCAGTATCAGAGGCTATTTCAGGGCTGAATACATTTACCATACTGCTCTTCACTTATACCAGCTGTCTCCAAAGTAGTACTACTACTATGAACTGAAGGGTTTTTTTTGTTGTTGTTATTTAAAATAGCTCCTCTTCACTCAAAGATGAGTCTTACACTATGATAAGCATTTGTTCTTTCTGGATTATTGGGCCATGATGAAAAGAGTATATTTCCTGCTAGTTATTTTTTTCTTCAAAGAGAGAAAGGCAGTATGCTCCAATAGACTGCATGAGAACTAGAACTGAAGGGCCTGTCATTAGTCATGTGCGTTTTCTTAAAAAGAATCACTTAGCCTTTCTGAACCTATTTCCTCATCTTTAAACATAAGTTAATACCATTTAACTTCATAAAATTACTTTTATATCTCAAAAACAAGTAATATATTTGGTAACTACTAAAATGGTATCTATTATTAACATTATCATCATTAGTTTAGTCACTTTCAAACCACCCAGAGAAACAACAAATGCATACTGAGACACTCTTTTTTTGGACGATTTGTTTATGCTTATCTTGTATGTTCAGTATAATTCCTAAGGAGGTGACTATTGTAAATTTTGGTTTCGGCTAGGTTTTTCAGTTGTTTCTTAACACAAAACAGTTTCCTGTAATCAAAAATTTCTTAAGTAAAAACGAAGATTAGAAAGGAAAAAGGGAAATCAGAATTCTCCTTTATAAATCTCAGTTTACTATGGTAAAACCACACGCAGAGCAAACTATGAAAGTCTTCAGAATTCTATGTGTGCCCCTGATGCTTACAAGCAGTTTTCCGACATAAGTGCATTGGCTAAATGGTCAGAAAATGGATCGTCCAGATTCCATCCAGATTTTGTTCTCTAACTGTTTTGTTTGAGCTCTTCAGTGCAATGTGCATTTCTATTTCCCACAGTGCCAAACATCACTCTCTCTTCTGATATTATACTTACCGACAAAGGCTCGAAAACTTCCCAGCTTATCCAAGTTCAGTCTCCTTCAGCGAATTTCAAACTTATTTTTCCTAGCTCCTTCTTCTACTTACTACTAGAAAACCTAAGTATATGCTATGTAGTTAGAAGGCACTATTCTCCTTAACAACAATTTTTCTCTTAAAATACTTTCCACAAATTGTCTTAAACAAAGCGTCTCCCAGACAAGCAGTAAGACAACATTTAAGTCAGTATATCTACGTAGGTGGAGCTACGGACGTAGAGGAGGTGCTAGAGGAGACGTGACGTGAGGTACCCGTCGTAGATGAGACGTGACGTGACGTGACGTGACGTGACATGGCGTGACGTAGACGTAGACGTAGACGTAGACGTAGACGTAGACGTAGGTGAAAGCGTACGTATTCCGGGCTTGTTTGTTGAGCGAGTGACTTTTCTCCTCAGTTTTCCGCCGCTTTTAGAGAATGGCCTCCAGGCAGGACGTATTAACCTGGTTAAGCAGAGCCACAGGCGTAGAAGTTACTTCCAGCACTTCTCCTGGCCAGCTTTGTGAATTTGGGTAAGTTACTTTAATTCCCTGAGCCTCATTTCTCTGAACATTCGAGAACATGATTATAAATAATTAATTGAGAGTAAATCATATTTAAGCAGCACACTGGACCACGCTTCACATGGTAATTGTAGCATTTGTTTTTGGTGCATTCCTGCTCTTAAGGTAATGCCTACCCGCCAACAAATTTTTTTTTTTTTAATTAATAAATGCCTCCAGTGCAACAGCTGGGGTTAAACAGACTGCTGCGTCATTGGTATTTTTCTGTTTTACTGTTTAGTGCACATGTTTTACAGACTAGTCTGTATCTTCGCAGAAGGGTACCTTATGAAAAATCTAATACTTTTTAATCCAGGTTTGATGGTTATAACCTTCAACTTCTAATAGATTTTATAATTTACATTATAAATTTTGTTGTTGAAATGATATTAGTCGTAAAAATAACATGGTATTGTTAGAATAGGTACTAGATTTGCATTGTTAGGATTTTTGAAAAAACAGCAAACAACAGATGCCAAGGTTAGTATTTGATTAACGTTAGGCTAAATTTGGAACGTAAGAAATGTTAATTTTCTATAGCAGCTTCAAGGCTGCACGAGTCTTCGTTCACAGAAGTGCACAGGGTAGTAAACATTAATGATAGATGACACACATAGAGTATGGGTGTTTGATTTTTCATCCAAATATATTTGCATTTCCATATAAGGTTTCCTCATCCTTGTCCATTTCTTCTTCCTCCTCCTCCACCTCGCATAGAGCAATTGTGATGAAATTATATTCCATCATTTTCAATCCTCCTCATGTGTTGTTAATGTATTAAATAGTAAATAATACATGGCTAGCATAAATGAGATTCCGACTTTTCTGGGCTAGTCACGTGACAACTGAGTAGAAGCTAATTATGTATCATCTCTAGAAATCTGACATATTTGTGTCACTTTTCTTTTTAAATGCACTAAGGTGCCGTTTGCCCTGCTTCTTATCAGACTAGGAAAGCTCTAAACAGGGAATTATTGTAAAAGTTAAAGGAGATTCCAACTGTGATATGTCCATAAAATGTGTCTCTAAAGAAAGCTTTGATATACATTGCATATGTGGTATAGCAATTACATTTTTTAAAAAAAATTTATTTATATTTATTTTTGGCTGTGTTGGGTCTTCATTTGTGTGCGAGGGCTTTCTCTAGTTGTGGCAAGCGGGGGCCACTCTTCATCGCGGTGCGCGGGCCTCTCACTCTCGTGGCCTCTCTTGTTGCGGAGCACAGGCTCCAGACACGCAGGCTCAGTGGTTGTGGCTCACGGGCCTAGTTGCTCCGCGGCATGTGGGATCCTCCCAGACCAGGGCTCGAACCCGTGTCCCCTGCTGTGGCAGGCAGATTCTCAAGCACTGCACCACCTGGGAAGCCCAGCAATTACATTTTAACACTGCTTGTTGGCAGTTGAGTTTTCCAGCACCAGAGATTGAGATGGAGTTTGACATGCAAGATATGTATTAGAGATCAACATCTCTAGCCTGCAGTTATATTGCAGGATAACCCTGCAAGGAGCTCTGGAATATAACGGCTCATCAAAGTGCCCAGTATGACTTCTGCTGAGTTCTGTGATGCCAAAGTTAGAGACCTGGGCCTCTAGCACTGCGTAGACAGAACTGTAGGGATCCAAGTCTTTTTCCCATTGGCAGCACAGCAGCATGTAAAAGTTTTGATTCACTGTATGTACTGCATCCTAAGGATGGTGCCTAGTTCTTGTGTAATAGCATCTTCAAGCTGTTACTTCAACTGCATATTCAGGAGACCATAACATTCCTCTATCAGGCTGACAAAAAAAAATGGGTGGTATGGTATTTGATACAACCAGTAGACCCCATGTAACTTGGCTTACTCCCATATCTCCTTTGCTATAAGTTGATTCCTCTCGTTTGGTACAATATTGCATGGTATTTCATGCCAGTGAATCAACCAAACTTTAAGCCCCCAGATCAGGTGGTAGCTGGGTCAACACAGCAGTTGGGAAAATGCATATCCTCAGTATTTATCTCTTTTTGGTAGAACAAATATTTGGCCTTTCCAAGTTAAAAGGACTATAATATATAATTTTCCACGAACTGGCCAGTTGTTCTCCTTGAGGAATAGTGTCATATTGGGGACTAAGCACATCTCTATTGCTGGCAGATTGAACATTCAGTATCAGATATATATAAATGACCCTCAGTGAATAGGAACTCATATTGTTGGTCCCATGAGTAGTCTCCATCTCTCCCAATGTGACCACTCTCTTTTGCATACAGCATGCCAACAGTAGTGTGGCTGATGACTTAGGCTGCTTGACATCAACTAGCTGAGTGTTCTGTCTGCTTGTTAATTAGTGTCTCTTCTGTGGTACATGCTTTAAGATGTGCATCCATACAAAGGTCTTCACACTTTGTTCCCACTCCCTTATGTCTGCCATAGGTTCATACCATGGACCCGTTCCATACTTTCTTCTCCCAGGGTCCTGACCAGTCAGGCCATTTGCCACAGCCCATGAGACCATATAAATTCTAATCTTAGGCCACTTTTCTTTCTTTCAACAAAATGGGTGGTCGTATGGACAGCATGAAGCTGTCCATTGGGAAAAATTTCATACATCATTAATTTTCCAGTCCACTCCTGAAGAAAGCATCAGTGAAGATGTTGCTTATACTTGGCACATCTGTAAAGAAAGTGTCACTTTTTACTTCATTGCTCTTCAAACAATATTTCTTATATACCAGAGGTGTGGCCTGAGAGACTGGTGCAACAGTGGTGGGTGATATGCAGATCTGAGCTGTTTGTTCATGCAGCTTATTTATGACCTCTAGCTCTAATCATAATTGATCACAGAGGTACAACTTTAATATGATGGATTGCTTGTTCATGTACCTGAAAATCTTCAGACTTGGTCCATATGACAGGATCCAGCTCATGGGGATAGTTCAGTCTCATGGTCCCTTGCTGTCCCTTCATCAGGCACTCCTCCATCAGAAGCACGCCAGAATTTTTTTCTCAAAAGGCCTGTACGTTGTAGATGGAATGGCTTTGTTCCAGAGCCCCAGAGACCTTTATTATGATTCTTCCACTAGCGTTTCCCATAAGTTCCATGAGATATTTTTCTCCACCCTCACTACCACCTCTCATGCCATAAGGTCTGTCAGAATGTACAGCCTGGATCTGCTATAGAGCCCTTTCCTATTTTGGGCCACACTCAAAGCTAGTAGCATTGTGTCACACAGTATACAGCCCTGGACAGTATTCCCGGATGTGGAGTGTATTCCTCTAGAACCTAAAGCCTACCAGGTAATATATTTCTTTCATCGTGGTTGGAGATACATGCTGCAATTATTTGTCTTTTAATTTGGAACATATGTTCTGGCATGCCAGTGATCACTAAATTCCTAAAAAATTTACTGAAGTGGAAGACCACTGAATATTTGTGGGTTCTGTCTCCATCTGTCGAAGTGCATGTGTTTTACCAAGATTTCCGGTGAACTAGCCACTTTTTGCTTCTGTGGCCCAGTTTGGCTGTTGAACTAAATGGAAACCACTACTCTTGGGTATTTTAGATCTTTAAGAATGGAGTTATTTTTTTCCATCCCCTTGGGATGTGATATTATTTTCGAATTATTATCTTGCTTAGGTTAGGGGGTAGTTTTAATGGTCGCTATCTGGCCTTCTGCATAATAGCTGTTAACCTATAGGCTTAGGCCCAGTGTTTGGCTTGCACAAACTGTTATGTATGCCAATCGCAATTATATAGTTGGGGAACAGGAAAATTAAAATTAGGTAGGTCTTTGGACTCACTGGAACCAAAATAATCTGGATCTTAACCAGGACTTCATTTTTTACCTGTCCATCACATGCTCCCGCTCTCATATCAGGGCAGGGAGGAGTAAGGAGAGGGGCATAATGATGCATCACATTAATGGGTATCAATGTCAACCTTTTATGTAACATTCTTCAGTGTGACTGGATATTTCCCATTCACTGATGTACATTTGTCTAAGTAGATAATTGTAGGAATCGTTGGGGAAGCACTTATAGAATTTTTATCAAAGTACTTTCTGTAGTGTTGCAGGGTCCTTCCACCAGTGGGCCCAGCTGAATCTTCAGGCAATGGGTTCTGCGTCTGAAAACTGGCAGGAGTTTGTGACCTTTATCTAGCGGGGAGGGCTGGGAGGTTTAACTCCCCTCAGCTGCTTGGTAATCGAGCCTCAACTTTTTTTTTCTTAAGGTACAAGCTGAGTGGTGTCCTTATTGGCTGCCCATTTATATTTTCCCTAGGGACACTAAGTTCTTTTAACCATTTCCATAATTTTCTGTGGGTCATTACTCCTTGTCTGCAATTTGAACCTGTTACTCATTATGAAATTTTAGTCTACTTGACTTCTGGCAGTTAAGCATTGTACCTTGCCTTTATTGTTTTGGGATCCTGTTGTGCCCATTTTGATCAGGTAGTCGAATTCTGTAATGACTTTTCCCACTAAAAGAGGACGGCCACCATTGACTTTTGTATTATGCCAGTGCCCCCTCACCAGCGTATTCCTTAAGGTGGCAGTAAATGGTGCACCATAGGCCATCTCATGGACATAATTCTGTGGGGTGTCTTCCATTGGGCCTTTTAATCCTTTTCTAAAGCATCAGCCACGGAAGTATGGAGTAGACTGAAAAGTCCTAAAGCACTGTAGGCCCAGCAAGCTTCAGCCATCATCATGGAGGAACATACATGGTCCACCAGGTATCCCACATTAGGCCTAATGGCTAGGTTTATACCAGCAGCTTCATGAGTCATTGGATAAAGACCACACTCAGAAGCGTACTCTCCTGGGTGTGATGGCTCATTGTGGTGAAGGGAACCTCCGAAGGAGGTTAGTCGGAGGCTCTTTGTTTACAGCTGAGCAGCAATTACTTTCATGATCTCTGTGTCCACAACACTGCACATAAATCATTCAACAAACACTTATCAAGTATGTACTGGGTATCAATTACAGTACCAGACACAGGATTATAAAAAAGCAGGAAGAAAACAGATGCAGGCCGCACTTCCAAAGATCTTAAAAGTTAATGTGGGAGATTGATAGATAAACGAGTGCTTATAACAGCATCTAAAGAGATCAACAAAAGAGATATGCCTTGACAGTCTGGGAATATCAAGAATGGGCAGCTTACGCAGACGATGAAGAACAGTGAAAGGAAATGGAGTATTTGAAATAAATATTGAGTAGGTATTAATGTAGATAAAAATTAGGTAGAACATTCAAAGGACTGTATAATCATATGGAAGTGGAAAAAATGTGGCCTATTTGAGGAAGTATTTCAGCATAATTTGGGCATAATATGACAATGGGAAAGTCGTAAGAGTAAAAATGAAAAGTTAGGCAGGATTTGGATGATAAAGGCGAATGCATGACATGTGAGGGAGTATAGCCTGTAGGAAATACAGAACCATTGAAAAGTTTTATTCCAGATAGTGAAATGATCAGCATTACACTTTAGGATATTTACTCTGGAAACAATATATAGAATGAATTGTAGTAAAGTGAGCCAAGGCACAAGTTACTGTGGTAAATAAGTGAGAAAACAAATGGGAGACTTAAAACAGTGGCATTTTTTGCTCCACAATAGAGTTGTGTTTTTAGAAATCTCTATTTTAATATTAAACAGCATTAATGAATATATTGTTAATTTAATATTAATTAAATGTGGGATCTATGTATATTCCCCCAAACTTATAGTGCCTCAGGGAAGGTTGCTTCAAATGCTAACCATGGGTAGCTAGTAACATCATGACTGTGGTGAATTAAGATGAGAAGGGGAAGGAAGCTGGTTTTGTTTAGGTCACTAGCTTGAAGTCTATCCCCCATATCCAGTGTATCTAAGTTGTTTCATAAATATTTTCCATGGCTCAAAGAGTCCATAGGAAAATTCCTTTCTTCCCTGTGTCTATTCAGGTCAGGAGAATTTTGTATCCTCTGCATACACATTAATTTGAATTTCTTTCAAAAGATTACTCTTCCTTATCCTTTTTTAACTATTCTCATCATTTCACATTCTCTCTAGAATATCAGATGGTTCCTTTTTTAGCCCAAGTGTTCAAGTTCAACTAAAAAACACTGATTTTCACAAACGATATATGCCCATTTTGTTCACTGCTTGTGGAATCATATGCTGTCTTATCTTCGTCTTGAGTCATCCCTAGTCTGTAACTGTGCCCTGCTTGTTTTAAGTTAGTGCTGGGCCACAAGAGCCTCTTCAGAGGTTAAGTAGATGAAAGTGCCCTTTGGGGAAATGTTTTAAATGATCTGTATACTGCATTTTAAGCAAATACTTGACTGAAAATGCTCTTTTTCCAAGTACAGCAAAGGTAGAGTTGTCAAGCTTTTTCCTGTTTATTGCTACCAAATTCACATATGTATCTTCAATATTCCATGTTGTAGTGTTCTCAATAGTTAGCACATTAATCATGCAATATCTTTAGTAGGAAGCTATAGATCTTTTTAAAGTATTTGTAAGACATTTGGATTTGAGCTGCACCTCATAACTTTTTACTTTGGGCATGCATAAAGAATAGGTTCTCTAGTCTATTTTGTAATGGTGTGACATCATGACTATATTCAAATCAATGGAAGTGATGTGTGCGAATTCCTGGTTGGACATTCCTGGTTGGAAGGGTAATTGTGTCTCCTTCATACTCTCTTTTCTGCTTGTACCAGCTGGATGCAGAAGAGAACAGGACCTCAGAAGAGGGCAGAGTCCCAAGATAGAAAGAGCCTAAGCCTCTACATGATAGTTTGGAGGAGAGCTGCCCTGCTGTCCTAAACTCCCACTAGGGCATGTTAGATGAGCAAGAAATAAAATCATGGGGCTTTAATCCACTGAATTCTTGAGGGCTGTTTATTCTTTTGTCTTACCTGATCAGTACAGTGTTTAGGCACACTTTTGTCTGGAATATACTTTTGTAATGCATCCTGCCCAACTTACCACTTAAAACTTCAGTGGTCCAAGAGTATAGCCCACTTCCTAGCCTGATCCTCAAAGACTTAAGTAAACTGGTTTCAACGTGTATTTCCAATATCATCTTTCACCATTTCTCCCTCCTGATACTAAATTATTTTCTACTCCCTGGAAGTGTCATGGTCGTACAAGTTTCTTAGCTCTTGTCACACATTGTTCCCTCTGAATTCCTTCTGGTCTACTTTCTTAGGAAATTTCCACTTCACTTTCAAGACCCTGCTCTTATATGAGTGGTTTATTGATATCTCAGTTAAGCATTAGTTGCTCTTCCCTAGGTGTTTCCAAATCCTACATGTCCATCATTACTGAAACACTTAGAGCTTTTTATTGTAATCATTTGCATATGTATCTGTTTCTTATTCTGTACAACAAATTGTTCAAGAATGGGAAACTTTCCATATTCATCTTTATATTCAGTGTATATTGAAAAGACAAATTAGCAGTGTCTGTTTAAAAGAACGGATAGCCTACAAATTAGTCATTTAAATTCTCTTTAATGTGAATGTTTAATTTGATTGACCTGAAACTACTTTTATTTACGGTTCACCTCTCTGTGCCCTTTTTAGGACATCTACTTAGAGTCTTAGGGATTAGCAGATAAACTTATTTTCTATAATTTTCACCTACTCAACTTGTGAAATATGTTTTTCTTCTTACCATTTCAAAAATTCTTAAAAGAAAATACTTCTAAGGTGGGTAATACAAATGTAACTTATAAGTCTTTCTTCCTAATAATCCCAAACTCCCCAGCTAGTTAAGGCCATCCAGTAATTTAAGATTTAGAAAATTGGCCTCACTCCCATATGGTGGAAAACATAGCAGTCCTGTCAATGTCTCTAGGGGATACTCTGCGCAGCGGATGCAAAGCAGTGTTCCCCTTAAGGATTTTTGTCTCAAGGTTGATGATAAGATTCTAAATGTCCATTTTCCTTTTTACCTCCGATATATTCTTTCTCTTTTCTGCATCATGACAGCCTGTTGGATACCACTTTGATCCCTTCCCTCCTTAAAATATGACTCAAATCAAGGCTAGCTTTAAAGATTTCAATTAGAAGGATATGATATTGCTACATACATATTGCTTAAATCTGAAAATTAGATATACTGTTTTTAATAGTTTTAATAGTTTCCTAATCATTCCTTCCCATAGAATTAAATTTGGTCACTTTTCCTATAAAGGTTTCAGCCCTCCAATGTACTCTTCAGCCATGACCTTCCTTTCTGACTTTCCCTCTTTTTCTGTGTAGATTCTTGCCCCTAAACACCCAAATCCCAGCTTTTGATTTTTTTTCCAGGAAAGTGGTATGTACTGTTTCACAAAATATGATTAAAAATTTAGTGATGTATTATATCTCCTGTCATATAAGCATGAAGTCTGGTAGCTCATACTTAAGACTATTAGCTCCCTACAAAATGGCTAAGAAATCATAGCTCCCTTGAACCAAAGGATTCACGGTTTGGTTTACTTTTGAAGACAGTTGTGGAGTAAACTGGAGTATATTCAGTTGTGCTGTAGCTGTTTCTGGAAGCCACATGGATTCACTACTTAAGTTTAGCCCTAGGAAGTCAGTGGACAGTTCTTCACTCTGGATTGTGTCAGACTCAAATCTATGTAGAGGCTCAAAGGAAACCCATGCTTAGGTTCAAAGAATATATCACTCTTATGACCGCTCACATTTGCCATTGTTCCTCAAAGCAGTTTACTGTGCCACAGTGTTTAGGTATCTATGTTTTGAGATCTACATGGGACAACCAAGCCAGAATCAGATGCATTCCCCATTGTTAGTAATATACATGTTGTTCAATAATTAAACTCCCTTTTCCCTTGAGTTAGTATTGTTAGGGACCTAATTACCTTTTTTTTTTAAAAAAAAAGTATCATTACATTCCAAATTACCTTTATCGAGTCATTCTGTTCTTTTATTTTTTTTAAATAAATTTATTTATTTATTTATTTTTGGCTGTGTTGGATCTTCGTTTCTGTGCGAGGGCTTTCTCTAGTTGCGACGAGCAGGGGCCACTCTTCATCGCTGTGTGCGGGCCTCTCACTGTCGTGGCCTCTCCCGTTGCAGAGCACAGGCTCCAGAGGTGCAGGCTCAGTAGTTGTGGCTCACAGGCCTAGTTGCTCCGCGGCATGTGGGATCCTCCCAGACCAGGGCTCGAACCCGTGTCCCCTGCATGGGCAGGCGGATTCCCAACCACTGCGCCACCAGGGAAGGCCCCCATAATTACCTTTTCTAGCCATTTGACTTTTGCCATGTCTAGTATGTTGGAATCTTTCAAGAGTGAATTTGTTTGTTTTGTTTTTCCTTCCTAAAACTTTTCTGGCTTAACAAAGCCCATATTTCCTGCCCAGTAGCAGGATTGGATGTTGTCTTGCAATTCTACACTTAGAGTAAACTCTAGCCAGGCTAATTGTGCCAGAGAACTTGGAGAGAAATCAGTTGCTTCAAAAATCACTAGCAACCCAAGTCAATTCAAAGAATTCAGTAGAATGGCACCTTTGATTCAAAGTTTGCTTCACTTGGTGCAGGCAGAAATATACAATTCAATGAGTGGGAGATTTACTTGCTTTGTTTGCAAATTTCATTTACAGTGAATTTCATTTTATCCTCAAATCAAACACTTTTCATTGTGCTCTGCACAAGCACCTCTTAAGTGCCATCTCTATTCTTCCTTAATTCTTATATAGGCAGATTGTCAAAACCGTACAACCTTCCCCTTGTTAGCATTCTAATGTATTTAAAGAACCAGTTGATGAGCCATGTTATAGACAAAGTCCTGTTCATCTAATTCTCATCGTTCAGTTAAATTATAAATATCTCCCCAATTTTTACACATGACACTTCCTCTAAAGATAATACACACACACACACATAAATGCATTGATCAGTAGAGTTTATTTCTAATTTAATACATTTTCTCATAATTAGTACTTCAGTTAGCTTATTAAATAGCAAACTAGATCATGCCCTCTGTATCCTTGGAATGCCTTACACCATGCCTGTGGTTCCCTATTCTAGGAAAGTCAATTTAAACTCTTCTGAGTTTTATTTTGGGATACAGAGCACAAGCTGTGGTGTACATTGCTTCTTTTTAGAAGACTAAAAGTGGAAGTGAACATTACTTTGCGCCTCTACCCATCTCCTATAAATTTCCTGTGTATCCTGCTTCTCCTGCTTCTGGCTCTTGGTCCCTGTTTTTCTAGATTTTTGCTATAGGTAATTGGAAGAGTCTGCATTGTTAATGGAACCTCTCTACCTGTGTGACCAGGGCAGCTCCTTTCTCAAGTCCTTCTTACATTTCCAGAGTATTGCTTAAATGAACAAAAAACCAAACAACAGCAACAGAATATATATATGAAAAAATATATATGAAAAATATGTGTATATATGTGTGTGTATATACATACATATAGATATAGATATGTATCACTTTACCTCGGGGCCAGATATTGCATGATCCAGTGTTAGAAACTGTGGGTACTTCCTCCAGAACAGTGCTCTGTGTCAAAGGTAACTGAGAAAACTACCTCCTAAGGCCAAGGTATGAATCTCAGAGTTCCTTTGGAAGTCAGTTAAACTTCCTTCTCTTTTTTAGGAACTGGGTTTCCTCCTGTTAAAGTTTCTTTACAGATACAGGGAGATTAGGTGGTGTTTCCTTAAGTTGAATGTGTCCCCAAAGCTCTTTGTAAGGAGTATCTCTAGGAAATATTTACTGAAACAGCATTCCTCCCTCCCCACCCCCCGACTCCCTTTGGAACCTTTTGTTTTGTGATTCCTGGAGTAAAATCTCAAACAGAAGTACAGATGATATGACCAAAAAGATTTGTACATTTGACAATCATGTTTGGGTGATTCTTCAAAGTTCTTATCATTTGCATTGTGTATCCTTATTAAGAACTACCTCAGTAATTGGTGTCAATTAATTCTGATGTCAAAGTCTGTTGATTTGAAGAATATCAGTGGACTGCAATTATTCTTATCTTAAAATATTTACAATTTTTTTTTTAAACGAGGGAAGGTATGTGTGTATAAATGAGATGGCTAGCTCTAGTTTGAATACATTGTTCTCTTGTAAGGATTTTCTGGGAATAATAAGTCACAGGACAGATTCCCCTAGCATCACAGAAGATGAGGGTTCTGTTTCACAAGGTACAGCAAGCAAACATTTTGTCCAATATTTGGTCACCTCTAAACCAGGTTTACTTATTTCTCAGGCTGGGATTATGGGGTACACACTATCCAATTTCTTCCCTCCTCTGTCAGATAAGTCACATTTTAGGATCTGTCACTTGCAGCATCCACTTCTGGTGTAAAAATATCTATGGGCATTTTATATTCTGCGGGTAGCATAAAATCCTACTATAGTGGTTTAAAGAGATAGAGAAGTGTCTTTGTTTTGCACAGTAAGCAATAAAGTATTACAAAGGAACAAACGTTCTTCTTCTGGTCACTCATTCCTAGTATGTAGATTTTACTCTTGACATTTGCTGTATTATGATTACACAGTGGAAGCCATGCCTTTGCCACTTTTATCTTATTCCTGACAGAAAGAAGAACATTCTGTAAAATGCAGAGGGCGAATTGATTAAAAAAAAAAAAACAACTTTTTTTTTTTGTAAGGACTTCTGCTTATATATTATAGACCAAAACTGCAGCCCAAGGTTGGCCCAATAATGAGAGAAAAATGAATAGAAGGACCTGTGACTGTTGTGAATGGGGATTTGTTTAGCCAGCCTAGAGCATTTGCCTCAAGAGTGAATTTGCAAATTTTATGGTTTTATTCAAGATATTAGTTTCAAAGCAATTTCAAAGATAATGCAAATGAATTATAGGATATATAAGGTGATTTTTAAAAAAATTATTTATTTATTTATGGCTGTGTTGGGTCTTCGTTTCTGTGCGAGGGCTTTCTCTAGTTGT
The DNA here is from genome assembly GCF_949774975.1 of Lagenorhynchus albirostris. NCBI lineage: Eukaryota > Metazoa > Chordata > Mammalia > Artiodactyla > Delphinidae > Lagenorhynchus > Lagenorhynchus albirostris. Next base: position 61,025,037 of record NC_083101.1, on the reverse strand, counting down.
GGCAAGCGGGGGCCACTCTTCATCGCGGTGCGCCGGCCTCTCACTATCGTGGCCTCTTTTGTTGCGGAGCACAGGCTCCAGACGCGCAGGCTCAGTAGTTGTGGCTCACGGGCCCAGTTGCTCCGCGGCATGTGGAATCTTCCCAGACCGGGGCTCGAACCCGCGTCCCCTGCATTGGCAGGCAGATTCTCAACCACTGCGCCACCAGGGAAGCTCTTTAACGGGTTTGGTTTTGTTTTGTTTTTGCGGTACGTGGGCCTCTCACTGCTGTGGCCTCTCCCGTTGCGGAGCACAGGCTCCGGACGCGCAGGCTCAGCGGCCATGGCTTACGGGCCTAGCTGCTCCACGGCATGTGGGATCCTCCCGGACCGGGGCATGAACCCGTGTCCCCTGCATCGGCAGGCGGACTCTCAACCACTGCGCCACCAGGGAAGCCCCCATAAGGTGATTTTTAATACATTATCACTTAAGCATTGAATTTAAAAATTAATAAAGAGAGTTTATGTACATCCTGATAATTTAATGACACTGCAATCCAAGTTTGTAAGAATCACATGGTATCAAGAACCTGCTGATAGCCCAGCCCTGTGCATGTCGCCAATAAATTAGTTAAAACTTTCAGAAAATAATGAAACTTTGTTCAGTCTATAACACAGTGGTGGATGGTAAATTATGAGAATTTGGAGTTATTTTCTGAGAAGCAGAGCTCAGGTTCAGGAGAAAGACACTCACATATTTGGGTTACAACTATTAGTGGGTTGAGAAACCAATTTAGTGGACCTTGACTAGGTCCACTAAATTCATTACACAACAAGAGACAATTTTGAGAGAGAAAGGAGATGCTACTAATAATAACAGTTTGTCAACAGATGTATACCAGCATTTTTCTGAGAAAATTACTATTTATGGTCGTTCCAGTAATGACTGTTATTTTAAAATGAGATAGAAAAAATAATAGAATAGAATATACATTATTAAAAGTTATTACATAGTAAAGACATTGTTTCATTATTTTTTTCTTTCCTCTTTTTCTTTCTTCTTTTTTTTTAGTATCTACTGAATATACTGTGGAAGTTATAGACAAAATTTTTCAAAGCCCCTGGACTAGAGTAGAACCACAAGAGCATGCAAAAGTAATTTCAGAGCAAGAAGTGATAAAGACTTCTTAGAGGCCTAGTCACTGTCGGACTCTTGTTTTTCTCTAGTAAAAAACTGTTGGCTCTGATTGACTCTTAAGTAGTTTAGAAGAGAATGTTGAGAATGTTAAGAATAGTACCACCTCATTAGCCAGGTTTTGTTGTTGTTAACAAGTCCATCATGTCACGTATTTATCTTTTTTTTTTCCCCTTGGTGAGAACATTTAAGTTCTAGTTTCTCAGCAAAAACAACTAGTGGGTCAAAGAAGAAATGAAAAGAGAAATCAGGCGTTTTGAATATCCTCTGGAAGGTTGGAGAAAAGATGACGGCAAAAGTAATGAATCTAAATGACATCAATAATACACTCAAACAAGATTGTGCAATCTTGAAGAGCAGACATCAAGCCCGTTTAGAATCTGTATAGGCAGGACCAATTTCAGTGTTATTCATTGAACCTCTAAAAGTAACTCATCTTTTTTCAGCTACTAAAGATATCGAAGAAAAGGATGGAAGAAAAGTGATTGCTCATGCACTGAGAGAAGGATGTCAGACAGGAAAGGGACAGTTTTAATTAGTACTTGTTGGAGAAGCTAGAAGAGGACTTATCATAAACTTAAAACCCTTTTCTGCTGGAGTAGCTGAGACTTAATTTAGCCCAACCCCCTTCACCTTGGAATCAAATCTAAATGCTGGAGGGCTTACATGGCACAGAGGCGTGTGTGGGTTGCACCAGTCTCTGGTTGGCTCATATCCATGTCCGCTTATGTTGAACGTTCCATCACCTGTCCTGATCTTAAGCACTGATCAACCAAAACCACTTTGGGTTTGGCATCTCCACTGACACTTCTGTGTGATGTTGGAGGGAAGTGAAAGAATTAATTTTCTTTCTTTACTGCTCTGAGTCATGAAATCTCTGTGCCTAGACACTGTCTCTCCATGGAGCTGGGGAAAGAATGCAAAGCACAGGAACTTGGGGCCTTTTCACTGACATCTACATTCTCAGCAATTCCCTGATAGTTCTCCTTCATTGTCTAAACCTGAGAAAACCTTTATTAGCTTTGAGAGATGGGAAGAAAAGCAAAATCTTTCCCTCTTAAAAGCCCATATCTTTTGACTAAATAAAAGAGCCCTATGACATTTTACTTTGGAGTCTGAAATCAGGAAAATTACTTTGTTTCTTTGCACACTGTCATATCACTCCTTTGAGGTGCTGAAAAGAGAGGTGATTTATTGTGAGAATGTCCTCTCTGAATAAAATACCTTCTGTAATAACGCAAAGGTTGAAGTTGCTCACTCATTACCTCCAGAGATAAGCCAAACAGCGAGGCTTGGGCATGTTTAGCATGGGAATCCAAGAAAGTGCAGGCAGAACCCCTCGCTTCCATACAGAAATTGTGCATTCTACTAAGTCTATGCTTTAAGCTGGATCCTTAAAGAATTTGGCTAACCTGCTGGGCTAAACATGAATTCTTGTTTCAAAAAAAAAAAAAAAACAGATTCAGTGTGAATGTGGATACACCACCGCTTTTCTAGCGCTCTGCAGAGCTGGAAACCAAATTTCTTTCCTTCGGCTGAGTCAGATACAAGAGGAAAGCCTTGTTAATGGATGACTGGGACCACACAAAGAACAGGCCCTGCAGCTGCAACTATCTTCAACAACAATTCAGCTGTTGTGCTACTGCATCCCAAGCAAGCACCAGCCCCACTGCGTCTCTGTGATCCCCACCGACAGTTCTGAGAGGACAGAGTGTGTGTTCACTGGTGGAACTGAATATTCCCACACACCCTTGACTTTATCCTTAGTAAAATGCTTGGGATAAATTCCCAAAGGCAGGATAATTGGGTCAAGGCATACATACAACGCTTCAGAAACTGCCCTCTGGAAGACTGTACTAATTTGAATCCCACCGAAAGTATGTGAGAAAAAAAAAAGAGAGGTAATTTAAAAAAGGGAAAATGGCTAAGAAGGAAAATAGGAAGTGTCAATGTATATTTAGAATGTATGTAGAATAAAATTGTGGATTATGTGCTATATATTGTATAAGCAGATTTTAAAAATAAGGTAAAATATGTCATATTTATAAACATTTATAAAATAAGACTATAAAATATAACTTACCATTGAAGTTTTTAATTTAATAATATTTTATCATTTTCTCTAAGAAATATAGAAGTAACATAACATTATAGAAATAATGCTCACTTGAAGAATATAAAATACTTTATTTTCTAAATGCCTAGTTTTTCTAAATAAAATATAGTTTCTCAATAAATACTTGTTAAACCAGTTAATGCCTACATGATGGACTTTTTTTTTTGTGGTAAGTGGGCCTCTCACTGTTGTGGCCTCTCCTGTTGCGGAGCACAGACTCCGGACGTGCAGGCCCAGCGGCCATGGCTCATGGGCCCAGCCACTCCGCGGCATGTGGGATCCTCCCGGACCGGGGTACGAACCTGCGTCCCCTGCATCGGCAGGCGGACTCTCAAGCACTGTGCCACCAGGGAAGCCCCATGATGGACTTTTGATTGGGTTTCTATATTAATTTCACAAGCTCTGCTACTGCAAAAGTTATGTTTTAACATTTCCTCTTCAACACCACGCCACAATAATTGACCTAAAGTTGGGGTTAGGAACTTAATTTTTATTTGAATTTCCTCTTCACCTATGAAGAAGAGCAGTCTGGATTATAATGAGTTCCTCATTAAATAATTGCCGAGTATCTGTTTTTAAAAACCTGCTGTGTTCCTGTTTTAATTATTCCAAGTTTTCATTAAAATCTTTTTATCAGTTATTGTTTAATGTGTTGGTGATTCAAAATTAAAATAATTAGCATTATATTTATAATCTCAAAAATTTGGAATTGTTTATGGAAGGTTAATTGAGAAATAATTACATTGTAACACAATATGTGACAACAGAGTTTGTGAGAAGTCTTACAGTCTCAGGGTTGATTTCTCTCCAAAATGCTATCACTGAGTTACAGCTATTTTCTGTGGCCTGCTATTTAGTGCTTACTCCTATCCCTGAATTCTGGGTAGCTATGATGGTTATTGGTCATGTCACCTTCTAGTCTGCATTTTAACTTTATGCATGGCTTCTTAAAGATGATCCTGTTGTATTTCATTTTCTTGCCAGAAGTCTTGCAGCTGCACCAAAGCTGCCAAATTTGGTGCCTCATTTCCAATATTTAGGTTTTATAATGTAACCAATGTGTATTAAGTTCATCTCCAACTGTGTCACATGATCTACCTTGCCCCTGAACTTCGTCTTTGCTGCTGGTTGAGAATGGTGGTGGTGGTAGCAAGGTGTGGGGGGGTCTGCACAAAAAATTGGCAGAAATATGTAATGGAATTTATCTTAACTTCCCTTTTCCTTTATCATGTCATAGAGGATAATGGAACACAGGATATAGCGGATAATGGGCCAGAGACGTGTCAGTGACTTAGAAGTGCAGGTGAAGTGGGTGACTACCTTAATAGAAAGAATTTATCATCTTAGATGTACCTCTGATAGGAAAATGTCAGTTCTCATATAAAAGACATTTAGAATGGCTCCCATCCTAATAGAATACTGCAAATTGCTATAGTACAGACAAGGAAGGGATGGCTATCTTGTGCTGTCAGGGGACATTTCTTAGCTGGGTTTGAAAGAATAAACAGCAGTTCACCATTTTTAAGCTTCGAAAGAATTGTACGCAAAGAGACAACAACGTACACACACACAAATATATGGAATTATGGAAGTGCGTGAAGTGATAGTTGGTTCTGAATGGATGACATGGTGAAAGGCCATGCAGGAAGAGAAGAAAGCTGGTAGGAAAGCAGTCTGAATAGCAGACTGGCTGCAGATTCGGAAGGACTCTAGCGCTAAAGTTTTAGGACTTGATTCTAGCCATAGTGTTAATAAATCAACTGTTAAGCTTGTTCTCTCTAATTTAAGTGAAAACAATATAGAAAGATTTTTTCAAATGATAAATTTGAGATCCTCTGTGATTGCTTCTCATTTAACCTCTGGCAGTGTTTCCAGAATAATTTCTGTTTAGATCACCATTCAGCAGTTCTCACAACTGACAGAATTTACTTCAGAGTAAGCCTTCAGGGTGCACCTTCAGAAAGTTATGCCAAGAGTTGTATCATTCGGATTTATTCTTTAACATCTTTGTAAATCTATGGAAAGTCTTAAGGATATAGAATATTGAGAACTTAAATCATTATCAGTAAGATTGTGTTTTACACTTCAAGTCCTTATTCAGTATGTATATCTTTTTAGGACACAAGGGAAATAACCTTGCTATGTCCCTTCTGTGCGACCTTCAGTAAAATTTTTTGTAAGTTTTAAATTTCCAGCAAGTGTTAGAAATGCATTAGAGACTGATGTGTGATCAAGCTATAGTTTCACTACAGCTCCTTTTAATGTTTCATTACACTTCCTAACACCTTAGCATAGTTTCCGTACCATGGTATTAACTGCTTTCACTCCTCTTAACAAGACATTTTATATTGAACTACCTACTGGATCTAACCATGAACTGTGTTGCTAAGGAAGAAAATTTTCATGGGATTTAAATTGCAGTCATTTTCCAGTTTGCAAATTGAGTACTAAAGATGATGACATTGAGATTTTTACCCATGCAAGTACCTGTGCCATAGTCAATACCTAAATACCTAACGCAGTTGTAGAGCTGGAGAAAGATAATGTATTAATGAAGGTTTCCCTAGGATAGGGACCACACTTCTACCATCCTTACTGTGATGACATTCCTGAAAATAGCCTGTCAAAAATGAGACAGAGTTGGGAAAACTTCATGGCAAATTTAACTGAGGAATAACTGTTTTCTCTATCAAGAGAATTGCCCGATAAATGTTTTGCAGAATTTAAAAGTCATTCCAAAATTAGTTTCAAAGAACTGACTGCAAATGACAGTCCCCAAATGTGTTTTTTTCTTCTTCTTTTTCTCCCTGTCATTGCCAACTCAGAGCATTAAGGAAATCTAACATTGAAAGGACTACTCCTGTGAGATGTGAAAATAATTATATGTTCTGCCTGAACTGATAGGCAGAGAAACGTTCTGTCTCAGATTCTGCAAAGCATGTCAATTTTGAGTTTGCATGTTTTCTGTTTCTACTACCCACCAGTTGGAGAAGCAATGATGGGAAAACAAAAGTATTATCCCTACAGCAAGGAACCTTGAAAATTGGATAGATGACATACTTTTCCACTTTTAGTGTAAAATAAATAAAAAGTGATGTTATTTCTCACTGTAGGTTTTTGGGTAGATAATAGAAACAGTTTTGCAAATTTGAGCCTCAATAATTTTAATATAACTAGTTCTGTTGCATTAAGAATATAGTATTAAAAATACATATTTATGGAGTCAATGTGATTTAGAAAAAATGTTTTCTAAGAATGATATTCCGTAAAATGAATCTAGTTTTTCATTGACTTCAATTTTTATTTTTTTATTGGAGTATAATTGCTTTACAATGTTGTGTCTCTGCTGTACAATCAGCTATATGTACACGTATATCCCTTCCCTCTTGGACCTTCCTCCCACCCCCCTCCCCCATCCCACTCATCTAGGTCATTGCAGAGCACTGAGTTGAGCTTCCTGTGCTTTATAGCAGGTTCTCACTAGCTATCTATTTTACACTTGGTAGTGTACATATGTTAGTCCTAAATCCAAGTTCATTTCCTATTTAAAAGAAATTCCCAAAAGAGTAAATTATAAACAATTTGGAAATGAATCAGCTTTTTCAGATTGTTGGATGCTATAATACTAGTAGTGATTTTGCAAAAGTCGAATGCTGCAATACTTCTAGTGATTTAGCATATTTCCATTACTTTGCAACATTCCAGTATCTCATTCTTTGCTGTTGATAGTCCCCAGGCCCCATGCTTGCTTTTACCATATCTGGTAGACCAAACACTTTTTGTTGACCTGAAATCAACTTTTTTTCCAGTTTTTTTTAAGGTCTCAGACAGCTTAAGTAACACTGAAATTTAAAAAAAAGTACAGCAAGCGTTACCAACAAATTTGTTCTTTCTTTGGCATGGGATGGGAATATCTTGATGAACACAAGTTTTAAAATAACATTTTCTGATTATAGCAGGGACATATCTATTTTGCAGAAAAAAATTAGGCAAATTCAGGAAGGCATTAAAAATTGCTCTAGTGATATCTCATATTAACAGTTTTGTACATTTTACATTTTTTTGTACATTTTACATTTTATGTAAAAAGGTGCTATTTGCACAACTTATTATTGGATAAGATGCTATATGCAACTTTTTTCCCCACTGGTGATTTTTCCAGCTTATGTTATGTTATTAGCTAGATACAAATGCATGACTATTACCACACTATATGAAAGACTTGTAATCACTTTTACAGTTTTCAAATATTTTCATATTTAGGTTTTTCAAATTGTTAATAGCATAAAGGAAATAAAGATGAATACACAATCCACATTAATGTTGGAAACAGATGAACAAACAAAAAAATAAAGATACCTTAGTTCCTGTCTCAAATACTGGGAGAATTACAGTGCCCTTCTCAAGATTTTGGTTATTCTTGGGGACTTAAATTGATGTGTTTTTCTCCTCTTTTCCCCTCTAGTCTCTCAATATTGCTGATATCTTGCCTTCAGTGACTGATATTTTCCCTTTCACATGTATCTCTAAATTCTTCAGAGCATCACCAGCACAAGATTGTTCTATTTTAGTGTTTTTGTTAAAGGAGTAGGGAAATGGGGAGGATTATATAATGGCAGAGCAAATTATTTAAAACTGAGCATCATATACTGCCACAATAAAAGTTCGCAGGAAATCCCACAGAAGGTACTGACCCATTTGTCAACAGTTTTTTCCAGGCTCCCTGTCATCCCACCATAGGACTAAATATTCTCTCTCTCTCCCTGCCGCCCTTCCCCACTTTCTAGCCCTCTACCCTTCCACTTTTTTTTTTTTTTTTTTTTTTTGTCACCAACTGTGTTATTTCTCTCTGGCTATGCCTGCCACTTTGAACACTTCCCATTTTGTTACACAGGGCAGTTGAGGAATACCCACATGCCATTTGTGAAGAAGAGTCCTTGTCTTTCTTAATTGAAAGCCCCATCAAAGTCCATTAAAGTATTGTTTTTATTTTGTTTTTTTGAAAGAACCATTTATTCTACCAGAGAGATTATTTCTATCTAGAAGGCAGATATAGCCAGAGTCAGCTACTTATTGCTGTCTAGAAGGCAGATATAGCCAGAGTCAGCTATTTATTTAATAACATTTATTTTCACAGCATAAATAAGGTAAAATGATTTTATCAGCACAAAAAGAAATGATAAAATCTCTGATTACTCCCTTAAGGGAAATTAATAAATGGAAATTCTGGTATCAAAATAAAAAGGATATTCTGTACATCAAGATGTTTTGTCAGGAATTGTAATATTTATTTTTATTACCATTGAGATATAAATTGATGTGGAGGTTGTCCTAGAATATTAAGATTATTATTTTTTTCTACAACATTGGAAACTCTATTCTGCCAAAACACCTGCCCCAAGTGCTATAACTAGCCCATTACTCTACATGGCAGCCATTGAAGTTTGTTCACATTTGCAAATGTAGTCCAGAAGGACATGTAGTGATCCTTCTTTAAACACATAACTTTTCTGATAATTGAACACCTGCTAACATCAAGTATAGGTTTGGAAGTTTGGACAGATCTCCATCTGCTTAAACTTCACTCCTAGAATACCTCTTAAATGTCATTGCAATGACCAGTAATTTTTCCAGGGCCAATACCTGATAGTGATATTGGAGGATGCAGTTATGAAAATGGTACTCTTCTTTCACAGAATTGACCTCCAGCTAACACCATCTATAGCTCTGCGATATGTTAAACAGATTTTTCACTTTCTGAATCTTCTGACCGCACCCTCAATTAGTATGGAAAAGACCTTGAAGTCCCATTTTCTTTCTGCCTCCTGAGAGTACCTAGAAAAATGTATCAGCTTGGTAGTAAGGAAATATATTTGCTGCAAAACCTCCTATGATAAATCCTTTTAAACAATTCTCTATCCTTATCCACACGGAATACCTCTCTCCCTTTCAGAGCAACTATGATGTATAAACCAAAGTTTCATATTATTCTTGATCACGCCAATATTCTGGCAGCCAGCAGTAATCCAGGGTTACAGACCCCTGAGGGAACATCCAGGATACTGTTTCATATATAAATCATCAGTGTAAGAAAAGTGACAGCTAATGGTCAGAACTACAGGAAGATATAATCAAGTAAGAAATGTAGTTTTACTCAAGTTCCAAGATATCATTCCCATACCCGGGAGCATTAGAGAATTAGGACTTGGGCTCCTTTACAGTAATGGCATAGTGAGCCTGGTAAGAATTTTCCTTCTCCCTAGAGATTCTCCCTATGTCATCACTTCTAGTAACCCCAAGCCTGCTCTTCTCTATGTGCATTTTTCCTATTTCTTAATGTTTTTGTTTTGACTAGTCTGTGTAGTTGCTTCCTAGTGCTCATGGCCTACCCAGTGACTAAGAATCAGTATCTTAAGTGTGCTGTAATAAAGCTTCCATATTTCTCATGTGGTGATATCTTTCTACAGTACCTGAGAGAGAGATGAACCAGAAGAGCAGCCACTGCATTACACATAGCATGTCAAGAAAGTTGTAGAGCACACTTGGGCCTTATAAGAATATATAAACCCAAATCCCACTACAAAATCTCACTACAGTAATGCTGGTTTGGGGCAGAATCTCTTCTGCTCTGCCTCTTAAAATGGAGCATGTATTTAAAAAGCTAGATGTGTTAAATGATTACTTTGTCTTTAGAGGTTAAATAGGCCACCACCTATTCCATACCACACTCCCTTTTTCTCCTCTTATCTGGCCCATCATTTTATCTCTTTTTAATTCTAAGTACATGTTAAATATACCATTAAGCCTCAAACAAGAAATTAGTGAATAAAAAATTATACTTCCTGTCCAATTACATGAACTGAAAATATGTCTAAGAAGCTCTTTGACAAGAGAAGGAGATTAAACAGGTTTAACTGACTGCAGGTTGGGCTTAGATGGGCAGGCATTAACAGGAGGCCTCGCTGTATCCTAGCAGGGTGATGATTACCAGACTGGGATTCAAAGCAAATATCCAGGCACTAATATAAAGAAATAAAATAGCAGATCACTGTAATCATTGAAAAGTATAAGAAACAACTTTCTTTTTTTTCTTTTTTTTTTTTTTTTTTGCGGTACGTGGGCCTCTCACTGTTGTGGCTTACTCCCTTTGTGGAGCACAGGCTCCGGACGCACAGGCTCAGCGGCCATGGCTCACGGGCCCAGCCGCTCCGCGGCATGTGGGATCTTCCCGGACGGGGGCACGAACCTGTGTCCCCTGCATCGGCAGGCGGACTCTCAACCACTGCGCCACCAGGGAAGCCCGAGAAACAACTTTCATTGTCATTTTAGGGGAAAAACGAGGTGTGCAGAGAGAAAAGAAAAGGAAACTTTTCTACCATTATTATTTTCCTCCTTTTAAGAAAGACCTTATGATAAGTGAAGAGGCAGAGGATACATGTTACTATGTATAATCATTGTGGTCTGTTTTACTTTCATTTTCTCTGTCTTTTTAATCTTCTCATAATATATTTAGACAGTTAGTGCCCTCTTGTTAAAATTGAAAAAAATGTCCTCAGGCACAAATAATAAACTCCTTTCACAGTTATAAGCTCTAGATGTCATTATTGGATCTTGAACTCAGATTTTCTGGCTCCAGAAGCACAGATATGGTTCTGGAACATTTGCTTAGATTCTAAGTGTATTGAAAGATAAGGGCTACATCATACTTCCTTGTTCATCGTGTCTGAATATTACACAGCATCTTGTGTGTATGTATTCAATTCATCCTGTGTGATTTGATTTAAATTAGGGCAAAGAAGCGTTTGATTAAAACAGGTGTATAAAGTCTTAGAAGCATTCTCCAGCATCATATATTAATGTGCTGCAGTGAAATTTGAAAATCTTACAATGTCTACAGATAATTATAAAACATACATTGACATATGCTCTTTGAGTAGGAAAAACCTGGGTTGAATTATATATCCATCTAGATTTAGAATTGCAAACAGTAGTATATTCTATATTAGAAATTAGAACTATGCATTTATGATCTGTACTATGTGTAAGCTTGAATATACTAGCATTTGGATTCTTAAAATTTATAATACAGGGACTTGGGTTGTATACCATAAACTTTAGTCCAGATAAATTATTTCAGTGTAATTAGTTCTCTCTCAATCATCATCCCAGTTTCATTTTTTACTATTTTTGTGAAATAAGAGGAAACTATCAGTGTTTCCCTGTGCTACTTTTCTGGGCACCGTTTCCTAAATTCATTTCATGTACAGTATCCTACTTGAGCTTTTAGAATCAAATATCTTTATTATTGCTTTTGTTTCCCCATCAGTCCTATCACAGTTTCAAACATTACTCGTTCACTCTAAATATTTTGTCTTCTTAAAATAAAGGGTGTTTTTAAACCATATCTTCTATGTTTACCTGTCACTTTTACCTTATTGCCAAAAGTTTATATTTTTCCTTATTTTACCAGACTTCACTTATGATTCTTACAGCACCTTTAAACCGTCTTCTTCTCTTGCTAAGGATTGTTTGTAAATGAAGTTGAAACCTGGTCTACTACACTCTAAAAATCAACCTGAAAAATTCTGATTAGAGGAGAAAGCAAAGCAAACACAATTGTAATCTTCATTTGATCATTGAGAAGCAAAACATTTGAAGAAAGATTGAGTCCTTGGATTAGTCTCCCTTTGCATTTCATCCAGGGCTTAAGAAAACTTTATATGCTTGTGCTATTGATCCAGATCTGTATTCTCCATGACCTCATTATCTGAAAAAATGTTCTTCAAATGTAGTGTACCAGAAGGGTTTTTCCTCTTAAAAACCCCCCCCAAAAACTGAAGAAAGGGTTTGATATGTTCTCTTGAAGAAAGAAAAAATAGTAAATATTGTTATGGGGGAGTCCAAAGTTGCTTTTCATGGGTAAGTTTAGAAAGAGGGGAGATTTTCAAGGGCATACCCCATAGTACTCTAATTAAGACTATTTCCAAAGGGTGTAAATCCTTGCTTATTGGACTCCTTGTGAACCGTGGAGGTTGGAATCTATGATTTCATTTTTCTAAGCAAAATTACACATTTAAAAAAAAGGCACATTTGTAAATGGACTCTTCAAAGTGTAGCTTAAAGAAAAAACGAACATATAAATCAGTAAAGCAAGCTTAAACCATTATGGTGTTATCCTTACTCAAACTAGGAGATTTTAACTCTTCAGCAATAAAATTAACAAAAGATCCTAGGCAGATAAATTACTTCAATAACAAACCTTAGCAGTTTCGAATTACATTTATTTATTTATTGACTTACTTATTTTTGGCTGCATTGGGTCTTTATTGCTGTGCGCGGGCTTTCTCTAGTTGCAGAGAGCGGGGGCTGCTCTTCGTTGCGGTGCGCAGCCTTCTCATTGCGGTGGCTTCTCTGGTTGCGGAGCATGGGCTCTAGGGTGCGTGGGCTTCAGTAGTTGTGGCACGCAGGTTCAGTAGTTGTGGCGCACGGGCTTAGTTGCTCTGCGGCATGTGGGACCTTCCTGGACCAGGGATCGAACGAACGTGTGTCCCCTGCACTGGCAGGCGGATTCTTGACCACTGCGCCACCAGGGAAGTCCCTCAAATTACACTTATTATCAAGTCTTGTTAATTTCCACCCCCAAACTAACTCCTTTTCCTTCAGAGTCACCGTTTTTCCTCCTGTCCTTCAGACTGGAAGTTAACAGTCTTCTTTCTCTCTTGTTTTTTCCTTCAGTCTTTTTATACTTCCTTTCAAAATTCTGGACAGTTTTATCTTAAACATACGCCTCTCATTTATCCTTTTCTTCCCTACATGGTCTGCCACTACTCTTTCCAGGCTTTTCACCATCCAAGGGGTGAGTTCTGAGTGTGAATTAATACCTCATTAATTATTACCCTTTACCTAAGTCATCCCTCATATTACTCCCAATCTTCTAAAGACACTTTACCACATGCTACTCCCTTCACCATGACTTTTTAATCACTTTCTGTCTGGTGCACCATATCAAATACATATTTCTCTTCCTTTCTTTGGAGTTTTCACAACACCTCATGCATGTTGTGTGTTGGGAACTGTGCTAAGCAGGAGAGGACAAGACACAGCCCCTGCAATTTTTGAGTTTACAGTCTAGTAGAGAAGACAGTTACTGAACAAGTAATTACAAGGACATTGAGTTTTATAAAGGAAAAATGCAACAAGACGTGAATATTTACAGGGGCTCTTACTATTTTTATTCTACTTTATGTGCTATTCTTCCCACTACACTTTTCTCTAGCGTGGACATTCCTTTTCAATCAAGCCTGCTAAAACTCTTTAACATTCACTAAAATACATCACACTATTTTAGTAACTGGTTGTTACTCTCCACCTTTCTGCTGTACAAGATCGTTAGAAACCCAGGGAGAATAGCACCCCAGATACAGCACTTTCTTCTGTGGTTCTTGTGTGTCCTCTGCATACTTGTATTATGATACTTATCACATTACACGTAATTATAGTTGTATGTGACTGCCTTCTCTTGTTAGTATCTTGAGGGCAGGAAGTGTGTTTTACAAATATTTGTAATATTCCAGCATCTTGCATGTTGCTTGTCATTTTTTTTTAAACTACTTAATAAAGGATGTGTTGGATTGCATTGAATTGTTTTTATAGATTAATTGTTTTCTATTCTCTTCTAAATATATTATCAGGTAATTAAATAAAGAGAATTACTATAGCTCATGTTTTCTATGGTTCTACCCCAGTGAACATGGCATGTGTCCATGTGTACCATATTTCTCACCTACACTGAAATCCCTTTACCTTGCCAACCCCTTATTTGCTTCCATGGCCTTGTTCTTCCTGTTTTGTGCTTCTCAAACTGGTGTGCATATCCCTATAATTTTGGAAGTAGAAAGCTTTGTGTAATTATTGGATAAAGTAACAGAATAAACAGTCTAACATCTGGGAGCATCAGTTTATCTCTAATACTTAAAGAGAAATAAGTAATTCAACATTTAAATAATTTTGAATGTTTTTAAAGCAACTGCTGATGTATAGTATAATACAAAATGTAAATCATTTCCAAGGAGAAATGTGAGACTTCCAGAAAACTTTAAACTTGCAGAGAGCTGTTGGACCTAAGCTTTGAAAATGTACAAAGGTACTTTGGTGGCAGAGTATAAAGAGTTCTGAAGTTGAATGGAATGAGCATGGACTTTGAAGGTATCCAGGTCTTCATTACAAAGCAAGGGTCTATTTCTTACTATCTGTGAGTCCTCAAAAAATTAATTTGTCTCTTTCAACTTTAGTTTTTTCACCCATAAAATGGTGATAATAATTACTTCAGCAGGTTACTCTGAGTATTAAATGAGATGATGACTGCAAAGTGCCTGGTACATATTAGACGAAGTATGACTGAGTCTCAGTAATTGAGAATATTAAAGTAACATCTGAAGAATGTTTATCAGAGATATCCTGTGATCAATAATATTATAATTTCTAACTTAGAACTTTCATAGCCATAGGTTTTCTTTGGGCACAATATTAAGAAAATTAGTAAAGGAGAACCCTGTGTCATAAGGAAGTGTGCTATGGAATAGTTCACATTTAAGTATAAATTTAAACTCAGTTTTATTTTAACTAAAAGAACTACCATCTGGTAAGTGTCCCAGGTCTCTTAGAAATGAATTGGAGGTTTCATCTCAATGCTTAAGGGACACAAATACGCATAATAGGATAAACTAGAGGCTACTACTAGATTTAGCACTCTTGTCAAATGCTCCAGTGGAAAGGACAAGGTTCAGGTGGCACAGAGCAAAACTCTTCTCACATTAAGTGCTTATCTCTTAAGCAAGGCCTTTGAGAGCATTTCAGTCCCTCAGGAAAGAGTATTGCAAATCTTTCTACAATTACCATGGGAGCAAACAGGAATGTCAAGTGATCAAATTGGTAACAAATTGAATAAAATTAGATGGCTAAAGGCAGATAGATGCTGTTCTCCCTTACCATTTCAGACAAAAATTAATAATCAATGTGTTCTAGTCAACCCTTCTCAGAGGAAAAAAAAAAAAGCTGGCTAGAATGCCAAAATAATTTATACACTATGTATGAAAATGTAGTGTGTGTTTTTTAATGTAGAGAATTTTCCATTTTAAGTATGTCCATAAACACTTAAAATAGAAACCATAGTAGTTTCAATTTATTAGTTGTTTCTTAATTTACTTTTCCTGCCTTCTCTGAAATTGGCAGGATTCCAGACAGGCAATTATATATGCATTTGAAACTGTTAATTAATCCTATCATTGCTTTTCATAGAACCTAGAGAAACCATTGTTTTTTGCTGCTTGATAGTAGGAATTGTAAGAAAATCACTGGAAACACAGCAACATGATACGAAATAAAATTGTTCTTTGAGTGTATTTCTTGAACATGCATTTTAAGTGGAGAATTCACTGTGTATAACTCTGACATTCACTGGTGATGTGGAGTAAATTGATTTCCCTGAAGTCATTTAACTACCTGAACTATAATTGCAAGTGTAATCAATTTACTGCAAGGGCTTAAATTCCTTCTTTTGTCATGCTTTCCACAAGGAATGTGTGTGAAATTGTCTTACTAAACAACTGTTTAAAAAAATCATTGCCAGGTATAAGAATTCTCTATTTTAATATTAGGGGTCTATTCTGAACCAGATTTTTATGGAACTGTAGTTGAGGAAAGAATACTACTGGGTAGAATATCTGGCAATTTTTTTTTTTAATCACAGTGAAAGTAGAAGTATGTTTATTCTTTCCAGGATACTGAGATGCTTTGGCACATTATTTGCTTTAGAAATGGTACAAATAAATAAACTGTGGTACATCCAGAAAGTAGAATATTATTCAATACTAAAAAGAAACGAGCTATTAAGACATGAAAAGACATGGAGGAAACTTATATGCATATTGCTAAAGAAGGCAATCTAAAAACACTGTGTACTATATGACTCCAAGCATATGACATTCTGGAAAAGGCAAACTATGTCAAGAGTAAAAACATCAGTGGTTGCCAGGGGTTGAAGTGGAGAGAGGAATGAATACGTAGAGCATAGAGGATTTTAAGGGCAGTGAAAACACTGTGTGATACCATAATGATAGCTGTATGTCATATATTTGTTAAAACCTATAGAATGTACAGTGCCATCAATGAATCGTAATGTAAACTATGGACTTTGAGTAATTATGATGTATCAATGTAGGTTCATCAGTTGTAACAAATGTTCCACTCTGGTGGGGGATATTGATAATCCGGGACCCTATGCATGTGTAGGGGCAGGGGTTGTATGGGAAATCTCTGTACCTTCCTCTTTTGCTGTGAAACTCAAACTGCTCTAAAAAAGTAAAGTTTAATAAATTTAGGGCTTCCCTGGTTGCGCAGTGGTTGAGAGTCCGCCTGCTGATGCAGGAGACACGGGTTCGTGCCCTGGTCCGGGAGGATCCCACATGCCGCGGAGCGGCTGGGCCCGTGAGCCATGGCCGCTGAGCCTGTGCGTCCGGAGCCTGTGCTCTGCAATGGGAGAGGCCACAACAGTGAGAGGCCTGCATAGCGCAGGAAAAAAAAAACAAAAAAAACCTTTTTTGTATTTTGGTTTAAATTTTTTTTTTTTAAAGGCCTCTCCCGTTGTGGAGAGTCACTTAGTCAGAAAGATCATCATTGTACCTTAAATAAGGGAGAAATAAAATATTATTGTTTTAATCTTATGAAATTTGAGGTGGAAATTTAGGTCATTGATATGACAACCTTCTTATTTTCTAATGTAAACAGTTTTTGCTTATACAGAAAATATAGACGCTCTCTAAACTATGCTTTATTTGCATTTAACAAATTTTGACACATTGCGTTTTATTTTCATTGAATTGAATTTAAAATGTTTTGTAATTTTCTTTGTGACTTTGTCTTTGACCATTGGGTTACTTAGAAGTGTGACTTAATTTACAAATATTTATACATTTTGCTTATATTTCTCTTTTATTGACTTAAATATTTCTTATGATTTCTATTGTATAGTTTATTAGATTTATTTTATGATTCAACATATATTTTGGTGAATATTCCAAGTTCACTTGGAATAAAATGTGTATTCTGCTGTTGTTGATAGAAGTGTTGTATAAGTTTCAATTAGGTCAAACTGACTGATAGTGTTTTCCAGATTATTTATACCCTGTCTGATTTTCTGTGTATATTTTATATTGATTCCTGAGAAAGGAGCATTGAGAATTAAACTATAATTGTAAATTTGTCTGTTTTCATCAATTCAGTAGTCATTTTTTGCTTCATGTATTTAGAAGCTCTGTTGTTATTACCTAAATATTTAGGATTGTTAAAATGTTCTTGGTGAATTTTACTCTTTATAATTATGCAGTACTTCTCTATCCTTGATAATGTTTTGTTTTGATGTCTACTTTATATGATATTAATATAAGCATTCCAGGATTCTTTTATTAGTGTTTGCATTCTGTATATTTTCTACCCTTTTATAGGTTTGCATCTATCTCTGTCTTTATATTAAAAATGAATTTTTCATAGACAGGTAGACAGTGTCTGTTTGGGTTCTGATATTTTTAATCCAATCTGGCAACCTCTGCCATTTAATTCAAATTTAATACAGTTATTGCTGTGGATAAATTGAAATCTAACATTTTTCTAGTTACTTTTTATTATTGTGGTCATTCTTGATTTGTTTTTGGTTACATTTTCCCTCATAGCTGCCTTCGTTGAGTTGCATTATTTTTAAAATAACTCCATTTTGTGTTAAGTATTGGACTTTTGGTCATTCCTCTTTATTTAGTTTTACCAGTTTGCCATAATGTTTATAATATATTTTAATGTATCACAGAGTCTAGCTTCATATAATATTATGCCACTTAAAATAAACAGTTAAAGCATTAAAACAATATAATTTAAATTTTTCACTCTCACTTTCTGTACTATTATTGGCACAAATTTTACTTTACTTTTACATGTGCTATAACTTAACCCAGTACACACAAACATACATATCATTGTTGCCATATTTTTTCAGTTAAGAGCCCATCATCTTTTAGAGAAATTAAAAGAAAAGAAAAATGCCAAAATATTTTATATTAATGTTTGTATTTATCATTTATGGAAATAGTCAGCTCTTAGTGTTCATTCAAGTTTCTGTCTTTTGTCATGTTATTTCTGCCTGAAGAAATGTCTTTATGTTTCCTACACCACTGGTTTGCTGTGAAAACGTTTATTTTGCCATTATTTTTGAAAGATATTTTCACTGGGTATAGAATTTTAGGATGAAAGTTTTTTCTGTTTTTCTTTTTTTTCTTTGCACTTTGTCATAGATGTAACTTCATTATCTTTGACATAGTGTATAACAAGAAGTTTGACATAAATCCTATCTTTGTTCCACTGAATATTGTTTCTTTTTTTCTCTGAATACTTTCAAGAATTTGTTACCATATATGGTTTGTAGTAGTTTGACTATAATAAATTAAGATATATGTATGGGTGCGTTTTTAACCCATCTTGGCAGTTCTCTGAGCTTCTTGGACTTTTAAAAAAACCTTTAATTATATTTGCAAAATTATTGTCTATTTTCTCTTTAAATATGTTTTCTGATTATACTGTCACTCACTTCTTCTGTGACTTCAGGTATCTACCGGCAGCACCATTTGATATTCATCAACAAGTCTTATTATTTCTGTTCTGTTTTTCTCATTGTGTTTCTATTATATTTCAGTTTGGGTAATTTCTATTCATGTTTTCTCAGATTTTATTATTTCCTTAGTTGTGGAAAATTCATAATTGCACTGCAGTAAGTATTCATCTCTGACACAATGGATTATCTTATTTCCTAGCAATTCTATTTCATTTTCATATTTTTATCTACCTGGTGAGATTCATCTTTGATTTGTGGATGGTATACACTTTTCCCATTAGATCCTCTAATAGCAGTGTTATTTTAATGTCCCTATCTAATACTGCCAACATCCATATCATCTCTGAGTCTTGTTTTGCTAACAGAATTTAATATGACATGTATTTTTTCATGTATAGTAGAGACCTCTTTATCTTTGAAGCAGTTAGTGTGATAAAGTTGAGTCAATCTAATCAGAGGTTGAGCTAGATTTGTTTTTTGTTTGGTTGGTTTTGGTTTTAGTGTCCAAGCCTTTGTGTTCCTCTAGCAGTGGAGTGATATTGCCTTGTGATCAGATTGGGCCCAGGTGAGCCTGAAAGTTTTATTCAGTGGTAACACTTTACTTTCAACTTTCAGCCATCCCCCAACATCTGCACATGAGAGGAGCTCTCTCTCCACACTCTGCCCATCTGCAGCAGCAGACCAGTGTTACTTGTTATACCATACTAGGCTTGTATTGTGAGAAAAAGGCTTCTTTTTGGTTTTGGCCCAACCTCAGTCTCAGGGATGTCCTGTGCATCTGAACCTCAGGGGTGAGGCTTTCTGAGTATTCTTGTTCTTTTTCCTTATGGCAGTCAAATTCTTTCTTGTATGTGTTGGTGGTCTTGGGTAGGAGTTTATGTCTCTTCTCCATTGATAGGACAGTTCTTGTTAGTTTCTGTATAGTATCTGTATCATTCAGGGTTCTATTACAGAAAATGAACCAGTAGATTTATTTTTTCACCTTGGCACCCATACACATCTCTTTAAACCAAACTTAATCTCAAAATGATAACAAGGTCATATTTTGACTTCTTATAATACAACTATCCTGTGTGTGCAACTGTAAATGTACTGACACTTTCCCTGGAAGAGAATGCAGAGATTTTGTATGATATTCACTCTTCTCCATGAAACTTAAATACAGTGAGTTTAGCTATTAGTAATATATATTTTGCCATGTAATAAGGGAATAAGAGAGGTAGGAAAACAAAAATATTTGCTTAATATACATATTAAAATATATATGACAGAGTAAGGAAGAAATACTAATAACAATTATATTCCTTATTTCTGCAACAATGATTGTAGCTGGTTTTAAACTACCTTCTTCTACTACCCATTACATATTTCCTTTGTTCTCAGTAAGCTCCTCAGCTGGTTATGGTTCCTTGCCTGGTGGGATCATCTACACTTCATTCCTGAAGGCCCTGGGCCATTAGCTGTCCTGATGGAATTAAGTTGTAGTTTTCCATTGACTTCAATCAGAGGACATGGCAGTACTAATACACCCTAAGGGATGTCTTGTGTTCCAGACATATTCTTCCTTACCTCAGTTGTGTAGTAGCATTCTAAATTCCCCTTGGTAATAAGGATCAGTCACCCCATTCAGCACAATAACTCCTTTCTTTGCCAGTTGATTCAGAGACATGAGAGGCTCCAGGTGTACAGGTGACAGTCAAATTTTAGTTTAATGAAATTCATTGTTATGTCTCTTAGTGGAAACATTCATCCCTTTGGGTCTAAGACACATAGACCAAAAGAGTATATGGTCACAAGGATGAGAAGTACACATTTTTCTAGTGGATCAGTAAGGGTAATAGTGATTACTCCATGATTCCTGGACTCAAGAGAATCCTGGAAATGAGAGAAATAGCACCATATATTGTACATAGATTTAGAGCATATATAGCCTTCTTGAGGATCTTGTCCCATCCATGCAAGGTATTTTCAGCTAGCTAGCACTGTATTTGAGTTTTCAAAAGATCATTCCACAATTCTATCAAGCCAGCTGTTTCAGGATGATGTAAAACATAGTAGTATCAGTGAATTACTTGGGAGGTTGGGAATTCAATTTGTGTTATAATTCAGTCACCTTCAGGATGAGACCCTGGATTTGGTTTTCAGAAATCTTAGCCCTGTGGCTACAGGTTTTTTTCAGGGCACGTATAGATACTTCCACGTCATTTATGTAGAGCTTGAGATATGGATTTCTAGCTCCAAATTCATCCTTTTCTTTCTCCATATTTTCCAGTGCAGTTAGGAGCAGCTATTATACTTCTTAGTTTGACTAAAATATTCTAAGATATCAAAAACATCGTCATACAGAATCTTACCTTTTATAAGTATTTGATTGGAATTAGTAATGACATTGTATGTATCTCTATTGTCACATCATGCTATGAACTACCAGCGTCCTCTTTACCACTGAAAATAAGAGTCTTTATAATGTCTTTAAATCTAATCAGATTAGAGAACCAATTCCAGAAAAAACAGAACCAATTCAGAAAAGTCATCCTCAAGTTCCTGTTCCTCTAGAACCACTCTCAGTACCAAAATCTCTGTTAGGGTTTTACCAGAAAAAAACAGAAGCAGTAGGAAGTATCTGTGTATGTAAAGAGAGTTATTGAAAGCTCTTGAGTTAAGTGATTGTGTGGACTGAGGAGGAAGTCAAAAGCTGGAAGGCAGGCCTGTAGACTGGAAACTTGGGCAGGAGCTGACTCTGTGGTCTACAGGCAGAATTTTTTCTTTTGCAGGAGACCTCAGTTTTGTTCTTGAAGCTTTTCATCTGATAGGCTGAATCTGAATAAACTCAGATTATTGAAGATAATCTCCTGTACTTAAAGTCACATGTGACTGTAGATGCCAATCAAATCCACAAAATACCTTCACAGCAACATCTAAACAACTGGATTAGTGTTTGTTTGAATAACTCGGTAGATAGCCTAACCAAATTGACACATAAACTAACCATCACTGTATTTTATGACTAAGATGATTTCCTTTTCCTCACCAAGGAGTAGAGAGTTACATTTTATATCCTTTTCCGAACTACCCTGAGAGGAGAGGAGAGGAGTTTGTAGGTTTTGCTTCCCCTTTTCCACTAGCTGAAGACTTTTGCTTTCTGGGAGACGAGGCTCCAGAGAAAGTGGTGGGGATGTACTTGTCCTCACATAGATGATTAACTCCTGTGAGAGAATATGTGTCACTCCCCCAGCATTTTAAGGCCTTTTCTTTTGAAAGAAGGGTTTCAGGATGTATGTATTTCTTGTCTCTGCTCCCCACAAGTAGTTAATCACCTTCTGTCACCTGAACCAGCCAGCATACTCTTTCTGACATCTTGCTCTGCACTCCATATTTCTCGAGGATATCTGGTTGAGTCCCAAAGGAAAGATCTTTATGAGAGGGCACAAAATCCGCTTGTGTGTGGAGTCCGCAAATATTCCAGACTGACCTACGAGTCCATCCTTAATCTTTCAATTCATTTCATTATGGTTTTAGCTGATTTCTTCTTATCTGCTTGTACGGATGCTGGTGTCTCTTCCTCCTAATCTGTGTCACAAGTGAGATGTGAGTGTGTCCCTTTTCTCATTAAAGGGGCTTGTCTCTCTTTAGAAATCCAGTTACATGGTTGTCTTCTGACCACTGCTTAGTAATGGCTAAAGAAAAGTTATGATTTTGTAGCTTATGTAGCTTTTTGTCATTTTAAGATTAAAGTGACCTTCTTTGAAGACTTCTACATCATAAGTGGAAGCAAAAGTATACTATAATCTCTTATTAAAATCATATTCGTGATGTATGTAAAAGTAATGTTCTGCTCTTACCACTCAGTTTGAAATCATAAAGACATTTCCTTAATTTTCACGGTCATTCTTTTTTAAAAGAAATAAAAATTTAATATCTTTTTAAATCTGTGAGCTCAAGCTTATTATAAAGTCCAGATTAGAATAGACAAAAAGTTTAATTGTTAATATGGTGCAAAAACTTGAGAAAATTTAGTCAGGAATTAGAGCATGGATTAGTTGTCTTTTTGGATCAATACACATAACTCACTGGTTATTACAAATGCTCAGTTTGATCATTTGTATGTTACTGATTTTCTTTTATAAATTTATTTATTTATTTATTTATGGCTGCGTTTGGTCTTTGTTGCTGTGCACGGGCTTCTCTCTAGCTTTGGCAAGCGGGGGCTACTCTTTGTTGCCGTGTGCGAGCTTCTCATTGCGGTGGCTTCTCTTGTTGCGGAGCATGGGCTCTAGGCGCGCAGGCTTCAGTAGTTGTGGTGCGCATGCTCAGTAATTGTGGCTCACAGGCTCTACAGCACAGGCTCAGTAGTTGTGGCACACGGGTTTAATTGTTCCGCGGAATGTGGGATCTTCCCGGACCAGGAATCGAACCCGTGTCACCTGCATTGGCAGGCGGATTCTTAACCACTGCACCACCAGGGAAGTTCCTGTGTGTTATTGATTTTTATACCGTATTGCTATTGTAAAAGATGTAAAACTGTACTAATCCAGATGAAAAACTCTTTATTATAAAAAGACCTTGATCAAGGGTTATGAGTATAGGCTTTATAGCATGGACTAATCCCAGCTGGTATAGATTGACCAGGTACTTAGATCCTGGCCTTCCTGGAGTATGATGGTGACTGTTGATTAACTCTGTGGAATATGTACTCAAAGAGGAATGATTCTCTATTTTTAACTTTGGTCAGTAAGTTGTTCGGGAAATAGGGTATACAATTCTAGATTTTTTATTTACACTGGGTTTTAGAGAATCCTAGTGAGGTTTAAGGCATGTCAGATAACTGGAAAGTGCTTAATTGACAAGCTTAATATAAGAAATCCCCCACCTTGAGGTGACTTTGGGTCTCACAGTACCTTGATGCTTCAAACATGCATCAATGGTAGGTAAGATCTGGAGGCAAAATGCATCCCATGTGATCCATGAGTGAAAGGACAAAGATAGATATCCCTTTGACATCTCCAAACCCCTTTTGGTAAAAATGTTTTTGCTGTTGCCTGTTACTGTATTATACTTTGTCTAATAAAGCTCTTCTGTGAGGATAAACCACTTGAGTCCTATGAGTCGTGTTAGCAATTAATGTTTAAGGTAACCGATGTGCAAATAGCACACCAATATTAATAATGTGGTGTGTATCCTTATATCACTTCCTTTAGTATAAATATAAGCACATAAGTTTTCCTTCTATATATTACATAGAGGTAAGTTCATCTTATATGCATTACTTTGAAACTGAACTTTTTAATTAAACTCTATTATTTATTTTCTCCCATATCTATACATAAGGAACCATCTCATTCTTTCCAATAAATAAATATCATTCTATATTAAATAAACATTTAAATTTCTGATCCCTAATAAACATTGTGTGAAAATTGCCATCTCCTTAAATATATCAGTTTTTAATCTATGTGTAAAATCTAAACTTGGAATAAAAAGGGCATGATCAGCAAACTAATATTAATGATGTGACTCATTTAATCATGGAGAATTAAATAGGATAGTTCTATTCAGTCATCTAAATTTAAATAAAAATATAAAACAAGTACAAATATTACAGCAAAAATAATTCATAGAGGAATATAAGGGAGATATAGTATAATTTTAAATATAACCAGCAAGGTGATCACAGTTAGGGTGTGGGTGCATAGTAGAACTTTGTCATTCACCAGAGATACATTCCAGGACATTTTGAAATGCATAATTGTGTAAAACTGTAGCATATGATTTATTATTTGTATGATTTGTGGCTCTGGAGATTAAATGTGTTTATATTTTAATTGAGAAACACACCATATTGTGATGTGTGTGCTAGGTGATTGTATTGAGAAGATAAAGTTTTGACTATATTGTTAGAGTGAAGGCTCAAAGTCAAAATTCAGTTGAGTTACAAACTGAGTTTTGTACTCTGTATACATTTTTCTTCTTAAATTATGCAGGTTTCTAAGAATGTGCTAATACTTGACTTCATCTTAAAGACATAGAATATGGTATTTTTTTTCATTATTTTAGAAATAATAGGTATGCATCCGTGTTTTTATATATATCATATATACTTATACCATTATATATTATTTTATGTATATACTAGTATATGTAAAACATATATACCTACATATGTATATATAAAATCAGTATTTTGAATACGATTTAAAATTTCTATGTTTTATATGAACTGCTTTTTTAAAATGAATGGATAGCAGTGTGGTAAAGTTTCTTATTACTTCTGTGTTTATGTCCATTATGTTAAGCCAATTCTGGGATGGTCAAAGAGGCCTAATAGAGGAGGTACAAGAGTTGCAATGGCCATTAGTCTCAGGGTTTCCTTATATCAGTCTTATAATTCTCCAGCCTTTATGTTTTTGTTAATTTTATTCATATTTTAAAATTATTTTTGCTATATATGTATTTTGATTCTGTGCTAGTGTCACATAAAAATTTATGCCTGATGTACCTCTCATATGGTTGTTCATGAGATTTAATGATATGAAATGGATCTTTCTGCTCTATGTAATTATTTTCTTAAATATACTTTGGAAATAATTTTGCCATCTTCTTTTTCTTTTTTAGCATCTCCCTGTTTTATGCCCATCAATTATTTCTAAGCTTTCTGTGTTGTCTTGGTTTTGTTAAGTCTTTTGTGTAAGTAGACTTTACTCAGATTTCTTTAAAAATGTTTTACTATGCAAATAAGACACATTAATTTTAGATAAATGGATATGCAAAAAAAGGATTATTTGTAATTATCTCATACCAGAGAGTAACACTGTTTACGTGTTGGCATATCTTTTCAGATGTTTTATGTATATATACTTGTTGCTTATTATATCAAAAGTGAAATAGTTTTGATGCTGCTCTGACCTTAATAAAACTGCCTATAATGTTTCACTAGTAAATAAAAAACATTGATGGTAAATTATCAGAATTTGTACTTATTGTTATAGTAGTTTAAATTTTATTAAATGAATTTTAATATCAATTTTAGTGATTTCTTTTTGTTTACATTTTTTTAACTGTAGCTGCATTGGATTTTGTTAATAGATTACCTATTGCTGAATTTATTTTATGGTTTTGGACTAAAACCTAAATGTTTAATTATATATAATTATTTGAGTATCTGCCATGTCAAATTGTTAAAATTTACTTGGGACTTTGGCATCTAAGTTCCTTGCTGAGATCGATCTTTAATTAATGTGGTATTTTTTCTTAGACATTTACATCAGAGGGCTTTTTGTTATTGTTGTTTTTTCTTTCTATAAAAATGGGCTGAGATGATTTCTATCTTTAATTTAAATGTGCTAAAATTTAAATAGATTTTTGGGATGTTCTGAGAATAGGCCTCTTTCAGAATTTTCAAAGTACGGCCTGAGGATTCCTAGTATTTCTGAGAAACTTTCAGAGGTACACAAAGCCCTCCCTTCACATTGACATATTTGAGTGAGGTCAGATTTTCTTTGCATATTAAATCATAGCAAAATAAAATAATAGATTGAATGCAGAAGCAAATATGAAAGTCCAGCTTCTTCTATTCATCCAGATATTAAAGAAATTTGGAAAAAGTATAAATCATGCCCCAATTCTCACTATATTTCTTTTTCTTTTATAATATATAGCCATTTTCATTAAAAAACACATCGTTAACATTTGGTGAATTATTTATTGTATTTTAAAATAAATATTTTCAAAACTCAGTTTTAATTTCTCATATTACAGCTATCTATAGATATAACCCACCTAAACCAGTCATTGGAAATCCTCAAAAAAGATTTTACGTTCTGTGGATCAAAATGTTTAGAATCATTCCACTAGCTCATTACACATCAGCTTTCTCTTTTTGGTGTTGTAGAAACTTTTTCTTGTGTGGAAGAATACATATCCCAAGTCGTTTTGGGTTTAAATTTTCAGATCTGTTGTAGGTTGCAACAAAATGATTATGCAGGTTATTTGGAAGGTAGGAATAGAGCATTATGAGAACATTCATCTCTTGATGCTGACCTTTGTGCTAGCAAGCATAGTCAAAGAGCCATTAGGTTTTACTATTGACCTATATCAGACTTGCTTTTATCAAACCTCTAGCTTCATAAGGACTATGAAAAAAATGTGGAGGACCCATTTCATGGTGCAGATCTTGGAAGAAGAGGCATAATCCTAGAACCAATACTGCAGAGGTAGATTCTTGATTGAATACTTCCCTGATTATGCCAGGATGGCAAATTCTAGGGTTTGCAATTTGGATCTCGGAGTTGTTTCTAAAAGCTAAGCAAGTTTCTAATTCTTTAGTTTTTGCAACAATTCTATAATTCTTTAAATCAACTCAGCAATTCTGTAATACATTATGATTTTTTATTCCAATGCAGATAGCTGGTATAGATTCAGTTCTCTGGAACTGAACCCATCAGATGAAGTTACTACTTCTTGAAATATGCTAAGTCTTGCTTTTAAATCTGTCAAGCCCACAGTATATTTTGAGGAATAAATTTGGCCAGTGTTTTCATTAATTTATAGCTATCTTTATATTTTATAACTATTCTTTATGAATTTTAACAATATCTGTATTTCTAGAAAATTACCCAATATTAGGAAAATTTGAAATCCAGTAAGTATAGTTTGATACTAATTATGAATATCTGTGATTAAATCCTACACGTATAGTGTGTATAGTGTTGTCCTTTCTTTTTCTTTTTTCTTTTTTTTTTTTTGAGAAATACTTTGAAAATTCTCTCTTCTGTTGGTCAGTTCAAGAAATTATCTTGGGATTATTAATCTATTTTTTTTGTTTTCAGATTTGTTTATTTCTACTTTAACTTTATTGAAAATTTTTGCTTTATCATGGATTCTATTGCTCAGACTCATTATATGAATGATTAATTCATGACTTTTCATGAGTTCATTTGGAACAAATGCAATAATTTATTATTTATATGTAAGTATATATATATATATACACACACACACACACATATTAACTTTTTTTTTTTTATTAATGACTGAAAACATTGTGTAGGCAACCTGCTGTTCTTGTCTGGCTTTCAGTTTAGTCAAAAAGATTATAATCATATTTTATAAATGTTCACATAATATTTTAGTGCCTCGATATTTATAACAGAGCTTTGCTGTTAATAGCTTGCTTTATCAATGTTAATCTTCTCTTAATTGTTTTGCTTTTCTATATTTCTGTCTATCTACATATCTATCTATATTGTGTTTATATACATGTAAATGCTCATACCAGTTTCTTATTTACTGGAGTTCACAGTAAAAAAAAAAAAATTATTTTGTGTGACTAGGTTTACCTGTTATAAAAATTATAAAATAGAAATCAGATTTATAATAGTTTTATCAAGTCTAAGTATTTTCATTTTTATAATAGATTTATCTTCTTATATATACTTTATGACCTGTGTTGTTTTCTTAGCATCTGGAAAGGCTTACTAATGTTTTTCACACTTTCAATATTGAAAAGATATTTTAATCTCTGTTTATCTGTCAGCATTAAAGGGAACACAGTATTTTGGGGCCTGTTATTAAAAAGAATGATTGTATACTTTTTATTTGGTCTAGTCCTTGCTTAAGTAAACTTGCTGATATTTATATAGTCTAGATTTAATACGAGATTTTTGGTATTGTATTATTATTTTAATAGTATGTACTTTTCTCTTTAAGATATTAATAATATGTCAATATTAAAACATGTACAACAGTAATTTTGTTATTTTACATAGCATAATTGTGGAGAATCATTACTTTCATACCCTTATTTTATTTTATTTTGCTAGTCTCGAGTTCCACTTTTTTTTTTCTATTTTAAAATATTTTTCCAGCTTTATTGGGATATAATTGCCAAGTTATAGTTTCTTCAATAAATGGTGTTGGGAAAACTGGATATCCACATGCAAAAGAATGAATCTAGATCACTGTCTTACACAATATAAAAATATTAACTCAAAATGGATTAAAGACTTGAATATAAGACCTGAAACTATAAAACTCCCAGGAGAAAACATAGGTGGTAAGGTACTTGATGTTAGCCTTGGTGATGATTTTTTGGGTTTGACACCAAAAGGAAAGCCAGCAAAAGCAAAAATTAACAAGTATGACTACATGAAACAAAAATGCTTCTGCACAGTGTAGGAAACCATTAATATGAAAAGGCAATGTACTGAATGGGAGAATATAATTGCAAAACATGCATCTGGTAAGCAGTTAATATTCAAAATATATAAAGAACTCAAATAACTTAATAACAAAAAACCAAACATACCAATTAAAAAGTGGGCAGAGGATCTGAATAGACATTTTCCAAAGAAGAAATACAGAGGGCTAACAGGAACATGAAAAGGTGCTCAACATCACTAATCCTCAGAGAAATGCAAATCAGGACCACAATGAGATATCACCTCACACCAATTAGAATGGCTATTATCAGAACAGATATGAAATAACAAGTGTTGGTGAGGATGTTGAGAAAAAGAAACCCTTGTGCACTGTTGGTGGGAATGTAAATTGGTGCAACTACTGTGGAAACCAGTATGGAGGTTCCTAAATATAATTAAAAATAGAACTATATATGATCCAGCGATCTCACTTCTTGGTATTTATCTGAAGAAAATGAAACCAGTAACTTGAATAGATATAAACACTTCCATTTCCTGTTATATTTGCTTTTAACAAAATATTGCCAATCTATTTTCTACCCCATTTATTTTTTGGAAAATTAGTATTTTTTATCAAATTATTTGAACTCCATGCAGGTAGTATATTATTTTTTGTGTGTTTGTGGAGCTTTTTTGCATAACTTTTCTTTTTATTTATTTATAATGACCATGTATATATAAACATATGCATAAATGTATATGTGTGTATATATGGCTATATATATAGCTGTATAAATATACATATGTAGGCTATATATATGTGTATATATATTTATTTATTAAAATTCATAAATATTTGGTCAGTGATTTTGCCCACAACTTTCACGCTTATGCAGTTGTTGCATGTTTACATTCATTCATTCAAAATGTTTTTTCAGTAACTACTGTATTATAAAAACTGGGAATATAAAATGAAAAAAAAAAACAGCAAAATGATCTCAGCCTGCTTGGAGCTTACATCCTCAATTAGGGAGACAGATATTATACAATATGACTAAAATATACAGTATGTTGAAGGTTGTCTAACAAAGGGCTTGGATAGTCACACATTTCACACTTAAAGGTTAGCTGTGAAATGACAAATAGTTTCCTGAAGACTTTTGTTGTGCTACAGAAAGGTTTTCATCAGTCAAATTTGGCGTTATGCACATTGCATTGTGTTCCAGGAGGGTAGCTGTGGTCCTTTGCTGTTCTGCATTTAATAGGGAGTCTAGGAGACAGGTAGAAGCCAAATATATATTTAGGCATTTTATAATCATCAGTGGCTTTGCCAGGGAGTTCAGACACTCTTCACCTGAAATCAGATGCCCAAAGGAGTTGCATACCTGTGAAAACTTTCACGGAGGTTGAGGCTATGAGTAAAGAATTAGTGGCAGCGGAGACTATATGTTGCCAGGCAACGAGAAAAATCTGCAGTCATTCAGTGGACCACAGGAAAGGGAGATGAAAAATATCTGAAGACTGGGGAAGTTAGCTACTTTGAAAAGGGTGCTCAGGGAAAGTTTCATTTATATGCCCAAATTTACGTAAAAGCTTGAAGTAGGTGAAGTAGTGAGTCATGTGCTTGTTTGATGAGGAGAATCCCAGATGACAGAATATCAAGGACAAGGGACCTGATCTTCTTGTAAGTAGTTTTATGGACTTTGGCATTTACTCAGAGTAAGCAGAGAGCAATGGAAGGATACAATATAGAAGTAATATTCTGAGTAAACTTTTAAAGATCATTTTGACTGTTAAGAATACTCTGTTGGGGAATAAGAGTATAAAGAGTGAGGTCACTTAGGATGTTATTTAAATAATCCTGGTGTCTTATTCAAGGTCTTTGGAGAAGTAGATGTCAAGATAGGATTCCATGTAGAACAGATTTATTGAGGGGAACACCTGTGAGGAAAAATGGGATGAGCTAGAGGAGGCTGGGTGAAGATCTGACCCCTGTGAAAGATGAGGGGAGGAAGAAAGGCAAGAAGAAAAGAAAAAAGGAAGGGAAACAAGGCAGAAAGAAATGATGTTCTTGGATTGCATTGTGCTCGTAAAAGTCTTGGAAAGACTGACAGGGAACTCTAGAATCAGTGTCACCTCTCATGTGACCCCCACATCTCTCAGGAATGTTTCTGCATTAGATCCCAGCCATGTTCATTCATTGGTTGAAGCAGCCCCTGAACAGCATGGCTTCAGCACAAATGCAGATTTGGATTTCAGAGTGCAGCAAATGGAGCCATTTCAGTCAGCTTCCTGCAGTGGGAATTTGGTGTGGCATATCTTCCTGGCCACTACACCAAGTTAGCAATGATGGTGGATTGGACAAGTAGCAAGGTACCAGTAGAGGTGATAAGGAAGGAGTCTAAATGGAAGCTAGAGCAAAAAATATCTTATGAAGGATGGGTTATATAATGAGAGAGAAATACAGGAGTGATCTATAAAGAATTTGTCAAAACTAGCTAAAATTAGTCTGTAGGAAAATGATAATTCTAATTCTGACATTTTAGATCAATGTATTACGTCTCCCCTTTAATGTAGTGTTGTTTTTAACATTCTAGAACTATTTTTTATCCCATTTGAAATGTTTTTTTTAGGGACTCTCACTGATACCAAACATGCCATCTCTTTTTGAATCTCCAGAATATGCATATTTGCAATATGAATTGGTTTTTACATTTAAAATCTGTTAAGTTCTGTAATTGAGCTTTTTAAAATTGATAGCTACTGAGTTTCTCTAATTTTTCATCTGCTAGAGGCAAAGATGTTACTTTATCTTTGTTTTCTTTGGAACCTAGGCAAGATCCTGGAAATGAAACTAAGTAAATGTTTTAGACCTATATTGAATTTAAGATACTTTACAGGGTTTATAAAAGTAGAATAAGAAGTTAAGAGAAGCATTTTTGCAAATAATTCA
This sequence comes from Lagenorhynchus albirostris, assembly GCF_949774975.1. Lineage (NCBI taxonomy): Eukaryota > Metazoa > Chordata > Mammalia > Artiodactyla > Delphinidae > Lagenorhynchus > Lagenorhynchus albirostris. The sequence continues at coordinate 60,993,004 of NC_083101.1, read as the reverse complement.
TATCAACAAAAGTTATATTTTGTATGAAATAAATTTAAATATTCATTGTAATGTACATATTTGTCAGTATGCACACATACATGTCAGTAATTTTCAGATTCACTGATATTCTTGCTATAACATTCAGTATTTTCAGAGCTGTGAGTCAAAGTTTGAGTAACGTCTTCTCATTTGAGTGACTGAGTTTAGGTGTAACATACCCAGTGAAATCTGAAGTACAAACTCGCCAGCCAGTTGAAATGATTGAGCATATTTTATTTCTTTTCTCTGAAAGCTGTGTTGTAGCTCGAGTGCTTTCAAAGCTAATTTCTTTTTCTAGAGAGTTTTTGTTTAATAAATTTAAGTACTTTTCCTAAATTTAGTATGTTACTTTTTTCTCCTAGTAGTATATCCCATTACCTAATAAGTTTTTTCACTACCTCAGGCTGTCAGAATTTATATTTTTTTGTATCTAAAAATAATTTAATTAACAATCTCTGTGTTCAACAGTCCATTGTAAAAGTACGAAAATTGCAGTGCAAACTCATTAACTTTTTAAAATTTTATTTTATTGGCGTATAGTTGATTTACAATGTTGCATTAGTTTCAGGTGTACAGCAAAGTGATTCAGTTATACATATACATATATTCTTTTTTAGATTCTTATATAGATTATCACAGAATATTGAGTAGAATTCCTGGTGCTATATAATAGGTCCTTGTTGGTTGTCTTATATTTAGTAGTGTATGTATGTTCATCCCAAGCTCCAGATTTATTCCTCCCCCACACACGTTTCCCCTTTGGTAACCATAAGTTTCTTTTTGACATCTGTAAGTCTGTTTTCTTTTTTGTGAATAAGTTCATTTGTATCATTTTTTAAAAATTAGATTCCACATATGAGTGATACCATATGGTATTTGTCTTTCTCTCTCTGACTTCACTAAGTATGATGATCTCTATGTCCATCCACATTGCTGCAAATGGCATTACAGTATTTCATTCTTTTTTATGGCTGAGTTATATTCCATTGTATATATGTATCACATCACAAAACCAAACAGTTAATGAGTTGAATAAACTTGTTAACTTTTTGATTTTGTGGTCTCACTGTAATTTGAAGAGAAATGTGTCTCTCCTTTTCATATTATTTTTTAACAGCATCAAATTGTACATCTGTTAGCTTTGCTGACAAAGCTAATAAATTAAAAAGAATTGTAACCTTTGTGTAATTAAATTAGGTTTTATAAAAGTAGTGGAGGTTAATTAATGCATGCAATCAACCCAGGTGCTATAGTCACCTTGATTTGTATGCAGTAATTTATAGGTGAATTTTCTTTACACTTTCCCTTGCCTAAAACTTTCAAAACATTCATATAAATGTTGTACTATTTTTTTTTTTTTTTTTTGTGGTACGCGGGCCTCTCAATGTTGTGGCCTCTCTTGTCGCGGAGCACAGGCTCCGGACACGCAGGCCCAGCAGCCATGGCTCACGGGCCCAGCCGCTCCGCGGCATGTGGGATCCTCCCGGACCAGGGCACGAACCCGTGTCCCCTGCATCGGCAGGCGGACTCTCAACCACTGCGCCACCAGGGAAGCCCAAAAGTTGTATTTTGTTTGTTCTAAATAGTATCATCTGACAGAGTCACTGGTTTACTAATAGTGTTAACAGAAATCTCAAATGAAGTTTTCCTATTGTGACTCTTAAACCATTATTCATTGTACAATAGACAAATCCTGAATGATGGCCCCATATATTTTATCACTAGGTCAATGAATGCTATTTATGTCTTCTCTTATGTATGCATAAACATTGAAAGTTAAAAATTAAATTGTGTAAGTATTCAATACATGTCAATTGTTATGCTATACAGGAGATCTCAGTGGAGACAGTTTTGTCCCTCAGGGGACATTTGACAATGTCTGAAGAAATTTTTGATTGTCACAATTGGGATTTGCTACTGGCATCTAGTGGACTGAGGACAGGAATGCTTCTAAATATCCTATTGATAAAATGCACAATGCACAGGACAGTGCCCTTCAGCAAAGAATTATCCTATTCAAAATGTCAATTGTATGGAAATTAAGACCCTAATCTAGAAATACAATCATAAGCAAGATAGAATTGCTCATTTCTCACATAAAATTTATAATTTAACAGAAGAGTACGCTAGTAATCATTAATTCATATAGTACTCACTCATAGAAAAGTGGTCTTATGTTTAAAATCATAGTTAAAATTTATAATTTGATAGGTTTAAAAGGGCACAATAAAAATACCCTTTCTTCATTTGTTTTTGGGACCAATTAATATGTAGATATAGGGAAGAAATCATCAGTTTTACTACTTGCAGATGTTAGGTTGGAGGATGTTGCTTAAACATGCAGCCACCCAGTCTTATCTTATTAACTTATCTTCTTTTTATTTCTCCATTTCATTGTGAGACCATTGCCTATAGAAAAATCATGGAAGAGTAAGGATGTTTATAAAATTATGATTTCTGGAGTAAGACCATAACATATATTAGCATCTTGGCCTAAAAAGAGTTACTTTACCTTTCTGCAAAGTTATGCTTCTTAAAGTGATGATAATATTATCTATGCCATGTAGTTTTGCAAGGGTTAAAATGACAACACCTGCAAAGAGTTAAAAATAAAACTCAACATGTGGCAAACCTCCCCAGTACTTGTTGGTCATTCATCTTTTATAGTCTCATCTGAAACTAAGAACAGTTTCAAAGTTAAACAGGAATTTATTTTCTTTCCTCATTCTTTAAGAGGAAAAACAAATCTTTAAGCAAAGATATATATTCTTTGGGAAGAATACTAATAACAATGAGAAGTTGGTATAGTTGTAATGTTCTTCATCTTATATTTTTTATTAGAAACTTAAGAAAGTTTCTTTCATCAGAAAGAAAGATTAGATGTCTACTCCAGGTCAAGCTTACTGGTTATAATTTTACAGGGAGAGTCATCAGTTTTTCCATTATCTTAAGTTCACAAGAGAGAATCAGAAATAAAAGTGACTTAAGAGCAAAAAAATTGGATGGAAGGGAAAAATTCAGTGACTTGGCAGGTTACTAATTTTTCAATTGAAGTAAAACAAATCATAATGTTATCTAGTTACTGTACTGCCTACAAACAACACATATAATCACAGTATATAGTGTAATTTTACTTACTGTTTCATAAAATCAGAGAATTACTGTGCTATTTTTTATTGGACATAGGATAACAAAATTCATAAAAGAAAGAGGAAAAACACTAATAGTAAAAAGAGAAGATGCAATTGGTAAGACAGACATTTCTTAACTGTATCACCTATTTTACTCAGACAAATGACAAGTGTTTATTTCACTTATTTTGATTGAAACTCACTTGCTCTTCTTATATTTTTATAATTAATTGAATGTTTAGGAAAATATTTTAATTTTTACATGCCTAAAGTTATGTCTCTAAAACCATATTCCTTCATCTTATTTGGTATTATTGATTTGTGAACTTGGAAGAGAATCAATAACATTTGACTTTTTTGAAACCTTATCACGAATGTGAAAATAATCTCTGATGCTGTTAGATTTTGTATAGAAGGAAACTTGTGATTGTGAGAACAAAAATGAACTTAAATACAAGAAACCTTTAGCTGAAATATCACAATATCATTTTAACTGATCAGCTGCATACACACAAGTAGGAATTAGTCTTCAGAATAATAAAACATTTCAAAAGATTAATTATTAGGGTTTGAATTTTAATATAATGGCTTTAATTTTATCTTGTCTATTGCTTAGTAATTAGTAAATTCAATTTCATGTTTAATTTTGTTTTAAATTGCCTGTTACTCATAAAATGAAGTGAGACAGAACATAAGGGTAAAAGGTCTGCTCTCAGAATCCAACTTTAGTTTTTCCTGCCTATTTCACAAAAGAGAGTTCCTAATCTTTTTAGTAATTCTGCATCTAATTTTCCTCATTGACAAAGTGTAACTATCACTAAGGTAACTTGTAAGATATGTTTTTCAGGTGTTTTTTGACTTGAACTAATAAAGTAGTTCAAGTATATTTATGAATTATAAAGCCATAGGTTTATTCAAATGTGATAAGCAAATTATTGCTTTGTGGAATAGGTGAACCTTAATTTAGACAGGAAAATTTAGCTATTGTATGTTAAATAGCATTTTTCTTTCCACTTTCATTTTTTTTCTAAATATATTTCCTTGGTGGAGATATCATGCAGCTTTCATTTCAGCTATGATAACATAGCACTTGGAAACTGAGGAAATAATATGTGCAATTTTATTTATAAAGACAATTTTCAGAAAATTATTACAATCAAAATATAAGATTAGAAAATTAGCTTTGATTGATGTATGATTATACTAAAAATGATCATCTGTTTCATTTACCATATTATATTGAACATCCATCTAAAACCTAGTATTCTCACTACCTGACCCTTTAATGTAATAAAATGAGTAATTGATTATTCAGATTCTAATGCTTGGACTAGTGTGGAAAGCTGCAGCCTTGTCAAATAAATAAATTATTTGAGTTTGAGTGAGGAAGGGATATGTAAGCCAGAGACATAGTCCCTAAATATGTAAATATTTATTTTCCAAAAGGAAATTCATATCTAAAATTCAAATGATAGAGGCTTTGTGGTTTAAATATTTTTCTGATTTACTTTGTAATGCAATAATGTAATGACTACAAAGTAGGCAATTTAATGTCTAAATTTCGGTGAAAGTATTTTGACACCTCATTGAATATTATTTCTAAGACACTACCTTTGAAATAGAGAATTTCTCTCAGACTACAGGTTTTCTTTCTTCTTGAATCCTAGCTCACTTTTACATTTCATAAGCTTACTCACGCTGCCTTATTTAAGGAAACATTAGCTTTTTTCTCAGTACTTCTGTAAGTCTCAGAAAATATTAATAAGTTTTTAGGGAGTTGGCTCATACTTTTGCTTGATAAATCCAAAAATCATGATTAATCTGCTTCTTTCTTACCTATTTTTAATACAGAGGGTGGAAAAGAAAAATATTCACTTATCAAGTGAAACTAGGGGTGTCCAGTATGACGTTTTCGGGGTCATTAGGGAGGTTTCTTAAGAAAGCTTTGTTTAAAAAATAGACAAGTGCCAGCAGAAAATATGTTCATGGCATACTTTCATTCTTTTTCCTACCTAAATTAAAATGAGATGTCTGGTACTGTAGCAACAGTCTTGCATCCACGCAGACAAAGTGCAACCATAAAAACCTAGCTGCTAGGATAGAGAAGCAGAAACAGGATGAGTTTTATTTCCTGGTGACACCACTGGGTAAGTCAAATTAAATCAGCAAATGCTTACTTCAAGACTGTTAAGAGAGAAAAATAAACCCTTATACATTTCAGCCTCTATAGGTCCTTTTCCTGATCCTTGCAGCTAAACACATCCCTTACTGAAACAAGTACCTACTATATAACATAGGCATTTAATTTTAAAAAAACTTCCCCTTCTCATGAAAAATAGTTCTCCAGTGAAGGTACCTTATCCTCTATAGTGCGCTAAAATTCTTTTTTTCTCTTTACTGATACTTGTAGACATTCTCTTTTCCTCTTACTTAGAACACCCCAGGTTTGAATCTATGTTCAAACCATTACACCCACTGTTTTTACTTATTTGGACAGTCTTCTAACCTTTACTTGAAGGTCTGATCTCCTGGATTATTGTCACATTCTCTAGTGCTATTCCTGTAGAGGTTTCCCTCTCAGGAAAAAAGTATAAAAATTTTCTGTAGATAATCTAACAGGCTTAAGTCTTATAATCATAAGGCACATAAAAAAGCAGGGTTTATGTGAGCGTCTCAGAAGTCAAGAATTATTTCCAAGTCTGAATATCAAAAAGTCAAATACATAGTCCCAGTTTTCTACTTCTTGCAGAAATCCAATAACCATTTCAACATCCCAGAGAGGAATTAAGACTTTTTATTAGAGAAATTGAAGAGTCCCCAATGAAAAGATCTACATTTTGATAATAAGTAAAGTCCACAAATAAGATATATGTCTGCCTTTATAGTCGACTAAAAATGAAGGCATCAGAGCTCAGAGGTTCCACCGTAGTCACAGACATTCTTCACCAACAACATAGTCCCTTTCTTTTCTCTTGATTATAAAAAGAAAGCCAGAGGCTACTAGACACATGAAGAAAATCTGCAACATGGATGAGATAGGTAATCAAAATAAACAGGAACACACAAGGAAGAAACACCACACCCTTAGGCCAAGAATTATAGATTATGTCTCCAAATGAGGTTTTGTGATATGCCTCACAGAGCAGAGATTCTCTAAGTTATGAATGGTTTCCATGTTATATTCCAGAGAATTGCTTAACTTATATGTTCTCTAGGAAGCAATGACTCAAATTGATTGTGTGTGTGTGTGTTCGCTTGTGTGTGCATGCTAACAAGCTTTATTGTTAGCTTGTGAGTAATCCTTGTGAGTAATCCTCTTACCGGGAACATCATGATAAGGACACTCAAGACATAAGGTCTCTTCACCAAGAAAATAATCATTAGTCTATTTATCCAGAAACCCAGTTAGACAAAGATACTAGACCAAATCATCTGTATTCTTTTCTTTCTCTTGGGGACATCCATCTAGTAAAGTGAACATGTGGATTACAGGACAGCTTTTGAAAATCCTTTCTTCCCTCTCCAAATCAGTGAAATGGGTAAAATTTTAAAAAGACTGTTGATGATATGTATTTTAAAGGATTTGGAGCAACTGGAACGCACAGACATTGCTGGTGGGAGTGTAAAATGGTACACATTGTTGGAAAACAATTTGATACTTATTTAAAAAGTTAATTATACATCTAGCCTATATGATGTCTTTGCACTCTTAGGAATTTAAATGAAATTTAAAAGAAAGATAGATAAAAATACATATTCACAAAACACTTGACAGGGCTGTTCATAGCAGCTTTATTCATAATGGCCAAACACTGAAAACTATAGCATGAAATAGAATGAGGAAAAATTATGACATATTTACAGTACAATACTATACAATATGAAAAGGACTGAGGTACTGGTACATGTAACAACATGGTTCTCAAAATACTATGTTAAAGAATACAAAAACAAAGCTTAACATTGTATGTTTTCATTTATATGAAACCTAAGAATAGATAAAAGGAAAGTGTAGTCATAGAAATCAGATCAGTCATTGCCCCTGGACAGGGCAATGGTAGATATTACCATGGTGGAATTGACCAAAGAGGGCAAAAGAACATTTTGAGATGGTTGAAACAATTTACATCTTGTTTTGGGCAGTGGATACACAATTGCATGCAGCTGCCAAAGCTCATTCAGTAAACAGTTGTTTATTCATCTTACTTTCTGTTTATTGTTTATTATACATCAGTTTTACAGAGGTATGTTTATTATATATACACATATAATTTATTTATTGTATATAAATTAAAGTATAGAAAAGCTAGATGTTTAAGAAGATTTTAAAATATATCTCCAAAATTATTAAAAAATACATTTTTTCTGGAAAAAATAGGAAAAGGACACAAATAAAGGAAAAAGAATTGGACTGATACCATATTTTCGAGTCTTCCTGAATGTTGGAAAACAATAACATGGTTTCGTTATAATTTTGAAGGAAATTATTTTCAAGCTAGAATTCTATATCTAGTTAAATTTTTAAGCAGCATGAGAGCAGAATGAAGGCATTCAGACATTAAAGGACTCAAAAATTATGTTCCTTCATACCCTTTCTCCAGAAAGGAGTGGAAGTTGGACTGCCTGTCAGGAGAAACATACTAGAAACATTGGTTCCAAGAAACTAGATTTAGCATTCTTCCCTCACGGAAATCCAGATTCATTGGTCTTCTTGCTCCATCTTATAATAAATTCATTAGCATTCTCTGCCTCAAGACACTTGCACTTTCTGATCACTCTTCAGGTAATTGTTGTTTCCTATATATCTGCATGGCCTGCCTCTTCTACTCATCTAGGTTCTATTCCATTATTACCTAATCTTAAAGGCCTTTCCTAACCATCTTCCATTACACAGGTACCCTCCCCTTACTTGCTTACTCTCTAACCCCTTATCCTGTTTAATCAGTCTTCATACCATTCATCCCCATGTGGTACTTAATGTAATATAACACTGTTTTAATTGCATTATGTATATGCACGTTATATGTCATATAGACAGATATATAAATGATTAACTACATTATGGAGTGTTTGCTTATTTCTGTCTATTCACAAGAGTGTAAGCTCTGTGTTAATAGACATTTTGTCAATTTTTTCACAATATCCCAATAAGAAAATTATTGGATACATAGAATAGTATTTATTGAATGATTATCTTTTATTTCAATCATTTAAAAAAATATCACACTAATCCACTCTACTTCTCTTTGTCCTTGTGTGAATAAACCTTCCTATTAATTTTTTGAAAAATATCTTGAGAAGAAGAGGAGAGACATGTTCAATCTGCAGACTTTCATGAATCACTTTGAAACAATCTTATGTAATTCCCAAAGGAAGTGCTGTCAGAGCTATGGCTTGTCTAATATGTAGATAGCAACTTGCTAATACAAGAAAAAGGTGAAATGTGAATAAAACAACTTTGGCCAACCTGCTAGAATGTGATGATGAAATTATTGTTTTGCAAACTGTTATAGCAGTGTATTGAATCTGATCTGAGAATGAAACTAGCTAGGCTACTAAGAAGATGTCCAAACAGTTTTTGGTTTGTTCAGGCACTGATGGTCATTTATTCACATTTTAATTTTACTTGATAGAGAATATTGATTTAATTTAAAGTGGATAATATTAAATGTACTTCAGTTTATTTCACTGGGGTGTAAAGTCAGCTTCCACCTCCATGTTGTAATGTTATTTACTGTAAGTAGATGAAAAAAATTTTTTCTCTTTTCAGTGTTTTCCAAGAGCAAGTGACATGTGTTTTTTTACATTTCATGTCATGTGCTCACCAATTCTTTGTAAAATGATATTTGTATTTGTTTTACAATTCCTAAATAATTAGGATTCTATGATTACATCAATAAATTGGATCCATTTGTGTAGGAATCACAGATTAACATGGCATTTTCTGTTAAGTGTCGCTCTTCTTTCACATATGGCATTATAATGTTTTTTGCTTTACACCTTGGAAAAGAAAGTCTTGATACATCAAGATCTTTTCCCACTTCTCTTATAAGTTAACAAGCATTCATTATTGTCAAGCCATCTTACCTCTTTGCTATTTATTTTCCTCTTTTCTAAAGTAAGGGTGTTGATCTCAAAACATGGTTTTCGGATTGTGCTCCTAGAGCTCTTGTTGAACATTATCTTCAGGAACTGTCTTGCTGGCGTGTGGGAAGGCTTAGGGGCAGAAACTGATCACATAGGATTTTGGAGGCCTTCAATCTCCCTATGTCCTCCCTCCCACCCCCCCCGCCCTGAGTGCCCACCAAACACCTCTCCAGCAAGAGTATTCTGCTTTTACTATTTTATCCATTGCGCTTGCATATAGAGGTTGGTTTTATTTTTTTCTTACAAAGATAGTATCAGTTAAAAATTTTGATGACTCTCAAAATAGTAACACTGTTGATCCTTTATTGTTTATAACTTTGCATACCTACAAAGTGACTTCTGCCTACTTAAGGAGTTTCTTTTCTGCTATATTTTGACTACACTAAGAGATTAGGTGCATGCCCAGTGCAAAAACATGCATTTTCATCCTGCATCCTCAAAACTTAGCCTAATATGAAGCTGAAATGGGTGTTCAATAAGGGGTTGGATATTGAATGTATTGATTAATGAGTAAGTACATTTCAAAATAACTTCATGACCCAAACTTCCTTTGTATATTTCACCAGTGATAATTTAAATTAATCCATATTGTCAGTTTAGAATGGGGAATAATTTCATAGCCATCAACTTTAAACATGTCTCTCAAAACACTGACACCAACATACTGAAACTGACTATAAAATATTTGTTCAATCATTTAATTAATACAAGATATTAATATATGTATTCATATATAATTTTTATTAATCCATTCATCTACTGATGGAACTTCAGTTGATTCCATGTCTTGGCTATTATGAATTATGCTGCAGTGAACATAGGAGTTCAGGTATCTCTTCAAGAGAGTGATTTCATTGCCTTTGAATATATAACCAGAAGTGGGATTGGTGGGTGGGTGGTTCTACTTTTAATTTTTTGAGGAACCTCCATTTTGTTTTCCATAGTGGCTGTACCAGTTTACACTCCTACCGACAGTGTACAGGGTTTCCTTTTCTCCAAATCCTTGCCAACACTTGCTATCTATTGTCTTTTTGATAATAGCCATTCTAACATGTGTGAGATGATACCCGTTTGTGGTCTTGATTTGCAATTTCCTGATAATTAGTGATATTGAGAACCTTTTTCATGTACCTGTTGGTCATTTGTATGTCTTCTTTGGAAAAATGTCTATTCAGGTCCTTTGCCCATATTTTAATTGAACTATTTGATTTTTTGCTATTGAGTTGTATGAGTTCCTTTTATATATTGGATATTAATGCCTTATGAGATATATGGTTTGCAAATATTTTTTCCCCTTTTGTAGCTTGCCTTTTCATTTTGTTAGTTGTTTCTTTTCCTGTGAAGAAGGTTTTCAGTTGATGTGGTCCCACATGTTGATTTTTCCTTTTGTCGTTTTGCTTTTGGTTTCATATTCAAAATTTTATGGTTTCAATTTTTACATTTAAATCTGTAACCCATTTTGGGTGAATATTTGTGAATAGTGTAAGATAGGGTTCCAGTTTCACTCATTTGCATGGGATTATCCTGTTTTCCCAACATCGTCTATTGAAGAGACTGTCCTTTCCCAATTGAGTATTCTTGGATCCCCTGTCAAACATCAGTTGATTATATTTATATATATGTATGTGTATGTTATGTATATATATATGGATTTATTTCTGGGGTCTCCATTCTGTTCCATTGGTTTTTTTTTTTTTTTTTTTTTTTTTTGCGGTACGCGGCCCTCTCACTGCTGCGGCCTCTCCCGTCGCGGAGCACAGGCTCCAGACGCGCAGGCTCAGCGGCCATGGCTCACGGGCCCAGCCGCTCCGCAGCACGTAAGATCCTCCCGGACCAGGGCACGAACCCACGTCCCCTGCATCGGCAGGCAGACTCCCAACAACTGCGCCACCAGGGAAGCCCTGTTCCATTGGTTTTTGTGTCTGTTCTTATGAAAGTATCATGCTGACTTCATTACTGTAGCTTTGTAATATAGTTTGCCACATAATGCCTCTGACTTTTTTGTTCTTTCTTAGGACTGTTTTGATTATATAGGGTCTTTTGGAATCTCATAAGAATTTTAGGATTGTTTTTCTATTTTTGTGAAAAATGCCGTAGGAATTTTGATAGCAACTGAATTGAATCTATGGATGGCTTGGTGTAATATGGACATTTTAACAATAATAATTCTTCCCATCTATGCACATGGAATATTGTTCCATTTATTTGTGTCTTCAATTTCTTTCATGAAACTCTTACAGCTTTCAGCAGACAGATCTTTTACCTCCTTGATTAAATTTATTCCTAAGTATTTCATTATTTTTTTGATGCTATTGTGAATGAGATTCTTTACTTCTTTTTCAGATAGTGTATAGCAACAATTGATTTCTGTGTGTTGATTTTGTGTCTTGCAGTTTTACTGAATTTTTCTGTGGAGTCTTTAAGATTTTCTATATATAAGATCCTATCTGTGAACAGAAATAATTTTACTTCTTCCTTTCCAATTTGGATTCCTTTTATTTCTTTTTCTTGCCTAATTACTGTAGTTAGGACTTCCAGTACTATGTTGAGTAGGAGTGGTGAGAAGGAGCACTCTTTTCTTGTTTCTGATCTTCAAGGAAAACTTTTCAACCTTTCACTCTTGAGTATGATGTTAGCTGTGAGTTTGGCATATATGGTCTTTATTATGTTGGAATATGTTTCTTTGATACTAATTTGTTCAGAGTTTTTATTTTTTTTATTTTTTTATTTTTGCGGTACATGGGCCTCTCACTGTTGTGGCCTCTCCCATTGCGGAGCACAGGCTCTGGACGCGCAGGCTTAGCAGCCATGGCTCACGGGCCCAGCCGCTCCGCGGCATGTGGGATCTTCCCAGACCGGGTCACGAACCCGTGTCTCCTGCATCGGCAGGCGGACTCTCAACCACTGCACCACCAGGGAAGCCCCTGTTGAGAGTTTTAAGATGAAATGATGCTGAGTTTTTCAGGTGCTTTTTCTGCATCTATTGAAATGATCATATGATTTTTAGCTTTCATTCTATTAATGTCATGTAGCACATGTACCAATTTGCGTTTGTTGAACCATCCTTGCATCCTAGGATTAAATCCCACTTGATCATAGTATATCAAGTGTGTGAAAATAAATTTCAGTAGTTTAAATCACTCAGTCTGTGTTATTTTGTTTTGGCAGTTTTATCAAGTTGTTACAAATGTAAATCAATTTGTTTTGAAATCATATACAAGATACACAAGCAGCTCATGCAGCTCAATGTCAAAAAAACAAACAACCCAATCAAAAAATGGGCGGAAGACCTAAATAGACATTTCTCCAAAGAAGACATACAGATGACCAATAAACACATGAAAAGATGCTCAACATCACTAATTATTAGAGAAATGCAGATCAAAACTACAATGGAGTATCACCTCACACCGGTCAGAATGGCCATCATCCAAAAATCTACAAACAAATGCTGGAGAGGGTGTGGAGAAAAGGGAACCCTCGTGCACTGTTGGTGGGAATGTAAATTGGTACAGTCACTATGGAAAACAGGATGGAGGTTGCTTAAAAAACTAAAAATAGAACTACCATATGACCTAGCAATCCCACTACTGGGTATATACCCACAGAAAACCATAATTCAGAAGGACACATGCACCCCAATGTTTATAGCAGCACTATTAACAATAGCCAGGACAGGGAAGCAACCTAAGTGTCCATTAAGAGAGGAATGGATAAAGAAGATGTGGTATATATGTACACTGGAATATTACTCAGTCATAAAATGAAATGGAATTGGGTCATTTGTAGAGACATGGATGGACCTAGAAAGTGTCATACCGAGTGAAGTAAGTCAGAAAGAGAAAAACAAATTAATGCATATATGTGGAATCTAGAAAACATTATAATTTTAAAAGCATATTTTAAAATATTTTTCTCTTTTTCTTTTTTTGACCAGTTTTTCTTTAGAGCAACAGCTTCAGCTTTGGAGAACCCTGTGCTCTAAAACAAATCTTTAAATTGTTTTATTATTTAGGAAGAATACCTATGCATATATTTTATGATTGAATATTTGAGAATTTTTTCTTTAGTCTAAATCATCAAGTTAACCTCAGGTGAGTGTTATGTTTTAGAGTCAAAACACATCCTGTATGGAGATATTTATGTGCAACAATTCTTTCTTTTCTTTAGTAGTCTTGCAGAATCCAGTTGAATCTGTATCATTCCTAAGTATCTAATGCGTAGGTTGCTTATTTGTTTACCCATTTTTGGTTGTTGCCATTGAGGAAATATTTTCTTATGGAGAACAGAGAACACATATTTTATAAAATTTGTATTTCTTCTTGATTTAAATCTACTTTGGAAATTCCTGCATATTCTCTGAATATTGGATTCTTTTTCATGATATCCAGAGTATGTTTATAGGTTTCCTTACTTTTTTCAGTATTCATTCTTAAAAATAATTGATTCTCATTGCCTTGTATTGGTCAAGACTGCAAATGCCAAAAATAGCATGTAGGTGAAAGTATGTAGAATGATGAAAATTTTAAAAATTCATTGATTCTTAAAAATAAAAAATGTCTTTCAAAAACAGTTTTATGAACTTTTATGTAATAAAGATATAGAACTTTCTTAAATAAGATGGCCTTAGACATTGCTAGTTTTATTTTCTCCTGTATGTAGAGGGATAATTCTTTTACTCCTGATATTTTATTCTGATTGATTTATAAAAAATACCCATAAAATTTTAATAAGATCTTGTGTTGATTTCGTATTTCATTGATAATAATTTAAAAACTATCATTCACCATATGCCTAAACCATACACAGTTTAGAGAGGAAAGCAGTTTTGTTGAAAGGAAGTTGCTTTTGATTTAGAACTCTAAGAAGTATAACCTAAATTTAGTAGAACGTTTAACTTCAAAGTGACAGTGTACAGCCAACTCTCTCCCGATAGGTTTACTATTTCACTCTCTCTTTTTTTAATCTGCAATAAATAAATAATCAAAATCTGTCCGATGCCACATGTAACAACTTCAGATTCTGGGAAATTCAGCTCTGCCCGGGATGATTCCACAGAAATACTTTTGTTTAGGAATGGAGATGAGATTTCTTCCCAGAAACCTAGAGACAGTTCCTGGGGACAGACACTGTGTGTGTGTGTGTCCCATTGGCTTCCTACACAGGTAAAAGTCAAAAGTCTGTGTTTTCATGGTTTTGAGGATGAAAGAAAGAGTTGTCTTCACATGTTATAATAAGTGGAAAGCATATGTATAACAAATTAAAGATAAAAATAAGTGTAAAAAAACAGTTCAAAAATGAGTAGGTTGGAATTTTAAAATTTTACCTTTTTTACTCACTTTTATGCCAAGCAAGAGATAAGGAGAAATGACTACTGTGTGAGGAGCTAAGTTGACTTCAGAGTCTTCCTCCTGCATTCTCTTTGGCAACCAGTCAACCCGTCAACCCAGTTTTCCCATCGATATTCTGACCTTTGTCCATGAACTGAATTATTTGGTAAATCCTCCATGATTCTACCCCTTCTCACCTATCATCTTTGGAACTTTTTTATTTAGAAAATACACCAGAATTCTAAATAGATGAATTAACTCTTTCTTTCTAATAAATATGACCAGGCAAAGTTTGGTCTGATTCGTAATCTAGAGAAAAAACAAAAACAAAATCAAGACAATGACAATAGTATAAATCAAAAAGTTGGAGGTAGGGGAAGGAATGAAGAAAAGAAGAAGCAAAACAGACCTCACACAATATTTTCCCATGATCGTGGGCTTGGATTCAGGAAAAATATGAAGAATAGAAGGTATTGACAAGTATGGAGGTAGGATCCCAACTCTAGAGCAATAATAAAAGAGGGAAATAATTACCATTTCAACTCAACAGCTCTCCCACTCTCTGTAGTTGTTAAAAATCTTATTAATGGAAAAATGTTAAATGATAAAAATATTATAAATACAGGAACATGTTTTTGATGGGATATCAGGATAGTCAAAACTGTTTAAGACAAAATTAGAAAATATAAAATACCAGAAAATATGATGTTGGAACAAAAAAACAGAATATGACCATAGAGGGACAAAATCTGTTAGTATTTTTTTTTATATTCTTCCAGTGTCTGTATTTCTGTTAATATTCTGTTTACTTAATTGAGGCTTAATATATGCCATGAACAATTCTATGAGTGTTACATGTATAAACTCAGTTCTTTCAAGAAACTTTTGAAATAAATACTACCTTTGTTCTCATTTTATGAATGAAGAAACTAAGATAAAATATTTAGAGAATGGCAGAACATTTTTAGGCAGCAGTGTACAGATGTTAAAATATTTTCACTTTTCATATAAAAATGTAGTATAAGAAGGAACATTAAAAAAAATTCTAGTCTAGTTTATGCAGCACTTCTGACTCACGTTCTCATTTAATCATAATATAGAGTTCCTATGTTTTAATCCAACTGCAGATTTTTCTATCGTATTACTGCATTTCCAGTTCTTTTCACCAGCACTGTTTTACATGAAATTCCTCAGCACAGTAAGTGCTGTGATTTTGCTTGGTATTTGCTATTCATTTGTTTCTCTTGCCTTGCCCTGCTCACCAGTAATTTCTCCCTCACACACGTACACATATTCATTCCCTCACACTCACACCTGGACCTAGCTTTTCTTTACCGGAGGTCTTTCACATGGAAAATGCAGAGATCTCTTCTCTGTGTATGTATTGCTTCCTTCTATTTTGTGATCTTTTTCTGGGCAGCGATAGAGTTTGGGCACATTTATGACACTCCAATTATGTTTATAGTTTTTGATCATTTGTTTTTTTATCTCTCAACTGAGGAATACTGATTTATAATTACAAATAATTCAAAAATTGCATCAGTGGTCCTTGGAACAAGAAATGTTAAGCAAAATGTAACAAATATAATTTTAATTAATTAATAATTAGTAGGCAGCTCAAATATTTTCCCACAGATGTCTAAGCTTGGAAAAGGCCTTTTTACCTTTTTATCTGTTTGCGAATCAGTTCTTGTAGTCCTGGCCAATTTCCTCCTCTTCTTATTAAAAGATTCATACTATTATTTAATGGATTATTACTGTGTTACTCTGTGTGTGTATACGTGTGTGTGTGTGTGTGTGTGTGTGTGTGCGCACATAGCTTCTTTCAATCTAGTGTGCACGCACATAGTTTCTTTCAATCTAGTGTGCTCAAACTGGTCGAAAGGGATTTCTCTCTTTCTTGTCTTTGTTTTTATTGTTTTTGTGTGTGTGTCATTTCTAACCCATTGTGTACCTATCTAGAATGTTTTCAAATTTGAAAATCACTCAGGTATTGTGATTTATTAGTATTTTGTTGCTACAGATGAGAAATGCCCACCATAGGGTAATGTGTGTGGCAGTGTTCACTCAAGAACATATAAGGTAATACAGCAGATACTTCTTTGTATGTATCAGATAAAGATTTTTTTAAAAACATACTAGCTAATAGAACTATTAAATTTTAAGTTTGAACCTCAGATAATTCTCTTCTTTTCATGTGGAATAATACTATATATTTGCATCACCTTTATTTATTTTCTTCTACAAAATTGCCTCTTGCACGCATTGTAAAAGGACAATTACGAGGGTGTTTCTTGCACCATATTTTGACTCTAAAAGCCAGGAAACAATTTAAATATTTATTAGTAATAATTTTTAAACAAAATAACATTGTGCAAGGATTTAGAAGAATGAATGAATTATGTCTTTATATATCAATGTGGGTAGATCTCTAAAACAATGTAGGTGAAGAGAAGATGCTGATTGATTGAAAAAGAAGAATACAGTTTATTTTAAAAACATAAAACAACTAATACATTGTTTATGAAAATCATATCTGTTTATAAATATAAAATTATTGGGATGGAGAGATATGCATGACATTTTTCATAGTACTTTTCTTTTGGAGAGAAGGAGAGCTAAGGAGACTGAGTGAAGAGAACTTTAACTAAATCTGTTATAATTTATGTTTCTATTTTCAATTTTCAAAATAGCAGGGAGCAATATAACCAAATGTTTAAGGTAAACCTGCAGTAGGGGGAACATGGCTCTTTGTTATTTGTCCTTCATAGTCATTTCTATTTTTAAAATTTCTCACATAGGAAAAGAGAACTATTCATTCTCTGCAGGAAACAAAAGCTTCTGCTTTCTAAATTGTTATAAGAAACTGTCCTGAGTATTATCATATAGAAAATAGATTAAATTGCTTGATCATGTTGATAAACAACATCAGACACATTGATGATGATTTAAATCAACCCCATTATTTTTTAAATAAGATCAAGACCCAGTGGGTTTAAAATGTGTACAGTTGTTCCTAACACACATTTGTTAAACATTTTTACCAAAGAAGTGGATTTGGGTTCTGTTGTGGACTAAACAACATTTTGTTGACGTTTATAGTAAAACAATTGAAATTTGAAAACAATTCCAGCTTATAATGAGTAAATGACTAAAAGAAGACAAAAAACTTTAAGGGTAATTCATCTTACAGAGAGCCTGCTCTGCTCTGCTATCAGACTGCTCCCCATGAACCTTTCTCTGGGATTGGATTCGATTCATAATCCAAAACGGTGTTACTAGAAGTGACGCTATTTGCCTTGGGCAGTATGCTTGAGCAAGAGAAAATCTGATCACAATATCAATCTTAAGAAACACTGGAAAAATAGATATGTTTTATTAAAACAAATAAGATACACTACAAAAATACCAGTATTTGTGAAAGGGTCCTTGTGGATGAGAGCTCATCCTTAATGTTCCTGAGACAAGCTCTTGGCTCTCATGAAGCATAAGCAATCTTGCCTCTCAACCCATGAGAAGATAGAACTTATTTAAGATTTGCCAATAACATATTACTTCGACTATATTACTTCTTGCCCTTTAGGGATGGGTGTCTCAACATAAAGTAATATTTCAGATACCACACTAAATATTTTTGTGGTCTTCAAATTGATTTTTGTGAGTAATTCCTGTCTCATAGACCCATCAGGATGACTTAGTTTAAAGGGTACCCTGAGAGTCAAGACAGACCAAGGATCTCAATGAAACAACATGACTTCAGAGGAAAACAGTTAAAATAACAAATTGACTGCAATAAGGACAGTGAAAGAACTGCCTAAGACTCACAAGAGAAAACTAAGCCTGTGATAATGAAACTACTTTGTCTATTGCTTTAAAACTGTTCAGTGAAATCCTGAGATCTCACTGCCCTTATTGCCTGTAATAGGGTCAAAGAATGCCTGCTATAAAGAGTAAGTAATATCTTACTATGTTTTTATCAAGTATCAGTACGTATATTAAAGAATCAGTAGAAAATATGAAGACAACATTTTCAATAAATGTTTTAAACCTTATACAAATCTATGCAATTGAACTTTTTCTATTAAAATAAAAAAGCAGCATGTTCAGGACACGGTCCTAATTAGAACTCTAGCTATGTAAATCCCAGATGAGCTTCTCATGTTTCCAAGTTGAGCTTTGGATGAAAATATTTATTTGCCTTTATTAGAGTAATTTCTGTAGACACACTGTTCCAAATAATCTAACAAATGAGTTAGCAATAATAATGATTTTTAAAAATTGTAATGTGTGTCTATTTCACTGTATTGTAGGCGTGCATGTTTACAAGAAGTGTTCAAATCTAACTTAGAAAAAAAGTTTCACTTATTTCCCATAGGAGTAGTTTTATTAATGACCTAATATGTGTAAAGTGCTTTCCACACACAAAAAAACAGTAATTTTCAAAACATTATTGCTGAGAAAAAGAGAATTGCTAAGTTTCTCAAGGTATATTAACCATGGTAAGCCCTCAGGGTATCATTTACTTTGATGGGAAAAAGTTTAATTGTTGAAAGATGCTCTAATGGATGAAAACAATAATGCACTTTAAAATATGTGCATTGATTTTCCTCTTAGCCTTTGAAACTCCAGTAGGTTTCCCAGTGACTTTACATTCCTGCATTTCCAGTGCTTTCATTCTGTTGAACTCACACCTTTACTGAACTTCTTTAAAATGGGGTTGATAATTGCTTTAGCCATTTTCTTTTCTTTTATCTCTGTAAAGAATGGGTTGCAATTTATGCATCAACTTTTATTTTCACCTTTTTTTAAAGTAAGATTTTGGATCTCATGCTCTATTTTACTGTTTTTGGTATAATACATTTTGATGAAAGCTTCCTAATTTAAAGCATATTTCTTTATTTTCCTTTTAAGAATTTATTTCAGTAGTGATTTATTCAGAATCTTATGAATTTCTTCATCTGGTTACACTTTCATTTCTTCTGAAGCAACAGTGAACTTTTGACATTATTAAGCAACATTTTAATGTATTTTTTTCATCTTTAAGGCCTTTAAGTCATTTAGTGACTTTTTAAATTTAGTCACATTTTTTACCTCTGATTTCATGTTCTTATTTAATATAATTATGTGTATATATAGATGATAAAGATGAAATACAATAAAAAAAAGATGGAAATATGTATAGCTGTGGAGTAATAAATTTACTCTTTTAAGGATAAGACTGAGAGACATACTTTCGTCTTCATTTATCTTAAAATTTTGTCATCTTACTTGGAACACATAGTTTATGTATTATATATTCATTTGCTTTTAGTGGAAGTTGTTTGTTTAGAAATTACCTGAAGACCGCTTTCATTGTCGTCTTTCATTTTTCCACTTTTTTGAGATATAAATGACATATAACATTATATCAGTTTAAAGTGTACAACATAATCTTTTGATTATGTATATATTGTGAAATGATTACCACAATAAGTAGAGTTAACATTCATCACCTCACATGATTACACATTTTGTCCCTGTGATGACAACTTTTAAGATCTAATTTCTTAGCAACTTTCAAATATACAATACGGTATTGTTAACTATAATCAACATGCTGTATATTATATACCCCAAACTTATCTATTTTATAACTGGAAGTTGGTATCATTTGACCTACTCCTCCATATACCCCACGCAAACTTTGACAACCACCAGGCTGTTTGGTTTCTATGACTTTGGTTATTTTCGATTCTAAATGTAAGTGAGATCACACAGTATTTGTCTTTCTCTGTGTGACTTATTTCATTTGGCATACTGTCCTTAAGGGTCATCCATGTTGCAAATGGCAGGATTTCCTTATTTTTTATGGGTGAATAATATTTCATTGTGTGTATATATTTTACACACACACACACACACACACACACACACACACACACACACCCTTTTCTTTATCCATTCATCCACTGGTGGAATTTCAGTTGATTCCATCTCTTGGCTATTATGAATTATGCTGCAGTGATTTCATTTCCTCTGGATATATAACCAGAAATGGGATTGGTGGATGGTGGTTCTATTTTTAATTTTTTGAGGAACCTCTATATTATTTTCCACTGTGACCGTACCAATTTATATTCCTGCCAACAGTGTACAAGTGTTCCCTTTTCTCTACTTCTTTGTCAACACTTACTATTGTCTTTTTGATAATAGTCATTCTAACATGTGTTAGATGATAATCCTTTGTGATTTTGATTGTAAGTTTCCTGATAATTAGTGATATTGAGAACCTTTTTCATGTACTTGTTGGTCATTTGTATGTCTTCTTTGGGAAAATGTCTATTTAGTTTCTCTGACCAGTTTTTAAATAAGGTTGTTTGTTTTTGCCATAGAGTTATATGAGTTCTTTATATGTTTTGGATGCCAACCCCTTATCAGATATATGGTTTGCAAATATCTTCTATCATTCTGTAGGTTGACTTTTTATTTTGTTGATGGTTTCCTTTGAAGCTTTTTAGTGTGGTGTAGTCCCACTTCTTTATTTTTCTTGCCTTTTCTTTTGGTGTCAAAACCTAAAAATCATTGCCAAGACCAATGGTAACCCCCTGTATTTTCTTCTAAGAGTTTTAGAGTTTCAAATCTTAACATTCAAGTCTTTAAGTAATTTTGAGTTAATTTTTATGTGCAGTGTAAGGGAGGGGTCCAATTTCATACTTTTGTATTTGTCCAATTTCCCCAATTTATTGAAGATACAGTGTTTTCCCCATTCATATTATTGGCTTCTCTGTTGTAAATTGATTGACCATATATGTACATGCTCTATTTCTGGACTCTCTATTCTGTTCCATTGAATGTGTCTGTTTTTATGCCAATGTCATACTGTTTTGATTGCTTTAATTTTGTAATGTAGTTTGAAATCAGGAAAGGAAACATGATGCTTCCAGCTTTGATCTTTGTTCTCAAGATAGGTTTGGCTATTTGAGATCTTTGTGGTTGCATATGAATTTTAGGATTGTTTTTTCTATTTCTGTGAAAACTGCCATTGTAATTTTGGTAGGGATTATGTTAGATCTGTAGTACATAGTACTACATTCTTTGTGCAGTATGGCCATTTTAAGTATTAATTCTTCCAACCCATGAGCCTGGAATATCTTTCCATTTATTTGTGTTGTCTTTAATTTCTTTCATCAGTGTCTTATATTTTTCAATGTAGAGATCTTTCAACTCCTTGGGTAAATTTAATCCGAGTTTTTTTTTTTTTTCTTTTCGATGCAATTGTAAGTTGTAAATTTTTTTAATTTCTCTTTCTCACAGTTCAGAAATTAGCGTTCACAGCTAATTTTGTTTTGCATAGTCATTTTTAACGTCTATTTAATATAAAAACCAACTTACTATTAAATTAGTAAATAATGGTATAAGTGGTACACAGATATAGAAAATACCATGAAGACTGTGAACCAATAAGGAAAACACTACTGGTGAGGGTACAACATGGTGAAAACTTGCTTCCTGGACTGGGAGCCTGAGCATAAAGGGGTCTGCCCTCTGACCTGAAGGGTAGACAGTGGAAGGAATCTGGGCAAATAGACCCAAGATGAGCACAATCTGCATTGAGGAATGAACATCCAATGGTAACAAAAGGAAATTTAATTCAATATAACTTCGGATTCATCACATAAGGGAGTGGTGTATTATTCTTAATTTCTGTTTGGAGACAGAGATTTTAAGAAAATTCCCTCTGTAGATAAAGAAAACACCTTCATTCCCACCCTCAAGGCTAGACCCCTGTCAGGAGGTCCAACTGCCAGTTGTGGGACAGGCTGCAGGTGCTAGGAGAGCACTGTGCCGCAAAGCACAAAAGTAGGTGGCTAAACCTCCAGGGTGGGAGGCTGATAT
This sequence comes from Lagenorhynchus albirostris, assembly GCF_949774975.1. Taxonomy (NCBI): domain Eukaryota; kingdom Metazoa; phylum Chordata; class Mammalia; order Artiodactyla; family Delphinidae; genus Lagenorhynchus; species Lagenorhynchus albirostris. Next base: position 60,970,500 of record NC_083101.1, on the reverse strand, counting down.
ATGTAAAATACTAAAACTTCTCTTTTCCAAGCAGTTCTTTAAAATTGTTGTCTGCCTGCTCTTTCTGGCTTGATTGAATTAAAGTCAAAGATACAAGTCCTTTCCCAGGCTCCTGGCTGAACCAATGGAAGTTGAAAACTGTTTACTTTTGATAAGTACAATTAAGAATGGCATGTGCTTTCTCCTGGATACTCAGGAATGAAGGACTCTGGTCCAATGTACATGGGCTGCTCACTCTTCACTCTGTATGGCAGTCTCTAGGCCCATCCACATCTCTACAAATGACCCAATTTTTTTCCTTTTTATGGCTGAGTAATATTCCATTGTATATATGTACCACATCTTCTTTATCCATTTGTCTGTCTATGGGCATTTAGGTTGCTTCCATGACCTGGCTATTGTAAATGGTGCTACAATGAACATTGGGGTGCATGGAAGCACAGCTAATTTGTGTATATTGCATTTGTATTCTACAACCTTACTGAATTTGTTTTGACAGTTTTATGGTGAAGTTTTTAGGGCTTTCTATATATACTATCATGTCACTTGCAAATAGGGACATTTTAATTTTTACCTCTTTCTTTTCGATTTAGATGCATACTTTCATTTGTTGTCTTAATTGTACCATTCTTTAAATCCTGCTCCAATTTTGGATTATGACAAATGATGAAAAAAACTAAAATTGAGAGCACTTTTGCTATCCAAAATAAATCTTTAACCAGCTTGTTTTGGGGGAAAATCATCTTTTTAAATTTTGTTAAACAATCAAAATAGCATTTTCTCTGCAGTTTATTCCCTTTAAAATGGACTGTGTGGTTAACTTGACATACAAAAGTTTGTCATATACTTTAGGCCTGTAGGAGGGGACATATAAACTTAACATGTGTTAAATTTCAACTTGAGTAGGATATCAGTGAGTATCTAGTTTATGTGCTGTAAACTGCACAGTTAACATAAATGTACACAAAATTATTGACATTTCTGAAACACTGTAAAGATGTGACTTCTTTATGTGTGGACTTAGAAATATTAAAGGTATTCAGATTAAATATGATTGTTAATATTTTCATTTGATTATGTATGCAATCATAAGCAGCATTTAATTTAGTATCCTGATGATAATATCATGCAAGTCTGTCCATTTTTACATGTTAACTATAAGTACAACCAATTCTGACATTTGGGTGAGCTTCACTGGTTTTCTCTTTGATCTTCTATTTTAGATCCAGTGGAGTATTAAAGACATGAGCCCTAAGCACAGAGGCTAAAATAATTTTGCTTAGAGACTTTGCCTCAATCCTGTTAGAGTTCTAGAATAGCCCTACACCACCATCTGTTTGAGTGAGAAAGTTAGGAATGAAACAATATATCTGTGTTCATGATTTAGTTGGAAAATGTTGTGTTAAATAAATATTAAACACAAAAATCTAGAAATGTATCGATAGCAATTCCATTTTTTCTTGTGTTTAGTTTGTATCCAAATATCAATGAAGCAATCTTGAAAATGTATATAGGGCAGTAACTTTTAGGCAGTCAGATCAGTGTGTTTTATAATAATGGGAAAATTGGAATAATTCAGTCAAGGCATCCCATTATTCTGTCACAGCAATTAGATATCCCATATATTTTGAATCCCTCTGCCTAGCACAACACCTAGAATTTGGTGTGCATTCAACAAATGTTATTTCCAATGAGTCACTAAATTCTTCTCTGCTATGGAGGAACATTAAAGAGGAAATTTCTTTTAGTTGTACTCTCACTGTGGACTAACAGGAAGTCTGTAGGCATAAATGTCCCCTTTATAACACATACTGCTTTTCCTTAATAAGTGGCTCTGAATTCATGGCACATTTTTTTCCCTTTTGGTTAGAATACTTATCCAGCATCCCTGATAACTCTTTCATTAGTTTTCTTGTGTTACAGCGCTGGTATATTCTTTGCTGCTCATCCCTGTACTGACAGTAAGAACTCTAAATTGTGGAAGATTCTTATGTTTGCCTTTTTTTTTTTTTGTATAATGCTTCCCTTTTTTTAAAGCACATTATGTATAATTTTGAAAATCGTTTTAAAATACACATAACAAATATTAACATTCTCATTGTAAAATAATTCAAACAAACAGTGTAATGGTTCTCCTTGGCTACTCCCCCAGTCTAAGATACCTCTTAAAGGATAATTGATTTGTCAATTTTTTGTGAATATTTTTATGCATTTATATACATAATGAACACATACAAAGATAACAATCTAAATGGCATCATCCAGCAGCTACTTTTTGATTGTCTGGTTCTTTTATTATTAAATACATGTTCTATGTACATGATATATAATATACTTATGTATCATTTATATTCTGTCTTGGTAATACTGTGTCAAGCGAATCCATCTTATTATTTTAAACTGATGTTTAATATTCTGTAGGACTTATTGACAGCTCCCCCCTCTTCAATTTTAAATTGGATAATCTCACCCTTCTTTGGTGGCCATAGTAAGAAACTGGAGGTAGCAAGATGCTGCCATGGTCAACCACAACAATACCAGATTAATTCCAGCGTGATGCTAGGAGGTGAAATTCCTGATCTCCCAGCCTAAAGATAAGACATCCTCATAATAGGAGATAGAGAAGATAACAAAATGAAATTCTGATAATTATTTATTTATTCTGAGTGACATATAGATAAGTGGGAGAACAAGAAGACTTCAGTGTTTTAGATTTTTGGAAACACATACATCTGGAATTACTTATTTCAAAGAAACTGTGTATCCCTCATACTTGGTTCCTTCCTTTCAATCTAACCAAGTTTCCAGCCAGAAAATCTTTTGCAGTGATTTGAAACAGCGCCAGTGTGGCTTTATAGTGTTGCCTGATCCAAGCGCAAACTAGTCTTATAAATTTACCATTTTATTTTAGCATGTGAATATAAAATGAAAAGTTAATTTTTCCTGTGTTATGTGTTTGATACGTGCAAAGCCCATATTTGTTGATAAGGTGCTGCCAGTTGTTTTCCTTCCAAGGGTGTGGAGACAATATTATTCTTCTTTTATCTAAATTACATGTAGAACCAGATGTTTACATACAGGTTTATCAGTTGGAATTAAACTAACCTATTTTTTTCATTGCTCTTGGATTTTGTTTAACAGTTTTATTGAAACATATTTGACATAAAATAATTTGCACATATTTAAAGAGTTTGTGATTTGGTAAGTTTTGACAGGAATACACCCATGAAAACATTGTCACAATCAAGATAATGAACATATGAAAACTTAACATTTTGTTTCCAAGGCAGGCTACGTATTTTGTAGGGCCCATTGCAAAATAAAAATGTGAGGTACCTACTGGGAATGGGGAAGTATATAAATCTCCTTCCACTGTGTTTTACTGCCCGAACTCGTGGTGGGCAGGAGACCTCTAAGGGGTGCTAACATTTGTGATGTAATGTTCTTGGTTCCGGGATCTGGGTATTCAAGAAGGACCCTGTGGGTAACCTGCAAAAGGTGCTATGATGCTACCAGCCCAACAAAATCAATAAAAGACAAATGTGTATACTTTTGTATTTCATGGAAGAATGAGGACTCTTTTGTTTTGAATGATACTGATGAAACCATAGCCCAAGAAAAGATAAGGATTCTCTTTCAAATCTTCAGCTAAATTTAACTATATATGCATTAAAGACTTTATAATGTCTTTTTATTTATATACACTAGGCTTGAGAGCTAAGTGTGTGCCTTCTAATTTCAATTAAGGAAAGATACTGAGTTGTTAAAGTGAACTTTCCCTATAAGTATTAATTGTAGAATTATTTCAATTTTGTGCCTAACTAAACACCCTTGAATGGATTATTAAATAAGTGTTCATAAATCAAAGTGAGTGAATATTATCTTTGGGAAGGGTTCTGGAACCATAGCACTTTCACTATAAATTGGTAAGATGAGAGTAAGTAAATGAAACAATTATGATTAAAGCACTTATACAAAAATTCAAATTCAGAAATTAGCACACACACAAAAAATTTAAAAATTACAAACAATGGTAAAAAATTGAAAGATATTGTACAATATCCAAACTTGTTAAATTATAATCTCAGAAGACATTGTGAAGACTTACACAGGACAATTGATATACTCGTACATATTTAGCTTGAATGTAAGGATATTTATGAAGTGTAATCTTGAGATTCAGTAATGTCATTTTATTCATGTGCTGCCATATGCAAAGTAGCAATATTATACTGCATTTTATCAATTTTAAGACAAACATTTTCCCACGTTTTAATGTCTGAATGAAAATGGGCTTTGTCTTACAATCAATAGCATTTCCTGCTTTAATTGGCAGTAATTTTCCTTAACTATCTAAGCAATAAAAGTGTATCTTAAAAATGATAAATTATAGTATTTTAAAAATAACTGTACTTATCTGTAAAATTTATTCAATTTCCAAAGAATGTATGATGGACACATAAATTTTCAGACCCTGCAAATAATACAACAGCTATCCAGGGATCTCAGGTTTACATGCTTGGTCTACAGGTTTGGAATGCATGCTCATAATCTGGTGTAATCCAATACAGATATTTACTTGGGAACAAACCCATGCATTTTTCTCTGTAAGGTGAAATGACTTATGGAGGACACTCTCCTGTGTCTCTGCTGCAGAATATGTATTTTATACCATGTTTTTATCCACATAAATGATGTCTACTATAGATTATGAGAGGAGCATATAATTTATTTTCTGTATTGGGGCACTTTTAAGAGTAAAAGTCACCTTATAACAAAGTGAATCAGCTATACGTATACATATATCCCCATACAGCAGCAACTAACACAACAATGTAAAGAAATTATACTCCAATAAAGATGTTAATTAAAAAAGTCACCTTATAAACATTATGATGAGTTAACAGATAAATGAGCAAGTGATATACCAGGCAAACTAAGATGTGTAGTCCCTCTATAGAAGGTTAATTTAGAAACAGGAAATTATCTCTCAGAGGACGTAGCCTGCTCATATGTAATTTATTCATAAAATCAAGCTGTGGTTCTTTAAATATGGTCTGCAGACTTACAGGGTCTCTGAAATCATTTCAGGAGCTCTGCAAGTTCAAAATTATTCTCATAGGAATATTAAGGCATTATTTGCATTTTAAGTGTGTTGAAATTTGCACCAGTTGTGCAAAAGCAATGGAAGAAAAAAATTCCTGCCACCTTAGCATAAATTAAATAATGTACTAAACTTTACTAGTAGTCACTATACTCTCTACTGTCATGAACTACAAATTTAAAAAGTAAGTTTCAACTGAAGTGCCCGTGATGAAAGAGTCAAATGTATTATTATTAAATCTCAACACCTGAGTGTTTCTATATGTGTGTCTGTGTGACAAAATAGGATGTACAAATTTAGCACTTCTGCTGCATACTGAAGTATGATGGTTCTCAGAGGAAAAAGTACCAGCTGATTGAGTTGCAAGCCAAAATAGCCTCTATTGTTTGCAACACCATTTTACTTGAAAAAATAACTGATAAATAAACTATGAAAACTTGCTATTTGGCAGATATTTTCTTGCAAAAGAACAAATTGGGTCTGCCACTTCAAGTAAACTGACAATATTTATTTAGAGAGAAAATTTGAGTTGTCAAGGTAAAATTAGAATTTTGGAAAATTTTTTCCTACCATCTAAGCTTGGTAGCTTCCCAATACTGAAAGACTATGATGAGATCAGTGGAGATACTAACAACTGTGACTTTTTGATTCCCACCACCTGGAGTACACATAGTGCATAATTCTCTCCCCTTGAGTGTTGGTGGAACCTGTGAATATAAGTAATATCTTCTAGGGGTTATGTTCTATGACATGGAAAAGAATTTTACCAATATGATTGAGGTTACTAATCATGTCTTCGATTTACCAAGAAGGAGATTACCTGTATGGGCCTGACCTTATGTTATGAGCCCTTTAAATCTGTTCCAGAAGTTAGAAACAGAGGTAGTCAGAGATTCAGAGTCGCAGAGATTCTTTTTCTGGCCTTGAAGAAACAAATTTCATTGCTGTGGAGCGGGCCTTGTAGCAGGGAATGATGGGCATTTTCTAGGAGCTGAGAATTGTCGCTGATCAACAGCCAGCAAGAAAATGAGGACCTCAGTCCTGGAACAGCAACGAAGTGATATTTTCCAATAATGTGAATGAGAATAGAAGAGGACAAGAATCCTTCAATGAGATAGCAGCCCTGATCAAGATACTGATTTCAGCTGTGTGAGACCCTGAGCAGAGAACTCAGCCATGTTGAACCAGGCTACAGAGCCATGGAGAAACTGTTAGAAAATTCATTTATGTTATTTTAAGGCACTGCACTTGTGATAATTTGTTACATAGTAGTAGAAAACTAATACAGCTAGTACTGAGTTCTCTTAGTTGCTTTGTTTGTTTTTAGTCTGAGAATTTTTTTCCTCCATTTTTCACAATTTTCGCTGTGTATGGGCATACCTCAGAGATACTGCAGGTTTAGTTCCAGACCACCGAAATAAAGTGAATATCACAGTAAAGGAAGTTGCATAATTTTTTCCCCAGTGCATATAAGAGTTATGTTTACACTATACTGTCATCTATTAAGAGTGCAATAGCATTATGTATAAAAATAATGTATATATCTTAATAAAAAATACTTTATTGCTAAAAAATGCTAATAACAATCATCTGAACCTTCAGAAAGACATAGCAGTAACATCAAAGATCACTTACCACAGATCACTATAACAAATGAAAAAGTTTGAAATATTGAGAAAATTACCAAGATGTGACATAGAGACATGAAGTGAGCAAATGCTGTGGGAAAATGGCACTTATAAACTTGTTCTGTGCAGAGTTGCCACAAACCTTCAATTTGTTAAAAAACGCAATATCTGAGAAGTGCAGTAAAGCAAAGTAATAAAATGACATATGCTTCTATATAATTTTGGGTTTTTAGTTACTTTGTGGGGTGTTTTTTTCCTTGTCTGTTGTTCTCTCAACACTTTAAAGCTGCTACTCCATTGATTTCTGCCTTTCATGGTGTTTTTATTAGATTTGCTATAATTCTTCTCTTTGTTCCTGCACTGTAATATGTCTCTTTAAAAACCTTTTTCAAGGTTTTTCTGTTCAGTATTTGGATGTGATATACCTAGGTTTGTATGTTTTTGTGGGGGGGGATTTTATATTTACATTGGAGTTCTCTGAGCTTTTTGGATTCTTAGTTTGGTGTCTGACATAAATTTTGGGAAAAGCATGACCATTTCTTCAAATATACTTTTCTGCCATGGTCTCTCCACCTTTGCCTTCTGAAATTCCAATTTTGTCTGCATTAGAAGGTTTAATGGTGTGCCACAGCTGTTGGATGCTCTGTTCTTTCATTCTTTTTTTCTTTTCTGTCACTGTTTGTTTGCTTTTATTTCTAATGACTGATTTCCAAGTTTACTAATTCTTCATTCAGCTGTTTTGAGTCTTCTGAAAAGTCTACCAAAGGCATTATTTATTTGTTGCTGTGGCTTTTATTTCTAGCATTTATATTTGAACTTTTCTTACAGGTTTCATCTTTCATTTGATTTTGCATGTTTTCTACCTTTTCCATTAGATTTTTTTAACAAGTTAATTATTTTAGGTTTTTTTCAGAGACTTCTAGCATCTCTCATATATGAATGTGGTACTGATGATTGCTTTGTATCTTAGGACTGTGTTATTTTTGCTTGCTTTTTAATATTTTTTACAGTTTTATTGAAAAGTGAAACTTTGATAGGACAGTAGAAAATTAGGTAAATAGATTTTCTACCTGGAACGAACATGACTTTCTTTCTGCTAGGCCTTAATGCTGGGGTTTGAGTTAATCTAGCTAGGAGTTGGGCTGGGTTTGAGATTTGTTACTATGTGTTTAACATCTGTGCGCCATATACTTCAAATCCCACTATTGGGTATATACCCTGAGAAAACCAGAATTCAAAAAGACACATGTACCCCAATGTTAATTGCAGCACTATATACAATAGCCAGGACATAGAAGCAACCTAAATGTCCATTGACAGATGCATGGATAAAGGAGATGTGGTACATATATACAATGGAATATTACTCAGCCATATAAATGAAGGAAATTGGGTCATTTGTAGAGATGTGGATGGACCTAGAGTCTGTCATACAGAGTGAAGTAAGTCAGAAAGAGAAAAACAAATATTGTATTTTAACACATATATATGTGGAATCTATAAAGGGGTATGGATGAATCTATTTGCAGGGCAGGAATAGAGGCTCAGATGTAGAGAACAGACGTATGGACACGGCGGGGAAGGGGAGGATGGGATGAATTGGGAGACTAGGGTTGATATAAATACACTACCATGTGTAAAATAGTCAGCTAGTGGGAACCTGCTGTATAGCACAGGGAGCTCAGCTCGGTGCTCTGTGATGACCTAGATGGCTGGGATGGGGGTTGGGTGGGAGGGAGGTCCAAGAGGGGGGGGATATATATATACATATAGCTGATTCACTTCATTGTACAGCAGAAAGTAACACAATATTGTAAAGCAATTATACTCCAATTAAAAAAAAAAATTCCTGCAGCCATACCTGTTGTTCATAGTAGGGGTTGGTTTGCCACAATAATGTCTGTTGTCTGTTGGACTTTAGGCATGACAGCTGAGTTAAATCTCTTTGTGCTTATTTATTTCTGATTCCTTACTCAGCAGCCATTTATGAATGGAAACTTGTTAGCTTGGTGATATAGACTAGTGGGGCAGGGGGAAAAGAGAGGATAATCTCTGTTTTTCTCTGAAGCTTCAGTCTTCCGCAGTCACAGTGACCCTGGGTCTTGTGAATGTGACTTTTACAGTTCTGCCCCTTGCCATGCCATAGTTTTGGGCCCTGTTCATTCTTTTGCCCCTCCTTCAGGATTGTTTCATTCTGTTTCCTTCCCCCAACTGCTTTGTATTTTCACCAGTGCCCTTCTCCCAACTTATTAATTCTTCTGTGCCGTAATGAACATAGTGAAAGGATTCAGGCAGAGATTTGTGTCTGGCCTTCATAGCTTCTCTTTCCCTCCTGCTGGTTGCCAAAACAAAAATTTTTGTAGGATTCTCCCTAAATGTTTATGTGTGCCTAGTGCTATCTGCAGAGAGAGAGCCTACAAGTAGGTGGCTATCTCTCCAATTTCTGCAGCCCCAAAGAACTTAACACTATTTTCTAGAACTTGTATTTTACAGACATTTTACTGGTGTCTAGTTATGTTTTCCCCCAGTGAGTACTCATATCACCTTTCTCTTTGCATGCACTAGTCTCTTCTTAGATTCGGGGCCAGTTGTTTGCTCTGCTCTGTAATTGGTTGATAAAATACATCATTATTTCAGTTTAGTCTGGGTTTTATTGTTGCTGTTATTGTAAGGGTGTGAGTGACACTCTTTCCAACTCTAGATTCTATAGCAGTAACCAGAAATCCCGTTTTGAAAAAAATATATTTGTTTTTCACAGAATGTTATTTTTACTAACACATAATATAATTTCGTTATTTTACATGAACTAATTTGTATTTTAAATTTTCTGTTTGAATTATTAAAGAGTAATATGTTAAAATATAACCCAGAAAACAAGCTCTTTTAAGAGATTAAGAGTGTACAATACTTGTTAAGAGTATAAAGGAGTACTAAAATCAAAATGTTTTAGAGTCTCATTTTTAGACTTAGATGGGAACCAAGGAATACCTCAAGTAAATGAGCAGATTGCCTTTGTGTTTTTGAGTCTTATATACCCTGTTGTGTCTTTGCTTGAGAAAGAGTGAGAAGTTTGAAAACATCCCCATTTTCAACTCATGTGAAGAAGGTTATGAATATTGCAGTACTTTTAAGCATAAACTTTAAAGTTGTTAACCTAATTTTTAAGAATTACCACTGTTTTACTTTGGCCACTGATATATTTGAAAAAAATGTAACAGCCTTGCCTTACACATGATTACAGGGTCCGATGCAAAATGTTACTGCACTGTCTAAAATGAGAAATAATTTCAAAACATAGGCAGCAGAGCCCTAAACCAAACATAAGGGGCCCTCTAAGCATGAGGACCTATTTAAACAGGGCAAACACCATGAAGCCAACTGTGGGCCTAGGCCCACCGTTCCATGGAAGTCTTCAACCACATGTTTACTCTTGCTACTAGATATTCCTTTCATTTAATTGTTTTTGTTTGTTTTATTTCATGATGTGTTCACCTCTAGATTGAGCAGCTACATTTTTATCTTAAAAAACAAGATTTTCCAAAGCTTCACATTAGATTTTCAAAGCAGCTGTCTATATCTAAACATTTTAACATTTTTATGTTTTTTTCTTTTTATCATTCTCTAACCAAGTGCATGTTTTTACACTGCTCTTTCTGATCCTGGAATCTTTCAGAATTGCAGTTATGATGTCCTTTTAAATTCTCCAAGCTGATTTAATGAGGTGGGCTATTGTTAGCTGTAAATTATACATGCAAAGAGAGAAAAAATGGGCTTAAAATATGAGAAAGCATAGATAATGTAAACTATTATATAAATATATAAGCACATGTACTCATATCCCTATGAAATGAATCTTCACAATGAAGAAAAGCAGATACAGATAAAAACTTCTGTATCGAATAGTATCTATGTGGTCTTCTGTGCACCAAAATACCATATTATCCACTTTCATATCACTTTCGAATTTACAAATCTTGTTCTGCTTATCACAATAGAATATTGTTATTGTTGTCATGAATATCTTTTCCAATAAACTGTGAACTTCTGTAGGGCGGCTGTGTCTTATTCATGCCTAGCCTAACAAAATGGTTGACATCTTAACCTAAAGAAGTCAATCAGATAAGTTCAGACAGTGATTTAAACTTATATGCACAGATATAATTTATTATCTAATGATAAATATTATAAAAACTTCTTTATATAGAAACTTTTTATTATAAAAACTACTTTTGCATGGGTTCAGCAAAATTTTTGATTTATAATTACATATACGGCCTAATAATTAGGACAGATATTTAAAACATGAATAAAGGATTTAGTGATTAAATTTTGTTTCTGAAGGTATTATATGATGGTGTGATAAAGCATCTCTTGTTTCATCTTCACTTCTAAAGCATGTTCAGAAAATTTTTACTTAGAAGAACATTTCAGGATCTTTAACACTTTTTCAAAGGTCTTAGATCTTTTGATCCTCAAACCATTTTCTTTTGAAGTGTCAAACACTGTTGTCAAATTAACTTCTTCAACTATTTACCCGTTTTAATTTTCAAAAAGACTCCTATGTCAATGCCTTGTAGATGATTTGGGCAGTTCTCCAACAACAATTTCATCAACCTCAAGAAATCTTGCATCTTTCTCAAGATCTAAAATGTAAAGTTGGTCTCATTTTCTTTTGCATTTGCACTATACTGTCAGATGTTCTGTGCATCTGAGATTCAGTAAAAGATTGACAGGCAACATCCATCTTGAATAAGTTTTAATGTTAAGTGGTAAGTATTTACTGGAGACTTTTTTTTTTTTTTTTTTTTTTTGCGGTATGTGGGCCTCTCACTGTTGTGGCGTCTCCCGTTGCGGAGCACAGGCTCCGGATGCGCAGGCTCAGCGGCCATGGCTTACGGGCCCAGCTGCTCCGCGGCATGGGGGATCTTCCCGGACCGGAGCACGAACCCGTGTCCCCTGCATTGGCAGGCGGACTCTTAACCACTGCGCCATCAGGGAAGCCCTGGAGACTCATTTTTAAGTAGTTAATTCATTGGTAAATATTTGCCTAATAAAACAGTTTTTCTTTTTATGAACCTTATAATTCTAGAGACTTGACTAATGCATGGTTAGATCATGAGAACGACTGTATTTGGAAGCTCTAGCTTTTATTCAGTGACAACAAAATTGATATTTTGTTGTATATGGTTCAGAATATTTTCCTTGGAAAAGTGGCATTCATTGTGTTATGTGTGTGTTTATGTATATATTTATGCATATCATACACAAACACACACACACCACACTCACATACTCAGGTTCTGCCCAATTGTCAAAAATGAGTTAATTAGCTAACCAGGCTCCTAAGTATCACAGTTGTAAAATGGTAATGCATATATCAAGTGAAATATCCTTAGCTAGAATTCTAGTTTTAATGAATTCCAGCATTAATCCCATGTGACTCATCTGTCAAGAAGTATGAGAATCAAAACTGTTCCTTTTGTTGCCTTTCACTCACTGTGAAAACAGAGCAAAGAACAGTCCCTTTGGCACATTCATCAAAACTGTGATCAGGCTGATTAAAATGCAGATATACTGGGGCTTATCTTTTATCTGCAGCCCACCAGTGATATCTGATTTATTTGAATCTCATTAACACTCTGTTTCCATGCTTTCTTTACTGTTGTTTGCTGCTGTTACCAGAATCTAATTAAACAAGCACAACTGGAAATTTTGTATGCACATTAGCTCTATACGTTTCTCTGATATCATTTGAAACCTGTCTTCCTACCAGTAATGTACTCCTTAGGCATAGCATGAGGGCAGAATGGTAATTTTGTGTTGTTCTGCACTGTATTACTTTTGTGTGAGGAATTAAGGATCTTCTAAACTTTCAAATTGAACAATACCCTCTATGTGTGATTTGCTTCCATTTCATTTAAAGAATTTGCCACTTGGTATAAAGGCTTCTGATGTCTGAATGACAAAGCCTGCGTTTCATGGAGTATTTATTATTGTTCTGATTTCTCTGGTGATATACACTGTGTATTTCATTTTTATTGCACACAATTTCACTAGTCTCTTTTCCATTGGGTTTTCCCAGTTTTGTAATTCAGATCTTGGGAAAGTCAGGTTCTCTAAGTGTTCTCTTTTAAAGTCCCATTCCCTTAACATCACTTCAGGTTTCTCAGTTACTCTACTAGATTGTGTTTTCTAGCCATTTCTCTTTTACTCTTTCTAAAAAGAACCACTTAGCTCCCCTACCCCACAAATAAAGAGACAGAAAGTAGAAGAGTAAAACAGAAATATACCAGAGAAATATAAAGTTATTTTCAGTCAAGATCAACTTCTTCATTTTATGTTAATTTTTTTATTACAGAATTCCAAATGGAAATCTTTGAGAGTTAATGTCCTTTGTATTAGCTTCGTGCCTATGTAGTATTTGGTTCCTTGCCATGAACAGCAGGGAATAGATTATTTATTTTTGTGGTTGTGCCCCGCTACTACTCATGTTAACCAAAATAATTGAATTCAAGCCTTAGTAATTGTGAAAGCAATTTGGATATAATCATATTTCAATTACTGTGTTGGGGTAAACTCCAAATTACACCATCTGATGCTTCTAGAGGCATCAATATGAACAATATGAACAAAAGGAGAATATTTACAGCAAATGTGTTTTGAAAAGTTAAAAAGAGAAAAGTAATTATTGTTTGCTTTTTGATGGTAAGTTAAGTATATATCAAATATGACCCAGCAATCCCACTACTGGGCATATATCCTGAGAAAACCATAACCCAAAAAGAGTCATGTACCAAAATGTTCATTGGAGCTCTATTTACAATAGCCAAGAGATGGAAACAACCTAAGTGTCCATCATCAGATGAATGGATAAAGAAGATGTGGCACACATATACAATGGAATATTACTCAGCCATAAAAAGAAACAAAATTGAGCTATTTGTAATGAGGTAGATAGACCTAGAGTCTGTCATACAGAGTGAAGTAAGTCAGAAAGAGAAAGACAAATACCATATGCTAACACATATATATGGAATTTAAGAAAAAAAAATGTCATGAAGAACATAGGGGTAAGACAGGAATAAAGACACAGACCTACTAGAGAATGGACTTGAGGATATGGGGAGGGGGAAGGGTAAGCTGTGACAAAGCGAGAGAGAGGCATAGACATATATACACTACCAAATGTAAGGTAGATAGCTAGTGGGAAGCAGCCGCATAACACAGGGATATCAGCTCGGTGCTTTGTGACGGCCTGGAGGGGTGGGATAGGGAGGGTGGGAGGGAGGGAGACGCAAGAGGGAAGAGATATGGGAACATATGTATATGTATAACTGATTCACTTTGTTATAAAGCAGAAAGTAACACACCATTGTAAAGCAATTATACTCCAATAAAGATGTAAATATATATATATGTGTGTGTATATATATATATATATATATATATATAACAGCATACCCCAACTGTTAGCAACTTTCTCTCAGTGAACTTGTATATTTATTTTCCTTATACTTTTACTTATGGATACTGTGTGTGTGTCTGATCTTGCCCAGTTGTAAGTACTATTTAATTAATTACATTCTGAAGGTGAAGACCTAACATTTGGTAGTAGGAGAGTGGATGATAGAGATTCATATATATTACTTATGTCTATAACTTGGTTCCAACATCTTAGAGGCAAGATTTTGGGATAAATTTTGCTTGTTTGTGGGAGGATAATAATACTTATAGGATTCTAGCTACAAAAATAGTAGCATTAATACATAGAGACATTATCTGTCTACCTATGTATAATTTATTGAAACATAATAATAGCAAAGTGTTGGCAACAATTTAAGTGACCATGGTAAATTACTAAATATAGTAGAGGAATAGAATAGAATACTAAAGAGCATTTCCAAAAAATATTAATGTAGATCTCTATGTACTGGATTAGGGATCTATTCATGATATTTTTGTAAATGAAAAATTAAGTGATGAATGTTATGTGTCATATTATTCTATTTTGTAAATATATTATGTACAGGTATGTATGTTTTTACATGGAGATGGACTTCTATGATCTGGGTGAGAGAAGACACCAAACTGATAACTGTGGGCGCCTGTGGGGTACATACTTGAAGGAATAGGCAGAAGAATTTTCTTTTTCTAATTTATATAATTAAAAAGGAAAATGGAGGATTTTAGGTGAGTTTTACTATTTAATAATTTTTAGTCTTTTCCAAAAAGATGATGCAATTGTCATAATCAGTGATACTTCCAGTTATACTTTCTTGGTGTTAGGCAGTGGTACAGAAGTTTTAGCCTGCATGTGAATATCGTCTATTAGTGTTGGTAATTGACAAAGGACATACACTTTATGCGTGTTCCCTTGGAGTTCTGATCCAGTTTAGAACAGTGCAGTAGCTTAAATAAGATAAATTATTATTTGCCCCCCTCCACCACAATCTGACAAATCTAGGCTACCAAAGCAATACTGTTTGATGAGATTATTTAAGGACCCACGTTTCTTCTTTCCTATTGTTCTGGTCTCCCCAGGATGATTGTGTTCTTCAACATAATCAGAATTGGGTGACCTTATATTTGGAAGGATAGAAGACCCAAAGAAACAATTTCCTGTGGGCAGGGGAAGCTCTCAAGTGAGTGCACATTTCATTTCTACTCTCATTCCATTGATGATAACTTGGTCATACGACCACACTTAGACAAAGGGTGTGTGTGTGTGTGTGTGTGTGTGTGTGTGTGTGTGTACCCTTTCCCTAGATCATGTGTTTTGTGTATATGTTTATACTTGAATATTGTCTTAAAAATATATTATTTGTGTCAAAAATTTCTTTCAGTGTATTAGAGTAGATGACTATGTGCTTTAAGTAGATGCTAACTACCACAGCATGAAAAAGTACTTCTGTGCATTAGGAAAATGAAATTAACAAACGTTAATAAATAATAAATTCCCCTTACATCTTTAAGGGCCATATCAGTTGAAATGTTGCAAAATACAGTTTCCTATCTTATATTCTAATAGGTTTAGTTCTTTCAAAGTTCAAAGAATGATGTCAAATTAATTAGAATCTTCAATCAAAATATCAGTTATACAAATCTACTCACAAGTGCCCCAGCAGTGGTGCTTAGCCAGACATGCTATGAATGATGTTACTATAGTATACCACAGTTTGTTGTGAAATTACTAATGTCCTGGAATTAGAAAAATAAAATGAAGGATCTACCATTTTCTTTTAAATTTTAAAAGTCATCATCCTGGGTCTTTTTATAAGAATATGTGTATTTTTTCAGATTCTTATAAATTATACATCCATACCAGGAAGTGGTACAGTCTGAGTTTTATGGATGCTAATATTTCTTATACAAATACAAATATTATTTTCTACCAGATTAGTACAATTCTTTTTTATTTCTATATAATATCTTAACATTTCACTTTCTTTAATTTCATGTATGTAATTACTTTTAATAAGGGGTACCTAATTTAGGTCATTTCCTAGTGATGCATCAGTGAGCATAAATTGCTGTTCAATTGTGTCAGCTCTCATCTCTGAGTCAGTGACCCATAGAACCACTTATACCACAAATGTGAAATGATTCTGTTAACACACAGCAGTTTTCTAGTTTCCTTAATCATTAAAAATGGACATTTAATGTAAGATGTTTCTCATTCTACTCCAGTAGCCTATCAAACTAAACTATCTCTCTATTTCACTGCTAAATTTCTTGTTGGTTTCTGCACTGTCTACTGCCCAGTCACATCTCAGTTGTTTGTGACTGAGTTTCTGTCCTGGTAAATATTCTCAAACTGCTCTTTAAAAGATGACTTTTTTAGTTAACAAGTACCTTTGGCCCTTTTTCATTCTCAGTCTTAGCTTACAGTCAGTATTGAAGGTAATGTAGTTTAGTGATTAAGCCACGCTCACATAAGCCCGAAATTAAAATTCAGCTTCTCCAGTTTCTGGACATAAAACTTTAGATAATTTACTTAAACTGCCTGAGGCTTGTTACTTCAGGTGGCTGATACTAACCTTTTAAAGAGATTGTGTGATTTTAAGTGAGATAAGGTATGTAAAGTGCTTGTACAAGATATGGTATATATTAACAATAACTTTTAATACTAGACATGATTTCCATTCCCAGGATTCCTTGTTTTTAAATTGAAGTCTACTTGATTTACAATATTATATTAGTTTAAGGTGTATAGCATAGTGATTCAGTATTTTTACACATTATATTGCATTAAAAGTTATTACAATTAAAAAATAATGGCTACAATTCCCTGTGCTGTATAATATATTCTTGTTGTTTATTTTTTACATAGTAGTTTGTATCTCTTAATTCCATACCCCTGTTTTTCCTTTCCCCTCTTCACTCTCCCCACTGGGAATCACTAGCTTGTTTTCTATGTTTGTTTCTCTTTTGCTATATACATCGTTTTATTTTTTGTATTCCACATATAAGTGATATCATACAGAATTTATCTTTCTCTGTCTGACTTATTTCACTAAGCATAATATACTCTAGATCCATCCACGTTGCTGCAAATGGTAGAATTCCATTGTTTTTTATGGCTTAGTAATACTGCATTGTATATATATACCGCATCTTCTTTATCCATTTGTTGATGGACATTTGTTTTGCTTCCATATCTTGGGTCTTGCAAATAGGGCTGCTGTGATCACTGAGATGCATATATCTTTTTGAATTAGTATTTTTGTCCTTTTTCCGAATATATACCCAACAGTGGAATTGCTGAATCATATGGTAGTTCTATTTTTAGTTTTTTGAGGAACCTCCATATAGGTTTCCTAGAGTGGCTACACCAATTTACATTTCCACTGACAGTTTACAGTGGTTCCCTTTTCTCTACATCCTTGCCAATGTGTTGTTATTTGTAGACTTTTTTTTTTGCGGTACGCGGGCCTCTCACTGTTGTGGCCTCTCCCGTTGTGGAGCACAGGCTCCGGACGCGCAGGCTCAGTGGCCGTGGCTCACGGGCCTACCTGCTCTGCGGCATGTGGGATCTTCCCAGACCGGGGCACGAACCCGTGTCCCCTGCATCGGCAGGCAGACTCTCAGCCACTGCACCACCAGGGAAGCCCTGTAGACTTTTTTTTGTTTTGTTTTGTTTGTTTTGCAGTATGCGGGCCTCTCACTGTTGTGGCCTCTCCCATTGCGGAGCACAGGCTCCAGATGCACAGGCTCAGCGGCCATGGCTCACAGGCCCAGCTGCTCTGTGGCATGTGGGATCTTCCCTGACCGGCGCACAAACCTGTGTCCCCCTGTGTTGGCAGGCGGACTCTCAACCACTGCGCCACCAGGGAAGCCCCCTGTAGACTTTTTGATGACACCATTCTGACAGGTGGGAGGTAATATCTTATTGTGTTTTGATTTGCATTTCTCTAATGCTTAGAATTGCTGAGCAGCTTTTCATGTGCCTGACAGTCTTGCCTCTTTATTGTGGATGAATTGAGCATTGGTGCATGCGTTTATTTCTGGGCTCTCCGTTTTGTTCCATTGATCTATGTTTTTGTGCCAGTAACATGCTGTTTTGATTACTGTAGCTTCATAGTATAGTCTGAAGTCTGGGAAGGTGCTCCCTCCAGCTTTGTTCTTTTTTCTCAAGATTTGTTTGGTAATTTGGGGTCTTCTGTGTTTCCATATGAATTTTCGGATTATGTTTTCTAGTTCTGTGAAAAATGTCATGGCTACTGCCTCAGGGCAAGCCAGTGTAGGCTTGGTCCTCAAGAGTGGTGTCCAGGCTTCTCACTGCCCAGTGGTCCTCCAGCCAGCCAAGGGGGCCTGTCTCTCTTGTGTAAGGTCCCAGGACTGGAGTTCCCAATCTGTGGATCTCACAGCTCACTTCTCAGAGCAGATCTCTGCCCATATATTCTCCCTTTTCCCCTGAGTCCCTCTCCAGGGGCATTGGTCCAGAACTAATTGCTTTTATTCCCTTCTTACCCAAGTATGTGTGGATCTTTCTTACAGTCTTGGCTGTACAGAAGTCTTTCTGCCAGTTTCCAGTTAGTTTTCAGTGAGAATTATTCCACATGTAGATGTATTTTTGATGTTTTATTGGGGTGGAGGGGTTGAGTTCCATGTCCTCCTACTCTGCCTTCTTGATAAGTGTCCCCTATTCTCAGTATTCTTGATCTGTCATTTTCTGTGAATTTTATATCATGCTCATCCTACTTCTCTGATTATTTCTTAATCTCTTCAGTTGTTATTTCTTCCTCCCGTTTCTTATATTTACATATTCCTCAACATTTTTACCTGTCCATAGGTTGCCCTTGGTGATCTTATCTTCTCTCCTTGCTATGGACTGCATATTTCCCATCCGCCCCCCTTCATGTATTGAAACTCTACTCCCCAGGTGACAGTGTTTGGAGATAGAGCCTTTGGGAGGTAATTAGATCATGAGGTTATACCCCTCATGATGGGATTAGTGCCTTTATTAAAAGCCTTATAAAAATTAATGCTTCTCTTTCTGCTCTCTGTCATGTAAGGATACAATGGAAAGATTGTCATCTGCAAACCAGGTAGCAGCCTCTCACCAGACAGTGAATTTATCCTCACTTTGATCTTGGACTTCCCAGTCTCCAGAACTGTTAGAAGTAAGTTGTTGTTTAAGTGACTCAGTTTATGGTGTTTTGTTTTAGTAGCTGACAAAAATACTCTTGGAATCAAAAATCTCTTCTTGATTCTAATCATTTGAATTCTAGACTATAAACTTCTAGGCATACCTACTCTGAAGATAATCTTTTAAATTTCATATTTCCTTCAGAATATTTCTAAGTATCTTTCTGATATCTCAGTTTCCACATGCTTCAGTCTGACTTCATCTGTTTCCTAATCCTGATCCAATTATCCTCAAATTTCAGTTAGTGCTACTTCTGTACTCATAGTCACTCTAACTTTTGATTGTGTTGTAATCTTCCACAGTTAATCATTTGCCTTATAACATGAATTCTACCTTCAGTATAACTCTAGTCACTCCTGTATATTCACTTTGTCATACTGTAACTTATGTCCTTAGTATTGTCTTCTGACTTTCAGCATCTCCTACATCCTTTTGCATTGATGACAGATTAAACCTCTGTATCTACAGTCTACAAAGATTCAGTTGATTTCCCAGTCATTAATTAACATACTGATTCAGTCTTACCTCAATGTTAATGACTGGAAATAAGTTAAAAGCAAAAAAAATTAAATTATTTCAGATGAAAGGGAGCAGGATGACGAATTATCTAAAAATTATTTTACATGAAGTTCTTGGGAATGTTTTACCTGGATAGGAAAGTCATAGGTGGTATAACAATTTTTTACACAGAGTACATCAGAAAGTATACTTGTAGTAAAGTGGTACTGTCCAGACATAACTCTACATTAAAAATAGTATTTCTACAGAAA
Organism: Lagenorhynchus albirostris; assembly: GCF_949774975.1. NCBI lineage: Eukaryota > Metazoa > Chordata > Mammalia > Artiodactyla > Delphinidae > Lagenorhynchus > Lagenorhynchus albirostris. Next base: position 60,950,349 of record NC_083101.1, on the reverse strand, counting down.
TCATAGAAAAATCGTTCTTGAAACAAACAGATACTTCTTAAATGATCAAAAGTATTGTCAGTCTCCAAAGTTATGATATTCCCTTCCCTGCAGGTGGTTAATTAGAACATATATGAACACTATTAAGGGGATCAAAAAAATACTTGTTTTGAGAATTTATGAAATTTTTATTTGGTTAAGGAATCACTAAAATTTTATTCATATAGGTAGAGGCTAAGAATCCTGTGGTTAGTCGTACTTTGATTTAATATATCAGTTTAAATTACTAATAGTCATTTTGATGGTTGAAAGCATTGACTAAAAGAAATAGATACAGTTATGTTATACTTATTATAATATGTAATATATGATTATTATAACTGTAAGTATGGTGTGGTCCATATGTCTATTGGCTGTTTTATCTTGAATGTTGATAAATAGTACAGATGTAGGAAGGGACAGATAATGGGAACTGATAGATTTAGATATAAATATAATGTTTCACTCTAATTTCATGAACTGAAATATTTTTTGTAAATGTTCAGAATAAAGGAAAATGCATTAAAGACAGCATTGAAAATGAAAAGGACAAAATAAGGACTTTGTTTTTCACAGTCCCTTGTTAAAGTATAAATTCACTAAGAGGGCTGATACCTTAAACTTTGTCAGCTAACACCTTGGGTTTCAGCTATCATCTTAATTATCGGCTAACACTTTAGCAGAGAATAGCAGCCATGTGCAGCCTGCCCTTGGGAGTCCAGGAAGGAAAAGGTGAGATGTTACGGGAGGCAAATGAAGCTGAATCTGAAGAGAAGAGGTGCCAAAGATTACAAAACCTACTGCATTTTTTTCTGACGGCCAGCTTGCCATCTAAAATACCTTACTCTCAAGAACAAAAATTATTCCTGAGATGTCTAAAGTTAAGTACAGCTATCTGAAGTTAAGTATAGCAGGAAAGGATTTTGTGTTCTTCCCCAATACATTTTCATCCCCTTTACTTCTCATTCTTCAGAGAGAGGTTGATACATAATTATTCATAAATGTTTGCTATGAGAGAAAGGTGCTATTAACAAGAGGAAAACCTTTTTGATGCTCCATTGTGAAGAATTTTAAATACTTATGAATGATATTTATATTGCCATAAAAAAATCCATGAATATTCTTTAGTTTGAAGTCAAGAAGATAATACCACCATGAATATGGGGATATCATAGCTAACCACCAGGATAGAGCAAGGAGGAGGGAGAATCAGAAACAGAAGAACAAAAGAGACTCTGATTAAAATTATGATAGAACAAAGGGACAAAAAAGTTAAAAAGAAAGGACAGCTTGTTATCCGTCCACATGGATTCAGTTGTGGGGGAAAACTTTTTTTTAAATACTTGGCTCTGTCATCTGAAATATGTTTTTAATATACCTAAGCATAAAATAACAGTCTTTGGTAAATAAATGCAACCCATTATTCAGATGTGGGATATAACTTCAATATTATATATGTAAGCTTTTATTTGACTTGTTTTCTTATATTTATTTTTTCTGTCTAACGTTTACACTGAGGTACAATTTAAAGTTAAATGTACTGATCTGTGTTTTGCAAATGCATGCACTCATGGAAATTACTCATAGAAAGTACCCTAACCCTAACCCAAGAGGTCATCATTTTTCTGATTTCTTTCAATGTTTATCAGTCTTGCTGGTTTTACAACTTCATATAAATGAAATCATACTGTTGATATAAGTACACTTTTATGTCTGGCTTCTTTCGATTAGGGAGTTAAAAAAAAGAGTTTGAGATAGATCAGTTGTGTTGCATATATATTGAGTTTTTTATATGCTAGTTTTTGTTTTTGTTGCTGAGTAGTATCTCATTCTTATGGATAAAACACAATTTGTTTAACCATGCCCTGCTCATGGGCATTTGAATTATTTCATTTTTGACTGTTATCGATAAAGCTTCTCAGGACATTCACATATAAGTTTTATTTTCGTTTCTCTTGACTATAAATGTAAACACACACACACATGCACACACACACACACACACATATTGCTGAGTCATAGGGTAGGAGTTTGTTTTATGAAAACATTTTTAAACTGGTTTCTGAACTGTTTATATCATTTTACACATACACCAGCAACATGAGTTTCAGTTGCTCCAAATCAGTCTTTTTAAATGCGGTACTCCATTGAGTATGAAGTGGTATCTCATTTTGGTTTTACTTTGTATTTTTCTTGTGACTAGTAATACTGAACTCTTCTCCATGGGTTTATTGGCCATAAGTATATTTACTTTTGCAAAGAAAATTTTCAAGTCATTTGCCAACTTTTAATTGTGTTTTTTTTATTAGCAAGTTAGAGAAATGCTTTATATATCCTGGATACAAGTCCTTCAGCTGGAATATTTATTGAAACATTTTCTCCCAGTGTCTTACCTGTTAGTTTTATTAAAGGTATCTTTTGATGAGCAGTGTATTTTATTTTGCTGAAGTTTATTGTGTCAATTTTTATTTTGTGGGTAGCATTTTCTGGGTAATGCCTGTACTTTTCCATAGAATATGAAATCTTATCTACAAAGATAGGAAAGATTTTGTCATACCTTTTTTCTATAATGTTTATAATTTTAGTATTTACATTTTTGTTTACTCCATCTTTAATTAATTTTTATATATGGTGTAAGGGATGGATAAAGGTTCTTTTTTTATCTGTAGAGAGCACTATTTGTTGGAATGTCTCTTCTCTCCACATTAAAAGGCTCTGGTGCCGTTGGTGATAAATCAATTGACTGTATACAAGTAGAACTACTTCTGGGTAGTCTATTATATCTCATGGAATAATTTATTTCTGTACAAACATTACACTCTCTTATTTACTGTAACATTATAGTACATCTTGAAATAAGGTAGTATAGTTTATCCAGCATTGTTCTTTTTCAAGATTATGTTGGCTGTTTAAATGCCTTGCATTTTCATATAAATTTTAGAACTAGTTTTATTTGTCTTGAAAAAAGCCTATTACTTTTTTTCTCAAATTTCATTGGATATAAAAATCTATTATGGATGGGGGACCTTCAAGATGGCGGAGGAGTAAGACGTGGAGATCACCTTCCTCCCCACAAATACATCAAAAATACATCTACATATGGAACAACTCCTACAGAACACCTACTGAACTCTGGCAGAAGACCTCAGATTTCCCAAAAGGCAGGAAACTCCCCATGTACCTGGGTAGGATAAAAGAAAAAAAGAAAAACAGAGACAAAAGAATAGGGACGGGACCTGCACCTCTGGGAAGGAGCTGTGAAAGAGGAAAAGATTCCACACACTAGGAAGCACCTTCACTGGTGGAGAACGTGGGGTGAGGGGGGGAAGCGTTGGAGCCATGGAGGAGAGTGCAGCAACAGGTGTACAGAGGGCAAAGTAGAGAGATTCCCGCAGAGAGGATCAGTGCGTACCAGCACTCACCCGCCCGAGAGGCTTGTCTACTCACCCGCTGGGGTGAGTGGGGCCTGGGAGCTGAGGCTGGGGATTCGCAGGTCAGATCCCAGGGAGAGGACTGGGGTTGGCTGTGTAAACACAGCCTGAAGGGGGCTAGTGCGCCACAGCCTTTTTCTCGGACTCCCTCCTGGCTAGCTGTGGTGCACTAGCCCCCTTCAGGCTGTGTTCACACAGCCAACCCCAGTCCTCTCCCTGGGAGCTGAGGCTGGAGATTCACAGGTCAGATCCCAGGGAGAGGACTGGGGTTGGCTGTGTGAACACAGCCTGAAGGGGGCTAGTGCACCACAGCTAGCCAGGAGGGAGTCCGAGAAAAAGCCTGGAACTGCCTAAGAGGCAAGACACTGTTATTTCCAGCTGCGCAAAGAGAGGGGATTCAGAGCAACGCCTAAACGAGCTCCATAGACAGGCATGAGCCACGGCTATCAGCATGGACACCAGAGACAGGGATGAAACACTAAGGCTGCTTTTTCTTAGCACCAAGAAGCCTGTGTGCAAGCACAGGTCACTACCCACACCTCCCCTTCCGGGAGCCTGTGCAGCCCGCCACTGCCAGGGTCCCATGATCCAGGTACAACTTCCCCCGGGAGAACACATGGTGTGCCTCTGTCTCTTGTAATGTCACGCTGACCTTTGCCACCGCAGGCTCTCCCCACATTCCGTACCCCTCTATCCCCCTGGCCTGAGTGAGCCAGAGCCCCCTAATCAGCTGCTACTTTAACCCCGTCCCATCTGGGCAGGGAACAGATGCCCTCAGGCGACCTACATGCAGAGACGGGGTTTGTGTGAACAAAGAAGGGAAAGGGAAATTTCTCCCAGCAGCCTCAGGAGCAGCAAATTAAATCTCCGCAATCAACTTGGTGTACCCTGCATCTGTGGAATACCTGAATAGACACCGAATCATCCCAAAATTGAGGCAGTGGACTTTGGGAGCAACTGTAGACTTGGGGTTTGCTTTCTGCATCTAATTTGCTTCTGGTTTTAGGTTTATCCTAGTTTAGTATTTATAGCTTATCATTGGTCGATTTGTTTATTGATTTGGCTGCTCTCTTCTTTTTTTTATATATATATATTTTTTCCTTTTTCTCTTTTTGTGAGTGTGTATGTGTTTGCTACTTTGTGTGATTTTGTCTGTATAGCTTTGCTTTTATCACTGTCCTAGGGTTCTCTCTATACATTGTCAGGGTTTTTTTTTTGTATTTTTAAGTATAGTTTTTAGTGCTTGTTATCATTGGTGGAATTGTTCATTGTTTTGGTTGCTCTTTTCTTCCTCTTTTTATATTTTAATTAGTTTTAAATTTTTTTAACAACTTTATTTTATTTTTTCTTTCTTTCTTTTGTTTTTCTACCTTTTCTTCTGAGCTGTGTGGCTGACGGGGTTTGGTGCTCCAGCTGGTTGTCAGGCATGAGCCTCTGAGGTGGGAGAGCCAAGTTCAGGACATTGGTCTACCAGAGAACACCCGGCCCCATATAATATCAAATGACAAAAGCTTTCCTAGAGATCTCCCTCTCAACACTAAGGCCCAGCACCATTCAGTGACCAGCAAGCTACAGCACTGGACACCCCATGCAAACGACTATCAAGAAGGGAACACAACCTCACCCATTAGCACAGAGGCTGCCTAAAATCATATTAAGTTTACAGACACCCCAAAACACACCACTGGACACGGTACTGCCCACCAGAAAGACAACATTCAGCCTTATCCACAGAACACAGTCACCATTCCCCTCCACCAGGAAGCCTACACAACCCACAGACCCAACCTTACCCACTGGGGGCAGACACCAAAAACAAAAGGAACTACGAATCTGCAGCCTGTGAAAAGGAGACCTGAAATGCAGTAAGTTAAGCAAAATGAGAAGACAGAGAAATACACAGAGAATGAAGGAGCAAAGTAAAAACCCACCAGACCAGACAAATGAAGAGGAAATAGGCAGTCTACCAGAAAAAGAATTCAGAATAATGATAGTAAAGATGATTCAAAATCTTGGAGATAAAATTGGGAAAACACAAATGTTTAACAAGGACCTAGAAGAACTAAAGAGCAAACAAACAATGATGAACAACACAATAAATGAAATTAGAAATTCTCTAGAAGGAATCAATAGCAGAATAACTGAGGCAGAAGAATGGGTAAGTGACCTGTAAGATAAAATAGTGGAAATAACTACCGCAGAGGAGAATAAAGAAAAAAAGAATGAAAAGAATTGAGGACAGTCTCAGAGACCTCTGGGAAAACATTAAATGCACCAACATTCGAATTATAGGGGTCCCAGAAGAAGAGAAAATGAAAGGGACTGAGAAAACATTTGAAGACATTTTAGTTAAAAACTTCCCTAATATGGGAAAGAAAAGGGTCAATGAAGTCCAGAAAGCACAGAGAGTCCCATACAAGATAAATCCAAGGAGAAGCACGCCAAGACACATTAATCAAACCATCAAAAATTCAATGCAAAGAAAAAATATTAAAAGCAGCAACGGAAAATCAACAAATGACATACAAGGGAATCCCCATAAGGTTAACAGCTGATCTTTCAGCAGAAACGCTGCAAGTCAGAAGGGAGTGGCGGGACATATTTAAAGTGATGAAAAGGAAAGACCTACAACCAAGATTACTCTACCCAGCAAGGATCTCATTAAGATTCAACAGAGAAATTAAAACCTTTACAGACAAGCAAAAGCTGAGAGAGTTCAGCACCACCAAACCAGCTTTAAAACAAATGGTAAAGGAACTTCTCTAGGCAGGAAACACAAGAGAAGGAAAATACCTACAATAAGAATCCCAAACAATTGAGAAAATGGTAATCGGAACATACATATCAGTAACCTAAAACATAAATGGATTAAATGCTCCAACCAAGAGACACAGACTGGGTGAATGGATACAAAAACAAGATGCATATATATGCTGTCTACAAGAGACCCACTTCAGACCTAGGGACCCATACAGGCTGAAAGTGAGGGAATGGAAAAAGATATTCCAGGCAAATGGAAATCAAAGGAAAGCTGGAGTAACAATTCTCATATCAGATAAAATAGACTTTTAAATAAAGAATGTTACAAGAGACAAAGAAGGACACTACATAATGATTAAGGGATCAATCCAAGAAGAAGATATAACAATTGTAAATATGTATGCACCCAACATAGGAGCACCCCAATATGCAAGGCAAATGCTAACAGCCATAAAACGGGAAATCAACAGTAAGACAATAATAGTAGTGGACTTTAACACCCCACTTTCACCAATGGACTGATCATTCAAAATGAAAATAAATAAGGAAACACAAGCTTTAAATGATGCATTAAACAAGATGGACTTAAGTGATATTTATACGACATTCTATCCAAAAACAACAGAAAACACTTTCTTCTCAAGTGGTCATGGAACATAAATCATACTTTGGGTCCCAAATCAAGCCTTGGTAAATTTGAGAAAATTGAAACCGTATCAAGTATCTTTTCCAACCACAATGCTCTGAGACTAGATATTAAATTACAGGGAAAAATCTGTAAAAAATACAAACACATGGAGGCCTAACAGTATGCTACTAAATAACCAAGAGATCACTGAAGAAATCAAAGAGGAAATTAAAAAATACCTAAAAACAAGTGACAGTGAAAACACGACAACCCAAAACGTATGGGATGCTGCAAAAGCAGTTCTAAGAGGGAAGTTTCTAGCAATACAATCCTAACTCAGGTAACAAGAAATATTTCAAATAAACAGCCTAACCTTACACCTAAAGCAATTAGTGAAAGAAGAACAAAAGACTCCCAGAGTTAGCAGAAAGAAAGAAATCGTAAAGGTCAGATCAGAAATAAATGAAAAAGAAGGAAATGATAGCAAAGATCAATAAAACTAAAAGCTTGTTCTTTGAGAAGACAAAATTATAAACCTTTAGACAGAGTCAACAAGAAAAAAAGGGAGAAGACTCAAATCAATAGAACTAAAAATGAAAAAGGAGAAGAAACAACTGATACTGCAGAAATATAAAGGATCATGAGAGATTATGACAAGCAACTCTTTGCCAATAAAATGGACAACATGGAAGAAATGACATTCTTAGAAAAGCACAACCTTCCAAGACTGAACCAGGAAGAAAAGGAAATGTAAACAGACCAATCACAAGCACTGAAATTGAAAGTGTGGTTAAAAATCGTCCAACAGGGCTTCCCTGGTGGTGCAGTGGTTGAGAGTCTGCCTGCCGATGCAGGGGACACGGTTCGTGCCCCAGTTTGGGAAGATCCCACATGCCGCGGAGTGGCTAGGCCTGTGAACCATGGCCACTGAGCCTGCGTGTATGGAGCCTATGCTCCGCAATGGGAGAGGCCACAACAGTGACAGGCCCACGTACCGTTAAAAAAAAAAAAAAAAATCGTGCAACAAAGAAAAGCCAAGGACCAGATGGTTTCACAGGCGAATTCTATCAAACATTTAGAGAAGAGCTAACACCTGTCCTTCTCAAACTCTTCCAAAATATAGCAGAGGGAGGAACATAGATGCAAAACTCCTCAACAAAATACTAGCAAACAGAATCCAACAGCACATTAAAAGGATCATACACCATGATCAACTGGGGTTTATCCCAGTAATGCAAGGATTCTTCAACATATGCAAATCAATCAGTGTGATAAACCAAATTAACAAATTAAAGGAGAAAAAAACATATGATCATGTCAATAGATGCAGAAAAACCTTTCTTCAAAGTTCAACACCCAGTTATGATATAAATCCTCCTGAAAGTGGGCATACAGGGAACCTACCTCAACATAATAAAGGCCATATATGGCAAACCCACAGCCAACATCGTTCTCAGTGGTGAAAAACTGAAACGATTTCTACTAAGATTAGGAAGAAGACAATGTTGCCCACTCTCACCAGTGTTATTCAACGTAGTTTTGGAAGTTTTAGCCACAGCAGTCAGAGAAGAAAAAGAAATGAAAGGAATCCAAATTGGAAAAGAAGAAGTAAAACTGTCACTGTTTGCAGATGACATGATACTATACATAGAGAACCCTAAAGATGCTACCAGAGAATTACTAGAGCTAATCAATGAATTTGGTAAAGTAGCAGGATAGAAAATTAATGCACAGAAATCTCTTGCATTCCTATACATTAATGATGAAAAATCTGAAAGAGACATTAAGGAAACACTCCCATTTACTATTGCAACAAAAAGCATAAAATAGCTAGGAATAAACCTACCTAAGGAGACAACAGACCTGTATGCCGAAAAGTATAAGACACTGATGAAAGAAATTAAAGGTGATGCAAACAGAGAGCTATACCATGTTCTTGTATGGGAAGAATCAACATTGTGAAAATGACTCTACTACCCAAAGCAATCTACAGATTCAATGCAATCCCTATCAAACTACCAATGGCATTTTTCACAGAACTAGAACAAAAAAATTGACTATTTGTATAGAAACACAAAAGACTGCAAATAGCCAAAGCGATCTGGAGAAAGAAAAATGGAGCTGGAGGAATCAGGCTCCCTGACATCAGACTATACTACAAAGCTACAGTAATCTAGACAGTATGGTACTGGCACAAAGAGAGAAATATAGATCTACGGAACAGGATAGAAAGCCCAGAGATAAACCCATGCACTTATGGTCACCTTTCTTTGATAACGGAAGCAAGAACATACAATGAGGAAAAGACAGGCTCTTCAGTAAGTGGTGCTGTGAAAACTGGACAGCTGCATGTAAAAGAATGAAATTAGAACACTCCCTAACACCATACACAAAAATAAACTCAAAATTGATTAAAGACCTAAATGTAAGGCCAGACACTGTAAAACTGTTAGAGGAAAACATACGCAGAACACTCTATCACATAAATCACAGCAAAATCCTTTTTGACCCACCATCTAGAGTAATGGAAATAAAAACAAAAATAAACAGATGGACCTAATGAAACTTAAAAGCTTTTGTACAGCAAAGGAAGCCATAAACATGATGAAAAGACAACCCTCAGAATGGAAGAAAATATTTGCAAATGAAGCCACTGACAAAGGATTAATCTCCAAAATATTCAAGCAGCTCATGCAGCTCTATATCAAAAAAACAAAAAACCCAGTCCAAAAATGGGCAAAAGACCTAAATAGACATTTCTCCAAAGAAGATATACAGATTCCCAATAAACACATGAAAGGATGCTCAGCATCACTAATTATTAGAGAAATGCAAATCAACACTACAATGAGGTATCACCTCACACTGGTCAGAATGACCATCGTCAAAAAATCTACAAACAATAAATGCTGGAGAGGGTGTGGAGAAAAGAGAACCCTTTGGCCTTGTTTGTGGGAATGTAAATTGATACAGCCACTATGGAGAACAGTATGGAGGTTCCTTAAAAAACTAAAAATAGAACTACCATACGACCCAGCAATTCCACTACTGGGCATATATCCTGAGAAAACCATAATTCAAAAAGAGTCATATACCACAGTGTTCATTGCAGCTCTCTTTACAATTGCCAGGATATGGATTCAACCTAAGTGTTCATCAACAGATGAATGGATAAAGAAGATGTGGCACATATATGCAATGGAATGTTACTCAGCCATAAAACGAAATGAAATTGAGTTATTTGTAGTGAGGGGGATGAACCTAAAGACTGTGATACAGAGTGAAGTAATGGAAGAGTGGTTATCTAAATATTAGGTTTTCTATTTGATGAGCATTTATTTATTTAGGTCCTCTGGCATTTATCTTACCAATGTTCTGTAAGTTTTAGTGCAGAGTTACTTTATAAATTTTGTTGAGCTTATCTCTAAACACTTTTGCTTTACTTTCTGGTACTTTTAAATTTACTTTTATAGTTCTTCCTTGATTTTTTAAATGTTGACTTTATATTCTCCAAATTTGCTGACTGTAATTATTAGCTTTAACATTTTTGTAGATTAGTTAAAATAATATATGTGAATTATTAGGCTATCTGATTCTAGAGATCTAATTTTTATTTCTAATTTTTGTGCCCTCTAATACATTTCTTATTACCCTTTTTCATTAAATCAGACAGTTACTTTGAATCTGCTTGTCCAGATACACAGCTATCTATGTCTTTTATGTATTACTGTCTTCAAATATTTTGCAGCTGAGATTTGATCTCCCTATTGGAGGCACTGTTTTTGGGAAAGTTTCTTTCTTTTCATTGTGTGGCAGAAATTTTGATTTCCACTACTATGAATACTGAATTTTTGTGTATTGTTATACATGATTTGGTTCTGAATTATGAAAAAAATTTTAATTTATAAAAATTTTAGTAGGCCCATTCTTGTTATTAGTGTGTAGTGTCTTTAAAAAGGATGATGAGCATGCAGATTGATGGAGGATGCTACTTTTTAAAAGGTTCAGTTTTGGGGAGCTAAAGGTCAGAAATCCGCTTTGTGACATTATTTATGCACATTTAGGACAACCTAGGGGCATATAAATTTTAAAATTGGATGTGTAAGTCTGGAGATTATCAAAATAATTTTTTAATACTCGTTTAAGTTGTTTTCAAGTAAATATTTGATATCATTAGAAAATTATATTTAATATTACATCCTGAAGAGTTATGTTTATCCATATTGTAGTTGTACATAAGTTTAAAATTTTGTACTTTTTATAGGAAAAGTGTGTTTATTGACATTGAAATTAGGAAATTTCTCAGATTCAAGATTTTTTACTTAATACTTGCAAGTATTTGGAAGTGCCACAATACCTGGAAATTGCAACTTGCAGACAATGAAATATTTCTCTAGTTCATCTATGATTCTTGTTCATCTAGGATTTTTTAATGACGTTAGAATTTTTATCATGCTGTACTACTCAAAATTAAAAAATAAACAACGTTCAGTCAAGATGTTGGACTCCTGAGAGAGAGAGTCTGGGATTGAACCCTGCTTTTTCACTTAGAAATGTAACCAGAGGTAATTTCTTAATAACTCATAACTCAGTTTCCCTGTCTACGTCAAAGGGTTACTATGAACCTTAAATGAGTTAATATTTTTGAAGTACTTAGAACAGTGTCTGGCACCGCAGAAGCAAAATTTGTGTTTAATAAATTTAATAATATTTCTGAATATTACCATTCATGTGGTTAGAAAATAGTAATAGTTTTTATTTCTAAGAAATGGCATTCATTTTTATTATTTCGTGAAATAGTAATATTGTTTTAGAAACTGCTGCAACTTACTATATTCTTTTACTGAGTCTCACCACTTATTAGGCTGAAAAGTAAATTTTAAAATAATGCTGACATTTGATAAGCATCATCTCTGTGCGAAGCATATTTTATGTCTGTCGACAATCCTATGAGACGAATTCTATGAGCCCCATGTTACATGTAAAGAAACTGAGTCTTTGAAAGACAAATTACTTCTTCCCGAGGTCACAAAGTCATAACGTCAAAAGTGAATTCAAGCTGTATGACTCCAAATCTTAAGACATGTACCTTGACTTCCCAGGTATCATATTCAGGCAACTAATATTCAAACTATAACAGTAACTTGTAAGTAATGTTAGAGCTCAGAATTTTTATTTTACTCAAATCTTGTGTACCCGAAAATTCAAAGAAGTAATCCTTTAGAAGCAAAATTCTGCAACCAAAAAGAAGATAAGGGAGGTTGGAAAGTATTATCTGATTTTCGCACACCTATTAACACAAACCCTGCCAGCAGTCGTTTAATATATATTATGAAGTGTATGAGTAACTGATAAATGTAAAACTCTATGAAACTTTTTTGTATACGTTTATAGTGCCCTGGTCTCAAGGTATAGTATACATATATAACAAACGCTTTTTATTCACAAAACTTTTACCAGTATCTGTGGATTTCAAAAATCAAATGTAAAATCCAGTTTATTAGAAAACTATTTATCCAGTGTGTATTTGGTTTTCACCCTTCCCAGTAATCATCCCAGTGACTTATGTAAGAAAATATATATATTAGTATTCCTGCTTTACTTTTTGAAAAGTGGATTGTCATGTATGTCTTTCCCTCACCCTTGATTTAAAAAAAATGTTGAAAGTATTGTTCAAATACTTGGAAGATAACATTAGATTTACCTTGCAGAAGCAATGAGATTAGATTTTGCATATCATGAAAATTGTCATTATTGAGAAATGTGTAAATTTTTCAAGACCCTTCAAAACTATTTTTGATCTAAATAACTGAGGAACTTAGCAGTATACTGAAATTTTACAGTATTTATTTCTTCTTTTAAAAGACATGCATTATCAACTAAAATCATAAAAGATAAAACTATATATGATATTACAGCCAATGTGGCTTTATTACCACTTGGAGTGTTTAATAGCATTATTAATTAAAAATTAAATAATTTATTTTTCACTTACTCCACTTTTCTTTTAAATGAATATTGGATGTCACAGATAAATTATTTGTTTCACATGATTTCTCTTACTTTGAAACAGCGTTTCATTTTTTATACAAACTTTGATTTTAATCTAAAATTCTCAATCCTCATTATGAAGTCCTAAGGTAAACGAGTGTTAGTGTAGATCTCTAGGAGTAAAATACTTAATGTTATCTTTAAAATATTAAGTATTCTTAAGGATACTAAGAGGATGGTACTTATTACTAAGAGGTACACGTGAGGATGGTACTTACTAAGAGGTACAGATGGGTGTCTATTCAAATAGAAGCCTGGTGGTCTCAGTTGCCTCTGTTAACACCAAGCCTCTGGCCTGTTAGCCATTCATGATCACCTAATTCAAATAAGGTGACTTAATTATTAATGAAGGATATTTAAATCCAACCATAAAATATATTTAGATCTCTCTGCCTTGAATATTTTCTCTCCTTTTCTACCTTACCCATCTGTCTAGAAGTCTGACCTTCAAGGTCACATTTTAAACGTCACTGTCATGAGAGACACTTCACTCACTGTCACCTCCAGATCCTCAGCACCTGCAGCCTTGGTAGACATTGTCTTATTTGTTGACTTGTTTACTTCAAATTCTTTATTAGCACTTAAGCATGGTTGAAATTTAAAACTTACTCATGCAACTATTTGTTTACTATGTGTCCCCTATGTAAGTCCCATGAGAGAGGGGGCCCGTTCTTATTTTTGTCTTATTCAGAACTTCATGGTATTTGATTTCTTAGTAAGTTTTTTTGAATAAATATTGAATCAACTGAAAAAAATCATTTGAGAAGACCTAAACAAGACCATTTGTGAACTATTTGAGGGATTTCCAGACAAATTACGGCTGCAGATATAACTAATTAGTTTCATGTATAACTAATTACTGTGGAGATAATAACATATGTCCTTATTTGGTCTTTAATCTGTTCTCACAATCTTCTAGCCACTAATAGGTAAATACAATTCTCAGTTCTGTTTCTAGTTTCCTTCCTGTTCACTTACCTACATTATGTATTTTTTTTCATCTCACAGTGATTCTTTCCATTTGATTAAAGAGATTCTGTGACTCACTTTGCATTTACAGTGTTTAATTTCTTCTAAATGTAAACTCAAAGATGCAGAAAATGTAACATTTTGAAATGTTTGCCTTGGTTTTGTTTTTCGTAATTTATCTAAATTTCTGTTTTGAAACCCTGTTGGTGGCAGATGTGTAACCACATAGCAATTTGATGAATCCCTTTTGCTCTGAACTGGATACAGATTGTGGGGTGGGGTGCTTACAAATATGCATATAGGCACATCTATATTATGATCATCATTTGTGCATGCTGACTTTGAATGATATCATCTCTGGCATTCTAGTTTGGGGCCATGTGTGTGCTATAGTAGCCCTTTGTCAAAGGCCTGTGAATCTCGCCTTTATACTACATCTTCTGGGAAGATGGGAATATGTCTGTATAGCACAAGCATTATTCTACTGCTACTTTTCCATGATGACTTCTGAAAAGCTCCCGGAAGCAGGGTTTAGGTCTTTGCTTTCTCTGATATACCAATACCTAATATTTTCTTGCTTCCTTCCTGACTCGTCATGCTCACTCTAGTATTCTTTTATTGCAAATATGGTTGATCTATCTTAGAGGTATCATTTATTTCCTATTATTATTTTTAAAATTAATCTTTATTGGAATATAGTTGATTTACAATGTTGTGTTAGTTTCTGCAGTATAGCAAAGTAAATCAGTTATACATATACACATATCCACTCTATTTAGATTCTGTTCCCATATAGGTCATTACAGAGTATTGAGTAGAGTTCCCTGTGCTAAGCAGTAGGTTCTTATTATCTATTTTATATATATAGTAGTGTCAATCCCAATCTCCCAATTTATCCCTCCCCCACTTCCCCCTTCATAACCATAAGTTTGTTTTCTACATCTGTGACTCTGTTTCTGTTTTGTAAATAGATACATTTGTACCATTTTTTTTAGATTTCACATATAAGTGATATGGTATTTGTCCTTCTCTGTCTGACTTCACTCAGTATGACAGTCTCTAGGTCCATCCATGTGGCTGCAAATGGCATTATTTCATTCTTTTTTATGGCTGTGTAATATTTCATTGTATATATGTACCACATCTTCTTTATCCATTCCTCCATAGACAGACATTTAGGTTGCTTCCATGTCCTGGCTATTGTAAATAGTGCTGCAATGAATATGGGGTACATGTATCTTTTCGAATCAAAATTTTCTCTGGATAGTTGCCCAGGAGTGGGATTGCTGGATCATGTGGTAACTGTACTTTTAGCTTTTTAAGGAACCTCCATAGTGTTCTATATAGTGACTGTACTAATTTACTTTCCCACCAAGAGTGTAGGAGGGTTCTCATTTCTCCATACCCTCTCCAGCATTTATTGTTTGTAGATTTTTTGATGATGGCCATTCTGACTGGTGTGAGGTGATACTCCATTGTAGTTTTGATCTGCATTTCTCTAATAATTAGTGATGTTGAGCATCTTTTCATGTGTTTATTGGTCATCTGTATGTCTTCTTTGGAGAAATTTCTATTTAGGTCTTCTGCCCATTTTTAATTGGGTTGTTTGGGTTTTTTGTTTTTGTTTTTTTTGATATTGAGCTGCATGAGCTGTTTGTATATTTTGGAGATTAATCCCTTGTTGGTTGCTTCTTTTGCAAATATTTTCTCCCGTAATGTAGGTTCTCTTTTCATTTTGTTTATGGTTTACTATGCAAAAGCTTTTAAGTTTAATTAGGTCCCATTTGTTTATTTTTGTTTTTATTTTCATTACACTAGGAGGTGGATCAAAAGAGATCTTGCTGTGATTTATGTCAGTGACTGTTTTGCCTGTGTTTTCCTAAGAGTTTTATAGTATCTGGTCTTACATTTAGATCTTTAATCAATTTTAAGTTTATTTTTGTGTATGGTGTTAGAGAATGTTCTAATTTCATTCTATTACATATAGCTATCCAGTTTTCCCAGCACCACTTATTGAAGAGACTCTTTTTTCTCCATTGTATATTCTTGCCTCTTTTATCATGGATTAGGTGACCATTGGTGCATGGATTTATCTCTGGACTTTATTTCTTGTTCCATTGATCTATATTTCTGTTTTTGTGCAGCACCATACTGTTTTCATTACTGTAGCTTTGTAGTATAGTCTGAAGTCAGGGAGCCTGATTCCTCCAGCTCCATTTTTCTTTCTCAAGATTGTTTTGGTGTTCCACATAGGCAGGGTACATCAAGTTGATTGTGGAGATTTAATCTGCTGCTCCTGAGGCTGCTGGGAGAAATTTCTCTTTCTCTTCTTTGTTCGCACAGCTCCTGGGATTCAGCTTTGGATTTGGTCCCACCTCTGCATGTAGGTTGCTCTCTGGCATCTCTTCTTCGTCCAGAGAAGAGGGGTTAAAGGAGCAGCTGATTAGGGGGCTCTGGATCATTCAGGCTGGGAAGAGGGAGGGGTACAGAATGTGGGCGAGCCTCTGGTGGTAGAGGCTGGCATGATGTTGCAACAGCCTGAGGCGTGCCCCATTTGTTCTCTGGGGGAAGTTGTTCCTGGACCACAGGACCCTGGCAGTGGTGGGCTGCACAGGCTCCTGGGAGGGGAGGTGTGGATAGTGACCTGTGCTCGCACACAGGTTTCTTGGTGGCTGCAGCAGCAGCATTAGCTTTTCATGCCCGTTTCTGGTGTCTGCGCTGATAGCTGTGACTCGTGCCCATCTCTGAAGCTTGTTTAGGCAGTGCTCTGAATCTCCTCTCCTCGTGCACCCCGAAATAATGGACTCTTGCCTCTTAGGCAGGCCCAGTCTTTTTCCTGGACTCCCTCCCTGCTAGCTGTGGTGCACTAGCCTCCTTCAGGCTGTGTTCACGCAGCCAACCTCAGTTCTCTCCCTGGGATCTGACCCCCAAAGCCAGAGCCTCAGCTCCCAACTCCCACCTGCCCCGGCGGGCGAGCAGACAAGCCTCTCAGGCTGTTGAGTGCTGGTCGGCACTTATCCTCTGTGCTGGAAGCTCTCCACTTTGCCCTCCGCACCCCTGTTGCTGTGCTCTCCTCCATGGCTCTGGCCCCCACACCCACCCCCCGTTTCCACCAGTGATGGGGCTTCCTAGTGTGTGGAAATTTTTCCTCCTTCACAGCTCCCTCCCACTGGTGCAGATCCCATCTATATTCTTGTGTCTCTGTTTATTCTTTTTTCTTTTGCTGTACCCAGGTACATGGGGAATTTGTTGTCTTTGGGAAGTCTGAGGTCTTCTGCCAGCATTCAGTAGGTGTTCTGTAGGAGTTGTTCCACATGTAGATGTATTTTTGATGTATTTGTGGGGAGGAAGGCGATCTTCATGTCTTACTCCTCCACCATTTTGAAGGTTCCCCCTGTTCCAAGATTTTTAATTAATTTATTTACTTATTTATTTTTGGCTGTGTTGGGTCTTTGTTGCTGCACTCAGGCTTTCTCTAGTTTCAGCAGGTGGGGACTACTCTTTGTTGCAGTGCACGGTCTTCTCATTGCCATGGCTTCTCTGTTGCAGAACATGGGCTCTAGGTGTGTGGGCTCAGTAGTTGTGGTTCACGGGCTCTAGAGCGCAGGCTCAATAGTTTTGGCACATGTGTTTAGTTGCTTTGCAGCATGTGGGATCTTTCTTGACCAGGGCTCAAACCTGTCCCCTGCATTGGCAGGTGGATTCTTAACCACTGCCCCTCCAGGGAAGTCCCCAAGATTTTTAAATTTCTTCTTTGACCCATTGGCTGTTTAGGAGCATGTTTGATCTGTTTACATTTGTGATTTTTCCAGTTTCCTTCTTTAGTTGATATCTGCTTTCATACAATTATGATCAGAAAATATGCTTGGTACAATTTCTCTCTGCTTAAACAATTAAGACTTGTTTTTTGACTTAACATACGATCTATACTGGAGAATGTTCCATGTGCGCCTTAGAAGAATGTGTATTTTGCTGCTCACTTAACATACGATCTATACTGGAGACTGTTCCATGTGTGCCTTAGAAGAATATGTATTTTGCTGCTCACTTAACATACGATCTATACTGGAGAATGTTCCATGTGTGCCTTAGAAGAATGTGTATTTTGCTGCTCACTTAACATACGATCTATACTGGAGAATGTTCCATGTGCGCCTTAGAAAAATATGTATTTTGCTGCTCACTTAACATACGATCTATACTGGAGAATGTTCCATGTGTGCCTTAGAAGAATGTGTATTTTGCTGCTCTTGAATGGAGTGTTCTGTATATGTCTGTAAGGTCTGTCTGGCCTGACCTGAGTTTAGGTCCAGTATTTCCTTATTGATTTTTTTCTTTTGTCTGGATGAACTATTTATTGTTGACAATATAGTATTGAAGTTCTCTACTATTATTGTATTGTTGTCTATTTCTCCCTTTGGGTCTGTTAATATTTGCTTAATATATTTAGATGCTCTGATATTGGTTGCATAAATATTAAAATTTTTGCACTCTCTTGATGAGTTGACCCCTTTATCATTATGTAATGACCTCTTTTCACTGTTATTGGCTTAAAGTTTGTTTTTTCTGATATAAGTGTAGTTACCCCTTTTTTATTTTGTTTCTGTATGCAAGGGCTGTCTTTTTCAATTCCTTCACTTTCAGTCATGTGTTTCCTTAATGCTGAAGTGAGTTTCTTGTGATCAGAGTATAGCTGGGGATTGATTTTTTTATGTATTCAGCCACGTTGTGTCTCTTGATTGAATAATCATTTCATTTACATTTGAAGTAGTTATTGATAGGTTTGTACTTATCATATCTAGACTATTCAGGGTCCTGTCCCTCAGGTGGGAGTCTTAAAAATTGGGGCACTAGACATTCTTCCAGGGAGATACTGGCTTGGTTTTATTGTTGGAGCAAGCCTGAGGGAGATGGCAGGGCAAGTGCCCACAGGCTATTTCAGGCTCCAGGGAGGATCACAGTCAGCACCTAGAAGTGTGCTGATTAGAAGCAGATCCTCAGGCAGCAGCTTATAAAGTATGCCGTCAAATCCCTTTCATGGAAAGGCTGGGGAAAGGGCATTTTTGCCTGCTCCCTCTGCCTTGATTCCTGCAGGGATAGCCATGGTAAAGACTCCTATTCCCATTAAGAACTGCTTCTTGGTTTGCTATATTCCTGAGAGACTCATGAATGCAAGCTCTGCTGGCTTTCTGAGCTAGGTATTTTAGGAACCCATCCCTCCAGTGGTGTCCTTAAAAGTTGGGGTGGTAGTTGTGCAGTTCAAACCTTAACTCTTCAGGGGAAAGCTGGGAGTTAGGGGTTCTTTTTTGATTGTATGGTGCTGGGTCAGGGTTGGGGTTTAAGGTGAGAGTGTGTCTCAGCCTTTTTTATGCATTTTGATGAGGATATTTTCTCAGTCCCCTGATGTATAGGAGTCGCTCACCTAGTTTCTAGATTTCTCTCTGAGGGAATTGCTCCATGTGTAGCTGTGCACTTAACGTGTTTGTGGTGAGGAGGGAAATTCAGGAAACTCTGATGTTGCCTTCTGGTCTAATGGTATCTGCAATGTCAAAATTTAAAGAAAATAAAAGCATCTGGCAAGAAGGATAAATTAATAGACTATAATATATGTGTTACAAGAGTTCTTAAAACCATATCAGGATGAATATGTTAAAAGAATATACAAAAAGGTGATTTCAGAGAAATCCCCAGTGTTTACGACCTTGTGTTTTTGGATCAAAAGTTCATTCCAGTAACTTAGAAGAATAAACTTTAATAAACACACCCCAGGAAATTTTACACTGCAAGATGAATAAAAGCAAGGAAATAAGATACAATTCTCATAGCTATAAGACCCAAGGGAACAAGATATAATTCTCAGAGAGAAAAGCAAATTGCTTGTAAATGAAAGTTTATTTGATTTACAGCAGATTCCTTATGAACTCCCAAGTGATATAACCAAATGATATTTTCAAAATAATACTAGAAAGCTCTGAATTTTATACACAAAGTATCATGAAAGAGTGAATGCAAAATCATGAAATTTCTGATAGAAAAAGATGAGAGAAATTTTTCCATACTTTGAAAAATAATCACTAGCAAGTATGTAAATGAACCAAAAAAGGGGAGGAATAAAATATAATCATAGTGCTTCAGAAATTGACATATTATTTCAGAAAGAGTTGCCAGCTATTGATTATATAAATTATAACTAATTTTTTCTCTGTTCAGTAAACTAGCAAAATTTAAACTTTTAATTAAAAATTAAAACTCTAAATAGTAAGGTGAAGAATTGGGAAGCTTTTACTAAGTAATTAGGCAAGTTATGTTTGGACCATTAATTAAGACATATAGAACTTCCTTACAAGTGTTAAATGATCAGAACTTTACAGGCCACATTCACATATTACAAATCAATTAAATTATAGAACAATAAAGAGAAAATTTAAAATCCACAGTGGAAGAGCTTTAAGAAATTAAAACCTGACTTTCTTAAAATCCAACAAAAGAGACATACTGCTAGTAGAACTTATAAGGTATGAAGAGAAAAGTACAAAATGTTAAAAAGTAAAAGAAGCAAAAACTATAGTGAAAATAGATATGTACTTTATGTATGAGATTAAAATGAATTACTTCATTCCAATGAATTTCTAAAACTAAGCAAAATGAATGTTTTTCTAGACAAATGAAAATTACCAAAATAGATTTGAAAAGAGGTAGAAAATATGAGTATCACATAAAAACACTAATAAAAACAAATCTGTGTCCTCATCATTTAATTGGAATTAATACAACTGCCAACTTACTTTACATGGTAATATTGAAGATGAAAGAAGACAATTTACATAAACTCTTAATACAGTATTGGCACAGAGATTCTTGTTTGTTTTAAGTTTTGTTTCTTAATATTATCATTACTATTTATTGACATATTGGAGTAGGCCCTGGACATTTTGCACTTAAAAGTTCTTATTATTTTTTTTCCTGAGTCTTTCCTTCCCAGGCCAAAGACAGTCTAAAGAGGTTCTTTAAGTCTCAGATCCCTAGGTCATATATTCAAACCCGATCTACCAATGTCCACAGAGTTCACCGTATTATTCTTTTGAGCCAGATCAAAATAATATCCCTTGGTCTCTTTTGGATTTCTCCCTATATATATTTAATCTACCCCAGGAAATCGAGTGCCAAGTATGACCCTGGTGTGCAACTCAAGGATTCATCATTTCCATGACTACAACATGCCATACAATTGCATGAAATACAGTGGCAGAAATGCATTAGTATGAGCACATACATGACCAGCACATTTAAGCTAGAGTACGATACAGGGATTGTTTAGGGAGTTATGAGGTAGAATGAGTGCTTCTCTCTGAAGGCTTCCTACAATATATTTTATTTGAAAAAGATTAGTAACATTATGTGTTTGTTTTGAAAACAGAGCCACCAGCACATGATACTGTCTGGAGAAAGTTAAAAGTGTGATGCTTTTTAAGAAACAGTCTAGAAAATGTGAAACAATAATAGTCACACTTAAAGCATATTTACTTAATATTTGTAGAACAAAATTATATTTAATTTGTTTGATTCTCTAAGTGTATAGTTAATACATGTTTGCTTTTTAAAGCATATTTACTTAATATTTGTAGAACACAACTATATTTAAACTAATCTGTTTGATTCTCTAAGTGTATAGTTAATACATGTTTGCTTTCCTCACCCCAGCCTTGATAGTAATTCAATATAGAACAGAAATAAGGACTCTCTTCCAAAAGGGATATAAACAATGATGTTATGCTAGGAGCTGATGAATCACACAAATGTGGGTTTGCTCCTTCACAAATATGCTTAATAGATTGCATGAAACACTATCTTCTTCAACTATCACTCTTCATTGACTAATTAACTTTGAACTGATAGTTTTAACATCCATGGTTATATGTGGATTTATTGATTTATTAGCAATTTTACTTATTGGTACAATCATTTCAGAAAGAAAAACATCAATTTGATCATATTTTGAAGTCCCTGGAGTATTGCAGTCATATTATACTTTATTTTAGCATACCCAGTTGCCATAGAGATTACACAGGGCTGTACTCTAAATCCAGTATGATAAATGTCTATGAACCAAACCAGGCTTTAGTCCTTCTTACCCTTATCTAGGGATGAGACTCACCTGTTTGGTTTAAAATCACATTATATGAGTCACCATTTTAATGAAGTTAATCATTTGATTCCATCCACTTCATGCTTTAGTTTAAAGCTGTAACTAGTAGAGAGTTTGGTCGAGGCATCTAAAATATTCTTTGCTGTTTGAGTGAAGCTAAGTTAAAAAGCATGTGACAGATAAAACACATTAAGTAGAAATATACTTCCTAAGAAAGAAGTTTAAATGCAGCTAAACTACAGTAAAGGAAGAGTCTTAAAAGTTACCCTTGACAGCTCTATAAAACTTTTTTTAGTTGTAAATATTACAAATACAGTGTCAGACATACTTGATTCAAGTTGTTCTATGATCATTTTTATCACTGTATCTTTACTAAGCATATCTATGAGTAGCTGGCAATATGTCTTTTCAGTATCATATAAATATGTCATTTTGATCTTGGAAAATGGGACATAAAACCTTAGAAGACTTTTTAGTCAGGTGGTATAAACTTTTTAATTCATGTGATCACACTTTCCCACAGAAAAGACAGGAAGTTCCAAATCTTGATACCAGAATTTTCAAACATGAAAAATCAATGTAGAACACGTGTTGATGTGTATAGTGAACATTTATTGCATTCAGATTTACAGTTGGAAGACAGCAATTCAGAGAACAGAAGAGGTACTAGACAGTTTCTGGTCAGTTTCCTTAGTAACATAATGTGCCATTTTCATTGGATCAAGAAAGGTCCAATGAGCCAGCACACAAATTTATATTACTAACATACTCTACATGTTTCATCTGCAAAACATGAAACTGTAAAAGACAATTTATGCAACACCACCAGTAGAAAAGAACATATAGCAGTGACTGTCCAAGCATATAGGTGTATTGACATTTGATGACAAAGCTTTTTGCCAATGGGGGTGTTTTATGAAACTATCAAATCTTGTGTGATAGCATACTGTTCATTGTTCTTTGGGTAATACAGATAAAATCCTGTTAATTATTTTTAACAACTGCAAAAGGAAAAAAAACACTTTAAACTGTTGATAATGCATCTGTTTTCCCTTTATTAATAACAAGATATACCTGATGCTCTAAAAATTATTTCTATCAAAGATCTTTTTCAGTGTTTAGTAAGTAATGTGTACTTTATTTTTCATATTTAACAATGTCAAGCACCAAATTTTTCAGTTACTTATTAGGTATTGTACTTCGAATAAGAGACATTTTTTTCCTGTTGTAAAGATACTTTGCAGGGACTTCCCTGGCTGCCCAGTGGTTAAGACTTCGCCTTCCAATGCAGGGGGTGCGAGTTCAATCCCTGGTCAGGGAGCTAAGATTCCACATGCCTTGCGGGCAAAGAAAAAAAAAACGAAACAGGAGCAATATTGTAACAAATTCAATAAAGACTTTAAAAACGGTCCATGTCAAAAAATTAAAAAATTTAGAAAAAGATACTTTGCAGAGAGATAGGCAAGAAATACATACAAAAACACTCTTCGTTTAAAAACAACAGATGTGAGATATTTCTTATCCCCTGAATCAGTGATTTCCAGGATTGAGAGTCATTTTTGAATCATATTTTGTGTTTGTTTGTTTCACCAAACTATTTCAGTACATCGTAATTAGGTATCTGATCATAGAGTCATTTGGTTTTCTATTCACAGTCTCGGTAGCTGCAAGTATATGTCTGTTATGCCCTGTTTTTCAATTGTGTGAGTTCATGGTTGAAATGGAAATACAGAGTTATTGGGTCTCAGCATAGTAAGCTAGGAGCTAGATACCTGACAAGGAAATATTTCAGTGTCCCATCGAAGTTCAGCTGCTGTACGAAGTGGCTTTGGACAATGCTCCAGTGAATACTGTAATAACATAAGATGACAGATGTAATGCAGCCACATATCGGAGGCGGCTGAGTTAGTTCAGTAAACTTTCAGAGAGTGGT
Source organism: Lagenorhynchus albirostris (assembly GCF_949774975.1). Lineage (NCBI taxonomy): Eukaryota > Metazoa > Chordata > Mammalia > Artiodactyla > Delphinidae > Lagenorhynchus > Lagenorhynchus albirostris. Next base: position 60,926,413 of record NC_083101.1, on the reverse strand, counting down.
AGAGAGTATATTACAGGCACTGGAGATAATTTTTATATAGAACCCCATAACTGATTCTTTTTTTTGATAAGGATAATAAATATTTATTGTTGTTTTCAGCCACTGATTTTTATCAGTTGTCTTGATAAGCGCATCATACAATTGGTGCACATGAGTTTGATTTTTTTCATGCTCCTTGGCCAAGGACTAAGTTAGATTTCTCTTAAAATTCAAGTTATGATCCTTTATGTCCATTTTATTCAATGTAGCTTTATACATTTCAACATTTTCTTGTAATAATATGCCAATAAAGCTTTTCTATTCATAATTTTATTGAATGAATAGAGAACAGTTGAATGATCACACAATAGAAGTGTAAGTATCCTTGTGTTATTCATTCCATCTTTTCAAGTTCTAGGATCTAAAATCTATGAAGTATTCTCAGTAGATAGTGATCTGCCTAGCTTTTAAGGAACAGCAGTGTGAGAATTTCTGCAATCTGCTTATGAGATGAAATTGACTATTTTTTTTGTTAATTGACTTGATTGCTTCATTGTTATATAGAAACAGAGACTGTTTTCTCATGATACTGTTTCACAGTTTGAATTTTTCCAATTTACTTAAATGCTGTTTGCTTCAAATTCTGTAAGCACTGCATCTTTATTTGTGTAGGGCTCTTAACCATTGAACTTTATTTATGTACACACCTTCCTTTCAAAATTGTAAGCCTTTCAAATGTAACATTCATGACTGCCTTACAGCACCTTGAAAAAGGTAGAGGGAAAAAGGAGGGACATTTTCTTACACATTTTGGAATACATAGAAATCTTTCCCTGTTCCATCTCATTGCAGTGAAAACAGATATCTGACTTCAGAGGAGATGCAGAATATTATCACCATTATACACAGAGTAATTCCTTCTAGACACAAAGAACAGTCATTATTTTCAAGTAGAGGTAGATTTTACTTTGCCCTTTATATTTAATCTACACTTACCATGTTTCAGAGATATTTGTTGGAAAAAATAAAGTCATAGTATAGTCCATTTGAAAAGTAATAGTACCCATGTTTAGTTGATATAGAAAAACTCAAAAAATAAGTATCTTCTTTTTCATAAATAGTAATATTTCTAAGGACAGATACTGGAGTGAGGTCATTTAGTTCTTTTCTCATTTTCTTATATATTTAGATTGATTTATAATGGAGAACTGTACTCTTGAGCTGAATTTCATTTTAGGAAGAAAAGAAAGTAATTATGCTTCTACATGTTTTAGCAGATGAAGCAGGTTATTTTATCCTTGTCTTTTAAGCTAAAATTGTTGAACCACCATAATATAATGAATACTTTTATTCAAGGCTATTTAAAAGATTCTCTCAATATACAAAAAGGGAATTACAAATGCAGACAAATTTCTGGAAAATTCTATTTAGAGAGACGATAGCACCTGTTTCTTTCCCATTTCTCTGTAGTCACAATACCAAAAGCATGGTTAAAAGAGATGTAGACTTTATTATAAGAAATGTATCCAGTAGGATGGAAAAAATGAAAAGTTGGTTTGTGCAAATGTGAATGAGGTCTAGAAGAATAGATACCAGCCAGTCTGTGCTTCGTAAAAAAATAAATGTTTCTGTAAAAAATGTAAAAGAAATTAGATTCTGAAACCACAAATTTTTATTGCCGAGCAGGACTGCTTTTCAGAAGCCTACATCTGTTATAAACAGACCAGACGGATATACACAAAAATAGAAAGCTTCAAAGAAAGGGTGTGATTCACATGCCTTGCTTTAATAGCAGTATCAAGCTTTCTTTTGAAGTAGATTGGTCTTCGAAGCAGGTGTCCTAAAGGTGCCATCATACTGCTGAAAGTCAGCCAGTATTTGAAAGCTTGCCAGCTTGAAGGCCATTAATTGACAAGCTGTGAAAGTCCAGCATCACAGGGAAGGAGATTACACAAAGAGGTGAGCCTTGATTCCTCGCACCTCACCCGGAGAAACAGCAGAGGGAGCTGCCAGTCTTTTCAAGATGGAAGTGTATGCTGTGTACAACTTCAATGATGGACCTCTAAATAAGAATTTCACTGGGCAGAAATCACTATAATTTAATTACCTTCTGCAGTTGATATATATAATTTCTCCAAAATACCAATCCAGAGTTATTTTGGACAAAAAATTAAGAACAGAAAGAACAGCTTCTTGCTGATAGTTGCTAGTTTCTAAGATTTGTGTGGTGGCCAAAGTAACATGACACTGTGGTTCTCTAATAAGGGCAAGACACATTTAAGCTCATTCTAACCACAGATAATTGAAGGACTATTACATTCTTTCTTGTCTATAAGGGTTATCTTTGTGTATGTAAATATAGTTAAATTTCTCCTTGTCCCTTTCTAAGAATCTGCCTGAGGAGTGCAGCAAGATTTGAAAGTGGGCCCATTGAGCTATTGTGAAGATTTTGTTACAGATTTTTTTTAAAAACAGCATAAAATGATTATATAGCACCAGAAATGTTTATTGGGCCAACCATGACTTGAGATGAGATGCACATTATTTCTCTCTCTTCACTTGACTGCTAACTGCCTCAGGCAATCCTGAAAATACAACAGAATGATAAACTACAAAACTGCAGAAAGTCTGGCAGTGCTAAATGGTCAGAGAGCCTCACAGGAATTCAAAATTTGTTATGAGGAAATGTATTCTGTCTGCTACAGAAACAATTAAACATGGTGCCTTGACATAAAGGAGTGTCTCATTGAATTTGCTGAGTGAGAGGTGATCCTAGTAGACAGTGGCCTCATTGCTTTGAATTCTATGCTATACACAGTTTCAAACTTAACAGGCCTACCTGAGAAAAAGATTTGGAAAAATGGTCATTTCTGCTTCCCACGACCAGCATCTTGGATTTTCTTAAAAATATGGTCTCTTTCTCTTCTCTGCTATATTGAAGTAGGACTAGGAAGGGTAAAGATATGGGATTATTTACATTCACATTTGAATAAAAGAGAGTATTGAATAATCCCTTTAAAAATGTCCGAATCTAAAACACCCTCTATGGAGGCATTTAATCAAGAGGTGCACCCGCTAGCCTGCACACATGGTAGATGCTTCTACAACACTTAAGATAATGGTGTCATATTGTCTGAAGACATATATTCTTTATTCAGAGATCTTTAGGTAACCTATTTTTTTAACTGCTATACTATTTCTAATAAAGTAACTTCAAACTGAATTATTTTCAACTTGTAAGTTGATTGTTTTTTCAAACGAAGCTTACCTGTGATGGCTTACAGGACATTCTAAAATCATACTTAATTTTTTATTAAATATACTTTAATAACTCTGTTGCAAATAGTATCTTTCTAACTTTATATTTTGAATTGAATTTGAATTTAAAGAAAAGTTGTAAAGATAGGACAGAGGCTATCCATATCCCCTTTACCCAGATTCTCCTGATGTTAACATTTACATAATTATGGTGCCTTTATCAAACCTGAAATATTAACATCGATGCAATACTATTAACTAAACGACAGACTTCGAATATATGAATTTTGAAATACACGCATATATTTCCCCAGTTTTCCCTCTTTCTCTTCCAGGGCACAGTTTAGGATATCACGTTGCCTTTAGTTGTCATGTCACCTTAGCCTCCTCTCATCTATCAGTTTCTCAGTCTTCAAGCTTTATGAATTTGACATTTTGGAAGATTAGTGCTGTTATTTTGATGAATATAGGGTTTTTTTACTCATGATTACAATGAGATTATGAGTTTTAAGGAAGAATACCACAGAGATTATGTGTCTTTCTCTCATATCAGGGAATGCATATCAAAATGACTCCTCAGTGGTGATATTAACTTTGATCATTTGGGTGAGGTAGCATCTGCCAGGTTTCCCTACAGTAAACTTACTGTTTTTCCGTTTTCATGTTCTATTAGTTAGAAATGAGTCTCTAAATCTAGCTACAGTCAAAGAGAGGGGAATGAATTTCTACCTACTGGACAGAGAAGTATCAAGGAGTTTGTGGACATACGTTAAAATCACCACAGTAGTTATTAAGTATTTTGACTGAGATGATTTATGCAAATATTTTGTTCCTTTAGAGTGTGTGTGTGTGTCTATGTTGTTTATTTCTTACTTGCATTTCTTATAGTTGTCTTGCATTTTTTATGCAATCTGACAATATCTGCCTTTTAATTTGAATATTTATTACTACTTTTTCACTTAAGATAATGTAATTATGCTTAAATTCAACAATTTTCTGTTTGTTTTTATTTGTCCTGTTTTTTGAGCATTTTTCTTGTTTTTCTGACTTCTATTGGATTATTTATTTTTTATGATTACATTTTTCCTCCTCTGTTGATTTATTGACTACAACACCTGATTTTGTCATTTTAGTGGCTGCTTCATTGTTCATCACAGGCATCTCTAAATGATTGCAGTCTAAATTTAAGTGATAATATAAGAGCTTTAAAATAATGTGCTTTCATCTTTCCCTTCCTATTCTTTGGGTTACTGAGGTTGTACATTTTACTTTTGCATATGTTTTAGGCCCTGTTCTATATTTAAATAGTCAGCTATCTTTTAAAAAGTTGTTTATATCATGCTGTACACCTTAACCTTACACAATGTTGTATGTTAATTTATATCTCAAAAAAGGTGGGGGAAAAAAGTCAGTGGTTGCCAGAGGTGGGAGGGGATAAATGAATAGGCAGAGCACAGAGGAATTTGAGGGCAGTGAAAATACTCTGTATGTCATTATAGTGATGGATGTATATCATTATACATTTGTCCAAATCCATAGAACGTACAACGCCAAGTGAATCCTAAGGGAATCTATGGACTATGAGTGATTAAGATATGTCAAAGTAGGTTCATCTTTGGTAAAAGGTACCATTATGATGAGCGATAGGTTATTAGAAGTTGTCTTATGGTTCACTGATGCTTTATATGTGTGTGTGTGTGTACTTTATTATATATATATTTACTATATATAATAAATCATATACCTATATTATATATAAATGTAATATATCTTTATTTTCTCTTTGGGATAGCTTATATATCTATGATTCCAAGCTTAGTCATCTTTTATTTTGTAATATTTAGTCTGCTATTAATCCTGTCTAGCTTCTTTTTCTTTTTTTTTTTTGGCCACCTCGCGTGCATGCAACCTCCTTGACCAGGGATTGAACCTGTGGCCCCTGCAGTAGAAGTGTGGAGGCTTAACCACTGGACCACTGGGAAGTCCTAGCTTATTTTTCTTCTCAGACATTGTACTTTTCATTCCTAGATGTTTGAATATATATTCATAACTTATAATAACTCTTTTAATATTCTTGTTGGCTAATTCTAACATCTTTTCAATGGTGAGCAGGTATTTATTAATTGATTTTTCTTCAATAATGGATCATATAATCTTGCTTCTTTGCACACCTGACACTTTTATTGGGTGCCAGATGTACATTTTACCTTGTTGGGTGTGGGTTAATTTTGTATTCCTATACTTATTCTGAACTTTGTTTTGTATCCTAGGACACAGTTCTATGTGTGAATCCCTTACTATGAATCCCTTTGACCCTTTGGGATCTTGCATGAAAGTTTCTTCAGGCAGGACAAGAGCTACATTTAGTCTAGAGCTAATTTATTCCCTTCTGAGTACTCTTCCCAGTATCTTGTGAATTATGAGGTTTTCCAGCATGGTTGGTAGAAATAAAGAAAAAGAAATAAAAATAAAACAAACATAAAATGAAGATTTTTTAAAAGTTCTGTGTAAATATCAGGTACTGTTCCTTCTGATCCTTTTTTTTCATTTTCTCCCTGGCCTCAGGTAATTTCTTCATGAGCACGTGCTAATCAATCTCATTACTAATAATCTAAGAGAACCTTCTACAACTCTCCAAAGTTCTCTCTTGCTGTGCAGCTGTCCTTTCCATTAGTCTCTCCATGAAATCTAGCCACATTCACTTTTATAGGTTCTCAGATGTCTCTCCCTATTCAAGGTATGTGCTTGATCATTCCAGGTTCCCTCTCATTGCATTGTGCTTGAAAACCCTTTCAAAGCTGTAAACTGTGGCAGTCATAGAATTCTTCTCATTTGTGTCCCATCTCTCAGGAACACTGTATTTTCTTTGACAATGCCTAGTGTCTTAAAAACAACTTTAATTTTTTTTTCAGTTTCTAAAATATTTTTAAAGTGATTACCTTTGACATTTTACTTTGGGAATGTTTTGCTATTACAGTTTTATTTAAATATTTTGAATTTTGTGTTCTGTCGAATCTCACATCCTATTTATGTAGTGAGATTACTTTGTTCCAGTTACTGAATTGGTAGAATAGAGTTATATTTCTTTGTAGGCTTATTTCAGTAATTATCTAAAAGAACCATTGACTTCAGTGAATATTAAATATTTAGTTTAATGAAACAAACATAAGTGATTTGAAATCAGTATATCTGGTTTCAAATTCAGATCTGTCACTAAGCAAGATGAACTTGGAAGCTACTGAACCTTACTAAGACTCAGTTTCTTCTTTCATCTAATGGGAACATTAATAACTGCTTCTTAGTTTTTCAGAATTATAAGCAACAATGCAAACCCTTACTAGAAGTTAGTAGTAAGAATAATGTCTAAAGTTGTATTAGTATAATTGTCATAATTACCAAGATGTTTAATTATATTAATATAATTTAATATCATAAAATTCCATAAAATAGTTATATCACCTCCTCATTGTAGGAAAATGTATGTAGGAATTTGTAGTCTAACAAGGATACTTCTTATAATTAGGTCTAATAGTAACTGGTAAATGATTCATGCTTTTAAGTAATTTGTTCTTGGTACCAAGCTCTCTTTCTTATCCAGTTGACTCAAAAACTAACTGATGATGACAAGACTAACAGATTATATTGGACAGCATACCTCATTAACTGAATAGTGAGTTTTCCCAAAAAACTCTTCAACAAATCCCAGGTATATTTCTCACTTTTCCACTAGTGACTGAGATCACCATATATTTGCTAAATTAACAGCACCCTAATAGAGTTTCAGACTTTTCCAAGGTGAGTGGTAATAACTTACACTACAGTGTCTCCATTTTTACCCTGATCTGAAGGCAACACAGATCTTATTAAGATCAGAACTACAAACAGAGAAAAAACAATCAGGCTCTAGAAGAAAATATAAATATAGATATAGATATATAGATATAGATAGATAGATATCTGCTATTTTAATCTCTTATGTTTTCACTTGGCTTTATGCATTCAACCTCATTCTGCCACTGGCATTGACTTGAGTTTTGTTATAGTGGTAACCTCCAACTAAAATACATTTGGTAAAGTTTCTTTTTAAAAAATACACATTTGTTTCCTATATAGAGCATCTTAAAATTATCATTGGAAAAAAATGAAAATATGTATTGACATTGGTGACCATATTAAATATACTTCTCATGCTTATCTTTTGAATAATTTATTTACTCATTCAACTGATAAATGTTTTTAGAAATAACACATCACTTTGCTGAACAGTTTTGTTTTCTTTAAAAAATTTTTATTGAAGTATAGTTAATTTACAATGTTGTGTTAGTTTCAAGTATATAGCAAAGTGATTCAGTCAGATTCTTTTCCATTATAGGTTATTACTGCTGAATAGTTTGTTTTGTTTTGTTTTGTTCTTTGTGGTATGCAGGCCTCTCACTGCTGTGGCCTCTCCCGTTGTGGAGCACAGGCTCCGGACGCGCAGGCTCAGCAGCCATGGCTCACGGGCCCAGCCGCTCCACGGCATGTGGGACCCTCCTGGACCAGGGCACGAACCCGTGTCCCCTGCATCGGCAGGCGGACTCCCAACCACTGCGCCACCAGGGAATCCCTGCTGAATAGTTTTGACTCTCATATAGTGAAGTAGAAAAAGAGGTAGGCTTTTGGCATTTTATTATGGGAACATTCAGTATGTTCTTTATATATGAAATTCAAAAGGGTTTATTTCAAATATGTCTTAATAACATGGTGTAGTATTAAGACCCACCTCATTATATTATGCTATAAATGTGTGCGATAGTAAAAATAAATACTATTGTTAAGACTTCCACTATTGGAAAAACTATGTTGGAGTCTACATCATAATGGCAAAATTTTATTAGAGTTTGATAAATTTGTAATATTTTGCTTGGTTTTCCTAATACACGCAATTGATATATGGATCAGTGGGAGTAAACCACTTAGGTGCATGCATAAGGATATGCATGCACATACATGTGTGCATACACACACACATACACAAAACCTCATACACACACACCAGCTTTCAGTCATTTCTTGCTGCATAACAAACAACCTTGAAATACAGAGACTTAAAAGCAATGACCATTTATTTGCTCATGATTTTCTTGGTTGATCATTTGAATTAGGCTCAGCTGATCCATTCTTCTGCTAATCTCAACTCTGGTTTGTAGTCATTTGACTAGATGATCCAAGATGATCTCACTTACATGCCTATGGATTGTTCTGGTGGTAGGCTTTGACTGTCTCTATATAAAATCTTTCATCTTCAGAGAAGCTAGGCTGAGTTTCTTTACACTTCAATTTCCGAATATCAAGATGAGTAGAGCAGGAGTTGCAATAGCTTTTGGACATTGCACAATTTCACATCTGCCATAACCTATTGGTCAAATCAAACCAGACATACTACCAGTCCAGATTCAAGGAGATGGAGAAATAAGCTCCACCTGTTAATTGTCATAGTAGTATAGTCACATTGCAGAGATGCATCTGTACAAGGATGGGAAATATTATAACAGCTACATTTGCAAACAATCTACCATATCTGCTGTAAATTTTCTATTTGTTCAGGCAATGACATGGAAGTTTATAGAACCAAGGTGGCTATACAGAGTGAGGTGATAACTATGCATAGCTTTTCTTTCTAGGTGACTGCTTAAGGATTATGCTTCTGTTGTTGTCACTGTCAAAATAGGTAATATCATGCATTTATACTGTGTCTCCACCTTTTATTTGCAACCCACATCAACATTCTGTTAGAATCTGCATTAAGAAACTGAAAGGAGAAAGAATGTTCAGTGCCCAAGTGTACCTAAGGTATGACACCAACTGTTCAGTGTCCAGAAATTTAATATCTTTGCAGTCTGAGACTTTTGACTTGAAATAAGAGAAGCATTACTTCTTGTGCTTTCCTGATTTTCATAAAGCTTTTTAGATATTTCACAATCACGTATGAATCATTTATTTTCAGAATCACCATTATGTAAAATACTTAGATGATTCTATTATAAATATCTTACTGGACTTAATTTTTACTGGGCTCAATTAAGTTTTACATAGTCATGGCATAATATTTTAGAAATAATGTTTGTCTTCTCTCAATGTCAGTGTTAAGATTTGCATTTCAGACCGTGACTAGAATTTAATACAATTCTAACAAACTACGTTCTTCATCAAATAATTTTAAATATGAATTTTTATATTTTATTAAATTTGTCTATAATGGCATAATCATTATAAGACTATTAAATAACATTAAAAATGAAAATGGCATTTTTATCTCTTTAATTTGAGTGCTAAATGAATAATAAACATTTAACATTGTTGGATGTTAAAATGTCACCACTTACCAAAACAATGAGTTTGACTCCCTTATCTAGATATACCCTACACTATGTTTAGGAATAAGTTATGTTTCTAACATATTCACTGTTTGAAAATGGAAATGCATTTCAACAAAGAAGCCATAATGTAAAATCTGATGGATTTTTGACAAATTCACAAAAGGGCATGTTATTCACAATGTTGCTTAAATCTAGTTTAAGAATTAATGGATTTATTCACTCTTATTCAGTAGATTCTAACTAAGCAATGAAAGTGTGCCAAAAACTATTCTTGCTTTTTAGCCTAAAACTGTGGAAGAGATAGGTAAGATGGTAACAGGGTCCTCAGTAGTAGACTGGAGTAATAGGGTCAAATTCTGTGATGATGACCCTATAAAATATGTCAGCTTTCTTAGTGATACAGTCAAATGATAGGGTTGTCTTACAGGCTTACTGGTAATGAAGAAGTATCAATTTTGCATTTGTTCATGTAAATTTAAATATAGTTATCATTTAGAAGCATCATATACTATTGTAATTTTTCCTGAAGGCATATGAAACATTATACTCACAAAAAATATTCAGAGATCATTTCATCCAGCTCTTATTATTCAGGAGAAAATAGCAAAGCCAAAAGGGGCAGTTTTTACAAAGTAGGTTCTAGAACCCTAAATTCTAATTTCCAGTTTAGTATTATTTTCAAGATACTATGGGAATAGTTATTAACTCATGGGCATATATTATTTGCAACATCTTCTGCTTGTTTTTTTGTTTGTTTGTTTATCATAACAGCCATATGGTTGAGTTTGTTTATCATAACAGCCATATGTTTATCATAACATATCATATATGTTATCATATTATCATATGATCATATGTTATCATGTTATCATATATGATATATGTTATCATATATGTTATCATAACATAACATATCATAACAGCCATATGGTTGAGTAGCATTATCCTGAATTTATAGGTAAGGAAAGCTAGATTCAGTAAAGTTATTTAGCCAAGCTAATGTAAGGACTCTTTAGAATGACAATCCACGTATTTCTCTTGCCAAAGTTCAAGACCTTAACCACTTTGCCACACTGCTTGATAGGTCACTGTGCCTGATTCTCTGAAAGAGAGAAAAAGAGAAAGAAAAAGTAGTTTAAGTTTCAGTCATCATGAAACTAATATTTTCTCCTCTCTGCACCCTGTTCCAGTTAACACTGACTTAAAAATACCTGTCCTAAAATTTATGATCCCACTATCACATTTTTACTTATTTAGTTTTGTTTTCAGATCCCCAGTATATATCTTTGCTCTAATAATGCTGGTCAGTATTCTCCTCTGACAAAAATAAATATAAATCTATATTGATCATTTAGATTATACCTAGAATTTGCTTCCCACCTTTTATTTTGGCAATGCAAACCCCATACTTCATTGAAAATATCAAACTTCCTTCTTAGAAGCTTAGTATCTTTCCTTTGATCTAGCATTTAGGTATCTTTTAAAAGAAATGTTGCCTTGAAATTCTTCATTTCAAAGAATAAAATCTTATTTCCCTAGCTGCTATGCAGTATGATCCAGCTTTTTTATAAAAGAGGATCTAAATTTTAAATATGAATCATGTAAGTCTTTGTTTTTACATGCCAAGCCATTACCAGTTAAATATGTTTTCGTATTTGTGATACAAGTGCTGCAAACTGTGGATGGTGAGAAAAAGTTGTGTGTCACTTCAGAGGCCAGGTCAGACAGGGTGCGGACTGCCCACAGGAGCAGTGTGTTGTAATGGTGGTCTTTGGCTTTGGAGCATTCTGAAAGTCATGTTGCAGAAAGGGATCTCCAAAACCTGTGTACTGCTAAGGAGGCTGGATTAACATACACTCATATAGCAAGCTACCTCCCCACACCCCTTCTGAAAAAATGGAGTACTTGATCTCATTTGGTCATAGGTGTCTGGAATTGGGTTGAGTTCTTTGGCCATAGACAGCTCTCTTTAGAGTGCCCAGGAAACTATGAAGTAACCTGGAATGAGAATACTACCTGTATGAGACTTTTTTTTTTTTTGCGGTATGCGGGCCTCTCACTGCTGTGGCCTCTCCCGCTGCGGAGCACAGGCTCCGGACGCACAGGCCCAGCGGCCATGGCTCATGGGCCCAGCCGCTTCGCGGCATGTGGGATCCTCCCGGACCGGGGCACGAACTCGCGTCCCGTGCATCTGCAGGCCGACTCTCAACCACTGCGCCACGAGGGAAGCCCTGTATGAGACTCTTGAAACTGGATAATGAAAAGCTAAATAAATGAAATACTCTTTAGGAGTAAATTGAATGCAAAATGAGAATGAATTTGTAACTGGTAGTGGGAGCAGTGGATAAATGTCATCCATAGAAAGGACTGTACCCAGAAATTCTGTGTAAGCAGAAATCTGGAATCCATAGCAGGCATCATAGAAGATCTCAGAGTAGCTGAATCACCAAATTGTACATTAGAGTAGGGGACAACATGTATGAACTGCTGGACCAGCAAATAGATAAGATGTGTCACTAAAGCTGCTGTGGATTTTGTATTCCTACTTTCCCACAAGTTTGACCCTCAGGCAGTTGCAGTTATTTTCCTTTCCTTTTTAGATTTTTCAATTCACAAAACCTGTATCGTAAATACAAGTAATTACCATCTATGCAAACTAAAAGTACTTGCCTAGCATCAGAGCCAATAAAGACTAGATTAGGTGTCAAGGGAAAGGGGTGAATATTAACACTACAAGATCTGTGGTTAAATGGAGTTTGAGAGGGCATTTAAACACAAGTTTCAAAACAAGTATACAAATGATCAATCTAACAGCACTGAATACACAATATTAATTTTATGCTGAGCCTACTGTAGCCTCTCAACAGGGTAAGGCAGATAGTTATTAAAAAGCATTTCAAAATTGTTGACAATTACTAGCTGAGTGTTGATCAATGATAATTAAGCTATGATTTAAACTTTCTTATCAAATGTAATTCTAATAAAAATTTGAATTACTAATATTCATTTTAACAATGTGAAATATGATTTTCAAAATGTAATTATGTTTATCTGATATTCATACTTGTATTCAAAGTAGTGTATTTAAATTCAGAAGTATTCTATAATGCATATTAAACTTGATATATAACATGTAACGCCAATGTCTGCTCTAGTAAATAGAAATCTTTCTTCATTATACTTATTTTTAAGATAATGTGCAAAAACTGCTAAATTAAGAAGCAAAACAAGAGAATTAAAGTGGTTTTAAATTACTATTTGAACTTTCATGTAAAGTTTGTGAAATAATACCTACTTCATTTATCATTTGGTAGAAAAAATAATTACATTTTTGGAAAGGACTTCATTTTATATATTAATACCATGAAAAACTATATACCCAGCAATCCCACTACTGGGCATATACCCAGAGAAAACCATAATTCAACGAGACACATGAACCACAGTGTTCATTGCAGCACTATTTACAATAGCCAGGTCATGGAAGCAACCTAAATGCCTATTGACAGATGAATGGATAAAGAAGATGTGGTACATATATACAATGGAATATTACTCTGCCATAAAAAGGAACAAAATTGGGTCATTTGTAGAGACATGGATGAACCTAGAGACTGTCATACAGAGTGAAGTAAGTCAGAAAGAGAAAACCAAGTATCGTATATTAATGCATATATGTGGAATCTAGAAAAATGGTACAGATGAACTGGTTTGCAAGGCAGAAATAGAGACACAGATGTAGAGAACAAACTTATGGACACCAAGGAGGGGAAAATGAGAGGTGGGTGGTGGGATGAACTGGGAAATTGGGATTGACATATATATACTAATATGTATAAAATAGATAATTAATAAAAACTATGGAAAAACTGTCAGGTTAACATGTAAATTTCAATATTATCTATATGTGGGTATTTGTAAAATGAGGAGTAAATGTTATTGAGGCACTGATGTAACAGCTTCATAAATCCTCTTCTTTACCTTAGTTCTTGTTGCTTTATACGTTTATCAGAGAAGCTGGCATTCAGTGCTGTCTAGAAATCTGCAAATACTAGCATATTCTTTCTTTCCCTTCTCTTTGAGTTTTATGTACTCATAGGTTTGTTTTTGCTAATGCTTCAGAAAAGTATGTTTGTATGTGTGACCGAGTAAATATACAGATTAAATTGATGTTCAGTAGAATAAGAATAATAGAACAAATGATATATTTTTTTTCTGGAAATTCAATTGTTAAAAGTATATTAAAGACTAAACTGCAGCCCTGAGTATTTCACAGATATCTTCATTTAATGTTAGCCCAACATTTAATATATACTTTAGTATTAAGTGCTTACTATTTTAGATTTTGGGAGAGTACCATGCTAGATCTATTAGAAGTATTCTTTGACCTCATGGAATGGAAAGTGTGATCTTTGTCACAACAGTAGAGCAAGACCATTTCTTCAGATTATATTATCTTCTATCCCTTGCAGTAACACCTATTTCCTAAAATAATGTGGAGTTACACAATCTATTCTTATTTGAGACTGCAACAGTGTTGGCCACAGATGTCAGGAAAAATGAAAAATGGGTTATTTAACATATTTAGGCAGGAACAAAGGTTAAATTTTAACTCTTTAATTAAGCAATGTGCTTTATTCTGAACAGAATGCCAGAAAGTAATAATTCCTCTTAATGAGAAATAGTATGTTTATTCCTATTCTAATAACTCTCAGCTAATCAATATTAGTGAATTCTTATTGAGAGTCAGTAGAATGCATGACAGTTAACATTATCTGCTCCTATGATTTCTCCTTATACACCTTTACCTGAGAATGGTGTAAAAGTGCTTGGTGTCATTACATTGTATTCATTTAACATGTAATTATCGAGCATTATTTGTCAATACATTGCTAAATACCAAAAATCTGGAATTTAGGAAGTTTGACATTGGCTTCATGAAAAATAGAACTTAGTGACAAATGCCCACCTTCCTTAGCCCACTTTCTTAGCCTTAAACCATGGACATGAAGAAGAGCAGAATATCTGCTCTTTTAGGAATCTCAGTAGTTTAACTGTTTCCCAAAATAGGAGGCATTTCTCCTATAACTCCTATACCTGCATGAATATAGAACCCAAGATTCAGAGAAAGAAGAGACAATAAGTATTCAGTAAGAGAGATATACATTAAAAAATTATTTTGATGCAGAAGATACCTTCAAAATAGATAAAGGGAAAAAGTGTAGAATATACGAAGACTTGGAGTTACAGAAAAACGTGGACTTTTAAAGCAATAAATGGTTATGCACAGCTAAAGTTAGGAGATATTAAGAAATATAGATATATATGTGTATATGTAAATAAATACAAATGTATATTTATGAGCAAAGGTACCCATTAAAATTTATTTTGAATATTTGAAAGTAGATGAGATAAGATAACGGAAATGATTTGGTGAAAGAGAACAGATTCCATATATGTCTGTAAGCCGATTGTAGATTATTAGTAACCGATTGGCTGCTAAGGATTTATGAAAAGAGAGGACTGAATCATAGATAATTATATGTTCATCTTGAAAAAGTTGCAGATGGTGGTTTTGTTTACTTCTATAGGAAATTGGCAGGAAAAATGGAAAGAGGTACATACTTGTTAGAGGAATGGGAAAATAGGGAAAACTATACAAAAATAGGACATGGCTTATTATGTAGAAATAGATTATATTGGATTGCATTTGAGTTATTTGTGGGCCAACTAGCTTGAACTAACAGTAATAGCAAACTATACTAAATAATAAAGGAATCTCAAAATCAAAGTCTAGGCTAGGGGCTACTAATGTTGAAAATCTTTAAGACAAAGGTGGTAATTGAAGCCATACACATGGATGTCATTTCTCAGGAAGAATAAATATGTTGAAGAGAGCAAAGAACCTGGGTTGGAGGTTGAGGGACACTGACATTAAGAAAAATGAATCTATAAATATTGAGCATTTCAAGTGAGTGGAGGAATCCCAAAATAGAATAATACCATTACAAATGCCAAAAAGAGGAGAGTCCTTCCAGGAGGGAGTAGTCAACATTGTCCTATACTGGAGAAAGATTAGATAATATGACTATGGAGAAATACTTAAAAATCACCTTTGGAAGTCAATTGTGACCTCAGTCATAGACAACTTAGTCTAGATTGACAGATAAATGGAAATCGAGTATTATCTTTTCCCGTAATATATTTGTCAGTGAGGCAGTGCAGAGAGAAGGGAGGCAGTTGAGACTAAAACAAACAAGTACAAAGAAAAACAAAAACCCAGAGGAAAAAGGAAAAGCAAACTCAAAGATACACAGGTAGACTTATCAACTCTTCATTTACAAAATGATGGTTTAAAACTCTGAGCACTACCTTTTTAGATGAAAGGGTATTGAAATATGGCCAGTGACTAGGCCATAAGCTCTACAGTGACAAATAACATATCTGTCTTCTCACCACTGTATTGCAAATGATTAACTTAATTCCAGGCCTATTTTATGTTTTTAGTAATGGTTAAATAAGTTTTTCCTTAACCTACTCAGTGGCTTCTTTTCTGTCTTATTCCAACGTAATAGGAACAGCCCTTACTAACTGTAATAACTACTTTGTATCACATATGACATGTGTTCAACTTCTGGTAACAGAGACCCAAAATAACAGTAGTGTTATCATTCTAAGGGCTTATATTTCTCTCATATGAGAAAAGCACAAGAAAGACCAGAATTGCAGCTGCGAGGTATATATTAAAAATCTAGGCTCCGATTTTCTGTTCTATATTCCTTATTGGGTAGCTTCCATGCTCACACTGCAAGATGGCCTGCTCAAGGTATTATATTCGTATTCTAGGCAGAAAGAAAATGGGTATAAGAGCAATTGCCTTCTGAGTCAGCCCTGGCCAAGGAATTTGGCTTACATGGATTCACCTGCCCTATCTGCAAGATAAGATGAGGAATATAGTTTTTTAAAAATTCCATATTTATACAAGACTACAGCTAACACTGTACTTAATGGTGAAATGTTGAAAGCTTTTTCTCTAAGATCAGGAACAAGATAAAGGTGCCCAGTCTCACCATTTCTATTCAGCATAGTACTGGAAATTTTAGCAAGAGCAATCAGGCAAGAAGAAGAAATAAAAAGCATCCAAATTGAAAAGGAAGAAGTAAAATTACCTTTGCAGATAACATGATTTTATATATAGGAAATCATAAAGACTCCACCAAAAAAACGTTAGAACTAATGAACAAATTCAGTAAAGCAGCAGTATATAAAATCAACATATGAAAATCAGTAGCATATATATACTAGCAGTGAATTATCTGAAAAGATAAAAGAAAGCCATCTCCTTTACAGTACCATCAAAAACAATGAGATACGCAGGAATAAACTTAACCAATGAGGTGAAAGAGCTATACACTGAAAACTGTAAGACATTGATGAAGAGACTGAAGAGTATACAAAAAAAATGGAAAAATATCTCGTGTTCATGGATTGAAAGAAATAGTATTTTTAAAGTGGCCACACTACCCAAAGACATCTTTTGGGTCAATGAAATTCCTATTAAGATTGCAATGGCAGTTTCTGTATAAGTAGAAAAACAATTGTAATATTTATATGGAATCACAAAAGACCCTGAATGTGCAATGCAATACTGAGACAGAACAAAGCTGGAGACATCACACATCATGATTTCAAACTGTATTATAAAGTTATAGTAATTAAACAGTATGGTACTGTCAATAAAAAACACACATAGATCAATGGAACAGAAACGAGAGCCCAGAAATAAACTCATGCATATACAGTCAACTAATATTTGCGAGGGAGGCAAGAATACTCAATGGAGAAAAGAGAGTCTCCTTAATAAATGGTGCTGAAAAATTAGATATTTACATGTAAAAGAATGAAGCTAGACCCCTCCCTGTCTTACACCACTCACAAAAATTAACTTGATAGATAAAATACTTAAGTGTAAGACATGAAACCATAAAACTAGAAGAAAAAAAGCTACTTGACATTGGTCTTGGCAATGACTTTTTGGATATGACATCTGAAGCATAAGAAACAAAAGCTAAGTAAAGAAGTAGGAGTACCTCAAATTAAAAGCTTCTACACAGCAAAAGGAAGAATCAACAAAATAGAAGCTTAACCTACAGAATGGGAGAAAATACTGGCAAATTGCATATCTTACATATAAGGGACTAATACAATTCATAAGCAAAACAACTCCAACTAATTCAATTTAAAAATGGGCAAAGGACCTGAATAGACATTTTTGCAAATAAGATATTCAGATGGACAAAAGGAACATGAAAAGGTGCTTAGCATCACTAATCATCACGGAAATACAAATTAAAACCACTATGAGATATCACCTTACACCTGTTAGAATGGCTATCGTCAAATACAAGTGATAACAAGTGTTTTCAAGGCCGTGGAGAAAAGGAACTCTTGTACACTGTTGGTGGCAGTGCACAACCAGTATGGAAAATACTGTGGAGGTTCGTCAAAAAGCAATTCCACTTCTGAGTATATATCCAAAGGAAGTGAAGTCACTATTTTGAAGAGACAGCTGCACCACCATGTTCATTGCAATATCACTTACAATAACTAAGACATGGAAATGAATTACGTGTCCCACAATGGATCAATGGATAAAGAAATGTAGTATATGTAGTATAGTCAATGGAATACTATTCAACCATGAAAAAGAAATCCTACCATTTGTGACAATCTGGATGAACCTAAATAGCATTATGCTAAGTGAAATAAATTAGATAAAGACAACACTGTATGATCTCACATGTGGAATAAAAAAAAAATCAAACTCAGAAACAGAGAAGAGATTGGTGGTTGCCAGAGGTGAGGAGCCAGGGGAAAGGGGGTTTGGGCAGATATGGGTGAAGGTGGTTGAAAGGTAGCCACTCCCAGTTAAAAGATAAATAAGTTCTTGAGATGTAATGTACAGCATGGGGACCGTAAAGAGTACCGTATTGTATATTTGAAAGTTACTAAGAGAATAGATTTTAAAAGGTCTCAGTACAATAAACAACAAAATGTATCTATGTGAGGTGATGGATGTGTTAACTAAATTTATTGTGATAATCATTTTTCAATATATACATAAATTATTATGTTGTACACCTTAAACTAACACAAAGTTTTGTCTGTTATATCTCAGTGAAGCTGGAAAAGTAAAATGAATTGTATATGTTCATCTCCTACGTGTTCATAATGGAGAATTGGAAAATAATTTTTGGTAGACAAATATTAATTTATGAAATACCCTGCTGTGTCATTAAATGCAAATGAAACATTGAGTCCTGGTCTTATGTGAAAATTCAACAGCATTCTACCCAGTATTCCAATCTTCTATCTGGAAACACTTTCTTCACATAGTTACCTCTTCTGTCTGTGCTCTGCCTGGACTCTAGTCTCTTGCTCAGTGTTCTTTCTTTATGTGACCTCAGCCACTTAGCAACTTCATCATTTATATTTCCAGCCCAGACTTCACTTCTCAAAGACCTGTATATCCAACTGCTTCTTCAGGATTTCCACAGGAATCACCATATATCCAGCATATGGAAAATTAAACTTATCCTTATCTTTCAAAAAACCTACATTTTATTTCTTACTCCAATGTAGAGAACAATGGTATTTCTCTGTGCCTATTTTCTCAATCCAGAAAACTCAGAGAAATGTCAAGTGGAGTCAGGACTTCAAGTGTTATGTATAAGACCAAAATACTCATTTTGCTTACCATTATACTCTATAGCTACCTGACACCAACTCCAAAAACGCCTAAAAAAGAGAAGAAACAAACATAGAAAAAAGGGGGGTATAATTGAGACATTATAGAAATAAAAATCCTGATTTTTTTATAGAGCGCCAAAACTTTTGATCAAAAAAGCATATGCATGATGAAATACCTAGGAGTAAATCACTCATGAAGTACAAAGATCATTTGTGAAATACATAGGTGTAAGCTGCTTTGAAATTCTTGCCCCACAGCCCTGTATAATATGGCTCCATATCTACCCAGGAGAGTTGAGAGATTTTGTGTTTAAGAAATAAATGGCACTCAGGTGCTTCCTCTCAAGAGACTTAGGATTCAACTTGATTTTTTTTTCCTCAGGCCCTTTTATAATATCTGAGTACAAAACAATGGGAGAATCTTTGATGTGCACTCGGGCAATATGCATCTAAGTCATTAAACTCAAATTAGGTTGTTCCTTTTCCTTTGATGACTGTTTGTAAGAGAAGTGTTAACTTGAAATGGGTAAACACTTGAACATGAGACTTGAAACAATAAAACTTCTAAGAAAACATAGGGAAAAACTTCTTGGCATTGGTCTTGGCAATGGTTTTTTGGATATGACAGCAAAGCAAAAATCGTTAAGTGGAACTGCATCAGACTGAAAAGTTCTTCACAGCAAAAGAAACAGTCAACAAGATGAAACAGCAATGTGCAGAATGGAAGAAATTATTTGAAAACCATTTATTTTATAAGGGGTCAATATCCAAAATATATAAATAGCTCATACAACTCAATAACAAAAATCAAACAATCTGATTGTTTTTTCCAAAGAAGACATACACATGGCCAACAGGTACATGAAAAGATGTTCAACATGACTAATTATCGAGGCAATACAAGTCATAACCACAGTGAGATATCTCCTCATATCTGTTAGAATGGCTATCATAAATAAGACAAGAGATAACAAGTGTTGGTGAGTATGAAGAGAGAAAAATACCCTTGTGCACTGTTGGTGGACTTTAAACTGCTACAACCATAGTGGAAAACAATACGGAGGTTCCTCAAAAAATTAAAAACTACCATATTATCCAGCAATTTCACTTTCGGAGATATAGCCAAAGGAAATGAAAATAGGATATTAAAGAGATACCTGCACCCTCCTGTTTATTGCAGTGTTACTCACAATAGCCAATATATGGAAACAACCTGTCTGTGAATGGACGAATGGATAAAGAAGGTGTGGGAAAAATATATATATATACAATGGAATATTAATCAGCCATGAGAAAGAAGAAAATCCTGCCACCTGCAACAACCTGGATAGGTGGTGATGGCATTATGCTAAGTGAAAGAGACAGAAAATGACAAATAATGTATGATATCAGTTATACATAAACACTTAGAGACAGAGAGTAGAATAGTGGTTAGCAGTGGATGAGAGGTGGGAGAAATGAGAAGATGTTGGTCAAATGTTGCAAGATTCCAGTTAAAAAGTGTTTTAATCAAAAAAAAAAGTGTTTTAATCATCTAATGCACAGCATTGTGATTATCGTTTACAATTCTGTATTATGTATGTGAAAGTTGCTAAGAGAATAAATCTTAAATGTTCTTACTACAAAAACAGAAATGGTAATTATGTGACGTGATGGAGGTTTTAGTTAACACCATGGAGGTAATCATTTTGCAATATATAATCGTATCAAATCAGCAAGGTGTACGCTTTACACTTAAACTTTGATTTATATGTCAAATATATCCCAGTAAAGCTGGAAGAATTTTTTTTGCCACCCTGATGATTTTTCCTTGGGTCAATAAAGAATTTTGAAATAAAAAAAGAGAGGGAGAGGTCAAATACTTGGAGAAGACTTGTTCTTTCTTGACTGAGGATCCTTAAATGGATTATAAACTATGAGAAAAAAAAGACAAATAAAAAAGAAAAGTAGGGTTCTTTATTTGGTACAATTCTAAATACATTCAATTATTTATTAGAATCTGTAATTATCATATTGCTGTGCTAGGGGAGGGGTATATTGCAAAACTTAACATTTAATTAATTTATGTGTACTTTATAATTACTTATTTTGTACTTATTGTATGAGAGGTGCTATGTGAGGTAGAGAGATGAAAATAAATGAAAGTGAATCAGACACGAACATTGCCCCTAAGGACTTTAAAAAATGGTATAGGTTTCTCAAGCAAATGCAACTGGAGAAACTAGGAGAGAAAGCTTACTACTTGGTTTAATATTCCTAGGTGCTAGCAGTTGTCTTCCCTGCCTGATATGATCCCCATTGGCCCATTGTCTTAAGCAGTTCAGTCAATGGAGAAAACTAGTCAACACTGCACCTTAGAGATGGGCAGAATTATTCAAGGTTAATTCATAATATAGGTCAAACCTTATATAAATTATTCAGAAGTTATTACATTTCTGATAAAAGATAATACAGAACGATTTTATACCAATATATAAAATAATGTATACCAATAATTACAAGCCCTCTCTAGTTAAGAACACAACAACTCTCCCCTTTTACTCTCCCCTTTTATGTTATTGATGTCACAATTTACCTATTTTTATGTTGTATATTCCTTAAATTATAGTAGCTATAGTTATTTTTAGTACTCTTTTCCTTTAACCTTGATACTGCAGTTAAGTGGTTAAGTTATTTAATGGGAAAAGGGAAGTGTGTTCAAAAATAGTAATGGTAAAGTTGGATATACACAAGCAAAAGAAGGAAGTATGGACCCTACCTTACACCATATACAAAAAAAATGATTCAAAATGAAACGCATAACTAAATTTAAGAGCTAAAGCTATGAAACTCTTAGAAGAAAACAGAGGAGCAAATATTCACAGCCTTGGATTTGGCAGTGGTTTCTTAAATATGACCCTAACAGCACAGACAACAAAACAAAACAGATAAATTGGACACAATGAAAAGTAAAGAGTGGATAATGATGTTCCTAAATTAAGATTACACAATGTAAATTGGTATAAATTTTAGGTAAACAGAATCTTTACATACTAACACTAAAGACAGTAGCTTTTGCTTGTACAAAATATTGAACATTATCTGCTTTTTGTGTTTAGGTTTTTTATTTGAAAAATATATACACTTCTTTAGGATCATTCTAGATTTAGACAATCCAACAGTTCTTTCCCCCAGATCTTACACTTAGATGCCTAAAACTTTGTACCCTTTATTGTTATGTGTTCTAGAGGGCATGAAGTATACCTGACTACTCCTGTTGCAATCTGTGCCTTTCTGTTGTTTAAAGTATTTATGTGGCTCCTTGAGAGATTCTGCCTATCTATAGCAACAAATTATTAAACTCTCTTTTGTATGTAATACTTGATAATAATAGTGTTTATTCCATGATTAGCAAGCTGAGAAGAGACACAGGGTCTTGAAAAAAATGATCATTTTAATACTTTTTGCCAGTGTTAACTGCTCTTTTCCTCAACATTAGTGACAGATTAACAAGGATTAGAAAATGAGCACATTGGTTCTCAGAATATGGTGAATGACAAGGGGTGCTCTCAGAACTACGCGAAATAATCTTTACATGAATTTCATGATTGAAAAATGGAAAGGTTGAGGGAGATCTATAGCTATTAACTAACTTTTAAAAATTAGAAGTATAGTCTGCAGAGGAATTAGAAAAAGTCACTTAGAAAGGCTTCTTGGCAGTTATGATTTTATGTGGAACAGACAATGCTTTGTCATCCGTTTAGAAGTAGATTCCTCACTTGGCATTCAGACCTTCCATTGTCAAGCATGCCCGATATTGTAAATCTCCATTTGTGAGCATGACTATTCAAAGAGGCTGAAATATGAAAATGACTTGCAAATCACCATTTGGGGCCTACATTGCAAAAGAATTAAAATGATAAACAAGGCAACATTAGTATTTTCTGTCTGATTGTGTTGGTTTTAAAAAAAATATGTTTAATGTGGGCATGTAGACGATATATAAATTATTAAGCTGTGAATGAACCCTGATTACAGATACTTTTTAGTAAAGGAGACAAATCATATTCATGTTGTTCTGAGACATGTTACAGTTTTCTGTAGGATGTTAATTTGCAAATCAGTGGGCCACATTAATATTGTATAGTGAAGTGATCCTCAGGATCACTGCTCTGCTAATAGTGAGGGATAGTAGGTTGGGGACGGGGGGGGGCGGTGCTGAGAGAGAGAGAGAGAGAGAGAGAGAAAAAAAACAGGGAGGCATTTGAATAAATAAATCCATTATAACCATCCCACCCATCATTTTAGGAAATACATTTTGTAAATTCTGGCCATTTAGTCCCAGTACACAGATTGTCTTAACTTCGTTTTCATTAATTGGTGCATCAACATTTGCTACTTCCATTTTATATCATGATGTTATGTAAAACAATATGCATCGAAGGCCCTACTTTAATTATGCTTATTCAGATATGAGATCAGATAGGTATGAGGCCTCCACTTAATTAATTCCTTTCTTATTGAATCGAGTAAGGTAGTTTGATTATAAATGAAAGATCGATAAACTAATCACTGCTTATAAAAAATGTTTATGTTATATAAAAATAACTACATGATTCTACAGATTGTTCCTCACACCATATTATTCTTGAGGGCCTCATTTTCACAGTAAACCCTTCATACATTAAGTACTGTGTTAGGCTCATGGCTGCATAGCTTCAAATGTCACATCTTCATATGTCTATGTTCTAAATTGGAAGGAAGACGATAGAGCTAAAAGTTTTTTTGGTTTGTTTTTTCCTCCCTTTTATCATCAGGCTTTTTTATTGGAGGGAATGTCATCTAAAAATAACAGAAAACACTTTTCCTTTGGACTCAGTGGCCAGAATTAATCCGATCACTGGCAAAATGTATGTGTTGGGGAGGAGGCAGGTGTGTAGATAACTCTTCGTTCCTGAAGAATATTTACCAGTCCCAACAAATCTAGCATGACATTTGTCTATCTTTCCAACATTTCACACAATTGTAATATCCAATGGAGAAAACTTGAATTCTTCAAATTTAGGGCCATACTTTATTCATTGTTTTATCTCTAACACCTGGCATAGTTCCACCTTATAAACTATAAGCATAAATGTGTGTGTGTGTGTGTGTATACACACATATAAAAGATAAACAGAAACAGGTGTGTGTATATACATGGAGATACATTAAAAATAAACATTATGTGTGTTCCATGTTTGTTGTTATTCTTCAGTATTACATTGGCTAAATTAGGCCTTTTCCCATTCTATACAAAAGTTAAGATCAATTTGTCAGTACGTACAAAATAACTTGGTGAGATTTTCATTGGGAAGAATAGGTTACTTTTTATTATGTGAAGCCTATGAAATTGATGGTACTAGATGGACAAAAACAGTAATGTCATCGGGTTCAATCTGACGGAATCTAAAAGTTTCTAAACCCTGAGATACAACTTGTGTAATCAGTACATTTAAAATGGAAATTGAAGCAAAGGAATACAGTGACCTGTAGAAGATTGTAAAATAATCAGTAGTAGAACTCAGACTTGAACCTAATCTAGTCACTGTTAATTCAGGTCTTTCACAAAATCAATCTTCTCAACCACCAATCCATCCAGTTATTCAACAGAAGAGTTTGATTGCTTATGTGTTACTAAGTTTTGATACCTTAGAGTTTCAGTGATAAATAATAACTTCTCTGTCCTTATGATTCAATATAATATTCTAAGTAATATGCTTAATACATTACTCTTTAAAAAGAAGGCACTTAATAGATTTCTGTCTAGTGAGAGATTCTCACTAGAGAATCTAGTCTGTCTAGTGAGAGATTTCACTCACTCTTTTCCTTTATTAAAAAATATTGATAATTTTGGAAAAAATGTATATTAAAAACCTAAAGTCCCTATTCATATTTGGTTTACAGTGTCGCCCTTATGAACATCAGTAATGTAACATTTAGAAAAAATAACAGTAAATTCTTCATCCAATTTTATAAATGCCATATTTTCCCATGGTGGTATTTTAGATTTTCTTTTATTTTCCTTTTTTATTTTATTTATTTATTCATTTAATTATTTTAACATCTTTATTGGAGTATAATTGCTTTACAGTGGTGTGTTAGTTTCTGCTGCATAACAAAGTGAATCAGTTATACTTATACATATGTTCCCATATCTCTTCCCTCTTGCATCTCCCTCCCTCCCACTTTCCCTATCCCACCCCTCTAGGTGGTCACAAAATACCGAGCTAATCTCCATGTGCTATGCAGCTGCTTCACACTAGCTATCTGTTTTACGTTTGGTAGTGTATATATGTCCATGCCACTTTCTCACTTTGTCACAGCTTACCCTTCCCCATCCCTATGTCCTCAAATCATTTCTCTAGTAGGTCTGTGTCTTTATTCCCATCTTAGCCCTAGGTTCTTCATGACCTTTTTTTTTTTCTTAGATTCCATATATATGTGTTAGCATACGGTATTTGTTTTTCTCTTTCTGACTTACTTTGCTCTGTATGACAGTCTCTAGGTCCATCCACCACACTACAAATAACTCAATTTCGTTTCTTTTTATGGCTGAGTAATATTCCATTGTATATATGTGCCACATCTTCTTTATCCATTCATCTGTTGATGGACACTTAGGTTGCTTCCATGTCCTGGCTATTGTAAATAGAGCTGCAATGAACATTTTGGTACATGACTCTTTTTGAATTATGGTTTTCTCAGGGTATATGCCCAGTAGTGGGATTGCTGGGTCATATGGTAGTTCTATTTGTAGTTTTTTAAGGAACCTCCATACTGTTTTCCATAGTGGCTGTATCAATTTACATTCCCACCAACCATGCAAGAGTGTTCCCTTTTCTCCACACCCTCTCCAGCATTTATTGTTTCTAGATTTTTTGATGATGGCCATTCTGACTGGTGTGAGATGATATCTCGTTGCAGTTTCGATTTGCATTTCTCTAATGATTAATGATATTGAGCATTCTTTCATGTGTTTGTTGGCAATCTGTATATGTTCTTTGGAGAAATGTCTATTTAGGTCTTCTGCCCATTTTTGGATTGGGTTTTTCCTTTTTTTGATATTGACCTGCATGAGCTGCTTGTAAATTTTGGAGATTAATCCTTTCTCAGTTGCTTCGTTTGCAAATATTTTCTCCCATTCTGAGGGTTGTCTTTTTGTCTTGTTTATGGTTTCCTTTGCTGTGCAAAAGCTTTTAGGTTTCATTAGGTCCCCTTTGTTTATTTTTGTTTTTATTTCCATTTCTCTGGGAGGTGGGTCAAAAAGGATCTTGCTGTGACTTATGTCATAGAGTGTCCTGCCTATGTTTTCCTCTAAGAGTGTGATAGTTTCTGGCCTTACATTTAAATCTTTAATCCATTTTCAGTTTATTTTTCTCAGTGGTATTAGGAAGTCTTCTAATTTCATACTTTTACATGTAGCTGTCCAGTTTTCCCAGAACCACTTATTGAAGAGTCTGTCTTTTCTCCACTGTGTATTCTTGCCTCCTTTATCAAAGATAAAGTGACCATATGTGCATGGGTTTATCTCTGGGCTTTCTATCCTGTTCCATTCATCTATATTTGTGTTTTTGTGCCAGTACCATACTGTCTTGACTACTGTAGCTTTGTAGTATAGTCTGAAGTCAGGGAGCCTGATTACTCCAGGTCCATTTTTCTTTCTCAAGATTGCTTTGGCTATTCGGGGTCTTGTGTGTTTCCATACAAATGGTGCAATTTTTTGTTCTAGTTCTATGAAAAATGCCAGTGGTAGTTTGATAGGGATTGCATTAAATCTGTAGATTGCTTTCGGTAGTAGAGTCATTTTCACAGTGTTGATTCTTCCAAACCAAGAACATGGTATATCTCTCCATCTATTTGTATCATCTTTAATTTCTTTCATCAGTGTCTTATAATTTTCTGCATACAGGTTTTTTGTCTCCTTAGGTAGGTTTTTTCTAGATATTTTATTCTTTTTGTTGCAGTGGTAAATGGAAGTGTTTTCTTAATTTCACTTTCAGATTTTTCATCATTAGTGTATAGGAATGCCAGAGATTTCTGTGTGTTGATTTTCTATCTTGCTACTTTACCAAATTCATTGATTAGCTCTAGTAGTTTTCTGGTAGCATCTTTAGGATTCTCTGTGTATAGTATCATGTCATCTGCCAACAGTGAGAGCTTTACTTCTTCTTTTCCAATTTGGAATCCTTTTATTTCCTTTTCTTCTCTGATTGCTGTGAATAAAACTTCCAAAACTATATTGAATAATAGTGGTGAGAGTGGGCAACCTTGTCTTGTTCCTGATCTTAGTGGAAATGTTTTCAGTTTTTCACCTTTGAGGACGATGTTGGCTGTGGGTTTGTCATATATGGCCTTTATTATGTTGAGGAAATTCTCTCTATGCCTACTTTCTGGACGGTTTTTTATCATAAATGGGTGTTGAATTTTGTCAAAAGCTTTTTCTGCGTCTATTGAGATGATCATATGGTTTTTCTCCTTCAGTTTGTTAATGTGGTGTATCACATTCATTGATTTGCATATATTGAAGAATTCTTGCATTTCTGGAATAAACCTCACTTGATCATGGTGTCTGATCCTTTTAATGTGCTATTGGATTCTGTTTGCTAGTATTTTGTTGAAGATTTTTGCATCTATGTTTATCAGTGATATTGTGCTGTAGTGTTCTTTCTTTGTGACATCTTTGTCTGGTTTTGGTATCAGGGTGATGGTGGCCCTGTAGAATGAATTTGGGAGTGTTCCTTCCTCTGGTATATTTTGAAAGAGTTTGAGAAAGATAGGTGTTAGCTGTTCTCTAAATGGTTCATAGAATTCGCCTGTGAAGCCATCTGGTCCTGGGCTTTTGTTTGTTGGAAGATTTTTAATCACAGTTTCAATTTCAGTGCTTGTGAGTGGTCTGTTCATATTTTCTATTTCTTCCTGGTTCATTCTCAGCAGGTTGTGCATTTCTAAAAATTTGTCCATTTCTTTCAGGTTGTCCATTTTATTGGCATATAGTTGCTTGTAATAATCTCTCATGATCCTTTGTATTTCTGCAGTGTCAGTTGTTACTTCTCCTTTTTCATTTCTAATTCTATTGATTTGAGTCTTCTCCCGTTTTTTCTTGATGAGTATGGCTAATGGTTTATGAAATTTGTTTATCTTCTCAAAGAACCAGCTTTTAGTTTTATTGATCTTTGCTATCGTTTCCTTCATTTCTTTTTCATTTATTCCTGATCTGTTTATGATTTCTTTCTTTCTGCTAACTTTGGAGTTTTTTGTTCTTCTTTCTCTAATTGCTTTATGTGCAAGGTTAGGTTGTTTATTTGAGATGTTTCCTGTTTCTTAAGGTGGGATTGTATTGCTATAAACTTCCCTCTTCGAACGGCTTTTGCTGCATCCCATAGATTTTGGGTCATCGTGTCTCCATTGTCATTTGTTTCTAGGTATGTTTTGATTTCCTTTTGGTTTCTTCAGTGTTTACTTGGTTATTAAGTAGTGTATTGTTTAGCCTCCATGTGTTTGTATTTTTTACATATCTTTTCCTGTAATTGATATGTAGTCTCATAGCATTGTGGTCGGAAAAGATACTTGATACAAATTCAGTTTTGTTAAATTTACGAAGGCTTGATTTGTGACACGAGATATGATCTATCCTGGAAAATGTTCCATGAGCACTTGAGAAGAGTGTGTATTCTGTTGTTTTTGGACGTAATGTCCTGTAAATATCAATTAAGTCCATCTTGTTTAATGTATCAGTTAAAGCTTGTGTTTCCTTATTTATTTTCATTTTGGAGGATCAGGTCATTGGTGAAAGTGGCATGTTAAAGTCCCCTACTACAATTGTGTTACTGTTGATTTCCCCTTTTATGGCTGTTAGTATTTGTCTTATGTATTAAGGTGATCCTATGTTGGGTGCATAAATATTTGCAATTGTTATATCTTCTTCTTGGATTGATCCCTTGATCATTATGTGGTGTCGTTCTTTGTCTCTAGTAATAGTCTTCGTTTTAAAGTCTATTTTGTCTGATATGAGAATTGCTACTCCAGCTTTCTTTTGATTTCCATTTACATGGAATATCTTTTTCCATCCCCTCACTTTCAGTCTGTATGTGTCCCTAGGTCTGATGTGGGACTCTTGTAGACTGCATATATATGGGTCTTGTTTTTGTATCCATTCATCGAGTCTGTGTATTTTGGTGGGAGCATTTAATCCATTTACATTGAAGGTAATTATTGATACGTATGTTCATATTCCCATTTTCGTAATTGTTTTGGGTTTGTTTTTGTAGGTCTTTTCCTTCTCTTGTGTTTACTGCCTAGAGAAGTTCCTTTAGCATTGGTTGTAAAGCTGGTTTGGTGGTGCTAAACTCTCTCAGATTTTGCTTGTTTGTAAAGGTTTTAATTTCTCCATCAAATCTGAATAAGATCCTTGCTGGGTAGAGTAATCTTGGTTGTAGGTTTTTCTCCTTCATCATTTTAAATATGTCCTGCCCTTTCTGGCTTTCAGAGTTTCTGCTGAAAGATCAGCTCTTAACCTTATGGTGATTCCCTTGTGTGTTATTTGTTGTTTTTCCCTTGCTGCTTTTAATGTTTTCTTTCTATTTAATTTTTGATAGTTTGATTAATATGTGTCTTGGCGTGTTTCTCCTTGGATTTATACTGTATGGGAGTCTCTGTGGTTCCCTGACTTGATTAACTATTTCCTTTCCCATATTAGGGAAGTTTTCAACTATAATCTCTTCAAATATTTTCTTAGTCCCTTTCTTTTTCTCTTCTTCTTCTGGGACCCCTGTAATTTGAATGTTGATGCATTTAATATTGTCCTAGAGGTCTCTGAGACTGTCCTCAGTTCTTTTCATTCTTTTTCTTTATTCTGCTCTGCAGTAGTTATATCCACTATTTTATCTTCCAGGTCACTTATCCGTTCTTCTGCCTCAGTTATTCTGCTATTGATCCCTTGTAGAGAATTTTAAATTTCATTTATTGTGTTGTTCATTATTTTTTGTTTGCACTTTAGTTCTTCTATTTCCTTGTTAAACATTTCTTTTATTATGTCTATTCTATTTCCAAGATTTTGGATCATCTTTACTATCATTATTCCGAATTCTTTTTCAGGTAGACTGCCTATTTCCTCCTCATTTATTAGGTCTGGTGGGTTTTTTTTATTGCTCCTTTATCTGCTGTGTTTTCCTGTCTTCTCATTTTGCTTAACTTACTGTGTTTGGGGTTTCCTTTTCACAGGCTGCAGGTTCGTCGTTCCTGTTGTTTTTGGTGTTCGTCCCCAGTGGCTAAGGTTGGTTCAGTGGGTTTTGTAGGCTTCCTTGTGGAGGGGACTAGTGCCTGTGTTCTGGTGGGCAGGTCCACATCTGGTGGTGTGTTTTGGGGTGACTGTGGACTTATTATGATTTTAGGCAGCCTGTCTGCTAATGGGTGGGGTTGTATTCCTGTCTTGCTAGTTGTTTGGCATAGGATGTCCAGCACTGTAGCTTGCTGGTCGTTGAGTGAAGCTGGATGCTGGTGTTGAGATGGAGATCTCTGGGAGATTTTTGCCGTTTGATATTACGTGGAGCTGGGAGGTCTCTTGTGGACCAGTGTCCTGAAGTTGGCTCTCTCTCCTCAGAGACACAGCACTGACTCCTGGCTGTTGCACCAAGATCCTTTCATCCACATGGCTCAGAATAAAAGGGAGAAAAAGTAGAAAGAAAGAATTAGTAGAAGTAGGAAGAGGGAAAGAAAGAAAGAAAGGAGGGAGGGAGGGAGGAAGGAAGGAAGGAGGGAAGGAAGGAAAAAAAGAGAGGAGATAAAGTAAAATAAAGTAAGATAAAATATAATAAATTTTTTAAAATAAAAAAATAATTACTAAGAGAAAAAAACGGACGGATTGAACCCTAGGACAAATGGTGGAAGCAAAGCTATACAGACAAAATCTCACAGAGAAGCATACACATACACACTCACAAAAAGAGGAAAAGGGGAAAAAATAATAAATCTTGCTCTCAAAGTCTACCTCCTTAATTTGGGATGATTCTTTGTCTATTCATGTATTCCACAGATGCAGGGTACATCAAGTTGATTGTGGAGCTTTAATCCGCTGCTTCTGAGGCTGCTGGGAGAGATTTCCCTTTCTCTTCTCTGTTCTCACAGCTCCCAGGGGCTCAGCTTTGGATTTGGCGCTGCCTCTGCGTGTAGGTCGCCGGAGGGCGTCTGTTCTTCGCTCAGACAGGACGGGGTTAAAGGAGCCGCTGATTCGGGGGCTCTGGCTCACTCAGACCACGGAGAGGGAGGGGCACGGAGTGTGGGGTGAGCCTGTGGTGGCAGAGGCCAGCGTGACGTTGCGCCAGCCTGAGGCGCACCGCGTGTTCTCCCAGGGAAGTTGTTCCTGGATCCTGGGACCCTGGCAGTGGTGGGCTGCACAGGCTCCCCGGAAGGTGGGTGTGGGTAGTGACCTGTGCTCGCACACAGGCTTCTTGGTGGCGGCAGCAGCAGCCTTCGCGTCTCATGCCCGTCTGTGGGGTCTGCGCTTTTAGCCGCGGCTCGCTCCTGTCTCTGGAGCTCCTTTAAACAAGCGCTCTTAATTCCCTCTCCTCGCGCACCAGGAAACACAGAGGTAAGAAAAAGTTTCTTGCCTCTTCGGCAGGTCCAGACTTTTCCCTGGACTCCCTCCCGGCTAGCTGTGGCTCACTGACCCCCTGCAGGCTGTGTTCACGCCACCAACCGCAGTCCTCTCCCGGTGCTCGGACCGAAGCCCGAGCCTCAACTCCCAGCCCCGCCCGCCCCGGCAGGTGAGCAGACAAGCCTCTTGGGCTGGTGAGTGCTGGTCGGCGCTGATCCTCTGTGTGGGAATCTCCCCGCTTTGCCCTCTGCACCCGTGTTGCTGTGCTCTCCTCCGCAGCTCTGAAGTTTTCCCCCCTCCGCCACCCGCAGCCTCCGCCCGCGAAGGGGCTTCTAATGTGTGGAAACCTTTCCTCCTTCACAGTTCCCTCCCACTGGCATAGGCCCCATCCCTATTCTTTTGTCTCTGTTTCTTCTTTTATCTTTTGCCCTACCCAGGTACGTGGGGGGTTTCTTGCCTTTTGGGAGGTCTGAGGTCTTCTGCCAGCGTTCAGTAGGTGTTCTGTAGGAATTGTTCCACGTGTAGATGTATTTCTGGTCTATCTGTGGGGAGGAAGGTGACCTCCACGTCTTACTCTTCCGCCATCTTCCCGGAAGCCTCTACAGTTTTCTTTGTATTTCATTAAAATTTTTCCTGTAGTTGCAAACTCTAAGGTAGTTCCTTATTCTAAAAAAAATATCGTTTACCTTCACTGCACTTATATAAATACATATGAAATGTTTGTTAGCTCATGAAAAAGAGGGTACATGCAATTTTCTTTTTTCTTCTTTTTTGATTTTTCTTTTTCTAATTGGGGTATAGTTGGTTTACAATGTTGTGTTAGTTTCTACTATACAGCAAAGTGGAATTCCCTGTGCTATATAGCAGGTTTTTATTAGTTACCTATTTTACACATAATAGTGTATATATGTCAATCCCAATCTCCCAATTCATCCCACCCCAACCCCTTTCCCCCTTGGGGTCCATTGATTTTTGCAGTAAAATAATACTTCCCCATTGCAGCCGAAAATTCAGATGCAGTGATTGGTTGAGTCAGGGGTTAGAAAATATTCCCTCCCCTTATTAGAAAATGAAGGGAGTTTTCAACCAGTTCTGAACTCTATATGTCACTCTGTATGTTCATTGGCTCGCCTCTGGATAGAATCCAAGAAGCATACAGTATAGTGCTGAAAAGGATTCTGTAATCTTGAAGTGACTCATACCACTGAAAGCCTTTCATTCATTTATTTTAGATCTTTTAAAAACTACTCTTTAAATCTAGGGCTAGAAATGCTTGGGAAAAAATCTTAGTTGCTCAGTCCATGTGTCACATTGCTGCATCTTGTGATTCTGTTACCATAGTTGAGGATTTAACTTCTTTCTCATTCCCTACCTCAATTTCTTCATGCCCTTAACATTTTTAATATTATTTATTACAGTTTTTTTTTAATTTGCTAATCAGTATTCACGTTTATGTGAAATAATTTCAC
Source organism: Lagenorhynchus albirostris (assembly GCF_949774975.1). Lineage (NCBI taxonomy): Eukaryota > Metazoa > Chordata > Mammalia > Artiodactyla > Delphinidae > Lagenorhynchus > Lagenorhynchus albirostris. The sequence continues at coordinate 60,892,985 of NC_083101.1, read as the reverse complement.
TGCTGAGAGTAGTAGTATAGTATGATTACATTTCTTGTACAAATTTTAATTTCCTACAGTTAAAAATTATTTAGCAGCATTTTTCATTTGTTTAGTCTTTAATGCACCTGTTTCTATATCATTGAAAAGTGCAAACAGAATTGCCTTATGCTTATAAATAATATTTCAAAATGAAAATTGTTCTAAATTTGCTTTGTTATATTTTTATTATTTCTTGGAAAATTTTCACTTTTGCATATGTCACGTGGCTCCAACCTAGATGTATTGCTCTTTAAGCAAAGTGCACAGTTACAACTAGGAACTTCATGTCATTATTGAATCTCCTGGTTTCTAGATTTCATGTTATCCTCTTTCTTGCATGCTAAGTTATATATTACAATAATTCCTAAAGTAAATTAGGAGATAAATGTAAATTTACTTTTATCTTTCTAAAATAAATGGAAGGTGAATTGGTCCAGTTGTTAAAGGTCTTATAACATCTATACTCCCTTTTTACAATTGATGATATAGTTTAACTTTGTATATAATGAAAGGAAAGTATAATTTTAGGAAAATAATTTGCCTATGGATTTTCAGTCCTTTGCTCCAATTTATTATTATTCTCTAGTGTTGTGGAGAAGTCTGATGACATTTAAACTGCAATTCATTTGTAAGTGATCCCCATGTATCAGTATGTCTAAGCCATTGCTCTAGAGTTACTCAGTGTCTCCAAAGAATTATGCTGAAATCTGCTACTTCTGTGTTATGATTGTGACTTGCAGAATTTTAGAGCAGATAGTGAAAGGGTCTCACCATTCAATAGGAGACTTTATCTTTCTTTTTACCTAATTTCTACTCTACTCTACCAAGCAACCCCGTTTTCTGCCTTTCACCTTCTATGGGTACAGACATTAGTTAATCTTTGGTTCCTTCCAGGAATGGATGAATGAAAGTTGCTGGTCTGTACAAGATGGGAAGATAGGATTTCTGTCTTTTACCAGTTAGCTGACAAATTCAAGTTAATGCATAAAAATTTCCCAATTGCAAAAATTTATTCACATTTTTTGTATAAAAAATGAATTTTACTGTAATGATTTATTGAAATTTAGTATAATGCTTTATCAAAAATTAATTTATAGGTTAATATTAAGATTTCATAGTATTCTGGCTATCTTTTATAAAATTCCATGTATAGTAATGTTTAATTTAAACACAAGGTACACATTTTTTAAATGGAAGAAATCTGAATATCCGAAAATACAGAAATGGTTAATTATAATGGGGAATCTTTACCAGGTGGAAATGAATGTTCTTGAGTTAGTAAGGATTAAGGGTGATTTCATATCATTTCTAATTTTTTTTCCCTAAAATGCTTATGTATTAGTTTTATAACCAGGAAAATCAACTATTTTAAAAATATCTGTGTGGGCAGTACAGCTTTGCATATTTTAAAATAACTGTTAAACAAATTATGAAAAGTAATTCCACTTATTGCCTTATAAAAGCATTTTAAACTTTCTAATATATTTTGGGAAAAAGTATTAATCATGATCAAAAAGGTCCTTCTAAGGCCATGCTACTGACTGTGGCACTGAGTAGGAGAACCCAAAAAGAATAGAAAGAAAGGCTGTTAATATATTGTGTTTCGGAGACACATTTAAATGGCTTACCAGTTTTTTGCATGTTTCCATCATCTGTTAGTGCCTTGATTAAAAGCTAATCACATTGTTGATCCAGAGTATCTATTTACAGAAAGAAAGAGCAGAGGAGCAGTAAACACATGCGATAAGAAAATATGGTTATAAAGGCAAAACAATTGAGCTTTTGGGAATCAATTTCATTCTCATCCTTGAAACCGATTTCCAGTATTTATTTAACATATAGGCATTATTAGCCTTAGACTACTTTGGTGTAGGTCTCATTTCTCTTTTCAGCTCTGTGACCCTGAATCTTAATTTCTCTATTTTTAAAATAAAAATTTTAGTACTTATTCCTGCCTGTCTTATAAAATGTAGTGATTTTTAAAATAAGTGAACTGGAAAATGGAAGGAATTGTATAAAATGAAGACATAAGGATGAATTCTTGTCTTCCCTTTTGGATGTCATTCAAGAATAAAAATCTCTAAAGCTTTTAAAAATTATTAATCAAAAAACATGTACTTTGAATTTTAATTATAAATAATAGCTCCTCTTTGACAGTGTCATCTTTATTGTGCCATAATTTCATACTTTTCATGAATAATTCCTCAAAGCTTTAAGGAGTTTAGTTTTACTTCTTGTGACGGTTTGTATACAAAAGAGAAAAAAAAATCACACAAATTATTAGATTTTTTTTATTGAATAGATTATCATGATATCTAGCTGTATAGTATATCAGAAATCCTAAGGAAATATTTTAATCTAAATATTTTAATCTAGAAATATATTAATCTAGAAGGCATAACCTAGACATAGGCATTGTGAACAGAAGCAACATTTCTTAAACCAAGGGCCTTTTTATTTCCCTCAGAAGCAAAACCTTTTCTCAACAGTCTGCATTCATCCACAAGAGAAAGGTTTTAAAGAGGCTTTAAAGATCATTAATTCAGTTCTTTTGTTTTAGAAATGAAGAAGCTAAAGTAGAGGAGATAAATAATTTTTCTGTCATCACCCCGTGAGTTTCTGGAGTAATTTCAATGAGAGAGCCAAGGGACATGACAAACCAAGCCCTTCCACTGCACCCCAAACTGCTGTCTTCTCCTAATGGTTGTGGCATAAGAGCTGTGCCTGTGGATATTTAAGAGTGGGCTTTTGGCTCAAAATGATTAAAGAGTATATGAATATGTATTTTAATAAATTTCAGCTTTCCAAGTCAGAAAATTAACTAAAGACTTTGAATAAAATTTGCAAAACGCTTACCTCATATTTAAGACTTCCTTTTAAATCTTTCAGACATTATCGATAAATTTTTACAAAATGTGCTGTTCTGGCATAAAATAATGGTACTTTTAATACCAGTTTATATCATGCATTGGAAAACAAATCCCAGGAGGCAGGGTGAGTTAGCCATTCTTATAATATGAACCCGTCCATGGGCCTGCTGCTAAATATGTAGCATTTCTCTTACAAATTAAAGTTATATTCATTAGTTCATGTTCCTTATTAAATGTTTTCCATTTACCCCAGATATCAAATAGCCAAGTGTTTGTCACACTTGAAGGTGTGGAGGAACAAAAGGACTTCACAGAGGATTGTCCAATTTTACATGGCTTTAAAAGCTTTATAATGCCATTTTTCCTTATATAGCACTTGGAGATATAGGAGAGTGAAAAGAAATTAGTCCTGTAGTTCTTATATTCTCCACTTCCCATTTGATCTCACTCCTGTGCTTCTTCTTCTGGTAAAGTGTAGGAAATTCTTATCAGATAGTAATTTGCATATCCAATTTACTACTGGTGATTAAGCATTAATTTGGGTATAATGTCAAGAAAATCACTGCCAGGTCATACTTGCTGGATTTATACAATTGACATTTGATATTACTCTAAGTTTGTTTCCCAAGCATGCTCAGAGAAGAAAATAATAATAACCACAAAACATCTATTGGATTTATAAAAGTTATTGGGATGCTTATCTCTAATTCTCACAAAATTGTGAGGAATCAAATGTGTAACTTGGTACCATCATTAGCATCCTTATTTAAATAAGGAAACTGAAACACAAGATCATGTTTAATATAAACAGCAGAGTGGGATTCATTTCTGTGTGTTCCAGACTCCAAAGCCTGCACTCTTCTACTGTAACACTCATAGAAACAAAAGCTATTGAGTCAGCCTTTATCAAATGTCTGTTAAACATCTAAGTGTTTATTCTGTTTTTAAATCTCTGGAGAAAAAATTCAGTTTACCGAGTATATAGCTAGAATTCACAATGTCACCAGTCTTATGCACATGAGGCAATAAAATCTACCAGTTGCTGTGTTCAGGAAGTTCTTTTTTTTTTTGGCTTCAAGGTGTGACAAATTTGTCATCTAACCTAAATCCATAGTTTTGTATATGTGCAAACATACACACAAAATGCATGTTTATATTTGTTTTTTAATCTCAGAATATATGTTTGTGTTGTACATATGTAATTATAGGTTATTATGTCATTACATAGAGTATGTAATATGACCTTTCATATAAATTGATTTCCCAAACTTTTTATCTACAATATAAATAGTTCAAATTAATTTCTTCTTCCTACGAAGATTTAATTTGTAACATCTTAGTTATGCCCTAATGAGTATTCTACTTTTATCTTTCTTCCATGTTCCAGTTTGTTACAGAAATTAAATTAGTCAATCATAATTCATTCTCCACTAATTGGTAATGACAACTATACTCAGCTGACACCTATACTTATTCACAACTGGATTCTACTTTTTAAATTAATATGTTGTCTAGGTACTAAACTAAGCTTGCTGGCTGACAGTGTTTATTTGCCTGTACTCCCCATTCATGGGAATTAAGAGAACATGGACAGTGTATCCTTTCCCCTATTGTATTCTCTGTCGTTTCATTAGTTTTTAATGAGGTCTTCTGCAGAACTGGTTCTAGAGGGCAGTCAGGCCCAGAGGCTTATGCAGTACTTTGTGATTTAGAAATGTGAAAAGAGAAGTTTTTGCTTGCAAATATTTAGTGTTAGTGTGGTATTCTCCAGACTTTTTAGGGAAAATCCAAGATCGATACATTTGTGTAATGAATAAAGGAATGAGTAAAGGAATAGGACTGTCTATTAGCCTGTCATTTAAATTAAACCCTTTTACAGAAATTTATGAAAATATAAGCTGAAAATAAAATAATTCCTGTGAAAGTTGAAGAAAAATTGTCCTTTTCAGTCATTTTAAAGTCCTTATACCTACGCTCACTAGGGCCTTCCCCCAGATGGGTATTTCACTTTCTCTTAGAGCACAGTTCATAATTTTGATTATCGATGTTCTTGGATCCATCAGAATTAGATGAAGAACAAGTTCCTACAAATATAGCTTCTTAATAAATTACCCTGATTATGCTGATAAGTTTTCTAACACCTTTCCTTTTCTTGTCATTTGCTTACTCTGAACCCAGAGTTTCCCTGGACCACTTGGAGAATTTTTTTCTTATATGTATGTTCTTGGTTGTGACTGACTTCAATCTTGTCAGTGTGATTCCATCAAATTATTCTTATGGTGCCTCTTGTTTTTCATACTCGTAATCTCATTTATATTTCCTATAACTTTAAGAGATTTGGTGCTGGAGTTAGCGATTGTACTCAAACTACCACCTGTATGAAATTCCCAAATAAAGTTTGAGAGGGAGGGAAGAGAGATGATGTATAGATATAATTATATTTTGTTAAGATTGGTTGATTCATTTTTAACCTGAGGATATAGGAAAAGGGACTAGGCAGTTGAGTGTACTCACAATTTTTATGCAGGTAATACTGATACTCATATTATAGTCATAGGCAGTTCAGCTTCCAGAGAGCTGAAATTGATGTTTTCTAAGAAGTCCCTTTGACCAAACATCAGAAGGGACAGGCAAGAGGTATTAAGATGCTATGACCAGAGTAAAAGATCAGTGCTTGCAAATATAAACTGTAAATCGGATGTCAAAATATAGATGTTTTGAATTACATGTGTTGATTTTTCAATCCAGCTGAATCCAGGCAAGTGTATATAGTGTGCTTCAGGATGAGAAGGAATCAGAATTATTTATTTAATGAAGATTAAAGATTTTCTGAATAATGCATTCTCAGAAACTCTTGGGAAGACAATCAAAGGCAAAATAATTAATAAAGAATACTAGCAAAAATAACAAAAACAATAAAAATAGTATTCACTAAGTGATTGCTAAGAACCAGATGCCTTAGTCTATTCAGGCTGCTATAACAAAATACCATCAGTTGGGTGACTTATAAACAATAGAAGTTTATTTCTCACAGTTTTGGAGACTGGGAAATCCAGGATCATGGTGCAGGCAGATTTGATATCTCGTTGTGGCTCACTTCCTGGCTCATTGACAGCTGTATTTTCACTATGTCCTCACATCACAGAAGGGTTGAGGGAGCTCTCTGGGGTCCCTTTTAAAAGTGGACTAATCCCATTCCTGAGGGCTCTGCGCTCATGACCTAATTACTTCCCAAAGGTCCCAGCTCTTAATACCATCAAATTGAACATTGAGTATCAACCTATGAACTTGGGAGGTAGGGCACAAACTTTCAGACCACAGCACCAGATATTTTAATGCCGTTGTTATCTGATGTAATTTTTTAGGAGACAATAATCCTATTATTTCATCTTACGAAGGAAAAAAGTGAAGGTTTAAAGAAACTATGAAGTGGGACATTCAAGATGATGGAGGAGTAAGATGTGGAGATCACCTTCCTCCCCACAAATATATCAAAAATACATCTACATATGGAAAAACTCCTACAGAACACCTACTGAATGCTGGCAGAACACCTCAGAATTCCCCAAAGGCAAGAAAATCCCCACGTACCTGGATAAGGCAAAAGAAAAAAGAAAAATCATAGACAAAAGAACAGGGATGGGACCTGCACCTCTGGGGGGGAGCTGTGAAGGAGGAGAAGTTTTCACACACTAGGAAGCCCCTTCACTGGCAGAGGCGGTTTGGGCGGGGGGAAGCTTTGGAGCCACGGAGGAGAGCGCATCAATAGGGGTGCAGAGGGCAAAGTGGAGAGATTCCTGCACAGAGGATTGGTGCCTACCAGCACTCACCGGCCTGAGAGGCTTGTTTGCTCACCTGCTGGGGTGGGTGGGGGCTGGAGCTGAGGCTCAGGCTTCAGAAGTCAGATCGCAGGGAGAGGACTGGGGTTGGCTGTGTGAAAACAGCCTGAAGGAGGCTAGTGTGTCACAGCTAGCCGGGAGGGAGTCCTTGAAAAAGTCTGGATTTGCCTAAGAAGCAAGAGGCCATTGTTTTGGGGTGCTCGAGGAGAGGGGATTCCTTCCCTGTCTGCCCACAGAAGGCAGAGCACTGCCTAAGCAAGCTCCAGAGATGGGCATGAGCCACGGCTATAAGCTTGGACCCCAGAGACGGGCATGAAATGCTAACACTGCTGCAGCCACCAAGAATCCTGTGTGCGAGCACAGGTCACTATCCACACCACCCCAGGAGCCTGTGCAGCACACCACTGTCAGGGTCCCATGATCCAGGGACAAGTTACCCGGGAGAACACACAGTGTGTCCCAGACTGTTACAAGGCCCCTGCTGCAGCAGGCTCGCCCCACATTCCAGTTATAAATACTGTACCCATCCCTCCCCCTTGCCTGAATGAGCCCCCTAATCAGCTGCTGCTTTAGCACCATCATGTCTGGGCAGGAACAGATGCCTGAGGGTGATCTATATGCAGAGGTGGGGCCAAAGCCAAAGCTAAACACCAGGAGCTGAGCGAACAAAGAAGAGAAAGGGAAAGCTCTCTGTGCAGCCTCAGGAGCAGTGGATTAAATCCCCACAATCAGCTTGATGCACCCTGCATCTGTGGAATACCTGAATAGGCAATGAATCTTCCCAAACTTGAGGTGGTGGACTTTGGAAGCAACTGTAGACTTCGGGTTTGCTGTCTGCGACTGATTTGTTTCTGATTTTTATGTTTATCTTAGTTTAGTTTTTAGCTTCTGTTATCATTTGTGGATTTATTTATTTGGTTGCTCACTTTTTTTTAATTATTATTACTTTCTTTACTTTTTATTTTAATAATTTTATTTATTTATTGTTCCTTCTTTTTTTCCCCCTTTTCTTCTGAGCTGTGTGGCTGCCAGGGTCTTGTGCTCTGGCTGTGTGTCAGGCCTGAGCCTTGGAGGTGGGAGAGCTGAGTTCAGGACATTGGACCACTAGAGACTTCCTGGCCCAGGTAATATCAATTGGCCAGAGCTCTCCCACAGACCTCCATCTCAATGCTAAGACCCAACTCCACCCAACGGCCAACAAGCTCCACTGCTGAACGCCGCATGCCAAACAACTAGCAAGACAGGAACACAAACCCACCCATTAGCAGAGAGGCTGCCTAAAATCATATTAAGTTCAAGATACCCCAAAGCACACCACAAGATGCGGCCCTGCCCACCAGAAAGACAAGATCCAGCCCCACCCACCAGAACACAGGCACCAGTCCCCTCCAACAGGATGCTTACACAACCCACTGAACCAACCTCACCCACTGGGGGCAGACACTAAAAACAATAGGAAATATGATCCTGCACCCAGAGAAAAGGTGACCCAAACACAGTAAGTTAAACAAAATGAGAAGACAGAAAAATATACAGCAGATGAAGAAGCAAGGTAAAAATCCACCAGATGAAACAAATGAAGAGGAAATAGGCAGTCTTCCTGAAGAAGAATTCACAGTAATGATAGTAAAGATAATCCAAAATCTTGGAAATAAAATGGAGAAAATACAAAAATCGTTTAACAAGGACATAGAAGAACGAAAGAGCAAACAAACAATGATGAACAACACATTAAATGAAATTAAAAATTGTCTAGAAGGAATCAATAGCAGAATAACTTAGGCAGAAGAATGGATAAGTGACCTGGAAGACAAAATAGTGGAAATAACTACCACAGAGAAGAATAAAGAAAAAAGAATGAAAAGAATTGATTACAGTCTCAGAGATCTCTGGACAACATTAAGTGTACCAACATTCAAATTATAGGGGTCCCAGGAGAAGAAGAGAAAAAGAAAGGGACTGAGAAAATATTTGAAGAGTTTATAATTGAAAACTTACCTACTATGGCAAAGGAAATAGTCAAATACAGGAAGCACAGAGGGTCCCATACAGGATAAATGCAAGGAGAAACACACCAAGACACATATTAATCAAACTATCAAATATCAAATACAAAGAAAAAATATTAAAAATGGCAAGGGAAAAGCAACAAATAACATACAAGGGAATCCCCATAAGGTTAACAACTTTCAGCAGAAACTCTGCAAGCCAGAAGGGAGTGGCAGGACAAATTTAAAGTGATGAAAGGGAAAAATCTACAACCAAGATTGCCCTACCCCGCAAGGATCTATTTCAGATTTGACAGAGAAATTAAAACCTTTACAGACAAGCAAAAGCTAAGAGAATTCAGCACCACCAAACCGCTCTACAACAAATGCTAAAGGAACTTCTCTAAGCAGGAAACACAAGAGAAGAAAAGGACCTACAAAAACAAACCCAAAACAATTAAAAAAATGGTAATAGGAACATACATATCGATAATTACCTTAAATGTGAATGGATTAAATGCTCCAACCAAAAGACACAGGCTGGGGCTTCCCTGGTGGCGCAGTGGTTGGGAGTCCGCCTGCCAATGCAGGGGACACGGGTTCATGCCCTGGTCCGGGAAAATCCCACATGCCGTGGAGCGGCTAGGCCCGTGAGCCATGGCCGCTGAGGCTGCACGTCCAGAGCCTGTGCTCCGCAACGGGGGAGGCCACAACAGTGAGAGGCCCGCGTACCACAAAAAACAAAAAACAAAACAAAACAAAAAGAAACTCCCTCAGATGAGGTTTTGAGAATAATTCCTGACCTACCTGTAAACAGAAAAGGTCTCTTAGACTAACTGTGTATGTCTACTTTAGAAATTATCAGTGTTTAAAAATTTAGATAGTGACTCATTTGTCATTTGTGTATATTACAGGAAAATGGGTATATATATATATATATATATATGCATTGTTTTTTGCTACTAAAGCCCATATTACAAAAACAATATTGGTCCTAATTAATAGTTAAATGGAATTTTCTAATGCATATAAATATATTTCCAGATCGTCTAGACATGATTTTCTGAATATTATGTCTAAAATTGTTCTTACATGCCTTTAGCAGTGGCTTATAGGTAGCTGTAGACATGTGATTATGACTTATAAAGAAGCTAGCTGTCAGCAGATTTCAACTAGAAAACATTCTACTAACTACTTTGACCTTTGTTTTTTGTATCTGTATGTCTGAACTTAGCTTTGACTGCTTTCCCAACATATTTATTACAGCACTTTTACTATTATGTTAGGTATTATTTCTGTGAGTTCTATAAAATTATTAACTAACTTCTTAGTGTAGATTAGTTGCTTTTGTGCATGCTACTCGTCTACTTGTTAAAAACACCTATTTCAAATTTTTCTCAAGGATTCCTTCGTGGTTTTTTTGGTGGCATTTTAAGTGAAAATAAAATTCATTTATTGATAATAGAAAAATGGGTTCATGAAGAAAAATATTTTTTATTTCAGTGAGCAAGGAATGATAACAGCAGGAAGGTATAGTGTAGGAGTGGAGAATAAGAAAATAACAAACTATCCTAATAATATATTCAAGTTACATTCTTTCACTTTTTCTATCTTTGTCCTTTTATCATCATCGAAATTCCTTCTCAATTTAAAATTCAGATAACACTAATGTTTGAATTTTGTTTGTGTGGTTATAAGATCTACATATCTAATCAATGTCTGGTTAATTTTTACATATAACATGTTTTTACATGATTATATTTTACTTATACATTATTACTGAAAGTCAAGCTATGTTGATAAATAATTATATTAGTCAGCTAAGGCTGCTATAGCAAAATACCATAGACTGGGCAGATTAAACAACATAAATTTATTTTTTCACAGTTCTAGAGGCTGGAAGTCTAAGATCAAGGTGCTGGCAGGGTTGATTTCTGGTGAGACCTTTCTTCCTGGCTTGCAGACAGCCACCTTCTTACCTTGTCCTCCCATGGCCTTTCTTCTGTACAGGAACACTCTTGGTGTCTCTTCTTATGAGGTTACAGGTCCTATTGTATCAGGGCCTGCTGTAGACTGAATGTTTTTTTTTTTCCCCAAATTCATATGTTGAAACCTAATCCCCAGCGTGATGGTATTTGGAAGTGGTGATTAGGTCATGAGTGTTCCGCATGAATGACATTAACATCCTTACAAAATAGACACAGAGAACTCCTTTGCCCCTTGGGCCATCTTAGGACACAATGAGAAGACAACCATCTATGAACTATGAACTAGGAAGCAGGTCTGCACCAAACATTGAATTCTAGAACTTACCCAGCCTCCAAAACTGTGAGAAATAAATCTCTGTTGTTCATAAGTTACCCAGTCAATGTTACTTTTGTTATAGCAGCCCAAACAGACTAAGGAAGGGCCACACACTTATGACCCCCGTTTAACCTTAATATCTCCTTAAAGGCCTTATCTCCAAATAGTCACATGGAGGGCTAAGCTTCAACCTGTGGATTTTTTGGGGGACACAGTTCAGTCTAAAAGAGTGATATGTTCCTGAAATATTGCTATTGGAATATGTCCCCATTGTATTATACAATTATTGTCACACTTTTCTTTCATCTACATGTTTTGTAATACTTCATATTGTATGAAAATGATTTAAAGATACATAAAATATCATTTTTAATACCTACATGAGCTTTTAAAGGGGAACCCCTGATCAGTTATATCGTTGTTTTTCTATAGCATTTATAAAGAAATAATACTCTTAAATCATTGTCAGTGGATGACAGAGTGGGCAATTGCTGAGGAGCAATAGCTGATGATTAAGTAATGACCTCGATGTAATCCTAGGACATAGATGAATACACAATTCAATGAAACCAATTAATTAATATTCCATATGAAATATCCTTGGATTAAGACATTCAGAGCCAAGACAATACATTCAGGTGCCAAGAAGACTATACAAATGTGTAAAATTGCAGTGCATAAAGCCGTAGAATGGGATGGCATCTGTGTACAACTGAAATACATATTTCCCATCTAAAAGCATTCAGATATGTTAAGTGTTTGAAAGCACTGTGTCAGGGAAGCCAAACTATTTTGGGGATAAAATTTAGGCTGCAGAGTCTTAATTTCCATTCTCTCATATAGTCTATAACGAATGGGGTAGTGGTTTTCTCTTCAGACATCTTTTAAAAATCTTTTATGGTTTGGGGCTTGAATAAAATGCAAAACAGTTTGCAGTCTGTGCTAGGAGCTAAATTTCCTGTATAGTACATGAAATAAAGGTTTGCTTTGTTGTTATTTCAAGATGGATTGTGAAACTTAAATATCAAGGCATATTAGTTTCTGATGCTGCCATAATAAAGTACCACAAACTGGAAGTATTAAAAATCATAAATTTATTGTCTCAGAGTTCTGGAGGTTAGTAGTCTGAGATCAGAGTGTTGGCAGGATTGACTATTTCTGAGCACTGTGAGGGAGAATCTGTTCCAAACCTTCCTCCTAATCTCTGGTGGTTTGCTGGCATCTTTGGTGTTCTTTGACTTCTGCCGCATCACCCTTATATCTTCACAAAGTGGTCTCGGTATGTGCCTGTGTTCAGGTTTCCCTTTTATAAGGACACCAGTCATATTGGATTGGTGACCCACCCTACTCCAGTGTGACTTCATCTTAACTAATTATGTATGCAATGACCCTGTTTCCAAAGAAGTTCACATTTATTAGGTCCAAGGGCTTAGGGCTGTAGCATATGAATTTGGATGGAACACAGTTCAACCCATAACACAAGGGTAATATCAACCAATATTCTTGACTGAAAGAATGATGCTCCCACTTGCCACAGTGAGCTCTGGGCTTCAGGCAAGCTCATGCATTTTATTTCATTCATTATATAGATTAATGAATAAATAAAAAAGTTTAAGTTCCCTTCTTGGTGTAAGAAGAGAGTTCTTGAATTTTTACAGCAAAGAACATGCAGAGACTAATTAAAATGCTATTGAAAATCCCTCCTTACCCCACTGGATTTGTGGATGGGTGTCAAGGTACAGATGTTTGTATTGGAAAGCAATATGTCAGGGGTGAAGGTGGACATTCCTGCTCCATTTGAGGAGATGATCCCCAAAATGGAAGTAAAGTATTAAAGGCTTTTCACTCCAGAGAGAATTAGGGGTGAGCTGGAAACAGAAACTCTTCACATATAGGGACACAAGGCATAGGAGCATGAATTTCTGGATCTCAGGGACTTGCAGAGTTTGAAAGAGATCTCCTGGAACTCTTGAGAGAACTGATGCTAGAACTGGCAAAACAAAAGATTGATTCCAGGGTGCACTAAGTGAATTGGTGGGGCCAGGAGCATACCACAGGTTTGAAACTCACTGATTAGGAAGAGGGCTGGCCTAAAGGGAAACATTTTGCTGGCTTATCCTCGTGTAGACAGTCCCTCATTCAGTACACTTCTGACTCAAACAGACAAACAAAATAGACTACCATAACCTTCACCTTCATGGGAAAGCCTGAGGCCTCTCAGTTCCAGGGGTGTTTCCCCCAGACCGAAGCCCCTATATTTAGCTCTCAAGATTACCCTAATTAGAACACAACTTTTTTCAGATTTGGCCTGTTGTGGGTAGTAGGTAGTAATCTTCCACACTCACCAGCTACCAGTGAAAGGCCCAAGCAAGGATTGTCTTTTAAAGGCACTCAAGCAAGGAAGAGCTGATTCTGGAATCTGTGGCCAAATAAAAGGAGCCACCTGGGTCAACCTTGGATCCCTGAGTGTGTTCATGGGATAGGTAGTGGCTCACGTGTACCTGGATTCAACAATGTTTTTCAGCAGCTCAGGCCCAGCTGCCCTATTTATGGCTTGGGTAGATCTTAGGTTCTCAGTGTTGGCCTGTCTCAGAACACATGGTCAGTAGTTAAAGGACCAGCTTCAGAGATTTTGGTTTAGAATGTCCAGAATCAAGCCATATGGGGAAAATTTATTTTGATATTGCTACATGTGATAGATTTAGTTTCTGATTTAATTATTGGACAGTTCGATTAGATTAGTGAGCATTATCTTCAGTGCTCCACACTTTAATTATGTTTACCACTGCACAGTAAATTAATGGAGAATATATTTATAAAAAATCAACAGAAATTAAAAATTCACCTTTGACCTTACTCAAACCTAGATCCCTCTCCTGAGTTAACTACTGGTTTATTAAGTAGCTTTTAAAGACCTTTTCTAATGCATTCACATGTTTCTGAATGTTTGAAATATTAAATATTATTTTGTTTTATTGAGGTGGTTCATTTCATATGTATGGATACTATATGTATTTCTGGAAATTGTTGAACACAGTTTTACTCTGTCTCAGATTGTATTTTAATCAATGCAAAAAAGTTGAAATATTATAAGGAACAATGCTTGGAATACCGTATATTTTTCTTTGATTTTTTTAATTGAATTTTTTATATGTGAAAGTGATTCCCGAAGTCACTTAAAAATGTTAGTGCCAGCGGACAACTGGGTAAATGCAAGCATTGATGTCCAGGCTCTGTAATTCTCAAAATCCTGGTTGCTTTGGGAATGTTTGGACTTTATTAAGTTGATGACAAGATAAACTGTTATTCACTGCATATTATTACACAGACATATTACTGACTTTATTACTCTATTATTAATAGTAGAATTGGCATTTTTACAATAAATATTATAGGGATTCATGTTAAGTAATAAGAATTTTCTTCTGGAAGCAAGATTTTTGAAGCAAATTATGATGTTATAGAAATTATGTAAATCATTATATACTGTCTTAGAATATTGAGGTGCTGAAAGGTGACTGTAAATAGTGTCGTAAATAAAACTGTTCACTTTGTTTCTCTAATTTTGGCTCATTTTTCTATATTATTGTATAGTGACTTAATTTTTCCTGTGTGGATGACATCTTCTTAACAGGCTATAAACTTCTTGAGAGAGGAATCTTTTTTTCTCAGATATACCCAAGAGTGAATTCCAAGCACTGTGCTTGGCCTACAGTGGCTATAGAATATGTAAAGTGATTTTTCTATGAAGTACCTTTTATTTGTGAGGTACTTAACACTGAATCCTCAGTGGATCTGCTTGAATGCTGCTTGTTGTGCCATTTAGCAATCTCTCACACCAAATAACGTTAACATCTCATTCACAAAGTAACCTTTTTACACTTAGCACTTTCCGATGTGCAAAAGACGTTCAAACACCATCATCGTTTAACATTCCATATTTTCTGTGTAACTTACACCCTGTTTATTTTTGTGGTACGCGGGCCTCTCACTGTTGTGGCCTCTCTCGTTGCGGAGCACAGGCTCCGGACGCGCAAGCTCAGCGGCCATGGCTCACGGGCCCAGCCGTTCCGTGGCATGTGGGATCTTCCCGGACCGGGGCACAAACCCGTGTCCCCTGCATCGGCAGGCGGACTCTCAACCACTGCGCCACCAGGGAAGCCCTTGCTGGCAGTAGTTCTTCTTAACCTCATCCTTATTGGTGCCAACCCTCTTTTTCCCACTACACTGCAGCATACGTAATCCTTTCTTTGACAGACATTCTGCCTCTGTTCAGAGTATATAAAGTAGACCATCCCATGTGAGGGTAAAGCTAGTGGCCATCCTCAGAATGGAGTGTATTTTTACTTTTCAGTTTATAGCCAACTTCTCTTGTTATCTATGTTTAACTGAAGTCATCCAGTTTCTAAAGTGGAAATTATGGTAAGAACAAATGTCCATTTAGACTGAGACAGTGGAATGAGTCTTTCCCTGATAAGTTTGATAATGAGGTAATATTGTACTATTGGTGAAAGCAGTAAGGTAACTCACTCCAGAAAAATGTTAAGGATGCTTTTCTTTCTAGGTGTGGTTTCGTATCTCTGGGCATATACCTAGCATTAGACAATGTTGGAACAAGAAAGAAGCTTATTGTAAATCAGGTTTAAAGGAACCTGAGACTTACTGGTGTTCAACAGGTTTGCAAAAGTTAGCATACATATAATGTTTTAGCTTTATCCTGTTTCCCATAAATGTGAAGGGTTTTTTATCTATGCCCACACTGTGATATGTGTCACCCTTTCTAAGATTAATAATCTTTGCCAAGATTAGAGTTGATTTATGCTCTGGCTCTGTTGGCATCGGAGTCCTCTCTACCCCAGCCCTCATCAGCTACATTGATTGGGCACCAGAGCTTCTCCCAGCCTGCTGGTTAAGCAGATGCTAATGGGCAAATGAGCAACAGCAGGGGGGCATGCTGGGGTGATCGTCATTCATTAGCAACTGTTCAAGCAGCAGGCTGAGGGAATCTGCAGATGCTGAGAAAGACACTAGGATGAACACTGACCTCAAAGATACTTGTGAACAAAACTTGAATTTTCTACCAGAAGGTCAGGTTTGCCATGTTTACCAAAACTCATATCCTATGATATGTGGTATTTAACGGTTTGCATTCTTTTTTTAATTTTTTTAAATTACTGAATTTTTTAAATGAATTTATTTATTTTTATTTATTTATTTTTGGCTGCATTGGGTCTTCATTGCTGCACACAGGCTTTCTCTAGTTGCAGGGAGCAGGGGCTGCTCTTTGTTGCAGCGCACGTGCGTCTCACTGCGGTGGCTTCTGTCGTGGGGCATGGGCTCTAGGTGCCCAAGCTTCAGTAGTTGTGGCACATGGGCTCAGTAGTTGTGGCTTGCTGGCTCTAGATCACAGGCTCAGTAGTTGTGGTGCACGGCCTTGGTTGCTCCGTGGCATGTGGGATCTTCCCAGACCAGGGCTCGAACCCCTGTCCCCTTCGTTGGCAGGCAGATTCTTAACCACTGTGCCACCAGGGCCTACTTTCTTGTATTGATGCCAATGCATGTATCAAAGTCAATCAAGGGGAGATTTTTGGTTCTAAGTCAGTGTCTTGTGAAATTGCCTAATCATGATAATCACATCAGGTCTTAAAAACCTCAGATTTAATTCAGTGGATCAGGAGTAAGAATTGGAGAATCTGTATTTTTAACAAGTTGTTGTGGGATATTTTATGATGGGGTAAGAATGGAACACATTTTTCTAAGCAGTATACTTCAAAACGTTGTCCAGTATTTCCTATGTCATAGTTACCCAGATGATTGCTAAAAAAGCAACAAACTCTTTTCTCTCCAGTCTTGCTAAATGAGAATCTTTAGGGAAGAACCCAGGAATCTATATTTTAAGCAAGGGCTTTTAGACTTAAGTTTGAGAAATTTGGGTGAATGAAAAGTAAAAATCTGGTCAAAAAAGCAGATTCCAAATTTTATGTGAAAGCACTAAGAATTTCTTACTTGAAATGAGTTCTTTCTTCCTAAAGGATCAAAGGCAGATTTATATCACCTGTTAGATTATCAGGTTGCCTTCTGAACATTTGAATGCTTGTGGAATTGTGTTGATCCTTCTCCCACTATCTGATGTCTGCTTTTTTCTGAAATACTTACAGTGCTGTCTTTTAATTTTCTCAGGAAACATTCTCTGTCCTCACCTCTGCAGTCAAAGTATGCATGCTTTAGGAGATGGTTTTTATTGGATTATTTAGATTCTTAGATACAGTTACCCTTGATGTTTGAGATTACGGGTAGCTAATTAAAATTGTTATCAGATGTCTCTCGTTTGGTGCTAGATTCACTGCAATAGTTTCCTAGGGCTGTAGTAACAAGTTACCACAAATTTTGTGGCTTCAACAACAGAAATGTACTCTCCATAATCTGGAGGCCAAAAACCTGGAATCAAGTTGTCATTGCGTTGCTTCCTTCTGGAGGATTTTAGGGAGAATCTATTCAATGCCTCACTTCTGTCTTCTGGGGGTGCTGGCAGTCTTCCTTGATTTGTAGATGTATCACTCCAATCTCTGTCTCTGTCTTCACATGGTTTTCCTCTATCTCTTGTCTCAGTCTTTCTCTCTTTTCTCTTATAAGGATATTTGTCATTGGTTTTAGGGCTCAACCTAAATCTAGGGTGACCTTATCCCTTCATCCAAATAAGTTCACATTCACAGGTACCTGGGATTAAGACTTGGACATATCTTTTTGAAGGACACTATTTGATCCACTAAAATCACTGAATTCTAAAGATATACATCTAAGAAATGACATGAATACATTAACATAGATGTGTAACTGTGTTAGTTATATGTCATGCATGTTTTTCAAGTCTTTTAAGGCAAGGCTAAAACAAATATTATGTCTGTGCTTTTTTTAGAGTTTAAATGTTTCTCTAACTCTAAAGACATTAACCATCTTCACACCTATATGTGATATATGCATGAATTACAAATTAAGCTATAATTTTAGAATTGAAATAAATTTAGCATGTGCATTTCCTGTTAGATGCATCTAATTATCATCTGAGTCACCCACTCTACTGAATTTTGGTGTTGTCCAGATATATTCATGTCTTGTCAGCTTTTTAGAAGTGAATGTTATTCAAATTTATTTTATGTGAACTTACAGGGAAATGTTTTGAGCAATATATCCAGTGTTTGTTCATATTCATGCCAGCCTTTGCTATTCAGAGTACTCCTAACCCCGCCCCCACAAAAAAAATCCTGATTCTTATTTCAGGAATGACAATGACTGTGTAAGTTGAGATGAATATACAACCAAGGATTTTATTTTTTGTTTTTAAGTTTTTTTAGCTAACCTAATTCTACAGTGAGCAGAAAATTTCCAGGCAGCCATTAATATGTACTTGTATTTGTATTTTCTTCCTCTCTCTCCCTCTGCCTGTCTCATCAAACCTTGTGTGGCATCTGTTTTTAAATTCTCAGTTGGTTCAATTGCTAAAGGGAGAAATAGGTCTGCAGCACACTCCTTGCCAAGCACTGGGCGCATAGCTTTCCAATTTTAAATTCACAAAGTGTAGTCCTTCTGGCCCCAGGAGGCTTTGGCTGCTTTACCTTGCTACTGTAATGAGAATATACTGACACATTTTCATTATTAGATCAAAGGAGAAGGACATTACATGAAGTCGCTTGCAAATGAAATATAAAAATTGGCTGGAGTATACACTTTCATTCTAATCAAATACCATTCTCTTTTTCTAGAATCAATAGAGGAAACCAAAGAAAGGAGACACGTGGTCTGAAATTAATACAGCTGGTGAAATCAGACTTAAAGCGGGTCCATTTATTCACAGTTGGCTTAAATAACTGAAATATGGATTTTATAATTAGAATGTCTTAGAAAATGCAACTTAATTTATAGGAGGGACACACAAAAAAGTTACATGTGGGCCTTATTAGTTTTAGTATTCAATTGTACTGTATTCTTGATTTGGTAATTCAAGGTGAAATGGTAAAACAGATTATTTCAAAAGATCATTTTGTCCCAACATATAGCAGCATCTTTTTCAATTACATATACATTTAATCTAAGTAATTATTTTTTTTAAATATTTCTTTCTTTTTAGTGAGCCTAATTCACAGTCAATTAAATTCTGATTCATTACTACTGTCATTGGTTTATGACTAGTGTTACCAGCTATAACAAATCAACAAGATGTTTTATTACACAAAGGTGAGACTTGTGTTTGTCATACTGTTCAGAGTTGATGAGAACATATCAGTCTTCTCAAATTTATATGCCAATACTTGATACCTTTAGGGACATGTTCTCTGAAAACCTGCTCACCTTGTAGGAAACTGAGAAATCTATAATTTGCTCAAGGTACCTTTTTTAACCAAACTGCAAAATCTAAATGATCTTGGAGGTGAATGTTTAGATGTATTTAAAAACAATGTGTGGCACAAAAATAAACTCAAAATGGATTAAAGACCTAAATGTAAAACTCTTAAAGGAAAACATAGGAATAACACTCTTTGACATAAATCACAGCAAGATCTTTTTTGAGCCACCTCCTAGAGTAATGGAAATAAAAGCAAAAATAAAGAAGTGGGACCTAATGAAACTTAAAAGCTTTGCACAGCAAAGGAAACTATAAACAAGATGAAAAGACAGCCCTCAGAATGGGAGAAAATATTTGCAAATGAAGCAATGGACAAAGGATTAGTCTCCAAAATATATAAACAGCTCTTGCAGCTCAATATTAAAAAAAACAAACAACCCAATCAAAAAATGGGCAGAAGACCTAAATAGACATTTCTCCAAAGAAATACAGATGGCCAAGAAGCACATGAAAAGCTGCTCAACATCACTAATCGTTAGAGAAATGCAAATCAAAACTACAGTGAGGTAGCACCTCACACCAGTTAGAATGGGCATCATCAGAAAATCTACGAACAATAAATGCTGGAGAGGGTGTGGAGAAAAGGGAACCCTCTTGCACTGTTGGTGGGAATGTAAACTGATACAACCACTATGGAGAACAGTATGGAGGTTCCTTAAAAAGCTAAAAATAGAACTACCATACAACCCAGCAATCCCACTACTGGGCATATACCCAGAGAAAATCATAATTCAAAAAGACACTTGCACCCCAGTGTTCATTGAAGCGCTATTTACAATAGCCAGGTCATGGAAGCAACCTAAATGCCCATTGACAGATGAATGGATAAAGCAGATGTGGTACTTATATACAATGGAATATTACTCAGCCATAAAAAGGAAGAAAATTGGGTCATTTGTAGAGACATGGGTGGACCTAGAGACTGTCATACAGAGTGAAGTAAGTCAGAAAGAGAAAAACAAATATCGTATATGGACACCAAGAGGGGAAAGCTGGCGGGGGCGGGGAGTGAATTTGGAGATTGGGATTGACATATATATACTAATATGTATAAAACAGATAACTAATAACCTGCTGTATAAAAAATAAATAAAATTAAATTAACAAAAAAACCAATGTGTGCTGTATGTGTTGGGAATTTACTTATTCATTTACTTTCTTGGCAATACATTTTTAAAAACATGTATCTAAATATGTATTATATACACCACTTAATATCCGAGCATAATCCGAGCATTTATGGGTGTAAATAAGTTGGTGAGCCTAGATATGTTTATGGTTGTGATTGTCCTGTTGCTTAGCTCAAATGGGTACTATACATTTCCTCCTAGGATCCTTTTCTCTTAAACCTGACCTAGAGTCACCAGTCTTCTCAGTTGAAAGTCAGTGAACAGATAATTCTGTTCAGTAGTTATAGGTACTCTTCCATATCTGTGGCCTTGCCAAGGTATCACTGTAGTCACCAGATTTGTGCAAAATTGTAAACAATATCAAAGGCTGGCAACCACAGCTTGTTTCTGTGTAATAGCAGGCTTTATTTTAGAGTTATAGGAGTCCTCATGTAAAGCTCACAATTCCCTTTCATTTCAGAGAGGGATATTAAGGTAAGCCACAGTGTCATAAAGTCTATTTTCCTAACAAAGAAATTCTTTTTCAACTGAAAGTGGAGAAAGAGGGCAGAAGTAACACCCACAGGTTGGCCTGTGTGTTTCCAGGCATCTTAGTAAAGTCTGAATTGCATTTACTTTGGGCTTTTGAGACTGAATCAAGACCCTATGATTTTTCATGTTTCCTATTCAGCATTGAAAGGTTAATAGTGTAACTGATATGTGGATAATATACAATAAATGGAAAATAGATATGCAAGCTCCCTAAATCTACATTTTCTAAAGAAAATATTGAGAAGATATTTAAAAAAATAAAAAGTTAGTTCGTAGTCTTTGCATATATTGTTGGAGGAAAAATAATCTAAATTAATGAACAACAAGGACTCTGAAAGAGCCAATAAAATTTCAGTTCAGTTGTCTCCTCTGGAATTCTGCTTCTCATCAAAAATTATTTTAGATTACTATTTCCCCAAAATAATATGGCAAAGACAGTTGTATGTGGAATATTCTACTAAAGAACATTTACCCTATGGTTAATTACTAAAAGCAGGTAATGATAATAGCTACTCAGTTACACTGGAGTAACTTATTCATAATATAATCTTCATTAAAGTAATATTAAGGGGGTTATTTTCAATGTGAATGAAGAGGTTTCACCATATGATTCATTTTATTCTTAATTATAATCACATGGCTCTATAGGCGACATAAAGAAAATGTGCACCCAGGATTTCACTATGTTCTTGAAACAGAAGTATTATGAACTGGGTCATTACTCTATTGTTTTTTCTCATTTGGAGTAGACATTATGACTGTTTAATAATTATGCCTCTGTCACTTTTCACAATGCATAAGAATTAAATTTCCCTGTGCTTCATTTGGGACCCTCTAAAATTTACATTAGTTCTCTAAAGACACTTTATCAATATGCACTTAATTTTATGTGGCAGACCCTTGAACTGGAACCAGACTGGAAACCAACCTTGCATGCGTGGCTGATCTGGTATGACTGTGAGATCACTTAACCTGAATATAAACCCTGAGTTATTTGGTTTTATTGAGCTGACTGAGAATTTAGATGACATCTAGTCACTATTGGAGAAACCAGGAAAATTTTAGATTTTGGTGCTTTCCTCTGAATGAATCAGTTTTATGGAATTTTACCTCTCCAAGATGTGTAATTACAGGATAATTCAGTTAGATTTGAACTTTTAAACAGTTTCCACAAGAGGAACAGTGTGACTCATTTCCCATGCTAGCTCTTTAGGATCACCCTGGTCATCACTTCACGTTCCAAAACAAATTTGAAAAAGAAGAACAAAGTTGAAAGACTACTACCTAGTTTTAAGACTTTGTATAAAGCTATAGTAATCAAGACAATTTGATATTGGTGCAAAGATAGACTAGTAGATAAAACAGTAAATTGGACTTTATCCAAATTAAAAATGTATGCTCTTCAAAAAACAGGGGTAAGAAAACTAAAAGTCAAGCCACAGATTAGGAGAAAATATTTGAAAATCATATATCTTACAAAGGACTTATATCCAAAATTATAGACACTCCCCAAACTCAATAGTAAGAAAAGAAACCACCCAATAAATAGGTGAGCAAAGATATGAACAGATGCTTTACCAAAGAATATACATGGTTTGAAATAGGCACATGAAGATTTTCAACATCATTAGTTATGAGGAACTGCAAATTGATACCACAGTAAGTTGCCACTATACACCTATTTTATTGGCTAAAATTAAAAAAACAAATCATGTCGAGTGTTGACCAAGATGTGGAATGACTTCTAGTGGAAATGGTCATATTGTGCCACAAGTAATGGTCATATTGTGCCACAAGTAAAAAAAAATCACTGGGAAAAACTCTAAGTTAAGGATTGTACAAATTGTAATTTTAAAAATTTCCCCAGAAATGTCAGAAACTACAAAGTGAATGACACCAGCCATGTACATGACAGGCACCACTTACCAGGCAAGTTTGAAAAATTATCACTTTCATTTAAAATCTTACCCTGAAGGAAAAAAGAGGCGTCAGAAATAGCACCCAAATAAGAAGCACCTATATGCCCAGATGAAAAGACACAGTCTAAAGCAGGTAACAGATCCTGTCATGAACAGTAGGAATTAGGTTATATCTAGAGACAGTAATAGTCCTTCCCTACACCCTAAGAGTTGGAAAAGTTTAAGCACTCTGAAACTGTGTGACCAAAAGTATTGAAATGGAAAATGGCTGAGTCAGTGATTTTGGCAGAGTTAATGACAGAACTAGATCAACTGAAAATTCAATCTGACCCATTACGTAAAGGTGGATCATTAAAATATCAGGGAGAAAAGTGACCAAACTTCTTGACCCTAAAACTGTGACTTAACTGAATAGATCGTGTAAAGATAATGTCACCATTTATAATATATGCACTAGCATCTTTAGGACTAATCAATTGCCTTAGTTGTTCAGGAAATTCAAATTAGTAGATTAAAAAGTAGTTTCATTACATAATGCTTTAAAATATATAGCAAAAACGTCTAGGTAATTATTCAGAGGGTATGAGGAAAAATAATCATCTGGGAATAAAGATAAGTTCCTGTATCACTTCATGTAAAAGATAAGTCTCTGTATAGTTTTATGTAATGGAAGTTTCTCTTCAAAAGAGAGCAAATTAGATTTGGGGAATAATATTCTCCCAAAACAATCTAGGTGATCATCATTTGCTGGAATTGTATAATAAATCATGCTTTACAATATGAAGAACTTTCTTGTAAAGGACATAATTAGCTCTGAATTATCTTCTATGTTAATCTAGATATCTATACAATTTCTTATAATTCATACAACATTTTACAAATTATAAACTCCTTTCTCTGCGTTATCTCATTTAATCGATTTTGCTTTGTAAAAGGTAAAATGTCCAAAGTATGCAAAGAACTTTTAAAGCTCAATAATAAGAAAATGAACAACTGGATTAATAAATGGACCAAAGACCTTATCTACTTCTTCTATAGTGGTCTGTCCAGTGTTACAGAGGGTTTGCCTTATGCATTCCTCCCTTGATGTTAGTCAATACCAGCATGCTTAGAACATTCTCTGGCTAAGGATACACAGTGTGGCTAGTTTTTGTTTTGTTTCTTTCTATAATCAAACCTCACTGAATAAAACAGTATTGATCCTGTGACTTTATCTCATTAATACACATTCTAAACAAGTAAATTAAGTGATTTCAGTAAAGTAATTTAGAACATAGACTGGAGTGGGAAACAGGGCCTTTACACTAATGGTTAGTAAACCCATCCCTATTCCTAGGTCTATAACCAAATGTGTAAATACTCTTACAAAATAGATGAAGGTTCTCCTACATATTGGTCACAAAAGAACTGATTCAGTGACTTCCACATACACTCACTCATATCAATATTAATACTGTGAAAGAATTGCAAGTCAGTCTACAAAGGAGACCCCTCCATCTGAAAGATGATACATTTTAACCAACTATCCTTTCTGAATCTTTAGGAAACAAATTTGATGAAAAATGTTGAACTCTTCTGACATAGTCTGTATTCCTTTTGTAATTGACTATATTGTGAGAAAAGGAATATAAGTGTGTGTATGTATATATGAGAATGTGTCAGGAAGTGCTGAATAAGGGTACAACTAGATAACCAAACAACTATAAATATTTACATAAATTACATATTCACTAAATGATTCTACTTTGGAGTTATTAATTTCATATCCAGGTTTTGCATTTATTATCTCTGAAAATATCATTTTAATTTACTTGTCTATTCACTTTCTTCCTCCACTAGACTGTATGGTCTGGGAAAGCAAAACTTATTTATTATGAATTGGGGTATTCCAAGTGCTTAGGGTGTGTCTAGCACATATTGAATGACCAAATATTCCATATAATTGCCCAAATACAACATGAAGAATAGATACAGATCCTTTGGCCCCTTTATGTGAATATATTATTTAGGCTTTAGTTGTTTCCTTCTGTTTTTTTTCTGTTTTGGAGGATTACATACACCAAGGAAAATGAAATTACTGTACACCTTAGAGAGAAGTGATTGAGTAAGTTCTAAATTGGTAAACATTCCCCAAGACTGTGATTTAATGCAGTTACTGCCCTCCAGGTAGCTTTTAATAGTTTCCATTCTCTGTAATTATTAAAGATCATCACTTTTCTGTTTACATATTCCTTTCTAACCATTTAAACTTAGAATTTCTGCTTCCTATTCAAGGCATGCATGATGTGTGTGTATGTGTACAAACTTTTATGTGTGGAATATAGACCCAATGTAGAAAATAGTTTTGTATTTAACAGGAGAATTACATATATATGTGTGATTAATTTAAGCTGAGTCCTTGTTCTTGGTTAGTCCTTCTGTTATGATAATGACAATATTTATGTTATATATTCATTTTTTAAATAACCTAAAGTGTTTTACTAAATAGGAGAATTGAACTGTGTTCCTTGAAAAAATATAGGAAATTAGGCATTTATACAAAGTATAAGCTATTTTTGTTAAATCTTATCAAATGCATAAATTTAAATTATTTCAATGTGTATGCCCTGTACATAAAGACTATTATGTTGCTGATTTGTTTAAATAAGAAAATAATCTTATATAATGGAAAGACTATGAAAAGTTGCCATGTGTATTTTATTTTAGCTGTCTAAATGCTTTAAGATACATCATGGGTGTGATAATCTCTAGTATGTTATTTATTGAAGTGAAGCTAATTTTAGTCAACAGCATAAAAAAGCAAAGACACTATTGAAAATATTTTCTTCATTTAGCAATTTGAGTTATGACAAGATGTTGCTAATCTGATTAAGAAGCTCTACTTGTAAATTTCTAAATTGAGATATCTATGAAATTAACTATACACTGAAAAAGGTGAACTATTTTGGAAATTTACACTGATCATAGTCATTTTTTTTTACCATATACATTCAAAATTGATATTGCTCTTCAAAAGATATTTCCTCCATGGGTAGAAAAAAACTGCTTCTACTTTTTAAAATTACAAAAATAAGCTCCTTTAACATTCTTAATTAAAAGTGAAAGAGAAAGACCATGAAGTGGTGTTTTCTGTTCCATACATCAATGTTTTTAAGGGTATCAAACCAATAATAACACCAAAAGGTGGGGAAAAAAATGAACAAAGAAAATGAACAAAGAATATGAATAGGAATAATAATGAATAATGAATTTTTAAATATTCAAACAAATAAGGTAAAATATATAATGTCTAGCATCCAATAAGAAATTACCTGTCATAAAAAGAAACAGGAAAATTTGACTTACAATGAGGGTAAGATTTAATCCATGGAAACAGACTGCAAAAATGACACACTAGATAGAATTAGTAGACAAGAACATTAAGGAGTAGTTATAACTCTATTGCATCTACATATGTTAAAAAAAATAGGGAAGGTTAAGTATGCTAAATATAGACATGGAAGACTTAAACCTCTAGAGATGAAACATACAATGTTTATATTGAAAAATTATTAAACTATTAGACATTTTGTAGAAGAAAAGATTAGTGAACTTGAAGATTCAGCGAAATAAACTATCCACAATGAAACACAAGGAAAAAAAGAAAGAAACTGAATTAAACAAAAGAAGTATTAGTGAGCTGTGGGAAAACTTCAAGAAGATTAATATATGTGCATTTGGAGTCCGTAAAGGAGAAGGAAGAAGTGGTGGACAAGGGGAGGGGCAAAGAATATATTGAAATAATAATTGAAAAATTTCTGGATTTGTCAATAACTATTAACTAGCAAACTCAAAAAAACTCAATAAACCCCAATACAATAAAGACAAAAGTATACCAAATTATTTCATAATTGCATTGCCAACATGAATGATTAAAAAGAAAAATCTTAAAATAAGCCCAGAAGCCAAAAGACACATTACATACTAGGAAAAGAAAAAGTGACAGCAGACTTCTCTTCAAAGACAATTCAAAGACTGACATGAGAAGTCTGTCAAACTGCAATAACCATTTAAAATATCTTTCAAATTCAGAATAAAGATTTACACAGATACAAAAACAAACAAAAATCATCAGCAATAAAACCATACTAGAAGAAATATTAAAGCAAGTTCTTCAGGCAAAAAGAAAATAATACTTGATGGAAGTCTGAATCTGTGCAAAGAAATCAAAAGCAGAGAAAGTAGTGACTATGTGGGTAACTATAGAGAAAAAAAATTTTCAAATGTCTACAAGGTAATTGTTCAAAGAAGAAAATAATAGAAATGTGTTAGGATTTGTATAACACATCTGAGTAAAATGTATGATAACTGCAGGACAAAGGGAAGGGGAAAATGGAAGCATACTTCATGAAGTAGTATACTCTCACTTGAAAATAGGTGACAATAAGTTACATAATTATACTGTAAACTCTAAAGCAATCACAAAAAGTATTATAGCTAAAAACTAACATAGAAATAAGATTTTAATCAAATGATTAATTAAAAGAATGAAAAATAGAGTATCAAATATTAAAAAAATAATTCGTTTTAACCCATCAATATCAATAATTATGTTAAATGTGAAAGGTCAAAATACCCCATATTAATGGTAGAAATTGTGAGACTTAAAAATTAGGTTAAAATAGTGAATGTAAAAAGATATACCATGCTAACAGTAATTAAAAATGGAGTGGCTATATTAATATCTGATGAAGTAGATTTCAGAACAAAGTACATTATTAGGGATAAGGAGAATCATTTAAAATTGTAAAGAGGACATAAAAATCTTACACATGTATGCGCTTATTCAATAAACTTGTTAAGTACATGAAGCAAAATCTGTTTGAACGTACTTAATCTTGAAAGACTGAAGGCAATTTCCCTAATAGGCTGTATAATGTAAGGATGTCTGCTCTCATCACTTCTATTCCACATTGTCCTGAAGGTTATATTGAGTGCTCTAAGGCAAGAGAAGAAAATAAATATTGTTCACATTATAAAGGAAGAAGTGAAACTGCCCATCTTCACAGACAGGTCTATGTAGAAAATTCTACTGAATCTAAAGAAATTCTACTAAAGACAATAAGCACATTTGAAGGATATAAGATCAATATAGAAATCTATATAGTTCTATATATGAAAAAAATTTTAAAACATGCAAGAAACACAGTTCATAAGAGAATAAAATACTTAAACTGGGTTTCATCTAAATTAAAAACTCTGCTTCTTGACGGTCACTGCAAAAGAATTTTAATATAAGCCACAGACTGAAAGAAAATATTTACAAACCACACATCTGGTTGTAAATTTGTATCCAGAATATATGAACAGCTCTCAAAACTCAATAGTAAGAAAACAAACAATCCAATTTTTTTAAGCAAGGAACTGCATATGTGTTATTTTGTGGGTGGAGGGGCTGGCATTCAAGCACTTGAGACCTCCGGAGCTCTGCTCGGCAGCTTGAAGGAGCTTCTCCTCCTGCTGCTTCTGTATCCTCTTAGTTTTCCTTTAGCTCTTTGAGCTGGCCTTCTGACTCAGGTGGCCATAGCTCCCTCTTGCACTGTGTAGTATAGTTCTCAAGTCATTCAGCCCAATCCAGGACATAGCCACAAGGAAGATGAGGAGTGTTATCTGAAATATCTTCAGCTTCACCCCAGCAAAGGGGATAAAAACATGTTTTACCTTTCAAAGTATCTCAAGGCAGCTTTACCTCTAGATCCTATGGAGCCAGAGTATCTTTTCTCTTTGCAACAAAGAAAAAAAAATTTATGAAAGATTAATTTGGGTATTTATTTTCTATTCTTTTGGGGAAATCAGAGGTTACAACTAAGACAGCTAAAGGAGAAGGAAACACATGCATCCACTGAAATGGGGAAAGTCGGCCCTGGGCCCCTTGTGCCTCTTCTCTTTGTGGTGACCTCTCTGAACAGGCAAGGGGACCTGATACAGTTGAGGATGAAGATGGCATCCACAGTACCATGATGTCATTAGCTTTCCTCAGAAGTGACTGAAGTTAGTAATGGGCCAGTGGTCAGGACCAAGTGGGCCTGCTGTGGCCATTCTCATACTTGCTGGTGGGGTTGCTTCCTTTCTTAGTGGCAGTAAATGCCTCATTGTTTCTCTTTACTTTTTCTCAACTATAATCTGGTATCACACAGGTTTTGTAGCTGCCAGTGCTTTGTACCTACCAGCTCAGGCTTTGTGTTTGGTTGAATACATCTCATTAGTTTTGCTTTAAAGCTTGTCCCTGTTTTCTCTTGGAGGGTGGTGATGCAGTAGTACCTTTTGCTCCATAATAAGCTAATAGTAAATAAGTCTTTGTTACTCAGATGTCACATCTGTAAAATGGAAGCATGATAAATGACCAAGTATCATGCAGATTAAATGAAAATATTGTATATAATTATTATGATGGGTGATACTTAGAAGTACTCTGCTTTTTTCAAATTCTTCTCTAAAAGGAAAGTTGACTTTTACCTATAGGTTAAAGTTGGTAGACTCATTCAGAAAATACTTTGGTTTGTTTTTTTTCCCCTAAAACAATACTTTAAAAGACCAACCACTACAAGAGGAGTGATTTATCAAATATATCCAGGAAACCTGCTTTTTGTATATGGTTCAGAGGACCGCAGTGCACATGAGCATTTCAGAAGACTTATGCTCTTCACTAAATAAATCCATTTGATTTTGTTAGAGACATCGCTTAACAAATTTATATGACCTTTGAACATAATGTTTCACATGACACCTTTGAACATCACTACAAGTAGGGAACATTTATTAAGAAATGCACCACTGGAAATTTCTTTTGATTCATGAGATATTACAAGAAAAAAATGAAGGAAAAGAAATAGAAATATGTAAGAAAGTTTTCTAAATAGTGTTGTATAGCTCTAACCTAAAATATTCTCTGTGCCTTTGGAAAAATAACTACACTTCTGGACCTAAGTGTTATTTCTGAATTAACACAGACTTGATCATCCAGAGCTAAATTTAAGTTTTCAACTATCTAATGTTATATGGTTCTGTGCCCTGTATGACTTTGAGCTTAGACAGTTTAAAAGTCATCATGGAGAAGATAAATACCAAAAAATTCAGTAAAGTGTTTATATTTATTCTAAAAATAGTTTGAGGAAAAAAAGATAAAGTCATACTAACCCCCAGGTAATGGCATAGACAAGAAGAACCCAATAAAGGGTTTTATTGCATGTAACAAAAATAGTATGATTTAGTAACTGAATTGTAAAACCTTGAGGCAAAGTCACCTATGGCTTTCCATTTCCCCACTGAAAAAGTATTCCAGAGGTAAGAGTATGATCCTTGGAGTTCATATTCTGATTTTGTCACTTATTGGATGCTTAACTCTGTTCAACCATTCCAGCCTGAAATTTCTCTTGTGCAAGATGGTAATAATAAAATGACTCTCTGGGGTCAGGTCAAGAGTCGAGTATAGTGTCCTAACACATTGTAGTCCTTGATAAGTGCTAATTGGCTTCCTTTCCTAAGGATGTTCAGAGTTGCAGCATTATTACCAATTGCAAACTTTCAATCTAGTCATTGATATCAAACAATAATAATATATTTTGAAAGACTGTGCATAAAACATAACATTTCTCTGATGGACTTTAGCTAAGAAAAACAAATCTGAAAGAAAAAAATTAAAGTTCATGGAATTTAAAACAGTAATATTTAGATGGTTGACAAAAATGATACATATTTCAAAATACAAATTTTGTTTAAGAATGTAAGAAAATAGAGGGCTTCCCTGGTGGCGCAGTGGTTGAGAGTCCGCCTGCCGATGTAGGGGACGCGGGTTCGTTCCCTGGTCCGGGAAGATCCCACATGCCGTGGAGCGGCTGGGCCCATGAACAATGGCCGCTGAGCCTGTGCGTCCGGAGCCTGTGCTCCGCAATGGGAGAGGCCACAACAGTGAGGCCTGCATACCGCAAAAACAAACAAACAAACAAAAAAGCGAATGTAAGAAAATAGAGATGATTCTAAAATGCAATGATATTACTAGAATTATCCATGTATTTGATGAGGTTTAAAAAGGCAATGGTAAATATTTCAATCTGGTTACCTTTGATTTTAAAAAAAAACCCCCACATATCTAGTAGATTACACTTAGATGCCGAATCTTTTCCTGTTGTAAAACAAAAGTAAGGATTTTATAGATTGAGATACATAAGAGATTAATTCTTATGAAATGACATATTCCAGTTTTGAAAACCTTAGCATTGTACAGTTCATCTTTCCAAGGAACTATTTAGCCAATGGCTGCAATGAATTCTTCTTCCTGTTATCTCCAAACCAGGCAGAACTCTATACACCACTTTCCAAATTACTTGAAATGTAGGCACATATTGTGTTAATTTTCATATTTATAACTGGGTATCCTATAGGAACCTACAGATAGTAGGTTAGTTAAGCATATTACTGCCATTAAGCTAATAATGACACAGTGGTTCAGAGATGAGCTCTTAAGTCAGACCTCCAGTATCATCCCACAGGTTACTGAATCACTGTTTATTATTTTCAGTTGTTCATATGCTTTCTTCAGTCTGGAATACTTTTATTGTCTTTTTCCCCCCAAATTCATAGATCCCTTCTCCTGTAGTAGTTAAATTATTGTTGTTCTATTATTATTAATCCCATCCCTACATTATCATTTCAGATTTTGTATTTTCCAGATCTTGAATTTCTGTTTGGGTTTGTTCTTATACTTCCCATGACTATATTCAATTTGTATTTGATTTCCATTTCTATTTTCTGATTGTTCACCCATTATGTTTTTTTTTTTAAATTTTCTTTTAGATGTTTAGGTGATTTCTGTTTTCATTGCTACTCTGAATTCCTTATCCTCAAATCTCAATGTCTCTGTCATCTCTGCTTCTGTTTCTGTATAATTGCTTATTTTGGTTATCAGTCACCTTTTCCAGCTTATTCCTGTGTTTGTAACTCTTTATTGTTTACTGGATCCTGTAAATGCTATTTATTTTAGTGTCTTGATTTTGTTTTCTTCTATTTAAGAGCATTAATTTATCTTCTTTTTTAAATTAATTAATTAATTTATTTTTGGCTGCATTGGGTCTTCGTTGCTGCATGCGGGCTTTCCTCTAGTTGCGTTGAGCGGGAGCTACTCTTCATTGCGGTGCGCAGGCTTCTCATTGTGGTGGCTTCTCTTGTTGTGGAGCACGGGCTCTAGGTGCACAGGCTTCAGTAGTTGTGGCTCGCGGGCTCTAGAGCACAGGCTCGGTAGTTGTGGCACATGGGCTTAGTTGCTCCACTGGCTATGGGATCTTCTCGGACCAGGGCTCGAACCCGTGACCCCTGCATTGGAAGGTGGATTCTTAACCACTGTGCCACCAGGGAAGCCCTAATTTATCTTTTCTTGCTGGCGTTTACTTTTCTGAAGGATCAGCTTATTCTATCAGAGCTTGATTTTAGGTTTGGTTATGGTAATCTAGAGTAGTCCTACTCCTAAAGTATAGTTTTAGGAGTTTGGGGAAGGAGGGGAGGTTTTGACTAAATGCCTGATATATTCACCAAGGTCTGTTAACTTTTGCTACTCTGGCTGTTCAGAACTTCCAGTTCTCCCAATAGTGTGTGACCTCAGAATCTACTGTCAGCTCCCAGTCCTCTCTCTGTTCAGGATCTGGTTTCTTCCAGGTCTCATGTCATCTGACTCTAAGCATGTGTACATCTGTGGTAAAAGACTCAAGGGGATCCTTTTGCAGATTTCTGTAGTGGCTTCTTTATTTAGTTTTCTCCTCTCTCTTACCTTACACCACAAATTACTGCCACTTCAGTAGACCCAAACTGTCATCTTAGTCTCCTCTGCCTTCTAGATCACAGCTATCTGTAAAGTGCTCCAGGTCAACTGACCCCCACAAAAAGAAACCAAAAACAGGAAAGCAAAGCCAATTTCGTCCTCTTCTTATATGTGTCCCATCTGTCCAGGATCACAGCCTTGGGCTAGCTGTTGTCTAATTTGTGAAAATAGGTGCTTCATATATTTTATACAATTTTATTATTGTTTATGATGAGCCAGTGTCATAGGTCCCTCAAACTCTTTTTTTTGTATAATTGACCTACAACACTGTTAGTTCCAGGTGCACAACGTAATGATTCCATATTTGTTTACTTTACAGAATTATCACCATAATAAATCTAGTTACCATCTGTCACCATACAAAGTAATTATGATATTATTGACTCTATTCCTTATGCTATACATTCATCCCTGTGACTCATTTATTTTCTAGGTGGAATATTTCACTCACCACCCCCATCCACCACCCCTCTGACAACACCTGTTTGTTCACTTTATGAGTCTGTTTCTGTATTGCTATTTGTTTTGTTATGTTTGTTCATTTTTTTAAGAATCCACATGTAAGTGAAATCATGTGGTATTTGTCTTTGTCTTATTTCACCTAACTTAATGCCCTCTAGATCCATCCGTGTTGTCACACATAGCAAGATTTCATTCTTTTTTATGTCTGAATAATATTTCACTATATCTATATCTATATCTATGTATATCCATCCCCCATCTTCTATCCATTCATGTATCACTGGGTACTTAGGTTGC
The DNA here is from genome assembly GCF_949774975.1 of Lagenorhynchus albirostris. NCBI lineage: Eukaryota > Metazoa > Chordata > Mammalia > Artiodactyla > Delphinidae > Lagenorhynchus > Lagenorhynchus albirostris. Next base: position 60,859,373 of record NC_083101.1, on the reverse strand, counting down.
TTCCATATGTTGGCTATTATTAATAATGCTTCAATGAACATAGGAGACCATATATCTTTTCAAATTAGTGTTTTTATTTTCTTCAGAAAGACACACAGAAGTGGAATTGCTGGATCATATAGTAGTTCTGTTTTTAATTTTCTGAGGAACCTCTGTACTATTACTCATTGTGGATGTACTAATTTACATTCCCACTAACAGTGCACAAGGGTTCCCTTTCCTCTACATCCTCACCAACACTTGTTATTTCTTGTCATTTTGATAATAGCTATCTGAGAGGTGTTAGGTGGTATGTCATTGTAGTTTTGATTTGCATTTCCCTGATTAGAGGGGTTGAACATCTTTTTATGTGTCTGTTGGCTGTCTGTATGTCTTCTTTGGGAAAATGTCTAGTCAGGTCCTCTACCCATTTTTTTTTTATCAGATTGTTTTTTTGATGTTGAGTTTTATGAATTCTATGTATATTTTGGATATTAACTCCTTATTGGATATATTGTTTGCAAATGTCTTCTCCTTTTCAAATATTAACCTCTTACCAGATAGATCACTTGCAGATATCTTCCGCCTTTTTATTTTGTTGATAGTTTCCCTCAGTACACAAAAGCTTTTTAGTTTGATGTAGTTCCATTTGGTTTTGTTTGTTTGTTGATTGTTTTCCTTTCCTGAGAAGACATACCTAAGAAAATATTGCTAAGACTGATGTCAAAGAGCATACTGCCTATGTTTTCTTCTGAGAATTTTATGGTTTCAGATTTTGTAATAAGATCTTTAATCCATTTTGAATGTATTTTTGCATATAGTGTGATAAAGTATTCCGATTTGATTCTTTGGGATATTGCTGTCCAGTTTTCCCAGCACTATTTATTGAAGAAGCTGTCTATTCTCCCCTTGCCTCCTTTGTCATAGACCATATATATTGACCTTATAAGCATAAGTTCATTTCTGTGCTCTCTATTCTGTTCCACTGATCCATGTGTCTGTTTTTGTGCCAGTGCCATACTGTTCAATTACTGTAGCTTTGTAGTATAGTTTGAAATCAGGAAGCATGATACGTCCAGCTTTGTTCGTCTTTCTCAAGATTGTTTTAGCTATTCAGGATCTTTTGTGTTACTATACAAATTTTAGAATTATTATAGTTCTGTGAGAAATGCCGTTGGTATTTTGATAAATATTGTATTGAATCTGTAAATTGTCTTGGGTAGTATGGTCATTTTAACAATATTAATTCTTCCAGTCCATGAGCACGGTATATCTTTGTTGGTGTCATCTTCAATTTCTTTAATCAATGTCTTAAAGTTTTCTGAGTACAGGTCTTTTACCTTCTTGGTTAGATTTATTTCTGGGTATTTTATTCTTTTTGATGCAATTGTAAATAGAATTATTTTCTTAATTTCTTTTTATGGTAGTTCATTCTTAGTGTATAGAAATGTAACAGATTTCTGTATATTAATTTTGTATCCTACAAATTTACTGCATTCATTTATCAGTTCTAATAGTTTTTTGGTGGTGTCTTTAGTATTTTCTATAAAATGTCATGTCATCTGCAAACAGTGAGTGTTTTACTTTTTCCTTTCTAATTTGAATTCCTTTTATTTCTTTTGTTTTCTGATTGCTGTGGCTAGGAATTCCAATACTATATTGAATAAAAGTTGCATCCTCATCCTAAAACTCTTGAAATACTGCAAATGTGATATTTTTATAGGAGAGAAAAATGGAACATGAAAAACAATAAAACAATATGAAGTTTCCTCAATGCCAAAGTGAAACCAGTTGTCCCAAACAAGGTTTGAAATGTGGTTCCGTCATTAAATAACTAAAGAAGAAAGCTTAGTGCTCTCTACTGAACCTTGTCCTTTGGGCAAAATTAAAGAATGATTCCTCCAGTGTTTCCTTTAATTATATTAACTTGGACAAATGTACCACTGACCTCCATAGTAGCAGCAATAGATAGAGATAACTGACAGAGACCTCTATTTTTATCTAAAATTTTGGAGAGAGAGAGTGAATGTTAAAGGAGCAAATAATACAGTTATGGTATGTTCACCCTAAAACATTAGCACCTATTTATATTTTTGTGATTCACCTACTTTGTTACCTGTATGATCTATCTCTATAGCTCTTCATAATTCATGGAAAGCATCTGCACTTTTTTTAGTCTTCTAATATCCCTAATACCTAGTCCATGACCTGGTATAAACCAAATGCTTTTTTTTTTTTAACATCTTTATTGGAGTATAATTGCTTTACAATGGTGTGTTAGTTTCTGCTTTATAACAAAGTGAATCAGCTGTATGTATACATATATCCCCATATCTCTTCCTTCTTGCATCTCCCTCCCTCCCACCCTCCCTATCCCACCCCTCCAGGTGGTCACCAAGCCCTGAGCTGATCTCCCTGCATATATACACTACCAAATGTAAAATAGATAGCTAGTGGGAAGCAGCAAAATGCTTTTTAAATGAAAGAATGATTGCATTTTATTTAACTTTGTTTCAAGAGAAATTTTAATTTTGTATTTGATGTGAATATATAATAATGGCTAGTAGAGAGTGAATGCTAATACTGTACTTATCACTTTTCTAAATACTTATATTTAATTTATATTTAAACCTTATAATAATCTTATTAGAAGGGCACATAAGCATAAAGCAGTTAAGTGACTTGCCCAATGTCATTCAGCTAGTGAATAATGAGATTCGAACCTTAATGGTCTGACACAAAACTCTTAAATAGTATGATATGCTATTTCTCATGCAAGAGAACAGGATATATTCATTAAAGAATTCCCATGATAAAAGTTCACTAAAATACTTCTTCTACTGTGTTGAATGCTAAACGATCCTAAAGGAAATTTTAATGGAGGTAATACAGAATATTAAAATCTGTTATTTGGTAGCTTGACAGCAAACCTATCAAAAAGCAGAGGCTGATATATGTTCAGAGATCTTGCATGATGAATGAAATATGCTTACTAAAAAAGAAAATGTGTCTGTAGGCAAGATAATAGTTTTGTAAAACCCAACAATTTGAGATGAGTTGGGAGAGGTGGGGAAGTATGGGACACAGGGAAATTGGAGAATTTAAGCTGCCTACTAATCTGTCAAGAAAGCAGGCCTGCATGGTGTTCGGAAGTTATCAACACATATTTGAAAAATGAATGGGTGTATTATTCTTCACAATTTTTTCATCTTTACTCTAAAAGTATGAGTACTTCAGTATATCTGTTACAATAATATCTACTTGGAACAGTTTTCTAATGATATCAATAAGTGCCCTTCCTGACTCTGGACACAGTGCAGAAACCCGGAAGCCTACATAGCTTCACAAATTAAACTGAAGAATTTTACAAATAAACTTTCATCATTCCTGTCATTTTTATGGAACCTAATCTAGTAAAGGAGAATATTGCAGCTAAATGACAGGGAAAGTGTCTTTTCTAATTGGCACTGGGCAATTTATCAGACTCTGATGTCAGGGACACTCCATTAGGCTGTGAGACAGTGAATGGTGGGATAACTTTCAATTGAAAATCTCTGTGGGTGATAGTTCATGCCACCATTACATCAACTTAATGAATGAGGCCCAATAGCAACCTCCTCTTCCTAGAAGGAAGATATCCATCATGGAACAGAAGATTCCCCAGTGCCAATACAATGTCATGATTTTTGCTTCTTACTCTGCGTGAGGACAAAAAGATTTTAGAATTTAAACTGAGAAAAGTACAGACATCCTCATCCCATGGAAGTTGCCTGGACCATATTAGGTCATTACTTGTATTATATATAGAGAATATTATCTATATGGTTTTAATCATACCTAAGGCAAACATAAGACTATTTCATGTCTTGCTCTTGGAACAGATGAACAATCTCCTGATAGTGAGGTTTGAAAAACTATATAAACTTAATTGGTGTCATTACTATGCCTCTTGGCATAGCATCTGAATGTAGCTAATAAATTTTGAAGATGTAATAACCAACCCAAATCAGCAAAGATAATCCCTACTATTTTTCACAAACTTCTGTATCTAGTTCTCTTGCTTCTAAGGAAAAAAAAAAGGGAGGGAAACAGGGTGGAATTTCCTTTCCATCTGTGTTTTTATCCTATTTTTCTTTTACTTTCTTATTCCTCCTTTCCCTCCTTGATTTATTTTCTTTCATATCCTTCACAGTATAGGAGAAAACCTCCCAGAGATTTTAGGCTTTGAGAACAATGTGAATGGTCTGAATTGAAGCTGACGTATCAAAAATTTGTTGAGGGAGACTGTTCACCATAAAAAGGGTATATGTAAATATGCTTTATTTTGGAAAAGAAAAAATGGCACTTATTTCTGACATAGTGGATTTCATGCATTGTTACCTTGGCATCTTGATCTGGCCCAGGTGAAATATTTCAACTCCTGTACTCCATATCACATATTTTACACTAAGTTTTAACTCACCATACCATCTGTTTTTTATTAACATCTCACTACACAAATGTGTAGTTGATATGAAAATGTTCACAATCAGCTTACTCTGTATCATATTCACCAATTAATACCAATGAATATTATATTGTTTACTTTTCCTTTTTTATTTATTTTATAAATTTATTTATTATTTATTTATTTTTTTTTATTTATGGCCACGTTGGGTCTTCCTTGCTGCACGCGGACTTCAGTAGTTGTGGCTCGCGGGCTCTAGAGTGCAGGCTCAGTAGTTGTGGTGCACAAGCTTAGTTGCTCCTCGGCATGTGGTATCTTACTGGACCAGGACTCGAACCCATGTGCCCTGCATTGGCAGGCGGATTCTTAACCACTGCACCACCAGGGAAGCCCAACTTTTCCTTTTCCTTCAATCTTTAAATGTTTTATCATTATTACTGTCATCTTGGTGCCAATTTCATTAAATTCAAATTAATCTGAGAGTGATCTCAGTATTAAAAAGGCTCACTCCAAATCCAAAATTCATTCATTCTATTTGGTATTCAAAATTATTTTTAGATAGCAACTTCAGTACTAGAAAAAAAATTTTGAAAGTATGTTTTTTTTTGTTTTTAATTGATTTATTTTTGCTGTGTTGCGTCTTCGTTTCTGTGCGAGGGCTTTCTCTAGTTGTGGCAAGCGGGGACCACTCTTCATCGCGGCGCGCGGGCCTCTCACTATGGCGGCCTGTCTTGTTACGGAGCACAGGCTCCAGACGCGCAGGCTTAGTAGTTGTGGCTCACGGGCCTAGTTGCTCCGCGGCATGTGGGATCCTCCCAGACCAGTGCTCGAACCCATGTCCCCTGCATTAGCAGGCAGATTCTCAACCACTGTGCCACCAGGGAAGCCCTGAAAGTATGTTTTTAATCTTTCTGGCTTGATTAAAGGAGTGATTCTACCTAGGATGGCTCAAGGTTATTTTTTTCTGTATTTCATTTTATTATTTTTTTATTTTTACTGCTGGTAAGCTATTCTGTCAAGAATCAGAGTTTAATGAAAAATAAACACCACCAGTGGAGTCTTGACAGAAAAGTTGATGTTACAATTTCTTAGAATTGATGTGAGCTACTGTTATTCAAGCCAAGGTGATTTCTTTCTCTTTTTATCTTTTTTTTTCTTTCACTATTTACACAATACATATATAGTCATATATTCACAGTAGAAATTTCAGGTTCAGATGAAATAAGTTAAAAGGGAAATTCACAAATTTTTGTTGGACTTATTTAGTTATAATTAACAGCATTCATTGAAAATTGATTTTTATACCTAACTTTGTATTCTCTCAATGACATCATGTAAAACCTTTATTTCTGTATAATAACTTTAGCCACTTAGAATTACAAAATATACAGTTCCAGCCTTTGCAATGCTTGGAGGCTAAAATACATCATACTGAGTGCACATTTTAAGCGTATTAGGATCTTTCTCAATTTCAGTCATTTTTGTAATAAATTCCTTTGCTTGAAGGACTGGCTGGGTCTGATAAATTTTCTACTTTGGCCATTACATTTGTTACATTAGAGGAACAAAATAGATTAAAGCAGGGGTTGTCAAACTACAGCCCAGTGGTCAAGTTCTGGCAGTCACCTATTTTAGTTTAGTTTTCCAGCATGATTGAAATATAATTGACCTATAATATTGTGTAAGTTTAAGGTATACAGTGTGATGATTTGATATATGTATATATTGCAAACTGATTACCATGGTAAGGTTAGTTAATACTTCTGTCACCTCATGTAATTCCCTCTGTTTTTTTAATTTGTGGTGAGAACATTTAAGATCTACACTCTTAGCAACTTTCAAGTATGTAAAAAGGATTGTTAACTATGGTCACCATGCTGTATGTTAGATCTCCAGAACTTATTCATTTTATAACTGGAAGTTTGTATCATTTGACCAGCATCTCATCCCCCATTCCCCTCCACCGCAACCCTGGCAACCACCTTTTTACTCTCCATGTCTATGCATTTGGCTTTTTTAGATTTTATATATCATTGAGGTCATACAGTATTTATCTTTCTTTGTCTGATTTATTTCACTTCACACAACACCATTATTACCTACCCATGTTGTCACATATGGCAAGATTTCCATTAGTTTTGTGGCTGAATAATATTCCGTTTTGTCTACGTGTGTTTATATGTGCGTGTGTGTGTATCATTTTTTTTATCCAAGGGACACTTAAGTTGTTTCTGTTGTGACTAAAGCTTCGATGAATATGGGAGTACAGATATATCATTGAGATAGTGATCTTATTGCTGATCTTAGAGAAAAGATTTAAAGCTTTTACTATTGAGCATGTGACTTGACACATATGGCCTTTATTATGTTGAGGTACACTCCTGTAAGCAATTTGTTGAAAGTATTTGTCATGAAAGGATGTTGAATATTGTCAGTGCTTTTTCTGCATCTATTGAGATGATCATATGACTTTTTCCTTCATTCTATTAATGTGGTATTGACATGAGTATTTTGAAACATCCTTGCATCAGAGGGATAAATCCTACTTGATCATGGTGCATGATCTTTTTAATATGCTGTTGAATTTGGTTTGATAGTATTTTGTTGAGGATACTTGTGTATATATTCACCAGGGATAGTGTTCTGTGATTTTCTTTCAGTGACCTTATCTGGCTTTTTTGTCAGGGTATGCTGGCCTTGTAAAATGAGTTTGGAAGTATTTACTCCTCTTCATTTGTTCAGAAGAGTTTGAGAAGTATTGGTATTATTTCTTTAAATGTTTGTAGAATTCACCGGTGAAACCATCTGATCCTGGGCTTTTCTTTCTTGGGAGTTTCTTGATTTATGATTCAATTCCATTAACTTGAAATTGCTTTGTTCAGATTTTCTGTTTCTGTCTGATTCAGTCCTGGTAGGCTGTATGTTTCTAGGATTTTTTTTTCCCCTTTTCTTCAAGGTAATCCAATTTTTGGCATATAGTTATTCATAATAAACTCTCTTAATCCTTTGTAGTTTTATTGTAAAATCTCCTCTTATTTCTGATTTTACTTATTTGAGTTTTCTGTCCTTTTTCTTTGTCTGGCTAAAGGTTTGTCAATTTTGTTTATCTTTCAAAAAAAAACACACACCCAGATCTTTAGCTTCATTGATCTTTTCTATTGTTTTTTTTTTCTTAGTCTCTATTTTATTTATTTCTGTTCTGATCTTTGTTATTTACTTCTTTCTGCTAACTTCAGGCTTAGCTTGTTTTCTCCTAGTTGAAAATTTAGGTTTTTTGTTTGGAATCTTTTTTCTTATGTAGGCATTAGTGCTATAAACTTCTTCTTAGAACTGCAATTGCTGCATCCCATAAGTTTTTATGTTTGTTTCCATTTTTAAAAAGATTTTTTTAATTCTCTTTTTCTTTCATCTTTGACCCATTGATTATTCAGGACTGTTTTATTTAATTTTAACTGTGAATTTTCCAGTTTTCCTCCTGTCACTGAGCTCTAATTTCATACCTATGAGGTGGAAAAGATACTTGGTATGATTTCAGTCTTCTTACACATGCTAAAACTATTTTTGTGACCTAACATGATTTATCTTGGAGAATGTTCCACATATGCTTGCTGTTATTGGATGGAATGTTTGGTATATGTCTGTTGGTACTGTTTGGTCTAAAGAATAGTTCAAGTTCAGTGTTTCTTTGTTGATCTTCTGTCTGGATAATCTATTCACTGCTCAAAGTGAGGTATTGAAGTCCCCTACCATTATTCTATTTTTTTCTAGTACTCCCTTCAAATCTGTTAGTGTTTGCTTAATGTATTTCAGTGTTCCAACATTGGTTGCGTATATTTACAGTTGTTATATCCTCTTGATAAGTTCATACCTTTATCATTATGACCTTCTTTGTCTCTTGTTACAGTGTTTGACTTAAAGTCTTAGCTGATATAAGTAAACCTATTCCAGCTCTCTTTTTGTTTCCATTTGCCTGGAATATCTTTTACCATATCTTTACTTTGTCCTATGTGTGTCCTTGAAGCTGAAATAAGTCTGGTAGGTAGCATATAGTTGAGGTTGTTTTTGAGTCAGTCACTCTGTGCCTTTTGATTAGATGATTTGATCCATTTATAATATAAAGAGCAAGTAGTGGTTGGTAAGGGCTTACTAATACCATCTTATTAATTATTTTCTGGCTGTTTTGCAGTATCCTCTGTTTTTTATTCCTTGCTTGACGTCTTCCTTTGTGAATTGATGATTTCCTGTAGAGGCATGTCTTAATTCCCTTATTTTTATCTTTTGTTTATCAGCTGTAGGTTTTTGCTTTGAGGTTACCATTAGGCTTATATAAAACATCTTATTGATGTAATAGTCTATTTTAAGCTGATAACAACTAAAGTTTGATTGCATACCTATACTACCATTTTGCTCTCACCCCCATTTTATATTTTGATGTATAATTTGCCTATTTTTATATTGTATATCCATTTACAAATTATTGTGCATATGCTTATTTTATTACGTTTGTCATTTAACCCTCATACCAGAGTTAAGTGGTTAACACACCACTATATTCCAGTACTAGAGCATTCTTTATTGACTATATGCTTACCATTACTGATGTATTTTTTTATGTTTTCATGTTACTATTTAGCTTCACTTCATTTCAGCTGAAGAACTCCTTTCAGCATTTCTTGTAAGACAGGTCTTGTGGTATTGAACTCCTTCTTTTGTTTGTTTGGGAGAGTCTTTATCTCTTCTCCATTTCTGAGGAATAACTTTGCTGTGTAAAGTGTCTTGGTTGAATATATCACTCTACCTTCTCCTGGCCTGCAAGGTGTCTGCTGAGAAATCCACTGAAGGCTTAAATGGGGGTTCTCTTTTTTGGGTGGAATTTTTTTTTCTTGCTGCCATTAAAATTCTATGTAACTTTATTTTAAATAGTTGTATTATGTATCTTGGAGAATATCTTTTTGGGTTGAAATTTTGGTGGATACTTATGTGATTCATGCACTTACGTCAACTCTTTCCCCAGGTTTGAGAAGTTCTCAGCCATTATTTCTTTAAATAAACTGTCTGCCTGCCTTTCTTCTTCTTCTGGGACTCCAATAGTGCTTATGTTGTTTCTTTTATTGATATGCCATAATTCATGCAGGCTTTCTTCACTGTTTTTATTCTAACATTGAAAGGATAATTTTATTCTCCTCTGACTGGACAATTTCAAAAGATCTGACATCTGCTTCATATATTCTCTCTTCTGCTTGATACACTCTGCTGTTAAAGTTTTCATTTATGTATGCATTGTTTTGTACTTTTGTTGAATTGTTTTTGTGTTTTCTTGTAGCTCACTAAGCTTCCTTAAAACTACTATTTTGAATTTTTTATTGGTCAAATTGCAAATCTCCATTTCCTTGGGATTAGTTCTTACAAAATTATTGTATGAAATTAATAATATTAAGTATTAATATTAAATATATTATACATGTTAAAGGGGCAAGATTCTTTTTCTTGAAGCATTGCATTCTAAAACAAAACAGTAATAGAAGCAAACTATGAACAACATTGAAAAATAACAAAATATCAATACTACTAAGAGTTAACATTTATATTGTGCTTACTATATCTCATATGTAAGTCAAAATTTTTTACTTTCTCAGGTAATCTTCAAAACAGGACTTTGGAGTTATACTCTCATCCACATAAATGATACTCATGTAACTAATTATCTACAGAAGATGTAACTGAATTAAAGACATTAAATAATCTGGCTAAGATCCATTCACTGGTGCAGCAGAACAAACTTAATAGGATGAACCCACAATATAAGATGTGAGGTAAGACCAGGAGGTGGAAAGTTGGCTAATTTAGAAAGCCTAAGTTTAAATTTCAATCTGCTGCTTAATCTTGGCCTTGAACAGGTAATTAGCCCTCTCTGAGAATCAGACATCAGCTGTAAAGTGAGCCTCTGTTTGCCTCTCAGTATTATTAAGAAGCATATATCAAATCATATGTATAACTCTTCATACATAAAAATAACTATATAAAACCCTTTCAAAATACACAGAAATGCTGTGATGCACTTGATTTAGGGAGTTAATTGAGGAAGCCCCCTTAATGGGAAAAACAAAAATAGAAACAAACCTTTCCAAATGCTTACTAGATTCTGAGACCTCATTAAAAGGCAAGACTCCATATTTCATTCTTTAAAGTAAAATCACTGCAATTTCAAGGAAGGGAAGTGTCAGATTAGGCCGTTATAGAGTATTCCTATATTACTCAAACCTGCAGTCATTTGTATGCCAACTTTATAATTTTTGCCTGAGAAGTAATATTGTAAAATCATTTATTTAATATAATGTTTATATTTTCAACTACGTAATAACATAAAATAGAGGAATATACACATTTATTTCTTTCATTTTAATATTTTCCTCTTTGAAAGTAGACTATATGTATAATTAGTATACATTTTAAAAGGTGCACTGCTATGTATAAAATAGATAACTAATGAGAACCTACTGTATAGCACAGGGAACTCTACTCAGAGCTCTGTGGTGACCTAAATGGGAAGGCAATCTAAAAAAAGGGGGGGGGGCTTCCCTGGTGACGCAGTGGTTGAGAGTCCGCCTGCTGATGCAGGGGACACGGGTTCTTGCCCCGGTCTGGGAAGATCCCACATGCCGCAGAGCGGCTAGGCCCGTGAGCCATGGCCACTGAGCCTGCGCATCCAGAGCCTATGCTCCGCAACGGGAGAGGCCACAGCAGTGAGAGGCCCTAGTACCGCAAAAATAAATAATAAAAATAAAAAAGAGGGGGTATATGTATATGTATAACTGGTTCACTTTGCTGTAGAGCAGAAACTAACAGAACATTGTAAAGCAACTATACTCCAATAAAATTTTATTAAAAAAATAAAAGGTACAAAAGGGTATATAATAAAAGCAAATTCTTCTTCCTCTACCATCCTTCAGCCACCTATATTCTCTTCCCAGAGGCAAAACTGTCAAAGTTTCTGTTTATCCTTGCAGGTATGCCTTAGGTATGGAACCTAAAATTCTAAATCAAATAATCTTTCTAAAATAGAACTTATATTCCTGCCATCAGGAATTCCTGATGGAACTTATATTCCTGCCATCAGTCAGTATAATACCTGTTTTGGCACTTCCTCATCCAACTCTGATATTAGCAATCTTTTTAAAATTATTCTCTGTCCTGTGGGTAAATATTGGTGTCAAACCTTTGGATGTGATACTGGTTGCAAATATTTTGATGTTGTCTTTTAACTTTTTACTAGCATATTTCTTACTACCAATTTCTGAAAATTTTTCTGATTTAAACCAAATGTTGTATCCTGATGGCTTTTGAATTTTATATTTATTACAATTTATAATTGTATTTCCTGAATTTCTTAAATATCACTTTTAAAAACAATTATTAAACTTGCTTTATTTGCTTAATAGTATGTTTTTCAGATTTATGCTTCTTGATGAAAAATATGTTAGTCATTCATTTTAAACCCTGCATAATATTCCTTTGTATGAATAGAGCATAACTTACCAGTTTTCCTGTTGACAAACATCTTTATCATAGCTTGGATGCATTGTGCATATACCAAATAATGTTTACAACATACATAAATTACATACTAACTAAATTGATAATATTAATTTAATTTCTTTAATTAATATATTAAAGATCCATTTGAACCTCTATGACAGTATAATAGATAGGACATTACATGTAACTTTTTTTTATTTCATTTTTTTTGTTTTTGTTTTTTTATGCTGCAGGTTCTTATTATTAATCAATTTTATACACATCAGTGTATACATGTCAGTCCCAATCACCCAATTCAGCACACCACCATCCCCACCCCACTGTGGTTACCCACCCTTGGTGTTCATATGTTTGTTCTCTACATCTGTGTCTTACCTTCTGCCGTGCAAACTGGTTCATCTGTACCATTTCTCTAGGTTCCACGTACATGCGTTAATATACGATATTTGTTCTTCTCTTTCGGACTCACTTCACTCTGTATGACAGTCTCTAGATCCATCCACGTCTCAACAAAGGACTCAATTTCGTTCCTTTTTATGGCTGAGTAATATTCCATTGTATACATGTACCACATCTTCTTTATCCATTCATCTGTCTATGGGCATTTAGGTTGCTTCCATGACCTGGCTGTTGTAAGTAGTGCTGCAGTGAACATTGGGGTGCATGTGTCTTTTTGAATTATGATTTTCTCTGGGTATATGCCCAGTAGTGGGATTGCTAGATCATATGGTAATTCTATTTTACATTCCAACCAACAGTGCAAGAGGGTTCCCTTTGCACACTCTCCAGCATTTGTTGTTTGTTGATGATGCCCATTCTAACTGGTGTGGCAAAAGAGGTTCTGGGAAGTGCTCACTGGCATGAGACCTCCCAGAGTCAGTCACCATCAGCCCCACCATAGAGGCTGTAGGCTCCAGTGCTGGGTTGCCTCAGGCCAAACAACCAACTGGGGGGGACACAGCCCCACCCGTCAGCAGACAAGCAGATTAAAGTTTTACTGAGCTCTGCCCACCAGAGCAACACCCATGTATACCCACCACCAGTCCCTCCTAACAGGAAGCTTGCACAAGCCTCTTAGATAGCCTCATCCACCAGAAGGCAGATAGCAGAAAAAATAAGAACTACAGTTCTCCAGCCCATGGAATGAAAACCACAATACAGAAAGATAGACAAAATGAAAAGGCAGAGGACTATGTCCCAGATGAAGGAACAAGGTAAAACACCAGAAAAACAACTAAATGAAGTGGAGATAAGCAACATTTCTAGAAAAAGAATTCAGAATAATGATAGTGAAGATGATCCAGGACCTCGGAAAAAGAATGGAGGCAAAGATCGAGAAGATGCAAGAAATGTTTAATGAAGACCGAGAAGAATTAAAAACAAAAAAACAGAAGTGAACAATAAAATTACTGAAATGAAAAATACACTAGAAGGTATCAATAGCAGAATAATTGAGGCAGAAGAATGGATAAGTGACCTGGAAGACAGAATGGTGGCATTCACTGCTGCGGAACAGAATAAAGAAAAAAGAAGGAAGAGAAATGAAGACAGCCTAAGAGACCTCTGAGACAACATAAAATGCACCAATGTTCGCATTATAGGGGTCCCAGAAGGAGAAGAGTCAAAGGACCCAAAAAATTGTATGAAGAGATTATTCACGAAAACTTCCCTAACATGGGAAAGTAAATAGCCACCCAAGTCCAGGAAGCACAGAGAGTCCCAGGCAGGATAAACCCAAGAAGAAACACACCAAGACACACAGTAATCAAATTGACAAAAATCAAAGACAAAGAAAAATTGTTAAAAGCAACAAGGAGAAAAGAAAATAACATACAAGGGAACTCCCATAAGATTAACAGCTGATTTCTCAGCAGAAACTCTGCAAGCCAGAAGGGAGTGGTACAATATATTTAAAGTGATAAAAGGGAAGAACCTACAACCAAGATTACTCTAAAAAGCAAATATCTCATTCAGACTTGACAGAGAAATTGAAAGCTTGACAGACAAGCAAAAGCTAAGAGGATTCAGCACCACCAAACCAGCTCTACAACAAATGCTAAAGGAACTTCTCTAAGCAGGAAACACAAGAGAAGAAGAGGACCTAGAAAAACAAACCCAAAACAATTGAGAAAATGGTAATAGGAACATACATATCAATAAGTACCTTAAATGTGAATGGATTAAATGCTCCAATCAAAAGGCATAGACTGGCTCAGTGGATACAAAAACAAGACCTATATATATGTTGTCTCTAAGAGACCCACATCAGACCTAGGGAGACATACAGACTGAAAATGAAGGGATGGAAAAAGATATTCCACGCAAATGGAAATCAAAAGAAAGTTGGAGTAGCAATACTCATGTCAGATAAAATAGACTTTAAAATAAAGAATGTTACAAGAGACAAGGAAGGACACTACCTAATGATCAAGTGATCAATCCAAGAAGAAGTTATAACAATTATAAATATCTATACACCCAACAAAGGAACACCTCAATACATAAGGCAAACACTAACAGATATAAAAGGGGAAATTGACAGTAACACAATAATAGTGGGACACTTTAACACCTCATTTACACCAATGAAAATGTCATCCAGACAGTAAATTAATAGGGAAACACAAGGTTTAAATGACACAATAGACCAGATAGATTTAACTGACATTTATAGGACATTCCATCCGAAAACAGGGGATTGTGCTTTTTTCTCAAGTGCACATGGAACATTCTCCAGGATAGAGCATATCTTGAGTCACAAATCAAGCCGCAGTAAATTTAAGAAAATTGAAATCATATCAAGTATCTTTTCCGACCACAATGCCAAGACTAGAAATAAATTACAGGAAAAAATGCTGTAAAAAACACAAACACATGGAGGCTAAACAATATGCTACTAAATAACCAAGAGATCACTGAGGAAATCAAAAAATACCTAGAAACAAATGACAATGAAAACACAATGACCCAAAACCTATGGGATGCAGCCAAAGCAGTTCTTAGAGGGAAGTTTATAGCAATACAATCCTACCTCAAGAAACACAAAAAATCTCAAATAAACAATCTAACCTTACACCTAAAGGAACTAGAGACCGAAGAACAAAAATAACCCAAAGTTAGTAGAAGGAAAGAAATCCTAAAGATCAGATCAGAAATAAATGAAAAAGAAATTAAGGAAATGATAGCAAAAATCAATAAAACTATCTTCTTTGAAAAGATAAAATTAATAAACCATTAGCCAGACTCATCAAGAAAATGATGGAGAGGAATCAAACCAATAAAAATAGAAATGAAAAAGAAGAAGTTACAAAGGACACCACAGAAATACAGAGCATCATAAGAGACTACTACAAGCAAGTATATGCCAATAAAATGGACGACTTGGAAGAAATGGACAAATTCTTAGAAAGGTATAACCTTCCAAGACTGAACCAGGAAGAATTAGAAAATATGAACAAACAAATCACAAGTAATGAAATTGAAACTGTCATTAAAAATCTTCCAATAAACAAAAGTCCAGGACCAGATGGCTTCACAGGCTAATTCTGTCAAACATTTAGAGAAGAGTTAACACCTATCCTTCTCAAACTCCTCCAGAAAATGGCAGAGGGAGGAACACTCCCAAACTCATTCTTTGAGGGCTCCATCACCCTGATACCAAAACCAGACAAAGATATCACAAGAAAAGAAAATTACAGACCAATATCACTGATAAATATAGATGCAAAAATCCTCAACAAAACACTAGCAAACAGAATCCAACAACACATGAAAAGGATCATACCATGATCAAGTGGGATGTCTCCCAGGGATGCAAGGATTCTTCAGTATATGCAAATCAGTCAATGTGATAAACCATATTAACAAATTGAAGAACAAAACCCATATGATCATGTCAATAGATGCAGAAAAGGCTTCTGACAAAATTCAACACCAATTTATGATAAAAACTCTCCAGAAAGTGGGCATTGAGGGAAACTACCTCAATGTAATAAAGGGCATATTCGACAAACCCACAGCAAACATCATTCTCAATGGTGAAAAACTGAAAGCATTTCCTCTAAGATCAGGAATAAGACAAGGATGTCCACTCTCGCCACCCTTATTCAACATACTTTTGGAAGTCCTAGCCATAGCAATCAGAGAAGAAAAAGAAATAAAAGGAATACAAATTGGAAAAGAAGTAAAACTGTCCTTGTTTGCTGATGACATGATACAATACATAGAAAATCCTAAAGATGTCACCAGAAAACTACTAGATCTAATCAATGAATTTGGTAAAGTTGCAGGATACAAAATTAATGCACAGAAATCTCTTGCATTCCTATACACTAACAATGAAAGATCAGAAAGACAAATTAAGGAAACAATCCCATTCACCACTGCAACAAAAAGAATAAAATACCTAGGAGTAAACCTACCTAAGGAGGTAAAAGACCTGTACTCAGAAAACTATAAGACACTGATGAAGGAAATCAAAGATTACACAAACAGATGGAGAGATATACCATGTTCTTGGATTGGAAGAATCAATATTGTGAAAATGACTATACTACCCAAAGCAATCTACAGATTCAATGAAATCCCTAACAAATTACCAGTGGCATTTTTTACAGAACTAGAACAAAATATCTTAAAATTTCTATGGAGACAGAAAGGACCCCGAATTCCAAAGCAATCTTGAGGGAAAAAAATGGAGCTGGAGGAATCAGACTCCTTGACTTCAGACTATACTACAAAGTTGCAGTAATCAGGACAATAAGGTACTGGCACAAAAATAGAAATATAGATCAATGGAACAGGGTAAAAATCCCAGAGATAAACCCACACACCTATGGTCACCTGACCTATGGCAAAGGAGATAAGGATGTACAATGGAGAAAAGACAGTCGTCAATAAGTGTGCTGGGGAAACTGGACAGCTACATGTAAAAGAATGAAATTAGAACACTCCCTAACACCATACACAAAAATAAACTCAAAATGGATTAAAGACTTAAATGTAAGATGAGACAGTATAAAACTCTTAGAGGAAAACATAGGAGAACACTTTTTGACATAAATCACAGCAAGGTAATTTTTGACCCACCTCCTAGAGTAATGGAAATAAAAACAAAAATAAACAAATGGGACCTAATGAAACTTCAAAGCTTTTGCACAGCAAAGGAAACTATAAACAAGATGAAAAGACAACCCTCTTCATGGGAGAAGATATTTGCAAACGCATCAATGGACAAAGGATTAATCTACAAAATATATAAACAGCTCATGCAGCTCAGTATCAAGAAAACAAACAGTCCTATCCAAAAATGGGCAGAAGACCTAAATAAACATTTCTCTGAAAAAGACATGCAAATGGCCAAGAGGCACATGAAAAGCTGCTCAATATCACTAATTGTTAGAGAAATGCAAATCAAAACTTCAGTGAGGTATCACCTCACACCAGTTAGAATGGGCATCATCAGAAAATCTACAAACAGCAAATGCTGCAGATGGTGTGGAGAAAAGGGAACCCTCTTGCACTGTTGGTGGGAATGTAAATTGATACAGCCACTATGGAGAACAGTATGGAGGTTATCCAGAGATAACCATAATTCAAAAAGACACATGCACCCCAATGTTCATTGCAGCACTATGTACAATAGCCAGGTCATGTAAGCAACCTAAATACCCATTGACAGATGAATGGATAAAGGAGATGTGGTACATATATACAATGGAATATTACTCTGCCATAAAAAGGAACGAAATTGGGTCATTTGTATAGACGTGGATGGACCTAGAGACGGTCGTGCAGAGTGAAGTAAATCAGAAAGAGAAAAACAAATATCATATATTAACGCATATATGTGGAATCTAGAAAAATGGTACAGATGAGCCGGTTTGCAAGGCAGAAATAGACATATGTACAGAACACATGTATGGACATCAAGGGGGGAAAGCAGGGGGTGGGGGGGGGATGAATTGGGAGATTGGGATTGACATGTATACACTAATACGTATAAAATAGATAACTAATGAGAACCTTCTGTATAGCATAGGGAACTCCACTTTGCTGTACAGTAGAAACTTACACAACATTGTAAACCAACTATACCCCAATTAAAAAAAGCAAAAAGGCTTTAACAAGAGCTTAGCCAAAAAAAATTTTAAATTAAAAAAAATAAAAGAGACCCCAGAGAGCTCCCTGCTCCTTTCACCATGTGAGGACACAGCAAAGAGATGGCCATTTATGAACGAAGCAGTGGCCTCTCACCAGACACTGAATTTGTCAGTGCCTTAATCTTGGACTTCTCATCCTCTAGAACTGTGAGAAATAAAATTCTCTTGTTTATAAGCCACGCATTGTGGTATTTTTTTATAGCATCCCAAACTGATTAAGATAGAGATTTAGCTGTCTATACAAAGTGGAAGTAGAGATCTTCTTAAAATGATGTACCACAATCCTTCTGACTCCATTGTCATCTTTACCCATGCATACTTGTTGGCCATACTTGATGTCACCAATTACTGATTACTTTGGGGATTCTGTGGTGCAAATTGGACGCTTTCTTGCTTTTAAATAGTTGTCTCAGGATTCAGTTTTTCAAGTGTGCTTTCTAGCTCTTGCATTTTTATTTTTGTTTTTCTTTTGCTGTAGTCTCCTCTCCTTTTTGCTTTAGAAATACTAAATATTAAATTAAAATATCCATGTATTTATAGCGTGAGGTGTGTTTTTTTCAGCTTTATTGAGGTATAGTTGACAAATTAAAACATATGTATTTAAGGTATACAACTTGTTGTTTTGATATATGTATACAATGTAATATGATCACCACAATCAAGCTAATTATCATAGCCATCATTTCAAATAGTTAATATTCTGTTTCTTTTTGTGTGGTGAGAATGCACCTCTTAGCAAATTTCAGGTATACCATACAATATCGTTAACTATATTCATCATGCTGTACATAGCTCTTCAGAACTTGTTGATTTTGAATAGCTGATACTTTGTACCTTCTGACCAACATCTCCCCATCTCCTCCAACCCCTGGCCTCTGGGAACCACTATTCTACTCTCTGCTTCTATGAGTTTGACTATTTTAGATTCCACATATAAGTTAGATTGTATAGTATGTGCCTTTCTATGTCTGTAGAATATGAATGTATAACATTATCCTACTGAGTTTGAAAATCTTGCTTTTTGTTCCTCCTTCTCTTATGTCTAAGGTCTCTGTCACCATTACCTCTATGGGGAAAAACAGTAACAGTACTGCAGGATTTATGTTGAGTACATCAAGGAATCATTTAGACACATGTCTATATTCCACCTGTACTACATATGTGACATTGAGTAAGATACTTAAGATTGAGAAAAACTAAGCCTCAGTTATTCACTTGTACAGTTAGGTTAGTATCCATTAACCTAACAGTAGTGTTCTGGAGATAAAAGTAGATAACATGTACATGAGTGTTGGGTGTGTACTAGGTCCCCAGCTAATGGAATATTTGTAACTGATATGTTTGATTCTATGCTGATTGGAAATCGAAGTTTATCCTTTAGCCTGATCCCCATAGTAAGTATATAAAACCTGACTCTGTTTTTGGACTTCCAGAGGTGAAGGACAGTTAAATGGTGGGTTATTCACAGATGATTTATCATCAGGAAGTACACACTCAAAATTAATTTGATGCTGATTCTCTCTATAATACATGAGCCTCACCACAGGTGACCTTTATTCCACTTTCCATATCAGGAATTTGGCTCCCTCCATGGCTTGTTCTCTAGGTATTTTCCCTTCTTGTTTCCCCCTGCCCTAGTCTAACATAGTTTCAAGAAATTAAAAAAAAAAATTGCTAAGAATAAATACATTGAATTATTTCTCCTGAAAAATATTTAACTGTTTCTTTGAGTCTTTGTGTATGGTTTTATTCAACTAAGAGGTGCCTTAAATTAACAATAATAGATCAGATAGAAAATACTATGCAGAAAAAGGCTAATAATTGAGATATAACAGTACTACATTTATGAATTGTCCAATAGAATGTGTGACATATAGTGTGCCCTCTAGAAATTTCCATTTTTTGTCCCATATTCCTATTTTTAAACAATTGTAATTACAGTGATAATTATATTAGTAGTTAATATGTATTGAACTTCTAATGCAGTGTTTTACTTAATGCTCAGGGCCACCCTATGCATGGATGCCTTAATTTTTCCTATTTACTGACTCTTAAGAAAGTTAAATAAATTCCCCCAAATTATATATACTTTCCCCAACTGGAGGTTTCTAATCCAACTGATTTTAAAATCCATGTGTTTCATCACTGTACCAGGATGCCCCATCCTGGATCCCTTTTCTTTTTCAACTCACATTGGTAGAAAACCTTCTATGTGATGTGGTTGATGGATAGTGGATGAATAAATGGTCCCCTAAAATGTTTTTTCAAATATCTACGATTGTCATTTTATTTATGTAATTACTGTGTTAAAATGGTATTATGAAGGGGAAGTCAACATTAACTTTTAGCATAGATAATTTGTTTTTGTGTTTACTTATATATTTATTTTACCTTTGGAAAGCAGACAGATGACTGGACACGGGATAGATAACTTCTGATCTAGAGAAGAGCTGGGAAAATGTCATGGCATAGAGAACTGTGGGTCATCAGTTCAAGCTGAGAGCCTTTGCCCCAGGGGATTGCTTTGGGGGATCAGATAACAGAGCTGGGAAAGAGAAGCCCTGGAATGCAGAGGGCATTTCTGAAGATAGACTTCATGATTTTGCCTAAGGACAGTTCCAGAATGAGGGGGAAATTCACAGTTAAGACAGTTGTTTTAATGGTTTCATGTCTTTAACCACCATAATTTAATATCATTGGTTTGTGCCTATACCCTATTGTCTTACTAGTGTAGAAATAAAATGAAAATTAATACTATTTTGAAATTCTGTGGGTTTTTGGAGGGGTGCGAGAATCCTAAATAGCATTATTTTCCACCAAAAGGCTTAAAAACAATTAAATCTAACCTCCTGTGAAAGTCCTTATTTTGTTACTTTGTTCCACAACTCCTTAAAACAAAATCACCTAAATTGGAACTATTGCTACCAGATGTAATAAGATGGAATAATGGGTTTATCTGCTTTATTTGATATGAGCCAGATGACAAAGCTTTGAAGATAGAATGTGATTCTTATATATTTGTGTGCACACGCACATGGTCATGCTTATGTGTGTATTACTTGGGAATGGGAAAAAAAGAAAGGTGTGAATATGCTAGGTTGCATTTGGTAGTTCTCTGATAACTATGTTATTATATTCTATTTTTTTGTTAATGATTACATATAAATTCAGTGCATTGAAACAGACATCAGAGAGGCCAGAAAAACTGAGGTGTAAGAGAAAATGAACTCTGTGGAAAGGCAGGTATGTAGTGCAGAATGGGGCACTGATGAGCCATTTGTCACTAAGCTAAATAAGAAAAATCAGAGATCATAATCCTAAATGAGCCCAGACCTCACTGTACAGACAGCTGTGCATGGTTAAGAGTAGCATCCTAATTTCCTTTAATAAAAAATCCAAATATGATGACAAGAAGGTTAAGTACATAGCCTTATTTGTGTGTTTGACAATGTCAGACACAATTGCTAATATGGCTCCTTCTATAATAGTTACATTTAGTATTTACAAAGTTGTGAAGTAGTTTTGTTTTGCTTGAGTTTAATCAGTTTTAGCATTCGATTTTCTGAGAATCCAGCCACCTGGCTTCGAGTACTGCATTCTTTATACAAAATAGGTATGACACATTTTTGAGTTAAGACAATCAAACCACCTGTTCGGGAAGCACAATTAATATACGTTAAAAAGAGACCAAGGCATTTGCTGTGCTTCCTGTCTCCTCACCCTCCTCTGCCATTATATTGATGTTAGAAGTTCCTACTCAGCTGCTACATGTTTGGCTTGGCAAGACAAGAGTCTTGCTAAAACAAAATCTTCCACTTACAGTTGGAAGGTGTAATTTAGTCATTTACACCATAGTATGAATGAGTTTTATATGAATGTAAGTGGAGAGGAAAAAAAATAGCGTTAGGCTTCCAGGCTTCTAAGGTGGTAGAAGGTCCATGAGAGGACACACAGGGAAATTATCATTTTCAGTGATGTTCTAGGCCAAGAATTGTTTTAGGTGTTGAATTCTCCTGTCAATCATGTGAAATACTTACGGCAAGTTTGTGGATCAGGAAAATGAGGCTCTCTAAATCTAAGATTTGTTTTTACTAATGTTATCACGAAAGAGTACAGCAAAAGTACAAAGTAAGTACAACAAAGAGAAGCCAAGACACCAAAAGATTTATTTTACTTACTTTTAAAATTTGCATAGGAAATGGGCCACTACCTGCCAGAAACTATATCTGTGCATTGTAAGCCAGGTCCCCATTAATTTTTTGTAGTAAGAGGCAATGAGTTACTTTTTACCCTGCTATTCATGCCTTCTTTGCTAGTATTTCTAAATAAAACAGAGCTTTGAAGTAGTATTTGAGTTGTCAGAGGGACATTGGTCTTCCCTACAGTGCAGACCTTGGCTTTTATTTCTTCAAGACCATTCAGATTTGAACAAGGCAAACTTGGAATGTAGGCCCAAAGGACTTGTATTGTTTATAAAACTTTTCTCAGGCATTCTTCTGACAACTTCTTAACTTATCTGAAAGTTGTTCCAGGTTTATTCATTTTAATGTTACTTTCTTACAATCCTGCTCACTCTTGGTATAAGTTAAAGTAAAAACAAACATATATTAGTCTATGAATGACTGATAATAGTAATAATATAATAATTATGTCTTTCCTGATTATTGTATCCTGCTGTTAAAAATAAGTTCATATCTTGATGAGTGTTCCTGCTACTTCATTCTCTACACAGTACCAACATAATTCAGATCCAAAATGTTAGCTTTAGATTACTCCCAGGTGCAACTGGAAGTGTGGCTTAAAGCTATATCAGAATGTAAGACTGTATTTGGGTTTGTAGTTCCACCCTCTTTTACTTATTTAAGTCAACCATCTTGGCTCAATTCAAACATTACTCCCTCCAGGAAAACTTGAACCTTAAGCTAGCAGAAGTACTTTTTCCATGTTTTATTTATGGGACGTTCCATTAACTTAGTGTACGGTATTGGAATTATTTTTACAAGGTTGTTTTCTTACATGCTGAGCTTATTGAATGCAGAAACTACATCTTATTTTTCTTTGTATCCATAATGCACAGTGCTTGACATACACAGTGCACATGTTCCTTTAAATAAAATGTTAAATTGATTAAAGGGCATGTAGCAGCCTTTTGTAATATAACAAAATCTTGACATTAGAAATAGGAAATGCTTATGCTGAGTCACAATTAATAATTTTTAACTTGTTTCGTTTGAACTTTACTGATTTCTTTGAAGCTTTCTATTAAGAAATTTAGATTTTAGAGACAAAAGACAATAAGTACGTGAATCATGAGGAGAGATCTATATCTTTAAAGGGACAGTTATTAAAAGTATGATAAAATATTTTCAATGTTTTCATAGTAATTGTCTATCGTGTTAATCCCCCTCATCTTATTAAACATCAGTGCTTGCATTTTAATTCTTTCTGCAGAAATATGGAATGCAATAAGCCTTCTATTAATCATAATAAAAATTTTTTAATTTACCCTTTAGTTTCTAATGCAACAACAATGCTGAGTGCAATGTTAAACAGTTTCTCTCCTACTAATACATGAGCTCTCCTGATACTGATAATTGGATTCTGCAGGCAAATAATTTTTCCAGATGACTCAAAAATATTCAACAGGTTATTTTTGCAACTCCAGGTTATTTTTGCAACAGATGAATCCTCAAATTGTAATTGTCCTATGCAGAAAGAAGTAGGATCTGTTAAGGGATGTATGTCATTAAATCTTGTTTCCTATGAAAGGACCAAGATAGGCAAAGGGATAATAAAATTGCTCCGCAATCTAGCCTGGCAACACACCTGAAATGTTACATATTAAATAAGTAAGGCAGAATTAGTCCCATTAAGTATGATTTTTTTTTTTTTACTGTTTACCTGATCACCAAAATTTGACACTTAAATCGTAATATCAAAATTCCTCTTGACACCAAAATATCAGTTACTTTTTTTGATTCAGAATATTTGTTCAGATTCTCTACTTAATTACCCTTAAAGAGATCTTAACTAGTTATTTAAAAACAACAAAAAAATTGTCAAGAACAACTAAATTCACATGATATAATTATCTATATACCATTAACTGAAAAGGTACTTTCTACCTAAAATGACATGACAGAAACAATATGCAGGCATAATTTAAGTGTGATTCTTTTCTTGGCACCAGTTTTTTAAATTATGTAAGTTCTGACAGCTTTATCATATCTGTTGGCATATTTCCCTCTGTATTCTTTATATTTGTTTTCTGGTTCTCTATCTACCCGGTTATTTATTCTCAAGTATTAAGGGGCATCACTGATGTGGGCTGTTTGAGGTATCTTTAAATTTTCTTTGTGTTATAAATAACAAATACATTTCATTATCAACTAATTTTTACAATAGAAATAACAATATAATTTTGAATATAATTTTTCAGTAATATCACCATCACCTTCTTTCAGACACGGTTTTCTGAGTGTGTGAGAAGGTTGAGGTTACAGCTGATATATAGGAAACTATATATGACATGTAAGTGATCATGTATCCAGTAGTGAGCAACCTTTGATGACTTAATATTCATAGTCATAGGAATGATAAATTGTTAAGTATTTCTCCTCCTTGGTTAGGAGGAACCTAATATTAATAGGAACTTTATTTTCTTTGATGCAATTTTAAATGGGATTTAAAAAAATTTTTTTCTCTTTCTGACATTTCATTATTAGTGTATAGAAATGCAACTGATTTCTGTATATTAATCTTATATCCTGCAATTTGATGAATTTATTTATTAGCTCTAATACTTTTTGGGTGGAGACTTCAGAGTTCTCTATATAGAGTATCATATCATATGCAACTAGTTTTACCTCTTCCTTTCCAATTTGGATGCCTTTTATTTCTTTTTCTTGTCTGATTGCTAAAACTTCCACTATTATGTTAAATCGAAGAGGTGAGAGTGGGCATACTTGTCTTCTTCCTGAATTTAGCAGGAAGGATTTCAGTTTTTCATTGTTGAGTATTATGTTGGCTGATCCACCTTCATCATGGTGTATGACCCTTTTTATTTATTGTTGGATTCTGTTTGATTTTTTTTTTTTTTTTTTTTTTTTCGGTACGTGGGCCTCTCACTGTTGTGGCCTCTCCCGTTGCGGAGCACAGGCTCCTGACGCGCAGGCTCAGCGGCCATGGCTCACACGCCCAGCTGCTCCGCGGCATGTGGGATCTTCCCGGACCGGGGCACGAACCCGTGTCCCCTGCATCGGCAGGCGGACTCTCAACCACTGTGCCACCAGGGAAGCCCCTATTGTTGGATTCTGTTTGCTAGCATTTTGTTGAGGATTTTTGCATCTATATACATCAAAAATATTGTCCTGTATTTTTGTTTTTGTAGTGTCTTTGTCTGGTTTTGGTATCAGGGAATGGTGACCTCACAGAATCAATTTGGGAGTGTTCCTTCCTCTTCAGTTTTTTGTATTAATTTGAGAAGGGTATGTATAAGTTCTTCTTTATATATTTGGTAGAATTCCCGGGCAAAGCCATCTGGTCTTGGAATTTTGTTTGCTGGGAGTTTTTCTTTACAAATTCAATTTCACTTACAGTGATCGGTCTGTTCAAAATGTCTATTTCTTTGGATATATGCTCAGGAGTGGGATTACAGGATCATATGGTAATTTATTTGCAGTAACATAGATGGAACTAGAGATTATCATATTAAGTGAAGTAAGTTAGACAGGGAAAGACAAATACCATATGATGTCATTTATATGTGGAATCTAAAAAAAAATTATATGAATGAACTTATTTACAAAACAGAAATACACTCACAAACATAGAAAACAAACTTATGGTGGTTATCAGGGGATAGCAGGCAGGGGGAGAGATAAATTAGGAGTATAGGATTAACATATACCTATTACTATGTATAAAAAAGATAAAAAGCACAGACCTACTGTAGAGCAGAAGGAACTATGTTCAATGTCTTGTAATAATCTACAATGGAAAAGAATCTGAAAAAGAATATATATATGTATATATATGTGTGTATAACTGAATCACTTTGCTGTACACCTGAAGCTAACACAGCATTGGAAATTAATTATCTTCAATTTTTTTAAAATAGTTTAAATAAATAAATATTTTTTTAAATGTCTGTTTCTTCTTGACTCAGTCTTGGCAGGCTGTATGTTTCTAGAAATTTGTCCATTTCTTCTAGATTCTCCAATTTGTTGTCATATAACTATTCACAATATTCTCTCATGATTTTTGTTATCTCTGTGGTATTTGTTGTTATTTCTTTGCATTCGTTTCTTATTTTGTTTATTTGGGTCCTGACTCTGTTTTTCTTGATGAGCCTGGCTCATCAAGCGTGTTGTTTAGTCTCCACATGTTTGTGCTTTCCCTGTTTTTCTTTCTGTAGTTCATTTCTAGTTTTATACCTTTGTGGTCAGAAAACATGCTTAATATAATTTCTTTCCTTTTAAATTTGTTGAGGTTTGTTTTATGAACTAGTATGTGGTCTCTTCTGGAGAACATTCCATGCAGGCTTGAGAAGAATGTTTGTTCTGCTACTTGGGGATATAGTGTCCTGTAGATATCAATAAAGTCCAACTGGTCTACCATGTCATTTAGGACCTCTGTTGCCTTATTGATTATCTGTCTGGGTTATCCATCTACTGATGTCAGTGGGCTGTTAAAGTCTCCTACTATTATTGTCTATTTCTCCCTTTATGTCTGTTAGTATTTGTTTTATATATTTAGGTACTTCCTTATTGGGTGAGTGTATGTTGAGCATAATATCCTCTTCTTGTGTTGATTTTTTAACCATTATCTAATGCCCTTCTTTGTCTTCATTATAGCCTTTGTTTTAAAGTATATTTTGTCTGATATGAGTGTTGCTATCCTTGCTTTCTTGTTGTTTCCATTCACATGAAATTTTTCCATCCCTCACTTTCAGTCTGTGTGTGTCTGAAGTAAGTCAGAAAGGGAAAAACAAATACCGTATGCTAACACATGTATATGGAATCTAAAAAAAAGGTTCTGATAAACCTAGGGGCAAGACTGGAGTAAAGATGCAGATGTAGAGAATTGACTTGAGAACTTGGGGAGGGGGAAGTGTAAGCACGGACAAAGTGAGAGGGTGGCATTGACATATATACACTACCAAATGTGGAGTGGACCTCTGGTGGGAGGAAGCTGCATGGCACGGGGAGATTGGCTCTCGGTGCTTTGTGACCACCTAGAGGGGTGGGGTGGGGTGGGGGAGTTGGGAGGAGAACATAGGAGAGAGGGGATGTGGGGATGTATGTATGCCTATAGCTGATTCACTTTGTTGTATAGCGGAAGCTAACACAGCATTGTGGAGCAATTGTACTCTAAAAAACATTTCTTTAAAAAATGAATTAATATCAATCTTTTCATACTTTTCTAAAAAATTTAAGAGGAGGGAACATTTCCAAACTCATTTTACAAGGCCAGCATTACTCTGACACCAACCTCAGATAAGGATACCGCAGGAAAAGAAAAGTAGTGGCCAGTATCCCTGATGAATATAGATCCAAAATTTTTCAGTAGAATACTAGGAAACCAAATTCAACAGCACATTAAAAGAATCATGCACTGTGATTGGGTAGAACTTATCCTTGGGATGCATATCCCAGTAATGGGGTGTTGTAGTTAAACAGTGCAGACAGAAATTTCTGTGAAATAGAAATTTCAAGTTTTTATATCCATGAATGGAGAATTCAGCTAGATATGAAAAATTAGTTTCTATAATGATGGATACTGCTCCTCTTATTTTAGCTGAAAGATCTATAGGTATTGGGATTTTAAAACAAAATACTGATAAATCCCTTTTTGCTTTTTTCCTTTGTGGGATACAAGTTGAAACTATTTGACGCCAGTTTTTGAAGCAGGATTCTATGGAAAGTGTCATGGGTATCATTGTTGATATGTATACAGATGCTGTGAAACCTTGTCAGTTTATTGAACTGCTGAAAGAAATAGAAGACAATTACTTTAATGATGGTTAATGATTCCTTGCTTATAATGGAATCATGGAAAAATTACTTTGAATCATGGAAAAGTTTTCAATGGTTTACTGTAATATTATTTCCAATTCTAGATTTTCTTTAAAAAAAAAAGAGTGCTTACAAGAATATTCATCAAAGACAAAAAATGGCCTTGTGATTTATATTACGTCACTAAAATCACACTGCCCATGAATGAGATAAATTTGAACCTGTAAGAAAAGGAAAATTTAGTCATGACTTAGGTAGGTAAAATAGCATGTTGATTTAAAATTTCCATAGTATAAATCAATAATATTGATTTTACCTATTTTCCTACTTGAATCAACATGCAGAAAATATAGTTGTAATTGGTAGTATGATACAAATTGGCTACAAAGTCTATAAGAAAAAATTGAAGAATTTGGTTGATATTGATAAATTTAGAGTTGCTGTTCAATGTATGTAATGATGCTTTGAATTCTATAGTAATTAAAACAAGAAGTATTGAATTTACTTAATTTAGATGGATACAGTCTTGAAAGTAATATGCTTTTACCTCAAAGTTAAATCAGTTTTTCCCAAAGTTAATCTGTCTTGTCAATGTGAATGTAAATATTAAAGAAAATTATTTTGTGGTGTTCAATTAAGTTACTGTAAAGCATAAATATGTTTGGAACAACTTGTACATATGTAAGGATAATTATTCAACTGTAAATTTTATGAAATTTGAATACAGATCACATATATCCAATTAAAATTTAGTGTGTGAATTGAGATGTGCTCTAATTGTAAAATACATATCAGATTTTTAAGAATTAGTTGAAAATAACGCAACATTGTAAAGCAATTGTACTCCAATAAAGATGTTAAAAAAAAGAATTAGTTGAAAAAACATTAAAATATCTCAAATTTTTTGATAGATATTTTGAGATAATTATGTATATGTCTTATTTATATACCCATATAAATATAAAGTTATGTAGAGTCAGCCCTTTGTATCCACATGTTTTGCATTTGTGGATGCAACCAACCAGAGATTGAAATTTCAATCCCTGCAGATGCTAAACCCGCCCATAGAGTGGGCTGACTGTATTTATTATACTACGTCATTTTATATAAAGCAGGTAAGCATCCCTAGGGGCCCTGGAGACTCCTGGAACCAGTCCCCCCATGGATACTGAGAAACAACTGTGTTTATTCTAGAATTCATTTTAATTTCACTCATTTTTATTTTATTTTTTAATGTGGATGCTAGAATATTTACTATTATGCGACTCACATTATATTTCTTTTGGACAGTGCTATTCTATAACTTTCATATTCTCAAGGGAATGACATCCTCAAAGGGATTGAGAATCACCGTTTGGAGAACAATACCAAAATCATAAATTCTCTACTAAGATTAGCCTATGAGCATTGGACCATATTCATTGTACTCCATCCACCATACTTTTTTCACTGATACTTCTGCCAACATGTAGAAAATGTTTACATTTAGAAAGGTGGTTTGATACAGCCAAGACTGAAAAAAATAGTGATACTCAAAGATCCAAGTCAACACTTAAATTTATACTTACAACCAATTTTCAGTCAGAGCAAATGTCAGAGTCCAGGTGTTATCTGATCTACATAGCTAATATCTTTGAAAAATGGACAACTGATTTCAGCACTTGAATCTGCCAATAGGTACAATACTTCATCTGTACAAATACAGCCGCTTCAGTCTTTCCAGCCTATCAGTTTGGCAGTGTACTTTATAATTGTCAAAAGAACACAATCAAAAAAAAAAAAAAACTAGAATATCAAAATCATTAAGTTGTGTATATACATCACTTTAAAAATACTGTTACTACATCCTCCAGTTCTAATCTGGCCAAAGAGTTGGAGCAAGTTTTTTTTTTTTTTTTTTGGTAGTAAACTTAATTTTTTGAGAGATTGCATGTAAAAAGACTTCTTTGTTTCTAAGAACCCCGTCAATTGTTCTTTCCCAATAACACAAATACAAATAGTCTAGACATCACATAATCTTTAGGAAGCAAACAGCTAGATTTGAATGTCAGCAAGATATTAAAAACAACATAATAAAAATGAAAATTATGCCTTGAAATACTAAAATTAATGATAATATTAATACATATTAATTTAAATTATATTGCCATTTTATTACAACTAATTTATGTCTGACCTATGTGTTTTGCCTTTGCTGGAAGTACTCTCCCTTCAGCTTTAGCCCACAAAGATATTACATCAGCAGATATGTTAGACAAGTCTATAAGAACGTTTTCAACAGAGCCAATACGATATATAGTTTTAGCACATTATGATTAAACCTAAATCTATTTAAGAGCAAGAAATGCAGAAAATTAGACTTGGAAAGATGAAACAGCCAAAAAAGAAATGATAATTCTTTTTTGGTCAATATGCATTGACCATTGCTAGAAGAATAGGGAGGTGCTTTAAAGCAAATCCTGGAAACATATCGTATGCTATATAGTTGGACTACCAATTTTCAGGACTTAAAACACAATTTTTTAAATATATCTTAGATTGACTAATCTGTTTCACATGATTTGGCATATGATTCAGGAAATTAATCCTAACCCATCATTATCATATAGTAAAGGAATGCTGAACAAATATTTTACTTTACAAAAGCAAATAGGAGATAACAGAATGTTTGAGAGTCTAAAATTCAAGAATTTAATGGGTTGTAAAAAAGTTTATGGAGAATATTTTTACCATTTATTTTTGTTACCCTTCCAGAATATAACTACAAATCACCCTTTGGTCATTTCACTGGTTGGCCCCTGATTTGACCTTCTAGAACACGCACTGGTTGTTTTCTTCAGCTGGATATTTTCCCTCGGAAAGGAAAAACAAAACTAAAAGTTTGACCAAAAGAATCTCTTCTCCAGTGGCAGTTTGAAAAAATGATTTCATCAATTAGTGGTGCTATTGAAAGGCTAATTATTTAGTTAGCAAATTAAGATGCTATTTGTAAAAATAAGAATCCTATTATATGCTCATAATTTTGAAAATGCTTTCTTTTCTGTCTTTCTAAGTTACACAGTATAATTTGTAATTAGAAATCCTTTCCATAGCAACTTATCATTTTCCATTTCAAACTTAAATCCAATAGGCCACCTACTGCAGATGATGAACACGTAAACTCAGGAAAAAAGCAAAGATAATTAAATCTTTCATTTTGGATGAATACATAGAGAAAATGTTAATTTAACAAATGGTCCATATGCCCGTATCAAAAAAATAGCTTTTGCCTTCAACAGGCTTAGAACAGAGGACTGTCAATTGTGTAAAATGATGTATGCAAGTGGTACATCTAAATGTGGTGGTATGTATAGATAATGCATTGTGGATTCTTTGGGCAAGTGTAGATTTATCAGATAAATAATAGCCTCCAGTTTTTGTCTTCATTCTACCTGGCTAAAGCAATGACATTGATAATTTGTTATTGATTCTGTTTACAGATTTATTTACATCTGAGCTTTATAAGTAGACTGCCAAAATAAAATCTCTCATTGTTATAAAACCATGTATTTGCTCATATGAAACTTATTTACAATTTAGAGCATCTTAAAACACCATGTCTCTGAAGGTTGACTTTATGAAACACCAGAATGTTTGGAGTGACTATAGGTAGACCTGAATTTGAAGTCCTGCTTTAGCAGTTTCCAACTTGGGGTTATTTCACTATCTGAATACCTGATGCTGAAATAATTTTCTAGGCCCAAGATGGAGCCACTCCTGCCTGGGGTGCCACATCAGTAGATGAAACTTAGGTAACTTTTGTGTCCTTATAAATGCTGTGCTTGATTAGAAAAGTATATTCAGTCAGCCAGTCCTCAAACGCCAAACCAACTCTAGGTCTTCTCACCCCAAACAAGGTTGACTGTGTGGCCCCAGCCAATCAGATATTTTCTATTCATCTCTTCCTTGTTCTTTATTCTTTATCCTATAAAAGTTTATTGCCTTCTACCCCGTTTTGCAGTTCTCCACAAGGAGACTGTCCATTTCATGAAGTGTAAGTTCATATCACCTAAATTGTCTTCTTTAATAATTTCTTTTAACAGTTTTTGACGCCCAGTATGGGATTGGGAGCTGACTGCTAATGGCCTGTGGCACAAGATGTACGGGCAGGTGGCTGCTGAACTGTTCACTGTTCCTCTTGTTGTTACTGATGGCTGTGGGTGAGTCACTCTTTGATTTGACCTCTGCTCCCTTGTGTGCAGCTCTACAATTCAAACAAACTTCAGAACAAACTTTATTTAATGTATATATGGTTCCCAGAAAGGTTCTGACATCTTGGAAAGGTTCTGGGAGTCCATGATGGGTGGCTACCATTAGAGGACTCACAAAACTTCAAGGTAAGTTCACAGCATAAACTACTGAGGAACTTGGGAAAACAGCTCTAAGTCCAAAACATAGGAGTCTTTTGATTTCTGTCTTAGTTGAAAACCTTCACCTTGATATAAAGAAGCAAATTGAAGATAATGTACTTGGATTGGTAGATTAGTGTCTTGCTCTCATTCAGGTTATTACCCAATTCTTTGAGGAGTTAAAAGCATCTGTCCTACAAATTGAGTCTTTACAAGAACAGAAAAAGCCCACCTATTCTTTTTATCAATCCCTCTCCCCTCCCCCATTTATTTCAGAAGGCTTGTAGGTATTGTAAATAATCTGGCCTTAGGAAACAAAAGTCCTTAGAGGAACTTGTATTCTTTCTCTGTGCTTTGGAGATGTAAATATTCTATCTGGTCTTCTCTAGGAACTGAGAGCCATCTCTTTGAAATGCAAACATCAGGGAGGTAATTATTATCAGAAGGAAAAAACAAAAAATGAGGACAAGCTATTTGGAAACTAGTTGAAATGAAAATCTTAAAAGTCTTCTCCACAAATATTAATAAAAAGTTTAAGCCATCTGAGCACATAACTTAACTTATCCCATATGTCAGAAATTGCACTATGACATGGTTCAGATCCAACTCTTTTTTAAATATTGAGTATTGTATTATTGTACCTGTCACATGATTAAAATTAAGTGAAAGCTATAAGCTGTCTGTTTTTGTCTGTCTATATTTTTATATATGTCTATGTATATGTTATAGATGTGTGGCATTTTACAACCTCCAGATGGTATTGCCAAAATTAATTTTTAAAGAGCACTTTTAATGGGCATAAAGAAAATTAAGCATTTATATCAATCAAGTATACTCTCAGAAATACTAAAAAACTAACTTAAATGTTGTTCAGGTTCACATGATCTAGGATACTCTTCAATAAATAAAAGCTAATTAAGGGTTTTTTGTTGTTGTTTAATTAAAACAAGCATGTGTTTTAGAGCTATTGGTATTGAATATACTGTAGATATACAACTTTTATCCCACCTAGGTTTACTATAAGTCAAATAAGCTCATGTTATATCTATTACAGAATTTGTCAGCAAGAAAGTTAACTTAAGATGATGGTTAGCTGTTTAGTGTCTCAAGATATTTTCATGAGTAATCTGAACCTAAGTGTTAAAAACAAGTAAATTAACTAGATGTAAGAGAAAATTTATAAATGGACTTTTCAACAATAATTATACTTTATGGTGTGTTTACTTAAAAATCATTACTAAAATCTTTCTGGTAACTTGAAACCTTAAAGTTATTCTGAGAAAAGTTAATGATTGATATTCATTGAATATATAAATCATTTCCAAGTTAGAGAAAATACTGAAACATTAATTACAAGCATAAGTTTATCCACTTCTGGCTTTCTTTTCCAGAGGAAGTGAAGATACTTGGGTTTATTAGTAAACACATTTTGTGTCATTGAAAAATTCAGTGAGGAAAAATATACTTCTAGAAATCATGAAATGTATTTATAAATTTGCTAATCCACAGAACACTAACGTAACAGACAACCTACAAATTTCTTACTTCTTAGTTTTCACTAGGAATTAAGGATTCTAAGAGTTAAGAATTCTGACTAACATATATAATTAAAACTACTGGAAATAGTAAGGGAAAGATGTCTATGCAAGGAAAGTAGGATATGTTTTGGTAAGAAGAGGTATGAGGTATGTAGATGTTTTTGTTAAGAGAAAAATAAAGTAGTTTTGTCCTAAAGTAAAACATATAGTCCAGAATGAGAAAGAAGGGGGAAACATAGGACAAAATGTGAATGGATATAAAAAGTTGTAGAAGCTTTGTGGAAAAAATAATCTTGGGAAAGGAATTTTATGTATGGTCAAGAAGGCTAAGATTGGAATGGAATTATTTAAGTTTAAAAATGAGTTTTAATATCAAAAGTACATGGGTGTAAAATTAGAATTAGGTTTTCTCTTTGTTAAAAGAAAGTGTTATTAGATTATTGGTCTTCTCTTGATAAGAAATTGTAAACAATGTTTTTTCTTTACCTTTTAAGTAATCTACCTAGAAGTCAAATATTTTGTTTCTCACCAAAATAATTTACTGTGTTTCATGTTGTCTTTATCAGGTCTTTGATTATTTAAGAAAACCCAGTTTTCTCAGTATTAAAAGAGCTAAGGTTTTTACAGCTCTGTAACCTTCTTTCTTTGCCTTCAAAGTCTTTAACTGTCACTTTGGTTAAATGGATAGTTTTTGACAAACTTCCCCCCAGTAAAATTCTAGATGAAGTCTTTTTGACCTCAAAGTAACTTTGAGAATTCCCAGAGGGCATGTGGAAAATGTCAAAGGATTTTTCTCTCACCTGGTAAAATAATAAACTAATTAGATTTATTTGCTTTGTTAAATTACATGGGAAGCATTATCAAATAAAGTAATGTTATACCTTCTTAGGTTATGTTTGTATGGAGGCATGTTATTAATATAAGTATTCTAGGAATTGTATGAAATTCCTTTAAATCTGATATGTTCTAGTATAATGTTATCAGTCGTAATTCCAGTTATTATCTTAAAATGTTGTATATCACAGAAATAACCAAATTTCATTGTCAATTTCATTATAATGAACTCTCATCAGATCCTTAACTATGGGCATTTTTAAGTGTTTTGTCATTTACAGACAGTTATTGTTTTACTCTTAAGCTTTTGCAAAAGTGAGTTTCATGGAAAGGACCCTACCAAGTACTCTTGACCACTGACACTGCTGCCAAATTACAAGGTCTCAAACCTTGGGCATATTCACAACTGAAGAAGGCTCCACCTGACATATGGTCCTGTGGGATTGCTGGAGACCTTAAAATCAATTTAACTAGGAAGAAAAGCACTTGGACAGCTTCCTCCCAAGATGTGAGATCAAGAGAGTCAAGAATGTTTCTTTTCTTTCTTACTTCCCTCTCTGACCATCCTTTTCCAAATTCTTACACTATGAAGGTCTTTCTGATTCTTTTGTCCACCTTTTTCCTTCTCTGACTGAAAAGATCATGCCATAGTTCACATATCTCAGGCCATTGAGAAGGAGGATAATCCAGTCTACAACTGGCTATTGGATTTGCTACCATGATGCTGATCCTGTAGTTCTTTCTGCCTGTCACAAACGTCTCCCTGATTTTCAGTGCCTTGTTTTTTCTGGAACAAGATCACTGGATAAACAGTTCTGGGGATGTAGAAACACAGTTACATGAAATACATGAAAAGGCCAATTGGCTTAACAAATTATCCCCCTACTTGGGATCATTTCTTGACCTGTTGGATTCTACCTGTTGGGGGTCATGGAGACCCTAATTCAGGAGTCCTTACCAAACCATGGACATTGTTTTGTTCTTAATAATTATTGTGTCTATAATATGCTGCATTTCCTCAAAAGTTTTAAATGCATCTGGGCAGCCACTGACGAGCTGACAGATGATCTCTCTTTGACTGGAATGACAAAAGAGAATAGACACTGCAAGAATAGGAGCCTGACATCAACTCCTATGAATACTACACTGAGACTCAAAGAGGCAATGGTAGCTGAGAGTTACACTAAGACCTATATATATATATATATATATATATATATATATATGTATATATATATATATATATATATATATATTTTGCGGTACGTGGGCCTCTCACTGTTGTGGCCTCTCCCATTGCGGAGCACAGGCTCTGGACGCGCAGGCTCGGCGGCCATGGCTCACGGGCCCAGGTGCTCCGCGGCATGTGGGATCTTTCCGGACCGGGGCACAAACCCATGTCCCCTGCATCGGCAGGCAGACTCTCAACCACTGCGCCACCAGGGAAGCCCCAGACCAATATTTTTGATCATACCTCTTAGACAAAATGATGATCAAAAGGGAAGAACTGTTGAAATAAGTTTCTCCAAGATGGATCTGCTCCTACCTGGCATACCATAGCAGCAAACTGAAATTTAGATAACTGTTGTGTCCATGTAAATGCTCCACTTGATTGGAAACAAGTATATTCAGTCAGACAATCCTCATATGTCAAGCCAACCCTGTGCCTTCTCACCCCAGACCACTGTGTGACCCCCCAAACCAATCAAATATTTTCTATTTGTCTCAATATTTCTATTGTTCCTAGTTCTTTATTAATTATCCTATAAAAGCTTCTTGCCTTCCACCCCATTTTGCAGTTCTCCGAAAGGAGACTGTCCACTTCATGAAGTGCTAATAAAGTCTGTTTGTATCACGTACATTTTCTTCTTTAATCATTTCTTTTTACACTGGTGACTTCTTTGTATTCAAGTGTCATAAGGATAAAATTAAATAATGTATGTAAGGGCTCGATATACTCCCTGGCCCATATGAATAATTCAATGAAAGGCAGATACCATTTTTATTGAGAAAAATAGGAAAAGCACTGAGTACTATGTGAACACTCAGTAAGTAAATCAGTGAATACCATTGTGATTTAATGAATAGAATTTGATTACTGAAATCAATTTAACAAATGAAATATTAATGACTAACAAATGGAAAATGTTGATCATGTTATTAGAAAATTTTGCCAGTGCTGTAATCTTAAACTAACTAGAGATGGTACTCTCTCAGATCACCATAAAAAGCCAGACTGCTCTTGAATAACTTTTTGAACACTTACAAATATTTCTAAACAAGATCATTACATTTCTTACACATCATAGCTTGAAATGAAACATAAACTAATCGTAAAACAACTGCTTTTTTGGGGGGGTACCTCGAAAATAAATTTTATTTTCATGTCAGTACAACAGAGATATTGCCTTTTAAAGATCTAAAACTTTGGTACTTAAATCAAGTTAATTCCAAGCTTCTACATATCTTTATGAACTTTACATAAAGAATGCCATGATGTGTAAAAAAGATTATATCAGCTTTCCACAGAATTAGCTATTCTTTCAATTTTCATTAAAATTAAGTCTCTTTTGTTCATTAAAAATAAATCTTGGGCTTCCCTGGTGGCGCAGTGGTTGAGAGTCCGCCTGCCGATGCAGGGGACACGGGTTCGTGCCCCGGTCCAGGAAGATCCCACATGCTGCAGAGCGGCTAGGCCCGTGAGCCACGGCCGCTGAGCCTGCGCATCTGGAGCCTGTGCTCCTCAATGGGAGAGGCCACAACAGTGAGAGGCCTGCGTACCGCAAAAAAAAAAAAAAAATCTTTTGCTTACATCCAACTTATCCATGTTTGCTATTTTCACAGCACCCACCCAATTACCAACACTTAAAAGATCTAAATAAAGTTAATATCTATTAAAAGTAATCCTCCACTAATTACCCTCACTGTTCTGTTCATTGCTAATAACACTTTTTGATTAGTCTCATAAGGACAGCGTGTTCCAAACATTATGTAGCTCTAATGTGGTGTTATTAACTTTGTTCAATATCTCCCTATTTATGATGCAAACATCAGTACATAGGAAGAAAATAAAATAAGAATTGCCAAACCTTTTGTTTTAACAGTATTATATTCTCTTCACGTTCTGTTTGGTTACATGTGAACTAAGATGTTTTTCTCCAGTTTTTTAATGTGGTTTTTTTTGTTTGTTTCTTTGAGTTCAGTGGATATGTGTTAGTTATTCTTTTTAGGATAAAATTAAGACTCAATTTAGACTATCTCTAGTGGGTTATTATCAAACAGCATGTGTCAATAAAAGAAACTAGAAAATCATAGGACCCAGAGATACCCAGAGAGACCAAGGCCTCTCCAGAATGGAAACATATTTGATGGCTTTGAAGATATTTCAGGACCCAGGGCAGTTTGGGTGGCTGCACTGTGTGGGTCCCCTAATCACAATAAGAGTTCTTGAGTTATCACTTTAGCATACTTCGTTAATGTGATTTAACAGATCTCTCTGTATCTGTTTTTTGTTTTTTGGAATCTCATTCTGTTCTGTCCATACTAATAACTGAATGATGCTCTAGGCATATCTCTAGGTCAAATTCCAGGGGAGAATCTCCTGATCCTAACTTCTCTTTTTCCTATTAAGGCAGAGCTTTCATTTAAAGCTGATTGTCACTGAAAAACTTATATTTTGGCTTGAGTGGGTCAGGTACTAACCTAGCCCTAAAGATGATGCCAGTCTCACTTGGTAGTGAATAGGTAATTTCTGCCTAGGATTGCTTTCTCAGCAGGGGTTTGGGAATGTATTGGTTTCCCTTAGCAAAGGGCAGTGGGAGTTGTAGGCATTATAATCAGCCTCTTTAAATCTGCTTTACTGGATTTGAGCCAGAAAAAAACTTTGGAATTATTAATACCCTGTATTTTAATGTCTGTTCAGTGTTCACCTGGCCACTGGCTATTTTTAGAGTATAATATTCCATATACCACTGACTGTCAATGGTACAAAGTAGAGCAGAAATAAGAACCAGACATGAATAAATAAGTAAATATATAAGGTTACTGGGTAGTTTCAGTTTCTAGGGTGGTATAGTAGTCAGAGTTCTCCAGAGAAACAGGACCAATAGGGGATATATGGATAAATGTATATATAAATGAATGATATTGGCTCACACAATTATGGAGGCTGAGAGATCCCACAATCTGCCCACTGCAATGCAAGCTGTAGACACAGGAAAGCCAATTGTGTAGTTGGAAGATTCCAGTCCAGGTCTGAAGGCCTGAGAACCAGAAAGCTGAGGACAGAAGATTGATGTCCCCGTTCAGGTGGTCAGGCTGAGAGTGAGTAAATCTTCCCTTCCTTCACCTTTTTGTTCTACTCAGGCCCTGAAGTAAAAGATGATGCCCACCCTCACTGGGGAAGACAGTCCACTTTACTCAGTGTACTGATTCAGTGCTCTCACAAACACACCCAGAAGTAATATTTAACTGGATTTATGGGTTTCCCATGATCTAGTCAAGTTAATACACAAAGTTAACTATCACAAATCACCTAGAAATAGAAGATAACAGATAAGAACAGTCAACTAATCAACAAACCAACCAATCTTCTAAAGTGATAGTTAAAAACGGTGTTTAGGTGGCAATCTATCAATACAAAGTATCAAGGAATTATGGACTTCCATGTTGGAGAAAGGCAGGATGTCATGAATTTTGGAGGGCAAGCAGAACGATTTATTTGCAGGAAGCATCACTGACAGGTAGAAATGTCTGAGCAGAAGAAATTAGTTTTAATACTAGATCAAGCTTTTAATTTAGAACAAATGCTGCTTTATTGCTTTTTAGGAAAGTCAAGAGGAAATGAGAATTGTACAGCTAAGGCAGTGATTAAGCTATTACAGGGTTTTGACATTATTATACATCAAAATAGAGAAAAGAATCCATAGTACTTTAAATAACACTAATATTTATTGTCTCTCTGTTGATTGAGAACAGGCTGGTATAAAGACAAAAGTGACCCTTTATAATGGTATATGGTTGGGTAAATTTGCTGGGTTAGGAGAATCTGAGCAATTCAAACTAATCTCTAACCATAATCAGCTACAAGTAGCCTTGATGAGTCACCTAAAATACCTAAGTCCACAGTGAAAAAAGAACACTTGAAAAGTTTATGTAAGATGATTTAGCCTAAGCTGGGAACTGGCAAACTATGGCCTGGAGGTTGAATACAGGCCTCCCCTAATTAAATAAATTTTATTGAAACATAGCCACACTCATTCATTTATATGTTATCTATGACAGTTTTTTCACTATTATGGTAAATTTGAGTAGTCACAACTTTGACAACATAGCCTAAAAAGACTAAAACATTTATCACCTGGCTTTTTGAAGAAAGTGTTTGCTGACCCAGGCCTTACCTACCAACAAGTAAAAAAAATTTTTTAAATACCAATCTTTTTCCTGTACTTGGAATAATGGAGATCAGTGTTATATTCGGTATTGGTATTTGGCAGAACTAATCCTGAGTATAAAGTATTATGTTTACAGTAGAAGAGAAAAATACATGTCTGGAGAAAAAGTGGGAAGGAGGGGGAAGGGGAAAAAAGGAGAGAGGGAAGGAAGGGAGGGTACGTAATAGGAAGGAAAGAGAGGAGAGGGGAAGAAAAAAGAGGGAACTGAGCATACTTAGGAGCAGAGATGAGCAAGGGCATTAGAATCTGGATCTGTAGTCCTTAGTCCCATTTGCTTTTGATGGGCTATCTTTGGTTTTATCCTTTTGGTTGTACAAGCCATGCCATTACCCTCACAGTGAATTCTTTTCATAAACTAGTTGAAGTCAGATTTTGCTTATATGCAAATGAAAAATTTCTAAACAATTCAGGAAGGACAGCATATCTGATGACTCAAAGTGAAAGTACCACACCCAGCAATAGATTTTAACCCAATATGGAGACATAGTCCATATTCTCATTGCCAAGAGGATTTCCAAGAAAGCCCCAGAGCACACTCAATAGTGCTATTGAAAGGAGGCCCCTTTAAAAATAGAACTTATTGCATTCAGTACTTTTAAAAAATTTTTATTGGAGTATAGTTGATTTACAATGTTGTGTTAGTTCAGCTGTACAGCAAAGTGAATCAGTTATACATATACATATATCCACTCTTTTTTTATTCTTTTCCCATATAGTCCATTACGGATTATTTAGTAGAGTTCCCTGTACTATACAGTAGGTCCTTATTAGTTATCTATTTTATTCAATTTATTTTTTGACCATCAGGATTCATTTAAGTAGTTACCATAATACCAATTGCTGGATCTGAGGCCGGTGACCCCCTGTGAGCTGTGTGAAAGCTTTCTCCTCTGCAGAAATCCTCGGGCAAAGTGCATTTTCCAGTGTACTCTGCCCTTGTTCTCTGTCACGAGGGTGGTGGTCTCTCTGTAAGTGTCTTCCTGGAGCAACAGGGGTGGCCTAGTTCTACCTGTTATAGAGGAAGACCCTTACTTCCTCCAGGTAATGGATTGAGCATTAACGAGAGGCTGGGAGTCTGGTCAGGGGAATGGGAGAATGGTCAAAGGAGAGGGATCATGACCAGGGGACTGGAACATGGTGAGGGGGCTGGGAAAATTGTCAGGGAGCAGAAGCCTGAGCCAGTGGTGGGGATTATCTCTGAAGACAGACTTCTAGGTCTCAAACTAGGCTCCTCCTCTTACAGCCCTTTGGCATTAGACAAGTTAATAAATTCTGCCAGACCTCAGTTTTCTCTCCTAAAAACTGGAGATGATGATAACAGTACCTACCTTGTTGGGTTGTGGTCAGATTTTAATGAGTTTATTTGTAAAGTCCTAAAAAGAGTTCATTCAGGCTCATTCACAGGAATTGCCTTGCAAGTGATTGTCACACAGAATAAAGAATTTTTTAAAAAAGGAACTTACTGGAGTAAAACTAGCAGTAGATTGGTATTTCTCTTTAAGAAATATTTGTATCAGGATGGTAGACCTTCAATTACTAAGCAAGTTTATGCTATTTTTCTGCTGTTGGAGTTTTTATTGAAATTGACTGAAGGAATTATCAGTAAAAGTTTTCAGTAATATACACTGAGTTATGTTGCTATCAAATTTCTATTTCTATTAGAAATAACAAATGTCTGAATTAAGTATATTAAAAATGAAAGCTTGCTTACTACCATCTTAAGTGTGCAGGACAATTTTATTAGTTATACTTTTGCACATATTTATGACATTTTTAGTTTGTTAGAATACTTGGCAATCAAAAGACTGCAATCAAATCTCCTTTTTATCCTAAATTATTACCACCATACACTAAAAAGTAATAAAACTGGTTAAGTGAAACCGAAACTGGCTCCTCGAGGTTATTCCATTTTATAAAAAACACATTAATAGGTATTTAGCTTGGCTAATATAATAGTTTCTATGGAAACTTATTAACACCTAAGCAAAGAAAAATATTGGCTTTTGCTGTGACTCTAAATTCAACTAAAATAAGCAAAATGAGTGTTTACTATATGCCAAGCACTAAGCAAATCACTGAGAAAAAAAAATGAAAAATTAAAACATAATCTTGTCTTCCAGCAGCATATAACAGTTCAGAAGGAGAATCATACCAGTAATTGAAATATCATATATAATCTTAAATAAATCAATGATAAGAACAAAGTATTATAGCAATGAAATTAAACTCTGACATCTTAACTGAAACCTGACTATCCTAGAAATGGTGCCTATTTCTCTCTCATCCTTTGCTTTTCTGATAATATTTACCATAGTGATAGGTATTCATATAAAACATTTTTCGTATGATACAGGCATTCCAGATATTTCAATGAAACATCTATTTTCAAAGCTTTGGGAAAAAAAGGAATTCCTAAGCACTGAAAATCTACACAGTATGTTACATTTGCCAAAAGTTTAAGAGAATGGGGCTTCCCTAGTGACACAGTGGTTGAGAGTCCGCCTGCCGATGCAGGGGACACGGGTTCGTGCCCCGGTCTGGGAAGATCCCACATGCTGCGGAGCGGCTGGGTCCGTGAGCCATGGCCGCTGAGCCTGCACATCCGGAGCCTGTGCTCCGCAACGGGAAAGGCCACAACAGTGAGAGGCCCACGTACCACAAAAAAAAAAAAAAAAAAAAAAGTTTAAGAGAATGGTTGCATCATATATGAATATCTTAAAACAAAATGTCTGCAAAGAGTAACTGTTGAGGAAATCATGTTTTTTAAACTTGGAAAAAATAAATGCCCACAATTAAGCTGAATTACTTACTTTTTTAAGCTACCAAATCTTTGTTATCCAAAAATGTGGGTGATTTTCCTTGATGTTCTCTTAAATATTTTCTTACTTGACTTTCTTTTGTCCTGTTCAGTACCTAGTGTGCCAGGCAAAATAATAGATACCTAAAGATGTCTAAGCCTTCATCCCTGGAACCTATCAATATATTACCTTACATGGGAAAAGGGACTTTCAAAGACCTTGAAATGGGGATATTATTCCAGAATAACTGGGTGTGCCTAATTTAATCAAATGAGTGGTAAAAGTGGAAGAGAGAGGCAGAAGAGTGGATCAGAGCCATGAGCCATGAGAAGAAGCGCTCAACCTTCATTACTGACTTTGAAAATGGAGGGAGGGGGCCATGGGCCAAGAAATCCAGATGGCCTCTAGAAACTGAGAATGACCCTCAGCTGATAACCATCAAGAAAATGCAGTCTCAGTCCGGCCACCATAAGGAAATGAATTTTCTCCTGGAGCCTCCCATAATGAACACAGTCTAACTGATCCCATGATTTTATCCTAGAGAAAACTGTGTCAGACTTCTGACCTAGAGAACTATAAGGTAATAGATATAAGTTACTTTAAGCCACTGAAGAAATTTTTTACAGCAGCTATAGGAGACTAATGTATCTGGTCACTGATCCATGAAAAAAATCTTTTTCCATCTAAAGCCAAATACATCTGATCAGGTTCTAAATCAAATTCTGACAAACTAAACCATAAGTTAAATGTTTTAAAATATTTTTGTTAACACAAATAATACAGAGTGAAGGGAATTTCTTATATATAAGCTATCTAGTCTCTATCCATAGCTGATAGGGACTAGCTTATATAAGATGATAAATATTCTTGACTAGTTGCATAAGGACTGATTGATGAGCTAAAATAAGTTCTTGATCCATTCTAAAGTGATCAAAGAATATGACTGACTGCCCATATGTTTTTATATTGTGAGCTATGTTTTGATGAGTCTTGAGCCAAAGTCTTGAACAGACCATTCTGGCCTCAATAAGAAAATGACTGGAGAATTCTACTTAGTCCTTTGGTGTCGACTCTCTGCAAAGATTCCCAACATTCATCAATGGCTTTTACAATGAATGTAAATTCCAGCTCCTGAACTTCACTGTTGTGATTTCTCCATGCAATGAGCCCCAAACAAAGCAGTGTCCTGTATAGACCATGTTTAAGATCTTCACAATTTTTATTTCTAACCA
Source organism: Lagenorhynchus albirostris (assembly GCF_949774975.1). Taxonomy (NCBI): domain Eukaryota; kingdom Metazoa; phylum Chordata; class Mammalia; order Artiodactyla; family Delphinidae; genus Lagenorhynchus; species Lagenorhynchus albirostris. Next base: position 60,814,991 of record NC_083101.1, on the reverse strand, counting down.
TCAAAAGTGCCCAAATTTTCCCCCTAAGATCAGAAATAAGGCAAGATGTCAACTTTCAGCACTCCTATTCAACATTATACTAGAAGATCTAGCTAATGCAGTAAACCAAAAAAAGGAAATAAAAGGTATACAGATTGGGAAGTAAGAAACAAAACTGCATGTTCACATGTGACATGATCATAGAAAGTGCCAAAGAATCAAAAACAATGAAAATTTCTGGAACTCATAAGTGATTATAGTAAGGTTACAAGATATAGTTAATATACAAAAATCAGTTGAATTTCTATATATCAGCAATAAACAATTGGAATTTGAAATTAAAGATATGACATGATTTAATGAATAGACTCATTATTGTTAATATGTTAATTCTTCCCAACTTGATCTATAGATTTAATGAAATTCTAATCAAACTCCTAGCAAGTTATTTAATGAATATTGCAAACTGATTCTAATGTTTACAAAGAAAGGGAAAAGACTCAGAATACCAACACAATTTTGAAGAAGAATAATGTTAAAGGACTGAGACAATCCAACTTCAAGACTTACTACAAAGCTACCAAAATCAAAACAGTGTAGTATTTGTGGATCAGTGGAACATAATAGAGAGCCCAGTAATAGATCCACACAAATATAGTCAACATATCTTTGACAGAGGAGCATAGGTAATTAAATTGAGAAAGATAACCATTCAACAAAAAATTCTTGAACAACTGGACATCCACATGTGAAGAAAAAAAATCTATACACTTTATGCCTTATGCATTTCACAAAATTTCTTTTCTTTTTTTAACATCTTTATTTAATTATAATTGCTTTACAATGTTATGTTAGTTTCTGCTGTATAACAAAGTGAATCAGCTATATGTATACATATATCCCCATATCCCCTCCCTCTTGTGTCTCCCTCTCACCCTCCCTACCCCACCTCTCTAGGTAGTCACAAAGCACCCAGCTGATCTCCTCATGTGATGCAGCTCCTTCCCACTAGCTATCTATTTTACATTTGGTAGTGTATATATGTCACTGCTACTCTCTCACTTCATCCCAGCTTACCCTTCCCCCTCCCTGTGTCCTCAAGTCTGTGTCATTATTCCTGTCCTGCCCCTAGGTTCATCAGAACCAATTTTTTTTAGATTCCATGTATATGTGTTAGCATATGGTATTTGTTTTTCTCTTTCTGACTTACTGCACTCTGTATGACAGAATCTACACCCATCCACTTCACTACAAATAACTCTATTTCATTTCTTTTTATGGCTGAGTAATACTCCACTGTATATATGTGCCACATCTTCTTTATCCATTCATCTGTCGGTGGACACTTAGGTTGCTTCCAAGTCCTGGAACCTCACACCAGTCAGAATGACCATCATCCAAAAATCTACAAACAGGGCTTCCCTGGTGGTGCAGTGGTTGAGAGTCCGCCTGCCGATGCAGGGGACACGGGTTCGTGCCCCGGTCAGGGAGGGTCCCACGTGCCACAGAGCGGCTGGGCCCGTGAGCCATGGCCGCTGAGCTTGCTTGTCCAGAACCTGTGCTCCGCAACAGGAGAGGCCATAGCGGTGAGAGGCCCACGTACCGCCAAAAAAAAAAATAAATCTACAAACAATAAATGTTCGAGAGAGTGTGGAGAAAAGGGAACCCTCTTGCACTGTTGGTGGGAATGTAAATTGATACAGCCACTATGGAGAACAGTATGGAACTTCCTTAAAAAACTAAAAGTAGAACTACCATATGACCCAGCAATCCCACTACCGGGCATATACCCTGAGAAAACCATAATTCAAAGAGTCATGTACCACAATGTTCATCACAAAATTTCTTGATAAATTTATGGGTAAACAATGGTACATTCATACAGTGGAATCTTACTCAGCAATAAGATGAAGTGAGCTATCAAGCCATGAAAAACATGGAGGAACTTTAAATGCATGTTCCTATGAAATCAGTTTGGAAAGGCTGCATACTATATGATATCAACCATATGATATTCTGGAAAAGCCAACACTATAGAGACAGTTAAAAAAAAAAATAAGCTGTGGTTCCCGGAATTTTGGGAGAGGGAAAGAGCGATGAAGAGGTAGAGCACAGGGAATTTTTAGTGCAGTGGAACAATTTTGTATTATACTGTAGTGGCGGATACATGACATTATATATTTTTTAAAACACATAGAGGCTTCTAGCCTCTGAGATGGCCCACACTCTGTCTGTGGAGTGTTTTTCCCTTGGCCTCTCTCACTTTCCAAGAAGACCCCATGCCCTAGGGTCACTCTTGCTTTTTGAGGTGGACTGCATTCTATCTATAGAATGTGTATCTCTCTAAATAAATCCACTTCTTACCTAAAATAAAAACAAAAACAAACACACACACACACACACACACACACACACACATATAGAACTGCACAACACAAAAAGTGTATTATAGTCCAAACTATGGCATTAGTTAATAATGTAGTTATTAATAATGGTTTATTAATTTTAACATATGTACTATTCTTGTGCAAGAAGTTAATAATAATTGAAACTATGTGGAGGTAAGAGGTGTGGTATTTGGGAACTCTGTTCTTTCTTTCTGCTCAGTTTTTCTGTAAATCTAAAACTTCTGTAGAAAATAAAGTCTATTAAAAAGTGCCTGACATCCATTTTCTCATTTCAACACTCTAACTGGAGACAACCAGTTAATTGAATATAAGTTGTGGCCTGTTGTTCAAGTGCAGCCTTTTTGAGTGAATTGTACATATTTTAAGGATATCTCATAAAAGCAATATTGTATGTGTTCTCCTTCACTCATTGACAGAGAAATAATAGACGTGTTTTGATGTTCACTATATTATTTTGTCTGTATAAATTTTCTGGTAGAATTAGCTGCTATCTTTGTCATTACTTGGTCTTTATAATTTTATTGTTAAATGATTTTTATAGCAGTGTTTCCTAGGGTAAACATTTCATTCTCTCTGTCAATAAAAACACTCTAACTAACCAATAAAATAATCTGATACATTTTAAAGCAGTATTTCTCATGGTAGATATTTTGGCCACCCTGAAAGGCAATGCCTGGTGTTAGTTACATTGAAGCAGACACTGCTTTTGACTCCACTCAGATCACACACAGTGAATAGGCAGATGCTTTCCATATCTCCCATACCTCTCGCGCCCTTTTTTTCCCTTCTGTTGTTTTATTTATTAGACAATCTGTTTGTATTTCTTAAACTGCTTCTACTGTGAAATACTGTGAACTCTCAAGTACCTATCAGCTCTGAAAGTTATTATGTACTGTGTGCTGGAGTCTGAGGACCATAACTAGATTAGTAATTCCTAGCAATGACTCTGAGTTAATGGATTTATGAGAGATATGAAACATATGCACAAATTCTAATGTAGCAAGTGTTACAATTTGCAAAAGTAAAGATCATGGGAGTTCAGAAAGAGGAGAGCTCAATTTCAACAGAGAGATGTAAGACTTTGGGTAAAATTCAAGTTAGGCCTTAAAATGAGTATGGTTTCTAATGCTGACAGAGGGAAGAGTTTCATTGAGGTAAAGGCTGTTTGCATATACAAATGTACAGGAAAGGAAACGGAGATGGCATAATTTGGTCTCCAAAAAGTGCTTTGTTTTGATAGGATGTTAAGATACATGAAGGAAACAAAAGAAAAATTAAATTGAAATGGAAGTTTTGGCCTAGAACAGAGGTTGCCAAGTTTTTATAAATGGCTGGAGGGTAAGTATTTTAGGTTTTGAAGGGCATACAGTCTCTGTCACAACTATTTAACACTGTCATTATAGCAAGAAAGCAGCCATAGATAAAACGTAACTAAATGGGTATGAATGCATTCCAATAAAACTTAATTTATAAAAGCAGGCAATTGCTGAGTTTGGCCCATGTGGCATAGTTTCCTGACTCCTGACCTAGCTCATAAAAAGGAACGTACATGCCATTATAAAATTTTTGATGTATGAGCAAGAAGATATGCACAAAGTCTGAATGAGGGTGGTGGGTAGCACTTTGATAGTGACACTTGCCTGAGAATAAGAGATAAAAGAAGCCATTTTCTTTCATAAACCATGTGACAAAGATTCTCTCCTTGAACAAACTCTAATCAGGCTCCTCTGAACTTTTTTTCAACTAGACCTTGACATTTGGACTTCTGTCTTTGTCCAGTTTTAGCAAGAATCCTGCTAAATCAGTTTAGCCATAATTCCTCATCCTCCATATCTGATCACTGTTGATAACTAATCAGGTTCCTCATTCTCCACTATCTCCCAGGTGATGTCTAATCACCCTGGCCTGCTTTCAGCCTGAATTTGGTTAGGTTAGTTTAGCCAGAATCTCCTCTTACCCAGATGTTTCCTCATAGCCGTTTTCCAATGACTGACCCCCATTCTGCTCTGCTCTTTGGCTATAAACTCCCACTTTTCCTTGGTGTGTTCAGCGTTGAGCCCAGTCTCTCTTCCCCCACTGCAAAACCTCTTTGCCCTTCCTACCTTGAATGAAGTCTGCCTTACTCTTCTTTAACAAGTGAATGAAGAATTTTTTCTTTAACGTATGTAAGTGATGAGAATTATGAGTTTTTAAGGTTATATCCAAAGAGTTGCAAAGTAGTCACTTAATGAAGCGGTCCCCAACCTTTTGGCACCAGGGACTGGTTTTGTGGAAGACAATTTTTCCACGGACGGGGAGGGGGGATGGTTCAGGTGGTAATTCAAGCGATAAGGAGCGGCAGATGAAGCTTCTCTCCCTCCCTCCCTCTCTCCCTCTCTCCCTCCCTCCCTCTCTCCCTCTCTCCCTCCTCTCTCTCTCTCTCTCTCTCTCTCTCTCTCTCTCTCTCTCTCTCTCTCTCCCTCTCTCTTTTCTCTCACCTGCCGCTCACCTCCTGCTGTGCAGCCCGGTTCCTAACAGATCACGGACCGGTACCAGGGGTTGGGGACCCCTGACTTAACAGATAAAATCAATCAAAACCATGTTTTATTTAGTATACTAGCTATTAGTCTGAACCCAATTGATTTTTATTTTTATACGTATCATCTAAAATTATTCAATTAAATTTTCAAACTGAAATGGAATATCAAAATAATCCTTAAATATTTTGTAGTACTTTCTAAAAAGGGGGAACTTATGATTTTATGGCAATGACTGTATTTGCTCTCTGTGGCTCATGCCATTGTTATTCAAACAGCAAAATTCATTCTGTTTTACAAAATTATTACTCTTTCCCCTAAAACCATATATTAGTTGTTATAGCCATGCAAATAATTCCCTAAGATATGTTTTAAACAAAATGTTTCACTTACTGATTTAGTGTATACATATCTGAAACTGGACTCCAGTTTTAAGAACACATTTTGGATATATGCATTTATGTATAGACATTCTTGCTGATGACATGTTTCTAATAGGTATAGTCCTGAAGGTTTTAGATGTTTATGCAAGTAAGGATGGTCTTAATATAAATCCATATGCCAGTGTTTAAAATATGTGAGAATGCCTTTTCTCTAATCTTTTTGAAGCTCTGACATGCCAGTCAGCTTCTTGTGACAGATCCTTTGAAAGAAACCTATGTAGAGAAGCCCTTTTTAAATTGACTGTGTAGGAGGTAAGAAAGTGGGAGGCATTATGTTGTACCTTTTTAGGGTAGAACGTGGAAATTGCTCTTTCCTAACATGTACTATATACCAATATAGTACAAGATGTTACTTGTTCATATATATAGGAAAACTGAGACTGATCAATAAATATATACGTTATATTTTCCTCATTACATATGATTTCAAAGATTTTTTCCCCCAGTGTGTCTAATCATTGGATATTAGAACAAGGAGTCTCTTACTTTAAAACATGGAAACTGAATTTCAGTGAAGTTAAATGACTTAAGAAGCATATCAGATAAAAAAGGTTTGAGTTATCTTGACTCCAAGTCATGTGCTCTGTTTTAGAGAATTAATTTTCTTCCTCATTCAGAGAGGGTTTAGCAGACATATTCAACAGAACCAGCATCCTTCCTTTCTGTTTTTAACCTTGCCAATATAACATTAAAAAAAATAATGCTATGTAGAGGGCTATTAACCCTGAAACATGCATTATATAGTAATAATATCAGGGCTCTCTGTTTTGTTCAGCAGTAATCTGATTCTCTAGCTGTGATAAACTGCTCTGCCTTTGGCCTTCTAGTTTAGCCATTTAGGAATTGGATTATTGTCTCATAAAGCAGAGGGGGCAATGATATCATTGCTTAATTATAATCATTATTAAAAGTTCTGAATCATGCTATTATCAGGAAAAGGGCAGCTGATGGTACTTAAATGAATGACTAACAAAGAACGTTTCAATTTATTTTGTGTCAGGAAAAATAAAAACACATTTGGAGTGTAATATGCAAAGTGGAAGATGATCTCATGAACCGGTTAAGAGCTCGTGGTTTTGAAACAGAAATGTTTGAATTCCTACTACAACATTTACTCATATTTTACATATTTAACTGTAAAATATGAACAAAACATAGTATCTACTAATATTCCTTAGTTTCTGTGAAAATGAAATGTAATTATATGTGTTTCATGTTTAACACAGTGCCTGACATCTAGTAAGCACCCAAAAAATTGTAGCAATTTAAAATGATATTCACAGTAATGATGGTGATCTTACTTATTTCAAAATATCTTAAAATTCACAGCAAAATTCAAAATCATTGTAGTCCCAGTCATGCTAATTTTTTTTAACATATAAACATGGAACATTTGGGGTTTTGATGATATCATGTAGTGCTTTGTAGTTCAAGCTGACGTACACAGATCCTGTGTACAAAGTTCTGAACTAGTTTCTAGCAATTATGACAATTCATTCAGTAAATATTTAGGAAACGTTTACTTAGCACCAGGCAGGATGTTAGGAGAAATAAAACACAGTTCCCCGCACTTTAGTAAGCTATAAAATGTGATTATTAGTGCCAAGTTAAGAATAGGATGAATAAGACAGGTCTTAAATGTCAGTGACATTAAATTAAGGAAAGACACATGGGTGATTTACTGTAAAAGAAACCAAGTGATGAAAGTGTTAGAGTTAAAAGGGAGCTATTGCTGGGACTTAGATGATGGAGTAATTCTGACAGAGGAATCAGAGACAATGGTCTTTGAGCTAGGCCTTTAAAGTTGAGAAAAATTTCAACAGGTAAAGAATGAAGGAAGAGCATTGATTAGTAATGAGCAAATGTAAAGAGTTATAAAATTTTGTAAGTTTATAGAGTAGTTTTTATATTAGGTAAATTTAAGCAGAAATTATAAATGTTGAATTAAATTAGGAGATAATATAAATTATAAATAGATCAAAGGTACAATGAAACAGAATATGAATTAAGTAATAGAGAAATGGAAAATAGAAAATCAGCAATTAAAGATGTACACGTTCAAGAGAACTTTATAGGAATGAGACACTGATTGTATCAGAAGCATATGAAACAGAGGCATGTCAAGATATGCTTGTGTTTCAAATCCATGTGGTAGTAGAGAGAATAATGCAGCGTCATTAATTGAAATACATAAGTAGAAAGGTGGTATGTATGATATAGGAGAAAATGACACATTTTAATTCAGAAATGAGGAACATCAAACACCAGCAGGATATCCAGGAAGACATGAGCAACAGGTACAGAATAAAGACATAGATTTTATGCTCCCCATGTTATAGGGAAACTAAATGAGAGCAGGTGTTGTGAATGTTGAGATAAACAAAAAGAAAACACAAACTGGAAAATTTCCTATAGATTATAGAAAGAGTAAGAGGGACACAGAAGTCAGAAATAATCAGAAAACTAGGATAGCATGAAGTCTCAAAGACCTAAGATTAAAAAATCCAAGAAGAGGGGATAGTTAACAAGTATCAAATGTCACATTAAGTTCTAGCAAGGTGAGAAATGAGAAAATATGTGGTAATTAAGGACTCATTAGTGACTTTCAGAGAAGTAATTCAAGTCAAATTAGATAAAAATATATGTGAAAGACTAGTGAGTGAATGAGGGGTAAGACAGAAGAGTCAGTAGTGATAAACTCTTATTTTCAGAAATACAGTAGTTCCATGTAGTAAATTTTTTGTTTTGTTTTAAAGTTAAAGGACATCTCTAGCCGAAAGGAAACTGTAATTATAAGAGAAAGCAATAATAATTGGTGGAACCAATACATAGAGGAGGCAGGGAATGATTCAACCATGAAAACAATTCTACCAGCATTCATTGAGTACCTAGTAGGTTTCAGAGACTGTGCTACATGCTGAATGTACAAATCTATGCTGAGTATACAATCTACTTGAAGAAAAAAACAAGAAATAACGACAGTATAATATGATGTATCTTAAATATATATATGCACACATGTATACACGTAAATATTTTACACATATGTGTGTATACATAATTATATAACATATTATGAATACCAAAAAGAAATTGTATCTACATCTACCTGAAGTAGAGGAGGAACTTGACAAGGAAGACTTCCAGATGAGGCTGCAGCTGAGCTAAGCCATGAGGATAAATAAATAGGTATATTCTTGAGTGACAGATAAGAATGGAGGTAATCTAAGTAGAGGCAAGAGCTTCTGCAGTAGCTTCAAGTAGTAATGGAGAAGGCAATTTGAGAAGTTCGACATTTTCCAATATTAAGGTAGAGTCTGGTATATTAAGCAGGAACTACCAAGTATTTTTTTACAGCTTATTTTGAGGTATAACTGTCAAGCAAAATTGTAATATATTTAAAGTGTACAATATGATTATTTGATACATGTATACATTGTGAAAGGATTCATACAATCAAGTTAATTAATACATCATCACCTCATATAATTACCTTTTATTTTCTTTTTGATGAAAATCCTTAAGATCTCTCTTAACAAATTTCATGTATCTAATGCAGTATTATCAATTAGTATCTGCATATTATCAATTGTAGTCACAATGTCATACATTAGATTATCAGAACTTATTTATCTTATAAATGAAAATTTGTACCCTTTACCAACCTCTCCCCATTTCCTCTACTCCCCAGCCCCTGGCAACTACCATTCTACTCTGTTTCAGTATACTTGACTTTTTTTTTTTTGGTTCCACACATAGGTGATATGCAGCATTTGTCTCTCTACATTCAACCATCTTATCACAGATGGCCAGATTTCCTTCTTTTTTTAAAGTGGAATAATATTCCGTTGTGTGTGTTTGTGTACATATCACATTGTCTTTATCCATTCATCTGTTAATGAATGCTTAGGTTGTTTCCGTGAAACAACATAGCTGTCATGAATAATGCTTCAAACAACATGGGAGTATACATGTCTCTTTCACATAGTGATTTTGTTTCTTTTGGACATATACCCAGAAGTGGGATTGCTGGATCATATTGTAGTATTATTTTTAATTTCTTGAGAAACCTCCATACTGTTTTGCATAGTGGTTTAATTTACATTCCCACCAGTAGTGCAGAAGGATTCCCTTTTCTTCACATCCTCACCAGCATCTGTTAACTCTTGTCTTCTTACTAATAGACATGGTAACACATGTGAGGTGTTATCGCATTGCAGTTTAGATTTGCATTTCCTTGATGATTAATGATGTTGAGCATTTTTTCATATGTCTATTGGTTAGTTCTATGTCTTCTTTGGAAATGTGTATTTGGTTGCTGTGCCCAATTTTATTTGTTATTTGCTATTTTTTGTGGGTGTTTTTTTGCTGTTGAGTTGTATGAGTTTCTTACATATTTTGTATATTAATCCCTTATCAGATATGTGGATTGCAAATATTTTCTCCCATTCCATAAGTTGCCTTTTTATTTTGTTGATGGTTTCCTTTGCTACATAGAAACTTCTTAGTTTGTAGTTCCACTTGTTTATTTTTGCTTTTGTTGTCTGTGTTTTTGGGGTCAAACAAAAACATTATTGCTGAGACCAATGTCAAGGAGCTTATCCCTTATGTTTTCTTCTAGGGGTTTTACGGTTTCCAGTATTACATTCAAATACTTAATTCATTTTGAGTTGATTTTTTTGTATGATGTAAGATAAAAGTCTAATTTCATTGTTTTGCATGTGGATATCCAGTTTTTCTAAGAAAAAATTTTGGGTATACCTTGGTGCTTTTGTTGAAAATTAATTGACCATACATGTGTGGGTTTGTTTCTGGGCTTTCTATTACATTCCATTGATCTATGTATCTGTTTTTATGCCAATACTATACTGTTTTGATTACTATAACTTAGCAATATAACTTGAATTCACGATGTGTAATGCCTCCACTTTTGTTCTTCTTGGTCAAAATTGCTTTGGCTATTTGAGTTCTTTTCTAGTTCCAAAGGAATTTTAGTATTTTTTTCTATTTCTGTGAAAAATGCCATTGAAATATTGGTAGGGATTGTATTGAATCTGTAAATTGCTTTGTGTGGTAGGGACATTTTAACAATATTAATTTTTTCAGTCTAATAACATAGCATGTCTATCAATTGATCTGTGTCTTCTTCAGTTTCTTCCATCAATGTTTTATAGTTTTCAGTGTACAGATCTTCCACCTTCTTGGTTAAATTTATTCCTAATTATTTAAAACTTTTTGATGCTATTGTCAGTGGTATTGTTTTCTTAATCTCTTTCCAATAGTTCATTGTTAATGCATAGAAACAAATGATTTTGTAAATTGATTTTGAATCCTGCAGCTTTACTGGATTCATGTATTAGTTCTAACAATTTTTTTGGTGTAGTCTTTTTTCTATTTAAGAACATAGCACCTGAAAATAGAGACAATATTACTTCTTCCTATTTGGATGCCTTCATTTCTTTTTCTTGCCTAATTGTTCTGTCTGAGACTTCCAGTATTCTATTGAATAGATATATAGAATGTGGACATTCTTGTCTTGTTCCTGATCTTAGAGGAAAAATTTTCAGTTTTTCATCTTTGAGTATGATGGTAGCTGTGGGCTTATCATATTTGGCCTTTATGATATTGAGGTCCATACCATCTATATCTAATTTATTGAGAAATTTAATCATGATAGGATTTAAATTTTGTCAGATTATTTTTTCTGCATCTATTGAGCTGATCTGTGTGATTAGTGTCTTTCATTCCTTTAATGTGGTATATCACATTTTATTGATCTGCATATGTTGAATCATCTTTGCATCACAGGGATGACTACCACTTGATCATGGTGTGTGATTCTTTCAATTTGCTGTTGATTTTGGTATGCTAATATCTTGTTGAAGATTTTTGCATGTAGGTTCATCAAGGATATTGGCCTTTAATTTTCTTGTAATGTCCTTGCCTAGCTTTGATATCAAGGTAATGCTGGTTTAGTAAAATGAGTTGGGAGGAGTTTCTTCCTTTTCAATTTTTTGGAAGAATTTGAGAAGGATTGACATTAATTCTTCTTAAGTATTTGGCAAAATTCACCAGTGAAGCCATCTGGTACTGGAATTTTCTTTGTTGAGATTTTTAAATTATTATTACTGGTTTAATCTCCTTAGTCTGTTCAGATTTCTATTTCCTTATGATTCAGTTTAGTAGGTTGTGTGTTTCTAAGGATTTATTCACTATTTCTAGGTTATCCAATTTGTTGGTGTATAATTGTTAATAATAGTTTCTCATGATCACTAGTATTTCTGTGTTACCAATTGTAATATCTCATTTTTAATTTCTGATTTTATTAATTTGAGTCTTCTCTCTTTTCATTTTAGTTAGTATTCCTGAAGGTTTGTCATTATTGGTTATCTTTTAAAAACACTAGTTCTTATTTTTGTTGAGTTTTCTATTGTCTTTTTAGTTTTTATTTTATTTATGTCCTCTCTGATTTAAAAAGAAATTCTCCCTTCTACTAACTTGGAACTTAGTTTATTATTCTCTTCCTAGTTCTTTGAGGTATAAAGGTAGGTTGTTTATTTGAGATTTTCTTTTTTCTTCATATAGGTGTTTACTGCTATAAAATTCCCTGTTAGAACTGCTTCTACTGTGACCAAATTTTTTTGTGTTGTGTTTCCATTTTCATTTGTTTCAAGATATTTTTTGATTTCCCTTTAATTTCTTCTTCAACCCAGTGGTTGTTCAGGATTGTGTTTAATTTTCATGTATCCATGAATTTTCCAGTTTTCCTTCTGTTATTGATTTCTAGTTTCATACCAGTGTGGTCAGAAATGATGTTTGATATGACTTCGATCATCTTGAATTTGTTAAGACTTGTTTTGTGTAAGACTAGAATAATGTGGGTATCAAAGATGGCATGATGAGGTGAGCAGTGCTTCTCCATACCACCATCAGAACAATTGCTGTTTGTCTGCAAGAGAAAGGGTAGCTGCATTTCCTTCCTAATTCAGCATGTCAGGCTTTGTGGCCTCCTTACTCTTAAACAGCCGATTAAAAGACTATATTAAAAAAAAAAACAAGCAAAAAAACCTTCTGCTCTTAGAAGGGAAACAGAAATGGATGTCTAGCAATGTTCTAATTTAGGGTTTGAGTTCTTTAAAATATTGGTTAATAGATGTGTACCATTTGATTTTATATATTAAATATATTTAATCACACAGTGAATCTAGGAGGCTGGGTCTTAGACCTGGTCAGGGAATACTTTCTAAAATACTCCATGATTATTCACTGTATTCTTGGCAATTGTAGAACCTATTTTTCCCCCTGTTTTAATTTAACAACTTACTATAACATTTCAAAGTGGCTTATTTTTTATTCTACCAAGACTGTATCTATCTATCTATCTATCTATCTATCTATCTATCTATCTATCTACCTACCTATCTGTCAATCATTTAACATTTATCTATTTTTGCTATTCTGTTCTATAGACACTAACTGTATCTTCTTTTCTTTCTGGAATCCAAATAGTCACCTATGTTTAACTGGGAATGGTGAGTTAAGCATTTGTTCAGAAACAATTTTATGACATTTAGAGCTTAAAAAACATTTAGGGATCAGGGAGAAATATTTTTTTGGTGAAAGATTTTGCATGTTGAAAATATTTGCTCTAAAATCCACAGAAAACAAAATGAATGTGCTTTTAAAGCTAGCTCGTGCATTGATGTGTGTGTGCATGCATGTGTGTAATGGTGTCTCTGCCTAAACTTCTAATCTAACATGTGTAAACATGCATACACACACACACACACACACACACACACACACACACACAATGGAATCAAAGTAATCTAATTTTGTTTTTACCCCCAATAGAAAATAAAGAATTCTAGATTTTGTAAGTATCCAAATGTTTTTTGTTGTGTTGGGTTTTTTTTTGCTTTGTTTTATCTTTTTTGTTGCTCAGAGGCATAAAAAACTTAGTGAAGTGAGGTTTACTTTAGAATAAAAGCCAACAATTAGTAAGGAAACAGTTCAGCTAATTGTAAACACCTGAAAGAATTTTAGAAATCCTGTGGAATATATTCTACAAACCCACAGTAACCTGGATGAAGCTTACCCTAGCAAAACTCATATGAAGAGATTAAATTTGCTATAATCTAGTTGAGTCTATTTTGAGGTAAATATTCAGAATTTTAAAAAATATTGTTTTAGCAAATTATTTCCAGAAATTCTATGTAATTGTGGATCAGGAAGACACATGTTTTTTCTGTTAAGAGCCTCATCTCTGGATTTTATTTTGAATGGCTAGACAATGGCATTAATTGTATAATGTTTATACTTCAGACACTTTCTTCAGAGGAAGCTAAACACTCTTCACTAAGTAGGTCCCATTTGGGCTCAGTGGAGTCACTTGTATCTGTGAACTCATGAACATGCTCGTTTGTCTAGGGAGTCCTCCTACAGTCCTCACGTAATTCATCTTTGACAGATTACTAAGAAATAGGTTTATCTTCCAGAAAATATAGAAATACGTAAGTCTTCCAAAAAATTTAGCTTATTTCTAATGTGGTTCTGTTAATTTTTGAAAGATTTAACCAAGGAGAATTTTTTTTAAAATTTGGTCCTAACGAGGTCATTTTCTTCCCAACTCTAGGAAATACCTGATTTCTTTTATGCTGTCTTTTCTACAATAGTTCCTTCCTTTTTCCAGGTACTATATTTACACCATTTCTGTGGTTCTAGCTACTGATATGTGGATTTGCACAGATCTTTGGCGTGATGACATTTAAGAAATGTTGCACTTTTCAAAATATCTGCCACCTGATACTCAAGGAATAGTGTATCCCATTTGTACCTACTGGCATCCTTTGTACCACTCTTCACCCTCCACCTACCTCTCACAGAGCCAGAGTCCACTGGCTTTTGCTAAGAAAAACCAGTTTTTAGGTTAAACCCAAGTTAAGAAATATTTCTTCACATTTAAAAGTAATACATCTCAAATATACTATTTAATACTCAAATACTTCCCTTTGACAATGATATTTCAAGATTATCATTCCTCCATTTCATGTAGATAACATGATATTAATATAGTTTTTGTGATGGCATTTTATCAGTCTAGTGTTTGTATGATTGTATGATTGGGCTCAAAAATATGTGCTGTCTTTGGTTGCTCCATGCTTATCTGTATATTTTGTTTTACTTGTAACTTGTATTTACTCATTATAAAATATTGTATCCATAATATAACCCTGTTTTAGACACTGGCAAGGCAGTGATCATTAAGAAACACATAGTCTCAAATTTCATTGGGCATTTTCATTGGGCATATACACTAACTTAGTATAGCAGAAGCAATGCTATGTTTCCCCCATTTCCATGATTTTCCTCTTGGCCTACAAAATGACTACATTTGCCAACCTCCCTTGTAGTTATCTTGGGGTCATGTGATGAAATTATAGCCAAAGTTATATGTTCAAGGTAATATACCACATCCAACCCCATCCCTGAAAACCCTGCTTGATACTTGATATTCTATCATCCCTTCCACATAGATTTGGAAAGCCACATGATGAAGATGGCAACATTATATGATAGAAGTATTCTGGATCCCTGAGTCTCCAATTAGAAGAAAGCTTTCAGACATACACTGTGATGTCAATAGGGAAAAAGAACCCCAAAACATTATGTTAAGCCTTTAAGATTGAGGGTTGCTTTCTACAGCAGTTAGCAAATACTGACTAATGCAAATAGTATGGATATAAAAGGAAGACACTAAGTCTCCTTTTACAATATAGTAAAATTCAAAGTTCAGGGGCTGCTGCCAGTAATGGCAAGATATGCACAAAAAGGAGAAATGAATACAATGAGTGGCCATGACCTCTTTAGGTAGCTCATCTTGAACAACATATATTTTACCTTTATATTTACTTGGTTTTTATTCCAATGAGATACAAGATGCTGCATCTGACCATAACTGGATAGCCTCCCAGGGAGTATACTTGTTCCAAGGATGTGTACTCTGAGAATAGGAAAAGGTATAATAAAAAGTGACTGTGAATGGATGTCAGCAGGCCTCTTATATGTTAAAACAATATTCTGATTGTACAGAGAGAAGAAATATAAACGTAGGGATACGTTTTTATTAGAGTATTTTTCCAAGCGTAGCATAAATTTTTACCCTGCAAAATACAGTCATCATACTTTCATTCTGAGAGGAAGGAAAGAAACTAATTTTTATACATTTATACTTATAGGTTTATAATATATGTACTGTAATGTTATTTAGAGACATTATGGATGTAAGGCTCAAAGAACCTTACAATTTATTATTCCCACTGAAGAGAAAACAATAGGTCAGAGAGGTTAAATAATTTACTAAAGATTACGTAATTTGCATGCAGAGTTAAAACCACAGCGGTCTGAATTTCAGTCTCACGAATTTCTGATTATACCACTATTCCTTGTTAGTGTCAAGCAACCTTTGAAATTCACTAACTGGTGAGAACATTTTTGTATACATGTGGATGTAATGCCAATGCCTGTGTTTTGTTCATTGAATTTTTTTCTTCATTTTATATAGTTTGTAGGTACAAGAAATAAATTCTATTTAAATACTTTTCTAATTATGTAGGACATTAATAGATGCTGATTGATATTTGTGTTTAATTTCATATTGAACTAGTCAGAACACTGGCATACAATTGAACAATTAATATTTGATACTGAGAACTGGTGTAAGAATTTCAAATTTGACACACAATTTTTAGTCATGTATTGCCTGCATGATTATTTTGAAGTAAAATAATTATTTTATTTGCCAATTATGGGTGTATCACAGATATCCTGCTCTGTTTTTTGTTGTTTTTGTTTATAAAAATTTTCCTGCTTCTTCTATTTACATGCTTCTGTGCTTAAAATACATACCTAGTTCTTTCTTGTTTGAAAATATTTGATTCCCAGGAATATATGAAGCCAATGTGTATTTCTCCAGGATAGCAGAAGATAGTGAGAACATGGAAAAACAAAGCCACAGATATTTATTTTAACTGGCTGTTAATTCTTTCCCATGATAGTTTAGTCAGAGTAGGAAACAAGTAGAATGAGTAGACTTATTTGAAGTTGTGTTTTTCACTGTAAATGTACTCCTTTGTAAAGGTGTAGAAACAAATAAATTGAGTGAATAGCTAAATGTGTGTAGGAAGAGAAAAAAGAAGCAGAAACAACACACCTAGAGTAGCCTTCTACTGAATAAGTCTTGGAAGAATTGGCTGATCATGCATTTCCTTGTGTCCTTCGAACAGAGGTCCCTATAAAACACAATTTCACAAACGAAGCTAACATGTTTTTCTGTATGCAATAGTTTTCTTACTTATTTTTCCTTCTTATGTAAAACTTCGTGTATTTTATACTGTCAACTTAAATACTGTAGAATTTTAATGTATTTGTCTAGTCCAGTATAAGAGCAGTGCTTATCTTTACCTATACTTCCTTGTCAAAAGCAGATATTTAGAGAATGACATGGTTGAATGTGACAGCTCCTTTTTTCTCGAAAATTTGACAGTATTTCTTATGGATATGACAAACAGTGAAGCCTTAGCAGTGATGCTTATTAAAAATGAAAACACAGCTCTCCTAGTGTGAGGATTATCTTAAAAATCCCTCTGTGAGTAGACATAGAGCAGTACTTTTACAGGACAGCAATGTTAGATCACATCACTCTGCTCACGAACATTCTATAACTTACAGAGAAAAGTCCTAGCTTCTTGGCATGTCATTAATATTCCTTCAAGATACTATCTCCTTCTACTTCTCCACACTTAGCCTTTACTCCTTCCATCCATTACATGTTTCTGCAGCTGTAGGGGAAGTATCTGCCAATTTGTAAACTGAAAGCACAGTTGAATAGCACGAAGCCAAGGCTTAATCTAAAATGCGTACTCTTAGACTGATCTCTTAGCTTAAATCTAGATTAGACCAAGTGAGGCTAGTGTGGAAGAATAATTTTCTTAGCTAACAAGAGAGTGTCCATTACCAGCTGCTCTTGCCTCCGTTGACTAGAGGTATCTTCAAATTGACAGCATGAGATATTCAGTTATTTATAAAATCAAGGTTCTATATATAAAAATCAGATTTCAAGACTATTACTCATTAGATTTCACTTATAACATTGTAGCTTTTCTTTCAAAAATGTAATTTCCTAATATGCATTCTTGGAAATAAAAATTCAATGTATTCTTTTTTGTTAATTTTTATTGGAGTATAGTTGCTTTACAATGTTGTGTTAGTTCCTGCTGTACAGCAAGATGAATCAGTTATATGTATACATATATACCCTCTTTGGATTTCCTTCGCATTTAGGTCACCACAGAGTATTACGTAGAGTTCCCTCTGCTATACAGTAGGTTCTCATTAGTTATCTGTTTTATACATAGTAGTGTATATATGTCAATCCCAATCTCCCAATTCATCCCACCCTCCCTTGCCCCTTGGTATCCATATGTTTGTCCTCTACATGTGTCTCTCTTTCTGCTTTGCATATAAGTTCATCTGTACCATTTCTCTAGATTCCAAATATATGTGATATTATATGATATTTGTTTTTCTCTTTCTGACTGACTTCACTCTGTTTGATAATCTCTAGGTCGATCCACTCTCTGCTAATGGCACAATTTTGTTCCTTTTTATTGCTCTGTAATATTCCATTGTATATATGTGCCATATCTTCTTTATCCATTCCTCTACTGATAGACATTTAGGTTGCTTCCATATCCTGGCTATTGTAAATAGTGCTGCAGTGAATATTGGGGTGCATGTATCTTTTGGAATTATGGTTTTCTCTGGGTATATGTCCAGAGTGGAATTACTGGATCATATGGTAGTTCTATTTTTAGTATTTTAAGAAACCTCCAATCTGTTCTCCATAGTGGCTGTACTAATTTACATTCCCACCAACACTGTAGGAGGGTTCTCTCTTCTCCACACACTCTCTGGCATTTAGTATTTGTAGATTTTTTGATAATGGCTATTCAGACTGGTGTGAGGTGATACCTCATTGTAGTTTTGATTTGCATTTCTCTAATAATTAGTGATATTGAGCATCTTTTTCATGTGCCTCTTGGCCATCTGTATGGCTTATTTGGAGAAATGTCTATTTAGGTCTTCCACCCATATTTTGGTTGGGTTGTTTGTTTTTTTGATATTGATCTGCACAAGCTATTTGTATATTTTGGAGATTATCCCTTGTTAGTTGCTTCATTTGCAAATATTTTCTCCCATTCT
Organism: Lagenorhynchus albirostris; assembly: GCF_949774975.1. NCBI lineage: Eukaryota > Metazoa > Chordata > Mammalia > Artiodactyla > Delphinidae > Lagenorhynchus > Lagenorhynchus albirostris. The sequence continues at coordinate 60,796,382 of NC_083101.1, read as the reverse complement.
GAGGGTTGTCTTTTTGTCTTGTTTATGGTTTCCTTCGCTGTGCAAAAGCCTTTAAGTTTCATTAGGTCCCGTTTGTTTATTTTTGTTATTATTTTTATTCTAGGAGGTGGGTCAAAACAGATCTTGCTGTGATTTATGTCATAGAGTGTTCTGCCTATGTTTTCCTCTAAGAGTTTTGTACTGTCTGACCTTACATTTAGGTCTTTAATCCATTTTGGTTTACTTTTGTGTATGGTGTTAGGGAGTGTTCTAAGTTCATTCTTTACATGTAGCTGTCCAGTTTTCCCAGCACCATTTATTGAAGAGACTATCTTTTTTCTCCATTGTATATTCTTGTCTCCTTTGTCACAGATTAGGTGACCATAGGTGCATGGGTTTATCTCTGGGCTTTCTATCCTGTACCATTGATCTACATTTCTGTTTTTGTGCTGGTACCATCCTGTCTTGATTACTGTAGCTTTGTAGTGTAGTCTGAATCTAGGGAGCCTGATTCCTCCAGCTCTTTTTATTTCTCAAGATTGCTTTGGCTATTCGGGGTCTTTTGTGTTTCCATACAAATTGTAAAATTTTTTGTTCTAATTCTGTGAAAAAGCCATTGGTAATTTGATAGGGAACGCATTGAATCTGTAGATTGCTTTGGGTAGTATAGGCATTTTCACAATATTGATTCTTCCAATCCAAGAACATGGTATATCTCTCCATCTGTTCGTATTGTCTTTAATTTCTTTCATCAGTGTCTTACAGTTTTCTGCCTCCAGGTCTTTTGTCTCCTAGGTAGGTTTATTCCTAGGTATTTTATTCTTTTTGTTGCAGTGGTAAATGGGATAGTTTCCTTAATTTCTCTTTCTGATCTTTTATTGTTAGTGTATAGGAATTCTGTGCATTAATTTTGTATCCTGCAACTTTACCAAATTCATTGATTAACTCTAGTAGGTTTCTGGTGGCACCTTTAGGATTTTCTGTGTATAGTATCATGTCATCTGCAAAGAGTGACAGTTTTACTACTTCTTTTCTAATTTGTATTTCTTTTTCTTCTCTGACTGCTGTGGCTAGGACTTCCAAAACTATGTTGAATAATAGTGGTGAGAGTGGACATCCTTGTCTTGTTCCTGATCTTAGAGGAAATGCTTTCAGTTGTTCACCATTGAGAATGATGTTTGCTGTGTTTTTGTCATATATGGCCTTTATTATGTTGAGGTAGTTTCCCTCTGTGCCTACATTCTGGAGAGTTTTTATCATAAATGGGTGTTGAATTTTGCCAAAAGCTTTTTCTACATCTATTGAGATGATCATATGGTTTTTATTCTTTAATTTGTTAATATGGTGTATCACATTGATTGATTTGTGTATATTTAAGAATCCTTGCATCCCTGGGTTAAATCCCACTTGATCATGGTGTGTGATCCTTTTCATGTGTTGTTGGATTCTGTTTGTTAGTATTTTGGTGAGGATTTTTGCGTCTGTGTTCATCAGTGATACTGGCCTGTAATTTTCTTGTTTTTGTGATATCTTCGTCTGGTTTTGGTATCAGGGTGATGGTGGCCTCATAGAATGAGCTTGGGAGTATTCCTCCCTTTGCAGTTTTTTGGAAGAGTCTGAAAAGGATAGGTGTTAGCTCTTCTCTAAATGTTTGATAGAATTTGCCTGTGAATCCATCTGGCCCTGGACTTTTGTCAGTTGGAAGATTTTTAATCACAATCTCAATTTCATTGCTTGTGATTGGTCTGTTCATATTTTGTCTTTCCTCCTGGTTCAGTCTTGGAAGATTGTACATTTATAAGCATTTTTCTATTTCTTCCAGGTTGTCCATTTTATTGGCATATAGTTGCTGGTAGTAGTGTCTTATGATCCTTTTTATATCTGTCGTGTCAGTTATAACTTCTCCTTTTTTATTTCTAATTTTATTCATTTAAGTCCTCTCCCTTTTTTTCTTGATGAGTCTGTCTTAAGGTTTATCAATTTTATCTTCTCAGCAAACTGGCTTATAGTTTCATTGATCTTTGCTATCGTTTTCTTCTTTTCTATTTTATTTCTTTCTGCCCTGATCTTTATGATTTCTTTACTTCTACTAACTTTGGGTTTTGTTTGTTCTTCTTTCTATAGTCACTTTAGGTGTAAGGGTAGGTTGTTTACTTGAGATTTTTCTTGTTTCTTGAGACAGTATTATATTGCTATAAACTTCTCTCTTAGACCTGCTTTTGCTGCATCCCATAGGTTTATGGTCATCATGTTTTTGTTATCATTTGTTTCTAGGTAGTTTTTTTTTCCTCTTTGATTTCTTCAGTGATCCATTTGTTATTTAGTAGGATATTGTTTAGCCTCCATGTGTTTGTATTTTTTACAGTTTTTTTTTCCTGTAATTGATTTTTAGTCTCATAATGTTGTGGGCAGAAAAGATGCTTGACATCATTTCAATTTTCTTAAATTTACCAAGGCTTGATTTGTGACCCAAGATGTGATCTATCCTGGAGATTATTCCATATGTACTTGTGAAGAAAGTATATTCAGCTCTTTTAGAAGGAATGTTCTATGAATATCAATTAATGTGTTTCCTTATTAATTTTCTGTCTGGATGATCTGTCCATTGGTGTAAGTGGCATGTTAAAGTTCCCCACTATTATTGTGTTACTGTTGATGTACCCTTTTATGTCTGACAGCATTTGCCTTATGTATTGAGGTGCTCCTATGTTGCGTGCATAAATATTTGCAATTGTTATATCTTCTTCTTGGATTGATCCCTTGATCATTATGTAGTGTCCTTCCTTATCTCTTGTAACAGTCTTTATTTTAAAGTCTATTTTGCCTGATATGAGTATTGCTACTCCAGCTTTCTTTTGATTTCCATTTGTATAGAATATCTTTTTCCATCCCCTCGGTTTCAGTCTGTATGTGTCCCTAGGTCGGAAGTGGGTCTCCTGTAGACAGCATATATATGGGTCTTGTTTTTTTTAATGCCTGGACAAATTGTCATTTTGACAAAAGTTAGAAGGTCAAAGTGAAAAGGCATGGGCAAGATAGCTAAGCTGAAGGAATAGAAGGTTGTAATTGAGGATCAGACAAATGAGAAGAAAAATATATCTTCAGATTTAAGAGGGACTTCTGTGTAAAAAAGGAGTTGCACTGGTCCATAGCTACACAAAGAGACAGAACCAGGATCAATCATTGGCAGTTACAGATGGATGCTTAGAATAAAAAATAAATTTCTAACAAATGATGAAATGGGTTATCAAAAGATTGAAACTATAGATATTCCCAAGGTGATAACAAATATATTTGGTAAGATTGTTGTACAGATGATGAAAGTTTTTAAGACTCATTATCTTATATAACCTTAAATATGTTTTAGTTCTTAATTTTTTTGCTTTTGTGTTGAGAACATGCCTACCAATTTCTGGCCTTGCTTATATTTGTATAGAATTTGATAATTAAATTAAGAAACAACTCAAAATAATGTATTTTTACATAAACAGCTCAGTTTTTCCTTATATGTTATTTTAATCATAAGGTATCTTAGATATCATCCTTTTAAAATTTCTTGCCCTTCAAACACATTTTTAGAACTCTTCAGCCTGAACAGCTTGTAGTTCATATTTAAAAAAATATTTGCTAATCCACTGGGTTACTAAACAACCTTCCCCAAATATGTATTTCTTAGAAAACATGTTTTCCTTCATCTTATCTATTTTTAATGTTATGATTCTTTTTGTAAATAATGAGGGCTCTTTATAGGCAATTTGGCAAGTAGGAAAATATATGTAAAAGATAAAATAATTTTAATCATAGCAACAGCCATCCTTGGGAATATTTTTCAGTGTATTTTCTTTTATTTTTTTCTAAATTTTGGTGATTGTAGTTATGTTTGCATATGTACATTTGTTTATGTATAACAAAATTGGGGTTTTACAGTGTAGATGATTTTTATATACTCACTCTTATTTTCAATTAGTATTATAAACTTGCAATTCATAAGCTAATATTCTTTAAAGACATGACTTGTCATTGTGGCTTTGATAGGCTGTTATTTATTTCCCTGCTTGATTCACATTTCTTTTTTGGGTCCGTTCCTTTACATCTATTGAGAAGACACTGGGCCATGTGATCTTGAAACCCTGTTGAGTATTGATTTGACCAGAGGCAGAGAACATGACCAGAACTGGGACAACCTGTTTCTTTATTTGAGTACAGAGAAAAAAAAAAAAAAAGAGAGAGAGAGAAAATTACTCTATATTGAGAAAAAAATGAGAAAAAAATAGGAAATTATTTAGTTCTGGAGAAAAGAGAGAAAAGAAAAGGTGGAGTGTGAGACAGAGAGAGAGTCAGGGTCATTGAGAGAGAGAGCAAGAAACTGCATTGCTTCCTGTGGAATTTTCAGATCCTTCTTTTAGTCTTTTCTGTTACTTTGATGTTTCTAAGTCACCTTGTTAGGGTTGACAGGTTTAGCAAATAAAAATACAGGACACCGAGTTGCATTTGAAATTCAGATAAACCATAAACCAAGTTTTTAGTATAAATATAGCATAATAGTACAATATATGGGACATGGTTTTTCTAGAATATTACTTGTTTATTTAAAATTCAGAACTACTGGTTATCCTGCATTTTATCTGGTATCCATACATTTGGTATCCTTCCTAAAAGGCAGTCCTCATTTAGCTAGAGGCGCCTTGAGAGGTTTTCTTTATTTATAAGTAAACAAACCATGGCTATACCTACAGCATCCATTTCACTGTATGGCTACACCAGGGTTTCTTTAACTCTCACAGTCATTATACATGCAGGATTTTCCACTCTGTAGATAATTTTTGTAATCTTGTTGGTTCCAAGGACATAAGCACCTGATGAGAACTTTTTTTTTCCTTTTTGGAATTGTCTTTCAAACAAAAACAAAAACTGAAGACCCTCAAAAACTTTGATTCATCTATTTTTTGACATTTTCTTGACATTTCTTTGACAATATATGTTTTACTCATTATAACTTTATAGGAAGAGAAATAAACAGGATGTCAAAAACGTGAAAATAAATGTTTTATTTATTTTTAGAAAATTTATTTTCCTTTACTATTTTCTCCTCAGCATTTGCTTGACTTCTCACGGTTCCCAGTCTGTTAATAATGTGGGCATTTCTGACTGTACAGGTGGTATTGCTTTAACATTGAAATGAAAAATAAAGACTTTGCTATTTTCCTTTATATTTTTTTCTTGTCATGTGTTCATATGACCTGACTTTTTTCTCTCACTATTCATAGCCATGAAATAGAGGTTTAAAATTTTTAAGTTATGTGCCTGGAATTCTGTATAAATTGAGGGAAGGACATACTTCCATTTGATTTCACTGTTGGGTGGATTATTGGTAGAATTGGGCCTTCAGCCTTGCTTTATGATGATAGACCTGCACCCTTTGTGTTTCTATTAAAGATATCAAAGCAAGAGGCTCTCAATGAAGATTATATTTATGGCATCTACACAGATAGAAAAATACTACAATTGAGTGTTTTGAAATGTTCCTTTCCTGACATATCAGAGACATATAGTGTGTATATGAAAATATTCAGTATAACCTGTCTGGTGCTTAACTATACTGTCCACACCCCTCTCTTGGGAACATTCATTTCAGGTGAATCCTTTCTTTCAAGCAGCCTGTAGCATGTAATTCCTCTTAACTTGTGAGTGCTTAGGTGACAAGAGTAGATTGTTTTACTAACTGTACTGCATTGCCTGTTAAGTCTAAATACACCCAGAAATGGAGAGGGAAAAATTCTCTCAGTCTATCAGCTCACGTTTCTCACTTCCCTTTCATTTAGTATAGATTGATGTAGTTATGGAGAAATTATAATTCGTTAGGATGGTATTTTATAATTTGATTTACCATGAGAATGAAAACTAAAGGTCTTGCTCCCTCTGAATAAACGTGTAATGCTTTTATACATATACATCCACATATACAAATGTATATATGTTTATATATTTATCCAGAAAGTACTGCTTTACTTAAAGAAGGATCATGAGTTGGTAACATCCATTCTCATCCATACTCTGATATCTAGCAATTTCTGTTTTATACAGCCGCTCCAAGATTCCAGGGCTCCACCTTTTAACTCAGGATACTGACAAAGGAATGTGGAATGTTGCACCGGGTCTTAGTTGCAGCAGGCAGCCTCCTTAGTTGTGGCATGTGAACTTTTAGTTGTGGCATGCATATGGGATCTAGTTCCCTGACCAGGGATTGAACCCAGGCCCCCTGCATTGGGAGCATGGAGTGTTATCCACTGTGCCACTGGGGAAGTCCCTCAAGTCCTTATTCTTAAACCTTCTATGGGTCTTCATGCCTTAGTAAATGTTGAGCTTAATGAAAGCTCAACGTTTACTAAAAGCTTAGTAAGTCATTTAGTAGACAGGGGGATTTGGAAGTTATGATTTAAAAGGTTGGAAAAGGGTGGCTTGTATATGAGAAATTCTGTATCAGGAATTTTCTCATGGCATTTATCACTTGTAGTGTGTATTATGTTTAATTTATGTGTATGTCATCTGTCTTAAGACAGTAAGTACCTCAAGGACAGAATCTATATAAATTGACATTGGAACATCTCAAAGTTTAACATCAGGATTTGCACTAAATAGTTTTCTAATATATAGTACTAAAATAAAAGAAAAAATTGAGAGTGAGAGGAAAGTGAATAGCCATCAGACATTAAAAAAAGAGAAACAAAAGAGAAAAAAGAGAAAAAGAAACTGAAAGACAGGAAAACACCATAGAAGTAAGATTTTGAAAGCATATGTAAGAGAATAGTTGAATAAAAGAGCATTTTTAGCAGCACTTGTATATAACAGTTTTGAGACAGGCAGCATAGATGTGTAAGGTAAAAACTATGAATGGTAATGAAGAAAGAGGATTGAGTGTCAAAAAAGTAAACCATAAGCTTTAGTTTGAATTTTGATGTTATCTATGGCATCAATCATTCAAGAGATCTTATTCTAATACTACCCACAAAATTAGAGGCACGTTTTTTTTCTTCTTCATTTTCTAGGCAAATATCTAGCAGTCAGTATAGAAAGCAGAGAGAAGGAAGTCCTTCACATTTCCTCCTTTTTCAGGTGAAAGGAAGCTCATTATCATGAAGTTTAATAATCAGAAGTTAGCCATAGTATGTTCGCATTTCTTATGTGATGACAGCACAGATGTCTACAATTTTGCGAGGGGATTTTTCCCATCTGCAGTTTGTGATTGAGTGTGAAATTTATTAAAATTTCATGGCCAAATGCAAGTTATGAGCATACAGCTAACACAACTGGTTTAAATATGAAACGTGTATATAAGTATTTATCAGACAATCAGTAAATCATCCAAGGATGTCCTTATTTCCTATCTTCTGTGTGGTCACCACTTTATGAGGCCCTGTAAGAATATGTAAAACACGTATGTGACATATCCTGTTTCTCTAAAAATTGAATATCTATTTGTAAATAACATGACAAATAATGAAGCAATACATAAAAAAAGGCAATGTACTATAATTAGTAGGAAAATTGAATGAATAATCTGACACACCTGATGGCTAGAAAAAAATGTTGTCTTGGAAGAGAGAGATCTATCAAAAAGTAGGATATTAACCAGGTCTTGAAACAATGTGTAAGGCTTGGATAGGTCATTTGGATTTTTGAAGAAATTTCATGATTTTTCAGCTATTGAAACAAAAACAAAAAAAACACAAGCTGAGATGAGAAAACTGTGCTTGTACAACTATTAGAAAATTGGCCTGACAATAGTACATTTTTTCTGTCAGAGTACTAAATCAAACAAAGAACAAAATTAAGTACCAAATACAAATATTATCGAAGACTTTGAAAGGCAGGTAAAAGTATTACACTTCTAAGACTTGCCAGGTCAGGTCATAATTTATAATTTAACAAAATTTAATCAAAATAAACATCCAAGATTTGTGTACATTTGTATTTATTTCTCTCTGTGTGTGTATTTTATATTTGTCCTTTTTTATAACCTGTCAAATAACAAGGATAATGATTTTTATTTAATAATCAAATTGATGATTTCTTTCTTGCTTCATGTTAAACCATTCTCTGCAGTATATCCAGCGACCACCATAACATTTTACCATGTTTACTTTCTTAGATGAATTCTAATTTAAAAATAGCATCAGAACATCCGATATGTGTGGGTCAAATGAAGTCAGCCTACACAGAATTATTCTATCATCTGAAGATGCTATCAACAGTGAGCTCTTGGGAAGTAGACTATTAGCAACCTTACTTAAGGCCTTTCTGCCTACTAACCAGAATCTACACTTAAATTTACTACATGATATGAGTGTTAGTATCACCTTTTCTTGTGATTTCAATCCATTTCACTTGCCTGAGTCTATCAATGTAATCGGTTCCAGCAATTATTTCTGTGTTCCAAAATGCATTAGATAATGAATTTAAAAGATAGTTTTAACGATTTAGTCTATTATTTCAACCATTTCATAATCTTATTCAACTTTTTTTTTTAAGATGTTGGGGGTAGGAGTTTATTAATTAATTAATTTATTTTTCCTGTGTTGGGTCTGCGTTTCTGTGCGAGGGCTTTCTCTAGTTGTGGCAAGCGGGGACCCCTCTTCATCGCGGTGCGCGGGTCTCTCGCTATTGCGGCCTCTCTTGTTGCGGAGCACAGGCTCCAGACGCGCAGGCTCAGTAGTTGTGGCTCACGGGCCTAGTTGCTCCGTGGCATGTGGGATCCTCCCAGACCAGGGCTCGAACCCATGTCCCCTGCATTAGCAGGCAAGATTCTCAACCACTGCGTCACCAGGGAAGCCCTCAACTTTTTTGTTGAATGGATCTCACTTTTTTCTTAGACATTAGGAAAATCATAAAGTCTACTCATTCCAAAGTGTGCCATAATTTCCTAAATAGATATTTGCTCAACTAGATTCAGCGTTTCTTTTTCCCAGAGTCATGTTTATACTTTAAGATATTTTAAAGTAGCTCAATAGCTAATCTACCTTAAGTGGAAGCTGTTATTTATCAGATTTCTTGGTGCTGTCTCTGGTGAAACTGTAAAATTAATGACAAGATTTTTCAAAGTTCACCAAGTCTTTCTGTAATTTAACAGCATTTTATATGTTGAATGTCAAAGACATATTTAGCAGCACCTGTGAGCAGTTGAGGCACAGATGCCTGACACCTGTTGGCTACAGGTCTCTGTGAGGCAAAGTAGGTCAGAAGCACAGAAGTCTATGCCTGCGCTCAGGACTTATGAAAAATTGTAGATTGTTGATGTCACTTAAATTTTATGCCTTGGGTATTTCATGCAACTATAGAAGAGAACTCTAATCGCTGAGTAAAAACAGAAAACGGTATTAGAAAACAAAATTGAGCTCACTCTTTTAGAAAGAAGCACAGAAACAGTTTAATCATGGATGAATCTAGCTGGATCCTAAATATACTGGTAATAGCAAACTATAAGTTTAATAATATATAAGAAACAGAAGGAAAATGTTCCCAGGGACCAGAAAAAGTAATAAATACCAAAACTGAAAAAAACAAAACAAATCACCAAAAACTAAAGCCCTCTTATTTATAAGAAATATGCAAAGGTATTGACATTAGGAATTATATGTTCATCTTTCTGTTAATGAACCCAAAGATTAGGGGAAAAGGGCCAAGTATGTCTATATACTCCTTGCAGATATAAATTTGAACCTGGATATGTAGATTTTTCTGTAAGTTATGGTGTGCAATTTCATTAACCATGTTTATAACACAATATGACTAGCCTTTTTCTTGGAAGTCATATAGTTTCCTTCATGTAGCTTCATATTATTTTATTCTTAGTTGCTTCACCTCTAGCCCAAGTACTTGAAAACACTGATGATGACCATTTCCAATGAAATGAGAAATACTGGAATTGGAAATCACTGGTGTGCAAACACATCTCTTAAAGGACTAAAAAACATTCAGCTGTGAATCACATAGATTACAACAAAAATGTTTGGGCAGGGTGATGACAGTCACACATTGTGTGGAAACAACCATATATTTTCCATGGGGGCTGACAGATGAGGCTATAAGGCAGGCTGCTAGCAGCAGCATCCACCACTGTAAAATGTTTTATAAATGCCAGAATGAACAGTTGGAGCCACAGCCACCTTTCCAAGTTAGTCCAGTTGCAACCATTTCCTAGTGTAGTATGAGAGAAACAGAAGGGATTGGCCTACCCTGCAGCTCCAGTCCTTCCTTTCAAGAGCCTGAGACAGGAAGGTTCTGGTCAGCTTACGTACTAGTAATTTTCATATACAACATAAGGCTCAACACCAAAGTATAGACAGTATGTTAACCCTGGTCCTTAAACTATATATTATCCATCGAAGCACATGATGTTAGATGTTTGCTAACACAACACAACCTTGCCATGTGCATATTGTACATATTAAGACTAGTTGTGCCCATTGAATTGCTAAGTGTGTAAAATCTCTTTCTCTTTTAATCTCCAATATATAAGGCTTTGATTGGACAGCTGTGTTAATTATTTGATCAACAGAAGAAGGCTATTATACTCATTTAAAAAATAATATTCCTCACTGAGTTATTATGATGTTTTTCCAATGTCTGGCTCTTCTCATGTGAATATAAATAATGTGAATTTTCCGCTTGAATATTGATATGATTTTAAGTTCTCATACGCAGTTAAGTCATTTTAAGCAAACGTAGGAGACTAATGTTTGCTAAATGGTTTGTTATTGATTTTTGTTGTTGTTCATTTGTTTTTAATAATGAGGCATTAGTGCATAGAATTATATGGTTTCCCTAAAGCCAGAAGTGGACTATTTTTGTGCCAAATTGAAAAAGTGAAGTTTGTGGTCTTTAATAAAATTTACTATTTTAAGAAAAAAAATCAAGCAAAACCTATAATATAATGAAGATACTTGTTTCTGGCAGTGATTCAAAATATTTACTTTGAGTATAAAAATAAGTAAAATAAAAGGCATGCATTCAAATGACTACATAGCAAATAAGTGAAAATCCTGAAAAAGAATATCAATCTACATCTATAAAACTGGAAAACTACACAGGTGATCTTGCCATTTGATCTATTTTCATAGCAAACACGTCTAGCAACCAGATGAGTGGTGTAGAAATCTGACCAAATTTTCACATGGCTCCAATGATTAAATAAGATTTACGTTAGTCTGCTCATGTGGCATATAGCATGCTAGCCTTAGGATATTGGAACAGTGGATTTTTTAAAAAGTGGAGAGTATTATATGAATTAATGTATTATTCAGGAACTAAAAAGGTTGAAAAAATCAAAGAGATTAACATTTTTCCTTCAGCTATTTTTTTCTAAATACAGAAATAAATTTTCTATTGGTGCCTGTCCTTTGTTGAACTTCATTGTTACTTCTCGGGACCCCAACGATATTTGAGACTATTATTTAGATTATAACTCTGATAACGTTTGTAGTGTTGAAGAGTTGACACATGTATCAAGGCAGCTGCAAATGGAGCAGCACTCAGGGCAGTCATTTAGTGTGAGATAATATATGTGGAAATATTCTGTAAACAGTTTATTTTTTTTATCCCAAGAGTAATTTATTTCCCCCTCCTTTATTTAGCTGTCTTATGCTTTGAGGAATTGGTCCAAGCTCAAGACGTGGGTTGACCTAGGCAATCATGGTCATTCATCTCCTTTGCTGATGATCTGTCAGAAACCCAGAATTAAGCCTAATGGGTGAACTCATAAATGGGTATATGATAAAATTGGGGTCAGTAACGCAAGTGGAAGCATACTAGAATTTTATGGATAAAAATTCTCCCTGTTAAAAAAAAAAGTCCAGAGGAAGAAGTTGGTCTCGATTTGCTTTGCAATTTGTTGTTGCCTTATGCAAATAAAAACTTAGAAAAGCTAAAGCCATTTTACTACCAGAATGGTTAAGAGGTGGGTGATACAGAGAATGGAGAGACCTGGAATATTATAGAGAAATGGGATCACTCTGGCTGAATTAAATTCGAAGAAAGCCTGCTCTACATCTGAATTCAAATTTCATGAGCTAATTTAGTTTCTTATTTTTAATTCATTTTGAGTTTTCTCTAACTATTGACAAAAGCAGTTTAAGTAATCAATGATATAAAAATGTAGTGAATAAACATGTAGGAGCAATATGATATACCACCATGATGTTGAAATAACACTGGCTCAACTAAAATTTGAAATAGTCTAAAAGTATAATGATACATGGGAATAACATTTAATAATATTAATAGAGGCTCCAACCCAAATAATATAATCTTCTCTTCTCTGGAAAATAATGCTCTTGGATATTATAGAAATAGAGGATATGGAAAAACTAAGTCATCGTTACATTAACACTACATCTGTAGATTCTAAACCTGTCTTTCTAATAAAGTGTGTAAAAAGCCCCCTCTTTTACCGTCAGTAAATATTGTAATAAAACTATAATCATGTATATGTAAATAATAATTATTAGCAAACTGATTTTAACATTTTAATCAGGAAAAACTCTTAAATATAAAACCTTCCAGCATAAAAGGAACTATCTGTAAGTTTCTCTTGAAATCACACAGAATATAAATTCACTTATCATTTTCCATTCCATCTTTCAACTATTTAAATTTTCAGATTAGATTATTGTTATATAATAGAGATCATGAAAATATGAGAGTGATAGTGAAGAATTTGAAGAATAAAGAAAATGACAGGAGAAAATTATGTTAGAATTTCCGTTTTTTTATTTCTAATGAAGAAATTCAAGAAAATTTTAAGAGATCAATTATTATAATTTTAGAAATATATACTTGACTGAAACACAGAATTAGAGGCATTTCCAAAATGTCATCTTATATAAAGCAGTAAGAATATGCTGAAACTAAATTATCTAAATTGCTCATTCAGGATTATTGATTATGTAAGCATAAAATACTAATAAGTAATATTACATAAATAATAACTTTCAATTAATTATAAATAAATTAAATAAGTAAATAAAGTCATTATTATTATAACATTTAAAAAATAGTATATGCATTCAATCCTAAAAGTAGCCCTGGAAATTGATAGGATAAGTAAGAGAAATTCAGAAAGTTCTGTGACTTCTCCAATAATGTATAATTACTAACCGAGGCTTCTAATATAATTTTTAAAATATGGATCTTCCAATATTCAAAAAGGGAAATATTCTGTATTTACATGACTATATAAACTTCTTTTTTTTTTTTTTTTGCGGTACGCGGGCCTCTCACTGTTGTGGCTTCTCCCGTTGCGGAGCACAGGCTCCAGACGCGCAGGCTCAGCGGCCATGGCTCACGGGCCTAGCCGCTCCACGGCATGCGGGATCTTCCCGGACCAGGGCACGAACCCGTGTCCCCTGCATCGGCAGGCGGACTCTCAACCACTGCACCACCAGGGAAGCCCTACTCCATTACTTTTAAGATATTTTTTTCCTTTATGAGACTTTTACTTGTATTATGTTTAATCCCACCAATATCTAAGTTATGATTATATGCATACATATTTTTAAGTGCAAACCAGTCAAAATTAATGTTTGGTTTGATTTCAACCAACAGCGCATTCTTTTTATATTATCATTTAATCAACTCTGAGCATATAGCTAATTCTCAACCAAAATGCCCCTGCCTATTGGTCATAAAGATAGAGTCAAAAAGAAAGAATATGTTTTATGGCTTATCTCCCTATTAGTAACAGTCTGCTGTGCCAACAGCCATGCTGTGGATGCAGCATTGGAGGAACATTTTCTGCACGAGAGACATTTTTGGTTAACTTATACTAAAAGGAAGGAGTGATCGGTTTTCTCTGAGTGAAAGATTAGTAAAAGTATCTGAGTGTCAAAAGTTAATTAGGCATTTTCTAAGTTGACTAGAATAAAAAGGGAATTTTATGTAAATGGAGCAATAGTGACAGCACAGATACTCATAATCCAATTAATCATGTCTACTAAGCACCCGCTCAGTGTTGAGGGCAGTGTTCTGCCCTTTGGGAAATAGAAAATGTTTATAGAGTATTGTCAAAGCATTACAATTCCACAAATATACATACAAATAAAAGTTTTAATTTTTCTACAGATGGGAACTAAAGATGAACATTTCCCATCAGTTCCTTACAATGATGATGAACATCAGTAGTAAATTCGAGGAGAATAGGTAGTTTCTGTGCTTTCAATTTCCCAAGAATACACTGACCAGTACTACAAAGATATAAATAATCACTTAAATTCTAATCATCCCCATCACCAAGCTCTGCCCTCCTGTTTCCATTTTTATCCAATAAATAAGAAGATATTAAGGAAAATAAAGTCTTGGTTAGAATATTATAGATTGCCTGTGCCTGCCACCCACATTCCACCAATAATTGCCAGTTTCTATGCACTATGTAGACATGGCAACTAGGTTATTTTGGGTAACTCATTTATTTCATTTGCAGCTCATGAGCCACCTTTTTGATATGAGAAAGAGAACCCAAATAATTGTACTAAAGTGCTTAATAGAGACTCCTGGAGTCAATTTTAAAGGCAATTATTTTTATTTAATACATTTGAGCTTTCAAAATTATGTTTACTTTTCTAAGCATACTTCTGTTATTTTATATTCTACTCAAGATACACCTAGTTTTTTACATGCAGAATTGCAGGATTTCTACAGAAGTATTACAGTGTAAGAAATATTTGCAGGCATTGTACTAAGAAAGCATCTTTTCAGATATGGAACAAAATAGCAAACTCAGATTTAAAGTACCAGCTACAACTTTACTAAGACAAAAAAAAAAAACTGAGTTTAATCAATGCTGAGATAAGCATTCATTCCAATTGCTCTTTAAAAATTTTATAAACCAAATGACAGTTTTTGAATTTTCTTCTTATTTCAAGTTCTGCATATAACTAGAAAACACAAGTTCTCTTTCTTATCTGGATATAAAAATTCTAGGATTTAAATTGTTTTGTAATATTCAGTACCTTATATCTCTTCTCCTCTTATAAGAAAGATTTCTCCAGGAGAATATAGATCTTCTTGCCCTATATTCAAGAATTATAAAGACATTAATTGCCAAATGTTATTTTCTTTGGTCCTGCAATAGGGTCAAATTTGTCTTGCAAATCACTGGATATGGGTTAATTTGATAGCATCTGGACTCACCTAGGGAAGCCTAGAATTCCCTTTAGTCTTTCCTCTGTGAAGCAAGAGCTGTGTGATCTCTAAAAAGAACTGCAGAGTCCATCTGAGCTTCAATTGTTGTGACTGAAAAAAAAATAGAATAATAAAAGAGTAGTTCTTATAGCCAAGGTTTCAAAGAAGCATTGTGTCAGTATCAAGGTTAATTAGATTTTGGATGCCTTTATCTGAATCAGAAATCCTGTATTAAAGCTCAAAGAATAATAGTCTATTATCCAATATAGAAATTTAAAAATTTTATGTAGTAGGGCTTACAGTCAGCATAACTCAAGAAGTTTATGCTCTGTTGCATATGTTCTGCTCCAAATATATACCAATGATAGGTAAATTTAAAAATACATAAAATCAAAAAGACATAGTTATAAAACGGGGTCAACAACTAAATAAACTAGAAACAAATAGAAAAGTAAAGCGAAGGTGAATTCACAGTTATGCTGGGGTCTTTGTGAGGAACTGGCAATGGTGGCTATAGGATTTTGACTTCATGGAGGTAATAGGAGCTTAAGCTAGTCCACAAATGAGGGAGCTGAATTAAGCTTAATGCTTGAAATCTGAGGTTAGGGTGAGGCTTTCCCTCCAGCCCCTACTCCCCTGCTCAGGAATGGATGGTGAATAAAAGTTCCAGCCCAACGATAGACTGTGGTTATTCTTACAGGAAGCTCTACATTTGGGAAGGCAGGAGCACATCAATACAGCCTTTCCTGAAGAATATGAACCAAGCAGTCCATTAAGTAGATAACTATATCTATGATATCAAAAGAAGATAGGAACTCAAAGAAACATCACCAGAAAAACTGTTGTAACCTGGGGGCCCTGGGGAGTAAGTTACAGAAAAATCTAGATAAGAAAGAGTGAGAATAGAGAGAAATAATAAGAAAAAAAGAGAGGTGAAAGTATTAAAAAAAAAACCCAAAGAAACCTAAACTAAAAGTGAGCCAACAAACAAAAACTCCAAAACATATGACGAGTTCTAATCCTATAAAAAACAACAGTCAAAATGAAAACTTAGAAGAGTTTAAGTCAACTTTATAGAACTGTCTGTAAAAAATTTGAATGTTTATTATGAACAATTTTTTTAAATGAGTTTCAAAAAAATTATAAATAAAAAGACAGGCAGAAGTGAAACAGAAAATGCTGGATATGGGAAACAAACAATTAGAAAATTTTGAATGAAAATATCATTACTGAAAAATATATAATAGATATGATAATCCTATCTCTGTAGTGCCAAAGCCAAAAGTGGTGATTGAGAAAATATTACAGAGGATTTTACTTGGAACACAACACTGATTTATAAATAGAAAGCATATATAGTTTTCTATATGAACAGTTACTGGATATGCTAAAGAGATTGAATTATTTTAATTCACATGTAATAGACATTACAAATAGGAAAAAGTATGGTTGAAAAATAATCTTTGAAGACATAATAACTAAGACTCTATTATTGCAAGAAGACATGCATTTTTAGATTAAAATAACATTATGAAAACAAAGTAATATGAATAAGAATAAACTCAGAGATTCAATATGTTGTAATTGCAGTATTCTTAAATGTGGAAAATCTTTACAAGCTACAACAGATATACAACCATCAATACAGTGATGCTTAGAATGGCCAGAAAATGTTCCTTCTAGAAAAACAGATGCCAGAAGAAAAAAAGACACTTCTAAACACATATTTCTAAAAAATTCATGAGTCAAAGAAGACATTGTAAGGGAAATAGAAAATATTATGAACTGAATGAAAATCAAAATTTTGGGGATAAAACTAATGTGCTTTAGATCAAAACCTACAACACTGAATGTGTGTATTAGAAATGAATGAATAAAGAAAATGTGGTATATATATCTATATAATATCTATATATATAATAAAATGAACATCTATTAATTTGATTGTCATGAATCCATTAATATCCCACTGCTTCCATTTAAAACACAGTTGTGTTTGTTTTACCATAATTAGAACAACCAACATTAAAAAGGTGGGAAAAAGGAATAGTTATAAAAAAGATTCAAGTACAAACATTAAATATTAGAAAATACTGTGAACAAATATATGACTATAAATTTGGAAAATAGGAAAAATTAATATTTTAATGAAGAAATCTGTATTAGCAAAATTTTTCAAAAAGAAACAGAATATTTGTTTAAAAACACTTGTAAAAAATTCAGTAGTTTTCAAAATCCCTATCCCCCTGTGAAAGTCACTGAATACGTATTATTTTAAACCATACTCTACCAAATCTCCAAAGTGCAATTAATCCCCATGTTTTACAACACATTTTAGAGAATTAAAATTCAACAGTTGTTGGGAATGTTACCCAATTCATTTCATGAAGGTAGAATAAAACAAGCAAAAAGACAAGAGCAGAAAATATTATTAGAAGTTTATTTATGAGCATAGATACAAAATACTAACTAAATAATAGGAAGTCAAATTCCACAGTGTATTAAAGTGCATGGTAGCCAAGTAGAACTTAGGAATGTCATTTGGAGAAACATTATTAGTTGATATCTAAATAATAAAATTGAAGACATGCATAGGGAAATCCAGTCCTTACTATCCTGCTATTCCACCTGAAGTATATAACATATATAACACTAAAACCAATTTATGCATAGATATATATAATGAACCATATATCTGAAGGCTTATTGCAATATTGTTAGTGAGATATTTGGAATGCTGGAAATATTGAGGGAAACCAACATGTTATTTAATAAGAAAATAAATAAACATATTTATATGATGCAATAACAGTGAAAATAAAATGCATAGAGCTGTCTATATCAACGTATTTAAATATAAAATATATATTATAAATTAAAAACGCATATTGCAGAGGAGTACGTAGATTATATGCAGTGAAAATGCAAACGCATATTTAAAAAACCTCAAATTCAGAATGGTGTTTACATCTGGGTAGCATCAGAGAGCAATGAAGTATATGAGGGATACATAGAAGACTTCATTTGTAATTAGTTATCTCTATATTTGAAAAAAATTCTGACATAAATATTCTAAAATATTTATATTTGAGAAAGCTGATGGCAGGTATATGACCATTATTATTCTTTGTACATTTTGAACTATAGTGTAGCAAAAACTTTGTTAAAAATTAAAAGTTCATTCATTTTTTTGAGAATCATATTTTTAGTTATTTAAGTGCTAAAATTTAATAAAAATATCAATTACTCTTTAAAATCCTAGAAGTTTTGGCCTCTACTAATTTAATAAGGTATCTTAGTGAAGTTATAAGAAAAAGCATGGAGCTTGTCCTCCAAGTGCTTTTTTACTATTCTCTTTTATTTCTTCTTCTTAATCATCGATTTAATACACATCAGTGAATACATGTCAATCCCAATCGCCCAATTCATCACACCACGGCACCTAACCCCCTGCCGCATTCCCCCCTTGGTGTCCATACGTTTGTTCTCTACATCTGTGTCTCAATTTCTGCCCTGCAAACTGGTTCATCTGTACCATTTTTCTAGGTTCCAAATATATGCATTAATATACAATATTTGTTTTTCCCTTTCTGACTTACTTCACTCTGTATGACAGTCTTTAGATCCATCCACGTCTCAACAAATGACCCAATTTCGTTCCTTTTTATGGCTGAGTAATATTCCATTGTGTATATATACCACATCTTCTTTATCCATTCATCATTCAATGGGCATTTAGGTTGCTTCCCGTGACCTGGCTATTATAAATAGTGCTGCAATAAACACTGGAGTGCCTGTGTCTTTTTGAATTATGGTTTTCTCAGGCCCAGTGGTGGGATTGCTGGATCATATGGTAATTCTATTTTTTAGATTTTTAAGGAACCTCCATACTGTTCTCCATAGTGGCTGTATGAATTTACATTCCCACCAACAGTGCAGGAGGGTTCCCTTTTCTCCACACCCTCTCCAGCATTTGTTGTTTGTAGATTTTCTGATGATGCCTATTCTAACTGGTGTGAGGTGATACCTCATTGTAGTTTTGATTTGCATTTCTCTAATAATTAGTGATGTTGAGCAGCTTTTCATGTGCTTTTTGGCCTTCTATATGTCTTCTTTGGAGAAATGTCTATTTAGGTCTTCTGCCCATTTTTGGATTGGGTGTTTGTTTTTTTAATATTGAGCAGCATGAGCTGTTTATATATTTTGGAGATTAATCCTTTGTCCGTTGATTCGTTTCCAAATATTTTCTCCCATGATAGGGGTTGTCTTTTCGTCTTGTTTATGGTTTCCTTTGCTGTGCAAAAGCTTTGAAGTTTCATTAGGTCCCATTTGTTTATTTTCGTTTTTATTTCCATTAATCTAGGAGGTGGATCAAAAAAGATCTTGCTGTGATTTATGTCAAAGAGTGTTCCTCCTATGTTTTCCTCTAAGAGTTTTATAGTATCCGGTCTTACATTTAGATCTCTAATCCATTTTGAGTTTATTTTTATGTACGGTGTTAGGGAGTGTTCTAATTTCATTCTTTTACATGTAGCTGTCCAGTTTTCCCAGCACCACTTATTGAAGAGACTGTCTTTTACACTGTATATCCTTGCTTCCTTTGTCATAGATTAGTGCATGGGTTTATGTCTGGGCTTTCTATCTTGTTCCATTGATCTGTGTTTCTGGTTTTGTGCCATATTGTCTTGATTACTGTAGCTTTTTAGTATAGTCTGAAGTCAGGGAGTCTGATTCCTCCAGCTCCGTTTTTTCCCCTCAAGACTGCTTTGGCTATTTGGGGTCTTTTTTGTCCCCATACAAATTTTAAGATTTTTTGTTCTAGTTCTGTAGAAAATGCCATTGGTAATTTGATAGGGATTGCATTCAATCTGTAGATTGCTTTGGGTAGTAGAGTCATTTTCACAATATTGATTCTTCCAATCCAAGAACATGGTATATCTCTCCATCTGTTGGTATCATCTTTAATTTCTTTCATCAGTGTCTTATAGTTTTCTGCATACAGATCTTTTGTCTCCTAGGTAGGTTTATTCCTAGGTATTTTATTCTTTTTGTTGCAGTGGTAAATGGGTGTGTTTCCTTAATATCTCTTTCAGATTTTTCATCATTAGTGTGTAGGAATGCAAGAGATTTCTGTGCATTAATTTTGGATCCTGCAACTTTACGAAATTCATTGATTAGCTCTAGTAGTTTTCTGGTGGCATCTTTAGGATTCTCTATGTATAGTATCATGTTATCTGCAAACAGTGACAGTTTTATTTCTTCTTTTCCAATTTGTATTCCTTTTATTTCTTTTTCTTCTCTGATTGCCATGGCTAGGACTTCCAAAACTGTGTTTAATAGTAGTGGCGACAGCGGACATCCTTGTCTTATTCCTGATCTTAGAAGAAATGCTTTCAGTTTTTCACCATTGAGAATGATGTTTGCTGTGGGTTTGTTGTATGTAGCCTTTATGATGTTGAGGTAGGTTCCCTCTATGCCCACTTTGTGCAGAGTTTTTATCATAAATGGGTGTTGAATTGTGTCAGAAGCTTTTTCTGCATCTATTGAGATGATCATACGGTTTTTATTCTTCAGTTTGTTAATATGTTGTATCACATTGATTGATTTAAGTATTTTGAAGAATCCTTGCATCCCTGGGATAAATCCCACTTGATCATGTTGTATGATCCTTTTAATGTGTTGCTAGATTCTGTTTGCTAGTATTTTGTTGAGGATTTTTGCTTCTATATTCATCGGTGATATTGGTCTGTAATTTTCTTTTTTTGTAGTATCTTTGTCTGGTTTTGGTACTAAGGTGCTGGTGGCCTCATAGAATGAGTTTGGGAGTGTTCCTTTCTCCGCAATTTTTTGGAAGAGTTTGCAAACTATGGGTGTCAGCTCTTCTCTAAATGTTTGATAGAATTCACCTGTGAAGCCAAATGGTCCTGGATGTTTGTTTGTTGGAAGATTTTTAACACAGTTTCAATTTCATTACTTGTGATTGGTCTATTCATATTTTTTATTTCTTCCTTGTTCAGTCTTGGAAGGTTATACCTTTCTAAAAATTTGTACATTTCCTCCAGATTGTCCATTTTATTGGCATAGAGTTGCTTGTAGTAGTCTCTTAGGATGCTTTGTATCTCTGTAGTGTCTTTTGTAACTTCTCCTTGTTCATTTCTAATTTTATTGATTTGAGTCCTCTCCCTCCTTTTCTTGATGAGTCTGGCTAATGGTTTATCAATTTTGTTTATCTTCTCAAATAACCAGCTTTTAGTTTTATTGATCTTTGCTTTTGTTTTCTCTGTTTCTATTTCATTCATTTCTGCTCTGATCATTATCATTTCTTTCCTTCTGCCAACTTTGGGTTTTGTTTGTGCCTCTTTCTGGAGTTCCTTAGGCGTAAGATTAGATTGTTTATTTGAGATTTTTCTTGTTTCTTGATGTAGACTTGTATAGCTATAAACTTCCCTCTTAGAACTGCTTTTGCTGCATCCCGTGGATGGTCGTGTTTTCACTGTCATTTGTCTCTAGGTATTTTTTGATTTCCTCTTTGATTTCTTCGGTGATCTCTTGGTTATTTAGTAACGTATTGTTTAGCCTCCATGTGTTTGTGTTTTTTACATTTTCTTCCCTGCAATTCATTTCTAATCTCATAGCGTTGTGGTCAGAAAAGATGCCTGCTATGATTTCAATTTTTTAAAATTTACTGCAGCTTGATTTGTGACCCAAGATGTGATCTATCCTGGAGAATGTTCCATATGCACTTGAGAAGAAAGTGTAATCTGTTGTTTTTGGATGCAATTTCTACAAATATCAATTAAATGTATCTGGTCTGTTGTGTCATTTAAAGGTTCTATTTCCTTATTTATTTTCATTTTGGATGATCTGTCTATTGGTGTAAGTGACGTGTTAAAGTTCCTCACTGTTACTGTGTTACTGTCAATTTCCTCTTCTATAGCTGTTAGCATTTGCCTTATGTATTGAGGTGCTCCTATGTTGGGTTCAGAAATATTTATAATTGTTACATTGTTACAGCTTGGTGCCCTGTGATGATATAGATGGGTGGGATGTGGTGTCAGATGGGAGGGAGGTCAAGAGGGAGGGGATATATGTATACATATAGCTGTTTCACTTCACTGTACAGCAGAAACTAACACAACATTGTAAAGCAATTATGCTCCAATAAAAAATAAATAAAATATAGCAGATATTCTCACTATTGCTGTTTTGATAATACATGAAAGTGGGATATGATGGAAGAATGGAGAACAGTTAGGAGGATACTGAGTAACCAGACAAGAGATTTTGGTGATTAGATTTTTGGTTATTGCATTTTGGTGGGGATGGTGAAACTTGGTCACATCCTGGTTAAATTTTGAAAACAGAGGCACAACTGATAGATGGGAGATGGAGAATAAGAGAATGAAATGCTGTTATATCAATGATTTTTTTTAACCAGAGGAATGAATTAAATATAATTATTATTTGCTATATGGGAAACTATATATGGGACATGTTAAGGTGCTACTGCTATTTACCCTCCAATTGACAGTGTTGTATAAGAAATTCAGAGTAGATTTCCAGACTAGAGACATGAAGCTGGGAATCAACAGCATAGATTGTGCTTACAGCCATGTGACTGGATGAGATTATATAGAAAGTGAGTAAAGAGAGTGAAGGAGCCATCAAGGAAGACTAAAACAGAGTGTGACTGGTGATATTAGAGAAGAACCTTCCCTTCTTGCCAAGTTTAGCAAGTGCTTCCTGAACGAGGAAATAATTGACTGTGTAAAATACTGGTGATGGATGGAGTAAGGGAGGGGCTGAAAATTGACCATTGGACTGACCACCGTGTAGGTTATGGTTGACCTTGATGAGAGTGCTATGGAGTTGTAGTGGGAACAAAAACCTGAATGGAGTGGAATTAAGAAAACATGTGGAAAGGAGCTGCATATTTTGAATTCACAATTTTTTTTTTTTGGTGTGTTGTCAAAAGAGGAGCAGACAATCAGGACAGTAGCAGCTGGAGAGTGATTTGGTGTCAGAAGGAATATTTTGTTTTCCTTCATGGGAGAAATAAGAGGATATTCATATGCTGATAAGTATGATCCATTAGAGACTCAGAGAAACATGTGATGATTCAGAAGAGAGTGAGAGGGGTAATTCCTGAAGCAATAGTCCTAATTAGGTGAGAGGAGATGAGATCTATTGCACAAGTGGAAAATTGTCTTATCTAGGAATATAGTTTAATCATAATATGATAGGTGAAGGCAGAGTACATGAATGTAGATGTTAAAAGTTAGATAGGTAGATGGAACTGGTTACTAATATCTAGTCATGACATTTGGCTTCTGGATTTCTCTTACAGAATTAAAATATCAAGGCTCTGGCCAGTAAGGCACTTTCACTGTATTTTTGTTACATTATACACATATTTCTTTTGGTATTTATAGGGAAAGCAATTTAACTAGAAGCACATGTGTTTTGTAACTATCAGTAGAAGGTGTTCTTTTATGTTATCTGGGTACATTATTAGGAGAGATACTATATATAGACAAGAAAAAAATCTATGGACATTTGAAAAAGTATAGTGAAAGTTACAAATAATTTCAGTACTCTCATGTAAGAAATCAGAAGTAAGAATATCGTTAAAATGAATCTACACAGTACCATCCAAGTACCTGTGATGTGACCAGACTTACAGGAATTCTCATTATATTAACTTTGTCTGCTATACAGTTTGTAAGAAATTAGTTAATTCAACCTAAGGAGTAAAGTTACCCTATCATGGCTACCCTAAAAAAATCTGACAGTTTTTTCCTGAAGTTGTGAGTTATTTCATATTTTATATAGTTAAAGGCTTGATATTTATCCCATATGTAGATAGTGCTAATGTAATAACTTGTTACAAATTCTGTTTATAAATTGATTAATCAAAAACCATTAAAGTTAACATACTTTGGAGACTATTTTTAAAAGTGTTAAAGCCTCTACCATTTATTGAGTGATATGATAGATTTTAAATGTTCTCTTATATACTTCTCAAAACAGTCTTATGATGTACATATTATCATACCTAATTAATAGGTGAGAAAACTGAGTCTCAAAACAGGTAAGGTGCCAAAAAACATACAGATAAGTATCTGAAAGAGGTAGGATTTCAATTAAGATTTCTACGACTCCAATGTCCTTTCTTTAAACTATACTGTGCTCCCAGTTAAGAGGTTTATATCAGAATTAGCAGCACAGGCATGCATCTTTCTCCTGTGGTATTCTAGAGAAGGCTTTGTAGTTCTACTAGGTGACCACAAATGACTTTTAAGGAAGATTAAGAAGTTTTACTCCATAGCTAGAATGGATTTGACTCTCTCATCTTTCTCTTATTGATTCTCTTCAAGTCACTGCATCATTGAGCATCCTGGAAAAGCATTTTACTACTGTTGCTCCACCACTGATTTTTTGATGCTCTGGAAGAAAGCAATTGAGGGGAGAATTTTTGTCAGTGTATTTTGATGTGTTTCCATTATCACATGTGCATTGGGAGACTATGCTCACACGAAACCTCAACTGACCTAGTTTTCCATTTCTAAGTCATATTTTATTTCTATAAAACCCTGAAAGTAAAATGTTAAATAGGATATATCATTTACTCCAATTTACATACTCTTTCAGATTTTGTATTTGCTCTGTATTTTATATGCATTGTTTTCGTTAAATATGAAAAGGCAAAAAAAAGTGCACAGTAGTTAACTTATGTTTTTTTAAATAAATTTATTCATTTTATTTATTTATTTTTGGCTGCATTGGGTCTTCTTTGCTGTGCACAGACTTTCTCTAGTGGCGGAGAGCGGGGGCTACTCTTTGTTGTGGTGTGCAGGCTTCTCATTGCAGTAGCTTCTCTTGTTGCGGACCATGGGCTCTAGGTGCACAGGCTTTAGTAGTTGTGGCACACGGGCTCAGTAGTTGTGGCTCGCGGGCTCTAGAGCGTAGGCTCAGTAGTTGTGGTGCACGGGCTTAGCTGCTCCACAGCCTGTGGGATCCTCCCAGACCAGGGATGGAACCCGTGTCCTGTGCATTGGCAGGTGGATTCTTAATGACTACACCACAAGGGAAGTCCCTAACTTACTTTTAAAGTACATCTTTATTAAGGAAAAAAATTCTGTTTGGAACAGCTAAAAGGTAAAAACCACAGTATTTGGCTCCTTTTCAACGTGAATAAATATATAAACAGCCTATTGAAATGCAGATTCCCTAGCAGGTGGATGATTTTTCTTTTCTTAGGAGCTTAGCTGGAATCTTTATTGATCTACTTCATAAGACAAGTTCCCACTGGAGTTGGACTTGCTTGTTCGTTTCTATTTTATTGATATTTAGGGTTTTGAAAACTTGAAAATGTTCTTCTAAAATATGTGCTTTAAAATTTAATAAGAAAAAGCTGAGTAGATTTAGATGTGGGTATTTTAGTTCATGAGTATAAGCTTTTAAAAAATGATTCCAAAAACAAATCATTTAAAAGCTAAAAGATGCAGATTGCAGCTAGTTCTCTTAGATCAATTAGTACCAAAATATGTATGTCTTAGGTATTTTAACAACTGAACAATCAAATTTGTTTAGCAAATCAGATAAAGGCAACACTAAAAGAACACATAAGTAGCCTTATTACAAAGTTTTTAATTACATTTAGAGGTGGTACAAATAAATGACCCTGTTTTGCACTAGGAAAGTACTTATTTCTTAATAGACTAAAAATTTATTGTGTTATTAGAAATCAGTTGTCGATATGGCAAGCATTAATAAATACTTCATTCAGAGGGAAAATTCCCTTATACTACTGAAGAGATAGTTTATCATTAGTTATAATGAGACATCCTATTATTTTGGGTTTTTTTTAATATTAAATTAAATATACACTAAAAATGCCATAAAGTATACTGACATAATCACAGGTCAACATATTTTTTAAAATATATCCATAACAAATAAGTTGAAAAAATGCTTTTATATAGCCATCCCACTTAAGAGTACTGCAGAAATAAACTAAGGAGAAAAAAATGTATCTCTGGCAAAGGAGATTAAACAGAGAAATTTAGGAATAGTGAAAACGAAGTTTTCTATGCAAATAAGGTAATTTCTTCTATTATTTACCAGATATCTATTGAACACCCCAAATGTAGTAGTCTTTGTGCCCACTTTTATTTTATGCCTTTAGAAAATCAACTCTTTTAATTACTTATCAAAACATCAAAAATTTTAATCTAATACTTATTGAAATGTACACTACTGCAATAAGAGTGGACAATATTCATCTTAAATATTAGGGCTGTCGTATCCTTTGAGAATTCTAGGTTACTTATCGGCTTATGGCATTTACTAGCACTTAAGAAGAAATTTGTCATCTGAAAAAAATGTATAGAGTTACAAAATATGAAATTAAAAATAAAAAATATATATCAATAAATGCTTATATGATTACAAATCACAGTATTTGACTAGTAACTAGTCAACAGAAGTTTGACTTATTTAGTTACAGAAATGTAATAAAATTCAAATCTAGAATAAAATTAGTAAATTATTCTTAGAAGTAAAATTTGTTTTAAAAGATTATTTTAATGTGTAATATGACTCCTTAAATAAGTACTTAGAGCCTACCATGATTTTAAAATGGTAAATATGTTATTACCAGTTCTGTTTTAATCATATGTTAGATATCATATACTAGACTTTAACAAAGACTTTATGTTTATAAGGTCTTTAAGTCATAAAGATTTTATCCTGAGAGGAAAACACATTATAATTAGAGGAAGGAAGCTAATATGTGTGGATCACAGATTGACATATGATATGGGTATTTCCACAATGAAGGGTGGTTAAAAAAAAAGAAAAAGAGAGGCTTATCAAGTTAAGAAACACGCCCAAGGTAAGATTGCTGGCAGGAGAAAAGATAGCATTTAAATACATTTAAAGTTAACTTTAAGCCCATTATTTAGTCACCAAGTGTGACTTGTAGAAACTGTGCAAGTTATTGGTGTCAGATATTCCTGTAAAAGGGACACAAATTGAATGGGGATGATAAAAGAAAGATCTGAAAGTGTTTTTAGCATGGCTGTGCACTTGAAATAAATAATCCTCCAAAGGTATTTATTGAAGCTCTCCTCTCTGCCCAACAAAGTTGTGATGTTTCACACACAGTCATAGTTTTAGCCTCCTCACCCTGTCAAAAAGAAAGGGACCTTGAGATTTAAAAAGCTCAGTAGAAAGGAGAGCTATAACCCCAGCATATCCAAATAGTGGGTAGATATTACCTTTAATGGTTCTGAGTTCATTTTGTGACTCTGTTTAGTAGAGTCACACAGAAGGAAGAGTTTTCTAGCCACCAAAAGTATCTCCACAGTAATGGCAGCTATTCATGGAGCTATCTTGTTCAACCTCTGTGTATTGGTTACAGCATATGAGGAGCAGAGCACCTGAGAAAACATCAACTGAAATCCTAATGACATTTTTGGACTTTTAAGTATTTGACATATTGGTAATGGGGCTGAGACAAGCAGAAAGCTATTGACAATAATAATGGAAATATTTTCTCTCATTTTATTACATAATATCAGCTAGTGTTTAGAATTTATGGCAAGTGGAAATCAATAGGAAGAGTGGAAATGAGCTTCAGGAATTTTATTTATGTATTTACTATTTAGGATCAGGAGTTGACAAAAATTAACATATCCTATTTCTGTTGTGGTGTTAAAACTATTATTCCTTATTAATATTTAGGAAATAGACAAATATGTATCTGAAATATGATATGTAATATAGAAACAGTTTCCCCCTTAAAAAATTGCAAGAAAGGCAAAGTCAGAGTGGAAGACATATATTTCTTTAATCTCAATCTCTATAGTGTTCTGTACCTTCTTTTGGGATAAGTAAGATAAGACAAAGGTCATAACCTGTGCATAGGTGTGAAGGCTTTGGGCCCCTACTAAGGAGTGTCCTAAGGCATCTATCTACTTTCCCAGTCATCATATGTCGTGCACCTGATGTAGCACATCTGGAAACTATAATATTAGCAATGCGTCATATGACTTTCAGAAGAAAGCAAGTATTGGAAAAAAAACAAAATTAGCAAAATAATATAACAAATTCCTTATCAAGCTGCTCTGCAACTGTGTATTTTATGTGCATATGTTTTTTTTTTTTGTCTCTTCTTTATGGGATAACTGGAGTGAAGTGGATTTGAATAGTGAAGTCCATATTTTTTTTCTGATCCAAGATCAGTGACTTTAATTATTATAATTTTCAGTGTAGAATTAATTGATTAATTAAATTACTTTATTGAAGTATGATAGATATGTAAAAAGCTGTACATGTTTAATTTTACAATTTGATGAGTTTGAGAACAGCTATACACCTGTGAAACCATCACCACCATCAAGGACATAAACATATCTATCACCGCCCTCAGTTTCCTCCCATCCCTTTATTTATTTATTTATTTACTTATTTATTTATTTATTTATTTATTTATTTTTGTGGTACGCGGGCCTCTCACTGTTGTGGCCTCTCCCGTTGCGGAGCACAGGCTCCGGACGCGCAGGCTCAGCGGCCATGGCTCACGGGCCCAGCCGCTCCGCAGCATGTGGGATCTTCCCAGACGGGGGCACGAAGCCGTGTCCCCTGCATCGGCACGCAGACTCTCAACCACTGCGACACCAGGGAAGCCCCTATTTATTTATTTTTGGTAACATAAGACCTACCCAGTTACCAAATTTTGAGTACATAATATAATATTGTTAGCTATTGGCACTATGCTGTATAGTAGATCTCCAGAACTTAGTTATCTTGTAAAACTGATACTGCTTCATCTTAACTGTGGTTAACTTCATCAAAACTGTGGTTTTGATTTACATTCCCTGATGATTAGAAATGTTGAGCACTTTTTTATGTATTTGTTGGCTACTAGTATATCTCTTTTGGAGAAATGTCTGTTCAGATCCATTACCCATTTTCAGTCTGATTGTTTGTTTGTTGTTCTTATTTTTGCTGTTGAATTGTATGTGTTCATTTTACATTTTGTGTATTAACCACTTATCAGATGCTCAAAAATATGTACAGATTCAATAAAATACCCTATCAAAATTCCAGTGATATTTTTCACAGAAACAGAAGAAAAAATTCTAAAAGTTGTATGGGACCAAAAAAGACCATGAATAGCTAAAGCAAACTTTAGCAATAAAAACAAAACTGGAGGCATCACACTTCCTGATTTCAAATGATATTGCAAAGCTATACTAATCAAAATGGTCGGACAATAACATAAAAATGAACATATACACCAATGAAATAGAATGGAAAGCCCAGAAATAAACCCATATATTTGTAATTGTTTCTCAGGGGAATTCATTGGGAATGAAATTTGTGTGTCTATGTGTCTGTGTGTGCAAGGTATGTTTGTAGGTGGGTTTTGAGTGCTTTGTTGTGTCTTATAAGTAGTGGCATTCATGTTCATGATGAAAAAGATTTCTATTACAGAAATTTTTTGCAAGAGTACTTACTATTGACAATGTATTGAGACAGCTGAGTTTTCGTTTTTCACATGACTCGTGTGCTTACAGAATGGTCTTCCTGTTGAAATCAGAGTGATTTTAAGTGTCATGGATCAAGCCATTTACCTAAGACCTCTCCCTGTTTGCAGGGATCATAAAGTGGAAGGCCATTGTTCTGGTGACTTAACAGTTACTCAAATGATTCATGCATTCACTGATAAGAAATATTTATTGAATATCCACTTTTGTGCTGAGCACTCAGCTGGGTGTTGCTTGTAGCAATGATTAAGAAAGACATCCCTATACTTACACAATGTATACTCTAGTTATGAAAGAAATATTAAGATAATTGCATATGTAATGAGTTTATAAAAGGGAAATCTCAAAAACTTATCATAGTAGGGAATTCAAGATGTTAAAACACCTTGAGGAAAATTTGTGTATGAAAAACACACATATTCTTATTATCAAGGAAAAGAGCTCAGAAATACTCTTCCATTTTCTTTATTCCTCAGGTCCTTCATATTGTTATTTACTTTAAGTTTGCACTTGAGAAATATTTGGCTTAATTTCATACATGTGTAAGTTTATCCATCATCCAATAAATATTTATTGAGCATATATTGTTGCCAGGTATTGTGGTGATTACTTGATGTTTTTTCTTTTCAACAATTTTTTGCTTTTGCCTTCATAATGCCTAGAGTCTAGTGCAGGAGATGTAAAATGGGGTTAGGTACATAGTGTAAGTACCTAACTTCCAAGAAAACTGTGTCCAAACTAATGCACAGAAGAGAATTAAGTTTCAGCCACACAAAGAAAAATAGAGGGAGGATGTATTCCTGATGAAGGAAAGAAAACGTTCAATAGTCCAGAGATCAGAAAGAACATATCCCATTTAAGGAACTTTGAATGATTCATTATGTATTAACTTATAGTTTAAGAAGTGAGTAATGTAAGGATAGTAAACTTCTAGGAGTAGTGAAACAGTTCTGGATATCTACTGATTTCTCTGCCTACATTCATTCCTTGTTCTTTTATTAATATTATCTTTATTTTCCTTGAGTAATTATTCCTTCAGAAATCTTAGTTCATATAATTCTATTGAACTTTACTCTGCTCCCATAACTCCAATAGTGAGCATGACCTAAACCTGGCCAATGAAGTCCAATGAAACTCAGTTCTGGCTTATTGGGTTTTGTGTGTGTTGCTTGTGTGTGTGTATATGTTTGCATTATTTGAGACTGTTTGCAATTCATTTGCTTTTCCTACTGGGTATTTCTGGAAGGACTGAATGGAGTCTGGGGCTACCAGGGAACATGTTTTCTCAGTAAAGGAAAACCTACCTGAAAGTGGAGCAAACATAAAAACACATGGCCAAAAGATGGAAGGAGGAAAACTAAGTCATGATGACACTATTTGAGATCCTATACCTAATCATGTCTAAAATCATACTTTAACTGAAGTTTTAAATTATTTGAGCCAAAATTTCGATAGTTCACTTTGTTTACATACTTATTTATGCTTTTTGAATTAAGGTCTTTTGAATTTATTTTATCACTCTTATCTAAAAGAGTCTTGAGTAATAAACATCTAACCCAATATTATTTATAAAGTTTTTCACCTTTGAGTTCATGGGATTGTAGACATGGGATTTCTATAAGTAAATATCATATACTCTTTTCTTTGTGTTCAAAGTAAGAAAAGAAATTTAGGTGGTATTTTGTGTACCAGACTGGTTAGATAATCTAAGAAATGATAGATAAATATTTGCTACCTGTTGTTCTGTTCTAGAGTTCCATCTGATTGACTTCAATTTTAGCTGTCTCTCAGAGGGCTGATATCATAATTAGTACAAAGATCTATAGCTACAGAAGAAGGTAGTTTTTCTCTACCCCGTACCTTTATATTGTATATGAGGGTGATATCTATAACTGTGAGAGATGGGCTAATATGCATTATATAAGTTATATAAAGAGTATTGTATTGAAATAGGAATTGACTGCCACCATAATTACAGTTATCATCATTGATGTTTTTACTTTATTAATAGATCAGGACGTTGGACAGCCCTCTATCCCCTTAATTGTACTTTCCTAGGGAAATAATAGGAACTGGAAAATTAAGAAATTAGAAAGTATTGAAAGACTTAATGAGCATATTGAGGTGTTGCAACTTATTCTGAAAGCAGGTTTGAGATAATCATAGACTGTGATATGGTAATGCCAGTGAAGATGAGCAAAGGTTTTGGTAGAAGTAAAAAATACATTAAAAGAAACAGTATGAGTGATTTAGGTCTGTGAATTAAATGAGATCCATATAAACTTCCTCTACAGTTTGAGCTCTGTAATTCAGTATCACTGAATTACATTCAGTATTACTGAAGTCTTTGAGAGAAAGAAGGCTAAGGCAGATTTACTCCAGCTAATGACCGGAGCTCAATTCTACATGATTTTTATCTAAGATACAACCTGCTCTGTTTGAAGTCTTTAAAACACCTCAAGTTATTACGATGAGAAATGCTCAATTGGAATGTGGGGACTAATTTAGATATCACATTTAATCATCTGTTTCCCCTTCTATTTTCGCTCTGTGGTCAGAATTTAAATACAGCAAAACTGGAACCAAATGAGTAGTATGGTTCCCTATGGCATCTGTGGGGAAAAAAAAAAATAAGATGGTCTAGATTTAAGACAGACGATAAAAATAACAACAACTTCGGGCATCATTGTTAAGTAATCTAGACATCAGTGAAATATCGCTCTGTGGTTCGTTATAGAACAATGCCATCGTTTAAAAAAGAAAACATTGCAATGAGAATATGGACAGCACCAAATTCCCTTATTTTTTGCTCTTTTACAAAATTTCTTTAAAACAAGCATTGGACTACAAGATATTTGAAATCCCTGAAATTATAAGCAACTTTTTTTTTCTGGAATGAAGATCTGTAGCCATTATAGATTCTCAAAAGAGTCTGTGACCCCCAAAGCATTGAAAACAAGTTCTGTAGAGATTATTTCTCAGGTGTGAATGTTTTATGATTGTATATAAATCTGTTATGTGCCTTGAGATAAAGTGAGATTGAATTGGGATATGCAAAACAAACCAGCTTTGCAGACAAGCTTGACTTTTATTGCTTGCTTCATTCATTGTTGAAGACACTCTTTAGAGCACAACAGGGATTTGCCTTGTGAAGCTGAATTTTGCTTGGTTTTCCTTGTAGGATAAATGTTTCCCTTTGGGTTTTCCTTTTGAGGTCAAATGAGCTTTGACATGAAGCACAAGAGATACAAAAATGAACACTGAGATGATGCCACTTCTTCTGTGTTCTATCTGAACTCCTACCTGGTTATGTCTTCCCTAGGCTTTGATGTTGCCAGAGGCCCCTGGATATCACTTTACTTCCAGGGTTGCTTATTTACTATTACTGCTCTTTTTTATTCTTTTATTTTTTATCATTTATAAAAGTGGCAGTTTCCTTTCTCTTCCTCTCCCTCTGTCTCTCCCTTTCCTTTCCTCTTAATAATATTCAATTGACTTCTGGGAAGATGGTAACCTAAGGTTGTATTCTTCTCCTGCTCATTCCAGTATTCCCATTAAAGTTATCAATATATTTTTAAAATTGAATTTTAAAAAGTAAAGGCAGCAGTAGAAACTAGAAAAGTCATTATCAATTCATCCCCTTAATACCTGAACATGAAGGAAGTAGGCCTGGGAACGTAGGTAGAAGAGGAATCTTAATTCAGATATGTCAAGAGAAGGATGGAATTCAGGCCGTTGACAATCAGGAATATATAAGTTTCTACATCAACCTAGGAATCAAAACTTCAGTTTACTCCCAGCTTGGATTTGGTCATGTTAGGACAGAACAGGGATATTATGTGGTTGGCTCCTAATTATAGTCTAGCAAAGATTTAGGTACTGCTGTAAGTAAATCCTGGGTAAATTAATGAGGAACATTCTTAGTAGAAAGCTAAAGATCACTGTCATGACTGTTCCTAACTCTGATTCTATTCTTATTCCCATGCTTTAACCATTACTTGATATCTGATATGCAAAATAGCAAAATAAATCTAAAGTACTTTCTTTTAACACTAGCTTAGTTCCACAGATTCAGAGAGAAATTTCATAATATCACTTTCAATACTGGAACCAGTCCCTCTGTTTAACAGAGAAATACTATCAACTATAGGAAAGATATTGCATTTCAAAGAAAAAATCTTCTAAAGCAGGGGTTGGCAAATTTTTTCTATAAAGGGCCAGATAGTAAATATTTCACCTTGTTGGTCAGAAGGTCTCTGTTGCAATTACTCAACTCTGCTTTTGCAACATAGAGAAAACTATAGATAATATGTAAACAAATGGGAATGGCTCTGTTCCAGTAAAACTTTCTTTATAAAAATAAGTCACAGGGGGACTTCCCTGGTGGCGCAGTGGTTAAGAGTCCGCCTCCCGATGCAGGGGACACGGGTTCATGCCCCGGTCCGGGAAGATCCCACATGCCACGGAGCGGCTGGGCCCATGAGCCATGGCCGCTGAGCCTGCGCGTTCGAAGCCTGTGCTCCGCAACGGGAGAGGCCACAACTGTGAGAGGCCCGTGTACCGCAAAAAAATAAAAATAAAAATAAGTCACAGACCAGTTGTGTCCTGCAGGCCGTAGTTTGCTGACCCCTGCTCAATGAATCAGTATGAATATCTTTCTAACATACAAGTAACATAACAATTTAGAAAATTTCTCATTCACTGTCATGATTCAACAAGCAATTGATTATATCAAAATAGAGCAGACAACAATGAAGATGCAATCATAAATGTCAAACTTAAAATCACAGTGCATTTGCTGAATAGCCTTTTGTATATTGCATAATATTAGATAGATGTAATTATTGAATAGATATGACAACACCAAATGCTGGTAAAAATAAGGAGAAATTAGATCACTCATACTTTTCTTATGGGAATATAAAATGGTACCACCAGTCTGGAAATGTCTCAATAAACTATATATAAAACTATCATATATAGCCTAGCAATAGGACCCTTGAGCATTTATCCCAAAGAATGCTGAAATCTTCATGCAAAAACCTGTACACAAATATTTATGGCAGCTTTATTTGGAAACAATTCAGATGTCTTTCACTTGTAGATAATTAAACTGTGGTACATTTATACTATGGAATATTATTCAGAGTATAAAGTAAAGGGAATGAATATTAATACAGAAAACAACCTATAACCTCCAGAAAATTTTGCTGAGGAAAAAAGGCCAATCTCAAAGTTCTCGAGAGGTTACATACTGTGTGATTCTATTTATATAACATGCTTGAAATTACAAAATGATAGAACCAGATTACAGGTCAATGTTTGTAAAGGGTTAAAGAGGAGGCAAGGGTGAGTGGCTATATAAGGACAACATGAGGGAACATTGTGGTGAAAGAATTTTTCTGCATCTTGACTGTATCACTGTCAACAGCTAGTTTTGGTATTATACTGTAGTTTTGCAAAATGCAGCCACTAGGCGAACCTTAGTAAAGGGAACACAGTAGATTCCTGTATCATTTCTTACAACTACATATGAATCTGCAATTCTCTCAAATAAAATGTTTAATATTTAAAAATGAAGGCAGGGACTTCCCTGGTGGCGCAGTGGTTGGGAGTCCGCCTGCTGATGCAGGGGACGCGGGTTCGTGCCCTGGTCCGGGAAGATCCCACATGCCGTGGAGCGGCTAGGCCCATGATCCATGGCTGCTGAGCCTGTGCTCCGCAACGGGAGAGGCCACAACAGTGAGAGAGGCCTGCGTACCGCAAAAAAAAAAAAAAGAAAAAAAATAATGAAGGCAAAAAAAATAGACATCCCTGGATTGTGTGTATTGGGGGGGCGGTGGGGGGGGTCGGGAGACATTTGTTTCTAGCAGAAATGCTTTACAAAACATATTAAAGGAACTTTTTAGGCTGAAAGCAAGAGATACCAGAAGATAATTCAAATCCACATGAAAAAAATAGAAGCACTGGTAAAGGTAATTAGTAGGTAATTTTAAAAGACATCATAATTGCATATTTCTTCTCCTTTTATGTCAACTGATTAAAAAGCTATTGCATAATATAAAGTGTATATAATTATATAATAGCGCAAAGGAGGTGGGTGGGAACAAAGCTGTATTTGGGTAAGGAAATGACACCGGATAATTAACTTGAATCCACAGAAACATATGAAGAGAATTAGAAATGGTAAATAAGAAGGTTAGTATAATCAGATATGCTTTCTATTTTTCTCTCTCAGCTTTTTAAAAAGATATAACATTACATAAGTTAATAATTATAACAGTATATGGTTAGATTTGTAACACATATAGATACAATGTATGTAAACAAAACAGTACAAGAAAAGGGGAAGGGGGAATCGAGTTATAAAGGACTAACATTTCTACAGCTCATTGGAATTAATTTAGTTTAAATTTGAAGTGGATTCTCATAAGATAAATGAGTATGCTCTAGAGAACTCACTAAGAAATTAACACAAAAATATTGGGAAAAATCATGAAAGATTAAAATATTACACTGAGAAATATTCCTTCAATGCAAAAGAAAGTAATAAAGAAGGAACCAAGGAACAAAAATGACACAAGACATAAAGAAAACAGAAAGGCAAATGGCAGAGATAAATCCAGAGATATCAATAATAGCATAAAATGTGAATGGATTAAACAGTGTAATCAAAGGCAGAAATTGACAGACAGGATAGAAAAGCAAGATCCAGCTATATTTCGTCTAATAGGGACACATTTTAGATTCAGAGACACAAGTAGCTTGAAAACAAAAGAATGGGAAAATATATTCATGCAAACATAATATATCAAAGTTGCAGTGGCTATACTAGTATCACATAAAACAGACATTTTTTTTTTAAAAAAAGTGTTACTAGAGATAAAGAGGGACATTTCATAATGGCATAAGGGTCAATCCACTAGATATGTATAATAGTTATAAACATACATCCACCTAAAAACAGAGCTCCCAAAACATACATGAAGCAAAACTGACAGAATCTAGGAAGAAATACACAATTCAACAGTAATAGTTGAAGTTCTTAACACCCCACTTTCATTGGTGCTTAAATATAACTAGACAGAAGATAAGCAAGTTATAGTAAACTTTGCAACACTAGCAGGCATGGATAGAACACTTCACCCCATATCAAGACAGTACACAATTTTCTCAAGACCAGGAACATATGGAACATTTTCCAGGAGAGATCATATTCTTGGTCATAAAACAAGTCTCAATAAATCTAAAATGATTGAAATCAGACAAAGTGTGTTCTCTAAAGAAGATGGAATAAATTAGAAATCAAAAACAGAAGAAATAGTGGGAAATTCCCAGAAAAATGGAAATTCAACAACATATTCCTAATTTAAAAAAAGAAAAATTTAGAAAACACTTTGCAGTGGGTGAAAGCAAGCATGGAATATACCCAAACTGTGAGATATAGATAGAGAAGAGCTTAGAGGGACATTTATATCATTAAACATCTTATATTTGAAAAGAAGAACAATTTCAAATCAGTAACCTTACCTTCTACCTTAAGAAACTAGAGAAAGAAGTGAAACTAAAACAAAAGCAATGAGCAAAAAGGAAATAATTTTTAAGATAGGGTAGAAATAAATGAAATAGATACTAGAAAAACAATAGAAAAAATGAACAAAACCAAAAGTAGCTCCTGCATAGATAAATATAATTAATAAACCTTTTTACAGACTGAAAAAAAATAGGAGAGACTCAAATTACTAAAATAAGAGAGGATGTTGCTACTAATGTCACAGAATGAGAAGGATTATAACAGAATACTGTGAGCAATTGTATACCAACAAATTAGATGGCTCAGATGAAATGGACAAATTCCTGGTAGGGCACAGAATTTGGTATTCTGATTCAAGAAAAAAATAGAAAATCTGAATAGATTCAAAAGAAGTAAAGATATTGAAATTGTGATTAAGAAATTTGCCACATAAAGACACCGACCTACTAGAGAATGGACTTGAGGTCACGGGGAGGGGGAAGGGTAAGCTGGGACAAAGTGAGAGAGAGGCATGGATATATATACACTACCAAATGTAAACTAGCTAGTGGGAAGCAGCCGCATAGCACAGGGAGATTAGCTCCGTGCTTTGTGACCACCTAGAGGGGTGGGATAGGGAGGGTGGAAGGGAGGGAGACGTAAGAGGGAAAAGATATGGGGATATATGTATATGTATAGCTGTTTTACTTTGTTATAAAGCAGAAACTAACACACCATTGTAAAGCAATTATACTCCAATAAAGATGTTAAAAAAAAAAATTCCCACAAAGAAAAGCCTGGCCGATATGGCTTCACTGGTGAATTCTACTTAACATTAAAAAAAGAATTAACACCAATCCGTCACAAACTCTTCCATAAAAAATAGAAGAGGAGGAAACACTTACCAACTCATCCTGTGAGGCCAGTGTTACTCTAATACCAAAACCAGACAAATATGTAACAGGAAAGAAAAATCATACACCAGTATCCCTTGTGAATCTGGATGCAGTTTTCTTTAAAAAAAAAAGAAAAAACAGCAAATCATATACAGTATTATATTAAAAAGATTGTATACCATGGCCAAGTGTATTTTATCCCAGAAATGCTTTGTTGGTTTAACATTTGGAAATAAATCAGAGTAATACTTCATATTGATAGAATAAAGGACAAAAACCACATGATCATATCAGCAAATGCAGAAAACGTATTTAAAAGAGTCCAACACCCTTTCAGTATAAAAACACTAAAAAACTGGGAATACAAGGGAACTTCCTCAACCTGACATAGGGCATCTACAAAAAATCCGTAACTAGCATTATACTTAACGGTGAAGACTGAATGATTTCCTCTTAAGTTCAGGAACAAGACAATGATGCCGGCTCTCACTATTTTTATTCAGCATTGTACTGAAGTTCTAGCTAGAACAGTTAGGCAAGAAAAAGAAATAAAAGGCATCAATATTGGGAAGGAAGGAAGGAATAAAACTATATCTATTTACAGATGACTTGATCTTATATATGGAAAATCCTAAGGAATCCAATAAAAACTATTAGAACTAATAAACAAGTTCAGCAAGCTTTTAGAATACAAGGTTAGAGTGCAAAAATCAATTGTATTTTCTATACACTAGCAATGAATAATCCAAAAATGAAATTAGGAAATCAATTCTATTTTAATGCCATGAAAAATAAAATATTTAAAAACAAGCAAAAGAGTACAAGATTTGTACATTAAAAACAAAAACAACAAAACATTGTTGAAGACATTAAAGAAGATTTAAATATATGGAAAGATATTATATGTACATTTTTCAGAAGGCAATATTGTTTTAATGGCAGTATTGCCCAAATTATTCTCTAGATTCAAGACAATTACTATCAAATTCAATCTGGCTTCTTTTGCTGAAATGACAATATGATCCTAAAATTCATATGGAAATTCAAAGGATGAAAAATAGCCAAACAATCTTGAAAACAAAGAGCAAATCTGGAGAACTCACATTTCCTGACTTTAAAACTTATTGCCAAACTAATAGTAATGAAAAGCACAAGTGACCACAAAGTAGATAAATTTGACTTCAGCATAATTAAAAACTTTTGTATTCCAAAGGACGCAGTGAAGAAAATGAAAACACAGCATAACGAATGGTAGAAAACATTTTCAAATAATATATATGACAAGGAACTTGTAGCCAGAATAAATAAATAACAATACAAATAACCCAACTGAAAAATAAGCAAATGATTGAAAAAGACGTTTTCCCAAAGAAGGTATACAAATGGCAAATTGGCACATGTAAATATATTTCAACAACATTAGTGAATAGATTAATGTAAACCAACATCACAAAGAGAGAGTACTTCACAACCAACTAGAATGGCTATCATTCAAAAAAATAATAA
This sequence comes from Lagenorhynchus albirostris, assembly GCF_949774975.1. NCBI lineage: Eukaryota > Metazoa > Chordata > Mammalia > Artiodactyla > Delphinidae > Lagenorhynchus > Lagenorhynchus albirostris. The sequence goes on along the minus strand of NC_083101.1, from coordinate 60,756,759 downwards.
TAATAGCAAGTATTGACAAGGATATGGAAAAACTGGAACATTCATTCATTGCTGGTAGGAATGTGAAATGATGCAGCCACTTTTCAAAACAACTTGGAGTTACCATATGACCTAGAAATTCCACTCCTAGCATATATCCAAGATTAATGAAAACATACATCCCAACAAGAACTTGTTCACAAATATTCATAGCAACATTATTCGTGATTGTAAATTTTGGAAACAACTCTCAACTGATGAATGGATAGATTACATAAGGTATATTTATTCAATAGACTGTTACTCAGCAATAAAAAAGAATTAAGTAATGATATATGCTACAATGTGGATAAAATTTGAAATTACTATTCTCAGTGAAATAAACACATAACAAAAGACCACATATTATATGATTCCACTTATATGAACATCCAGAATAAACATATCTATAAAAATAGATATGTGTCTGTGTTTGGGTGGTGGTTGGGAGTAGAGGATTTGGAACAACAGTGGGAGTAAGTGCTAATAGGTACAGAGTTTCTATTTGGAGTGATGCAAATGTTCTTTTTTTTAATTTATTTTATTTATTATTTATTTTTGGCTGTGTTGGGTCTTCGTTGCTGCACACAGGCTTTCTCTAGTTGTGGCGAACAGGGCCTACTCTTCATTGTGGTTCATGTGCTTCTCATTGTGGTGACTTCTCTTGTTGCAGAGCACGGGCTCTAGGTGCGCGGGCTTCAGTAGTTGCAGTTGCATGCTGGCTCAATAGTTGTGGTGCATGAGCTTAGTTGCTCCGCAGCATGTGGGATCTTCCCCAACCAGGGATTGAACCTGTGTCCCCTGCATTAGCAGGCAAGTCCTTAACCCCTGTGCCACCAGCGAAGTCCTGATGCAAATGTTCTAAGTTGATTGTAGTGATGGTTGCACATCTTTTGAATATGCTAAAAACTGTGATTGTACAATTCAAATGAGTTAGTTTTATGTGAACTATATCTTATTAAAACTGTTTTAAAAATTGTGATAACACTTCACACTCGTTAGAATGACTAAAATTTCAAGTCTGATGAGACCACGTGTTAGTGAAGATGTGAGCAGTTGTAGCTCTCGTTTATTTTGTGGGGATTGTAAAATGCTACAAATTTTGTGCATTCTTTGGTAAGAGTTATATACCCAATTACCACAGAAATGGGTGATTGCAGCTCCCATGAATTCAACCAAGAGAAATAAAAGTATATACTCATACAAGATTTGCACACTAATGTTAATAGCAAGTTTCTTTATTACACACAGAATTAGAAAAAAACACAAATGTCTATCAAAAAAAGTGCATGGATAAACAAATGCATTATTCACAAATTGCCACAAATTATTGTGTCATGACAAAATACCACAAACTTAGTAACTGAAACAATGTAAATTTATCATCTTACAGTCAGTAGTCCAAAATGGGTCACCAGGGCTAAAAATTCAAGGTGTCAGCAGGGCCTGGTTCCTTTCTGGAGACTCTGGGGGAGAATCTGTTACCTTGCCTTTTCCAGCTTCTAGAGCTGCCCACGTTCCTTGGCTGAGGCCCCTTCCTCCATCTTCAAAGCCAACAATGTTGCAATTTTGCATCTCTCTGACTATTCCCATAGTTAACATGCTTCTGTATTATTTGGGGGTTTTGCAATGAATATGTCCTTTTTAAAATAATACAGAAGATATTTCTAATTGGAAAAAAATTAAGGTGGATTTACTCTTTAACCCAGAAAGTCCATTTCTAAGAAAATATTTTCTTACGGTTTGAATCAGAGATGCATGCAACTTTTATATGCAAGACTAAACATTTCATCATGTTGCAGAGAGAAATCAGAAACAGCCAACTATCCAAAAGCTAGAGTAGAATTGCATAGTGTTGGTGCAAACATACCATGGGAGACTATCAGTCATTGAAATGTCTGTATGCTAAGAGTAGTTCATGATACGGGAAAGATATAATATAAATATCTAAAAATTATGACTGAATATATATCATGATTCCATTTTAAGCACATATATTTCTAAAACCAGAAAATTCCAAAATTATCAGTAGTATTTCTGAAATTATTAATGACCTTTATTATTTATGTTTCTATATTTAACACATCTGCTATAAATGTGTTTTACTTTTATTAAACAACAACAACAACAAAAAGTGCCTGGCACATAAGAGATGCTAAATAAATAGTGGTTGAATGAAAATAAAATTAATCAAAATGTTCAAAATAGTATACAACTTGATATGCTTTGGTGTTTCTATCATATAATGGGAAATAGAGAAAAGGTTTGCAATAAAGAATGGAGAGTTGGGCTGGTTCATATCTGTGTATTAAATTGAACCATATAAAATAGCCATTTTTGTAGGTCAAATATTAACTATTTTTTGTCTCAGCCTAATGTATTCTGAAACTATTTTAAAGATAAATTATGGGGATAAATATCCATATGCGGCACTTATAAGAAGAAAATACCAATTTCTACTCCAAAGCCATCATGGTCAAATTTTCAGGCTTGAGGAATTAAAAGCACTTTACTAGGATATATTTTCCATGTCAATGAAATGTCTTTTTTAAAATTTTTGGCTTGGAGTCAGAATTCATTTTTCTGTAGTAGCAACAGTATATGAGGTGAGGATATCTGCAGTGCAGCTCACAAAAGCCTATTTAACCCACAGTGTAGCTGAAATATAGTAGTAATTTATCCACATAAAATCATGTTCATAATAATGTTGCTATGGGGAGTTGAAGGCAGAGTTTATTTCTAATAGAAACATTAGAAAATATGGCTCTCATGGGACTAGAGCCCATGTTCCCTTTGTTGTTCATTTTAGTGTGGATAAAACTGCTTTAAAAGGCTTGTGACACCACAAGAACGTGTTTTGCTTCAAGCATTCATGCATTGGGCTGCTAATACATATCATTACTGCTTTCAGCCTGTTGCCCTGAAAAGAGAGAAGTAGGCCAGACATTTGACATCTTGGGCTGAGTCCTGTTTCAACCCAAGAGTTGCTTAGTGCCTTTGGTCAGGTCACTAAAATTTTCTGTGAACACTTTTCCATTTTTGAGGAAAATATATTTCCAAACTATTTAATGTGGTTTTTAAAAATATGATAAAATGGGTTAAACATTATTTACATAATATAAGTTTTTCTTTGGTTTTATAATACTCACAACATTAGGCAACTGATTTAACTCTGTAGATGTAACATGCAATTGAATACAATGAATAAAAGGAACAAAAACCACTTCCTAAATGTGTTCGTTTGTTGTTGTTGGGTTTTGTATATGCTTCTTTATTTTTTTAATTGAAGTTTGATTTACAATATTATATTAGTTTCAGGTGTACAGCATAGTGATTCAATAATTTTATAGATTATACTCCATCTAATGTTATTACAAAATAATGGATATGTTTCTCTGTGCTGTACAATACATCATTGTCACTTATTTATTTTATGCATAGTAATTTGTATCTCTCAAACACCTATCCATATATTGGCCCTCCCATTTACCTCTCCCCACTGGTAACCAGTACTTTGTTCTTTATATCTGTAAGTCTGTTCTGTTTTGTTACATTCATTTGTTTTATTTTTTAGATTCCATGTATATAGGGTAACATGTAGTATTTGTCTTTGAATTATTTCACTAATCATAACACCTCTAGATCCCTCCACATTGTTGCAAATGGCAGAATTCCATTCTTTTTAATGGCTGAGTAATATTCCATTGTACACACACACACACACACACACACACACACACACACCCCACATCTTTATTTAGCCTCCAGAAGATATGTTTATGTGTGTGTGTATGTGTGTGTGTGTTTGTGCGTGCATGTGTGTACCTGCACTTGTGCATGCAGGAGCATTTTATTTTATTTCAGTGATCTTAGGCAAGACATATACTGTGCAGTTCATAGAGTTTAATTCTCCCTTCTCCATTTGCCATGATCCAATATGCAGTTAAACTAATTGACACCTCTTTGTTACTTTGTTCACATTTTTAAGCCTTTGAATTCTAATCCCTACTTTTGATCAACAAATTGGTTATGGGTGTGGAACTGAGTATTTCGTTTATGGCTGTGGGATACTTCTAATTTAGGACCAGTTAATTACTTGCTTGTACATTCCCTTCCCCCTCCAATTCCAAGCAGGATATGAGGCAGCTATTTGGGATATTGAATTTTTTGGCTTCCAAGTTCTGTGACCTTGATTCTTTAGATATGAATGGGAAATATGAGAAACATTAGTAAGACAGAGAATCTGAAAGGCCATCCTACTTTCTACCTGGATCAACACTTTCAGGGGATTTGATAGCATGCATTTTACTCAGGAATATGGATTTGTGTGTGTGTGTATAATAAAGTGTACACATATGAGTGTTCGCATATTATTTTTGGAACAAACATCTGCCAATTAGATATAGATTTATTTCTGTTTTATAAGACTAAAAGTTTCATATCTACTTCCCTATTTGCTTTTGTGATGGCTTAAAGCAATGCTGATATAAAAAAATCAAGATTAGATAAAACAGATTAAATGGATTAATATTTAATTAGGAAGATAGAAGGATATTCACTATAGCCAATATTGTGTTGTAACATAAAGCTTTCCATTAAACTCTGTTGCATCTTCCTATTAAGAGTAATTTAGAGGGCTTCCCTGGTGGCGCAGTGGTTGGGAGTCCGCCTGCTCATGCAGGGGGCGCGGGTTCGTGCCCCGGTCTGGGAGGATCCCGCATGCCGCGGAGCGGCTGGGCCCGTGAGCCATGGCCGCTGAGCCTGCGCGTCCGGAGCCTGTGCTCTGCAATGGGAGAGGCCACAGCTGTGAGAGGCCCGCGTACCGGGAAAAAAAAAAAAAGAGTAATCTAGAAAAAATATTTCCAAAGGAGTTTCCTAAAAGGAATGGGTGAGAAGAGGTTCCAATACAGAACAAACAGTTCTATGGTACACATTAATATGATGAAAATCACATAAAGAGGAAAACTTCCTGACTTCAAATTCCACTACCCAGAATCCCGTGCTATCAGGGCTTAGCATTTTGCCTTAATCACTCATCCCATTTTATTTGAGCATAATATAAATCTCTCACTTACAAGCTGTGTCATTTATCTTTCATTTATTCATTGTTATTTATTTCAAAAATACTTATTTATTGACTACTATGTTGCAGGTACTAAGGAGAGAGGTATAAATATGCAGAGCCAGTTTTGTGGTAGACACTGTCAGTGCTTGGTCTGTGGTGCTCAGGCATTACTAGTAGGTGCTCTGTGTGACTTCCGCATGCCAGTCTGCATCTGTGCTGAAGATCACTATACCAGAACTGTAGACAACCCAGCTACCCTGCCCAAGTGGACTGGGAGTGAAGAGAAATCAACTCTCAGGAGTGGTCTTTACCATTGACTCTCTGGAGTTACTATATAAATACCCCAGTTCCCTTTCCCTGTCAGTGGGATAACATTAAGGCACTTATGTTGTAGAATTTCTCAGAACTTCCCTAAGGGATTAGGCTTCAGCTGGCCACTGCTCCCATTTGAATCTTAATCTAAGGTCAACGCTTGGGAGAACCAAATTATGACACAGTATCTGCTATAATGTAATTTACACCCTACTCCAGTGTATCTCAAACTAAGATTAGATGCCAGCTGCATCAGAAACAATCTGTATCCTTGGAAAAGCACAGTATCCTAGAGAAACTGAAACAAAATCTCTGCTGGAGAAGCTTGGTAATTTGGACCTTTAACTTGCTCTCTGGTTGATTTCTATGCTCCCTCAAGTTTGAGAACTATTGGCCTAATGGATGACTTTGTACTTGCATGTCTCTCAACCTTGACTTGAAAAGATATTGAGCTGTGTTGATTTAGTAGGCTTATTTGTCAATTATTTTATATTTAAGGGATTAAAATACATACAATTAAAGAAAACATTTTAAGGAAAATATTTATTTTGATTATAGTCTTTAAACATCAAAATGCATTTGAAAATCATAGGTATCTTTACATTTCAAATACTTTGGATTATCAAACTAGAAAATAAGTATTCACCATAAATATCACATGGCAAAGAAAGCTATCATTAGTGATAGTAGTTAAGGTTTCCTATTTAAAACAACACAAAACAAACAAATGAAAAAAAAACTTCACAATTTTCTCTACACCTTTGCCATTTTGCATAAACTGTAGTGAGTGAAACATACTTACTCCTTGTTCAGAATAAATGGCATAGTGTGTCGGAAGACATGAATTTTTCCACCTTGTATGTACCTGCAGAATCCTCCAAGTGGAGATTACTGTGCAGAATTTATTTTATCTTACACATAGCATGCGTAACTTGGCAAATGCTATTGTTTCAGTGATTTCAAAATGCATGCTTCTAATCAATAAAATTGAAACCTTATTTATCTCTTAGAAGGGTAGGTCCTCATATATGTCTAACTTCTCAGGAGGTCAGGCCTGGATATATGTAAGAAAAATATTCTATCACAATACGTAAACTACGTTTGTATTCTAGGTTTAGACTTAGCAGTGAATGTACTGTTATATACTTATATCTTTTGTGATACTGAAAATTTTCAGTTTTGGAAGATATTAAGAATTTTTTTGGTATTTGATAGCATTGTCTGAAACAAAACCATAAAGAGTAACAGTGATGTTTTGTATAGTATGACTATACATTTAAGAGCCCATTTAATAGGCTCAAATACTTGGAAATACTGTCTCTGTATACAGGCATCTCTGAAAGCGGGTTGCTACTGGGGCTGATGAAAAGAAATGCTTAAAAATCTGTAAAAGAAACAATCACTTTATGGAACTGAAGTTTAGCTGTCTGAAGAGGTTGAGCCAGGCATGGATCTGGACATGGGGGCACCAGGCATAGATGAGGATGAAGATACTAAGTGGAAACTCAGAGACCTGTGAAAGCCAATATAGAGTATAGTAAAACCACTTCTCTTACTCAGCTCTGAGAACACTGGCTGCTGGGCTTGTAACCTATAGGCAGGATATTAAATAATTCCCCTCCAGGGAAACTGAGAGATGTACAGACTTTGACAGTTGAAGTTCCCCTAAGAAACAGTTCAACCTGATCACCATACAAAGAAGCCCAACAGTCTATACATATATAAAAATGAGGAGGGCTTCCCTGGTGGCACAGTGGTTGGAGGTCTGCCTGCCGATGCAGGGGACGCGGGTTCGTGCCCCGGTCCGGGAGGATCCCGCATGCTGCCGAGCGGCTGGGCCCATGAGCCATGGCCGCTGAGCCTCTGCGTCCGGAGCCTGTGCTCTGCAACGGGAGAGGCCACAACAGTGAGGGGCTCGCGTACCGCAAAAAAAAAAAAAAAAAAAAAAAAAAAAATGAGGAAAGGGAGTGTGTTCGTGGATCAAGAAAAAGTGGCTGAGAACAATGGAGAAAAAAATTTTTGAAAAATAAAATGTTAAGAAAAATTAAAATTTCAATAAAGGTACTGAAAAATAAAGTTAACAAAACTTCCCAGAACAGAAATGGAAAATACCTGGGGAAAAAATAACAACATTAGAGGACCCACATAAGATATCCAACATCCAAACAATAGAAAGAGATAACAGTGAAAAGTAGAATGAAACAGTGAAAAAGGAGTAAATAAATTTATTGGTGCCATTAGAAGATAGAATTCTTTATCAATTCTAATTATTCATCACATGTGGTGGTAGAATAATGCTATTGAGTTTTTGGTTTTTTTTTTTTTTTTTTTTTTTTTTGGCCATTTCACGCGTCATGTGTGATGTTAGTTCCCCGACCAGGGATCAAAGCCTTGCCTTCTGCACTGGAAGTGCGGAGTCTTAACCACTGGACAGCCAGGGAAGTCCCTATTGAGTTGTTATGTAGTGTTATGGATTCTGAAGCCTGATTTCAAGCCTTTATATGGTGGTATGACAACCCTCTCCATGATTTAGGGTTTAAATTTAAATTTCTTAAATTTCTTTTTTCCCCAGGAAATAATGATCAACCCTATTTCAGTGTTGTTTTGAGGACTAAACAAGTAAATAAGTATAAAATGCAGAGAGCAGTCGCTGACATTTAGGAAGTTCTTAAAAGCATTAGCTACCATTCTCATTTTATTTACAGGCATCCAAGACCTCAAGAAATTTACTTGTTTTCAATTTATTTTCAATGACCTACTGTAGGATATGCGTCCATTAAAATTAAGCCATAAAGCAAGAATAAGGAAAAAATGAAAATCAGAAAACAGGGATCCAATGCAGGAAGGAGTTAATGGGAACATCTCTCTGATGAGGCTGAATGGAGATCCCAAGGTGACAAAGTAATAGGTATCCTGCAGGATTAAAGAATAGACTCCAGACTGGAGAAGAAAAGGAGAGAGCTTCAAGAATTATTTATCTAAGGAAAAAATTAAGCCAGTAAAATATGTGATGTGTGAACATAATGAAATTATAGTTATACTTCTGGAGGAGAGTTGTGGGATGAATTAATAGCAAGTAACCTTTAACCACATATAAGCAAATAAACAAAATAATTATTAAGTGCAGTTAAAGCAAAAAGCTTCATGAAAAAGGAAATAGATTAGAAGTGTAAAATACCACTTTAATAATGAATACAATGTATGTAGTCATAACCATATGGACATTAAATATTGATCTAGTAAAAATATTTGAGTAATTTTATTGGGAACACTGTGTGTGTACATTTGGCATAGTGGAATTGGTGTGGTTGACAGAAAAGGAAATTCCTGTTTTTTCGTAGTAGGAATTCAGTAGATAACATATGAAACTGAAAAATTAATATATGGGGTATAAATATCTTATTGATAAATGTGGATGTAAATTCTGGAATATTTCTTGCATGATAGTACTAGGTATCAGAAATTAAGGATGGGAAGATTTGGGACAGGTGTACTGCTGTATTTGGTTATAAGCCTTGTTGAGTTATTTAATATTTTAAACTAGGCACTTGTAAAACTTTTCAGTTAAAACTACAGGACCATTGCTACCCATATGGATAATTTGTGTTAATTAAAAAAGACAATTCCTCTGGCCAGACACAAGTGATTATAGAGCTGGGTAAAGGCTGTATGGACTAAATTTCAGCTCCACTTGTCCCATCAGTAAGGGACCCTTGATCAGTGGAAAATCTACACAACTATACATGACAACCTTATACCAAAACAGTAGAATACTATGCAGCAGTTAAAACAGAATAAATTTGGACTTAATCATAGGGAAAGAGGCTCACTATATGTTAAATACTGGAGATGATGAATTATAAAAGATCGCTTGAAAAACCATCTTATTTTGGTTAAAGTGAACTTTTAAAAATTATTCATTTATTTAAAGTTCATTTATATTATATAATTATTCTCTCTCTCTCAAAATATAAATCCCCATTTTTACAGTGTTATTGTTGTTATAAAATTGTGAATAATTTTTAAACCACTTTATTTTATCATTTTATACATTGAAACTACGATTTTTGTGTATGTTTATGGTAGCAATATCTACCTAAAATATTGAGAAGGAAAATTTAAATACCTCAATAATGAAAAGAGAATTTTTGGTAAAAAATTTTTTTAAATGTTATTTATATATTGTTTTTTTGCTAGGAAGTCATGAAACAATATGGAGTAGATTTTGGAAAGAGAAAATTGGAAAAGACTTTAAAGAGAAACAATCTGTTTTTGCTGGGAAAACAATATTCCCAGAGGCTGTTATTGAGCTATTTCTTTTCAACTTCAAATGACAGAATGCATAGGCAATCCCTATCTTTAGAGCAGTACAGATAGCTAGAGTTAGAAGATACTGTCAATCACATTCCTTCCCAGAGGACTGTGGGAATCATTCAGACCAAAGTCACAGAGTTGTCCCTGTGAAGGCATAGTCATCTGCATGATGTTTTAAAGGGTACACCAGGTGGCTGAGAGGACAAGGAATATAAAATGATCAGTGATGAGGTGAATTAAGTTCTGCTCTTTCAAAATGCAGCCTATAAAATTTCATAAAAAAGAAACAGGTCAGTATAACCTATAGGACAGTTTATCAAAGGAAAATGGTGTCCAACATAGAGATGTATTATACTAGGATTAAAGTGCAAGAGGTAAGTAGAGCCTTTATTCCCCTGAAAACAGGGATGTGCAAATAGGTAATGTGCACGTGTTTTTCTTCTTAGCAAAAATTTATCATTATCATGATCAGAGCTATGCTAGAAGAAGGAATTAATTCCTTTGCTAGGATGTAGGATGGAGTTTAATAGATGGGACTTCCGGGGAGGAGGAGCAGAAGGTAAAACTATTCGGGAAGATATTGCAAGAGTCTTTATATATTAGTGATTGTGAGAATCTCATAACATTTTTACCCAAACATTATTCAGTGATATTAAATTAGATTACTGCCGAAAGTAGTCTGACCAAGATATCTGTGCAAATGAAATTGTGATTAAATCATAATCAAACATTATTTCAAGAAGAATTGGAGCAATCAATGAGAACCATACATGAAATGACCAGGAGAGAATTTGCTTTGTTACTTCATCCATATCCACAACAAAGGGAAGATTTAATCAGTCTTGAACATTGAGAAGCCATAGGCAATTTTAGACTACCAGATGAAAATAGTTTTCTCAGTAACATCTTCTCATTTAATAATTTTCCCATATAAAGAAAAGTTTCATTACAGTTAACCTAATTTCAGCATGCTGCAGAGCAATGTCATTGACCCTTTTCTTAATTCCCAATGGAGAAACTGACAGCTGACTCTCATTCTTTAAAATATAACTATTTTACGTTTGGTAACTATTATCTAATATCACCTCAACCATCTTTGATTCAGTTTCAGTAATCCAAGTTACTCTAACCTATCCCCAGAGGCCAAATTTCCCAGCACTTTAATTATCTCTGTAGCTCTCAACTGAGCACACTTCAATTTGTCCACATCTCCATTTTGCTTCTGAGCTCTGAATTGAAGATATTATTCTAATAAGGATTTGACCAGTGTTGAGTATACAATGAGATGATCATTTTTCAATTACAGTATTTTCCAGTATAATGTGTGCTTGTACTGTACATTTTTTCACTCACATTGTAGTGCTTCTCATTTGTAATTGACTTGTGGTATCCTATGACTCTAGATCTTTTTCTATTCTAATTATAGATAACTTTAATGTCATTAACTGAGATTTCACAGTCTCTTAGGAATATTACTTTTATATGCTTATTTTTTCTTGAACATATTTTGTTCTTTAAAATTATATTGCATATTTTATCCCTTAAAATTTATAACTAATATCTTGTTATTAGTAATATATAAGAAATATAATCACTTGAAGAATAAAAACAACAAAAAATTCTAACGTCCATTCCAGCTTCTGACTTTAATCGATTTTGGAAAAGATGCTTAACATTTTATTTTCAGTATCCTTTCCATAAAATAAGAATTCTGGAAGAAAGGGGCACCTGAGATTTTTCCATCTCTAAAATCTTATGATTTACAAAAAAATATTTCCCATATCTAGGATAAATATTAAAGTAATATTTATTGAGCACCTGCTTTCTGTGTGTCACATACTGTACTAGACCCTGCAATAAAGCAGTGAACAAAACATACAAAAATATATTTCTTACATTATATTTAGAAAGATAAATAATAAACAATATATTAGCACTCATTAGTGCTAAGAAGGAAGAAATAAAAAAGAAGATTAGGAAGTAGTGAAGGGGTGGATTTTTAAATAGAGCGGGCAATGGAAGTTACACTTAAATAACGATATGGGAGAAACGATTTAAAGAAAGCTAGCAAAACTGTTACCAGAGGAAGAACACTCCAGACGGAATGAATAACAAGTGTGAAAGTCTTGAGGTAGGACTGTGACTGGCATATTTGAAGAACAGCAAAGAGGTGTATGTGCCTGGAACACTGATGGAGAGGAACAATATTAAGAAAGGAGATCACATGTGTACTGGGGCAAGGAGAGATTATGTAGTGCCCTGTAGAGTGTTATAAAGACCTAGCCTTCACTTTGAATCACACAGGGACCACTGGAATGTTTTGAGTTCAAAACTGACAAGATCTAATGGTATCACCGTGGATGCTCTATTAAAATAACTCAATATGGTGCAGAGCAGTGATCATTTAGGAGGCCGTGGCAGTAATTTAAATGAGAGATCAAGGTAGGAGGCTGTAGCCCAGTAACAGCCAGAGCAGTATTAATAGAGAATGTGCTGATGGATCAGATGCAGGGTGTAGGAAAAAAAAAGTATGCACAAGATTATAAGGTTATACAGATGTATGATATGTCAGTGTGGACACCCTTTTGTAAAGATTTCAGGTACATATACAATTTGCACTTCCTACTAATTTTAAAGCTTTCATCTCTTAAACATTACTAAAGGAGACACAGATTTTAACGTTAACTTGTGAAAACATTTTTTTCTGTAAATAAGTAAAATGTATTATTTACTTACAATAATTTGGGTTTAATAAATCCATATTTGTAACCTGCTACCAGGTAGTATATCTCTATATCTATCTCTGTCTTTGTCTCTATCTCTACATCTCCATCAATATGTATATCTATTTTTATCTGTCTAGGTAGAGATAGAGATGAATTTACTTTAATCTCAAAACACAGTCTTGCATAACTAAAGGACTGCTGAATGTAGAATTTGACTACCATCTTTCTACTCTCCAACCATCAATGCAAAACCTTTCTGCACTTAGAGTTTCTACCTCTAAAACAAACTCTTGTCCTCCTTTTACTGATAAGGATGCAAAACTTATCAATGGGTACAAATTCTCTAGAGGAAAGCTGATGTTAAAAATCTCAGCCATCGCTATATTGGATTTTGCTAGCCTGTTACTAGGTTATTTGAGGAAATCTTCTCAGAATCTTCAGATAGTTTCATTTGTAGATTTAATAGTCTACCCTCTCCCCTCTCTGGGAAAGTCCTTTCAAATATTACTTGCTTTTTAAAAAAAATATGGTATGTAGTTCCCATCACTAAGAAAGAAATTATGAGGGTAATATTGCTATCAATACTTTTAGATGCAGGAAATTCAAGTACACTTTCAAAAGGGATGATAAAAACTGGCCTACAGTAATAATCATAGCACTTAAGGTCTGTTCAATTTTTCATTATTGCTTTTACTTTTCACCTGCTGTGTTCATACTGTGCAGCTCCGAGAATGCATTAGCTGCGAGCACTAGTACTTCCAACAGGTCAGTTAACAACATATTCCAGTGACCAGGAGTCATCAGAGCCCACAGACAGTTTTAACAAAACACAGTCATTGAGCAAGGCTAGAGAATGCAAAAGAAATTTCAAGTCAATCTTTCAGAATTCACAGATATCCTTTTATATCTTTTCTCGTTAAAATTGTGCTTGAAAGACTTTGGCCAGAGTACAAAGCTGGATTTCTTCTTTATTCTGTTGAGACTGTAAAAATATTCTTTTATAATGAATGATTTTAATTTTAAACTTGAGCAGGATGATATGTTTTGGTTGGACAGACAGGCACAAAATACATACATGTGCATATATATACATATACCCTCATCGCCACCACTTCCCCAACCACCGTCCCAAACGTTGCTGTAGTTTTCCCTAGGTAGGATTCACTTGAAGTTGATATATGGAGTTTTGCGTTTCTTTTTATAGCTGTGTTAGTAAGACCCATTAACAGTAATTCAGTACAGTGGTAAGTTGTTTTACATTTCATTTGTGTGTGTTCGAGTTTGTCTTTGATGTCTTTCTTTGACTGACACATTTGACAACCGCCAGTGGTGGTGTGTTATGTGCAATATTTAAAATAAAAATGTCTCCCTACCCTCGAAATTTCATAATGAATGTGATTCCCACTTCACTCATTCTTTTGGTTAAGCGCAATAAAGGGGACACTTGGAAGATATACGTTGCCTGGAGCAACAGAGAACACATGAAAATGTATAATGTAGTAACAATTAGTCTGGGATTATTATTAATCATTTTCATTAGCAGGTTCCTAGGAATAAAAAAATATAGGGCAAATTCACTTCCCTTTCTATTTTATCATTCATTCATTTGTTGTTTTTTTCCCCTATTTTATTGAATTTTATTCAGTCTCCTAAACATTTTGACCATGGAACACTTTTTTTGTTATACCTATCACTATTTTAAGGAACTATGGTTCTTTAGTTCACACTTTGAAGTAACACTGTGCTGTAGTATATAGTTTAATAGGTGAGCTCTGAATTAGCATCATTGGGTTACTGGCAAAGCTAGTCTTTGACCACTGGGTTTAACTATTGCACTGTCTGGTACCATATCCTTTTTCTTGGTTATTTGTGTTTTCTTTTTTTTAATTACTTTTTTATTTCATAGTTTTTGAATATCTGCTGCTAGATGCTGGGAGTAATAGTAGTGAATAAATACAGACTTTATCCTGTGTGCATAGAAATTAAAGTTTAGTTGAGAATGCAAAACAATCTTGACCCTAAAATGTTGTTTTGAGAGACAATATCTGAGAGATAAGGTGTGAGCAGTCAGTGAGAAGCTGGAGGCTCTGATTCTTTAAAATGAAAGTACAACAAGGGAGATGGAAACAAGGACAAAGGTAGGGATATATATAGTTATCAGCATTGATGACCGATTTTTGGTATATCAGTCATCAGTAGTTAGCCACCCTCAGTGCTCCTCAATTGTGTCTTGTTAATATTTAAGACATATAATTTTGATTGAATTACATAAACCAGCTCAGCTGTTTAAAAGAGTTTCATATACATCCCAACAAATTCACTTTTACAGCAAAGTGCTTGCATCCACCTTGGAGTGCTCACTTTACTTGCTGCTCTTGCATCTGAGATAAAGAAGCTTTCACTGTATCTTCCTTATCCCTTTCCTCACCATTGTAATAGTAGCCCAGATGACTTTACCACTCCCTCCCACTTGACAGCCCTCTGGGGAATGAGGCTAGATTCAAGGAGGGGGTGATCTCGCTGAGAGTATGGCACATGTAAGCTTTGTGAGCACATAAACTGGTGGTGCTGAATCGTGGGCTGAACTAAGAGCTGAACTGACCTTCTGTTCTCTTGACTCTCTGTGGTAGTGTAGGCATCACATAGTTAAGTCATTTAGGCCATAGATTTAGGCTGTGCATTCCTAAATACATTTTGAATAAAGAGAAACTTTAAAAGTCACTTACTGAAAATTTCTATTTTAATTATACCTGTAATTTTCAGAAGATATTTATTTGTTCAAAATTATGTTGCAGTAAATGAAGAATTAAAACTATTTGGGCATAAAATAATTTGAATGCAGTTTGCAGCATCTGCTTTTGCCCATCATCCGCTCAGGTTTCTCTGTTAAGTTATATGCCAGTTTTGCCTTGGGGAACTACAGCTACCCCCCTGAACTTACTCTTGGAGAGACTATTAGTAGTTGCCAGTCCTCCTCTAAACAAGTGATTTGGAGCACATACCCCAAAAGTATTTTTTTTAATTCAGAAGAAAAAACTTATAGGTTGAGCTAAGATAGCTCAGGGAGAGGGTTAAAATTTTAAATAAAATAGTGAATCAAGCCCTCACAGAGAAGTAGATATTTAAATAAAGACCTGAAGTAGGTAAGGGAAGAAGCCATGGGAACACACGGGAAATTGCAATGGCACCAAGATAGGATGGTGCTAGCTGTGTCCCAAAACTAGCCTCTTGGCAAAGAGAGCAATGGTAAGAGAAAATAGAAGATAAGGCAGGATATTGTAATAACTTTGTATTTCACTTATTAGGTAAGAGGCCACTGGGCAATTTTAGGCAGAGGAGAGATATGATCTGACTTCTACTTTAATAGAATTATTTGGATAATATTTTGAGAAAAGACCCCAAAACAAGAAACAAAACCCCACCCTCAGATATAACAAGGGTAAATGCAGAGATACTGTTTTAGAGAAATGATAGATTATATTATTTTTTCACATTTATTTGATCATTACTGGCTTTTATAATTTCTTCATATAACTAAAATATATACTTTCCCATTGCATTGGCTGTGGGCTTGGTAATAGACCTACTTTGAACATGAGCAGATTGACTTTTGCCACATTTAAGTAGAAGCTTTAAGTGCACATGTGTATAGTTAGACTTTGTCCAGTCAACACCCTGACTCTGTCCTCAGGCTACTGTCATCTTCCATGAAATCGGCAAGCCAAAGATAGTAACTGTTCCTTCTTCCTTGATACTAAAATAAAAGAATGTAAAGCCCATTCCCAGCTGTACCACAACAAGGCAAGCAAGGCCCAAAAAGTTTAGGAGAGCCCAATAGAGCTACAGGCACCACTAATCACCCATAAAATGTAAACAAGAATAAATGTTGCTGAAAATCAGTGATATTTGTAAGGTTGTTTGTTGTTTCATCAAAGCTGAATAAAACAGGTTGGAATATAGGAAAAACACAGCCAAAAGATGATGGTGGCTAGGGTCAGTATTGTAGTAATGAAAATGGTAAAAATTTTAGATATATTTTGAAGGTAGAGACAACAGGATATGTGGGATATTTCTTGAGAAAGACAAGAATCAAGTGTCATTTTAAATATTTGGACTTCTAGCTGGACTATGAATTTATGATCACAAAAATATTCAATTATATTTCAGTTTGCATAGAATTATTCTTCAATATTGAAAGAAACTTTCAGGTACAAAATGTATATTTAATTAGGTTATAATTTTGTAGGAGACATATTTAGAAATAGCTCTACTTTCAGAATATAGCCCATTCATGATTGAAGACTGTGGGCATCGAATCTCTATAGTATTCAGATCCTAAGGACTACATTTTAAAGAATGATGTAGCAGTTTTATTTTATAAAGTATATGTTTACAATATGCTTAAACTTACAACCTTCATAGTTAAACTTTCCAATATTTTGAATGCATAAGCAATATAAGCAGTTTTAAGCTTACTCTATGTTTTATGAAATCTTTATAAAATCCCCTTCTGTTTAGCATCTATGGCTAGAAATGAAGACCATTTTAGTTTCTTTCAATAGCTATGAAACAATATTTCCATGTCACATACACTTGATATTACATGAGTAAATTACAAAATTGTGCTATTGTCTTTCTTCCACTTTTGTCCTTTGAAATAGTTTATAAACAATGTCTAAGTAAATGTGGTGTCTTGAGTATATTGTCAGAAGATTACTAAGAAACATAAAGTGAATTAAGAATCTTAACTTTTTCTGCATTCTTATAACAAAACTAAATCTGAGAAATTATTACTAACAGACCTATTGTTTTACTCAGGCATTGTGTAGGTCAAATGTATTAACATTTAAATACATATATATCCTGAAATACACATTCAGAAAATTAATGTACCCTTTGCTAATCATGTTTCTGAAAGAAAGATCACCAAAGTTATATTTCTAAAAGAAAATTTCCCATGTTCCCCCCAAATTAGGACTTCTGTCATAGCACCATTGTGATTTTAATAATGTTTTCTGTTTTCATATTCTATACAGGTCTCTTTACTTTAGGGCAAAGAAAAATGGCTGAAAATGTACTCATATCTTTAGGTTTCAGTAAAGAGCATTTATTTTTCTAGAAGCATCTGACAGTAGAGTAAGCCAAGTTCTTATTAAACAATCCTACTCTGTTTTCCTTGAATTAAGTGGTTCAATGCATCAAGTTTCTAGAGACTACTCACCTCCTGGTCACACTGATCTATGCTAGTGATTTTCTAGGCTGAATGTCATCCTTTTCCTTGACTGATCAGTAGTGTGATGGTAATGGTAGCAGAACATTTCCAAAGACCCTGGCTAAGCCCTGTGAGAAAACATGCCCTTTTTTCCCTGCTTGTAATGTCCACATTGCTAACCACTGCTAACACTGCTGAGGATGACATTAACAACTTCATATTGCCTATTTCAATATGTGGATATGTGTGTACTTATTAGCTCTATGTGGAATAATTCATAATGATTGTGGATATAGACTAGTTAGTTTACAAGGATCAGAAAGCAATTGATTTCCACGAAAAAGAGATATTGGGCTGATAATGATTTTAAAAGGGGAGAAATAGAAACTTATTTTTAACACTTTCTAAGTCCCAGTTCCATGGGATGTACTGTACCTACATGGATACTCCTTAAACAAGTACTATGTGATAGGTATCATGAGCTTGATTTTTCAAATGAGGCAGGCAACTGCATTTTAAACATACTTAATAATTTTCTAAAGTGCACAGCTTGTAAATGGTAGTTCTCAGGTGTTAAAAGATCCTGAGTCCAGAGCCTCAGCTCTTTTCAGTAAATGTCAGTATAAAGAGTTAGCACTGCAGCACCCATTTTTGAACTTCGCAGAAATCAGAATCACCAAAATGACTATTACGTATTTTTGCAGGCAAAAATTCATATAGCAAACAAAAGCATCTTCCCTGGGGATGATTTCTAGTCTATAGCTAATGTATACTTTCTACGGGTCTAAACATGAGAAGACATTTTGTTTGTATTAAGTGGTTTAGTTTTGGAGACATGGACAGTGAGCACAGGCAAGACTAGGGAAAGCCTGTCATTGTTGATTTTTCAGAAGGAACATTGATAGTGCCTTGCCAGCAGTTTGCCCATTGCTCACATCAGAAGGCAGATAGAGTCTCATAAGGTCAAATCCCGAAAGCAATGTGAGAACATAGATGGGAAAAGTCTTACGGCCAATGTTAAAGCATCTCCCTTTTGCAGTCTGTATGTGATTTTTTGATATGTTTATTTTCCAGCTTGCCTTCATTACACAGCATCCTCACAAATAAAATTCATCTTTGCATTTTGCTTTCTTGAATTAATAAACCAATTAAAATATCATGATGATGTTCTCTAATTCCCTCCCAGCAAAGTATTAATTTCAGTGGAAATTTCTATTAGTATTGTTCAGCAATACTAATAGGGATCTCCTTTGTTTTCCCCTTTTCTATTTAGTATATCATGAGATTTAAATTCAGTCCAATGATATTTTCAAGGACATTTAATTCTCCCCAAATACTATGGGATTTCACTCTTATTCTAAATTACTTTTATTTTTTGTATGTTGACCATTCCGACTCAACAGCTTGGAGTCAAGATAAAACTGTTGAATGAAAAAGAAGATTCAGCTTCTCTCTACTAACCGTTTTGAATGTAAATGATTACAAATAATATTGTAATATCTTTATTTGTTTTTCTGTATATGTGGGTTAGATGTGGAGTTTTGCAGTTCTTCATTTTCACTTTTGTAATTTCTTTGTATGGTCAGCTTTGATGGCATTTTATATTCTTTAAAAAGTGTGGATATTGGAATGAAGTGATATTCAGGATCAATGTTTTTAATTCTGCTATCTCTATAGATCAAATGAAGTAGAATATTTAGTATCTGGTCTGTGACTTCCCCGAGTTGTCTAATGGTTTCTGTGGAATACTTCTCTTCTGGGAGAATTAAATTATAGTAGTTGTCCCAAAAGTTAATGCCTGTGGAAATGTGAAATTAAATTAATTTCTTTGGTAAAGGACTATCAAAAGTTTTTAATGTGCTGTGTGTGTATTTCTTCTGGAACACCTTTTGCTGTTATCTTGCACACAATTTGAGAAGCACTTTTATTTTCACATTGATCTATATCAAGCAATTCAAATAATGAATCTTATAAAAAGAATTAGTTGGCTTTAATATTTAAGTGACTGTGAAATTAAAATAAATCATTTTAACTTAAATGTAATTTATAAATATACTCATCTATTCATTCTT
This sequence comes from Lagenorhynchus albirostris, assembly GCF_949774975.1. Classification (NCBI taxonomy): domain Eukaryota; kingdom Metazoa; phylum Chordata; class Mammalia; order Artiodactyla; family Delphinidae; genus Lagenorhynchus; species Lagenorhynchus albirostris. Next base: position 60,737,040 of record NC_083101.1, on the reverse strand, counting down.
TCTATGTACTTTGAGTATCTACAGTCTGCACTTACAGATAGTGGGACATACAAAGATGAGTTAGACTCAGTCCCTGCCAAAAGGCACTCATAACCATCATGAAGCATTGTATATATGACTGTAAAAAGTAGTCATCAGAGTACATTTGAATGAGGAAAACTCTTAAACAAAAGACTACCTCTAAGTTGTTTTTTTAAAATAAATTAATAGTAGTTCATTAGCTTTAAAATGTGCTGAGGAAAAGTATTTAGGAAGAGAAAATGTCATGAGGGAAGAGAGAGAGGAGAAAAGTCTGTAATAATTGTCTATTTCAGAGAAATTGTGGAAGAATGGCTGGCTTTCTCTTGGATGTTTTGATGTCTTAAGATAACTTATAGTAGTGGGTTAAGAGTTGTAAGGCTTCTTTCTCATCTTCTAAATAAACTGGAACACAGTAGAATGCATTTTATCTTTATTACATGGATGCAGCAAGGAATGCTTAGCATCCTACTAGTTTGTGTTCCTGAGAATCAGCAAGTGCGAGATACTCAAGCTTTGTGTTTGTTGATTGTTTGTTTGTTTGTTTGTTTTTCCTCCCATATGGCACTGCCAGGAAGCTATTCCTCTCCTGCCAGTACATTGAATTTCCTTAAGGAAGAACATTTCATCCTTTTTATAAATGAAAGTAGAAAGAAAAAGTCTGGATATGAAAACAAGAAGAGAGACACAACTGCTTCACTAGAAGTTTGCTGTGACAGGAAAGTGTCCAGAAACTAGACAGGAACATAGGGGGAAACATGAGACAGGTAATAAAGTTTGCTTGATAATTTTCTGATTATTCATTTACTTCTTTAAGACTTTAGAGACCCTCTACTGAGAAAAAAAATCACATTCAACGCAGGTAAAATGCACTCATTTTCAGAGTGCTTCTGGATCTCCTGAAGCCCATCCAAGCTTAGGAGGTCCATGGATCTCAAGTTAAAAACCCCCGGAAGGTAGAATAAGAAAATGAGAAAAAAGAAAAGATTGTAAAATATAAGGGGGAACAAAGCAGTAAAAACTCTTTTTGGGTAAGTGCAAAGGGAGTTAGCTGAAAAGAAATATGTAGTTGGTGGAGGGATGCAGAAAGAAAAAGAAAGATGAAAGACAGAAAAAAAAAGGTAAATATAATCAAAGTATTACCAAGGTGAAAAAAGTACCTAGAGGCAGCAGGAAAAACTTTGGTAATGCACTAATTTGTAGCAAGACTATACATATTCCAGTACTACATGGAACAACATAGATTATAAAATATCATTTGAGAATATTCAAGAGTAGGATAGTTTAAAACATCAGGGCAAGAGTGAAAACGATAATTCTTGAATTTCTTCAAACTCATCAAAACTTACCAATTCCTAACTGGAGGAGGAATGGGTATTCCAAAGGAAATACAGTTATAGAACGTTACCTTAGCCTTCAAATCCAGCTTTTAAGTCATCCAAACAAATCTCTTCTAAGGAATGATAGATCTAAAATTATTGATACCTTTAATTTTTTTAAATCAAAGTATATCATGCCCACAATTTTTTTAAAAACCAAATAATATTAAAGTAATTTTGGCGGCTACCATAGTAGAAAAATTATTATTTCAAGGTGAGGAAAATTGGGAAGAAGCCTTAGTAGCAAGCCTTTTAATATTATTTGAGTAATATCTGCATAATATCCAAAATTACTGACGTAAACATGGAGCATTAATATATGTCAATGCCCATTTGTTTCTTTCATGAAATTTACTGATTCCTAACTCCAATGGCTTCTTCTTTAAGTAAAAAAAAACTACTCTCAGGGTTTTTTTTCCCTTCATAAAGATTGGATTTTGTACATGTAGGAGTTAATTCCTTATTTTTGTGGAATACAATTTCCAGTAGTTTTTGTTTGTTTGTTTTGTTCTAAAAAAGGTTGGCAAAGATATAGAAGTTAATGTTGTCGATCAGTTGTGAGAATATCTATCTGTATCTTGTCAAACAGATTCAATCTGGAATGGTTAACTTCTATGTCTGGTACATATGTTTCACCCTGGGATCTCTTTTCATCTCTTATTGGTGGTTCCCTCTAATTCTTTCCTATATTCCATTTATTTGTTTCCTATGTTCCGTATCTTACTCTGTTGTACTTTACTTTCTCATTTGATGGTGGATATTATCCAGAGGCCTCTTTTGCATGGATAACAGGATGCAAATATTTATAGTCCTTGCATAGCTAAAAATGTTTTTATTCTGCTCTAAACTTGATTAATAACTTAGATGGATTTAAAATTCTAGGTTAAAAAATGATATTTCTGCAGAAATATAGTGCCATTACTCCACTGTCTTTTTTTTTTTAACATCTTTATTGGAATATAATTGCTTTACAGTGGTGTGTTAGTTTCTGCTGCATAACAAAGTGAATCAGTTATACATATACATATGTTCCCATGTCTCTTCCCTCTTGCATCTCCCTCCCTCCCACACTCCCTATCCCACCCCACTAGGTGGTCACAAAACACCTAGCTGATCTCCCTGTGCTATGCGGCTGCTTCCCGCTAGCTATCTGTTTTACGTTTGGTAGTCTATATATGTCCATGCCACTCTCTCACTTTGTCCCAACCTACCCTTCCCCCTTCCTGTATCCTCAAGTCCATTCTCTAGTAGGTTTGTGTCTTTATTCCTGTCTTGCCCCAGGTTCTTCATGACCATCTCTTTTTTCTTTTTTTTTTTTTTTTAGATTCCACATATATGTGTTAGCATACATTATTTGTTTTGTTTTTCTCTTTCTGACACACTCCACTCTGTATGACAGTCTTGAGGTCCATCCACCTCACTACAAATAACTCAATTTCATTTCTTTTTATGGCTGAGTAATATTCCATTGTATATATGTGCCACATCTTCTTTATCCATTCATCTGTCGATGGACAAGTAGGTTGCTTCCATGTCCTGGCTATTGTAAATAGAGCTGCAGTGAACATTGTTGTTCATGATTCTTTTTGAATTATGGTTTTCTCGGGGTATATGCCCAGTAATGAGATTGCTGGGTTGTATGGTAGTTCTATTTTTAGTTTTTTAAGGAACCTCCATACTGTTCCCCATAGTGGCTGTATCAATTTACATTCCCACCAACAGTGCAAGAGGGTTCCCTTTTCTCCACATGCTCTCCAGCATATATTGTTTGTAGATATTTTGATGATGGCCATTCTAACTGATATGAGATGATACCTCTTTGTAGTTTTGATTTGCATTTCTCTAATGATTAGTGATGTTGAGTATCCTTTCATGTGTTTGTTGGCAATCTGTATGTCTTCTTTGGAAAAATATCTGTTTAGCTCTTCTGCCCATTTTTGAATTGGGTTGTTTGTTTTTTGGATATTGAGCTGCATGAGCTGCTTGTATATTTTGGAGATTAATCCTTTGTCAGTTGCTTCATTTGCAAATATTTTCTCCCATTCTGAGGGTTGTCTTTTCGTCTTGTTTATGGTTTCCTTTGCTGTGCAAAAACTTTTAAGTTTCATTAGGTCCCATTTGTTTATTTTTGTTTTGTTTTCATTTCTCTAGGAGGTGGGTCAAAAAGGATCTTGCTGTGATTTATGTCCTAGAGTGTTCTGCCTATGTTTTCCTCTAAGAGTTTCATAGTGTCTGGCCATACATTTAGATCTTTAATCCATTTTGAGTTTACTTTTGTGTATGGTGTTAGGGAGTGTTCTAATTTTATTCTTTTACATGTAGCTGTCCAGTTTTCCCAGCACCACTTATTGAAGAGGCTGTCTTTTCTCCTTGTATATGCTTGCCTCCTTTATCAAAGATAAGGTGACCTTATGTGCATGGGTTTATCTCTGGGCTTTCTATCCTGTTCCATTGATCCGTATTTCTATTTTTGTGCCAGTACCATACTGTCTTGATTACTGTAGCTTTATAGTATAGTCTGAAGTCAGGGAGCCTGATTCCTCCAGTTTTGTTTTTCTTTTTCAAGATTACTTTGGCTATTCACTGTCTTTTGTGTTTCCATACAAATTGTGAAATTTTCTGTTCTAGTTCAGTGAAAAATGTCATAGGTAGTTTGATAGTTTCATTGAATCTGTATATTGCTTTGGGTAGTATAGTCATTTTCACAATGTTGATTCTTCCAATCCAAGAACATGGTATACCTCTCCACCTGTTTGTATCGTCTTTAATTTCTTCCATCAGTGTCTTATAGTTTTCTGCATACAGGTCTTTTTTCTCCTTAGGTAGGTTTATTCCTACATATTTTATTCTCTTTGTTTCAATGATAAATGACAGTGTTTCCTTAATTCCTCTTTCAAATTTTTCATAATTAGTGTATAGGAATGCAATAGATTTCTGTGCATTACTTTGTATCCTGCTACTTTACCAAATTCATTGATTAGCTCTGGTAGTTTTCTGGTAGCATCTTTAGGATTCTCTATATATAGTTTCATGTCATCTGCAAACAGTGACATCTTTACTTCTTCTTTTCCAATTTGTATTCCTTTTATTTCTTTTTCTTCTCTGATTGCTGTGGCTAAGACTTCCAAAACTATGTTGAATACTAGTGGTGAAAGTGGACATCCATGTCTTGTTCCTGATCTTAGAGAAATGCTTTCAGTTTTTCACCATAGAGAATGATGTTAGCTGTGGCTTTGTCATCTATGGCCTTTATTATGTTGAGGTAAATTCCCTCTATGCCTACTTTCTGGAGGGTTTTTTTGTCATAAATGGGTGTTGAATTTTGTCAAAACCTTTTTCTGCAACTGTTGAGATGATCATATGGTTTTACTTCTTCAGTTTGTTAATATGGTTTATCACATTGATTTATTTGCATATATTGAAGAGTTCTTGCATTTCTGTGATAAACCCCACTTGATCATGGTCTATGATCCTTTTAATGTGCTGTTGGATTCTGTTTGCTAGTATTTTGTTGAGGATTTTTGCATGTAAGTTCATCAGTGATATTGGCCTGCAGTTTTCTTTTTTTTTGTGGCATCTTCTTCTGTCTTTGGTATCAGGGTTATGGTGGCCTCATATAATGATTTGGGGAGTGTTCCTCCCTCTGCTATATTTTGGAAGAGTTTGAAAAGGATAGATGTTAGCTCTTCTCTAAATATTTGATAGAATTTGCTTGTGAAGCCATCTGGTCTTGGGCTTTTGTTTGTTGGAAGATTTTTAACCGCAGTTTCAATTTCAGTGCTTATGATTGGTCTGTTTAAATTTTCTATTTCTTCCTGCTTCAGTCTTGTAAGGTTGTACTTTTCTAAGACTTTGTCTGTTTCTTCCAGGTTGTCCAGTTTACTGGCATAGAGTTGATTGTAGTACTCTGACAGGATCCTTTGTATTTCTGCAGTGTCAGTTGTTACTTCTCCTTTTTCGTTTCTAATTCTATTGTTTTGAGCCCTCTCCCTTTTTTCATGATGAGTATGGCTAATGGTTTATCAGTTTTGTTTATCTTCTCCAAGAACCACCTTTTAGTTTTATTCATCTTTGCTATTGTTTCCTTCATTTCTTTTTCATTTATTTCTGATCTGATCTTTATGATTTCTTTCCTTCTGCTAACTTTGGGTTTTTTTTTATCTTCCTTCTCTAATTGCTTAGGTGTAAGGTTAGGGTTTTTATTTGAGATTTTTCTTGTTTCTTGAGGTAGGATTATACTGCTGTAACCTTCCCTCTTAGAACTGCTTTTGCTGCATCCCATAAGTTTTGGATCATAGTGTTTTCATTGCCATTTGTTTCTAGGTAGTTTTTGATTTTCTCTTTGATTTCTTCAGTTATCTCTTGGTTATTTAGTAGTGTATTGTTTAGCCTCCATGTGTTTGTATTTTTTACAGGATTTTTTTCCTCTAATTGATATCTAGTCTCATAACATTGTTGTCGGAGAAGATACTTGATATGATTTCAATTTTCTTAAATTTACCAAGGCTTGATTTGTGACCCAAGATATGATCTATCCTGGAGAATGTTCCATGAGCACTTGAGAAGAAAGTGTAATCTGCTGTTTTTGGATGAAATGTCCTATAAATATCAATTAAGTCCATCTGGTTTAATGTATCATTTAAAGCTTATGTTTCCTTCTTTATGTTCATTTTGGATGATCTGTCCATTAGTGAAAGTGGGGTTTTAAAGTCCCCCACTAATACTATGTTACTGTTGATTTCCTCTTTTATAGCTGTTAGCAGTTGCCTTATGTATTGAGGTGCTCCTATGTTCGGTGCATAAATATTTACAATTGTTATACCTTCTTCTTGGATTGATCCCTTGATCATTATGTAGTGTCCTATTTTGTCTCTTGTAATAGTCTTTATTTTATAAAATAAAGTCTATTTTGTCTGATATGAGAATTGCTACTCTAGCTTTCTTTTGATTTCCATTTGCATGGAGTATCTTTTTCCATCCCCTCACTCTCAGTCTGTATGTTTCCCTAGGTCTGAAGTGGGTCTCTTGTAGACAGCATATGTATGGGTCTTGTTTTTGTGTCCATTCAGCCTGTCTATGTCTTTTGTTTGGAGCATTTAATCCCTTTACCTTAAGGTAGTTATCAATATGTATTTTCCTTTTACCATTTTCTTAATTGTTTTGGGTTTGTTATTGTAAGTCTTTTCCTTCTCTTGTGTTTCCTGCCTAGAGAAGTTGCTTTCACATTTGTTGTAGAGCTGGTTTGGTGGTGCTGACTTCTCTTAGCTTTTGCTTATCTGTAAAGATTTTAATTTCTCTGTTGAATCTGAATGTGATCCTTGCTGAGGAGAATAATCTTGGTTGTAGGTTTTTGCCTTTCATCACTTTAACTATGTCCTGCCACTCCCTTTTGGCTTTCAGAGTTTCTGCTAAAAAATCAGCTGTTAACATTATGGAAATTCCCTTGTATGTTAATTGATGCTTTTCCTTTTCTGCTTTTAATAATTTTCTTTGTATTTGATTTTTGATCATTTAATTAATATGTGTCTTGGCGTGTTTCTCCTTGATCTATCATGTATGGGACTCTGCACTTACTGGACATGATTGAATGTTTCCTTCCACATATTAGGGAAGTTTTCAACTATAATGTCTTCAAATATTTTTTCATTCCCTTTTTTTTTCTCTTCTTATTCTGGGACCCCTATAATTCGAATGTTGGTGCATTTCATGTTGACCCAGAGATCTCTGAAATTGTCCTCAATTCTTTTCATTCTCTTTTATTTATTCTGCCCTGTGGTAGTTATTTCCACTATTTTATCTTCCCAGTCACTTTTCTGTTCTTCTGTCTCAGTTATTCTGCTATTGATTCCTTCTAGAGAATTTTCAATTTCATTTGTTGTGTGTTCATCATTGTTTGTTTGCTCTTTAGTTCTTGTAGGTTCTTGTTAAATGTTTCTTGTATTTTCTCCATTCTGTTTCCAAGATTTTGGATCATCTTTACTATCTTTACTGTGAATTCTTTTTCAGGTAGACTGACTACTTCCTCTTCAGTTTTTTGGTCTGGTGGGTTTTTACGTTGCTCCTTCATCTGCTGTGTGTTCCTCTGTCTTCTCCTTTTGCTTAACTTACCATGTTTGGGGTTTCCTTTTCACAGGCTGCAGGTTCGTAGTTCCTGTTGTTTTTGGTGTCTGCCCCCAGTGGGTAAGGTTGGTTCAGTGTGTCATTCCTGGTGGAGGGGACTGGTGCCTGTGTTCTGGTGGATGAGGCTGGATCTTGTCTTTCTGGTAGGCAGGACCACGTCTGGTGGTGTTTTTTGGGGTGTGTGTGAACTTATTATGATTTTAGGCAGCCTCTCTTTTAATGGGTGGGTTTGTGTTCTTGTCTTGCTAGTCGTTTGGCATAGGGTGTCCAGCACTGTACCTTTCTGGTCGTTGAGTGGAGCTGGGTCTTAGCATTGAGATGGAGGTCTTTGGGAGAGCTTTTGTCATTTGATATTACATGGAGCCGGGAGGTCTCTGGTGGACCAATATCTTGAACTTGGCCCTCCCACCTTAGAGGCTGAGGCCTCACACCTGGCCAGAGCACCAAGATCCTGTAAGCCACACAGCTCAGAAGAAAAGGAAGAGACAAGAAATAACAAGAAATAAATAATATAAATTAAAGTGATTAAGGTAGAAAAGAATTATTAAAGATAAAAATGTAATTAAAAAAAGGAAAGAGAGAAAAAAAGAAGAGAGCAACCAAACAAAAAAACAAGTCCACCAATGATAACAGGCACTAAAACTATACTAAAAAAAAAAAAAAAAGGACAGTTAGATCCCTAAGACAAATGGCAAAAGCAAAGCTATACAGACAAAGTCACACAAAGAAGTATACACATATACATTCACAAAAAGAGAAAAAGGAAAATATATATATTAAAAAATAAAAAAAGGAAGAGAGCAACCAAATCAATAAACAAATCTACCAATGATAATAAGCTCTAAATACTAAACTAAGGTAAACATAAACCAGAAACAAATTAGGTGCAGAAAGCAAACCCCAAGTGTACAGTTGCTCCCAAAGTCCACCGCCTCAATTTTGGGATGATTTGCTGTCTATTCAGGCATTCCACAGATGCCGGGTATATCAAGTTGATTGTGGAGATTTAATCCACTGCTCCCAAGGCTGCTTTTGGGAAGTCTGAGGTCTTCTGCCAACGTTCAGTAGGTGTTCTGTAGGAGTTGTTCCACATGTAGATGTAGTTTTGATGTATTTGTGGGGAGGAATGTGATTTCCATGTCTTACTCCTCTGCCATCTTGAAGCCATCCCCCTCCATTGTCTTTTTACTTTCAGTATTCTATTCAAAAAACCCAAAGTCATTCTGAGTTTTTGTAACATTGTGTTTTATCTAGAATTTCTGCTGAAAGACAGTAATGTGTTGTTTTACCATATGTCTTAGTGTGAATCTAATTTTATCCATAGCTGTTATGCACCCATTGTGTGCTTTCAATATGGAAACTCATGTCCTTCAATTATAGGATATTTTTCTATTTTTTTCATCCTTTAAAATATTCATGTGATTTTTCCATTTATTCAGTTAATATGTTGATGCTTGCTGATGCATTTGACATAGTAAATGAAGCTTGCATTACTATGATAGTTCCTACTTGTTCTATATTCCTGAAAAAAGATGTAAAATTGTTTCACATCTATATTCCCATGCTCTTTCTGTTTTGTAATATCCTTGTCAAATTGTGGGGTTAGGGTGATGCTTGCCTAATAAAATGAGCTGTAAAAGTGATTTTTCTCCCTTTGTTTTCTAAAACATTTTTTGTAAGAGTGGTGTTATTTATTCTTTGATAACATTGACCAGTAATAAAATATTGACTTAGAGATTTATTTAGGGGAAATGTTAGCACATTCAATTTCCATAATAGACATAGGGGTCTTCATAATTTCCATTTCCTCTTGTGTCAATTTTCTTAAATTGTATTTCTCAAGAAACTTATTCATTTTATCTAATTTATTAAATTTGTTGGCAGAAAATTATGTATTGTGTTCTTATTATTTTAAAATTTATAGGATCTATGGTGAAAACACCTATTTTATTGGTGCTTATATTGATTTGTGTTCTCTCCTTTTTTGCTAATCAATCAATTTTTTTTGTGATTTCAAAGAACCAAGATTTATATATATAAACTTGGTGTTGTTTATGTCCTCTATTGTCTTTCTGTTTTTTATTTTATTAATATATTTTCTTAAATCTATTTCCTTCTTTAAACTTGTTCAGGTTTACCTGGCCATACTTTTCTTTTCTTTGTAAGGTGGAGGCTTAGGTCATTAATTTTAGATATTTTTCCTCTTTTAAAACATGCATTTAAAGCTACACATTTCCCTTTAAGCCCTGTTTTAGCTTCACCCCACAAACTTTGATATGTTGTATTTTCATGATTGCTTAGTTCACATTTTTCAATCTCTGCTTTTTGTTTGAACTGTTTACAGCATTAATATTTCATATAATTATCAATGTGTATTTAACTCTACTATTTTGTTATTATTTTGTATAATGTTTGTCTTTGCATTGTGGTGTTGTTTTCATTTCTTGACATCTTTCAGAATATTTAAATTAATTTTTTTTCTTTTTTTCTTTATATTTTTACTTCATTTACTTACTGACTTTTTGTATACATTTCTTTGCATTTTAAACTCATTTTTAATATATAGATCTTTCATGTCTACATAAGGTTAATATCATATCATTTTGTGTAAAATCTAGAAAACGCCAACTTTGTAAGCTCATTTATCGCTTCTAAACAATCTTTAATTTATTGTTTCTATAAGTATTACATACCATGTATTGAAAAAACAGGTAATGCTATCATTTTTGCTTTAACAGTTGTACCTATGTTTTTAAATACCTGAGAACAAAAATTTGTCTTTTCTATTTACCACTTTGTTGTCCTTCAGTTTTGAAAATTCAAGGTTCTTTCTTACATTGTTTATCTCTTATAAAGCTCCTATCGGAGGACCTATTGTATAATATAACCTGTTCATGGATTTAGCAAGAGGTTAATTTAAAGAAACTTTTAGGTGATACCATACTCAAATTCAAAGGTTATTGACTACCTGAAAACCATATGTTCATAAATTACTCTTCTGTAGCAGGAGCATTCCAGAACCTCTGTTTTCTTCAGCCTCCGTACCTAGCTTCTACATATACCTTCCTACCCTTCAGGGAACCTCACAGAACCACTGGCTGTGCATCACTCCACTTTGGTTGGTTGGTGGTTTGGTTTTTTGTTTTCACTACCTGCCTTCCTCATAGAATTCAAAACCAAGATGGGCTGAGATTGAGAACAAAAAGCAAACTAGCAATAAGTATAACTATTTTCCTAATATTAGAAGTTAAAATGACCCTTATGGTTAAATTTTTAATATAATTATCACTTATAAGTTGCATCAATAGAGATCTTCATTCCAATTTCTAATATAACCAGTTACAAATAACATTTGAAAGTACTATTCATTTTTTTTTGGTTTGGAATTTGCCATCATTTAGTTTACTCAGCTGTATCTTTCTCCTTAAAACCTTTAATAGACTAAAAAAATCTTCATGTAGATTTCTGAAGTAAGAATTCTATAAATTCTTACAGTAAGAATTTTCAGAGGTCAAGAACAAATTTGTGACTAGAACAACAAATTATTATCCCAGTAATGCATGAAAAAAACAGCCATCTAAAACCAAGATATGGAGATGTTTGTGGATATATAGGGCCTGGTTCTCACTCAATTGCTTGCATATGCTGAATTTTTCATTAATGGTATTGAGTCTTGCTTTTAGTTCTGGATGTGAGAGGTGGTAGTTACTGGATCACTTAAACATTCCTAATTGCTGAAACAGTGTTAAAGGGAAAAGGCAGACACATATGGGCACTTAAGTGGTTGTTGGTTGTTTACCTTGAATATTGCAAGCATCTAAACCTATACATTTCAACTACAATTCTACACTCTTTCTCAAAAAGGACATAATTGTGCACACTTCCCAGTAAAATACCTTCTCAGGGACAATAGAAAGCCCCAAGCTGGAATGTATACTTCCACTTCATTTTTATTTCTTTTGAGCCAGATGTTATAATTAATTCTTATGGAATGAAGAATGAAAAAAGTTTTCTGCACGTGTTTGGGCATTTGTGTGTGTGTGTGTGTGTGTGCGTGTAGTAATTACTAAGACACTATTTTCTTATGAAGGTGTGTTGGTTTCTCTTCAAAGTGGACAGATGTCTATGAATGATACTTCCATTATAGTTAACTGATTCTCTTTCCTGGCTGCTGTTAGTGTAAAATTTAAAGCCAAGGGGCAGCATATTTTCTGCAAGCTGTTTTATGTTTTCTTTGTTTCCCAGTATAAGTATACATACATACATATACACACACACAGAGCCCTAGTTCAGTGGATCTGCTTTGATGTTCTGACTGATACTGCATTCATTTTTAATATGCTACTGCATCGTAATTGCTGGTCTTTCCATGGGTTAATTTCCCTATTTATGACTGTTTCTTCTTGATTTGCAACCTGTCCAAAGACAGCATACTAAGGCATAGAAGAATCCATCAAGAATGGCGAACTGTGTCTAGTTTGAATGGGTTTATGGTTTGGAAATGGCTGTTTTAAAAGATCAAAGTTCATGGATGTCACTGATGTCGGCCATTAGATAAAAACAATTTTTGGCATGTTATATTTTAGTATCAAAGTAGAGAAAAGTATACCAGGTAAGCATGTCTCAAACTGTTAGTTCAAAATCAGGGTTGTAAAAGTTACTGTAGTGTAACTAAATTTTAACTAGATTTAGTATTGAATTAGAAAATTGTTTGAACTCAAGACCCTTTCCTTTCCAAATTACATAGTTTTAATGATGATTCAACTTTTAATTAAAGGTTTAAGCAATTTATCCTCAATAATATTGTAACTATTAAGATTACTCATAACTTGTAATTGCTTTTAAATTAATAGGGCTTTTCATTTAACAAATCTTTGTGCAGTTGGGCAAGAAATAATTACATTTTATTTCTCTTTAATGTGTTAGTAATTAACATTTCTAATTTTGTATGTGAAATAAATGCTTTGATTTAAATATAAAAGGACATTAACAAAGACTGCACATGCTATAATTTAAACTGAAGTCACAGGACATACCTATTCATTTGTTAACATACAACTTTTTCTTAAACTTTGACTTTCTTATGATTTTCTGAAGATGATAGGATTTTCCTTACAGAAATACTCTTCAGAGTATGTTCTAGAAACTGATGTTTGAAATTCTGAAATAAAGGAAACTAAGGTAGAAAAGTGCAAATGATGACCAAAAGTGCAAATGATGTGGACAGGTTCAGAGTATGTTTCAGTGCAAAGACCCGGAAACACCTTATATACATTTTAGAAGATATTTTTTTGATCAAAGAGCCTAGACACATTTTTGATAGTAACACTACAACATGAATTATAGGCCAGCACCATATCCCATCACTGGAAAAGGTACTGAGTATTATTAAACTTCATCTTAGGGTTTTTGAGTATAGCTTTCTATGATTGCTAACCAGAAGTGCAGTATGTCAGACCAATACAAACCAAATTTTACTCATGTGACAATTTATGGCAAGCTTACTAAGTGAATAAAGACAAATAATTGCTTTCCTAAGCAACCAAAAGCTATGTTTAAAGTTTTAAGTGTATACAATATCAAAAAGGCCCAAATTAAAAGACAAATATTTCTAAGTTTGATAAATAAATGATATTTCTAACTGCTTTAGATCACATTTCTGATTAAAATATTCAAAATGATCAAATTGATTCACTGGATTCTTTTTTTATTGTTTGTCCAATTAAAATACATTTTAAAGCAACAGACAAAATGTTCTATATATCATAATTTTAAAAATTACTCAAAATAATTGTTTACTTCTAAATCTGTACAAAATGGCAAAGTTATTTCATTTCTGTGGATTCAGAATCAGTCATAAATATGAATCACAATGCTTCTTCATGACTTTTGAGAGAAACCATTTAAGTAATAAGGATAGAATGAAAGTAAAATGTCATTTATGTCAACATTTGGCTTATAGGATCACACTCTGTCTTCTCAACATTTCTGTTTTTATTGGCAGTAAAAAGAAGAGAGTTTAAATATAAAAGCATAAAGTGATATAAATAGACTTATTCTGGAAGATTCTAATATAACTGCTTCAACTGTTTAAAGCTCAAGCATTTCTCTTAATGTTTCATTCCAACAAGGCCATCCTACAGAACAAACCTGTTCAAATAGTTCATTAAATCCAAAGGGAATAAAATCAGTTAGATTAGGTTTTGTCACAAAAGAAATGAAATAATTTGTTGCTTGAATTTGCCTTCATTTCACCTTTTGTTGTAGCATAATGGAGATAAAATATAAGATTATATGTGAAAAGCCTTGGATAATATAAAAAATTAAAACATGTTTTTAAGATTAATAACCTTTTATTCTAAAATAATAAATTAATCAAGAAATTGTAGTGTAAAGTAAATAGCTTGGAGGTAAATGTCAGAAAATAAGTTAAAAATTTTAGTTAGGTAATAAGTAAAACAGGTCCTTAGCATGGTATATTGTTTTCCATTAGAGTATAAATTAGAGATAAGAAAATGGAAATGTTATTTTCTCCTACTTGCCTTTTCTTTCTGCTTGTAAAGTTTACAGGCTTTCATCTCTAAAGTTACTTATATTTGAATATTTTAAATTGTAATGCCCCTGATTAGTTTTAACAACAAATGTGGATTAGGAGAATGGGGTATATATAATGAGAGATTTAAGAAAAGTAAACATTCTTTGCTACTCTTCCCATTGGGGTGGCATTTACGAGTTTATTTTCCCTCTCCTAGAATCTAGAGTGAATTTAGTGACTTGTTAGATTAATAGAATATAGTGGAGACTAGGTAAGAGGAAGTCCTGCAGTTTCAACCTAGGACTCATGGGACACTCTCCCTTTGAGCCATCACAAAAGAAGTGCAGCAATCTTGAGACCCTAATGGAGAATCCAGAGGACCATTTTGAGTCTACTACTGATTCAGTAAAAAGACTTTCATTTTCTAATATTGGAGTGTTTTTTTAATTTCCCTAGGCTTTTCCATTTAATTCTTATTCTTTGCATTCCTCTGCATCTATTCATGCATGTCACCCACCTTTTCCATTAGGTCATTTAACATACTAAATATAGCTCTTTTAACATTGTTATGTAGTGGGTTATAGTTGAACTCTGAGTCAGGTTCTCTTGATTCCTTTGTTTCTTCACAATGTATTGAGGTACTTTTCCCTTATTTTGTTGTTTATATCACAAAAATTATGTTATTTTTTAATCATATGCTGAACATTATGTGTAAAACAGTAAATTCTAAAGTAAATAGTATCTGCATCTTGAAATAAACATGCCTTTTCTCTCAGAACATTAAAGTGGGAATTGAAATAGTCTAGGCAAGGGAATGAAGTTTATTTGGGTTTTGTTTTTACTATGACTTTAGTTAATATCAGTAATCCCAATCATCAGACTCCTCCAGTGGTGGGTTTCCATCTCCTTATGTGTAGGGTAGAGATTTTGGTGTCAGAGAGTTTCTCTCAGTTTTAGTTCTCTACCATCAACTTTTAGCCCACTTTGTCTATGGGCACTTCAAAGGTGGACTCTCTCCATGCTCCTGCCCCTCCTTATCCGTAGACTTCTCTGTTAGAGTCATGTGAGGGGTAAGGGGGTGTTGTTCTGATCCAGCTTCAGTCTGAAGGAGGTCCTTTGCACCTGAGCCAAAATTATGGGAGCTTTCTCAGTGTTTTTGCCCTTGGAATGATAACCAAACTTTGCTTTATATTTGTAATTGGTGCTGGTTAAGGAGTTTTCTTATACTCTCTCAGTAGAATAAGACCTATGATTGGTAGCCATAGAGTATTTTGAGTCTAAGATGATTTTCTACTTCTCCTTCAGGAAAAAGAGGATTTATTTTTCTGACTTTCCCCCTAACCCCAAAATGTCATTGCCTTTATACAGGGAACAGCCATGCTATCTCTCTCTCTCTGTCATTTAAGGCTCTTACAAGAGTGTAAGGAAGTGAGTCCTGTGATATGCCTGTGCTCCCACAACCACTGATCAAATCCTACATGATTGCCATTATCAAGAGCTAGGGGCTCTTTTTAGTTTTCTCTCCTGCCTCCAATCTTTTTTATAAACACTCAAGTAGAGGTGTGTATGAAAAGGCTTTGGGGGAAGTAACAACTCCATTTAGGTCTGTGGCCCCTACCTATTCCAGAATGACATTCTATCCTCTATTTAGCCTTTTATTAAAATTTTGTTGACTTCTCATCTATTTAAATAGTGGATTGTGCTTCTTCTGCCAATGCTTTACTACAGGCAATAAAGTTCGTTCATTCTGACTCTTTTGGACTTGTGCCTCTTTGAAATTCAGGTTATTTGGTTGTTTTGTACCCTCACCTCTCTAATGGGTTTAATGAAAATTATGATTTTTAGTGTATCTGGATTTTTTCATTGTTTTTGGGAAAGCAACATTCTTTAAAGCTTTATTATTGTTATTAAAGCTTTATTATCCTAGGTGGAAATGGAAGTTCAGTAGGTTTTCTTTTGTAGCTGTGTGCACACAGTAATTGTGAAACTATTTATGAAGTCTTATAGTACTGAGCAGATGAGTACATATATGATGCTGTTAGAGCCAGAATCTAGCTGTGGAGCAAGAGAGAAGGCAGATAATGACCCTCCAGGAATAGAATCATGACTCATTGCTGAACCTTTTTCCAGAAAGTTGTAAATTAGCAAAGAAGCAGCATTTTGGCAGCCTTTTTAATACCTAAAATTATGTACTTTATGACCCTTTAGAATTCTATAATACTTAACAGTGAGACTCACTGAAAGTAATACTTAACATTAACATAATGTTTGAGAAAATAAGCCATTCCTTACTCGCGTGTTCTTAAATATTTCCTTGAATACCAGAAATAAATGGTACAATTTATCAAAGCAAATAATTATAAGATAAAAAGATCTTATTGAATAAAAGAGTAAGTCATTTTTCCTGTATTTGTAATGCTGAGTATTGTGAATGTGCACTCACTCATGTGATCATTTTTACATATATTTTATATATATATTGATATCATTTTATATATATATATAATATATATATAATATAAAATTTATATATATATATATAAAATTGTGTATACATTACTTTGACAAAATACTATTCTTTCTTAGGCCTCTACCAGGGAAACCATCATTCTGTCTTCAAAACACATTCAATTCATTGAGATGAGTGAGATTGGGAAAGAGAAGACTGGATGTACCTGAATAAAACTTTTAAATCTAGAAAATTTTTGTCTTGTCTGTGAATGATTTTTCAGCAGCACATATTTTGAGATTGAATTTTAGACTTGAAGGGATAGTGAAAGAATCTGTTCTTATAAGAGTTTCAGACTCTTCTACTAATTCAAGTGGTCTGGGTAGCTGATACAAGTACCTTAATCTTTTCACTTTTTTCTGAAAACTTCCTCTGTCTCCACTAAAATCTCCATTATTTTGCTGGTCATCTAGCTTGTTAACTACTGAATTTCCAGCTCTATTCACTCTTGACTTCTCGCATTCATTTTAAACTTTTGTGTTTGCCTTTACCAAGTTATAAGGTTTTACTTGTTTTCCAATCTACTGCAAAAATGAAAACCAGAGCCGTTTTTGATTAATATAACCTCTTTTCTGGATTCCCAATACTTGAACTTCCTCATCTCTAACCTGTCCAAGCTCTATTGCATCTTCTTTTCTGGATGATCTGATCACAGTAGAGGCTTCATTTAAAAAAATCATATCCAAGTGAAACTGGAAATCTCTATCAATAGCCTTCATTATACATCATACCACTTCTTGTAATCTCGTTTGCCCATTTCTACTTTTAATGTACGCTTCCACCTATCTGGAAGAGTATTGTGAGGACATTAGTTTGTTGAATTCTATACAATAGATTGTGTCCTTGGGAAAATGTGCTTCATTGGCTCATTTTGGGAGCAGATCAGAGTTTCAGTAGAATGTTATGCATGTGTCCTTGAGCACTTGGAAAGGATGTATGTTCAACTGTTGTTGAGTCGAGTGCTCCAAAAATGTGAATTACTTCAAGTTAGTTAATAATGTTTTCAGGTCATCTACATCCTTACTGGTTTTCTGCTCATTTAGTCTTTCAATTACTGAGAAAGAAGTATTGCAGTTTCTAACTTTAGTTGTAGATATATATATTTTTCCTTTTGGATCTATCAATTTTTGTCTTATGCTTTGAGGCTCTATTGTTAGATATACACACAATTAGGATTGTTATGTCTTTCTGAAGAACTGACCCTTTTATCAGTATGTGATGTCTCTCTTCATTTCTGATAATACAATATTCTTTTTCTTCTGTTTGTTCTAACAGTGGCTTTCTTTAGGTTTATCCCACCTGGTGTTTGTAGAACTCCTAAATTTGAGTGTTTTTATCTTTCACCAGTTTAGAAAATTTTTGCTCATCTTATCTTCTAATAGTGTCTATTCCTCATATTTCCTTTCCTCCTTTGGGTCTCCATGTACACTTATGTCAGAACTTTTCAGTATGTTTTGTTATATATATTTTGGTCTTGCAAGTACATTTTGAACTTTATTCTGTACATCTGGTATTTTGCATCTGGGTATTTTCTTTTGATTCAGTGATTCCCCCCCCTTCTTTTATGCCTAATTTGCTGTTAAGTCTTCTAGTGTTTTCTGAATGCCAGTTGTTGGAGTCTTCAGTTTTATAATTTCAATTTAATTGTTATTTTATAGTTTTCACCTTTTTGAGTTAAAATATCCCTTTTGTTGTCTATTCTTTTCCTCTGATAACTGCAATTTTAGGATCATCTCTATGTTAGATTTTACTATTTGTTTGTTCCAATTTTACTTATTTGATTTTGTCTTCTGACATCCCAGTCTTTTAAAAAAAATTATTCTTGCCATTTTATATGAAAACAAATTAGAAATAAATTGGTCCTCCAAATATATAGTTAACTTCCTCTTAAAAATATGTCATATTCTTAGAACAGGAGCAGATTAGTTTAACCTTGAGACTGATTTTGGTCAAAGCTGTTATTCAGTCTTTTTTAAGGCCTAGCCTATTTCCAGTTTGCTCTTACGTGGGCTTCTGTGTGTGTGTGTGTGTCTGTAAAAGTGTTTATGAAGATCACTAATACATGGTGGCCTCTGAAACACACTTTTTTTTCCACATCGCTGTGAAAGTCCTGAAATCTCTCATCAGCTTCCTAACCTATTTACTATCCTTTTCTCTGGTGTTAAGTCTATCATAGCAACACCACTTAGAAATCAGTAAATGCCTTGATTTTAAAAGTGCTTTCAACTGTCGGGCTCACTTTATTTATTTATTTATTTTATTTATTTATTTTTTAGGGAAGTTGCTATTTTAATATATCAACACTAAAACAGAAAGCTTTCTAATACAGAATTTTTTATATCATATTATGGGTAGTGAAGATGTTTCATAAACCTTTCTTGAAATACCAGATGCAGTATTTTATGAAATAAGAAAGTTGAGCTTGACAACGTCTAATAATATATACCTAGTCCTAAAGTGGCATGCTCTTATCTTAATATGGATATAAACTGAGAACTGCAAAAGACGCAAAACATTTGACTCATTATTATGAACTCTTCTTTTCATTAGGCTAATAATACATTTTTATTTCATGGTGATTAAAACAATCTATTATTGTTTTAATCACCATGAAATAAAAATGTATTATTAGCCTTTATTTTTCCTGGCTACTATCCCTCTGATACCTGTCACATAATCTCAAAAAATGGCTACTCCTAGGATCCTAGATTAACTTTAAATGGTTTAACTACATGTCTAAAAATGCTTAGCATAACATCTCAGCAAAGTGTCATTGGAGCTTGAAATGAAAACTCACCTTTCTTTTCTTCATTTTCCTGTCCTTCCATTTTCATATAATCAGCTCAAGTGAACCCAGTACAGTATCAAATCAAGATGCTGTTTCCTTCTTCAACATTAAGGCATGAGTTGGTCTTAAGTAAGTAAATCACTTATCTGGATGTTTGTTCTTCCCCTCTGAAAATTGTATATTACTTGGAAAATAACACTACTCTTTTTCAGACCAATGTTTTTGAGGATCTATAAATTAAATGATTTTTAAAATAGTTTGTGTTTTTTTAAGGGAGTAAATAAACCACAGCATTATGAAACAGAATTCAGTGTGACTCCGCCCATCTTTGATTCATGAAGTTTGGCAGTGGAGCACTTAATGCATTTTGGTAATGCTTTGATTTGCATATCTTTTACATAGAACAGCCATTCAAATTCATGACAGTTTCTTTAGGGTTTATCTTGGTCAAGAATTCCTAGAAGATACAGCAGAGGCTCATGAAATAATCTTTGGGAATTCCAGAAAGATCAGTTAAAGCTTTGGAAATCTTTTGGGAAATACAAGTTTGTTACTACTCTCATTATTTTTTAGTCACCTGTAAGGTCAAACAAAATATGTAGATGAGAAGAATCTTGTATACTTGAAGGCACAAACTAAATTATGACTGCAATATGCAAATTAAGAATTTCTTGGTTTTTTTCCACATCTTCGGCAGCAACAGTAACAATTGTCCAGTGATGATTTCTGTCAATTATTGGATCAATAATGTCAATGATATGAGAAGAAGAGTCTCGACATTCAGTTAAAATAAATAGCAAAGTATTCTAAGGTTAAAAAACCATGGGTTGATACTCATTTGCCTTATCTTATGAAAGGGTTGTGGGAGGTTATGAGATTTGTGAGGCCATCAGAAAGTAAAGTAAGAACTGTATCATTGTCCTTAAGAAGGTCCCATTTTTACTCTCTTTGGTGATTGAACTCTAATATGCTTTTTGTACCGCATGAACAAACATTCTCTTAATATCAAAATAGTTAATGTATATAAGTATTCAAATTTTATATTGAGAATGAGCTTTTATTTATAGAGAAAATGCATTTTTAAACAAATTAGCATTGGAAGCTATTGTATTACAGGTATTTTTTTAACATCTTTATTGGAATATAATTGCTTTACACTGTTGTGTTAGTTTCTGTTGTATAACAAAGTGAATCAGCTATATGTATAAATATATCCTCATATCTCCTCCCTCTTGCGTCTCCCTCCCAACCTCCCTATCCCACCCCTCTAGGTGGTCACAAAACACCGACCTGATATCCCTTTGCATTGCAGCTGCTTCCCACTAGCTATCTATTTCACATTTGGTAAAATAATACACTTTACATTTTACATTTGTATATATGTCAGTGCTACTCTCTTACTTCTTCCCAGCTTACCCTTCCCCCTTCCCATGTCCTCAAGTCCATTCTCTACATCTGCATCTTTATTCCTGTCCTGCCCCTAGGTTCTTCAGAACCAATTTTTTTTAGATTCCATATATATGCATTAGCATATGGTATTTGTTTTTCTCTTTCTGACTTACTTCACTCTGTATGACAGACTCCAGGTCAATCCACCTCACTACAAATAACTCAGTTTCATTTCTTTTCATAGCTTATTAATATTCCATTGTATACATGCACCACATCTTCTTTACCCATTCATGTGTTGATGGACACTTTGGTTGCTTCCATGTCCTGGCTATTGTAAATAGTGCTGCAGTGGACATTGTGGTGCATGTCTCTTTTTGAATTATGGTTTTCTCAGGTTGTATGCTCAGTAGTGGGATTGCTGGGTCATATCGTAGTTCTATTTTCAGTTTTTCAAGAAACCGCCATACTGTTCTCCATAGTGGCTCTATCAATTTACATTCCCACCAACAGTGCAAGAGGGTTCCCTTTTCTCCACACCTTCTCCAGCATTTATTGTTTGTAGATTTTTTTGATGATGGCCATTCTGACGGGTGTGAAGTGATACGTCATTGAAGTTTTGATTTACATTTCTCTAATGATTAGTGCTGTTGAGCATCCTTTCATGTGTTTGTTGGCAATCTGTATGTCTTCTTTGGAGAAATGTCCGTTTAGGTCTTCTGCCCATTTTTGGACTGGGTTGTTTTTCTTTTTGATATTAGCTGCATGAACTGCTTGTATATTTCAGAGATTAACCCTTTATCAGTTGCTTCGTTTGCAAATATTTTCTCCCATTCTGAGGGTTGTCTTTTCATCTTCTTTATGGTTTCCTTTGCTGTGCAAAAACTTTTAAATTTCATTAGGTCCCACTTGTTTATTTTTGTTTTTATTTCCATTTCTCTAGGAGGTGGGTCAAAAAGGATCTTGCTGTGATTTATGTCATAGAGTGTTCTGCCTATGTTTTCTTCTAAGAGTTTTATAGTGTCTGGCCTTACATTTAGATCTTTAATCCATTTTGAGTTTATTTTTGTGTATGGTGTTAGGGAGTGTTCTAATTTCATTCTTTTACATGTAGCTGTCCAGTTTTCCCAGCACCACTTATTGAAGAGGCTGTCTTTTCTCCATTGTATATGCTTGTCTCCTTTATAAAAGATAAGGTCACCGTATGTGCGTGGGTTTATCTCTGAGTTTTCTGTCCTGTTCCATAGAGCTATATTTCTGTTTTTGTGCCACTACCATACTGTCTTGATTACTGTAGCTTTATAGTATAGTCTGAAGTCCAGGATCCTGATTCCTCCAGCTCCATTTTTCTTTTTCAAGATTGCTTTGATTATTCGGGGTCTTTTGTGTTTCCATAAAAATCGTGAAACTTTCTGTTCTAGTTCTATGAAAAATGCCATTCGTAATTTGATAGGGATTGCATTAAATCTGTAGATTCCTTTGGGTACTGTACTCATTTTCATAATATTGTTTCTTCCAATCCAAGAACGTGGTATATCTCTCCATCTGTTTGTATCATCTTTAATTTTTTCATCAGTGTCTTATAGTTTTCTGCATACAGGTCTTTTGTCTCCTTAGGTAGGTTTATTCCTAGCTATTTTATTCTTTTTGTTGCAGTAGTAAATGGGAGTGTTTCCTTAATTTCTCTTTCAGATATTTCATCATTAGTGTATAGGAATGCCAGAGATTTCTGTGCATTAATTTTGTATCCTGCTACTTTACCAAATTCATTGAGTAGCTCTAGTAGTTCTCTGGTGGCATCTTTAGGATTCTCTATATATAGTATCATGTCATCTGCAAACAGTGACAGCTTTACTTCTTCTTTTCCGATTTGGATTCCTTTTATTTCCTTTTCTTCTCTGATTGCTGTGGCCAAAACTTCCAAAAATATGTTGAATAATTGTGGTGAGAGTGGGCAACCTTGTCTTGTTCCTGATCTTAGAGGAAGTGGTTTCAGTTTTTCACCATTGAGAATGACATTGGCTGTGGATTTGTCATATGGGCTCACTTTAAAGTAAATACTTTCTTTCACTCTAACATATTAGCCCTTCATGTCGTGGCTGACTTATAGCCCGGAAACTCAAATTTTGTCCTCCTGCTCCATGAGATTTTGGAAAGTTAACCAATTTTTACTAGGTACAGCCATCACTTTGTACTTCATTATTAGCTTCTCCTTTGGTTGCTACTTTCAGAAATATTAAATATCTTGTGGGGAAAACATTGAATAATTTGGATCTATTTAAGTATTCTTCTCATCTTTTTGTGATTCTCACCCCTCAAGCTGTGGTTGTTTTGGTGTACCTCAGATGTCTTCAAAGGCATGCTTTTTGTATTTCATAGTTATCAATTGGGAATTGATGTGCAAAAAGTTAATCTGCCATTATTTCACCATGATGAATACTAAGTTATTTTCTTGTTATTTTTGAATCAATTTTATGTATTGATTTCTATGTGTGCTGCTTGATTTTTACAACTAAATTTTATAGTATCTGCATTATAGACTTTCACATATTTTACTTTATTTTTTTATTTACACGTCCCAAAGTATAAATAAAGGAATTACGCCTCAGAAAAATCAATTGCCTTGACTGTTAAATTAAATCACATTAAGTGAATAAATAATGAAGTTGTTATGGTAACAGAACTTTTTGGGTGAAGCTAGTTACACTAATCCAAAATTACTTTTTTCCTTTTCATGTATTTGGAAAAAACTTCATACATTTTTGATACTAAAGTGTAAAACTTTTGTGCCATGTTTTACTTAATAGTGTAGTCAACTTTGCCCATGCTGCTGTGTAATCTCAGAAAAATCAGAAATGAACAAATAGGGAGTTATTCCTTCGATTTTCTTTTAGTTAGAAATTATGCTTATTGGCAAAATTTGTCAAAGGATGGAGACAAAAGAAAGGGTATGGTGTCTTTTTTTGTTATTTTAGTGTCAATGTGACTAGAGCGTATGGTGCTATAATAGCAGAAGGTGAAACTGCCTTTCCAGTTGATAAAAGAAAAGGGGAGAAAAATAATACTAACATTACAATATTCTAAAGGATTTTATCAAGCAGGGAACAAATTTTATGCTCACACTTCTATGATACCTTGCCTTTTTTTTTTTTAATTCATGGCAGAGCTTATCTGTTTGGGCAGATTTAACTCCAGGAGTATCCCAGAAGGAATCCACAGAGACTGAAATGTAAAAAATCAAACAAACAAAAACAAAACACACAGAACCAGAAAAATTCTGTGTGGTTCCTACTATTACATCCTTTTTAATGATCGTTAATACTCTTATTACTGATTAAATTCTAGTTCATAGCATGTTATTGTGGCTACTAGATAGAAATTTTACTCTTTGGCAAAGGGAAAAATGATGGAGGAGGGATATAAAAATTCTACATGTAGTTATGAATGACCTAGCATTACTGAGGTGGCACACTCTGCAGAATCAATAGCCAGACAAGATGCAGTAGTGGGTCCCATAAGGTGAAAGGAAGCTTTGTGAAGAGAAGGAGATTTGAAGGGGGGAAAGTGATTAGTGAAAAGAGGGAGGATGGGCAAGAAGATTAAACCAGAGATACTGATGTGGCTGTGCCAGACTGTTCATGCTGCCTTTGAAACTGAAATCTTATTCTCACAAAAATGACAGATGTTGCAGCTTTGGCCAATTAAAGGACAAAAAAAGGATAATTTTATGCTCTGCTAGCTATATAACAGGTACTTGAACACCAGTGAGCTAGTCCAAAATAATCAAACATGAACATAGTTTATTATTAAATAAAAAAAATTAAAGGAAGCAATAGCAAAAAAATCATACAATCCTATATAAGAATTTATAGATATTATAGGATACAAATTACAAAAGACACAGCTCTATGGAAGTCTGAAAGGATCCACCTTCATGTAATACATAATACATGCCATTTTATTACCATTTTCAAATAAGTTAACTATTATTTAAAGGTTGTTAATACCATTTTTAAAGAACATTTTCATTTTATATCTATTTTGCCAAATTTAATTTGAGTTTTCAGAATAGAGATTATACAATGATAAATAAACCTTCTTACCCGTTTTTTATTGTGATAAAATATACATAACATAAAATTTTCTATTTCAACCATTTAAGTGTACAGTTTAGTGGTATCAGATACATTCATAATGTTGTGCTACCATCTTCACCATCTACCTCCAGAACTGTTTTCATATTTTGAAGCTATAACTCTATACTCTTTAAACAACAATTCCCCATTTCCTCCTTCCTCAGCCCCTGGAAACCACTATTCTACTTTCTATCGTGATGATTTTGACTGCTTTTAAATACCTCATATAAGTGGAATTATATGGTATTTGTCTTTTTATGACTGACTTCTGTCACTTATATAATGTCCTCACTGTTCATCGATGTTGTAGGATACACCATTATTTCCTTCCTTTTTAAGGCTGAAAAATATTCCATTGTATGTATATCCCACATTTTGCATGTCTGTTTATCTGCCAATGGACATTTGGGTTGCTTCCTCATATTGTGAGTAACAGTGCTGTGAACATAGGTGCACAAATATCTCTTTGAAACCCAGCTTTTAATTATTTGTGTTATATACCCAGATGTAGAATTACTGGATCATATGGTAATTATAATTTTAATTTTTTGAAAAACTAGGTTACTGTTTTCATAGCTGCTGTAGCATTTTACATTCCCACCAGCAACACACAAGAGTTCCAATCTCTCCACATTCTCACCAACAATTATTTTCTGGTTTTGTTTGTTTATTAATAGTAGCCATCCTATTGGATATGTATAATTGATTCACTTTGCTGTACAGCAGAAACTAACACAGCATTGTAAGTCAACTATACTCCAATAAATTTTTTTTAAAAATGAAAAAGAAATAGTAGCCATCCTAATGAGTGTAATGTGGTATCTCATTGTAGTTTTCATTTTCCTAATGTTGACCACCTTTTCATTTGCTTATTAGCCATTTGTATATCTTCTTTGGAGAAATGTTTATCTAATACCTTTGCCCATTTTTGAATTGGGTTGTTTTTTGTTGATGGGTTTAGGAATTCTCTATATATTTTGGATATTAATCCCTTTTCAGACATATGTCTCTTGATCTGAAGTGAGTACCTTGTACACAACATATAACTGGTTCCTGGGTTTTTTTTTTGTTTGTTTGCTTCTTTTTTTAGAAAAAAAAAAACATTCTGTCAATCTTTGTCTTTTGATTGAAGAGTTTAATCCATTTATATTTAAAGTAATTACCAGTAAGAAGGTAATTATTTCTGTCATTTTCCTATTTGTTTTACATATGTTTTATAGCTTCTTGTCCCTCATGTCTTGTGTTACTCTCTTTTTGTTTAGTTGATTTTCTGGTAATGAAACATTGAAATTTCTTTCTCATTTCCATTTGTGTATATTCTATAGCTATTTTCTTTATGGTTACTATGGAGATTACATTTAGCATTCTAAAGTTATAACACTCTAATTTGAATTTATATCAGCTTAACTTTAATAACATAGGAAAAATTCTGCTCTTTACAGCCCCATCACCACCCCTTTCAATTGTTGATGCCACAGAATTACATCTTCATACATCTTTTGCCCAACAACATAAAATAATAATTCTTTTAATTGCATTTGTCTTTTAAAATATGTTAAAAACAAAATGTGGAGTACAAACCAAAGTTACAATATTACTAGCTTTTAGACTGATTGTTTTTTAATGTAATAGTCTCTTAAATCATACAGGAAACAAAAAGTGGAGTTGCATACCATTGTTATAATTATACGAGGTTTTATCATTGTTCATGTATTTACCTTTACAAAGATATTTTTATTTCCTCATTTGGTTATTAGCTACTGTCTAGTGTTCCTTTATGTTGAATTACAGGACTCTCTTTAGCATTTCTTGCAAAGCAGGTCTAATGGTAATAAACTCCCTCAAATTTTTGTTTATCTGGGAATGTGTTAATTTCTCCCTAATTTAAAAATATTTTTGTAATTAATGCATTCTAGACATTTGTTTAGTGAAATACATGTTATTTTATTATAAAATACTCTTATTTCATAAATAATAGCTATGTAATTATTCTCCCTCATTTTTTAAGGACAGTTTTTTCCAAATATAGGGTTCTTGGCTGACTTTTTTTTTTAGCACTTTGAATATATTGGCCCACTGCTTTTTTGACCTCCACAGTTTCTGATGAGAAATCTGCTCACAGTCTTATTGAGGATCCTTTGTATGTGACAAATCACTTCTCTCTTGCTCCTTTCCAGATTTTCTCTTTGTCTTTCAGAAATTTAATTATAATGTATCCCAGTGTGCATCTCCTGAGTTCATCTTACTTGGAGCCATTGAGGTTCTTAGATGTTTATATTCATATCTTTCTTCATATTTAGAATGATCTGGCCATTATTTCTTCAAATATTCTCTCTGTTCCTTTATCTTTCTCTTCTCCTTCCAAAATGCATTTGTTGGGCCGCTTGATGGTGTCACACAGTTCCCTTAATTGCTCTTCCTTTTTCTTCAATCTTTATTTTCTCCTGTTCCTCAGACTTGATAATTTCTATTACCCTATCTTCAAGTTCACACATTTCTCTTCTGCTCAATAAAATCTCTCTTTGAATCTTGCTAGTGAATTTTTAATTTCAGTTATTGTATTTTTAGCTCTACAATTTTCCTTTGGTTTCTTTTTATATATTCTGTCTCTTCATTAATATTTCCATACATCATTTCATTTTTACTTTTTTCCACATCTTCCTTACCTCTTTGAGCATCTTTAGGATAGATGTTTGAAATTGTGTGCCTAGTAGATCTGTCATCAGATTTTTTTCTAAGACAGTTTCTGTTGATTTATTTTTGCCTTTGAATGTGGCTATACTTTCCTATTTCTTTGTATGCTTTGTGACTTCTTGCTAAGAGCTGGACATTTGAATCTAATAATATGGTAACTCTAGAAACTGGATTCTCCTCCCTTCCTGGGGTTTGGTATTTTTTAGTGTTTTTTTATTACTGTTGTTTATGGGTTTTGTTATTGTTGTAGACTGCCTCTGTGCTGAGAATCAGCTTAATGTATAAACTTAAGATGCTTTCTAGTCTTCTCTCAGCCTGTACCTTTTCCTTGGAATGCATGGTGAATATATTCACCATGTGCTAGTCTTTAATCTCTAGCTCCCAAAAGGGGTAAAACAGAAAAATGAAAGTGGGAAGGGGGCTAGGTTTTTAAGTCCCTTGGAATTCACTTCAGCCAGAGGGGGAAAAGCTTGAAAAAAATGAGGGTGGTGCATCAAAAATGGCCACCTGCCTCTTTGCACCTCTGAGATCAGAAGCAGCAATTAGTGATCAGACCACAGTTCCCCAATATTTGGAGGACAAGGTGCTTTTTGTCCACCTTGGCTGCCACAAGCTACATGCAAGCTTTCCCGAATGTGTGCATGGCTACCTGCTGTGGAGTAGGGGTGGGAGATGGGTGCCTTAGTAAAGTGCTAAGAGTTGAAATTGATCAAAATTAACCACAATTTACCATCCAAGCCTTCCCCTGGATGTTAGAATCCTCCAATAGATTCCAGACTTACAAACTATTTACATCAGACATACTCCACCGTTTGTCTTTCCCAACAGTCCTCACTACTAATGTGGTCTTGAGTAAGTTAGCCTCTCTGTTACCTCCATTTCTCTCATCTGAATTTCAGAATAAAATGTTGTAAAATTTAAATTGAAATCTTTTAAGATGTGTGAAACTCCTAGAATAATGCCTAGGACACAGTAAGTATTTAACAAATTTTAGATATAAATTATTATACATTAAGGGTATAAAACTTTTCCTATTATATCTACTTCAGTTATTTTTCTCACTTGGTTTTATGGAATTTCTTCTTGTTTTTCTTGTATATTTTTAGTCACATTATATGGTATATTTCCATGTAGTCTATACCTTAAAGATTTTTTTTTTCTGGTGACATACTCCATCATTCTTAAATTTAGAAAATCCTTCAGATTATAAAAATTGATCAATATTCACCTCTCTTTTTACATTTATATTTTAATAAAGTAATGTTTGTTTTATCTTATACTTAATTCTAATCCATTTGGCAATTACTTTCATGTAAGATAAGTTATAATATCCTTTTTCAGCTTTGTTGAAGTATACTTGACCAATAAAATTGTACAATATTTAAAGTATACAATGTGATGTTTTGATATATATACACATTGTAAAAGGATTTGCTTCATTGAGTTAATTAACATATTCCATCACCTCACATATTTACCTTTTGTGTCTGTGAGAGAGCACATTTAAGTTCTACTCACTTAGCAAATTTTAATTATATAATAGTCACCAGGTTATACATTAGGTCTTCAGAGCTTATTCATCTTATAACTGAAACTCTGTACCTTTTCACCAACCTTTTACTATTTTCTGCACTCCCTGGCCTCTGGCAACCATTTTTCTACTCTGTTTCTATGAGTTCAATTCTTTTCTTTATTATTATTTTTTTTTAAATTACACATATCAGTGATAGTATGTAGTATTTGTCTATCTGACTTGTCTGACTTAGCATAATGCCCTCCAGGTTTATCTGTGTTGTCACAGAGGACAGGAATTCCTTCTTTCTTAAGGATGAATTATATACCTGTGTGTGTGTGTGTGTGTGTGTGTGTGTGTGTGTGTGTAGATAGATGATTTTCTTTCTTTTTCTTTTTTACATTACATCTCCATGAATTACTTATTTTATAACTAGAAGTTCATACTTTTTGATCCCTTTCACACATTTTGTCCACCCTCCAATCCCCTACCTCTGACAGTCACCAATATGTTCTTTGTATCTATGAGATCAGTTTTGCTTTTTTTAGTTTAGTTTTGTTTTGTTTTGTTTTTTAGATTCCACATATAAGTGAGATCATAAGGTATTTGTCTTTGTCTGATTTCACTCAGCATAATGCCCTCAAGGTCCAATTATGTTATCATAAATGGCAAAATTTTCTTCTTTTTCTGGCTGAGTAATATTCCCTTGTATATATATACCATAATTTCTTTGTTCATCCCTTGATGGACACTTAGGTTGTTTCCATACCTCAGCTATTGTAAGTAATGCTGCAGTGAACATAGGTATGCATATAACTTCTTATGTTAGTATTTTCTTTGGATAAATACCCAGAACTGGAATTTCTAGGTCATTTGCAGTTCTATTTTTAATTTTTTGAGAAACCTCCATACTATTTTCCAGAGTGACTGCATCAACTTACATTCCCACCAACAGTGCACGAGTCACCTTTTCTCCAAATCCTAGCCAACACTTGTTATTTCTTGTCTTTTTGATAATAACCAGTTTTGATTTGCATTTCACTTTTGAATTGCAAATGTTGAGCACCTTTTCATATTCCTGTTGGCCATTTGTATGTCTTTGGAAAAATTTCTGTACAGGTGCTTTACCCATTTTTTATTTCTGATTTTAATTTTTTATTTGCTATTGAGTTATGTGAATTCCCTGTATATTTTGTATATTAACCCCTTATTGGATATGTGATTTGCAGATATTTTCTCCCATTCCATAGGTTGCCTTTTCATATTTTCATGGTGAGATAAATGATAATGGTTTTATTATTCACAAATAGAACTATATCATATATTTTCTTATGCAGGGGCAATTTAAGATCTTAGATTTTAGATCTTAGATTTTTAGAAAATGTGTAAGCATTCTTTATATGACCATTCTTGTATTGACCCCACATAAAAACCAGAAGTAGAACATTGTATTGATTTTCTATTGTCTCCATAAAAAATTTTACCAGAAGCTTAGTGGTTTGAAACAACACAAATATATTATCTAAGAGTTTTGTAGGTCACACGCCCAAGTACTTGTGAGCCTGAGTGTGGCTCAGCTGGTTTCTGTGCATAGAGTATTCAAGGCAGAAATCAAAGTGTTGACAGGACTGGGTTTCCTTCTGGAGGCTTTGGGGAGAATCCATTTCCAAGTTTATTGAGGTTGGTGACAGAATTCAGTTCCTCGTGGTTGTAGAATGAGGTCCCTGTTCTTTACTGGCTCTCAGCTAGTAGTCAGTCTCAGTTTCTAGAGGTCACCTGTGTCCCATAGCTTCTGGGCCCTTTCCACATGCTGAAAGCCAGCAGCTTGGGTGAAATCCTTTTCCTATCCTTTGAATCTCTCATCTCCCCTTTTTCTCATCTCCCCTACCTCTTTTTCTGCCATATCTTTCTCACTGACCCAACTGGGGAAATTTATCTGCTTTTAAGGGCTCAAGTGATTAGATGGGACCCACCCAGATAATCCTGGATATTGTCCCTGTCTTAAAGTCTATAATCTTAATTCCATCTGAAAAATCCCTTTTGCCATGTTACCTAATTTATCTCCAGGCATAACATTAAGAAGCAAAGATTGTGGAGGCCGAAATTTTGTTTACCACAGCATCATACCTTAACCCAATGAACATATTCTTACTGTAAACCAAGTTAATGAAGAGCTACAGAAAACTAAGCCAAAATCTGGTGGTGAAGTTTATGCAAAGATTGAACATAAAGTAGAGGAGGGAATAGCTTGTTTTTCAGATTAGCTTGTTTAGTAGCATTTATCTTAGCTCAATTTTTGGCAGAGGTGTGGTAGCAAAAAGGTAAGGCTAAATTTACCTGCAAAAACCTGAACCCCAGGTATTCTCAGAGAGATTCAGGTATTTTGTATAGCAGATGTTTAAGTGGAAAGGTTGATATTCTATGATGAGTGAGGAAATGTTGGCCTGTATTCACACAGTGAGATCATCAACAGGACACATGCAGAATGGAAGAGCCAATTATCTTTGCAGATATATGTCCCATGTTATATTTCGTCACATGCCTTAACAAATATTCAGACAAATTTAGGGATATTTGAAAACATTTTCACACTGAATAAGCTAAGTATACAAAATTTCAATACTGTCCCCAAAAATGTCATTGCTTTTTTGAACTCATTTGAAAATTTTGAAAATGTGACCAAATTGTGTCTGGTTCTGAACTAGTCACCTAACTAAGTTTTAGGGAGGAGGTCAATTTAACAAAATACTTTAAGATTTCTAAATGTTTTTTTCTTCTATATTAATCATTTCCTGTGATTTTTATTACTTTTTCCAGTTATAAAAGTATTACCTTCCAGTTATAGAAAAAGTTTAAAATCATAGATAGTTTAAAAAAGAAAAATTATTTGTATCTGTGTGTGTCTGTGTGTATTTGCATGTAGTTCTACCATTGAGAGGCAACTAACTATTGCTAATATCTCCTTATCATTTTTTGTATATATGTTTTGCATAGACAATTTCACACTGCTCATAAAGTACTATATCCTGCTTATTGTAAACCAACATTACAATGTAAATAGATATACTTCATTCTTTTAACATTTTAGGACAACATTCTTCCTTTGAGCGTAATCTGTTTATTTCTCATATTTTCAGCTTTTTACCAACCAACATTATTTCTGCTTAACAGTGATAATATTCACATTCTGTGCAAAAGAGAGATGAGAAGGATAAACTTCGTTTTTTCCATTCTCATGGCCAATCAATAGCCAAATTCTGTTACAAGCTGTATTGCATTATATGGTAGTGAGTTGTCTTTGTTTTGAAAAGTATTCAAAATTTAATATGTGCAGTCATGCCCTAACAGTGCCTCATTCCCCAAAAGTCTAGTTCCAATTAACCGAGAACTTGTGTTCTGTCAGCTCCCAGCGATGATATGTTTGCTGCCCAAGATGTTCTTTTCTTCAATCACTTTGTTTGACTCTGGTCAACAGCCAGTAATCATCACCATTCTATCCTCAGGGGCTCCTTCTTAAATATCCCTTCAGTTCTGTCTGACAGATGTCCTATCCATCCTTTACACAATTGTCCCTTTTAAGACTAACCCACAGAATAACATCTTTGATACACTTTTGTGCTAATAACTAATTGACTGTATGCTTTCCTAAGGCAACAGACTACATGTTACCCACACTCTTCTATCACTTTGCTTGAATGATGCTACTATTTCCTGAACTCCAAGTTATTTTGTTGCTTGAGTCCTGACTGGAATGCCTGCTTAAGTGCTGATTTACCTGGAAACCTTATATTCATATTTCTTCTGCAGCTGCTCTAACATGTCTTATCTCATTCCAGCTACAGTTGCTTTTCTCTTTAGCAGTTGACTTCTACTCATTCTTCATATCTGTCATTTCCTCAAGCAGTCTCTATTGACCTTAGAGCACCATGCCAGTTATAATTTTACCTTTATCTGTGTGATTATTTGATCCATAGCCCTGTCCCCTCACTTGACTATAATCTTCAGGAAGGCATAATGTTTTTATGCTCCTGCTTAAGTTGTTTCTTGACTGCATGTCCCTTGATCAGGGTATAGAAATGGTGAAATAATAAGTAAATGAATGCAAACTCTGTGGAGCTAATAGAGCTGATAGTTGTTTTGTGAAAGTAATACCTGTATTTTTCTAAATAGCATTCTCTCCTCTTGTGAGATTTATTAGGACAAAGGATATGAGTAACCATATGCATACCTAGTATGTATGAGCACTAACTGTGCTGGGCATTGTACATGCATTTTATTATTTATAACCACATAGGACCCCTTGTCAGATGAATTGTTTTACCACTTTTCATATGAAAAAAAAACCCTGATAATCTGATTAAAGAGCTCATCAAAAATCATAAATATAGTAAGTGGTAGATTCGAACCTAATTGCATCTGGAACCAGGATTGGTATTCTGTGCATGCGTTGTGCCATACCTAAAATAGGCATCAGCGTATGGTTGATAAAAGTACATATCATAGTATCCTTAGCAAAAGAGAAAAGTGACCCTTGGCTGGATTTCTGATTCTCCCTATTTCACTCTCTAATTTGACCAGAAAGAAACATTTTTAAAATCACATTTTACAGAAAATTTCAGCTTTCAATTTGCATAGGTCTGCAGTTTGCAAAATGCTGGAACCCAGTGGTAAAGTAGGGCTGGGTCTAAAGCTTGGAAGGGACAAGACTCCTGGCCGTTAACTCCATCACTTCAAATTGAGGAACAGCATTCTGTCTTATAATTTGACATTTCATGTAAGATGTTATTTGGGGAAAAAAATCATACCAAATAAGCAAAAACCACAACAGTTTGAAAAAATTGAAAACCAATAAATTAGCCCATGGAAAACAGACTTTGAGTTCTTCAGGGATTCCTTTGGAGAGAACCCATCTGTATGAATAAAATTAACTCCACCAGCAATATGAGCTGAGGGGTATCCCCTTCTCTAAAGAAAGACACTCAGACCAAACAAGAAGGCTCTTCAGGCTACAGAAGGAATTACTCTCAGAA
The DNA here is from genome assembly GCF_949774975.1 of Lagenorhynchus albirostris. Classification (NCBI taxonomy): domain Eukaryota; kingdom Metazoa; phylum Chordata; class Mammalia; order Artiodactyla; family Delphinidae; genus Lagenorhynchus; species Lagenorhynchus albirostris. The sequence continues at coordinate 60,702,929 of NC_083101.1, read as the reverse complement.
AAGCCTCAAAAAGGGACTTTTATTCCAATGGGAACTCTATATTTACGATTTCTTTTTCTCAAGGACAGCTGCAGAGAGAAGCTGAAAGGTTCTGGTTCTTTCAATTACAAGTCTTATACTCTAGGACAATTGACTTTCCTGAAAGCTCTGCATCCTGGTTTTCTTAAATGTAAAGCTGAAAAATCCACGTATAGGATTTAGTAAAGAATAAAATACTTAATGTTAAAATGTTATACATTATTATTGGTAAGTACTTAACACAAGTTAGGCAACTCATGAGCAACATTAACAAAAACTATATTTGAAGCATCTATTCTCAAATGAGGCACTTTGCTAAATTTGATGGGAGATGCAAAGAAGTCTGAATCATAGCCAGGCCATCCAGGTGTATATATTCTGCTTAGGGAAAGAACCAAGAGAACAGATCGGAGACTCACAGAACCAAACAGAAATGTTGACCGGCTGAAATATTCAATCAATGACCACAACGTTATCAATCAGGAAAAAAAAAATCACCTCCTGCTGATAAATTAGAGGAAAACAACTCAACTAGAATCACAAAGTGTGACAGAGTATTGAGTCTGTCCACAAATTTTTTTTAATTTTTATTTTAAGCTGAAAAAAAAAAAGCTGTCTGTTTTCCCTGTTAACTCTGTCTGTATGTACAGATTGTTGCTCTTTTCCCAATCATAGTACCTTACATTTTATTTTAAACTTTATAGATTTTGAGATACTTTTATGAATTTTTTTCTTAATGTAGTCTCAGTAAGATTCGGAAGACATCAGATTTAGATTAGATTTATTATTTAGGTTAGGAAATGGAAGAACAGAGAGTGACTGTGGCTGTGGAAGACCACACAGTACAAGGTAGAACACTAAATTCCAGATATTCAGAATTTAATCTCATAGTCATTAGCTGAATTTGTGGCCTTGTTCCTTCTCATGAGTTGCTCTTTTTTTTCCTCCAGGTTTACAATAATAAACTCTAAATAAACCTTAAAATCTTATTATTAAATGCAAAATTGACTTTATGGGTCTTACTTGCCCTTGAAACAAAATGATACCACTTCTTCAATGTTAATATTTGCTTAATTCACAATGATAATGTATAACTTAGAAACTTTAGGGTCCTGTGAGACATAAGGATATTTCCAGCAATTGTTTGATGTGTTACAGTTGTTTAACCTGTATACATATAATGTCCATTGTAATTAAGGCTCAAATTTTAAGTAAATGACACAGAGATGCAACTTAATGGCAAAGCTGAAACTTGCTTTCAAGGCCCTGGAAACCCCGTCTAAATTTTTCTGCTGATGTCCACTCTGCCATGTTTTGCACAGCCACTTTCTCAGAAGAAGTTTTATCCCTGGTTGCTTTCCCATGGGTGTGGGGGATGACAGTTGCATCATCTTTCGATGCTTTAAATTGTGCACAGAACCTGATGTATAGTAGCATGGGAACTAGAGGCAACTGAGAATATAAATAGGAATGGAAAGGCTAGAATGATCTGGAAGGGGTACACTTGGATATTTAGGTTGCTACAGCCAGACGAGAATACAAAAAGGGGACAAAGTTCATTGGTCAGTGTATTATTCCCTCATTGATTTTCCCTGCCACTTCCTTTCAGCTCATTGATTTCCATTGCTGATTGAGTCATGTTCATCTGTTATTAGGAGGTCACTTCATTTCCCTTTTGCTCATTTTTTTCTGCCTACTCAGCACTCCTCCACATGTGCATGTCACTACCACTAATCTCAATTGCTGTCAACAGAGTGATATACTTTTTGCACAATGGGCCATGAGATTCGAGGCAGGTGGCTCAGGCAGCCACTGCATAAAATTTAACCAGAGTGTACTCACAGATTCCATTGTACTCTGCAGTCATTGTGGGGGGGGTTTGCTCCTCTATATCAGATTTAAAGGTATGCAGTGTGTATGGTCCCCAGTGGCCATAGGCAGTATACTCTAAGCTGGCAGGAAGGAGTGATGCCCTGATCTCTCTGAAAACAGCTGATGTCACAGTGCCAAAGAGTCACAAAATAAATACCACCTTAAGGTCACAACTCTCTCATGCCACACTCTCCAGAAGTCCTTTCATTCAGCAGTCATATGAGATCTTATACCTACTGAGAACTGTTCAACAGATGGAAGAAATAAGTATATTTTCACAGTGATAACATTTTGTATATCTGTTTCAGCAGTTTAGATTCTATTTACTAGCAAACCCATTTCAAAATACAAATAAATATTTTGTCAGAGTATTATTAGAATATGAGTTTGTAAATTAGGTCTGTACATTGAAGACATATACATTTTAATTCATGGTGTAATTCATGGTGTAGATAAAATCCTTAGGAAAATAAAACAATTGGGTAGCTGTATGGTTTTATGTTGTGTAAATTCTAAATGCATTAGGGACAAAACAGGCTGTATTTATTCCCGGACTAAAGTCACAAACATATCCACAAAGAAGACAACAAAAGCTTCTTTAAGACCACAGAGCTACTGCCTTTAATGAGATTTTTTTTCAGGTTTGTTTTAACATTGAAGATTATGCCTTTGAATTTTTTATACCACTTGAAGATGTGATTTACTTTGTATTTATATTTAGTAATTGGCCATGCAAGGTTTCAGTTTTAGAATTTATTATGCAACATTCAACAAGACTAACAGTATTAAATACTAATCAACTTTTAATAAGAATTATACATTCTGTCTCCTTTCTCAAGACAAGAAAAGCAATCACTGCAATCAATAAGGTAGTCTAATCACTTTTCAAAATGAAATTAACCATGCATCATGTAGGGGGAAAAAAAAAACAACCCTTGAAGAATAGTATACTACACCTTTGCTACAGGAAATAAGCTCATTTTTAGAAAATGTTAATAGGATATTTAGTTTCTGCATGACCTAGTCACTCTGATGAGTTTTCAAAGGGTTACTGACTTATATGTCTCTTCAGTGACCTGAAGGGAGATTACAAAAAGTCAATAGATATGTGTTACGAAAATGTGATATAACGTCCGCAATTTTTCTCCACTTTAGTTCTTATAGAAATTATATCAGGAAGTGAATTTACTTATCCCAGCATTCACACACTTCCTAAAATGGTAAAAATCATCAAGAATTTAACATGCAGACATATTCTATGAAAACAGGGTGTTGCCACTGAATTTGAGGTTCTTTCTTCATGAAGAAGAATTCAGAGATGAAATGATAGGTAAGAATCAGATATATTTAGATAGAAACACACTCCACAGAATGTGGGCCATCTCAGAAGGTGAGAGAAAGCGAGAGCTTTGAAATATAGCGTGGTTTTTATGGGCTGGGTAATTTCATAGACTAATAAGTAGGAGGATTATTCCAATTATTTTGGGGAAGGGGTGGAGATTGCCAGGAATTGTGCCACCTCCCACTTTTTGGCCTTTTATAGTTGGCCTCAAAACTGTCATGGCTCTGGTGGGAGTGTCATTTAGATGCTAATGTATTACAATGAGCATATAATGAGGCTCAAGGTCTATTGGAAGTGGACTCTTCCACCATCTTGCACTTAGTTGGTTCTCACTAGTTTTCCTCATGTACTGTGGCTATGTCATTCTTTTAAAGGTTGTGTCCTGCCCCCTTCCCTCCTGTTTCAAAGGATTCTTTCTTTTTTTAAATTAATTAATTAATTTATTTATTTTTGTTTCTGGCTGTGTTGGGTCTTCGTTGCTGTGCGTGGGCTTCCTCTAGTTGCTGCGAGCAGGGTTACTCTTTATTGCAGTGCACAGGCTTCTCATTGCAGTAGCTTCTCTTTTTGTGGAGCATGGGTTCTCAGCGTGCACTTCAGTAGTTGTGGCTCACGGGCTCTAGAGGTCAGGCTCAGTAGTTGTGGCGCACAGGCTCAGTTGCTCCGTGGCATGTGGGAATCTTCCCGGACCAGGGGTTGAACCTGTGTCCCTGCATTGGCAGGCGGATTCTCAACCACTGTGCCACCAGAGAAGTCCCAAAGGATTCTTATAAATAAGAAAATGATTTAAATTGCTGGCCCAATAAAATGTTTTTTCAAAGAGTGTTTAAGTTTTTTCAGATAATGCCATGTTATATGAACATGAATCATCCAATTTATTCAACCAGTATTGAATGCGTGCCATTGAAGGACCATTGTGTGCCAAGCAATATGTTGGGCACTGGGAACACCAATAAGAAACAAATTCACAGACCTTAAGGCACTCAAGGCTCATGAAGAAGACAGTCATGTGAACAGAATGAAAAAAAAGTTTCTAAGTACAGTGGCTTTGCAAAGGGATTATACATACCTGACTGGTTTAAAAGAGTTGGCTTCTATAAATGTTTCATGGAGAGGTTAAGTCTGGGTTGTTAATAAAATAATAGTAATAATAACTTCTATTGAATTATTAAATGCTGGTTGCTCTACATACTTTGTATGTACTATGTCCTTTTATTGTCACATAAAATAGGTGGGTTTAGTTTTATAATTATATTCATATTTATTTAAAAAATGGGGAACTCTGAGATTCATAAAGTTTGAATAATCTACAGTCACACAGTTACTAATTGGTGAACCTGGTATAACAAACCATGCACTTGACCCTAAAGTCACCTAGATGCTTAATTGCTTTGCTGAGACATATTTAAATTCAAAGTTCAAAAGCCCAATTTAATTTGGCCTTTTCTTTGAAGCAGAAGCCAATGAGAAACACACTGAGACACCACTTACCATCACCTTACCATCATTTTCAAATTATTAAACTGGCATCTAACAATGTGATGCATATTTTACATGAGCTATTTTTTTATTACAAACACAAAGACATTTGAATTTGCCATTTGACATTAATGTTGCTAACTCTTTCTTCATAACAAATATACTTTGTTGAAGCTATCTGCTTTACTTAGAATTCTACGAAAAAGGAGTTTTGAATAAGAGAGAAAGCATACTTGACAGCATATCCAATAGTATCTATTAAGGATACACACTTTACAGGACAATACTTGAACAAGAACAAAGAATAATCACTATTACATGACATGAAGATACCTTGTCAAATAACACCTGGCCTTGTTACTGAAAATACTCTTCAAATTCACTAAGACATGCATAACTGAAGCCCTCAAAACTCCTTTAAAGTTACTTCCAAATGTTTTCTGCTATCATTTTATACACAGCGAATAATTTTTCAAAGCCATTATTATTTAGAACATGCAGCCATATCCAAAAGGAATAATGCAGGGTAAAGCACTGGTAAAGAGGGGAGGGAGAATTAACAGTTGTACATACTGTCTCAGTTGACGTCAGATTCAACCTTGTCATCATTATCCCTGCTTATTCAGATATGGAACATTGGATGGCAGAGATTAATGAATAAGCCATAGTCCTCTTATACAGACAGTTGTCAGGGCAGCCAGGATCTGTACTTAAGGCTTATGACTCTGAACTCCATACATTAGTTTCCACAACATATTGTTTCCTGAGCCTCTTTGAAATTAACTCGAACATACAAGGTTGTTTAAAGATAAAACTGAGCATTAAATGTACCACAATATTCAGACTCTAAAGATTTTATATCTGAACAAGTACATGTGTGTGTGTGTGTGTGTGTGTGTGTATATATATATATATATATATATATATACACACACACACACAACACATACATGTTGTTGTTGTTCCATTTGTTCTCCAAGAACCTGAAATCTCTGCCTCTCAACCTTAGGCACCAAATCTACCAAATGAAATATAAATGTCTAGCAAGCATATTCATGTCCTATATCCATGCCCACCAACCACACGGGAGACACCTACACTTCAGTGGGCAGTTCTGTACATAACAGGATTCATTTACTCCTCAGTTCTAAGTTCTCTTTCTCTCTCTCTTCTGGTTTATTGTCTTTGACAGTGACACATACTCAGTCTCTACTGCTCTGGTTACTTTCCATGTGTTTTTAAACATGTAGCCTCTTTTTATCATGTAGTCTTTCAACAAATATATATAAGCCCTGATCTATACATAATTATCCAGATAATGAGTCGAGTGTTGCACTACACCAATAGAGTCCTCACCATCATTATATTTACATTTTAATGATGGAGATAGAAGGTAAATAAACCAGTAAGTAATTTAGCTTCAGATGATGAAAAATGCTATGGAAATAATAAAGTTGCTTTTATGTACAGAGGACAAATGAGAAGTAGGCTATTTCAGATATGCCTGTCAAAGAATACCTCTCTGAAAAAGAAATATTTAAACAGAGACTCACATGATGAGAAATACTGAGCCTCAAGGAGTTTGTTTTGAAAAACATTCTAGAAATAAAAGAACTACATATAAAGTCCCTGAAACAATAACAAGCTTGGTTTGCAAGAATGACAGCAATCAAGAAAATCTTTGAAAATTTTGATACCAGAAACTATGTCAATGATGGTACTATGATAGAGTTGTTAAGTTAGACATGCTTGTTAAGTTAGACATGCTTATTAGCTATCAAATCAGAAATATCAAAAAGGAGCTATGATATATGATTTTGGTGCCCAGTGGAAGGGTCAGACTTTGTGCTATAAATTTAGGAACTGTCAGTCTATAGACGGAATGTGAAGCCATGAGGTAGGATGTGATCGCAAAAGGACGTAATATAAATAACAAAAATTTGCAAAAAAATGTGGGTTAAGGAAAATTATTAGGGATAATTTAAACTTTAGAAGTCACAAGTGAGGAGAAACCATAAAGGCAGACTCAGAAGGAGAACTGTGGGGTAGAAATACAATTAGATGAGAGTAATATGCTAGAAACCAAGTAAAAAAGTGTCTGAAGAAAGTGGATGTGGGTGATTGTGTCATAAGTAACTAAGAAGTTAAATAAGTGTGAATATTGGCTAATGGATTTGACATGAAGGTGGCCGTTAGTGATTCTGACCAGAATAACTTCCCTGAAGTGATAGGAACAAAAGCCCCATTGAATAAGACAGAAAGGAATAAAATAGCATTTTTAAAAAAGAGAAAAATCAATGACATAAAAGTTTAACATAACTGAAATGTATTTCACACCTATAAAATATTGGTCATTATCAAAAGAAAGGCTAGATAAAAGATGTAAATAAATAAACTACAGCATTAAAAAGAGAATACCTTCAGACACAAAGAAATGAGCTATGAAGCCATGAAAAGATATAATGGAAACTTAAATACATATTACTAAGTGAAAGAAGCCAATCTAAAGAAGCTACATATTGTATGATTTCCACTATATGACATTCTGGAAAAGGAACTATGGAGATGGTAAAGAGATCAATGGTTGCCAGGGATTGGGGGATGAGGGAAGGAATGAATAAGCAGAGTATAGAGGATTTTAAGAACAGTGAAAATACTGTGTGTGATACTATGATGATGGATACACGTCATTCTATGTTTGTCCAAGCATGTACAATGTACAACACCAAGAGTGAACCCTAATGTAAACTTTGGATTTGGGGTGATTATTATGTGTCAATTATAGGTTCATCAATTGTAACAAATGTACCACTCTGGTAGGGGATGTTGATAATGGGAGAGGTTCTACATGTGGGGGGTATGGGGTGAGGAGGTATATGGGAAATCTCTGTACCTTCCCCTCAATTTTGCTGTGAACTTAAAAAAAATACTCTTAAAAAAGTATTTTTTTAAAAAAATAGTTTGCACAAAAGAGGAAGAAGGAATGACTAGGTAAATAAAGGCATTTTGGAGTCAAAATAGGATAATGAATTTTAGATAGGAGATTTGTTTGCATGTTGGTATACAAAAACAGATTAAAGAATTTAAGAAAAAGGGGAAAACGGTGATGCAGGATTGAGGGAGGTTCATAGCAATAGCAGACTTTGATGGAATAAATTAAAATTCAGTTTAAAACTGGAGGGGCTGACATAAGATAGGAGTAAGGACATATCTCCATGGTAACAAGAATAAAAGAAAAGATTGTAAGCATTGATACAGATAGGCTATAGAGAAAGAACTGGGAGGATGAAATAGTCTGTTTGCTTCTATTTTCTTAGTAAAAATGAATCAGTCCATCAGTTAAGAATAACAAGTGGGGAATGAATATTGAAGGACCAAGGGGTGAAGAGCTACAAATTTGGAGAAAATGTGAGAATATGAGAAATCAGATATCCAAGGAAATTTTGGTAGGACTATGTTTTATTATTCTTTATTGCTTTTTATTTTCCTCTGGACACTCTTTGTGCTGTTTCAGTGTAGACAAGAGGTAGGCAGAATTTGAATTGCAAGGCACTTGGATTTTTTCAGGTGAAAATGTAAACACATTCAGTACTTGTATTACTATATGTCTTAGCAAAGGCAAACATATTTGACCACAATCCCCTAGCTGAAATCTATTCCCTTGGATTTGAATATACCACAATGTTTATTCTCAGTTTTCTTTCTAGGTTCACTCTACTTTATCTAAATATTCAATGTCGAAATTCCTTGGGGTTTAATCCCAGGTAGTCTTCTCACTGTCAGCTTTTTCTGTAGACTGTATCCACTCCCATAATATCAGGTGCCATCTATCTATAGACAATGCTTTCTAGCTTGATACCCTCATACCACATTTTTCTTCTGAGTCCCAGATCTCAAACCCAACTGCCTCCCCTAACTCTGCATTTGGATGTATAATAGGACCATCGAATGCGGCATGTTCAAGCAGAATCTACCCTCTCAACAAAAACTTGCTCTCTCTCTGCATTCCCTTTCTCAATAATTGTTACCATAATCCATCCTGTGATAAAAACGAAATATATGGGTACCCCTTCTTAACTCCTACCTCTTTCTAACCTACCACAGCCAGTCAACCAAGTCTTGTCTATTCTTCCTTCTAAGTATTTCTCTAATCTAGTAGTTTTCATCTTGTCCTGAATACTATTAGAATAGCCCAGGGAGAATTTTAAAAACATACACTTGCCTGAGTCTCCTCTCCAAAAATTCTTGATTCAATTGGCCTAATGTAGGTTTCAAGCATTAGATTAATAATAATAATTTTCAAACCCCAGGAAATTCTAATTTGTGTTGTGGATAATAGTATTACAGAAACTTATTGAGCGCTTAGAATGTGTCAGGCACTATGCAAAGTGCTTCACAAATACAATCTCTTCTAAACCACAAAATAATGCTCTAAGGGTGTACTATCAATATTCTCATTTTAAATGTGGGTAAACTGAGGTGCAATCAGGCTAACCGCCTTACCCAAGACTATATGGTTCATAAATGGTGGAAATAAAATTTGAACTCAGGACTTCAGCACACATCCTCACAACCCCTAAACTCAAATACCCAATTATAAATTTATTTCATTTTATTTTTTAATTAATAGCTTTATTGATATGTGATTAATATACAAAAACTGCACATATTTAATGTATACAATTTGATAGTTTGGACATATGCATATAACCATGAAACCACAACCACAATCAAAGCAATATTTATAACCATCACCTCCAAAAGTCTTCTCACCCCTCTTTGTTACACGTGTGTGTTAGGAGCACTAATGTGAGATCTAGATTCTTAACAAATTTATTAAGTATACAATACAGTATTGTTAAGTGCAGGCACTCTGTTGTACAGCAGATCATTGTGCATAACTAAAATTTTACACCCGTCGAACAACTCCCTATTTACCCCTCCCTCAACTCCAGGCAACCACCATTCTGTTCTCTGCTTCTATGAGTTTGAATATTTTAAATACCTCATATAGGTGGAATCATTCAATATTTGTCCTTCTGTGACTGGCTTATTTCAATTAGCATAATGTCTTCAAGTTTTATCCATGTTGTTGCATATTGCAGGATTTTCTTCTTTCTAATGGCTAAATAACATGCCACTGTATGTATATACCATATTTTCTTTATCCATTTACCTTTTGATGGACATTTAGGTCTTTTCCGTATCTTGGCCATTATGAATAAATATGTAATGAACACAGAAGTGCAGATTTCTCTTCAAGATACTGACTTCAATTCTTTTGGATATATACCCAGAAGTAAAATTGCTGGATCATATGGTAGCTTTATTTTTAATATTTTAGGAACCTTCATATTGTTTTCCATAACAGATGTGCCAACTTACATTCCCCAAAACAGTGTACAAGAGTTCTAATTTCCCTACATTCTAGCAAACACTTATTGTTTTTTGATAATAGCTATCTTAATATGTGATATCTCACTGTGCTTTTGATTTGCTTTTTCCTAACTATTAGTGATGTTGAGCACCTTTTCATATACCTGTTCATCATTTGTATGTCTTCTTTGGACATTTTAAGCCCATTTTGAATTGGGTTATTTGTTTTGTTTTGTTTTTGTTTTTCCTACTGAGTTGTAGGTGTTCTTTACATATTTTTAATATTAACTCCATATCGGATATATGGTCTGCAAATATTTTCTCCCATTCTGTAAGTTTTCTTTTCATTCTGTTTATTGATTCCTTTTCTGTGCAGAAACTTTTTAGTTTGATGTAGTCTCACTTGTCTATTTTTGCTTTTGTTGCCTTTGCTTTTGGTATCATAGCCATGAAATCATTGCCAAACTAAATGCACAAAATTAATTGCATGACTTTGAAGTTCTGTTAAATCTTGCTGGTTTTCATACAAATTTAATATGCTAATTAGAATAATCAAAAATAAAAGACTAATACCTCTTATTTTCTTACTAATAATTAACAAAAATACTCACACTAAATGATATTAGGCAATAGAACACATTTCATAGAAGACCAAATTAATATCAGCCATAATCCTAGATAAATGCATCTTACTCGTATCCTTTCAACTTTATGTTTACCATAATCGCCAAGAAAAAAAGCATTGAATATCAAGAGTGTATACTTGTCATTACTTTCTCTCATCAAGCCATGCCAGCTTCAAAGTGCAATCAGCAATTAGACAACATTAGTTCCGTCCAAGAAAGTCCATATTTACAATGCAGGTGTTAGGTGTGTACTGTTCCCACATTCAAGTTAAATGAAAGCATGTAGATAGAGGACTATATGACAATCACTAACAATGACCAGCCAGCACCTGGGCATTTACTATGAGCCAAGCAGTGTGCTAAGTGAAAGCTTTACTTCTTTTAATACAACAGCATTCAACATTCTAATCCACATCTTACAGGTACGGATAGCAAGTTTCATAGAATAGATAATGAGTAATGTATTCAGAATCGTACAACTTGTAATAGAGACAGAAACCCAGGGAACATGACTTAAAATGTCATGCTTATATTTACCCTGTTATGCACACTTCTGTAGAAGATGTGAGTTCTGGATATTTTGGTGAACCAGCTGGGAAAAGATAGGTTTCACTGGAAATCTTGGGAGTGAGGCACATTCATAAACACCTGAAGGTGAATGGTAATATAGTAAAAAAATTTCAGTAGTTTTTGTAGAAATTGGCTAGAATTCTCTTTCTCGCAGTGTTTAAAAGTAGATCTAAATTCAACTGACATTTTCATAAGCTGTATTGCAGAGTTATGTTTTATGTATATATTCTTTCTCTGCAAGAAGTATCTGGCCTAATTAAGGGCAGAGGTCATTCATTCCCCTTTGCATCCTACCATGTAGCTCCTTGATTTACACTCTTGCTACAGGAGGTTACAGAAATTAGTTCATGCCATGTCCTACATATAGAAGCCATGAGATAAAATGAATGTCAGGTACTTATGCTTTGCTGGCTTCAAAGTCATGGCAGAATTCAAGGTGCAATGATGTAGGCAACATTCATACATACAGAAGATATTCTCATGCTTTTAATCAAAATCTAATTGAGCAGAGGTGTACCAATCTTGATACTTTATGATCTAGAGTTCTGGAAAATATAGTCTTGAATATCCTAATGGATTTTTAAAAAATAATGTCCCGTATTTTCTTAGTTTACCTGCACTTGCACATCACATAATGAATCTTGTTTTCATAAGTGAATTTGCTGTTGTTGCCCTCCTTCATACAATTAAGCACAGAAGGTTGATAAGTATTAATGAGGTATTTTCGAAGTAGCTTTATATATTTCATGGAATAAATAGTATGAGAAACAGGATGTTAGTAACAAACACAGGTAATGATTTGTGATTCAACTGCAATTGTCAAAGTTTATTTCATCAGCTCTTCTAATATGCCTTAACTTTAGTCATTTTCCATTACTGTGAAATTAAAAAAGGTGAAAATAATGATACCTATTTAATTTGTGTTAAACAAGTCTCCTTAAAAAAATTAAAAATAGAGCTATCATATGACCCAGCAATCCCACTATTGGGTATATACCTTGAGAAAACCATAATTCAAAAAGACATATGTACCCCAGTGTTCATTGCAGCACTATTTACAATAGCCAGGACATGGAAACAACCAAAATGTCCAATGATAGATGAATGGATAAAGAAGATGTGGTACATATATACAATGGTATTACTCAGCCATAAAAAAAATGAAATTGGGCCATTTGTAGAGATGTGTATGGACATAGAGTCTGTCGTACAGAGTGAAGTAAGTCAGAAAGAGAAAAACAAATATCGTATATTAACGCATATATGTGGAATCTAGAAAAATGGTACAGATGAACCTATTTGTAGGGCAGGAATAGAGATGCAGATGTAGAGAACAGACATGTGGACACAGGTGGGGAAGGGGAAGGTGGGATGAATTGTGAGATTAGGTTTGGCAGAAATACACTATCGTGTAAAATAGATAGCTAGTGGGAACCTGCTGTACAGCACAGGGAGCTCAGCTTAGTGCTCTGTGATGACCTAGATGGGTGACATGGCGGGGGGCGTCCAAGAGGGAGGGGGTATATGTATACATATAGCTGATTCACTTCATTGTACAGCAGAAACTAACACAACAATGTAAAGCAGTTTTACTCCAATTAAAATAAAAAAAGGCATAATATGTATTAATGATAAAGGCACACTATTGCTGAAGCCCTACTTCCCCTTGTCTCCTTTAGTGTCTGCTTTTCCAAAGATGCCTCAGATTACTACTCAGACATTCACGGGGCTGTTCTGACAATGTAACAATTAACACCTACCCATTGTTCTGTCATTAGTATAAAAATGAAACCAACTCACTTGAGATAGATAAGTTTGTGAGCTTTTGGTATCATAGCCAAAAAATGGGATTGTGATTAAGTTTCAGCCACTTAAATCACCATGCTGCATTAATATAGTTAAAAAGCTTCTAATATATTCTTACAAAAATAATATCAGAACTTAACATGGTAATGGATTCAATTGCCTTGAAATTACTATTTAAAAATTCTGCACCTTCTTTACATGTTAATGTTTTGACTTTTTGATGAATAGTACAACTTTTGGTCAGCTAGCTTGTTTATGTTTTCACAGAATTAATTTGTTACTGGTTTATACTTCCCTCAAGCAGGAAATGTACCTGTTGTTACAATATTATCATGAAAATTTGCACCCAGTATCTAATTAACCTGAAGAAAATTTTAGGCAGTAATTTTTTAAGCAATATTTTTCATAGGCAAGGCAGGGCTATTAAACATTTTAATATCTGTTCTCAACCCACTTATAACATGGGCAAAATAATCACCCACATTGATTTGCTTTCAGAACAGGAACTTCACCCAAGACGTTGGTTCTCAGATGCATTTCCAATTCTTATTTAGTAGAAGGAACTGAAGACCCCATACCTTATCAGCAATAAATTACTCTCCTGTTAAAACTTACTGCTAAACAAGGAGCTACAGTCCTATTAAAATGCAATTAAACATGCATCACATTTGATAGATATAATTAGAACAACTGTAGAGGGTAAATGGCTCCAAGCACTGTAGCCTGAAGGACTGTAGATCAGTGTTAAAAGGGAAAATAATAGACAATATGCTGGGGATTTGTTTCTGCAATGATACCTTCTTTAATGTGGCAATTTTATTTATTACCCTTTAGCTAATTTTAATAGTTTCTTCTTGGGAAAGGATATTATATCTACTTTCATGGGGTAAATCAGACAATCAGTAATACAATTGCAGATTTTGCAAAATACTCTAAAACTTTTTAGCGTTTAAAATCATTTTTTCAGGATTTAAATGTCTTCATTGCATCATATACAACTTAGGTATGGATCTCTCTAATTGTCTTTATCAAAAGGATGGAATCACTAGGGATTGCTAACCTAGATATTGTAACAATTAGGTAGATGTGCAGTCACTGGTTTCCTTATACCCTCTATTCTCCCATAGTAGCTGTTGACAGTCTCTTTGCTGAATCCTTCCCAGTGCTTCTTAGCAATAATTTGTATTCCTTGTCTCCTGTATCTGCAAATCAAAATGTAGAAGAATATTTTTAGACTTTGCATACGGCTATAAACAAAAGCTCTTTTTACATTGGGGTTAAAAGGAAATTTTCTAAGCAGAGCCATTACAAGTGCACAATATGTTTTTGTAAAGAATGGCCAGTACTATAAATGTAATCATGTAGAACATAAGTAGAATATTAAGCTATCAGTTTACTTGCACTTACTTGGTAATGTTAAATTTGAATATTCAGAAAATAAATATACTGTGAGACATCAGGGACAAATCAAGAAAGATGATACTTTACCATTTTTATGTGTCCCTTCTCATTTGTTAAATATCAGCTTATTTTTACCTTCTGTGCTTTTATAATACCAAAATACTCAGTCATTTTCAAACTTCCTTGTAATTGTGGTTCCCACTTCAAGACTATGAATGTTTCTGGCCTTACATTTAGGTCTTTAATCCATTTTGAGCATATTTTTGTGTATGGTGTAGGGAGTGATCTAATCTCATACTTTTATATGTACCTGTCCAGTTTTCCCAGCACCACTTATTGAAGAGGCTGTCCTTTCTCCACTGTACATTCCTGCCTCCTTTATCAAAGATAAGGTGACCATATGTGTGTGGGTTTATCTCTGGGCTTTCTATCCTGTTCCATTGATCTGTCTGTCTGTTTTTGTGCCAGTACCATACTGTCTTGATTACTGTAGGTTTGTAGTATAGTCTGAAGTCAGGGAGCCTGATTCCTCCAGCTCCGTTTTTCGTTCTCAAGATTGCTTTGGCTATTCAGGGTCTTTTGTGTTTCCATACGAATTGTGAAATTTTTTGTTCTAGCTCTGTGAAAAATGCCAGTGGTCGTTTGATAGGGATTGCATTGAATCTGTAGATTGTTTTGGGTAGTAGAGTCATTTTCACAATGTTGATTCTTCCAATCCAAGAACATGGTATATCTCTCCATCTATTTGTATCATCTTTAATTTCTTTCATCAGTGTCTTATAATTTTCTGCATATAGGTCTTTTGTCTCCTTACGTAGGTTTTTTCCTAGGTATTTTATTCTTTTTGTTGCAGTGGTAAATGGGAGTGTTTTCTTGATTTCACTTTCAGATTTTTCATCATTAGTGTATAGAAATGCCAGAGATTTCTGTGCATTAATTTTGTATCCTGCTACTTTACCAAATTCATTGATTAGCCCTAGCAGTTTTCTGGTAGCATCTTTAGGATTCTCTATGTATAGTATCATGTCATCTGCAAAGAGTGACAGCTTTACTTCTTCTTTTCCGATTTGGATTCCTTTTATTTCCTTTTCTTCTCTGATTGCTGTGGCTAAAACTTCCAAAACTATGTTGAATAAGAGTGGTGGGAGTGGGCAACCTTGTCTTGTTCCTGATCTTAGTGGAAATGGTTTCAGTTTTTCACCATTGAGGATGATGTTGGCTGTGGGTTTGTCATATGTGGCCTTTATTATGTTGAGGAAAGTTCCCTGTATGCCTAGTTTCTGCAGGGTTTTTATCATAAATGGGTGTTGAATTTTCTTGAAAGCTTTCTCTGCATCTATTGAGATGATCATATGGTTTTTACCTTCAATTTGTTAACATGGTGTATCACGTTGATTGATTTGCATATATTGAAGAATCCTTGCATTCCTGGAATAAACCCCACTTGATCATGGTGTATGGTCCTTTTAATGTGCTGTTGTATTCTTAGAGGAAAACATAGGCAGAACACTCTATGACATAAATCACAGCAAGATCCTTTTTGACCCACCTCCTAGAGAAATGGAAATAAAAACAAAAATAAACAAATGGGACCTAATGAAACTTAAAAGCTTTTGCACAGCAAAGAAAACCATAAACAAGACCAAAAGACAACACTCAGAACGGGAGAAAATATTTGCAAATGAAGCAACTGACAAAGGATTAATCTCCAAAATTTATAAGCAGCTCATGCAGCTCAATAACAAAAAAACAAACAACCCAATCCAAACATGGGCCAAAGACCTAGACATTTCTCCAAAGAAGATATACAGACTGCCAACAAACACATGAAAGGATGCTCAACATCATTAATCATTAGAGAAATGCAAATCAAAACTACAATGAGATATCATCTCACACCAGTCAGAATGGCCATCATCAAAAAATCTAGAAACAGTAAATCCTGGAGAGAGTGTGGAGAAAAGGGAACATCTTGCACTGCTGGTGGGAATGTGAATTGGTACAGCCACTATGGAGAACAGTATGGAGGTTCCTTAAAAAACTAAAAATAGAACTACCATATGACCCAGCAATCCCACTACTGGGCATATACCCTGAGAAAACCAAAATTCAAAAAGAGTCATGTACCAAAATATCATTGCAGCTCTACTTACAAGAGCCCGCAGATGGAAACAACCTTAGTGTCCATCATCGGATGAATGGATAAAGAAGATGTGGCACATATATACAATGGAATATTACTCAGCCATAAAAAGAAATGAAGTCGAGCTATTTGTAATGAGGTGGATGGACCTAGAGTCTGTCATACAGAGTGAAGTAAGTCAGAAAGAGAAAGACCAATACCATATGCTAACACGTATATATGGAATTTAAGGGAAAAAAATGTCATGAAGAAAATAGGGGTAAGACAGAAATAAAGACACAGACCTACTAGAGAATGGACTTGAGGATATGGGGAGGGGGAAGGGTAAGCTGTGACAAAGCGAGAGAGAGGCATGAACATATATACACTACCAAATGTAAGGTAGATAGCTACTGGGAAGCAGCTGCATAGCACAGGGAGATCAGCTCGGTGCTTTGTGACCACAGGGAGGGGTGGGATAGGGAGGGTGGGAGGGAGGGAGACGCAAGAGGGAAGAGATATGGGAACATATGTATATGTATAACTGTTTCACTTTGTTATAAAGCAGAAACTAACACACCATTGTAAAGCAATTATACTCCAGTAAAGATGTAAAAAAAAAACTATGAATGGTTAAGTCTTGGCACAATTAATAGCTCATATCTTGCATATCTTCTTATTGACACATCAGATATGAAAAAAAAATGGACGTGAAGAAGTTAGGAATTTGAGGGTCTGGAATCTAGGACTTGTGTTTCATCATTGTTCCTCTCTTTCTCTTTAAATCTAATTTTTCTGTTTCTCCACAATTGGCCTCTGTTTCTCTTACTGGATAGAATATCATCCAGGCAGCTCTCAGGTCATTCCTGTACAGCTAGCCAAAGGAAAAGACGTTTTCCTATCAATTCTTTATAGTAGTAAAGCTCCTGGGAAAAGACTTGATTGGCCCTACTTGGCTCAACTACACATCATTGATGACCATGATTGACTTGAACCTTGTCCCATGCCCCCTCATAATCGAGAAGGAGGGCTCCATTACTGGAAGTTGGGTTGTGGACAGGGATATATATGCAAGGCAGACAAGAGCAGTAATTATATCATGTTGATTCCATGAAGTTGTTGCAAGGTACTCTTTGAGACTTTCATGCCTTCAGAAACCCTCTGGGCCTTATCATGGCCACAGACACCTAGCAGGCTTCTTGCAAACCAATGGTTCATAGTTAAACAAGCTTTCCTGATTCCTCAAGTCAGAGGGGAGGTAGAGAGAAGTTAATCTGTTTTTCTGGGATTTCTGTCTTTCTCAATTCTATTTTTCCCTTACTCTCCACAGAGTACTTTCTGCTACACTGTTTTGTCATCTAATTGTCCCTTTATACTTCAACCTTCCTCTATATTTCTATAATAAAAATCTTTTCACACTGTTAATGAATGTACAATTATATTTCCTTGCAGTTTCACTTGAAAAATGTTAACCAAAAGTGACAAATTTATTTATGTGAAATAGTTAAGGTCAAGATGTATTCATATTAGGCTTTCTTTACATTATTTCCTGCCAAAATCACATTTATATATACAGAATTTCTTGTCTTAGAATTCCATCATATAAACTGTCAAGATAGGGACATGTCTAAATATTTTTAGCTTTAGAAGTGTAAATGTGAAATTTAGAGACTATCAAATTATTTATATTTTATTAAATGTTTAATAGAATAATGAGGTAAAAGCACATACTTAAAAGTAATATTTCACATTGAGCTAAATTTCTTCTCGTTGCGGAGCACAGGCTCCGGACGCGCAGGCTCAGCGGCTATGGCTCACAGACCCAGCCGCTCCGCGGCATGTGGGATCTTCCCAGACCGGGGCACGAACCCAAGTCCCCTGCATCGGCAGGCGGACTCTCAACCACTGCGCCACCAGGGAAGCCCCCTAACTTGCTTTTTTTTTTTTTTTTTTTTTTGTGGTACGCGGGCCTCTCACTGTTGTGGCCTCTCCCGTTGTGGAGCACAGGCTCCGGACGCACAGGCTCATCGGCCATGGCTCACGGGCCCAGCCACTCCGCGGCACGTGGGTTCTTCCCGGACCGGGGCACGAACCCGTGTCCCCTGCATTGGCAGGCAGACTCTCAACCACTGCGCCACCAGGGAAGCCCCCTAACTTGCTTTTAATAAATTTTTTTTTTCAAAATACCTTACAGGCTATGTTGACCCTATAACTGATCCATTGATTATTAATTCTGTCTAGAATGATTTAATTATAAAGACATTTTATACTATGGTATTTGAGTATTTAATGATGACCTGTGTTTTATGGCATCAGAAATGTGAAAAATGAAATTATCAGAAATAAATCTTGAAAGATTCATACTTCCTTGTTAAGAGCAAAAGTGCATTCATTTATCAAATTACTTTAGAACTACACAGTAACATAATATGCATGTGCCCATGAATTTTAGATTTAAAGAAAAGCATGAAATCCATTTATATTTTATTCTGCATATATATTTGTTATGTACACTTATCAGATATGCCCTTGTTTTAAATTAATACATATTATTTCCAAAGTTGAATGGAAAATTTTAAATACATAACTTTAAAAGGAAAAGAACATTTTATGATTAATCATTAGGGGAGGATAACATTTAAAATGTATTTTGTAAAAATAATTTACATAAAACCTAGGGCTCTAAATTCTAAACTGATAAAGGCATTAATGCATTTCAAGAGATATAAATCAAAATTTTACTTCTATTCTAGTCAAATAATAGAGAGCTTAATTTAACGAAAAGCAGTTGTGTGAAACCATGTGCAAAATTAGGCATGCTGTAAATCTAAAATTAAAATTAGTGACGTTTACTAAACAAATGCTTCTAAATAATTAAAGCCAAGAAATAAACTCTTTCAACACTTGGTACAAAGGAACAAAGTAGAGGTGGTCGAAGGGGAATATAGCACTCAGTATAATGGGAACTGATATATATGACATATATGACAGATACCTATATAATACATATTTCCAATTTTATTTTCTCATATTCTGATAAAATCAATACATTCATTATAGAAAAGATATAAGATAGAAGACATTTAAAAAAATTAGCATTTGACTGTATTCCTGTTGATAGCTAATTGCTATTTTTGATAGTTTTATAATTGCAATCAATGTTTGGGAGCACACCTTAAAAACTATTTTGCATTTTATCTCGTCTACTATATTGTGACACCATTTAAACTTGAAACAAATTCTAAACATATCACACTAATGTTAAATAGTCAGTGAAAGTGTGGGTATTAATGACTAAATAGTAATTCATCCTCTGATCATAACATAACTTGTTTTATTCTATTACCTGTTTTTTCTTCTTTACTTTAGTTTATACTCTTACTACTTTACATAGAGTGGGGTTATAATTACTGTTTATTTTTTATGCTTCATTTCTGATTATTTCATTGAGTTATATTGCTAAAAGTTGATTGAAAGAGTAAAAGATTAAAAGCATAGGGACGATTTTAAGACTTCTATCATATATTTGCAATGTGGTGTTAAGAAAAAATTTAAAGGTTAAATTCTCTCTTTGCTTTTTTTTTTTTTTTTTTTAATTTATGGCTGTGTTGGGTCTTCGTTTCTGTGCGAGGGCTTTCTCTAGTTGTGACAAGCGGGTCCAGTCTTCATCGCGGTACGCGGGCCTCTCACTACCGCTGCCTCTCTTGTTCTCTGCGGAGCACAGGCTCCAGACGCGCAGGCTCAGTAATTGTGGCTCACGGGCCCAGTTGCTCCGCGGCATGTGGGATCTTCCCGGACCAGGACTTGAACCCGTGTCTCCTGCATTGGTAGGCAGATTCTCAACCACTGCGCCACCAGGGAAGCCCTCTCTTTGCTTTTAAGCTGAGATAAGCCTCTCTGACTGCCATCAGGTATATATTTTTTTAATTGTATTTTTTTCTATAAATTCTCGTATGGAAAAGAATCACAACCTTTTTGAAGGAAATACATTTTCAGATCAAAGTTTGAATTGTCTGACTAACTCTAATATTAGTATATGTAGAAAATAAGTTTGAAAACTGTCTTGTGCAGTGAGTAGAACCTTTTGTTTAGTAATATGAGGGAGTCTTGGATAATGAAAAGAATGCCAGATTAGAAGTATTAGTTTTCAGTCAAATGTCTACCAATTCTTATTAATTCTCAGTCAGCATTTAGAATGATGTATTTATTATTCCCTCTCTCTGTGACAGTTTTATATTCATCTGTTTGTTCATCAGTATGAAACTACCAGGTATTATAGATGTTGACCATTCTGATTGGTCAGTACACATGCCATTTAGATTTTGGTCTCCTTCTAATCAACCAGAGTGAACTTTTAAAAATATAAACATGAGGGCTTCCCTGGTGGCGCAGTGGTTGAGAGTCCGCCTGCCGATGTAGGGGACGTGGGTTTGTGCCCCGAGCCAGGAGGATCCCACATGCCGCGGAGCGGCTGGGCCCATGAGCCATGGCCACTGGGGCTGTGCGTCCGGGCCCTGTGCTCCGTGGCGGGAGGGGCCGCGGCAGTGAGAGGCCTGCGTGCCGCAAATAAATAAATAAATAAATGATTAAAATTAAAAATATAAACATGATAAACATTTCACTGCTAAAATTTCTTTAATGGCTTCTCATGTCTCTCAGAATAAAATCTAGACACATTCCCATATAAGCATATAAGGCCTCCATGATTCACCTGTGACAAGCTAAACATGCTCCAAATTCAAGACCTTTTGCTCTAATTTTTTCTTTTGCCGGATTACTCTTCTCTCATATGTTCACATAGCTTATTGCATTACTTAATACATGCCTTTGCTCAATGCCACTTTCTCAAGAGGCTTTTTCTAACCATCCTATCTAAAATAATACTGTCCCTCATATCATACTCTGTTCTCCTTCCCAGATTCTTTTTCCTTCGCCTTCTTTACCAATACTTAATGCAACCTGTTTATTTATGCATTTGGTTTCTGTTTGTCTTTCCTTTTAAAATGCAAACTCCGTTAGGACACAGACTTTTTGTTTATGTCTGTACCCTTAGTGCTCAGAGCAGGCCCAGCATATGATGGTTTTCCAATAAAGATCTGTTGCAAGAATGAATATTTAAATCCATATGTTCAAAAAGATACTTAACCCTTCTAAGGCTCGATTTTCTCATTTGCAAAATTAATATAATGACGACAATATCTACTGAAATTTAGTAAAGATCAAATAATATAATGAATGTGAAATTACTTTCAAAATTGCAAAGGTCAGTTGTGTTTCTCTGAGAAAATATGTCCTTTGGAGGCAAATCTTTACTAAATTCATTTAGTTTCCTACTTTCTCTTATTTTTTGTATTCTGAGAGTTTCTCTTCTCTCTTAATATCAGAATGATATGAGTTAATTAATCATAGATCATAAAATAAGTACAGTACTTGTAATTCATATATATTCTCATCGAAACGACATCATTCATCACAGAAAGGAAAATTAATAGAGTGATCTTAGACACCTTTATAAGACCTTAAATTACCATAAATAGAATAAAGTTAGAAACTTTGCAACTGGTTTATTAGAACAAGCAAGAGAAACTTTAATAGTAAGAAAGTATTTTTTCATCAATATTTTAAATAGTGCCATTATGTAACCATTATTCCTAAACATTGTGGTAACTATGGTTCTCTATAAATAAAAGGTTTATGCTAAAAGAAAAATAAAAAATAAGTCTGAATCTGTAACTACTAAGTTTCATCATCTTTATACATTCAGACCTCATAAAATTATTCATTGTATGAAGCAATTCTTCTGATTAACAATAGACTACTAATTAATAAAACATATAATAACTATTCTGGCATAGAAACTTTGAAGTTGTTTCTCAAAATGTTTTAAATACCATATTTCAGGGAATGAATAAACAAAATTATAGAAATCTAACTCCCATGGGGACAAAAGCTCCACTTACCTCGTATGTGAGGTTTAAGCCGGTTAACTGGCTTAAATGACTTAAACCCAATGTAATTTTTTATCAGAGGACAAATTTTCTAAATTAATATGTCTTCTTTATTATCTGATACTGAAATTCACATTTGTGTCCAAAAAACATATCTTTTATTTTATCCAAAAAACATATCTTTTATTTTATCCAAAAAACATATCTTTATTTTATGTTTTTTATCCAAAAAACATATCATATATTTTAACATATGTTAAAATAACTCATATATTCATAGTTCTCTTTCAAATGTAAGAATGAAGATATTTTTTTCAAAGTTATAAAGAAATATATCCAGAAACTCATTTACATTGTTTACTTTCAAGTGAAATTAACTTTTATTGGAAATGCTTAGATAGAACTCTGCATAATAAGTGGTGCCTATAAAATACATTATATTTTTCCCTGGAAAAATAAAATTTTTTTATTTTAAATTTAAGTGCATTAACTGTTATAATTATAATAAAAAATGGACTACAATTATGTTTCATGTATTACAGTTATTTACAATGGCAATTAACATAATGACACTATAAAATATCCCTTATCCAATTTAAAGCCATAGATATAGTAATCACTATGACTTCAAAATATGTTTATATATTGAATTTATTTTCAATTAATTGATTTACACCCTCAGCTATGACTTCCCCCTAAATATTATGAAGAATGCCGACCCTTCAACAAAGAGAAAACTAAAATATATCTATATAATTCCAAAGGAAAATTATCAAATTAGTGTTTATTCCCTTTTTCAGTAGCATTCCAATGACACAATGAAAGGAGAAAAAATCTAGTTGAAGCCCTATTAGAAGTCCTTTCAGCAGTCATGTTCAAGTGTTTCACATTAGATCTTAGATTAAATTTATAATTGCTATAACGACATAAAGTAATATTGCAATTTAGTATAATTATATCTGTAAGAAAAAATTGCTAATAAGTATAGATGCTTAAATGTTAATAAGCTTACAATTAAGCACAATGATTCAAGATTGGGAAAAGAAAAGCTGGCTGTTGAAAGGGTTATTGCACTTACTGGAGAACATATAATAGTAGCTATTGTTTCTATATTTGCCCTTTTTATACTCAGTGAAACCATTTATATGCCTTCTTGTCTCTCTTACTAGACTAAAATCATCCTGTGAACAAGCAATATGTCTTTTTGTTACTTTATTCCTAGCAAAATCCTTTCCAGGAATATCTCAGGCAATCAATAAGTACATGATGCCTTAATTATTCATAATGTTGATGACTTAAAACCAAGCACACATCTGTCCACTCTTTTAAGTATATATGGTATAGTTACTGAAAATTTTCAACAAATGTGCATCAACTTTACCAGGAAACTTTATTTCTACTACACATTCTGATATCTACTTCTTTGCTGTAAAATATGTAAAACAACATTGATTGTAGGAATTTCTTTGTGGTATAAACAATCGTTAGGAAAATAAAAAGGTGGGTCTATTATATTAGGTAGCAGTGGACCACCAACTGAAAAGCCAGATGGTCCTGATATTCTCTAAAGTCCTGTAAGTCAAATTCAAATTAACAGGTTAAACATTAAAATTTGCATTGTAAACTACATTACCAGGCCTATTGGTTTTATAAATGAGAAGGTTAAATATGCAGTTCATAAATTTTGCCTACATAGTAGTATTTTTGACACAATGTTACTTAAATCCAGTTTCTAATGAGTAATTTGGACTATGGTTTAAATAAAATTGTTTAAAAAATTGGCTTTCTAAGAGCCACCCTCCCCCCATTTTTAATTCATGTGGTAAATTACCTAAACATTTTAAAGTAATACTTGGTAAAATGGCTCAAACAGAGTAGAAGAAATTTAAATACTTATTTAAATTTCATACATACATGTATGAGAATCCCCTAGCCATGTCATAGACTATGAAGTAGATGCAGTCTTGGCCCTGAAGGAACTCATAAGCACATACAGTTGAATACAACTTGAGAGATAGATTAATAGAGCTGTGCATTAAGTACTCTAGTATCTGAAAGCAGAAGCTGAGAAAATTAATTCTGCCATTTGAAAGGAAGAGCCAAGAAAACCATGATAATGGGCTTATTTATCTTGAAAGATAAATAGAGGTTTGACAACAAGAACATTTTGGAAAAGAGGGAGTACATACAACGTTTAAGAACATGAAAAAGGATGATTTTCTTGGGGAGAATAACAAGTAGTGCATTATGTCAGGACCATAAAAAAGTGTCAGAGAAGAGAGTTGTGAGATGATGACAGAAAAGTAGACCAGGATCTGACAATGAAGCACCCTGTATTCCAAGCTAGGAAGCTTAAACTAAAACTAAATTGAATTGAATCCATAGTATTGAAGAATTTTAAGAAAAGATAGATAAAATTAAATCCACCTTTTAGTACATCCTCTAGTTACAGTATGAGGAATGGATTAGGGCATGGGGAGTTTGTAGTCAAAGAGTAATAAAACTGATGCAATAGTCTAGCAGAAAGATGATCAGATCTGAGTAGCAATAAGGTAGTAGTTGGGTTGGAGAAAAGGAAACAGATATGAGAAGATATTTAGCGACTGGAGTTAATAAGATCTGGTAATAGATAGGATATGGACAATAGTTGCTAGTGAAGAAGTGCAAAGATTAGCTAGTTTGTAGCTTAGTGAGGAGGGTAGATATAATCATCTTTAGTGCTTTTGTATCACAGTATTTATGGCTTTCTCCAAGAACATGCCAACTGCCATTTGTAGGAGAGTGTGGCCATGTGACTTACCTTATCTAATGAAATTCAGGAAGTGACATGTCTACTTCTAAGAGGAAACTTTAGAAACACGAGTGTGATTTCCCATGCTCTCTCTTTCCCTTTGCTGGTAATGTAACAGTGTCTGCTCCAACAGCCTGGGTCCTTGAGTAAAAACTATGCAAAGCAAAATCCCTATCCAGGCCACACAGATTTGTGAGATTATGAAATGAAATGAATTTTTGTATTTTTTAAAGGCACTGAGATTTTTCTGCTTATCATGGCCTCGATAACACTAAAGTGATGGTGGAATACGTTAAATTAGGAAAAGCAGGGTTTACAAGTAGGATCATGAGGTTAGTCATAGACATGGGAGATTAAATGTTAGGTGATTGTATTGCCAGTTGTCAGATTTGTAGAGTTTGGTTCTCAAAATTGGAGTGTCGATAGGAGATATGGATTGGGTGTTAACCAAATCATAGAAACAGACATAACTATGCAGGAAAAATAAACAAAGATTAGCTGAAAAAACTGCAGAGGACAGAACCCTCAGATGCACCTACACTTATTGTTGTGAATTTGGACTTTATCTTGAAGGAAATGGTTTGTCATCAGAGGGTTTAAATAGAGAAATGATATGGTAAGAGCTGTGTTTTTGAAAAGACACTCCGTAGTTGGGATAACTGATTATGAATGAGGATAAGCTGGTTATTAACAAATCCTTCATTCTTTGATTTACTTAGTAAATTTCCAGAAATTACATCTTGAAAACACATGTTACTCTGAGAATTGTCCTCCTTTGGCTGCTCTAAAATTATGTTGTAGGCAAGGTTAGGATTTAGGATTATACTTCATACTGTATATCCTGAAGTCATTTAAACTTCATAGCTTCATGGATCCTGAACAGATCCAGAGGAAATATACTTTATTGGAGAGAAAAAGCTGCATGTCCTTGAAACGTGGCATATGTGTTATGCAGCATACCTCAGAATATACCATCTTGCCAATCAATTTATATATTCTCAGCAATTACATAGTGCTATTCACTTAAAGGACATAAAGGACTATAAGCTATATTGCTGACCTCAAAATATGTACAATCAAGGGAGAATTTGAGAGAAAATTTATGGGATGATCTCTCTTTACAAAACAAATACCTTACACAATGCTAGTAAATAAGACCTAATGGCCACATGGTGTTACCTATTGAGTATTATTTGTGGAATGTGTTTTTCTTTAATGAAATTTCAATTTTTATATTTTATGTTTCATATGTGAAGTACTTTACTCTTTACAAAATTTTAATTTTCTTCACCTTTCCCCTCATTCACAGATCAATTTACTATCCAGTTCTTACTTTCATTAAACTACTTCAAGATGTTGAATTCTAATAGGAAATTCTTGTTTTCTCCAATATTTCATTACCCAACAGTCAAATACTAGCAATAACAAAATATCATATTATATTTTACCCCACAAAATACAGTAAATTCTTTGAACCTAGGTCAGGAAATACTTTTCATAGTTGAATCATCCTGTTAATAATGAAAAGGTTACACATATAGTTTGAAAGTCAAAAATAAAACTATATCTATTGACTGATCACCACCTGCTGACTCGTGGAAGAGTTGGAAGAAATAAACCATCTGTTATTTGGATGCATCACAACAACAGACAGGAAGAAGAAAGACAAGAAAATATCTCACAAATGGCATGGGGGTATTTTAACACTACAGAAGGTTGGTTCTTTAAAATAAATGGGTGGCTGCAGAACACTCCAGATAGACTGTTGACCTTGCCTGAGTAAATACAGAAGAATAAAAGAAGGAAAAGAAGAAACACAAAGTATATAAAATGACCTCAAGTTGAATAAAACAGGAAATCCTCTTATCTGAAATTGCCCTGTAATCCCTATTTCAGTGCAGCAACAGAAATATTTCTATTTCATACTTTATATTTCCTTTCCAATTTATAACAATCTAATTCTATTTTAAATTAATGCATCTGCAGTAATATTTTTCCTTTTGTACCCCAGTCAGTTGCATGGCTGCCTGTTCTATACTGTGAACAGGTTATAAGTCTCTAATATGAAATGTCATTTTTACTCTAGTTCCTTCTCTTACAAAATATAGTTTTTAGAATAGCCTGCGAACACTAGTGGCTTTCCCTTAATTAAGACTCTATGATTATCATTAATTTCAACCTAATTTGATGCTGGCATTTGCCCTGCATGTGGATTAGAATCAAAATGTAAAGCAGAGAAATTGTGAAAAACAGAAAGGAACAAATTGAAAATCTTTCAAATACACTGAGTGTGAATATATATCAAGGCAATATGTTATGTATAGCAACCATTATTTTCAGTTAAATCCTAAAAGATCTTTTTAAGGCATATTTTAAGACTCTATTTTTTTACAGGTAGTCTGGTTAATTTTCTTTTCCTAAACTGCATTCTTTGATAAATATACCAATAGCAAAACAGAATATATGTAAATATTTCACTATCATCAGGCATCACATTTGAATTGCCACCCAAGAGGTATACTGTCTTGAACTAAATGCTAAGAGGCAGATATTTTGATCTAAGCTACTGTCGTATCCTCAGATATGTTTAATTTTTTACTGTACCACCTGAAAATCCTTAAATGCTGATTATGTCTATAACATAGTAGATGCACAAGTAAAATAAGTTGCAATGATAACTCCATATAGAGACCACCAGTTGTGGAACTGACTAGTAAATTTGAGATTTTATGATTTTGTGAATTGCTTTGTCAGAGCTTAGAATCATTACATTAGGTCACTAATGTAAACAACAATAATATAAAACAAATTATATTTTGTTGTCCAAATATGTCTTTTTTGTCAGATGACTGAGATTCTAGTCTTTTACAGTAACATACCCCAAGGAGGGCTGAGAAATACTGTGCAAAGGGAAGAATGAACCTCCTTAGATCTTACATTCTCTGTCTCCTGTTAAGTTTATTTCGTTAGTGTTTGGATTCTCAGCAGCTTATTTCTTTGGAAGTCTTGGTTGTAGTAATTAGCTGTTATTTATGCTCACTTTAGTTGTGCTTTGAGAGGTTTAGACTACAAAATATGAGAACAAGAAATATTCTGCATTAATTTTTAAACCTTTAACTGTATAATCTATTTTCAAGTCTGGAAATCAAGAAATAAATGAGTGTAAATGTAGTTTGTAAATAGGTTATGAAATGCTCATTTAACAGGTCCTTTTATTTATTTTTTAAACATCTTTATTGGAGTATAATTGCTTTACAATGGTGTGTTAGTTTCTGCTGTATAAAAAGTGAATCAGCTATACATATACATATATCCCCATATCTCCTCCCTCTTGTGTCTCCCTCCCACCCTCCCTATTCCACCTCTCTAGGTGGACACAAAGCACCGAGCTGATCTCCCTGTGGCATGCAGCTGCTTCCCACTAGCTATCTATTTTACATCTGGTAGTGTATATATGTCCATTTCACTCTCTCTCACTTTGTCCCAGCTTACCGTTCCCCATGCCTGTGTCCTCAAGTCCATTCTCTACATCTGCGTCTATATTCCTGTCCTGCCACTAGGTTCTTCAGAACCTTTTTTTTTTTTTTAGATTCCATTATATGTGTTTGCATATGGTATCACTTAGGTGAACCCTAAGTCAAACCCTAGTCATTTTCACAATGTTGATTCTTCCAATCCAAGAACATGGTATATCTCTCCATCTGTTTGTATCATCTTTAACTTCTTTCATCAGAGTCTTATAATTTTCTGCATACAGGTCTTTTGTCTCCTTAGGTAGGTTTATTCCTAGGTATTTTATTCTTTTTGTTGCAATGGTAAATGGGAGTGTTTCCTTAATTTCTCTTTCAGATTTTGCATCATTAGTGTATAGGAATGCAAGAGATTTCTGTGCATTAATTTTGTATCCTGCTACTTTACCAAATTCATTGATTAGCTCTAGTAGTTTTCTGGTAACATCTTTAGGATTCTCTATGTATAGTATCATGTCATCTGCAAACAGTGGCAGTTTTACTTCTTTTATGATTTGGATTCCTTTTATTTCTTTTTCTTCTCTGATTGCTGTGGCTAAAACTTCCAAACCTATGTTGAATAATAGTGGTGAGAGTGGGAATCCTTGTCTTATTCCTGATCTGAGGAAATGGTTTCAGTTTTTCACCACTGAAAATGATGCTGGCTGTGGGTTTGTCATATATGGCCTTTATTATGTTGAGGTAAGTTCCCTCTATGCCTACTTTGTGGAGACTTTTTATCATAACTCAGTGTTGAATTTTATCAAAAGCTTTTTCTGCATCTATTGAGATGATCATATGGTTTTTATCCTTCAGTTTGTTAATATGGTGTATCACATTGATTGATTTGCATATTTTGAGGAATCCTTGCATTCCTGAGGTAAACCCCACTTGATCATGGTGTATGAAATATTTAATGTGCTGTTGGATTCTGTTTGCTAGAATTTCGTTGAGGATTTTTGCATCTATGTTCTTCAGTGATATTGGCCTGTGGTTTTCTTTTTCTGTGACATCTTTATCTGGTTTTGGCATCAGGGTGATGGTGGCCTCGTAGAATGAGTTTGGGAGGGTTCTTCTCTCTGCTATATTTTGGAAGAGTTTGAGAAGGATAGGTGTTAGCTCTTCTCTAAATATTTGATGGAATTCGCCTGTGAATCCATCTGGTCCTGGGCTTTTGTTTGTTGGAAGATTTTTAATCACAGTTTCAATTTCAGTGCTTGTGATTTGTCTGCTTATATTTTCTATTTCTTCCTGGTTCAGTCTTGGAAGGTTGTGCTTTTCTAAGAATTTGTCCGTTTCTTCCCAGTTGTCCATTTTATTGGCATATAGTTGCTTGTAGTAATCTCTCATGATTCTTTGTATTTCTGCAGTGTCAGTTGTTACTTCTCCTTTTTCATTTCTAATTCTATTGATTTGAGTCTTCTCTGTGTTTTTCTTGATGAATCTGGCTAATGGTTTATCAATTTTGTTTATCTTCTCAAAGAACCAGCTTTTAGTTTTATTGATCTTTGATATCATTTCCTTCAGTTCTTTCTCATTTATTTCTGATCTGATCTTTATGATTTCTTTCCTTCTGCTAACTTTGGGATTTTTTTCTTCTTCTTTCTCTAATTGCTTTAGGTGTAAGGTTAGGTTGTTTATTTGAGATGTTTCTTGTTTCTTGAGGTAGGGTTGTATTGCTATATACTTCCCTCTTAGAACTGCTTTTGCTGCATCCCATAGGTTTTGGATCATCGTGTTTTCATTGTCATTTGTTTCTAAGTATTTTTTGATTTCTTCTTTGATTTCTTCAGTGATCTCTTGGTTATTTAGTAGCATATTGTTTAGCCTCCATGTGTTTTTTTCCCGGACTCCCTCCCAGCTAGCTGTGGTGCACTAGCCCCCTTCAGGCTGTGTTCATACAGCCAATCCCAGTCGTCTCTCTGGGATCTGACCTCCAAAGCCCGAGCCTCAGCTCCCAGCCCCGATCTACTCCAGTGGGTGAGTAGACAAGCCTCTCAGGCTGGTGAGTGCTGGTCGGCACCGATCCTCTGTGTGGGAATCTCTCTGCTTTGCCATCTTCACTCCTTTTGCTGTGATCTCCTCCGTGGCTCTGAAGCTTCCCCCCACTTCTGGCCCCCCTGTTTCCATCAGTGAAGGGGCTTCCTAGTGTGTGGAAACTTTTCCTCCTTCACAGCTCCCTCCCAGAGGTGCAAGTGCTGTCCCTATTCTTTTGTCTCTGTTTTTTCTTTTTTCTTTTTCCCTACCCAGGTACATGGGGAGTTTCTTGCCTTTTGGGAAGTCTGAGGTCTTCTGCCAGCGTTCAGTAGGTATTCTGCATGAGTTGTTCCACATGTAGATGTATTTTTGATGTATTTGTGGGGAGGAAGGTGATCGCCACATCTTACTACTCTGCCATCTTAAAGGTCCCTCCCCTACCAGGTCCTTTTAAATTTATTTTAAGTTGAGGTAGTATAATGCATTCATAATTACTTAATGAAATCTAATGATATTGGAGAATCATAGTGATGGTCATTTACTGAAATGGATATTGTCTCTAGTGAGTTAGTTTACTCATAAATGCATATGTATGTGTCCTAGTTAATATCCCTTCACAACTTTATCTTCATCAAAAATCAACAAATTAACAGGTTGTTTTGGCCCTGCTGTCCCCACAATAATTGATTTACTTAACTAAAATATTCAATCTGTTTCAAGGACTTATAGCATATAAAAAGGTATTTTAAAACAATTAGCCGTGGGAAAACATAAGATATATGTCATTTAGCTTGGCTCAGCAAGAAGGTTTTGATATAGTAAGGGGTCCTAGTGAGAGCAGACCCATTATTATACTTAAATACAGGTTAAGAATCAAAGTTTCAGTGTGAAATCAATCTATTAACTTTCTAGTTAACAATATCCTGTTGATCTACATTAGGTTTCTATCACTTATAGACATATAAACTAATGCCTATAAGAAATAAACAAGTAAGTAAATAAATAAGGTCAATAACCTGTGTGAGATTCAACTACAGAGTAAATGTACATATTTAGAACTTTAGCTGATATTACTTATTGTTTGCTTGATATTCAGTGTTTCTAGCAAGCTATATAGATTGTTAAATTTAAGGAGAAAAGAGTTTGGGAGAATCAAAAAGATAAATAGTTGATGGTGTTTTTGAACCCAAAGCTACTAACAATTTTAGCAATTACTACAAATACTCTATGTCTAAAAAACATATTCGAATAAATGACTGCTTCATTAATATACAAAATCACTGTGTTACTGATGGTATTTAAGTCATTACATTTTTTGAAGTGCCTTGATGTATTTTTATTTAAGAGCTCTAAATATCCATATTTCATTTACTACCTACAGGTCATTAATTAGGGCTGTAAACTGTCTGTAACCTCTACCTACTACTGCCTTTTTCGACTAGGAAGGCAGTCTAAAATTAATTGCTACATGGTAAATTTGAAAGAAAGCTTATGTCCTTTTTGAGAAAATGATTGATATTTGTTTTTATATTGCTTTTTAACATGTTTATCCTGGTTGTAAACAATATTTATATTAGGATGACCATACTGTGGAAGCTCAAAAGGGCTATAAATTTCCTAGAACAACACCATACAACTAAAGGGGATAAACTTAAAAAATAAGAACCAGGTCTCTAAGCCCTGAGATGTTATGCCAAAGAAGTATTATCAAAAGCAATGACAAATAGCCACACAAAGCCAAGTCTTGCATAAAAATAGACATCATCCATCATTACAACAGAGCTACTGAACACCTACTGAGTTCCTGATAAGCAGTAGTTTAACAATTAAGTAACCTCATTCCCTCCAAGGTTCCCTTACATAAAATCTAATTGCTAGATCCTGGGTTAACTGAGAAATGGGGAAGTTCAAGTCATGAATGTATATTGAGCACCTACTATGGGACCACCAGTGTACTACAGGAATCAAGAGAAGAAATCAGCCTATAATCTGTAATCAAAACATGTGCTCATGATCTAAAATACACATGTGATCTCTCTGTCACGCACTTCTGAAAACTATAATAGTTCTGAAAATGTCTAGAATTCCAAAGTCTTACCTTAGGGACGTGTTCTAAATGACATCCTGTCTGTGGAATCTCCTTCTGACTCAGAATTTTCCAAAGAAGTAAATTAGTTAGCCCTCAAAAGTGGATAGACTATGGGAGTCTTTACATGTTTAGGAAGCATCTAAGCTTCTTAGAAAATATGGATGTTAAGAGAAATTAGAGATCATCTGGTTTATTGCTCCATAATTACTTCACCAATAGAAGGTGCCAAAATAAATACATTTATAAATTTAGCCAGTTAATGGTAGACCAGATCAAGCCTGGGCCTCCAGATTTCTAATTTATAGCACCTTCTACCAAAATATAACCTTCAGTTGTGCCTCAAGAGTCTTACATCTAAAACTGGCTGATGTTGAATGTAAGGTCAAGAAAGTCATAATCATGAGATGACATTGTGAGGTTGGTGTTTAACCAGACATGAGCAGTCTTTAGAACTAGCTCTTGAGCCCTAAAGAAATCTGGCCCAACCATAACGTTTGCAAACCTTTTCAAATTCCTTTAAATCTGTTAATGATCCCAGAACTGTCACTTCTCAATGCCCATAAAAGCTTATAGTGATGTCTATAAAGAATTAAAAGTACAGAATAAATAAAAATACGGTTTTTATAGGACAGACTTTTAGCTGAAGTTTCTTAATGGGTTTTCTCGTGTTTCTGATAATAATTTAAAATCAATCTGCTAAATATGCTACAATGGAATCTCAGTAAGAGTTCTACCTTCATCTGCCACATTTCTCTTTTCACAATTATTACAGGGTAGGCATTTTTATTTTATTGTCATGTCACTTTTCCTCAATCTAAGAACAGGGAAATCGTGAGTTATTTGGCTGATTACTGTGCATACTACTACTATATGCTAATAGGACTTATGTTTTCATAGTTATTTCCCAGATTACTGTAGATCTTATTAACTACTCTGAAGAACACTTCAAAAAACATGGTTGACAGCTAGAATTTTCTGTAAGACTAAATAAAATTTCATCATTATGAGAGGGCCATCTTTGTAGAATATTGAACCAGGAAGAGAGAGAGACTATCTCTTTCTTATCTCTTACCTTGATTTAAAAAAAATTAAAATCTCAGTATTTTCAAATCATGGATCTAATTTCATGGAGAACAAAGAAAAATAGGACCAAATTAATTTGGATTCTCTATTTCCTAATGAGAAACTGTAAAGAAGGTAACCCATTAGCAGTTTTAGAATTTCAGATACAACTCATTAATATAGATGCATACAAATTTAAACCCCAAAGAAGCAAATTTGTATTGCAAGTCTTATGGAATTTGTAATACCGTCTCTAACATCTACTGGATCACAAAATCGAGAAGTAATGATTAAATTAGTATGGCCAGAACATTTTTGAAGAAGTCAATTTTAAGAATTGTGTCTGATTTAACAGGCATTAAGCTGAAACACACAGGGAATGGAAAAAAATATATAGTTCATATATACGATTTATATAATCATCTAAATGTCTAAAACAAAACAAACTGTGTGTATATGTGTGTATTATGTACCTGTGTATTTTATTTTTTATGGAATGAAAGATTTTTTTAATTCTATAATGCTTTACAATTTTGAAAAGTTTCACACACATGCTTTCATATAATCCCATAATAACCCTTTTTCCCCCTATCCTACATTGCCCCCAATTTCCTCTCCCCACTGGTAATCACTCCCGTGTTCTCTATATCTGTGAGTCTCCTTTTTTTATTTGTTTGTTTTATTCACTAGTTTGTTGTATTTTTTAGATTTCACATATAAATGACACCATACAGTGTTTGTCTTTCTCTGTTTGACTTATTTCACTTAGCAAAATGCCCTCTGAGTCCATCCACGTAGCTGCAAATGGCAAAATTTCATTCTTTTTTTTTTTTTGGCTGAGTAGTATTCCATTGTTTATATATACCACATCTTCTTTATCCATTCATCTGTTGATGGACACTTAGGTTGCTTCCATACCTTGACAATTGTAAATAATGCTGCTGTGAACATTGGGGTGCATATATCTTTTCAAATAAGTGTTTTTGTTTTTGTTTTGTTTTGTTTTGTTTTTTGATATATACCCAGGGATGGAATTGCTGGGTCATATGGTAGTTCTATTTTTAGTTTTTTGAGAAACCTCCATACTGATTTCCACAGCAGCTGCACCAATTTACATTCTCACCAACAGTGTATGAGGGTTCCCTCTTCTGCACATCCTTGCCAACATTTTTGTCTTCTTTTTGACAATAGCTATTCTGACAGGTATGAGGTGATAGTCATTGTGGTTTTGATTTGCATTTCCCTGATGATTAGAGATATTGAGCATCTTTTCATGTGCCTATTGTCCATCTGCATTTCCTCTTTAGAAAAATGTCTATTCAGTTCTTCTGCCCATTTTTTAATTGGGTTGTTTGTTTTGATGTTGAGTTTTATGAGCTGTTTATATATGTTGGATATACCCTTATCAGTCATATCATTTGCAAATATCTTCTCCATTTCAGTAGGTTGTCTTTTCATTTTGTTGATGGTCTCCTTTGCTGTGCAAAAGCTTTTAAGTTTAATTATGTCCCATTTGTTTATTTTGGCTGTATCTCCTTTGCTTTAGGAGACGGATCCAAAAAAAACATTGCTGCTATTTATTTCAGAGTGTTCTGCCTATGTTTTCTTCTAGGAGTTTTAAGGTTTCCAGCCTTACATTTAGGCCTTTAATCCATTTTGAGTTTATTTTTGTACATAGGATTAGAGAATGTTCTAATTTTATTCTTTTACATGTAGCTGTCCAGTTTTTCCAGCACCACATATTGAAAGAGACTGTCTTTTCTCCATTGTATATTGTTCCCTCCTTTGTCATAGATAAATTGACCATAAATGTGTGAGTTTATTTCTGTGCTCTCTATTCTGTTCCATTGTCTATGTGTCTTTGTGTGTGTGTGTTTGTGTGTGTGTGTGTGTGTGTGTGTTGTGTGCGCACCAGTGCCATGCTGTTTTAATTACAGTACCTTTGTAGTATAGTCTGAAGTCAGGGAGCATGATTCCTCCAGCTCTGTTCTTTCTCAAGAATTTTTTTTGGCTATTTAGGGTCTTTTGGTATATTTTACATACAATAAATTATAAAATATTTTACAAATATTAACAGTAATGTTAGTGTCTGCAATCTTTAAATACAGATCTGTAGTTTACATGACCATATTGTAAATTTGAACAATATTTTATTTTCTAGAACAAAGTAAGCTAAAGAAATTTGTTAGCACTGTATATTGATTGTTTATCCATACCCTAAAGTCCATGTCTATAATATTTACTATTTTTTCTCATATTGAGAGAAATGCCTGCTAATTTGTAAAAATTTAGAATATAAGGGGAAAAATACTTCCAATTTTTTAAAATTTATAATCTTAGTCCATAGCTGTACAATTTCTTATGCTTTGGTCTTTCAACATTATGTTATGGGAGGCAATCCACTTTTTATTAAATTTCCTTTGAAAACATGATTTTAAATATTGACATAATATTCTATTATTTAGACTATCCAATATTTGCTGTTTTGAAGGCTCTCATATATATTCTTTATATATTAACTATGTGAATGAATTATCATTTCCCTAACTTAGTTTCCAAGAAGGGAGTTAATGATTTGATGGGTATTACCACTGATGGCTTCCCATTAGTGTTGAAGGAAGGATTAAGTGGTGCATAAACTGATGACTTGTCATTACCCACAAATCTTCAGTAAGTGACTTAATGCTTCCAAAACATCGCTCATGAGAAAATACTTTTGGAACCAATGAAGGATGCTAAGCTCTGGGCTTCACATAGAGAAAGTAGGTATACACAGGATATTTTCAGCTGATTTGGGAGAGGCAGAAATCATAGTCACATATGCACTATTTATTGAGTCTCTAAAATGGACTAGGCTGATATGAAAGACACTTCACAAACATTTTCTCAAATCATTATCCAAACTCTGCAAACTCAAAGAGCTGCTGCCTTACATTGGAAAGTTTGCAATCCCATGCTCTGACCTATGAGGTAGAAATTGAGGGAAGACATAAGGGCTTCCTGTTACCTTTCTCAGAAATGGGATTCTTCTATTTTATGCAATAAAGTATTATTAGACCACCAGGGTTTTTCCCTCGTCAGTTTAGTTGCATCGCACTAATATTCCATGGATTTTGTCTTATACTCTAATAAAAAGCCCTTGCTACATATTTGTTTTCAGAACCATTTGCTTGTTTTTAAGCCTTTTCTTTGTCTTTAAACCTTTTCTTTGTCTTTAAAAACATTATAGCTGCAAGGTAGTAAGTCTATATCAGGATCTGCTAGACAAATGCTATTTCAATTTAGAGACTCAAATATGTCCTTTAACTTTTACCACTTGTGAAAAAGCAGTCAGAATTGATGTGAATTAGCCAGTTTTATTAGGGCAAGTGTTTGAAAAATTCACTCAGCTTTGGCAAGCCCATCACTTCATTGTAGAGAAGGTCAAAATACTATTGAAGTCAGTGTTATTTTATTGATTCATTTGATGTAGCTATGCAACAACAGAAGTTAAAGGAAGAAATGTTGCACATAAAAAAGAACATCCAGGGCTTCCCTGGTGGCGCAGTGGTTGAGAGTCCGCCTGCCGATGCAGGGGACACGAGTTCGTGCCCCGGTCCGGGAAGATCCCACATGCCGCGGAGCGGCTGGGCCCGTGAGCCATGGCCGCTGAGCCTGCGCATCCAGAGCCTGTGCTCCGCAATGCGAGAGGCCACAACAGTGAGAGGCCCGCATACCACAAAAAAAAAAAAAAAGAACATCCAGTTTTGATGTTTCTCAGAAACTGACACCAATTCTGCTGTTTTTTCAATGGATTTTTTTTCCTTTATGAATGAAAAATTTGTATTCTTGAAGTATTTTATCTAACTCAGCATTATTACAAGGAAGGGAATACCAGAAAATTGAATAAGAAATATATTTACAGTGATCAAGAAGATGCGGAAAAAGCCTTCCAGAAGCAATATATTCTTTTCAATATTAAATCTTTTGTTATATATGGTATAACACATATACTACAAAAAATGTCTCCCAGCTTTTGCACAAATTGTGTTGAATACTATTAACATGTTAAAACTGAGGGTTCTTATAAAGTACGTTTTTTTCCTGCAGCTGACCATAAATATTCAGAGATAAAGAAATACAACATATTTTATCTAATATTAATTCAAACTTTAGGGGAGATGATACCTAACCTAACAATGAAAAGTAAATGGTTGGCTCAAATGGGATGGATGGGTAGAGAAGGGATGGTGTTCTCGGAATTAAGTAAAGAGGGCAAGAGAGGACTTCAGTATGAACTGACCCTCTAATTCTCTGCAGGAGACATGAGGATTGATCATTTGGCTGATATTTGCTCAGGGGAAATTGAACTACAGAAAACAGAGTAAACATATGTATGAATGCATGGACCTGCCTTATTGGAAGGTACTTGCCATTGAGTGCTACCTGGCTTTCATGAAACACCAAGTGAAGTGAAAAGATCATACACCTCCAAAGGTTCAGTCCTGTTGAGTCTAATCACCTAGACCATTCATCTCTACCCTGGAATACTAAGATAAAAGATCAGTGTTGGGCTTCCCTGGTGGCGCAGTGGTTGAGAGTCCGCCTGCCAACACAGGGGACACGGGTTTGCGCCCCAGTCCGGGAAGGTCCCACATGCCGTGGAGCGGCTGGGCCCATGAGCCATGGCTGCTGAGCCTGCGCGTCAGGAGCTTATGCTCCACAACGGAAGAGGCCACAGCAGTGAGAGGCCCGCATACCGCAAAAAAAAAAAAAAAAAAAAAAAAAAAGATCAGTGTTATCATTTGCCAAAACTAAATTCCATTGCAGATAGAGTTGGGCATTCATTACAGCAAGTATAGAAGAGAAATCTATACTTTAGAATTCTCCTTCTTTTAATAAACTTGTCCACTTGGTAACTGAGGGCAGGTTACTTATCTCCTTTGTATCTCAGCTGTCTTGTCAGTAAAATGGACAACAATAATACAATTTAGTTGCAAATATTTTACATGTATTTTAGGTTAGGTAACATCTCCCCTAAAAGTCTCTCCCCTGCTCACATATTCAAATGAATATCCCTTCTTCATGCTTCTATGTCTGACTAATTACTCCCCACTACAGATTAGACTGTAAGCTATGAGTTCCTTGTAGATGTAAGGAAAAATTGTGAGAGACTTTGAAAGTAAATGTGCTGACCAGATTCACCTTTTGGGCTTTCCTTGCCTCTGTTTGTCATTAACTAGGCTATTTTACAGCCATAAATAGAAAATAACTTGTAGAATACTGATATAATACGAAAATTGTGTCCAGTAAAATGCAATTGATTATCACCCTGCAAATATTAACCAGTTTTTCTATCCACTTACACATTTATTTGGTATTCTTTTTCTGCCTCTAAATGTGTAGTATTTTGAAATCTCTTTTAAACCAGTTGTAATATCTTACTGGTTTCCATATAACTAATTAGTCAAATAAAATACCAAAAAAGTCATTTTACATCCATAAGACTCATTATTTCATACTCTAAAATATTTTTAATCTTTAAGAAAGAGCTGCATCTTGTTCTTTGTACTATCCCATTTTCAGAAATTTTGGCAATTTTCCAGCACAGAAAAGTTACCATGTAATTATTGAATGAAATTTTTATTTCTAGGTTGGATCCTTGGGATTTAGTGCTGTTAAACTGTTATGGACAGAGTTTATAGCACAGGTTTGGATAGAAACTTAGACCTAAGTCAAAATGAACTCAAGTTAAAAAAACCCATATTCTCAATCACTGAAAAGGAATCTGAGACTTGGTTGGTTTTAGACTCTCTTCCCAAGGCTAAATCAACTTTGGCAGATCTTGACTAAAAAGGAAGCACTAGACATCTAAAGACGTTAGTTTGCTGAGTGGTAACCTTCCAGAACAAAGAGTTTTCCAGAAATTTCCAAAAATCAGAGTTATGTTTGAAGAGAAACTGCAGTGATTTTGTCAGCCACCCCTCCCCCCAAATTCGCCATCAAAAGCTTTTAATGTTGGTTTCTTCATCTGCAATCTCCAAAAGAACATTCATATAAAAAACTGTTACTCATTAATCTTCTTTCCTTGAGGGTTTGCATTTAATTCTCCATGTTTTTGTTCTCACTACAGTCTTTTCATACCTCACATTCTACTCCTTCATGGATACAGTCTCCCTAAAGCTGACAAAACAATCTTCTCCTTTCTTTGCAGTTGTCTATTCATTCTTAACCCACTGCTCTCCCAGGATTTTACTTTAGTCTAGTTCTCCTCCCTCTCCTCTCAAGCATTGGATATATTTCGATACCTTAACCAGGGTGTTCATAAATATGGTTTCAGGATGTCAGATTCATTCAGTAAACACATTTATTTTTATGTATTAAACCAGGCCCTCTGCTGAAACAAGATGACAAAAAGATGAACAAAGCCTGTCCTCATAGGCTTTTAGGAGAAACAAAAAGATCAAATACATTCTTAGAACAATGGGTGACAAATTATATTAGCTAATATGGAAGCACAGAGGACCACCCAACCTAGTAGTAGGGAATTTCAGAGAGTAAGTAATATTAAGGTTGAGACAAAAAGGAAAAAAAAAAAGTAGAAAACATTTGCTATGTGGAAAAGAACATTACAGCAGCACTGAAACTATGTGAGAAGTTTATCAAAATGAAAGTTTATATCACAATGAGATAAAATCTAATGTGGATGCTCCTAGTATAGTAGATTTCTTGGACAGTTCTACTCCAAGTAGCTAATTGAGAATCCAGGTTTCTTTTATCTGGTAATCATACAGTCTTCATCCTCTGGTCTCCAAAGTCAACATGAAAGGGAAAACAAGAGCATGGAGGATTTTAAGGCCACGTCATAAAATAATATACATCACTTACACCCACATTCCCTTAGCCTAAATTCAGTCCAACTGGGATATGCCATTTAAATAGATGCCTAGAAGGAAAAGAGCACAGTTAGGAAAAAAGTACAGATCTCTGTTTCTGCTACATCAGTTGTTTCCAAATCAAGTGTTCCATGAACCACAGTTTAAGAAGCACAGTACCACAAAGCACTATGAGTTCAGCAAATAATATCTACCTATATTGCCCTTTCCCCATGACAGCCACCACTATAGAGGCTAAAGAAATTAAATATTATAATAGTAAGGCTCCCCTGGACTTAGGGTTGACTGCATGGTATAGTTTTTGCCTATGGGGTGGTGGGGCATATCCACTGGAAGGGCAGGGCTTCTGGGAAAGATTCTCATTTAGTATAAGAAAAATAGATCTGACTATATCCATGCCTTTTCCTTGTTTGTTTGTTTGTTTTTTCTTGAATGGAGTTTAAAAGCCCTCTGTTACTCTGAGGTAAAGCCAAGAGAGTTACACAGATGCCAATCCAGGGTCTTGTCCAGATTGAATCATGGGAAAACTGACCAGCAGAACCAGATTACTGAGAGAAAAATGAGTCTCTATATTTTAACTCATCATCAATCAAATTTTCTGTAACTGAACCATTTCTAACAGGCACACAAAAACAATTCCCAATTTTTATATTTGAAGTTGGAAAAGAGAATGGTTTATATAAATTAACTTTGTGATCAATATTCTTCAAATATATTTATTCATTGTATTAAAAATTCTGTATTTTAGAACACAAATATCTATTCACCTAATATAGTAGCTGTACTAATTTATATCCCATAAACAGTTCATAAGGCTTCCCTTTTCTCTACATCCTCGCCAAGTCTTGTCATTTTGGTAGTAGCCATACTAACGGGTGTGAGGTGATATCTCATGATTTTGATTTGCATTTCCTGATGATTAGTGATGTCAAACACCTTTTCATGTACCTGTTGGCCATTTGTCTATCTTCTTTGGAAAAATATCTAATTGGGTCTTATGCCTATATTAAAATTGGATATTTTTTTCCTACTGAGTTGAATGAGTTCCTTATATATTTTGGATACTAACTTCTTATCAGATATGTGATTTGCAAATTATTTTCTCCCATTCAGTAGGTTGCCTGTTCATTTTGTTAATGGTTTCCTTTGCTGTGTAGAAGCTTATTAATTTGATGTGTTTGCACTTGATTATTTTTGCTTTTGTTGCTTGTACTTTTGGTGTCATGTCCAAAAAATTACTGCCATTACAATGTCAAAGAGCATTTCCCTATGATTTCTTCTAGGAGTTTTATGGTTTAAGGTCTTAAATTTAAGTTTTTAATCTAATGATAGTTATTTTTAAGGGGAAAATGTTCAAAATAAAAGTAAGAATGTGATCATATTTCAAAAATTGTAAGAAGATACTAAAAAGAATTTTCACTGGGCATGATGAAAATTTTACTTTTCAGTGACATATGTATAATATGAGATCACTTAGTTAAATGTATTTAGATACTGATTTTCTGATGTTGAATTTCTTTCTATTCTTCATTTAAGTAAACAGTAGAAGCTGCCTGATCCTTAGAAAATCCTGTAGGTAAATAAATACTGTAAAATGAAAGGTGCCAGAGCACTGAAGAAAATTTTCATTCATTGACTCTGTAGAGGACCCGAACAATGGCTCATTTTTTAAACGGAGCACAATTCAAAATTATGGACTAGACAAATCCATAAATTCTTACACATGTCAGGTGAAGTAATTATCTTGGTTAGCTAATTGCCTTTAAGGAAAATATCTTACTAAACTAAAGCATTTACAGGTACAAATGAAAAATATCTTTTTATTTCCCTCTAACTGAAACCAAAGTCTGAATATCTTAATTTAGATTTTCAATGACATACTTATGCTTCAGATTAAGTTTTCTCATTGTTTTCTAAAGGCTTTTTGCAAACTTTTGAACTTAGAACACAGTTGAACTCTGCAAATAAAAAATAAACCCACTATACTTTGCAAGGATTTGCAAGGGTGCTCTCTAAGTGAACGTGAGTATGAATTTGGAAGAGTTGATTCTTAAAAGCCAGAGACCCTGCTTCTTTAAACTTCTTGAAAAGGTAAATTTTACATAAGCAGGATGTGTTGTATTACCTGTAAGAATTGCTCAGGTGATATACTGAAATATTTACTCTTCAATACTTCTCTAGCTCGCAAAATATGTAAATATCAAAAGTGAGGCTAGAGAATGTATTTCTTAAGGAAACCTCCACAAATGTTCCTCTATCCTAGTTCATATGATTGAAACTATTCCGACCACCTCTCCCTATGATATCCTGTCAACGATTGAACTGTGGAAGTATGTGTTTTGTTACTTAGTAATTTCAAACTAGAATGATGCAAGATGTAGTTGTTTTAAAGACTAACCTATTAATTTGCTTCCCAAAACTTCTTATATGGCCATGTATGGGAAATGTCACACACTTGAATGGACACTGGGAACTTGAATCCCATTAAACTGTTTTACTGAATACTAAGAGATAATCATTTGATTTTAGCATCTTCTTGACTGATGTAAATGACAAACCTAGTAACTTTTTAAACTCTGTTTATATTGCAAAGGCCACCAACTTAATAAAATAAATTTTTTCCTAGCCTGGTGGACTCTTCTTTTCCATCTAATTGGCCTGTGGCACCCATTGATTGACAAGTAGTTCACAGTCAGTTACCTTTTCAAAAAAACCCAGGTCTTATCTCTTATTTCTGTATATGTTTTTTCTTTCATTGGGCCTTGTGTTTGAAGTGCCCTGGGAGACTGATATCTTATCTCTTCTTTCCCTGGACTGCCTGCAGTTCAGTTGCAAAATACTCATTCTCTCCCAACATTTTTTTTCTTAACTTCTCACTCCTAGACTGAACAAAGTCAATGCCTTTTTTCCCCTGGCGCTTTTAGGAATGAAATTAATGAAGTAGACTGCTTGCAGTAGAAACAGCCAGATTTTCCTTTCTCTTAGAATTCTTTTTAATCTTGGTCATGTAGTCAAGGATTTCAGACAAGCAAGTTGTTTTGTTTTGTTTTGTTTTGTTTTGTTGTACGTGGCTGATGTATAAATAGTTAACTTGGGAAACTTGGAATGGAGAGACTTGTCAGGGAGCCCAAAGTTCAGAATATTACTATTTCTTTATTTGTTTGAAGATGGAAAAGAAGTGTGACCTTCGCCAAGTAGCCAAGCTATAATTTCAGCTACTCCTAAGTATTGTTTTTTTTCTTATCTCCTCACAATCTCTAGAGTCAGAATCAATGTTCCTATATTAAACTTCCTCCCTGGCTTAGAGCCAATAAATATTTAAAGGTAGGCAGAACCTTAGCCATCATTCAGTTGGGAGTTTTTCAGTCTGGGTTCTGGAGTGCCCTTATGTTCCACTGAGAAATATTCTTGGATCTTCTCAGGTCAATTATTGAGATCTTAAGATCGGAGAGCATGTTACTCTTCTTTGAGAGTAACTCCAATTTATCTGATATTGGAGTTCCACTTCAAATTTCATGAAATATCAATTTTAGTGATTAATTACTTGGAAATCTCCTATTTTCTGTTTCTCAACTTCCATTGTTCAAGCATGATAGTAGCAAATGTTATTTCCCTGAGTCTAGCTTCCTTTACAATTGTAGGACATCAGAATCCATTTTATTCATTTCCTATTTGTCTCAGGTACGTGGAAAGGCCCCACCCTTTTCCAAACCTGTCTGTTTAGGCATACACAGTGAGATTCAGAACACCAAAACCTCCATGTCTGTATTGTCCCTGCAAAGCCATCTCTGGTAACTGCTGAAGTCACACTGAGTCAGTGCCACACTTTGTCTCATTGTATGGAAGCTATTTTGATGTGTCAATACCCC
This sequence comes from Lagenorhynchus albirostris, assembly GCF_949774975.1. NCBI lineage: Eukaryota > Metazoa > Chordata > Mammalia > Artiodactyla > Delphinidae > Lagenorhynchus > Lagenorhynchus albirostris. The sequence goes on along the minus strand of NC_083101.1, from coordinate 60,658,200 downwards.
AGTACTGTTGGAGCCTGCAGAGAAACCTGAGGTCTCTGAGCTCTTTATGCAAAAAGAAACACAATGTGCTCTCTTCCTATCTGGGGAAAGAATCTCACTTTCATGACTATGGTAATCCATAAGTTTCTAGGCAGTGCTTTGACTTTCAGAAATTAGTGAAATCTGTACTTTCTACCAATTCCCTCTCCTCAGATTTAGGCACACGTTGATTAAAGTTTGGGCTAGAAATAATGTGATAATTAACACTGGTCTGTCCCTTCTTCCCTATTAGACCCTGAGACGTAGTTTTTAAGGCTTGTGTGCCTGAAGTCTGTGTTTTACGGTAATGAGATATTTTTCCAGGAGACTCCACAGCTCCTCATATAAATGTTTTATGGCCCCTCAAACCCTTCAGTGGAACTCCTATATGCATGAATGCAATGGTAAGCAAAACTAAGGTTTAAGCTGACACAAGGAATTGAGATCCAAACAGGTGAGAATGTCTTCTCCAAAGTCCCACAGTGAGTGAGAGGACAAAAACCACAGTTTACTGATTCCCAATTTACTGCAGCACACAACTTCTAAGAAACTCTTGGTCAACATCTCCTTAAAACACATTCATCCAATGTCATTTGACAACAAATTATATAAGGTCACTTTGCAAACAGAATCAGTAAGAAATAGATATTATAAGAAGAGTTAATTTCTATTTCTTTAATTTTTACCTATAATTTTTTTGCGGGGCATGGTGGGTGGCATGCCACACAGCTTGTGGGATCTTAGTTCCCCAACCAGGGATCTGAACCCCGGCCCTCAGCAGTGAAAGCACAGAGTCATAACCACTAGACCGCCAGGGAATTCTCCCTAATGTTCTTTTTTTATTCCAAGAGGCCATCCAGGATACCACAGTCATTTAGTTGACATGTCTCCTTAGGCTTCTCTTGGCCATCACAGTTTTTCAAACTTATTCTGTTTTTCGTGAGGTTGAGAGTTCCTGAGGAATACTTGGCAGGTATATTGTAAGATCCCCCTCTATTGGAACTTGTTTGATGTTTTTCTCCTGATTAGACTTGGGTTTGGGGTTTTCGAGAGGAAGATCACAGAGGTAAAAAGTGCCAGTTTCATCATGTCAAGGGTACATAGTATCAACATGGTTTATGACTATTGATGTTGACCTTGGGTATTCACCCCTTGAAATAATGTTTGAAATTTTCCCCACTGTAAAGTAACTCTTTTCCCCCTATTTCTGACGTCCTATGAAAGGGCGTCTGTATGCATAGTCCATACTTCATGAGTGGGGAGTTACATTTTCCCTCTTTTAGTGCAGAGAATATATGTAAATTATGTGAAATTCTTGAAAGACGTATTTCTTCTCTCTCATTCATTAATTCATTCAATGATTTATATCAGCTTGGGCTCATGGACACTTATTTTATACTTTGCATTGTAATCCAATAATAATTTATTTTGTTGCTCTAATAGTTCCAGCTTAGGGCATTGGAAACTCTTTCCATTAGGTCATGTGCTCTTTGACAAACCCCAATAATGTGTTTTTGTTTTTCTTTTAACACTTCCTTACTTTTGGCACAGCAAGATTCTCCAGGCTCATCTTATATATTTCCTTCCATAGTCCAAAATCAGCCATTTCTCAAAGGAAACCTGTTTTCTTTTATTGGAAAATATTATTCAAAACCAAGATATGGGCCCTAGGTGTGCACATTGTTATCAGGGTGTTATTTCTTTTAGGCTCTCTTACCTGACAGAGTAAAGAAATACATATTTGTTTATTAACTCCTATATATACACATATCTATATAGGTTTATCTATCTATATCTATATGTAACCATTTGTAACAGTGTTAAGCTAAATGTGAGTTCTTACTGACAATTACTTTTGAATTTCTCCCACCTTTCAAATTTTTATTTTTTCACATTTCCTGATTTTATTCTATGTCTTCAAATTATCTACTTTAAATTAGGCTGACTCATCTAAGTAACAGTATGCTGGAAACCCCTAAAGAACCACCACCAGCATTCAGATAACTGCTAATTAAAGCTCTGAAATAAATGAGACAACTCACAGAAACCTAATTGGGAGAGGTAGAAGGACAGTCTGATGAGTAGCCCCAACATTTAAGGCACAAACCTAGAAGAGGAAGAACCAATAGAGAGTATTTTCATTAAAGTCATCAGAGAATGTTTGTTTATAGCCAATTAATCTTAATTCTCCCAACAAATTGCATTCTTTCAAGCCTACATGCCTTTGCATGTGTTGTTTTCTCTGTCTAGAATTCCCTACACAAACTATTCCAGCTGGTAAATTTCTTTTCACCATTCTGTACTCTCTCTGCCATAAATGTAACTGCTCCAGTGAAGGTTCTGCTTTTCTCAGTGTCTTTACCCAAATAGGTGTATGTACCATTCATTCCCACTTTTGTATTAAGTGCCTTTCTTATAGTTTTTTTTTTAATTGTACTGCAGTTATGTATCTAAATGTCTTTGTCCTGCAGTAAGTTGTGAATTTTCTAGTCATTTACATTCAAGTCTAAAACAGTGTCTGGCACATAGTAGACGTTCCAAAATCCTTTATGAATTGAATAATTGAATTAATTAACTAGAGGAGAATATCTATTTATCTGAAAGGGGTTAAAAGGGCAATTATATAGATAAATTTGTAAATGAAACTCAACAAAATTATATTAAGGTTGTTAACTCTGGAAAATTCTCCAGCCCCAAATTATTTACCTGTCACAAGGTATGTAATTCACCATGAGAATTTCTTTCATTCAGTTCAATATACTTTTGTTCAAGGTAACATTTTTCAAAGTGAAAACATATACAGCCAGGATAACCTTTTAAATAATAGTTAGCGTATTATCAATCTTTAATACCTTAGTGTGTGCGAAAACATAAGGCCTCCTAATAGCTTTAGTACTGAACACTAACTGCATAGGTAGAAGAATTTATTTGGTTCTTAAGATCATTGATGTTAACATCAGACTGGTAAAAAGTCTGTTTCACCCTTTATAGTTTGTGACTTTATAATGAATAATTATCCTCTCCAAATCTCTATTTTGTCACCTTTAAAAGGTTTCTACAATCTGCAACATTGAATGTTGTTGAGAAGATTAAACAAGATTACACAAAAGCTATCCCAGTGCCACATACAGTAAGCACCCAATAAATACCAATCATTATTGTTATTTTCATGTTACCCAGGAATGAGAATCTTGATAGAGCTGAATAGAGAGGGATTATTTTCCTTTAAAGGGATTGCCTATATTGGAAAACCCCAAGTGGGATATCAAAAGGACTTTTAGAATTTTCCCCAAACCCAAGGTATCCATTAGAGAGCGGGAGCAGGAGGAAGCAGACTAAAGAAGAAGATTAGATTGAATCCTAGCATGGGTTAGAGTCTATCCATGATGGATGCCAAAAGGAAACATTTTGTCTATTACAAAATATTACGGAGGGTCTCTTTCCCTGACATGAAGAAACTGAAAGTTGACCAATGATTCCTCAACAAACATTTACTGACAGCATACTATGTATGGTCCAGGCATTAATCTAAGCCTTGAGGATACAGCAGTAAACAATAGAGGGAAAAAGGAAGTCTGTGCTCACATTTATATGTTAGTTGAAGAGGTGATATTTCCCTAGTCTAGAAATAGGACTCTGACTACAAATGGTTTCTCACGTGAGAATGATTAAAAGTAGGCTATGCTTTACTCTTCTGAAATATATAAAAATAACTTTTAAAACATGAACACATATTTATGCAATTAACATGAACAGGGACTATGCTAACTCTTGTTTTAGATAATTAAAACTTCACAACAAATTTATGATGTAGGTGTCATTATTATCTCAATTCTTCCAATGAAGAAACCGAATCACAGAGATGGTAATTCACCTTCCTGAGGTCACATACCTAATAAATGATACAGTAGGTATTTACAGCCAGAAAGTCTGACACCAGAGCTCTAACCACTAGGATGTACAGTAAAGTTTAAGACAAATAAGAATGTCCTCTATAACAGCCTGTTGTTATCATCATTTATTTTTCCCTAAGACTCCACAGGGAATACTCAACTGGCACATTTCCAATACTCTTAATCCCTGCATAGTCATTCCCTTCCAAATTCATAGGGCATGAGTCACACAGGAAAGAAATCTGAGCCAAAGTGGGCTGCATTTTTGCAGCTAGGTCACACATGATTTTTTTTTTAATTGAATACACAAAAATCAATACACTAGTACATCTGGGAGCTGTATTATTTCTCTGTAAGTATTAAAAAGGGACATATATATATATATATATATATATATACACACACACACACACATACATGTATTTGAAGAATCTAGAATATGCCTTTAAATATAGTCTTTTAATATACACATCCCATGCCTAGTCTGCAAAGAATACATCAAATTTAATATTTTGTACAAATAGCATAGCCAAGCTAATCTTAATAGGCTACTGTAACAGTAGTTGGCAATGAAAGCATTCTGTAAGGAAAGGGAAAAGAGCAGGAAAAACGATTCAAGACATATCCAATAACTATAAAAGCAAAACTGCTAAAATGTATGAATTCTTGATTTATTTAATGGATTACCAATTTTTAGGCAAGGAAAGAGTGCTAATCTCAAGCCAATTAAACAGGATCTAAAAATCCATATTTTTAGATATCTAAATCACTCATCTTAGTCCTGTTTAGTTAAATATCACAAAATGAAAATTTTGTGGTTTAATAGAATCACTGAGGTACAAACTGAGTAACATGTTTAAAATAATAAGAATATTCTCTAAATTCTAGTGAATATCATTAATTTACTTTATGGAAATACTCAAATCAGATGACTTAGAGCAAAATGATCAGCTTTGATTTGGTTATTTCCATTGATTAATTATCCAAAGATATTATTTATATTCAGATATAATCTTCAACTGGGACAAAAAACATACCAATATATAAGAGTTTATAATGTTTACTTCTTATTTGTTTATTTTTACCTTGTATATAATTTGAGTTTAATCATAATTGTCTTCTGTAGCTTTTATTTTACCAGATTATCTCTTATGGTGCTTTTTAAAGTCTACCTAGAACTCTCATTATAGTAGAGTATTTTTCTCTTAATCATTTCAGACATTTTTAAAGATTCTATTACAATTTGAGTTTCATGTATAGGATATAGAATTAAGTGATAGTTTCAAGCTTTATCTAAATACAGAGAACAGACATGAGAAGTTATAGAGCCATTTATAGGAATTAAGTACAACAGAATTTCTCATTTAGTATTTTTATTGCTATCTCACATTTATAATTACTTTACAGTACAAAAGTGATTTTAAGTCTTTCTTATGCTGGTCTTTGCAGTACCATGATTTACACAAGTACTGCTGTTTTCAGTTTTAACTTGTTAAGTATAAAAAAAAAAAAAATGCTAGGGCTTCCCTGGTGGCGCAGTGGTTGAGAGTCCGCCTGCTGATGCAGGGGACACAGGTTCGTGCCCTGGTCCGGGAAGATCCCACATGCCATGGAGCGGCTGGGCCCGTGAGCCATGGCTGCTGAGCCTGCGCGTCCGGAGCCTGTGCTCTGCAACAGGAGAGGCCACAACAGTGAGAGACCCACGTACCGCCAAAAAAAAAAAAAAAAGCTAACTTTTTGATTCTCTTAAGCTAAAATGAGCAGTATGTCATAGTTATATACTGGAATAGAAAATCTTGGCAGAAGAGGAATAAATTCCACCTGTTATTTGCACACTGTGTGATCTAGAGCAAGGCACTTAACCCCTTTAAAATATAGGCCACTCTCCTGTAAAAGTGAGGTCAGTTATACCTGCTTCATAGAGTGGTTGTATGGATGAACAGTAATGCAAATAATAGATGGCTTGACACAGAGTAATTGCTTTCTAGGCATGTAAACTTTGGGTTATATTGTTATTCTTTGCTTCCTCAAAGAATATCATCTTCATTTCTTAAACAATTGGTAATTAAATAAATATTTGTATTGTGAATTTAAATTCTTTAGCAAGAGAATGTAACAGAAATGCTTTGCGATATTCACAGAACACCAAGGCCATGCAAGTTTGCGACTCAGAGAAATTTTAAAAGTCAAGTTAGAATGTAGGTAAATCAGGTTTCAGCCCAGCTGTGTTTGTGTATATATATCACATGCGTGTCTCTGCCTCTGTAGATCTTAACTGGGAGAAGAATGTGATTCACTTTGTCACTTTCAGTTTCAAGGTGTTTTTCGCATCTTGGAAGTGTTAGATTCGTTTGAAAGTTGTATGTAACCTTTGGAGGTTTGAAGAAGAGAAAGAGAAAGAACTAAAAATCTAGGTTAAGGTATTTTTTAAAAAAATACTACATCTTCTCTATCCACTCATCTATCCATGGACATTTAGGTTACTTCCATACCTTGACTATTGTAAATAGCGTTGCAGAAAACATAGGAGTACATATAACTTTTCTTTTTTAAAAATTTCTATTGATTCTTTTTTTTTAAATTGAAGTATAGTCAATTTACCATGTCGTGTTAGTGTCAGGTGTACAGCACAGTGATTCATATATATATATATATATATATATATATATATATATTCTTTTTCAGATATTCTTTTCCTCTACAGGTTATTACAAAATATTGAGTAGAGTTCCCTGTGCTATACAGTAGGTCCTTGTTGGTTATCTATTTTATATATAGTAGTGTGTATATGTTAATCCCAAACTCCTAATTTATCCCTGCACCCCTTCCCCCTTTGGTAACCATAAGTTTGTTTGAATTAGTGTTTTAATTTTCTTCAGATAAATACCCAGAAATGGAATTGCTTGATGGTATGGTGGTTCTATTTTTAGTTTTTTGAAAAACCTCTATACTGTTTTCCACCACGGCTGCACCATTGTTGGGGGACTAACAAAATAGGTTGGGATTAAGTGGCACACACTTCCAGCTATAAAATAAATAAATCATGGGGATGTGATACACAGCATAGGAAGTATAGGCAGTAACATTGTAACTTTGTATGGTGACAGATGATAACTAGACTTATTGTGGGGATCATTTCATCATGTATAAAAAATATCGAATCACTATGTTGAACACCTGAAACTAATGTAATATTTTATGCTAATTATAATTCAATAAAAAGCTACAGAAACAGACAGAAAAAACATACTTACATATATCATTTCAACAACTGCATGGAAGAAGAGCCAGATTATTGATATTCAAATTGATCACAGATGATTAAATGTATGATCTGGAAACAATACTAATACTTAGTATGGAAAAATATGAATGAAAAATGATATTTAATTAACAACCAAAATTGACTTGTTTTATAGAAGTAGTCTGATCTAAGAGGCAAAGGGGGAAAACACAATGCTGTACTTTTCTTTTTCCTTAAATAGCCATCTTAGTGTATTCAACCTAACAGGGATAGATTTTAAAAATGGAAACACAAGTAATGTCCCAATATTTCCTCTGTATTGAAAACTTCTTTACTCAAACATGAATTAAAGTGAAAGGAGATAGCAATGGCTACAATCAACATTGTTTCGTTTATTTATGGCTTGCTTGTTTTGCTTTCTTTTGACTTTTTGTGACTTTTCTGGAAATGAAAATACTAAATGAGAAATTTCATTAAGACTACAAGCATATGAAACTATCTTTAATAGACTATATTAAAAAAAGCAACACTAATAGTGGCAGCTAATATTCATTGATTCTTTAAAAGCCAGTGTGATATGTTGTATTGAATTATTAACCTATGCTCTATCAATTTATTCATTTATCAGACAAGAAAACTGAGATTTGGAAAAGGGAAGTAAATTACTCACAGTCACACAAAACATGCACACATTGATTTCCATTTGACTTGAGAACTTGAGCAGGTAAAATGGGTTTATGTTGAAGCTACAAAGGAATGTCATTAATACTAGAGATTTTTAAACAGTGAGGCAGTTGCCAAGGTGTTGCTACTTGATCCATTGAAAAGACAACAGCTTCTCTTCCTCTTGAATGCATTTAAGTGTTGTTCTTAGAGGTACATTTCTTAACAAGGGCTTCAGGAATTATGGCTATGCCTTTAAACTGTATGCAAAATCACATGTGTGTTTGAGTATGAGAATGTGTCTAGGTGTCTGTGTGGGTATGTATTTGGATTTGTGGGTGGATGTAGATATGTTTTGGTTCTTTTTTTTTTTTTTTTTTTTTGCGGTACGCGTGCCTCTCACTGTTGTGGCCTCTCCCGTTGCGGAGCACAGGCTCAGCGGCCATGGCTCACGGGCCCAGCCGCTCCGCAGCATGTGGGATCTTCCCAGACCGGGGCACGAACCCGTGTCCCCTGCATCGGCAGGCGGACTCTCAACCACTGTGCCATCAGGGAAGCCCTGGTTCATTTTTTAGGGGGCAGAAATACCAATAGTTAACATCCAATTTTCAAAAGTTCCCATGAGGCAAAAGGTTTATAAGAAAGCCATTGTTTTATAGGGAGCAACAGTTTAGATTGTTAAAAGATAAACTGAGGCATATTAAAAATTTAAGAGTTTATTTGAGCAAAAGTTGATTGGAATCAGGCAGCACACAAGCAGAGGTGATTAGAAACACTCTACCTACAGGAGTTAGGGGAAAGACTTTTGTAGAGAAAAGGTGGAAATAAAGCAAGGAAATGATTTGATTTGCTATAGCTTAAGTGTTTGCCTTATTTGGAAAAGCCTAGTATGCTGTATATGTTCGGTTGTTCTTTGCCTTCCATTGCTTAACCTTGAAGCATTTACAGTCTTAGGTTTGGGTTTGCTTATATAGGCAGCTAAGGTATTAGAACCACCTCGGTCTGATGGTTTTTCGTTTAATTAACAAGATCCCTGGTTGGAATATCTTTCTGCACATTATAACACCTGGAAAGATATGTAAAAATATTGATAATAGGCTCCACCAACTTATTTAATTAGTCTTGGGCGGGTTTTATGCAGTGCCTTATTGGAAAAGCCTCCCAGATGACTCTAATATATAATTAAGCTGGAGAACTACTTATTTAAACAAGATCATATGGATCACTTCAATATTGTTTTATAGCAATAACACGATCACAGTTTTATTATCATAAGAGAGGATAACTTTAATTTTAGTTTTCAATTAATTTTTTTAACCCACAGCTTTTCTGTCTTAAAGTATGTTTAACAGTAATTCTTAAGTATGTTTACACTTGTTGAAGAGTTCTTAGGGCTTAACTTTTTTATTCTCAGATCGTTGTTTTCAATATAAATAAGGTTAGGGAATAGACACTGGCATTGAAATTTTAAGGAATAAGGGTGCAACATATAATCTCTTTAAAGTAAGTAGCATGACAACACATTAAATGATCAGACTGACAAAAGAATAAAATTTTGTTCATTCTGTTTCTGAGAAGAGGTTGACATCAGTGTGTTATTCTCTAAGGTACTGAGCATTTTAGTACAGAAAGCCATACTTGAAATCATCCTTAAAATCTCTACACTGTCTGAAGATCACTCATTAATATGATGCCACTAGGACCAGGTAAAGGTCCTTTCACACAAAACATAAGAAAGAGGGAAAATAAGTTTGTGTGTGTGTGTATGTGTGTGTGTGTGTGTGTGTGTGAGAGAGAGAGAGAGAGAGAGAGAGAGAGATTGATTTTCTCAGTTTAATTAAAATAACAATTACTTTGGGTTTGTTTTAATACAGTGTCTTTGGATGTAAAACCTCTTAATTTCTTCTAAGGCCTGTCTGTTTTTCCTTGATACCATTTTAGGAAAGCCAATGAAAGAGCTAATATTTATAATTGGAGATGAAACTGCTAACCCCATTTAAAGAGTGATGAATTGTTAGACACAACAAAAATTAATAAGAATAGTAATGCTAACATTAAAGAAACTCGTATTAATCCTTTAAACAATCATATTTTAAAGGAGAGGAAACTAGGCCTTAAGGAATTTATTTATTCAAGTTCACACAGCTACGGTAAGGTGACACTGGGATAAACATCTAGTACTTTTTGACTTGAGAGGCAATGCTCTTATCTCTGCATTTTCTTTCTGTTCTTGTACCCCTTGCTTATACCCCTTCCCTGGTCAGCTTCCCTGAATTTGTGATGTTTCCGATAAGAGGGCATCATTTCTCAAAGCTACTAGATTCACATGAACCTCAAATTGAGGGTGTTGGACTCTGTGAACTAAATAGAGCAGCATTTGGTTTGAATAACAGTGATTCTGAAAGCAGGGTACTCAGGTTTTAACCCCACACATGCTCTGAGAAGTTTCAGAGTGAAGAAACATTTTACCTTTGCTTATCTAAGCATTTCCGACCATACCGCAACACAGAATATTTTTGTTTTGTTTTTCCCCTCTGGAGAGCTACTTTTCTAATATTTTACCAAATACCAGTTGGGTACTTTTCATTATAGCGTTTACCTTCTGTATGACAACAAAATTTAGGAGACCCATGAGGTGTATGCTTCTTTTTTACTGATATCTGTTTTATCTGCACTGAGGCAGGTGAAACCTTTCATGGAAGCTATTATTCACTAGGATATTGCTAATAGAGTGAATATTCCATCAGATGAAAGAAGCCCCCCATTCCATTTATGTTTGTGTATGTGTGCATGCTTATGCAGGTATGACTATATATGTTCTTAGATCCAGCATACCTGAGAGAGTCATATGCCAAATAGTGATTATCCTAAGACATAGAATGATCCTAAATATAAGAAAGTAGCAGTGATTCACCCTCACCCTTCCTTCCCCTTAACCTTAATTTAATATTCCTGATCTCTCTACATTTTCACTCTGCTAACTATGATTTCCAACTTCTGACTTCCCTTACACTCCTCCGGAAAATAATTAAATTTTCAGAAAAAGCCTGTTGAGTGGTGTTTTCTATAACTAAATAAAAGTATTGATCTTGTACATCGGTATCATAATGCAGGAGAATAAGTCAGAATGATATGAACTTATGTGTTGCCTTTACTCTCTATGTCTAGTCAAAGAACTGGGCTTTGTGTCAATCTCCAATGGAAAATATTAGAACAGAGGAAACAACAAAAATCTGAGTGAGTTGGAGAAACAACTAAAACAACAGATTTGTTCCAAAATGCGTATTTGGATTTAAATGTTTATACAGAATCTCAAAACTCTCCTTTGTTTTGTGTTTTGTGGTATCTAGGTTTCCTTATAATTCCACCCACCTTGAGTACAAGACTCCTTGTGCTCAAGGAGAAGCTTGTATTTGTACCTCCCATGTCATTATAATGGGCATAGCTATGTATTTTTAGCTGCTTTGGATTGGACCCATACAGGTTTTCCTCCATAATAATCAGAACATGAGATTGTTTTCTTCCAAATGTGTAAGGACCATGATCCAAAGGGGGCAAAAACACATGCATTTATTTGCTGCATTTGGAAGATCATTTTTACACACATTTATAAATGTATGCATTTATCTTATAGGTATTGTTTGGTGTTAGATTGGCCATCTCTTTGTCACAATCCTTATATGTCAGTTATTTTTCTAAATTTAAGTCTTTTACTTTTTGGTCAGATGTTTGTCTATTTTTAATATATTAATTTTCTTACACATACTAATATTTTTAGTTAGTTTTATCTGTCATTATTTTATTCTCTGAGTATGAATACCATTTGTCAAATATACAGAATTCTCATTTTCTTGGTATAAGTTTAAAAGTCTTCCAAGGCATTTTCCTCTTTTGTCATTTTCTTTTTGTTATGTTTTGATTGACTTTAATGTTTGTAAGCAGCAATAACAGAATTTCAATGACTGAAACAAACTTTTGATTAAAATTATAGATTTTCTTGGAAGGAGTTTGCTATTTTACTGGTTTAAAGCATATCACATGGCTTACTTGCCTTACATAAATGATTGCAGTGGAATATACTTATACAATTCCTTCCTCGTACATATTTTAGTCTGTCATAGCTCACACATCTTAACTCTACTTTGAACTGCTCTGACGCTGCAATTCCACTTCTTATCATATCACACAGTGAGGCAGAATTTCAGACTGAGAACAGCAGAAATCAAGAGCTCTAATCTGTCTTTTACCATTATGCAACCTTTGGGAATTCTCGGTTTAAATTCCCTAAATGTAAAATGGAATTAAGCTTGGAAATCAATGAATATTCTTATTACATTTTCAGATCAATGGACAATGAAGACCATAACCTATACATACAAAAGATTACATGACCCAAACATATGTCTCTTAAAGAAAGCACAGAATTTTGAAGCTGTTTAGTGATCACCTAATGATGCCCCCATTTTATGTATGAAGAGACTGGGCTAAGCCCCTAGAAGTTACGATACAACCCAGCGAGCTTGTCCGAGGGCTTTCCTGACCACCCTATCTAAAATATACTACTGTGCCCTTACCAGGCACTCTCTCACCCTTTTAACCTACTTAATTTTTATCCTAACACCACTATGTTTTTTATATATATATATATAATTTGTCTATTATCTATTTTCTCTTTTGAAATTTAAGCTCTATGCAACACGAATTTTGTTTAACCTTCTCACTGCCAAATCCCTAGCATCCAGAATAGAGTCTGGCACATAGGAGGACTTTTTTGAATGAAGGAAGGAAGGAAGGCACCAGAACTGCTAATGGAATGGGGTTGGGTTGGGTAGGGGTGAAATGGGGAAAGGACTTGATTCTCTCTCTCTCACTCAGTCCACTGCTGCTCTAAAGTTTCCTTCTTAGTATGTTCCTTTTACTTCTCAGGATTTCCAGATATAAGTATCCAAGGGGATTTGGACACATATCTATTATATTGTATTGTATATCTTCGTCAAATTTCAAGGATATTTTCAAATTAATTTTAACCATTTCATTATTCAATTATTAATCCTTCCCCTGGATTTTTTTCTCCCATTTGTTTGCTCTACCTTCCATCATGTTAAAACTGTTAGACATTCTCTACATTTTTTACTTGGGATATTTCACTGGAATAAAGAAAAACATCAATAGTTTCAGCAAAAAAATGGCAATTAAAAATTACCCATTTATCAGCTGCTTGTTTCATTTCTATTCTGTTCACTCACACATAGTCCTTCAGGGGAAGCACCAAAAAATAGCTTGCAACTGTGCAAGGGACTTTAGCTTCCTCATAAAGTCTATTAGCTTTCTGCCAAATTACTCTAAATACATACACAATATATTTGTAAATATAAAATGCAGATGAAAAACAAATCCCACTGGCTCTCTTCCACAAGGCTGCTGCCACCACAAACCTTCTGGAAATGTCTCTGCTGCTGCTGCTTTCTCGTAGGTGTAGGGAAAGCAGTAGTTCAGAGCTATAAGATCTGGGTTAGCATCTTTTATTTATTATTTTTTACATTTATATATATATATTTTTTAACATCTTTATTGGTGTACAATTGCTTTACAATGGTGTGTTAGTTTCTGCTGTATAACAAAGTAAATCAGCTATACATATACATATATCCCCATATCTCCTCCCTCTTGCGTCTCCCTCCCACCCTCCCTATCCCAGTCCTCTAGGTGGACACAAAGCACCAAGCTGATCTCCCTGTACTATGCGGCTGCTTCCCATTAGCTATCTATTTTACATTTGTTAGTGTATATATGTCCATGCCACTCTCTCACTTCATCCCAGCTTACCCTTCCTGCTGCCCGTGTCCTCAAGTCAGTTCTCTACTTCTGCATCTTTATTCCTCTCCTGCCCCTAAGTTCTTCAGAACCAATCTATATATGTAGATTCCATATATATATATTACCATACAGTAATTGTTTTTCCCTTTCTGACTTACTTCACTCTGTATGACAGTCTCTAGATCCATCCACCTCACTACAAATAACTCAATTTCTTTTCTTTTTATGGCTGAGTAATATTCCATTGTATATATGTGCCACATCTTCTTTATCCATTCATCTGTCAGTGGACACTTAGGTTGCTTCCATGTCCTGACTATTGTAAATACAGATGCAATGAACATTGTGGTGCATGACTCTTTTTGAATTATGGTTTTCTCAGGGTATATGCCCAGTAGTGGGATTGCTGGGTCATATGGTAGTTATATTTTTAGTTTCTTAAGGAACCTCCATACTCTTCTCCATAGTGGCTATATCAATTTAAATTCCTACCAACAGTGCAAGAGGGTTCCCTTTTCTCCACACCCTCTCCAGCATTTACTGTTTGTAGTTTTTTTGATGATGGCCGTTCTGACTGGTGTGAGGTGATACATTATTGTGGTTTTGATTTGCATTTCTCGAATGACTAGTGCTGTTGAGCATCCTTTCATGTGTTTGTTGGCAGTCTGTATATCTTCTTTGGAGAAATGACTACTTAGGTCTTCTGCCCATTTTTGGATTGGGCTGTTTGTTTATTTGATATTGAGCTGCATTAGCTGCTTGTGTATTTTGGAGATTAAGCCTTTGTCAGTTTCTTTATTTGAAAATATTTTCTCCCATTCTGAGGATTGTCTTTTCATCTTGTTTATGGTTTCCTTTGCTATGCAAACGCTTTTAAGTTTCATTAGGTCCCGTTTGTTTGTTTTTCTTTCCATTTCTATAGGAGGTGGGTCAAAAATGATCTTGCTGTGCTTTATGTCATAGAGTGTTCTGCATATGTTTTCCTCTAAGAGTTTTATAGTGTCTGGCCTTGCATTTAGGTCTTTAATCCATTTAGAGTTTATTTTTGTGTATGGTGTTAAGGAGTGTTCTAATTTCATTCTTTACATGTAGCTGTTCAGTTTTTCCAACACCAGTTATTGAAGAGGCTGTATTTTCTCCATTGTATATTCTTGCCTCCTTTATCAAAGATAAGGTGAGCATATGTGCATGGGTTTATCTCTGGTCTTTCTATCCTGCTCCACTCTTTCTGTTCTTTCTGTATTTGTGCCAGTACTATACTATCTTGATGACTATAGCTTTGTAGTATAGTCTGAAGTCAGGGAGCCTAATTCCTCCAGCTCAGTTTTTCTTTCTCAAGATTACTTTGACTATTTGGGGTCTTTTGTGTTTCCATACAAACTATGAAATATTTTGTTCTAGTTCTGTGAAAAATGCCATTGGTGGTTTGATAGGGATTGCATTGAATCTGTACATTGCTTTGGGTAGTATAGTCATTTTCACAATATTGATTCTTCCAATCCAAGAACATGGTATATCTCTCCACCTGTTTGTATCATCTTTAATTTCTTTCATCAGTGTTTTATAGTTTTCTGCATACAGGTCTTTTGTCTCCTTAGGTAGGTTTATTCCTAGGTATTTTATTATATTTGGTGCAGTGGTAAGTGGGAGTGTTTCCTTAATTTCTCTTTCAGATTTTGCATCATTAGTATATAGGAATGCAAGAGATTTCTGTGCATTAATTTTGTATCCTGCTTCTTTACCAAATTCATTGATTAGCTCTAGTAGATTTCTGATGGCATCTTTAGGATTCTCTATGTATAGTGTCATGTCATCTGGAAACAGTGACAGTTTTATTTCTTCTTTTCTGATTTGGCTTCCATTTATTTCTTTTTCTTCTCTGATTGCCGTGGCTAAAATTTCCAAAACTATGTTGAAAATAGGGGTGAGAGTGGGAATGCTTGTCTTATTCCTGATCTTAGAGGAAATGGTTTCATTTTTTCACCATTGAGAACAGTGTTGGCTGTGGGTTTCTCCTATATGGCTTTTATTATGTTGAGGTAAGTTCCCTCTATGCCTAATTTCTGGAAGGTTTTTTTCATAAATGGGTGTTGAATTTTTTTGAAAGCTTTCTCTGCATGTATTGAGATGATCATATGGTTTTTCTCCTTCAGTTTGTTAATATGGTGTGTCACATTGATTGATTTGCATATATTGAAGAATCCTTGCATTCCTCGGATAAACCCCACTTGATCATGGTGTATGATCCTTTTAATGTGCTGTTGGATTCTGTTTGCTAATATTTTATTGAGGATTTTGGCATCTATGTTCATCAGTGATATTGGCCTGTAGTTTTCTTTTTTTGTGACATCTTTGTCTGCTTTTGGTATCAGGGTAATGATGGCCTCGTAGAATGAGTTTGGGAGTGTTCCTCCCTCTGCTCTATTTTGGAAGAGTTTGAGAAGGATAGGTGTTAGCTCTTCTCTCAATGTTTGATAGAGTTCACCTGTGAAGCCATCTGGTCCTGGTCTTTTACTTGTTGGAAGATTTTTAATCACATTTTCAGTTTTATTACTTGTGATTGGTCTGTTTATATTTTCTATTTCTTCCCGGTTCAGTCTCAGAAGGTTGTGCTTTTCTACGAATTTGTCCATTTCCTCCAGGATGTACATTTTATAGGCATATAATTGCTTGTAGTAATGTCTCATGATCCTTTGCATTTCTGCAGTGTCAGTTAATTCTCCTTTTTCATTTCTAATTCTATTGTTTTGAGTCTTCTCCCTTTTTTCTTGATTAGTCTGGCTAATGGTTTATCACTTTTGGTTATCTTCTCAAAGAACCAGGTTTTACTTTTATTGACCTTTGCTATCATTTCCTTCATTTCTTTTTCATTTATTTCTGATCTGATCTTTATGATTTCTTTCCTTCTTCTAACTTTGGGGTTCCTTTGTTCTTCTTTCTCTAACTGTTCTAGGTGTAAGGTTAGGTTGTTTATTTGAGATGTTTCTTGTTTCTTGAGGTAGGATTGTACTGCTGTAACCTTCCCTCTTAGAACTACTTTTGTTGCATCCCATAGGTTTTGGGTCATACTGTTTTCATTGTCATTTGTTTCTAGGTATTTTTGGACTTCCTCTTTGTTTTCTTCAGTAATCTCTTGGTTATTTAGTAGCATATTGTTTAGCCTCTGGGTGTTTGTATTTTTTACAGTTTTTTTTTCCTGTAATTGATATCTAGTGTCATAGAGTTGTGGTCAGACAAGATACTTGATATGATTTCAATGTTCTTAAATTTACCAAGGCTTGGTTTGTGACCCAAGATATGATCTATCCAGGAGAATATTCCATGAGCACTTGGGAAGAAAGTGTCTTCTGTTGTTTTTGGATGGAATGTCCTATAAATATCAATTAAGTCCATCTTGTTTAATGTATCATTTAAAGCTTGTGTTTCCTTATTTACTTTCATTTTGGATGATCTGTCCGTTGGTAAAAGTGGGATGTTAGAGTTCCCTACTACGATTGTGTTACTGTTGATTTCCCCTTTTATGGCTGTTAGCATTTGCCTTATGTGTTGAGGTGCTTCTATGTTGGGTGCATATATATTTATAATTGTTATATCTTCTTCTTGGATTGATCCCTTGATCATTATATAGTGTCCTTCCTTGTCTCTTATAACATTTCTTACTTTAGAGTCTATTTTGTCTGATATGAGAATTGCTACTCCAACTTTCTTTTGATTTCCATTTGCATAGAATACCTTTTCCATCCCCTCACTTTCAGTCTGTATGTCTCTGGGTCTCTGTAGACAGGATATATGTGGGTCTTGTTTTTGTATCCATTCAGCCAGTCTTTGTCTTTTGGTTGGAGCATTTAATCCATTTACATTTAAGATAGTTATCAATATGTATGTTCCTATTACCATTTTCTTAATTGTTTTAGGTTTGTTTTTGTAGGTGTTTTCCTTCTCTTGTGTTTTCTGCCTAGAGAAGTTCCTTTAGCATTTGTTGTAGGGCTGGTTTTGTGGTGCTGAATTCTCTTAGCTTTTGTTTATCTGTAAAGTTTTTAATTTCTCTGTTGAATCCGAATGAGATCCTTGCTGGAGAGAGTAATCTTGGTTGTACATTTCTCCCTTTCATCACTTTAAATTTGTTCTGCCACTCCCTTCTGGCTTTCAGAGTTTCTGCTGAAAGATCAGCTGTTAACCTTATGGAAATTCCCTTGTATGTTAATTGTTGCTTTTCCTTTGCTGCTTTTAATATTTTTTCTTTGTATTTAATTTTTGATAGTTTGATTAATATGTGTCTTGGAGTGTTTCTCCTTGGATTTATCCTGTATGGGACTCTCTGCACTTTCTGGACTTGATTGACTATTTCCTTCCCCATATTAAGGAAGTTTTCAACTATAATCTCTTCCTATATTTTCTCAGTCCCCTTTTTTTTCTCTTCTTCTGAGACCCCTATAATTCTAATGTTGGTGCATTTCATGTTGACCCAGGGGTCTCTGAGATTGTCCTCAATTCTTTGCATTCTTTTTTCTTTATTCTGCTCTGTGGTAGTTACTTCCACTGTTTTATCTTCCAAGTCACTTATCCATTCTTCTGCCTCAGTTGTTCTGCTATTGATTCCTTCTAGAGAATTTTTAATTCATTTATTGTGTTGTTCATCACTGGTTGTTTGCTCCTTAGTTCTTCTAGATCCTTGTTAAATGTTTCTTGTATTTTCTCCATTCTATTTCCAAGATTTTGAATCAACGTTACTGTCATTACTCTGAATTCTTTTTCAGGTAGGCTGCCTGTTCCCTCTTCATTTGTTTGGTCTGGTGGGTTTTTATCTTGCCCCTTCATCTGCTGTGTATTTCTCTGTCTTCTCATTTTGCTTAACTTACTGTATTTTGGGTCTCCTTTTCACAGGCTACAGATTTGTAGTTCCTGTTGTTTTTTGTGTCTGCCCCAGTGGGTAAGGTTTGTTCAGTGGGTTGTGTAGGCTTCCTGGTTGAGGGGACTGGTGCCTGTGTTCTCTGGCTAAGGCTGGTTGTTGTCTTTCTGGTGGTCAGGACCGTATACGGTGCTGTGTTTTGGGGTGTCTGCAACTTTATTTTGATTTTAGGCAGCCTCTATGCTCATGGGTGGCATTGTGTTCCTGTCTTGCTAATTGTTTGGCATAGGGTGTCAAGCACTGTAGCTTGCTGGTCATTGAGTGGAGCTGGGTCTTAGTGTTGTGGTGGAGATTTTTGGAAGAGCTCTCACTGATTGATGTTACGTGGGGCTGGGAAGTTTCTGGAGGTCCAATTTCCTGAATGTGGCTCACCCCCCTCAGCGGCTTAGGCCTGACACCCAGCCAGAGCACCAAGACCCTGTCAGCCACATGACTCAGAAGAAAAGGGAGAAAAAACAAAGACAGATGTAAAAAATAAAGTGAAATAACATAAAATAAAGTTATTAAAGTAAAAAATAAAAAAATATTATTAAAAATTAAAAGAATATAAAAGTAATAAAACAAAAAAGAAAGAAAGAAAGAAGAGAGCAACCAAATCCAAAAATAAAACCACCAATAACAAGTGCTAAAAACTATACAAAAAAAAAGGACAGACAGAGCGCTAGGGCAAATGGTAAAAGCAAATCTATACAGACAAAATCACACAAAGAAGTATACACATACACACTCACGAAAAGAGAAAAAGGAAACAAAGTATATCTATAAAAAAAGGAATAGAGCAACCAAATCAATAAACATCTACCAATGCTAATAAGCTCTAAATACTAAACTAAGATAAACATAAAACTAGAAACAAATTAAATGCAGAAAGCAAACCCCAAGTCTACAGTTGCTCCCAAAGTCTATCGCCTCAATTTTGGGATGATTTGTTGTCTATTCAGGTATTCCACAGACGCAGGGTATTTCAAGTTGTGGAGATTTAATCCACTGCTTCTGAGGCTGCATGGAGAAATTTCCCTTTCTCTTCTTTGTCTGCACAGCTTCTGGGGTTCAGCTTTGGATTTGGCCTTGTCTCTGTGTGAAGGTTGCCTGAGGGTGTCTGTTCCCTGCCCAGACAGGACGAGGTTAAAGTAGCAGCTGATTAGGGGGTTCTGACTCACTCTGGCCAGGGGGAGAGAGGGGTATGGAATGCAGTGTGAGCCTGTGGTTGCAGAGGCTGGCATGATGTTGCAACAGCCTGAGGTGTGCCGTGTGTTCTCCTGGGGAAGTTGTCCCTGGCAGTGGTGGGCTGCTCAGGCTTCTGGGACGGGAGGTGTGGATAGTGACCTGTGCTTGCACACAGGCTTCTTGGTGGCGGCAGCAGCAGCCTTAGTGTTTCATGCCTGGCTCTGGTGTCCACGCTGATAACCGTGGCTTGCGCCTGTCGCTGGAGCTCCTTTAAGGGATGCTGTGAATCCCCTCTCCTTGCACACCCTGAAACAATGGTCTTTTGACTCTTAGGCAGTTTCAGACATTTTCCTGGACTCTCTCCCAGTTAGCTGTGTTGCTCTAGCCCCCTTCAAGCTGTGTTCATGCAGCCAACCCCAGTCCGCTCTCTGGGATCTGACCTCCAAAGCCTGAGCCTCAGCTCCCATCCCTGACCCACACCGGCGAGTGAGCAGACAAGCTTCTCAGGCTGGTGAGTGCTGGTCGGCACCGACCCTCTGTGCGGGAATCTCTCCACTTTGTCCTCTGCACCCCTGTTGCTGCGCTCTCTTCTGTAGTTTTCCCCCCACCCACCCCCCGTCTCCACCAGTGAAGGGCCTTCCTAGTGTGTGGAAACTTTTCCTCCTTCACAGCTCCCTCCCACTGGTGCAGGTCCCTTCCCTATTCTTTTGTCTCTGTTTATTATTTTTTCTTTTGCCCTACCCAGGTACATGGGGAGTTTCTTGCCTTTTGGGAAGTCTGAGGTCTTCTGCCAGCGTTCAGTAGGTGTTCTGTAGGAGCTGTTCCACATGTAGATGTATTTTTGATGTATTTGTGGAGAGGAAGGTGATCTCCCTGTCTTAATCCTCTGCCATCTTGAAGGTCCCTCTTCTCATTGGTTTTTAATGATCCTGAATCTAGACAGAATTTAGGATCTAGTAAAATTACATACATATATGTTTTAATCACATATGTGTATGAATATGTATGTGTATATATACACTTTACCCTTGAACAACAGGGGTTTGAACTGCATGGGTCCACTTACATACAGGTTTCTTTCAATAGTAAATACTACAGTACCACATGAGCTGGACTTGGTTGAACCCACTGATTCAGAGGAACTACGGATACAGAGAACCAGCTATAAATTATACACAGATTTTTGACTGTGCAGAGGGTACTATATATATAGATATATGTATATGTGTATAAGGATATAGACTTATAAATAGGTAAACTTTTTCATTTTTTATTTGATAATAATTGATATATGACATAAATATATAATTTTATATACCATAAGTATCTATGAATGATAAAGAATTTCTTCCCTTATAAAATGTAGATATGTGTGAATGTAAATGATATTTTAGTTAATCAGTTTTCATTTAGTACACATGAAAAAGTATAATCATTAACAATAAAATAATGTTATCCCAACCAGATTTTCATGATCTGGGCCTAGGATTAGATAAAAGTCATCTGAGGATAGTTAGCATCTATAAGGACAAATATTTGTAGCATTAAGTCTAATAGCAATATTGATCCTCATGTAGATAATTCCTCCTGCTGCTATTCACCAGTTTAATGCTGGCATATTGCACCACCTCTCACTAATTCATGGGCCCACAGACATTTTGATTCATGCCCCTAGTCTTTGAATATAAACATACTGTGATAAAACCTGTTTGAATTTGAAACAAATTATTGAAGAATTAATCAGTTTGGCAAAGGTGTTAAACAGCATTCTAGTTACTTGACAATTTCAAGACTCTTATCCAGCAGGTAGTTTCAAGATGAAATTTACTCCTGATGCAAGATTTGGGTGCTGCCATCAGTAATTCAGTTAATAGGAACTCAAATGTGAAGTTTAATATTTTGACAATAAATGTATTGGATATCAATATAGGAACTAAGATCTTTTTATAAAACTCTATGTACATTTTTGACCAGCTATATAACTTAATTTCCTCCAACATATCCTTTTCTTTCCTTTCCTCAGACTTTTATCTATCTTTGTATGCAGGAACAGCCTGATAGATTTTACTCTAGAGATTCCTGTTTGGGAAGATTTTTTAAAAGCTTAGCTACTCTCTCCAGTGTGAATTTTAGCCATAACAGGAAAGAGCTTGATGCTATTTCTTGGAATACTTTTCCCATTCTATAAAATGTCAAACTACTTGGTAAAATGTTCAGAAATATATAGGACACAGAAATGTTTTGAGTAGTGTTGTTCTCTTGGAAAATAATTGGGATCTGTTTCACAAGACAAAACTGTTAGAATGGGATTATGATCAGTAAGGAAACTCTTCTAAACTCAGAAGTGTTACCAAACCATACTTGAGTATCTGCCATGCAGCAAAGCCAATCTACAGGCACTAGGTTGTAGTGAAGGAAAGTGCAGTGTTTATTTGCAGGGTGCCAAGCAAGGTGGCTCATGCTCAAAAGACCCAAACTCCCTGATATCTTTCAGAGAAGGCTTTTTAAAGGCAGCATTTGGGGTAAGACTGCAGGGTGTATGACCTTCTTCGGATTGGTTGGTGGTGAGGTAACAGGGTGATGTTTCAGGAATCTTAATCATCAAGCTTCTGGTTCCAACCAGTCTGGGGTCTAGTGCTTGTGCTCAGAATGTAGTCACTATCCGCCACTTGGGCAGGGGTTCTAACTTCCTGCAGAGCAATTCAAAGATATGTGTCAGATTGTTATGTATATCCCTTGAGGAGGAACTAGGACTCTGTTTTTCACTGAACTATTGTTGTTGCTTTTCTTGTTAACTGATTTCCCTTTGTTTCTTCATCCCCTCATTTCCCTGATTAGTAAGTACTTGTGCCTGTTCTTTGGAACTCAGGGAAGACCTAGGAAACTAAAGTCTTTTCAACAAACAAGAAATGGGGGACATGGAGGGGCTTTTCTACCCAGGATGGCCCTGCAGGGTCCTGCTTGGTTTCAATCTCCCCTTTTCTTTTATAGTTCTCAATCCTGAGGGGAACAGGGGAAGGACAAGAAAGGGAATAAAGTTTTGGATAGAGAGGTGAATCATAAACTCAACAGTGGAACTTGGTTTTAGGGGGACTTTGTTTCAAAAGCTCATAAAGTCCTTGAGTTTAGGTGATGGCCACCAGATTTGAAAAAACATCCACCAAAGTATAAACATAATTCAACCATTGTTATTATATTTTTAATATCAATTTTGAGTGTCAAATTTTTACCTAACAGATGATTAAATTGATTATACATTTTTGGACTTCTTGAAAATTAGGCCTTTATATCTCACTGTCTAAACTTTTTTTGGTACTAATGATACAGAATTCCTAGAATGCCAGAACACTAGTGATATTTGTGCTCACAACAGTTGTTCTCAAAGCCACTGTCTTGCTTCCTTTGGAGTTACCCCAGGTCAGCAATGACATGTTCTGTTTCTATTGTTGATACAATTTCTGCTTTAAGATTTGGCATTTCTTAGCCTTATCTCAAACACAGAGAGTTAAAGACCATAGCTAACTCTTAAAGGATAGGTGGCCACTTCTAGTAATTGCAGTATGTCACCATTCTCCACATTCCCAAATTATAAATTATTTCTTTATATAAAACACATATTTGTCACATAAAAACACAGGAATGCTGTAATGGGTACTAAGGTTCCCCTAAACAATCTACTAAAGGCTATTTAATCTACAATGAGATTCAACTATAGAACCATAACTAGCTTATTTCTGGTGTCTAAGAGCAGTTGGTCATGTGATATAGGAAGGAAAATAAAGATACCTCCCCATTCCCTTTCCACACACTTTTGATTTGGAAAAGGATAAGGAAATTTTCTGTAATTTTTCTTTGTCACTTTCCTATATTTTTTCTCTATCTTCTGTTCTACTATTTTCTCACTATCTCTCTTTGGTAATACTCTTCCAAATCATTTGCCTCCACCTAATCAAAACTTCCACAACACAAGTGATTATTTATAATAATTCCTATGTTATCTATTAATTATTAAGTTTACCCACATAATGTGGGAATGATATCTAGTTCCTCATACTGGCCAGTTGAATTTTTATTTTATAAAACTGTAGTCTTTGTAGCAAGGAAAAATAAACACTCAGGTATTGTGGAAAGATATATATTTGGGCAGAGATCCCAAAAGACGGGACAAGCCTTCTCTGGAATTTACACCTAGGAATTAGCTTCCATATGAGCTCTTTCTACTTTTCATACTATTTTTTTCCTTTCTCTATTTCAGAATCTACAAATTCTTTAAGAATAGTCAATATTTTCTTAACAGGCCCAATGCCTGCAGTAGCAGGGAGGTTCCCCCAGAGAAGGGATAGGTGTAGTGCCTTTCATGTTCAGATTCTTTGTAGTTTGTGATTTGCTAGTTAGAAACATAAGGATTTAAATCTCTGGATAAAGAAAGTACACACACACTCTTTAGGTTCTTGCTTTTGGTTATTCCTCTGTAGGCTAAAAGCTTAATTAGACCCTGACTTCTGTGATTATGGCTCCTAGAATTACTCCAGTTTACTTTAGCACCCTCCTGTTTAAACCCAATCTATTTTGCTCTATTCTTTTTTTCTTTCCTTTTTTTTTTTCTGGTCTGTGAATAAGTAGCATCTTGTTACAACCCATCTTTTTATCTTTCAGTCCTTACTTTTTACTCTAGTCAGGTGACTATACTTGCCCTTTCTCTGGGTAGATTAAGCCTTGGGCTAAACGCATTTGATCTTTCTTCCCCACACAGAAATATGTGTCTCTAATCTGAAATAGATATTTTCCCTTTCGAGGTTTCTTTGTTCTCAGTTAACAGCAACTTCTCTTTTGACCTTAGACCTTATGCCTAACCTTGTCTCTAGTATTAATCAACAGACATATTCCTTGACACCTAATATTTATTTTTTATAGTATCTGTATAGCATGTGGCTTCTAGTTACTTGTTCCATTTTCAACTTGCTTATTCAATTCAATATATTGCTTTTGATGACATGATAGCAGTTTTGTAGTTCAAATATACTCCTCTACTTTGTTTAATCTTGGGAAATGTTGGTCAGCCTGCTTGTTTCATCAAAAATGGCTTTATACTTTGACCCATAAGATCTGAGATTTCCGATTGTCCATCCCTATCTATGTAAGGGTGGATGTATGTACGTATGTATATATGTATGTGTGTGAATGTATATATGTATATATCTACCTATCTACCTGTTGTCTATGTCTGTCTTTATTTCATAAACCTGATTGATGTATGTGTGCATGGATCTTGGATACATACCTTGGATCAGATGGTTGGTGAAAGTTTAACATTTTAAGAAACTTTCGTGTTTCTTAGTTTTCCAGTGTGTTGTAATATTTAACAGTCACATTAGCAGTGTATGAGAGTTCAAGTTGCTCCATATAATCAATAGTAAGCATTATCAGCTATTTAATTTAACCATTCTCTTGGGTGTGTAATAGTTGCATTTGCTGGACGAGAAATTGTGTCACACATGCCTTTCTTGCACTTAGCCATTTGCATAAGTTCTTTTGTGAAACGTCTGTTCAGATATGCCCATTTCTTATTGGGGGATTTATGTTCTTATGATTGGTTTGTAAAAGTTCTTTATATATTCTGGATATAAGTCCTTTGTCAGCTGTATGTATTATGAGTATTTTCTCTCAGGCTGTGATTCGCCTTTTCTTTCTTACTGAGTTCTTTCCAGAGCAAGTTTTTTCAATTTTGATAATATCTAATTTATTTATTTTTTATTATTGCTTATGCCCTTATGTCCTATTTAAGAAATCTTCGCCTACACCACAGTCACAGATTTTCTGTTTTCTTCTAAAAGTACTATACTTTTACTTTTAGACTCATGATCCATAATTTTTATGTATGATGTGAGGGAAGAGTAGATGTTCATTTTATTTTTCCTTTTGGATATCCAGTTGTTGCAGCACCACTTGTCAAAAGACTTTTATTTCCCCACTGATTGCCTCTTCATGTTAAAAAAAAAAGTGAATTAACCATATATGTGCAGATCTATTTCTAGACTTTATTGGTCCTGTTCATTTATATGTATAACCTTGTGCAAGTATAACACTACTGGATAAAAACAGATGTTCAGTAAGTCTTGAATTCACATGGTATATGTGCTAAACTTTTCTTTTTCTCCAGTTATTGCTTTGGTTATTCTTAGGTTGTTGACTTATCACATATATGTGTGTAAGAATCAACTTGTCAGCTTCTAAAAATAAACTTACTAGCCTCTCTTATGGAATAAAAGCTATATCATAAAATGTCTATTTTTTTTACATCTTTATTGGAGTATAATTGCTTTACAATGGTGTGTTAGTTTCTGCTGTATAACAAAGTGAATCAGCTATATATATACATGTATCCGCATACCCCTTCCCTCTTGAACCTCTCTCCCACTCTCCGTATCCCACCCCTCCAGGTGGTCACAAAGCACCTAGTGATCTCCCTGTGCTATGCAGCTGCTTCCCACTAGCTATCTGTTTTATATTTGGTAGTGCATATATGGCAATGCTACTCTCTCACTTCATACAAGCTTCCCCTTCCCCTCCCACCACACCGCCCCACCCCAGTGTCCTCAAGTCCATTCTCTACGTCTGTGTCATTATTCCTGTCCTGCCACTAGGTTCATCGGAACTTATTTTTTGTTTTAGATTCCATATATATGTGTTAGCATACAGTATTTGTTTTTCTCTTTCTGACTTACTTCACTCTGTATGACAGTCTCTAGGCCCATCCACCGCACTACAAATAACTCATTTCATTTCTTTTTATAGCTGAGTAATATTCCATTGTATATATGAGCCACATCTTCTTTATCCATTCATCTTTCAATGTAAATTTAGGTTGCTTCCATGTCCTAGCTATTGTAAATAGTGCTGCAATGAACATTGTGGCACATGACTCTTTCTTAATTATGGTTTTCTCAGGGTATATGCCCAGTAGTGGGATTGTTGTGTCATATAGTAGTTCTATTTGTAGTTTTTTAAGGAACCTCCATATTGTTCTCCGTAGTGACAGTATCAATTTACATTCCCACCAACAGTGCAGGAGGGTTCCCTTTTTTCCACACCCTCTCCAGCATTTATTGTTTGTAGATTTTTTGATGATGGCCATTCTGACCGGTGTGAGGTGATACCTCATTGTGGTTTTGATTTGAATTCCTCTAATGATTAGTGATGTTGAGCATCCTTTCATGTGTTCATTGGCAATCTGTATGTCTATTTTGAAGAAATGTCTACTTAGGTCTTCCACCCATTTTTGATTAGGTTATTGGTTTTTCTGATATTGAGCTGCATTAGCTGCTTGTATATTTTGGAGATTAATCCTTTGTCAGTTGCTCCGTTTGCAAAGATTTTCTCCCATTCTGAGGGTTGTCTTTTCATCTTGTTTATGGTTTTCTTTGCTATGCAAAAGCTTTTAAGTTTCATTAGGTCCCATTTGTTTATTTTTGTTTTTATTTCCCTTTCTCTAGGAGGTGGGTCAAAAAGGACCTTGCTGTGATTTATGTCATAGAGTGTTCTTCCTATGTTTTCCTCTAAGAGTTTTATAGTGTCTGGCCTTACATGTAGGTCTTTAATCCATTCTGAGTTTATTTCTGTGTATGATGTTAGAGAGTGTCTAATTTCATTCTTTTATATGTAGCTGTCCAGTATTCCCAGCACCACTTATTGAAGAGGCTGTCTTTTCTCCATTGTATATTTTTGCCTCCTTCATCAAAGATAAGGTGACCATATGTGCATGGGTTTATCTCTGGGCTTTCTGTCCTGTTCCATTTATCTATATTTGTTTTTGTGCCAATACCATACTGTCTTGACTACTGTAGCTTTGTAGTATAGTCTGAAGTCAGTGATCTGATTCCTCCAGCTCCGTTTTTCATTCTCAAAATTGCTTTGACTATTTGGGGTCTTTCGTGTTTCCATATAAATTGTGAAATTTTTTGTTCTAGTTCTGTGAAAAATGCTGCTGGTAGTTTGATAGGGATTGCATTGAATCATAGATTGCTTTAGATAGTATAGTCATTTTCACAATGTTGATTTTTCCAATCCAAGAACATGGTATATCTCTCCATCTATTTGTATCATCTTTAATTTCTTTCATCAGTGCCTTACAGTTTTCTGCATACAGATCTTTTGTCTCCTTAGGTAGGTTTATTCCTAGGTATTTTATTCTTTTTGTTGCAGTGGTAAATGGGAGTGTTTCCTTAATTTCTCTTTCAGATTTTTCATCATTAGGGTATATGAATGCCAGAGATTTCTGTGCATTAATTTTGTATCCTGCTACTTTACCAGATTCATTGATTAGCTCTAGTAGTTTTCTGGAGGCATCTTTAGGATTCTCTATGTATAGTGTCATGTCATCTGCAAACATTGACAGTTTTACTTCTTCTTTTCTGATTTGGATTCCTTTTATTTATTTTTCTTCTCTGATTGCAGTAAAAATGTCTATTTTTGCTTGCAATGTTATTTCCAGATTCTAGAAAATGCAATCATATAGGGCTTCCCTGGTGGCGCAGTGGTTGAGAGTCTGCCTGCCGATGCAGGGGACACGGGTTCGTGCCCTGGTCTGGGAAGATCCCACATGCCACGGAGTGGCTGGGCCCGTGAGCCATGGCTGCTGAGCCTGCGTGTCCGGAGCCTGTGCTCCACAATGGGAGAGGCCACAACAGTGAGAGGCTCGCGTACCACAAAATAAATAAATAAATAAAGTGTAATCATATATAATGGACATATAATAAATATTTATATGATGTGTAAATTAATGAAGAAATGACCTTTGCTTGTGTAGTTTATCAAAAAAGTAACAGAGTCACAGTCAGAACTGAGAGATTTTAGTAGTAGATCTTAGTATAAAGAATTTAGAGAATGTGAAAATTTTTTTTTCTCATGCAAAAATAAGCATTTTAATTATATCTTCCATAAGTTCTCCTTGAATCACAGGTTATAGATATACTTTTTATGGAAACTCATCAAAGCCAATTTAGCACTTCCCCTAATGTTTTTATTTTAATTCTAGTATAGCAATTACCACACTACGTTGTAATATTTTCCTTATTTGTTTTACCTCTTATTTTTTTAGAGCACTGTGAGGGCACGGACGTTATATTATTTTTGTCTTTATATCCTGATAGCCAGGCACAGAGTTTACCCCAAGCACATGTCACAAAGGATGCATGATTGAATGGCCAAGAAGATTTTTGGTGATTTTTCTTTTGAGTGTGACATCAGGTAGTGCTGATAAAACTACTCAAGATGATGAATATGGCATCCTTGGCAGTTATATTTCCTGTGACCATATATATTAGACACAAATACTACTCCAGAGACTTGCCGCTTTGCATAGTTACTATATCATGACAGTTAACTTCCCAAAAGACATACTGACCTTTCTTAATCAGTGCATCATTTGGAATATATGGCAGTGGAGCTTCTTGACAACTTTTAAGCTTGAAAACCATAGTCTGCGTGTAAAGATTCCCTTGTGAAGGCAGGCCATGATTTCCATCTTCTTCATGCTTGTCATTAGTAGCTCTTTGCTGACCCTGCACATCTTTAACATGCAAGAATGCAATCATTAGCAGTTTCAGAGTTACTGCCCTAAGGATTTATGATGATCTTCATAGCCTGTTGAGTTAAAAAGAAAAGTTTCCCAAAGGACCAGAGGCACATTATGACACCAGCGTCCATTTTTAGCATAGGTCCCAGGGTAAATTTAATGTAGTAATGGCTGCTTTAATATAGACATTTCTTCCACTTAAGAAATACATACTTCTTTTAATTAAAAATATTCTGTCTTCTCTAGTGAGAAAAGAACATCAAATGGCATCCAGGAAAAAAAAGAAAAAAACAAAATAAAAGAAAATTGGAATGCATATCAAGTAGGTAATTGTCTGTTCATATATTTAACTTGACTATCAGGTTAACTTTATGTGCTGAAGATGTTGATATGCTAGGGTGATGATTGTCAAGTTTGTTCCTGCAAGAGTTAAAAATCTGAAGTGTGCAAACCAATCACTCATTATTTTTCTTTTCCCTCCTACTTCAAAGTTTCAAAATGTCATATCTGACCACATGCTCTTAAACTATTTCAGCAATTTTAATAACTGCTTCACTAATTTATAAATACACTTTAGCCATTTTATGTTTCCATGTATTCTTTATTGACAGAAGTCATAATGAATGGTTACAAGTGAGAAAATCATCATATTGTGTCAGAGTAGGTCTCTAGGGAGATCATCTCTCGGATTTTAGGTTGTTTATTGTTCCTGTCATACTGATAGATATATGTGCCAAAATGTCCCAAATATAAGTGGAAATGATAAGGCAATGGTACTGATGTAAAATATTACTCTGAGAACAAAAGAGTCATATTAAGTACTGAAAGATAAGGAGGTATAAAAACAAGTACAGTAGCCTACCTGGTGTTTCTGCTTTTTTGCATGATTTCCTGCTAGCTATTCTCCACACAGCAGGGTTTTAAATTGTAAATCAGGTCATACTACTCCCTTGATCAAAATCCTGTAGCAGATTTTCATGGGCAGTCATATTTAGAAAAAAATTTGAAGTCCCTTCCAAGACTGAAGAGCCCCACATGACATAGGCTCTTACTCCTTCTCCCACTTTGTCTCTCCATGTGCACCCCAGCTCATCTCTGCTTCAGTTGCTCTGGTTTTATTGCTGTTCTTGAACAAGCCAAACATGCTCCCTTCTCAGGGACATATGTTGCACCCTCTGCCTATAGCACTATCATCCATGTATTCTTTGGCTCTTCTGCTTTTCATTCAGGTCCCAGGGAAGTTTCTCTTGCACCTTAACCAAAGTATCCTCTTAACCATTATGTCTCTTTACCCTGCTTTTCCTTTTTATTTAATGTTTATCACCATCTGTTTTCTATGTACTTATTGCCTCTCTTTTATTAGAGTATAAACTCAATGAAGGAAGTTTTCATTACTTTATGGAACTTATCACTCTCTCATTTTTAGTTTGTCACCTGTTTCGTTAAAGCTTATTTTCTAGTAAATCTCTAATGAGGTTCTATAAGAAGTATTATTTGAAAGCTTATATGTAAGAAAATGTCTTGAATAAATCACCCACCCACCTTGGAATAATAATGAAGGCACTATTTCATAAAATCCAGTGTGTTATTAGGAAATGTCACTTTATCCCCTTTTATGTTAGTGTGACTTTTTTTCCTCTCCTTATTTATGGACACTCTTAAAATCTTTTATTCTGTTTTTTGTTTCTTTGTTTCTTTGTTTTTGATTACAGTGCAATGTACCTTAGTGTGGCCCTCTTTTCTTTCACTACACAGGAAATTTGGTGGGTCCTTTATTCTAGAGATGGGGATCTTTGGTTTGGAGGGGGACTATTTTCTATCCCTTTGTTGTCAATTTCCTCCCTTTTTCCCTGTCTCTCTTTTTGGAAATCCTGTTAGAAAGATGTTGAAGATTATGAATAGATACTCCAAATTGCTACTTGTGTCTCTATTTTCCAACACATTGTTTTTACCTTTTCCTACACTTGAAGAAATTTCCTTGAATTTATCTTCTTATCCCCCTGGAGGACACTGAAGCATAGAAAAAAACTATCTTTTTAATTTCCAAGGGCTTCCTTCTTTGAATTTCTTGTTTATAGCATATCAGTCTTTATGTTTGCTGCAACATTTTACTTATTCTCAAAAATTAAATTAAATTAGTTTTTATGAAGTTTTCTTTAGTTTGTTTCCTAGGCACTTTTTTTTTTATCTGTTTGTTTTGGACTCTCTTTTTTGGTGGAGGCTTCCCCTGCATTGCTGGGGAGCCCATTTGTCCCTCCCTATTCAAGAGTGAGTTGATTGCATTGACAGAGCCACTCACCTGGTGGTGTTTAAATGTCAATCTTACGTTTTTCAGTGGAAGACTTCCAACTGTTAGTATCTGAAACTCCTTTCCCCAGAATTATTTATTTTGTTAAGATAGTTTTCTAAACCTTGGTGGGGGTATACAGTTGGGGTGGGTGACATATACTAACTTTCTGGGAACTAGATAGGGAGAGAAAGCTGAGGATCTTACAATTCTTTATGCATTGTTTTATCTAATCCCTACTCCTCATATTTTCTATAGTTCCACGTATCTCCAAGCCCACTCTGTTTTCCTGCAGAGGATAAATATATGAAGATGTGAGACATGAAAGTCCAAATGCTTTTTAAAGAGATTTTCAACCGGTCTCTCTCTTTTTTTTTTGTTAGTTACATTAAGCTATTTCCAATGTCTCCAGTGTTGAGATTTTCAGAGGTTCTGCAGGATTTTATTATTGATGATGGATTATCATTAATGTGTCTTTCTGCACAAACTTAAGTGGTGATTTTATCAAATGGGCTAAATCAGTTATCACTGTATTTGGGTGGTTTTCCCAAAAGCAGATCCCAAGATGAGGAATTTTTTGAAAGTGTTTAGTAGGAAGTGTTCCCAGGGAAAAACAGTAGTCAGTTGAGGCAGTGGGACTGGGAAGGGAAGGAGGTGAAACAACGATATTGTATCAAGTAGAGTGCCCCAGAGACTTTTTTTAGTTCAATCCCACATGAGAGCTCAGGAGAACCAGTGTTGGTCCAATCAGGAGGCAAGTAAGTTGGTGTATGTAGGCTCCCACACCTATAAGTCATTGGATAAGGGCCACCTGCTGCTTTCTGGTATATACAAGTAAATGGGTGGCTTCTAGCAGCCTGGAAATAGTTCTCTGACAGAAATGCTAGTATTAGCTAAAGGGAATGAAGTGTCAAACAGAGCCAGTGTCCATGAAAAAGGTAAGGGGATCAAAGGAAGTATGACTGGAGGGCTAACAGCAATGAGCATACTACTTCTCTATTCGTATTTTTACTTCTAAAAATTTGTTAAAATTGTCTCTGTCTTTTCTTCTTTTCTGTCAGTAATTTTGGGTCATTGCATTTTGTTTTGCTTTACTTTAACCATGATGTCAATCTGACACATTTACTAGAATTTACTAGGAGAAGTCCTAAGGTTCTATTATTAACATTCTCTACTTTCTTAGGAAAGAAAATATTATGCAATGGAAATAAACAAAATAATATAGATACTTTTAAGAGGAAAGAATAAAAATTATTTATACTAAATACATGTGTACATAATATTAATCAAAATAGTCACAGTTTTTTTTGTCTTATATCAGTCAAGTTGGTCAAAATAATGGGGAAAAAACAACCAAAAAATGTGAAGGAAAAAAGATGACAGAATAATTTGAATTAACAGAATTGGAAATGTATTAAATGATGTTTTTGCAAAGGTTTATGAAACTAGACATGAAATAATTTCAATGAAAATACAGTTACAGTTTAATAACAAAAGTATGATCTATATATGTAATTTGGATTAGAAATGCCATCACTAATTAACTAAGAAGATTGATTTGAGGACTTTTTATTTAGTTACAAATACGCTTGATATTTCTTTTCATTTGGTTTTTTGAAAATTTGTAGAAGAAAGTAAAAAAAAAACATTTTGCAAGAGAAACTCAAATTTATTCCCATTGAATGTAATGAATTGCATAATTTATTTTTCTGAGGGATTAGAACGTTCCGTGAACATCCTCAATTTTTATCCCCCCTCTAAAGTAGTTAATGATTAGGTATAGAAGTTTAAATGTCTATGGTTTTAAGGTAAGCAAGTGGAAGTGGGCCTGTTTTTTCTATTGCTGGTTGCATTTTCACAGAGAAAGTGTATTATAAATATCTCTATCTATCTATATCTATCTATATGAATATCTATATATATTTGGGTCCAATTTGAATTTCTACTTACATATTTGGGGGCTCCAATAACGAACGATAATGTAGTAAACCTTAAATATCACATATTTTCCTCAACTCACTAATTACTTCTGTACATTCTGTTTATTTGATGGCTCTATATTGTATTACACATTTTCCACAAGTTTTTTCTTGATCATCAGTGTTGTTTTGAAAATGACCTGTAGTATTTAGGAAAGTGCTGAACATATAATAGATATTCAGTAAAAAGTTGTATCTGGCAACTAAATAAATGGCAATGTTTAAAATTTTAAAGTCAAAAATGCTTGGGGTAGAAAAATATCAGGCAGTTTCATAATTTTTATTTATATTACAAAATATATGAAACAGGAAATATTATCTAAACAAAAATTAGTACAATAATTATTCAGTTTCTTTCAAACTCATTTCCCTGAGTAGTACAGTAGAAGAAAATGAAATTATATTTTGTTGATTTATATCTGCTATGGTTTTCTAGCATTTTAGGGAAGCTGCCAACTGCTAAAAAACAAACCTGAAGAACATTTAAAACCACAGGCTGAGTATTGTTTTCTAATACATACATCTTAAACATACTACCATAACATATTTCCAAACACATATCCAAGGAAACTTTAAAACTGTGTAGTACACAAAATTACAGATGTAGAGCACAAATGTATGGATACCAAGGGGGAAAACGGGGGGGGGGGTGGTGGGATGAATTGGGAGATTGGGATTGACATATGTACACTATTGATACTATGTATAAAATAGATAACTAATGAGAACTTACTGTATAGCACAGGGGACTCTACTCAGTGCTCTGGGGTGACCTAAATCGGAAGGAAATCCAAAAAAGAGGGAATATATGTATACATATAGCTGATTCATTTTGGTTTACAGTGGAAACTAACACAACATTGTAAAGCAACTCTACTCCAATAAAATTTTTTTAATTAATTAATTAATTTATATTGAATTGGTTTTTGATGAAAGATATATTACCAGGAGTCTTCTTAATCAATCAGATCTTACCTGAGAACCAGAAATAACTCAATGGAGAAGATGTCTCTGAGTAAAGCCTTAATGATTATATTTCACTTTCTTGTAAATAGAATACTAGCACTTCTATGGCATTTATTACAAGCCAGCTATTGTTCTAAGCATGATGCTTTTCCTCACTTTACAAATAAGGAAACTGAGGCACAGAAAAGGTAAACAAGCTGTTAAGATCATACAAATAGTAACTGGTCAAATGAGGTGTATCGAACTTCTCTGGCTCCATTTTCTATGCTCTTATCTGTTTTGAACTACTACTTCTTGAACAACAGTTCCTATTGCAGCTAAAGGTATGAGCAAATATTAATTACCAGCCGTATTTTATAGTGACTTCGGTTAGCAGTGGGGTTTCTTCTGTATAGAAGCATCATTTTCTCCAAATAAGAATAAATATGAGGATAAGCAAAGAAATGGAGATAGTAGCTAGGTGCCTTTTGGAGGCAATGACCAGACGTAAGCTTCCAGGTGTGGTCTATTGGGGTTGAAATTTCTAATGAAAGAATAGGAAAGACTGGGAATATATGAGATAGGACAACTGATGGGTAACTTTTTAAATCTTCACAATGATTTTGAGGGAGGTACTCCTAAGAGTGAAAAGAAAAGGACAAAAGAAGGCAGAATAATTTGAATTAACAGAATTAGAAATGTGATCAAATTTTGCATTTCAGAGATTTATGAGTCTAGAATGGCTTTCCACAAATAAACCACTATGCAGTTTTATGAGGTTATAGTTCATCCAGTACTGCCTATGGGCTTTTAGCCATGGGAGAGTCAAAATCTGTCACAGAACCCAGTTTAAATTTTTAGATAGCTTCTGAACTGAATATGATGGCAAGAGCAGGAAGTTTTACTTTGAAGGATCTCTTAGACTAAGGAAATTTGGCAGCTCAGCACCATGGTCCAACCAAGTAATTAACCAAGGCTGTCCTTGCCAGTTATCAAAGGCTTGTGCATTAAGAATAAAGGGAGGAGGGCTTCCCTGGTGGCGCAGTGGTTGAGAGTCCGCCTGCCGATGCAGGGGACACGGGTTCGTGCCCCGGTCCAGGAAGATCCCACATGCCACAGAGCGGCTGGGACCGTGAGCCATGGCCACTGAGCCTGCGCGTCCGGAGCCTGTGCTCCGCAATGGGAGAGGCCACAACAGTGAGAGGCCCGTGTACCGCAAAAAAAAGAAAAAAAAAAAAAAAAGCATAAAGGGAGGAGTGAACACCACGCAAGGAGGTTATTTCATGTATCACTTGTGGGAAATAGTCATTGGAGTTTTAAGCCTTAGCAAAGTCTTTAACCCATGCTGAAAATACAAATGTCCAAAAAAAAAAAATCTTTTTTCCTAGAAATACAAATATTTAGGGAATATTTTTATATTTCTAAGTTTTTTTTTTCTGTTTTTGCTATCATATTTCTTGTGACTTACAGCAATGATTACCTAAGAACATTATCATCAGAGGCAGTGAGACTTAATTGCAGTGTACTTTCTGTAGCCCATAAGGCATATCTAAGCATTCAGTATGAAAGATGAGCAGGGGATCAAAAGACTGAAAAAAAAATATTGCTATTGTAGCTTAAATGGGAAAAAAGCATGCTTGCAAAGCATAAATAGTCATTCATCCCTTGACACAAAGAATTTAAATGAATATGTTTCCTTCTTTTCTAAGATGAAACACTAGTTTATGAGTTACCTAATCCTTTAATCCAGATTAAAATCCTTTAACCCTGCCTAGTATAGCCCAAAATGAGAGTTAAGAAAGGTATTTCAGATGCATTCATTATCGTACCAATGAAAGTATACTTCTTGCCCAGGACGATCATGGCCTCAGTTGTGTTTTAGACCTTATTCTGATCTAGATAAACAAATAAACATAATAACTAAGCAGCTTCAAAATTAGCAGACAGCAGTTGAAAGAGCTGAGAAAGTAAATTTTGTTTGCCATGATATTGAATGTATAACTTAAAGTACTGTTTACTTCTAGATGAGTTTAGAATTTTTACAGTGTGTGTCATTATTACAACTACTGATAATAATGATAATAATAATAATAGTAATAATAATAATAATACTTAAGATTGAGAAATAGAGCTGTAGTTTGAATGATTCCAAAAAGATATTGACTAGAAAATATCTTACTGGACAATAGAGTTAACTATAAACATAATAACTAGTCTGAAAAGTGCTTCATAACTTTTGTGAATTTCATCATTCATAATTTTACTGCTTTTGGTTTTATCTTTGACAAATGGGTATCAAGAAATACACAGTTTTCTGCTTGATTGAGAAAGTTAAATTATACATTTTTGTATGTGAGTAGAGGAAAATGCATTATTAAACGGTAGTTACCTAGAAGGAGCTTCATAAATATCTGTTGAGTGATTAACTATTTCATCCTGCTCACACTAAATCATAGGGCTGGCTGAATTCTTCCTAGGATTCTAAATAACACTTTTTTGCAGTCATCCTAGAAAGAGAGTTTACCTTCAGTATGAATTTTCAAATCACTTTAGAGTTGCATTTGTCATTTTGCAATATTTCTCATTTATGACTCATTTACTCCTTAGAAGTCAGAAAAATGGGGGGGTGAAAGGGACAAAGGGACATTTGAAGAATAGAAAACAGATAGCAAGCTGCTAGATTTAACTCCAACCATGTCAATAACCACATTAGATTTAAATGGTAAATAAATACCCTAATAGAGACTGTCATATTGGAAAAATCTATATCTGATTATGTATTAAACACAAGAAACCTAATTAAAGGTTTAAAGTAAAAAGATGGAAATATATACCATGCAAAAAGTAATCAAAAGAAAATTGAAGTTAAAAAAAAAGAAAATTGAGTACTTATAGTAATATCACATTAATTAGATTTGAGAGCAAAAAAAAATTTTAATATGGATAAAACCATCATAAATTCATCAAAAGGACATAAATCCTAAAGATTTAGGAACCCAATAACAGAGATTAAATATACATCAAGCAAAAATGGATAGGATGGCAAAAAGAAATAGACAAATTCACCATTATAGTTAGAGACATCAACACTGTTCTCTCAATAACTAAGAGAAAACAGTGACACAAAATCAGTGAGTATATAGAAGACTTCAACAGTCTATCAACCAATTTCACCTAACTGATACACAACAATGTAGAATGTATATTTTTAAGGCCCCAGAGAACTTTCATCAGAATATACCATGTTCTGAGCAATAAAACTACCGCAAAGCATTTATAAGTACTCAAACTATATAAAGTATGCTCTCTGATTGCAATAGAATTAAATTCAAAATTAATAATGGAAGATATTTTGAAAATTTCCAAGTACATGAAAATGAAATAACAGATTCCTAAGCAAACCAACACCAAAATATAAAGGAAAAATTAGAAAAATATCTTTCATAGAACGAGAATGAATACACAACATGTCAAAATTAATGAGAGGTACCTAAAATATGGCTTAGAGGGAAATTTATAGTACTAAATGCCTATAAAGCTCTCAAAATACTGATTAATTTTACACATAATAAAGCAAACAACACCAAAACAGGAATCAAGCCCAATTTTAGAGGAGAGATAATTTTCATAGAAGAAAGAAAATAGTAAAGATGAAAGCACAAATAATGATATAGAAAACAAAAACAACTGAAAAAAATCAATGAAACAAAAAGTGGTTATTTGTGGAGATCAGTAAATCTAATCCACTTCCAAAAAAGAATATGGCAAAATTACCAAGATCAATATTGAGAGAGTGAATATCCCTACAAATCAGATAAAATAATAAGGGAGAAATGTGAATAACTTTATAGTAGTTTTAAAATATATCCATAATTCTTTATTAATTCCCTTTTAAAAAGTAGTCTTAAGAGAGAGCAGACAGGAAAAGCAAGAAGAATGACAATCCTGCAGCCTATGGAACAAAAACCACATTCACGGAAAAATAGACAAGATGAAAAGGCAGAGGACTATGTACCAGGTGAAGGAACAAGATAAAACCCCAGAAAAACAATTAAATGAAGTGGAGATAGGCAACCTTCCAGAAAAAGAATTCAGAATAATGATAGTGAAGATGATCCAAGACCACAGAAAAAGAATGGAAGCAAAGACGGAGAAGGTGCAAGAAATGTTTAACAAAGACCTGGAAGAATTAAAGAACAAACAAACAGAGATGAACAATACAATAACTGAAATGAAAGATACACTAGAAGGAACCAATAGCAGAATAACTGAGGCAGAAGAACGGATAAGTGACCTGGAAGACAGAATGCTGGAATTCACTACTGTGGAGCAGAATAAAGAGAAAAGAATGAAAAGAAATGAAGACAGCCTAAGAGACCTCTGGGACAATATTAAATGCAACAACATTTGCATTATAGGGGTCCCAGAAGGAGAAGAGAGAGAGAAAAGACCCAAGAAAATATTTGAAGAGATTAAAGTCAAAAACTTCCCTAACTTGGGAAAGGAAATAGCCACCCAAGTCCAGGAAGGGCAGAGAGTCCCATACAGGATAAACCCAAGGAGAAGCACACTGAAACACATAGTAATCCAATTGGCAAAAATTAAAGACAAAGAAAAATTATTAAAAGCAGCAAGGGAAAAATGACAAATAACATACAAGGGAACTCCCATAAGGTTAACAGCTGATTTCTCAGCAGAAATGCTACAAGCCAGAAGGAAGTGGCATGATATACTTAAAGTGATGAAAGGGAAGAACCTACAACCAAGACTATTGTACCCGTCAAGGATCTCATTCAGATTCAATGGAGAAATCAAAAGTTTTGCAGACAAGCAAAAGCTAAGAGAATTCAGCACCACCAAAGCAGCTCTACAACAAATGCTAAAGGAACTCCTGTAAGTGGGAAATACAAGAGAAGAAAAGGACCTACAAAAACAAATCCAAAACAATTAAGAAAACAGTAATAGGAACATACATATCAATAATTATCTTAAAATTGAATGGATTAAATGCTCCAAGCAAAAGACACAGACTTGCTGAATGGATACAAAAACAAGACCCATATATATGCTGTCTATAAGAGACCCACTTCAGACCTAGGGACACATACAGACTGAAAGTGAGGGGGTGGAAAAAGATATTCCATGCAAATGGAAATCAGAAGAAAGCTGGAGTAGCAATACTCATGTCAGATAAAATAGACTTTAAAATAAAGAATGTTACAAGAGACAAGGAAGGACATTACATAATGATCAAGGGATCAATCCAAGAAGGAGATATAACAATTATAAATATATATGCACCCAATATAGGAGCAGCTCAATACATAAGGCAACTGCTAACAGCTATAAAAGAGGAAATCGACAGTAACACAATAATAGTAGGGGACTTTAACACCTCACTTACACCAATGGAAGGTTCATCCAAAATGAAAATAAATAAGGAAACAGAACCTTTAAATGACACAATAGACCAGATAAGTTTAACTGATATTTATAGGACTTTCCATCTAAAAACAGCAGATTGCACTTTCTTCTCAAGTCTGCACGGAACATTCTCCAGGACAGATCACATCTTCAGTCACAAATCAAGCCTCAGTAAATTTAAGAAAATTGATATCATATCAAGCATCTTTTCTGACCACAACGCTATGAGATTAGAAATGAACTATAGGGAAAAAATCATAAAAAAAAACAAACACAAGGAGGCCAAACAATATGTTACTAAATAACCAAGAGATCACTGAAGAAATCAAAGAGGAAATCAAAAAATACCTAGAGACAAATGACAATGAAAACACGATGATCCAAAACCTATGGGATGCAGCAATGCAGTTCTAAGAGGGAAGTTTATAGCTATACAAGCCTACCTCAAGAAACAAGAAAAATCTCAAATAAACAATCTAACCTTACACCTAAAGGAACTGCAGAAAGAGGAGTAAACAAAACCCAAAGTTAGTAGAAGGAAAGAAATCATAAAGATCAGAGCAGAAATAAATGAAATGGAAACAAAGAAAACAATAGCAAAGATTAATAAAACTAAAAGCTGGTTCTTTGTGAAGATAAATAAAATTGATAAACCATTAGCCAGACTCATCGAGAAAATGAGGGAGACGACTCAAATCAATAAAATTAGAAATGAAAAAGGAGAAGTTACAACAGACAGCACTGAAATACAAAGCATCCTAAGAGACTACTACAAGCAACTCTATGCCAATAAAATGGACAACCTGGAAGAAATGGACAAATTCTTAGAAAGGTATAAACTTCCAAGACTGAACCAGGAAGAAATAGAAAATATGAACAGACAAATCACAAGTAATGAAACTGAAACTGTGATTAAAAATGTTCCACAAACAAAAGTCCAGGACCAGATGGCTTCACAGGTGAATTCTATCAAACATTTAGAGAAGAGCTCACACCCATCCTTCTCAAACTCTTCCAAAAAATTGTGGAGGAAGGAACACTCCCAAACTCATTTTATGAAGCAACCATCACCCTGAAACCAAAACCAGGCAAAGATACTACAGGAAAAGAAAATTACAGACCAATATCACTGATGAATATAGATGCAAAAATCCTCAACAAAATACTAGCAAACAGAACCCAACAACACATTAAAAGGATCTACACCATGATCAGGTGGGATTTATCCCAGGGATGCAAGGATTCTTCAATACACAAATCAATCAATGTGATACACCATATTAACAAACTGAAGGATAAAAACCATATGATCGTCTCAATAGATGCAGAAAAAGCTTTTGACAAAATTCAACACCCATTTATGATAAAAACTCTCCAGAAAGTGGGCATAGAGGGAACCTACCTCAACATAATAAAGTCCATATATGACAAACCCACAGCAAACATCATTCTCAATGGTGAAAAACTGAAAATATTTCCTCTAAGATCAGGAACAAGATATGGATGTCCACTCTCGCCACTATTACTCAACATAGTTTTGGAAGTCCTAGCCACAGCAGTTAGAGAAGAAAAAGAAATAAAAGGAATACAAATTGGAAAAGAAGAAGTAATACTGTCACTGTTTGCAGATGACATGATACTATACATAGAGAATCCTAAAGATGCCACCAGAAAACTACTAGAGCTAATCAATGAATTTGATAATGTTGCAGGATACAAAATTAATGCACAGAAATCTCTTGCATTCCTATACACTAATGATTAAAAATCTGAAAGAGAAATTAAGGAAACACTCCCATTTACCACTGCAACAAAAAGAATAAAATACCTAGGAATAAACCTACCTAGGGAGATAAAAGACCTGTATGCAGAAAACTATAAGACAGTGATGAAAGAAATTAAAGGTGATACCAACAGATGGAGAGATATACCATGTTCTTGGATTGGAAGAATCAACATTGTGAAAATGACTCTACTACCCAAAGCAATCTACAGAGTCAATGCAATTCCTATCAAATTACCAATGGCATTTTTTATGGAACTAGAACAAAAAATCTTAAAATTTGTTTGGTGACACAAAAGACCCTGATTAGCCAAAGCAGTGTTGAGGGGAAAAAATGGAGCTGGAGGCATAAGACTCCCTGACTTCAGACTATACTATAAAGCTACAGTAATCAAGAGAATATGGTACTGGCACAAAAACAGAAACATAGATCAATGGAACAAGATAGAAAGCCCAGAGATAAATACACGCACCTCTGGTCAACTAATCTATAGCAAAGGAGGCAAGGATATACAATGGAGAAAAGACAGTGTCTTCAATAAGTGGTGCTGGGAAAACTGGACAGCTACATGTAAAAGAATGAAATTAGAACACTCCCTAGCACCGTACACAAAAATAAACTCAAAATGGATTAGAGACCTAAACGTTAGGCCAGACACTATAAAACTCTTAGAGGAAAACATAGGAAGAATACTCTTTGACATAAATCACAGCAAGATCTTTTTTGATCCACCTCCTATAGTAATGGAAATAAAAACAAAAATAAACAAATGGGACCTAATGAAACTTCAAAGCTTTTGCACAAAAAAGGAAACCATAAACAAGACGAAAAGACAACACTCAGAATGGGAGAAAATATTTGCAAATGAATCAACGGACAAAGGATTAGTCCCCAAAATATATAAACAGCTCATGTAGCTCAATATTAAAAAGCAAACAACCCAATCGGCAAATGGGAAGAATACCTGAATAGACATTTTTCCAAAGAAGACATACAGATGGCCAAGAAGCACATGAAAAGCTGCTCAACGTCACTAATTATTAGAGAAATGCAAATCAAAACTTCAATGAGGTATCACCTCACACCAGTTAGAATGGGCATCATCAGAAAATCCACAAACAGCAAATGCTGGAGAGGGTGTGGAGAAAAGGGAACCCTCTTGCACTGTTGGTAGGAATGTAAATTGTCACAGCCGCTATGGAAAACAGTATGGAGGTTCCTTAAAAAACTGAAAATAGAATTACAATATGATCCAGCAATCCCACTACTGGGCATATGCCCAGAGAAAACCATCATTCAAAAAGACACACGCACCCCATTGTTCGTAGCACTGTTTATAATAGCCAGGTCATGGAAGCAACCTAAATGTCCATCAACAGATGAATGGATAAAGAAGATGTGGTACATATATACAATGGAATCTTACTCAGCCATAAAAAGGAATGAAATTAGATCATTTGTAGAGGTGTGGATGGATCTAGTGACTGTCATACAGAGTGAAGTAAGTCAGAAATGGAAAAACAAATATCGTATATTAATGCATATATGTGGAACCTAGAAAAGTGGTACAGATGAACTGGTTTACAGGGCAGAAATTGGGACACAGATGTAGGGAACAAACGTATGGACACCAAGCGGGTAAAGCAGTGCCATGGTGGGGGTGGGGGTGTGATGAATTGGGCGATTTGGATTGACATGTATACACTGATGTGTATAAAATTGATGACTACTAAGAACCTGCTGTATAAAAAAATAACTAAAATATAATTCAAAAATTTAAAAAAAAAGAACTGCTTTATAGGGTTACACTTACAAATGTCAGAACTATTACGTGGCTAAATGTGTATCTTTTACCAAAATAAAAATTCTTCAATAATTGTCTGTAAAAAAAAAATTAAAAATATGTGAAACGTGGAGTCTTATTGCCCTCTCCTTCAGTTGTAAGCTGGATTTAGCAATTTGTTTCTAACAAATGGATGAAATGGAATTGATGCTGTGCAAATGTAAGGCACTGTGGCTTCCTCCTCTCTCACTCTCTCCTATATTCCTTGCTCTCGGAGAAATTTTCATGTTGATAGGAAGCTTAAGTACTTAAGCAGCTTATGGAGAGGCCCATGTGGTAAGGAACTAAGGCCTTCTGCCAAGAGTCATCAAGGAACTGAGCTTTTCTTCCAACAGCCATGTGAATGATCCATCTTGGAACTGGATACTGTGACTCATCAAGCCTTCAGCTGACTGCAACCAAATGAGAGACCTTGAGCCGGAATCATCCAGATAAGCTACTTCTGAATTCCTGAACCAGAGGAACTGGATATAATAAATGTTTGTTGTTTTAAGTATTATACATTGAGGTAATTACTTACACAGCAATAGATAAGTAATAAAAACTTTATACCAATTCATTTGAAAACTTAGATTAAATGGAAAAATTCCATGAAAGATGCAAATTACCGACACTCAAGGAGAAATAAATAACCTGAATAACTTTAAATCTATTAAAGGAATTGAATTTGTAGTTTAAAACTTTCCCACAAAAAAAAAAAATGTCAAGCACAGATGTCTTCACTGGTGGTTTCTACCAAACATTAAAGAAAAAATAATAGCAATTCTATAAAAAAGTCTTCTGGAAATTTGAAGAGGAGGAAACACATCCCTGTTTATTCAATGAAGTCATCATTACACTTACACCAAAAACAGTGGAAGACATTGGAAGAGAAAAATATCTATCTTCCAATTTCTTACTCAATTTTAGTACATAAAATCCAACAATGTATAAAAAGGATAACATTGTGTGGCAAAGTGGGTTTATTCTGGGAATGCAAGATTAATGCTACATTTGAAAGTCAATCAGATTAATATATCGTATCAGTAGAATAAAGAAGAAAACTATATGAGCGTTCCAATAGATGAAAAAAAAATTGACAAAATTCAGTATCCATTCATGATAGAAAATC
Source organism: Lagenorhynchus albirostris (assembly GCF_949774975.1). Classification (NCBI taxonomy): domain Eukaryota; kingdom Metazoa; phylum Chordata; class Mammalia; order Artiodactyla; family Delphinidae; genus Lagenorhynchus; species Lagenorhynchus albirostris. The sequence goes on along the minus strand of NC_083101.1, from coordinate 60,613,542 downwards.
TCAGTGGACAAGGAATAGAAAATAATTTCATTAGTGTGTGAAAGGGCAAGTACCATAAACCTACAGCTAATGTAAAAGGTGAAAGACTGAATGTTTTCTTTCTAACATCAAGAAAAGGGCAAGATGTCCAATCTTACCACTGCTATTCACCATTTTCCTGTAGCTCTGACCTGGAGCAATTGAACAAGTAAAAGAAAGCAATGGCATACAGATTGAGAAGGAAGAAATAAAACTATCTGTGTATCAACATGATTATGTAGAATAATTCAAAGAATCTACAAAAAATATGACAATAAATAATGAGTGAGTTTAGCAAGATTAGAGTATACAAACAAAATACAGGAATCAATTGTATGTTTATATAATAACAATGAACAATTTAAAATTGATTTTCAAACAAACATTTATATAGTACCAGAAATATGATACAAAATATGTACAAGATCTATAGGCTCAAAACTACAAAACTCCAATAAACAAAAATCAAATATGACCAAAATAAGTGGAGAGACATACCATTTCATGGATTGGAAGACTCACTATTTATTGTCAAGATATAACTTCTTCTCAAAGTGATGGATTCAACAAAATTCCATTCAAAGGCCTAACAGGGTTTCTTGTAGAACTCAAAGTAATATGAAAATTTATATGGGAAAATAAATAACTAGAAGCCAAAATGAATTTTTAAACAGTAGAATAAAGTTGGAAGACTCTCACAACTTGATTTCAAAACTTACTATAAAGCTATAGCAATCAGGAGAGTGTGGTATTGGTGAAAGGTAGAAAACAGATAAATGCAACAAAATAGAGAGTCTAGAAATGGAGCCACGTAGAGCAATAGATGCTTAACTGGTCTCTGTCTGCAATTGGGCTCTGATCTAGTCTTCCTACATACTGTTGTTGGGATGCAAAATTTGCAGCCCCAAAATGTCTCTTTGGCATGAGAATTAATTTAGGCTGATTATTTATAAGAAACAGAAGACTCAGGAAGTCTTTCTTTTTACCTCCCCCTTAGCTGCATTAAGAATTTAGAAACAGAGCCGGGTCCTGGAATACAGCTATTATTACCAGAGATACCCGAAAAGAATATGGGTCTAGGTGTGGTGGAGGAAACTTGCAGGGCCTGGATATCAGAGTTTATTCTGTATCCCATTGTAAACTGCATGGCCCAGCAAATATTTGCTTTCAAAACCACTACCCTCAACATCCTCTTTTGTCTGTAGCTAAAGATGGTATTTAAGGTGAGAATTTCAGCCATTTTGGCGAGTTACTTAGTTTACCTGGGTATCTCCCATGTTTACATGTTATTATACTTTTGTTTGATTTTTTCCTGTTAATCTGTCTCATGTCAATTGAATTCTTAAGCCAACCAGAAAAACCTAGAAGGATATAGGACAATTTCTTCCTCCCTGACACTGATCAAGAGATCTCTTCCAACACAAACCTAATCACAATATACACTTATTTTAAAAAGGCTTCCAGTGCTTCCCACAGATTTCAGAACTACTAGTTTAGCTTTGTACTCCTGTCTTGCATGCTTTGTCTTTACCCCTCAACATTTGATCCAGCCATGAGCAATGACTTGCAGATCCTTTATTTGCATGATACCATTTAACACCAGCATGGCTTTTAACATTATATGGAATACACTCTTTTTACAAACTCAACACCCAATATATGCCCAAATATCTCCAACTCATCCTTAAAGACTGAACTTTTATTTTCTCAGAGAAGTGTCCCTTGATCCTCAACTCTTATCCCCAAGGTTTCTAATATAAGTGCTTCTACCCCATGATCCAGTAATCCTCCACATATAAATCTCTCATAACTTGGATTATAATAAACTGTCATGTTTAATTTACTTTTTTGACTCCAGATACTAGTTGTTAGGTTGTTGAACAGTAAAACTATGTTTAAGTAGTCCTTAGAAGCTTAATGTCAAGGATGATTCTGGCATTTCAAAATTGCCTGATAAATGTTTATGTGATAAAATAATAATCAACTTGGTAGACAAAACTTTAAAAGTTAAGCATTAATATGGTATGTATGGCATCACATTTTCCCTTTTTTTCCAACTGAAATGCCTACACACACAAAAGTTAACCCAATAATTTATTAGAAATAAAACAAATAAATGGTATGAAAATATAGCAGCATATTTCATTGATCATGTATAATCCTAATTTATCACTCTCTAGAGAGAGTTTAACTACATCTTCGACGTTTTGTCAAGGACTGGGAAATATCACTGATTCCAGTGTTTGCAAATGTCTGATATTTTCCGTAGTTCTTTGATCTTGCCTTTTTGCAATTAGAGTTCACATTGAAATTACATATATTTAAACAAAAACTCAGAAAGCTCCAGTTCATTAATTTCCACTAGATTTGACTCTTCCTTAGAGATTTTAAAAACACTCCACTGGAAAGATAGTCATGACTAAAAGTAGTGCGTTGCCAGTTTAAATGAGAAATAAAAAATTTGGTTTCACACCAGTGGAAAGAAGCCCTTCAGGCAAGATGACTCTGAAAGAGTATGAGAAATGGATAGAGGAGATAACAGTACAGCCTGTAGGTTCTAAAACATGATTTCTGCTACAACTATTGAGGCTGTTAATAACTGAAGTTATGGATATGAACATATTCACTAGAACTAAGGATTCTTAGTTCTAAAGCAGAGGCATCAATACACAAAGGCAAAGTGCCCTAGCTATGACAGACTGCAGCAATTCACACACCTTATATTCTTCCTTTTGAAACTGACAATAGTATGAACATCCTCATTGCCCAAATAGTTCGTCCCAGTTAAATACATGAGTAATGTAGAACTCCTGAATACCTCATTATTGCCTTGGAAGACTTAGAGCTGTGTTTCAATAAAAAGAAGTCATAGTATTTTAGTTTTTACATCTTATTGACACCATGCTATTGCATTTTTACTTAAGAATTTATTTTTCTTTTGCTACTTCTGAAAGGAATTATGTTTTACTATGGGTTACTGGAAAGCAGATGCAAGGAAAAAGTTTATAGACTACTGTTAGCTTACAATGGAATGAAATTCCGTAGAGCAGAAGTGAGGGCAAAGGGATTGAACAGGAAAGAAGAAAAGTCAAATCAAGGACCAGTTACTGGTATCAGTCCTGACTGGTTGTTCAACTTTGCATGATCATCTTCAGAAAGGCCACAGACATGATTTTCTCTTTAGACAGATATTGGAATTTGGAGAATAACTTAATCAAGAGTTGAGCACAGTAGTCATGCAATGGTTGTAGGAAGTGAAAGAGGTCCCCAAGACAGGAGATGCATGATGCTGAGATGATCTGATATGGCACTTAAAATGTATCTGATACAAAGTATCTAAGTTTTATCCAGATTCTTTTTTCTGGAACTGCTTCACTATAGTCAGTATTCTGCTCCTTCTTTCTAATTATTGCTTTCTAGATCATTACTACCTATATACTCTTTGACTGCAAAATTATAAAATGTAACATAGCTTATGTTATTACTTTAGCCTTCTCTGTGGATGATGTAGTACATCCCCTGACAAATCAGAAGATTGCTTCTATTTTTAGGAATAGCCGAAATGATTAGAACTTCTGTACCACAGTTCAGTCACTTCCTTCAAGGATTGGCTTTTCTCATTTATAAAACTTTGGAAAAAGTAAAAATATTGCCCATTGTTTTCCTTTGTCTCTCATTCCATCAATTAAAGACAAGTGAACATCAAGGAGGGGTGGCCTGTTATTTTAGGTGTCAGGGAGTCTTGAGTTTTTAAAAGTTCTCCAAACTACAGGGTAAAAAAATACCCATTTGTCCCTAATATAAAAAAGAGGAATGGAGTGGCATTATTTCAACCTTGAGAGGATTACATGGAAGCCTAAATGTTGGCAGTTAATGGGAAGGAAGACACTTAGTGCTCTATACTCGGCTGGATTTATGGCTATTTCTTCTTTCAAAACTTGAGATTAAGTGGACATGGCACAGGATTTGACCTATTTATCATGTGCTCAGTGCAAACTGAAAAGTAGGAAGTCATTAAAAGTATAAAAAAATCTTATGTGCAATACATGAGCAGGATAGATATTTGGCCCCTAGGGTCTTGTCTCTGGAGATATGTGGGCATAAAATTTTTTGAAAATACCATCTCTATTTTATCTTTTCTGGTGGTATATCCTCTACCTTCATATGTTACTTATCTCTAGCTATCTCTGTCACATTCTACAAATTATTTTGTCAGTCTTTCTCTTGAGCTCAGCTGAATTTTAAGGTCAGTGAACTTACTTGCCAAGTTGACAGGGCTATCAGTTGTTCTAGCAATTAATTAAGCCTTACAAATTATTTTAACCCTTGACTAGCAGTCTCTACACCACTTAACTGCCCCTCAATTACACAGTTAAATTTTCCTTAAAAATAACACTGTGTTCCACAAGGGAGACAGTTTCAACCAGTCTGTTCAGTTGCTAATTTTCTGAAAATTTCCTTAGGCATAGCTTTGAAAAAAATGTTAAAGCTTCAACATAGGAATCTTACTTTTCTGAAATCATTTGAAAATGCTTTTTTCTCCTTCAAAGACTAATTTGAGGTCAAACAGAAAGTGTTTATGTGAAAGCATTTTTCTATCTTTGTAATATGTAGCACTAATTTAGGGGAGATAAACCAACTGGAGAACAGGATACAGAAGGAAAGGGTAAAAAAGACAAACATATGCAAACATACATATCCACATTTTCCTTTATCTGGTTCACTGACTTTGTCTTGTGAAATGATAGCCAAGAAGGAGAAACTGGTAATGTGAACAACTTCGCAGCTGATCTTCACACTTAAATATCACTCACCATGACAAGCCGACTTGGAAACTAACAATCTATCCACCTGCAAAAATATATTTAGATCTGCTCAGTGCTAGCTAGCGTTCTTCACTGAGATGGCTCTAGCAAACACATCGCCTTTGTGATTGTATGGCAAAGTAGCAGTATTAGAGTTTTTTTGAATCACTATTTCTGCCTGGATTTTTAGTCCAAGCTGCATAATGCATGCAATGTATGATCTCCTTTGAGATACCTATTTAAAAATGATTTGTTTCCTTTTCTAACCACATACATGTACATGTTAATCAGTTCCCAGCAGGAGAGCTACCTCCTCATTCTTTGCTCATGTGAAAGAGTAGGTTGTCGCGAGAGAGAGAGGAATTATGTTGTAGAGAAAAATCATCTTCCTTATAAAACTGGAGACTAAATTTCCAGAGGCTAGGAGCTAGTGAAGGGAATCTACTACTAAATGCCTAATAGATTTCTGTCACTATACTAGCTGTTTAATATACATATCCTCTAACCTTCACAACAACTTTAAAATGTAGCCACTAGTTTGTTTGTTTTTTTTATTAGAAAGCTGAGGCTCAGAAAAGTTATGCAATTTAGCAAGCTGGTACAATTGATAAGTGGAATAATCTCTTCACCATTTTTGCCCCTTCTAAACCATTTGTCATACTTCTAATTGGGTCATGTGATCACATCACATCCCTGCCTAAAATCATTCTATTATTCCCTACTGCTAAATCATAAGTCTAAAGCAAGATTCATTTTTTACCTACTTCTCCAGTACCATCCATCAACTTTGTGCTCTCTGCACTGAGTTACATCTATAGTTAATTACTTGTGGGTTCCAGAAAAAAACCCTGATCCCTGTCTACTCCTAGCTTTGGCATATCCTTCATGCCTTGCCTGAGAGAACTAGAGCTTATCTCCCTTCCAACCCAACAGACTTGTATTGCTCCTACTTCCTCATATCCCTCAAAGTTCAAACCAGGCTTTATTTCTTTTGTGAGTCTTTCCAGGACCTGACCTTGCTAAGGTTCTTTCCTGATTGTTTCCTTAGCTATTTGTGCTTACATCTTACTTTGTGGTTGTCTATTGATGTGCCTGCCACACAGTAGATCTTGGCTCATTGGAAGAGAACTATGAGTTTTAGTTCTAGAACTAGCACATTACTTGGTACTTCATAGGTACTCAGTAAAATCTGATGAAATGAATGAATTGAATCAGGCTGAAGGTGGTGTCAAAGCTAAAGACAGCTCAAGAATTCTAGGTTTAGAAGAAAAAAATTGTTTTCTATCTAGGAGAAATTATTGTCAAAGAAGGGTATTTTTGAAAATAATTTAGTGAAGGGAAAATCTTGTAAAACTTGATTTTATAAGAAGCTTCAAGGAAGGGCAGATTTCTCAGTTATACTAGATTAAGTTTCCATTATGCAACATTTACTCATTTTTAAGTGATAAGATTTTTTTTTATTAATTATTTTGTGCTCAGGATAAATATGTAGACCAAATCATGCCTAGCCTGGCAATCTGCTAATAAGCATTGGTGAATTTTTATATGTGGGGAATGGGTGGGGGGAGAGAAAAGTGGATGGAGAAACAAGAGGAGAATGATGTGAATTTCATTAAATGTATCTTAATAAATTAGTTCATAATTAAAATGTCTTAGTAAATCCTCTTTTATAGTATGGAATTTATTGCTTAAAGTCAATTAAAAAAATCAACCAGATTCTAATGATTTTTTAAAATAAAGATTAGAGAGTTCATTTTTTGTTTTTAATAACTTCCTTTATCTTAGAAGAAACAAAGTTTTTTACCTGTGTGTTACTGGACTTTGTGTTTGCCCAATGCATTTGAGAATTTCAGCAGAAAATATTCATTCTTGAATATTGTTTTTATTTGGAATATATTTTAGCTGATTTAGAAGTTTATAGGAATTATAATGGTTTATGTGTGTACTCTTCCCCCCAGAAAATTAGTTCCATTCCTGACATTTCATTCCTGATTCCACTTACGAGAATTATGAAAAAAAGAACTCACCCCATTTTTCTCAACTAAATCTTATTGCATTGGCATTAAAGAACCCTATGTTTTTCTTCTAAAATCCAATTGTTGTTTTCCAAACTTCTTATTATAATGTACTTAAAAGATGCTTATTTATACTCATGTAAACCAATAATGACATCATGCTAGCGAGTTGCTGTGATTGCTGGGATTCATTCATGTGAAAGTTGATAAACTTACAAGAAAGTAAACCACCCTGAGTGAGAGAAATTTGGTTTGAAGAGAATGGGCCATAGTTAGTGTTTCTGAGGGAAAAGCTCATTTTATCCTTCTCAGATTGTATTCTACCCAACCACTTGGGACATCAGTTCTTGGGCAGAAGGATTGCATTCATGAGCTTGGTTAAAAAGCCATTTCCACTGTTCTCTCTGTGGAGACTGGAGAGCTCAATGTTGAAGGAAAGTCTGATCCAGATAGTTTATTATCTTTTTATTAATATTTTGGCTGACGTCCCACCTCATCTATGCTCTAAGTAAAATAGAATATATCTAGAGCAATAGTCCATTATAAATATGGATTTAGGGGGGAAATGCATCTTTTAAAACTCCATTAAAAACTATTTTAATAAATAGGCATTGTTTAGAAAAGCATGACTTTCATTTACATAATAATAAAGTGGAATTTAGCCCCAAATATTTAAAATAAAATGCATTAAGTATACTTAAAATAATATTTTAGATATAATATTAATTTTTTAAACAGACCAATATTAAGTGGTCTTAATCAATGTTTATTGTGTTGTTGATTATTTTTTTCAAGGAACAGAATATCACAAGTCACATTATAAACACAATAAGGATGGAAAGAGTTTCAAAATGCCTTCTCTGACACTCAATCTCTCTCTCTCTCATACGCACACATTCACACGCACATGCATACATATTTTTCATTAGTCAGAAGTATTATTCAGCCAACATTTTGGAATATAATGTAGATCATATTTAAAGTTATGCCCTTTCTGCTCTGTTCTACAACCTCTTTTTGGAAACCTATTCCAGTGTTTAACAACCATTGCCCTTCAGGGAAATCCTCCTTATGGTTAACTTAAATCACTCATGCTGTAATCTAGAGCCATTTATGGTTTTGTCCTCAGTCCTTTTCAGAAGGAGAACTAATGAGAAGATTATCACTAAATTATCCCCATGCACCTTCTGTTGCTTTTTTTCCTTTGTACATGAGTTACTAGTATGAAGTTCTTACAACCAGTTGAACTCAGGCATTTACTAAATGCAGTCAGGAATTTAAAAAAAATGATGTCCTAGATAGGGGTTTAGAGGAAGAGAGAGATATTTCTAAGTTAGACTTTGTCACTCAGGAGGTAAAAATAAAAGCTCAGTCTCCATTGGTTTGTAATAATTTTTCTTTATGTTGGAAACCTCCTTCACCAAAATCACACATTCCGAAATATATGGCATTACATAATAATAAAATAATAATCCAATATTATAGTTAATGATGCTACACAGGAAAATAGCATTACGTTTTGTACTTAATACACTAAAGTTTGCTTTGTTGTTATCTAGTGAACAAGCCATGAATTCACTTTTTCCATATATAGCCTGTCAGAGCAAAAGCACTGACAAAAAAACATTATTTTTTAGGCTAAAAGATGATTTAACTCTTGAAACTATACCAAGTACTCCTGAATCACCTGGAAAATGGAAAACTCACAGGTGTTTCAAAGGAGAAAAACATTTCTCAGTCCATGATTTATCTCTGTTTCCCTCATTACTTTAGGATTCTATGGTAGAATTGCCTGTGTTGTCAAAATTTCAATTCCGTAGAAATAGTGAGTTGTCAGTTTCAAAGTGGAAATATATTGTTATAGCTATTCATTGTTACCGTGTATATCGTCTGAAACAAGTTAATATATTCAATATTTCATTTATTTCTTCTTTTTAGCAAATACTTATTTACTATCCCTATTTTCTAAGCAACTTTCACAATACAAAGATGAATGAGACAAAGTGAATGGCATGAATAGAAATATGAGTTTTAGATAGCCGGTGGTATGTCTGAGGAATGGTGTCAGATGTGCTGAAAGTAAGAGGAGATGATATTGGGTCCACATTTTGAAGGATCTCTCATGTCATGCTAAGGAGTTTAGCACATGTCTGTTAGGGTGAAGGTTTAATGAAGATTTTTTAAGTTGTGGAGTAGCATGACCAAGTCTATATTTAGAAAGATACCTCCACAGGACTTGATTAGAGAGAGGGAAAACTGGAGAAAGGAATTGAAAACTTTATGTGCCAGGACCTGGGGATATAAATATTGATAAAGCATGATTTCAGCCCTCAAAGAATTTAGGGTTGTGAAGAAAACACACGTATAAAACTGCAAGTTTAACAATGTCTTTGCGAAAAGAATACACACTAAAGGATGAGTGCCTAACTGCCTGATTGTGTGTATGTGTCATAGGTCCTCATGGGGAGGGGAGATTCGTGAAGGTAGAGGGTAGTCAGGGCATATACCCAGAAATGATTCATAAATTGGAACTTGAAAGAATGGATAAAAGATTCAAAACAGAATAAGAATTGGGATTAAGATCTTTCCTAGCAGAAGTAATAGCATATATAAAATCAACTGGGCTTAAGAAAGGAGAGCACTTGGAAATATCAAATAGGGAAGCATTACTGAAACAAAGCAAAGTTGTGGAGAAAACAGTGGGAGATTATGCTAGAAAAGTCAACAGGAACTAGATCAGAAAATGTTGCTATCCTACTGAGGTGTTTTTATTTTTGTTTTGTTTTTATTTTTGTCGTCAGGATCATTATCTTTTCTTTTTTTATTTTAAAAGGCTTTATCAAGCATATATATTTATTTTTTTAACATCTTTATTGGAGTATCACTGCTTTACAATGTTGTGTTGGTTTCTGCTGTATAACAAAGTGAATCAGCTCTACATATGCATATATCCCCATATCTCTTCCATCTTGTGTCTCCCTCCCACCCTCCCTATCCCACCCCTCTAGATGGACACAAAGCACCGAGCTGATGAACATATACATTTTTAAAAATTATATATCTAAATATATAGTACATAAGCTTTATATATATATATACTTATTATCAATTACCTTCCACGGGTAGAAAATAACTAGCTTTTAATACCTAAAAGTCTGCTATACTACTTTTTAAATAAATATTCTAAAGTGTTATAACTATAGTGGTGGGTAGGTTATACAGAATTATAACAAAGTAAATTGGGCAGCCTTAAGAGATGTTAATATCCATAGGTAGAAAGCTGCATGCTGTAGATGTTCTGGATAGGATTCTATCAAGTGATTGGATTTAAATAACTTTTATGTCTTCTTCTAAGCCCACTGTTTTAATATTATGTAATGCTATGAATTATTGTGTTCGTTGCTATATTGATTTGACAATATCCAGAGCAAACTTTCTGAGTCAGAAAGCCCCGAAATTGTGGTGAGGAATACTGTTGTGGGTTAGAGGAAAAGGGAAGGAGGAGTATAATATAGAAAATATAAATAATTTAGTAGAGAAGTATTATATGAGTTGGTCTTGACTAATTAATAAGAGGAGTCAAGAAACTGCCAGAAGCCATATTTCTTTACAAACAGAAGGTGAAGTTCATCTTCAGAAGCAAGCACAAATGGGAACCATTGATACTATTCCTTTTAAATGGTTAAAAAACAGAAATAAGACACAAACACCTTACCTAGATCATATCTAGGATATATGCTCATAGAGCCAGTCTCTACAATCTATTCCCTTAGCCATTCAGCTATATGTCCTTGGGGAAAGGTTACATAGAAAACAAGTTACTTAGTTGAAGAAAAAGTTCTTGCCAGAATTAAATCCCAAAGAAACATTTCACCTGGGATCTTATATAAGAAATATAGTTTTCCACCTTCCTTACAACAGCTTTGTGGTGAATGACAAATTCGTTTCCACATGGCTATTTCTTATAATAGCCTTTAGCAAAAGCAGAGGATGTTACATTAGAAATGACCTCAGAGAAGGTGATACTGTGTGGAACTAACAACTTTTTTCTAAATACACAATATTCTGCTAGTCTATCTCAATCTAAGAAGAATTTAGAGTTGAATTGCTGATCTCTGAATATCTTCTTTAAAGATCACAGTCTCAGATACGTTTTTGATATATAGCATGACAGTACATTCAAGACTGTACTGTGAATTTTCCAAGTGTTGTGTTCTGTATGGTTGAAGGAAGACTTATTCTTTATAAAACAAAAATTGGAAATGGGGCCAAAGTTGTACTATATGACACACTTTTTTGGTAAATATATTTGCCTTTTTCTGACAGAAATGACCATGAGGTTACTTTCATGAAGTCATTTTATATATAACAGAAATGGAAATTATTCACTATAGAAAGGGTAAAGTGGTAATAGTTTTAAAGAAAGATTCTAATGAATATATTTTACCAGACATTGTAATTTGTCATAATTATGTTTAGCTCATTTCTCCTAGAGACAGTTGCCAATAGTTACTCATCTTCACCTACACTGATTTAATCTAGTTCCACTCACCCTTACTTTTACATCTGCAGTCTTCTAGAATGGTTTATGCTCTCTCTGGCTCTGGCCCGCTTATTTCCTGATAGTTCGCCTGCTCTTTGCCATGTTAAGATACGGGAACCAAGCCATTAACTTAATTACTATACTTTATCTATCTCAAAGTGAGTTCATCAAGTCTGCAAAGGTGTTGACCTCTGGTAGGGTCTGATTGCAATTGGAAGTAATCTTAAAAGCAAGATTATGACACCCACTTACCTTCTAGTTTTAACCATCTTAGTGTCTGCATATTCATTCAACATCAAATGAAGTTTAATAAATATTCACTAAAAATGTATTAACAGCCTCATCTTTCTAGGGCTTAAAACAAAAACTAAATAAACTTATAAAATATTATGCTTGTATCACTGAGGGCAGATTTGTCAGTGATTAAATATAAAAGTTCCCTATTTCCCCTGCCTACCTTGAGTTCTTTGGGCATTTGCCTATTTTCTCTCTTACCTGACTCTTTCCTTCCACTCTTAGCATTTTAAGACAGATGAAAATTTCCATAAGAAAGACAAAGGCAATACTGAGAAATTTATTTTTTATCCAAAATATTTTGAAGGAAAATGTATTTTGAATATTGTTTTATAAAACAGTTTTAATGAGAAAATTCACGAAAAGCAGTCATTTTATTGTAGTAGTTTATTTCTTTAATTTCCCATAAATGTAATCACAGTAAGTTACAAGTAGTTGTTTTTATTTATTTCTTACTAGAACTTGAGAAAGTATGATAATAACCTCATACTATGACCATCTCCAGCTGACACCTTTTATATGAGTTCTCCATGAATTATCATCGTGTAGGGAGGGGTTTTCTGAACAAAGCACTTATTCTACCCCACAATTAACTTCTTCAATTTATCACAGAGAGATTGCTTTTATTCAGTAGGTAATATTTGAAATGCTAGTCTTTGTCCCTTTTTCTTTCATTGGGCTCTCCATATTGATTACCGAATGTGAGGTAGTTCTCATTTTCTATCAAGATTTTATCATATGGTGCCTGTGAAAACAATTCCCACTCTACTGAGCACCCTCAGGGTCTGTTATGTTTTGCACTAAAGTAATTCTAAATATCGGGCAACTAGGCATACGAGGGCACATAGTTATCAAATACTGCTGTTCTCTGCCTAGCCCACAATGTAAGGAACAAACTAACATTTACAGAAGTGGGCATAAGAATAGATCCTCAATAACTATTTCTAAAGTGTATTAAATTTCTATTGTTTCTCTCTAAGGTTTTTTTCCCTCTCTTTCTAAATATACAGCTTGGTAACATGGGCCACCTAGGAATTGTTCTGAACTTGAGATTGTGTTGAGCAGTATCGGTGTACTGAGTTAGAAACAAAATTAATGTCTTTCATACATATTGCCCTTTGCAGTTACAAAGCACTTTTAGTTATGGTATCACATTTGATTTTGTAACAACTGAACTTAGAAAGTACTTTAAACCACACATCTCCTATTCTCAGGCATATCATAGGTAGAGGTAAGGATGAGGTAGGGGCAGCAAGGGGTTAGGAGAAAGTGAAAGTACAGGGTCTGGGTCCTGTATGTAGACATTTTGAGTAAGGTCCTCTAGTGCTTCTGTTGTGGATTTCTAAACGAGCTCTAAATCAATGATCCACATTAGTAGATCTCAAAATATGTCCCCACATCAGCCTTACTTCACAGGATGGGATTTATTGGAAATGCAAATCTCTAGGCTCCATCTAAATGTACTGAATCAGAAAGCCTGAGGCTGTGTGATAATCTGTGTTTTAACAAGCACTGCAGGAGACTCTCACATGCCACAGTTGGAGAACAACTGGTCTACAGCCCTGGTTCTCAAAATATTGTGAGGACCAGAGCACCTGTTTCAGTGCCTGGCCTTCTTCCAAGCCCACTGAATCAGTATCTCATAAAAGAGGGAGAGATCTTTACAAATGAGTATTTTTAAATTTCTTCAAGTGAATCTAATGTGCACTAAAGTTTTAAAACTACTAATATGGTCTAATTTCTAAAGTTTGTTTGCATTGAACTACAATTTTTGCATTTTATGGTTTCTGGCCCCTTCAGTCTTCTGTCCTGATATTTCTGCTCTCTTTCCCTCATCCCTACATTTTATATTCCATTACAACACGCTTAACTCCTCAACATCCCCCAATATGCATGCAATCTAAAGCCACTATAACTTTAAACAACTGGTCCTCTAGCAATCTTTATTCATCTTTCCCAACCTAGATGAGACAATATCCCCAAAAGACTTAAAATACAATACCTTCACATGTCCTCTCACTGCACTTACCTTTTGTTATATCATTTATCTAATTTTCTTAGTCTGGATTGTTAAATGTCTTTCTCTACAATTAGTCTGAGTCCCTTGAAAACCTGGACTTTTTAGTTTACTATTATCCCATATAAATTCAAGACTCCCTGATTAAGATTATAAATGAAACTAGTAATAGCTGATATGTGTATAGGTTCCAGACACTGCTTTAAGTACCTCACACACAGTATCTCTTTTAAAATATGTTTAAAATAATTTTATGGTATAGATACTATAATAATCCATGTTTCCTGGGTGAAGATATGGAGCTTAAGAAACTTACCCAAGGTCACTCATAGCAAAGCCAAGATTCAAACCCAGGCAATCTGGGTCCAGAGCCCAAGCTCTTCACCATTATTACAATTATGCCTAAAATACACAGGTTTTAACTCCCCTCTCAGAGTGTTCCCCAGGAGGTCCTAAGGGATATCTCAGAGTCTATTCGTTTTCTTTTTCTCTGGCCTCATTGTTTTTGTTTGCGGGAGGTAATACGCCACTGCAAAGGCAGCTTTGTCCTCTGTGAGGTTCCCACTACCCTACCACGCTGCCCAGCTGTACAAGTGCTGCCGCTCCTTATTCTTCCCATGGTTTTGTGGGGTTTGTTTTATCCAGAGCCTCGAATATCTTTCAGGAAAATAATTAATACAGCTCTCTGGATGAACTCTTTCTGCAAAAGGGATCAAAATCAGTCTGCCATGCTGAGCATGGACACAAATTCTACACTACATTCTCTATTTTTTTTTTAATTGTGGTAAAAAACACATAACATTGAATTTACTATCTTAACCATTTTAAGTGTACAGCTCAGTAGTGTTAAGTATATTTACATAGTTGTGAAACAGATCTCTAGAATTTTTCATCTCCCAAAACTGAAACTTTATACCCATCAAACACTAACTGTCCCTCCGCACCAATCCTTGGCAACCACTTTTCTACGTTTTCGACTACTTAAGATACTTTTTGTGAGTGAGATCATACATCATTTGTCCTTTGTCCTTGAGTTTCAGTGATGTTGTAGCGTTTGACAGCTTTTTCTTCTTTTTGAAGGCTGCCTAGTACTGCATTGTATATATGTACCATATTTTCTTTATCCATTCATCTGTTGATGGACATTTGGGTTCATTTGCTATTGCTTTCAACAATAAAAGCACACAACTTCTCCCTACTTCTTCAAGCAAATTCATGTTCAATCAAAAATCTGTGCTTCAAACTCACTAGTTATAGCCATATCCCCAATTTCTTTTTTATTTCACCTGCGTCTACTTGCTTCCTTTATCTATTCTCTTGCCTAGAGGTTGGCACACAGTAGTCACCAAATAACTACATATCTTTTTGTTTTGTTTTGAGTCGGTGTTCAAGGTCAGATAGTTAAAAGATTGTTCCAAACAACAGGTGTCCTAACACCTAGTTCAGTAGATTTTTTACCATGCCACTTAATTTTAAGCTTCTTCTGGCAAGTGATATCTTCCTTATTATATTAAATCAATTATAAATGCTCTTATTTTTTTGCAAAATGCATTTCCAGATACTAGCATCAGAAATATCAAACTTTCGACTGAGATAATGCTGATATCTGATGCATTTTTTCTCTCTCAAGTCCATCCTCTACATTGTAGCCAGTGTTACATTTAAATTTCTAATATGACCATGTCTCTCCCCTGCTCAAAAGTATTTGATACCTCTCTGTCCAAAATCTAAACCCTACATGTGTGCAAGGACACTTGAGATCTGGTCTTCCTTTAACTACTAATTCATGTCTCAGGCTTTGCTGTATTATTGTGTACTCAGCTATATAGATGGGGGGGATACACTCACACTGACCATGCTCTTTCATGCACTTGATCTCTTGCCTTGTCTTGACTCCTCATAGAATTCCTTCCCTCACTCATACTCTTACCTAAACTCTACTCATTCTTCAGGGGTGCGAGACTCCCTGGCCAGCAGAAGCAGCCCTATCTCACCTTGTCTGAAAAACATAATCATTAAAGTATGAGTTAACTGCATTTAGGTGAATACCAACCCTCCCTAAGACCTAACCTTACCACCTTTCACTGTTCCTAGATCCTTTAACTAGGCTCAGATATTAACAGACCACAGGAGAGTAAATACCCACCACAGCAGGATGAGTACACACCATGATGTGAGCTGGGATGAGGTACTATACTCAACAAAAGAATTCCAGTATTTTTATAATTATTATCTATTTAATATCTGTAGAAACCTAGGGAATATGTTAAGAATAGATGGTAAAGCTATTTCACCAGGGAAAAAGGAAAATCCTGGTGGATTGAGACAAATTACTGATAAGGAGGAATGGCTCAGAGATTCTGAATTTAGTACATATTAGTGTGAGCAGCTAAACTGGGAATGTCTCTATTGTTTGCTCTGTCATTTGACTGAAAACTGTGCCCAGTGGTGGCCTACATTCAGAAGTTGGAATGCTAGAACTTCCTTTGTATACTGTAAAGTATAAAATAAAGTGGCTCAAAAAGTCAAAAAATAAGAAATGGATTTTTTATGTCAACCTGCTCACCCCCACATACTCCACACAGCTCTGTCAAGTGGCTCTCTTTTTGATACCATAGCATGAAGGCCATTGCCCTAACATTAAAATTAGATTCTTCTCTTTGTTTTTTTCCTACTGGACTATAAATTCATCAAAGGACTACAATTATTCAGCCAATTTATTTCAAATGCCTACTAACCAAAATTACTTTTTAAATTGTAGTGAAAGATGATAACTTTCTTTATTTTTGTTTCAAGCCATATTATTTGATAATATTTTATTAAATATATATTTGATGACCAACATATAATATCATTTCAGAGCTTTACTTAATTACATTAATGATGTATGTTAGCTATTATTTTCCAACTTACTGTTTTCATTCATTGTTAATTTTGATAATTATACATATTGATTTATATATATGTTTTATTACTTTTAATTTTTCTGTATATTGCATTATATGAATATGCTTCATTTACATTTTCCCATTTAAATTATTTTAGCTTTTCCTACAATAAAAAAAATTATTTTTGTTTTGATTTGTTTTCTAGTGTATGTCAACAAAAGCTTCTTTATGGTTTCTCTCTTCCACCTACAATCAGAATTTAGGAGTTTCAATATGCATAACATTTTAATTTTATTAATCTCCATCAGGATTATATGAGTTTTTTACCAATCCAAAAATAGTATAACATTGTTTGTTTCTTTTTAATAAAATTTTTTCATAACATTTAACAACTGGTAACTAAAGTAATTGAGTATATTTTCCTATGCTGTTGTCCATGTTTCCTCTTTTATGATGTGCTTTCACATATGTTGCCCATTTCTATTACCTTTTCCTTGACAAATTGTAGACTATATATTCTGTATGCTAATGCTACATCAATTTTCTGTGTTGCAAATATCTTCTAATCTCACACTGGTCCTTAACATCATATATGATATCTTGTGTCCTATAAAATATTAATTTGATTTAATCAAATCTATCATGATGTTCTTTGTTTTCTCAGAGGTCAAAACAACTACCTTGTACATTTTTTCCTTAAATTTCTGTCTTTTATCTCTGTAGAAGTTATACTTCAGTAAAGTCTGAGGTAAGTTCAATGACTTTTTTTTTTTTTTTTTTTTTGTGGTACGCGGTCCTCTCACTGCTGTGGCCTCTCCCGTTGCGGAGCACAGGCTCCGGACGCGCAGGCTCAGCGGCCATGGCTCACGGGCCCAGCCGTTCCGTGTCATGTGGGATCCTCCCGGACTGGGGCACGAACCCACCTCCCCTGCATTGGCAGGTGGACTCTCAACCACTGCGCCACCAGGGAAGCCCACATTTTTTAAATATGAAAATTCAGTTATTCTAACACCACTGCTTAGCTAGTTCATCGTTATTCATTGATTGGTAGTGTTCTTCTTATAAAAAAATTCTTATACAGGCTATGTTATATTTCTGGGCTTTTAACTCTGATCTATATATTTATAGTCTGTAGGTCAAACCATACTACAGTTTTACGCTTCATTTTGATACCTATTTTGTATAATGTCCTTATGTCTTACTATTTGTCTGTCTTTTCTAAACTGTATTAGGTTTTAAATTTCCATATGAATTTTAGAATATTTGCTTAGTTCCACAATAATCCTTTTGTGGTATTGATTGCCTTAAGTTTATAGAATAATATGGGGAAAATTCACATCTTTATGAAGTTGTATCTTCTCTTTCATGAATATGCTATAATGTTCCATTTATTCGGGTCTACTTTTACTCATAATATTTTATAATGTTTTTATTAAGATCCTATTCATATTTGTTAGATTCACTCCACGTAGGTTTTTATGCTATTATAAATGGATATTTTTTCTTTAGCATTTTCTAATCAGTCATTCCAGTTGTATATAAATAGTTTAAATTTTTATACACTGACAAACAAATAAACAGCCCTGGTGAACTATTTGCAAACAACTATATTGTTTGCAAATAAGAGCAAATTCATATCTTTTTTACAATTTATCTGCCTATTCCTATTTTTAATTGATGTAGTAGCTAGAACTTCTAGTAAAGTATTAAATAAATAGGATCTATAATAGCTCCCTTTTTCTCTAGTGGAGATACTTCTAAAATAGTAACATAGACCATGTTTCCTGTGAGATTTTGGCATATATCTTTAAAAGGTTAAATAAGTTATTTTGTATTTTTAATTTGCTAATTATTGTTTTATCATGAATGAGTACTCCATTTTATTGGATGATTTTTCTGCATTTAATAAAATGATGATATGAACTTTTCACTCATTTTGGTTAATATGTTGCACTATATTCATAGTTTTTTTTAATTTTGAAACTTTTCTGCAGTTATAATAATGTATACTTGACCATTGGGTAGTACCATTTTTAATACATGACCAAATGTAACTTGTAATCTTTTCTTTAGAATTTTTTATCTTTGTTCACAAGCAAAATGGGTGTATGGTTTTCTATTCTTGTTCTTTTCTAATTTTTTTAAAGGTTTTACTAGCTTCATAAATAAATTTGGTACCTCTATTCTTTTTCATTCCTTTGAAATATTTTGTGTAAAATGATGACTATTCATTGAAAGTTTAGAAATCTTTGTATTTAAAACTGCTTGAGGGCTTCCCTGGTGGCGCAGTGGTTGCGAGTCCGCCTGCCAATGCAGGGGACATGGGTTCGTGCCCCGGTCCGGGAAGATCCCACAAGGCCCGTGAGCCATGGCCGCTGGGCCTGCGCGTCTGGAGCCTGTGCTCCGCAACGGGAGAGGCCACAACAGTGAGAGGCCCGCGTACCGCAAAAAAAAAAAAACCTGCTTGAGTCTTGTGGCAGATGGCTGTGATGCTACAAACAACATTCCCTCAGCTCATCTGAGCTGCAGCTGAGTTTGATAATTTTCTAGATCATCCTATCTGTTTTTCCCTGTCTCCAAAACCATAGAAGTTCTCTTACTCCATGCAGGGGCCCAGACAAGAATTGTGTGGGAGTTATTCTTCAACCAGTTGAAGAGGGAGTTGAGAGGTAATACTGAAGCCTTCTTGTGCATAGGAAATAACCAGAAGTATATTTTACAGAGTGATCTAGAGGATACCCAGAGGGGGTTAATTCCAGTTGCACATAGTGGTAACCAGTTTAATAAGACATCTTTAGTTGCTTTTCACTGCTTTTCTCTCTCACACTACTATCTTCCTCACTTTTTTTTTTCCCAAGGGATCTCCTGCCAAGTAAACTACCACATCTAAATCCTTTTCTAAGGCTTTGCTTTTAGGAGCTGCAAATGAGTACATGTGATTATGGAAGAGTCCTTGGAAGACAACCCTCAGGTTGGAATGTAGATCTAGATCACTCCCTGATTAGATAGCCACAAGGACCCCATTACTGTTATATAAGTGGGTACTATTAAATCCTGGCATACTGTCAAATAAAAATTACTAATCTGTCCCCCTATTATGGATTAGGAGATATGGAAGAAGAGGTAAAATTGACTTGTGTAGAAGTTCTCTAGCATTTGGAGGTAATGGGAAAAATGGTAATTATAAAGATTGTCAGTTGCTTGGATTTGTTAATATCTATAAAAGCCTTTAAAAAGGACTAACAGCTACAGGTTAGCCAGTTCTCTATTCTGTGTGTGCTGTGAAAATGTGAAGGGCTCCAGGACCCTATTAAAAAAGCCCCTCATCTTTTGCAGCTGCAGTGAAGATTGTTCTGATAAGCCAAGAATTTAATTTAAAAGGTGGCAAAATTGCTAAGGAGACGCAATACACAGCCTTGACAGGACTCTCATAAAAATCATGTC
This sequence comes from Lagenorhynchus albirostris, assembly GCF_949774975.1. Lineage (NCBI taxonomy): Eukaryota > Metazoa > Chordata > Mammalia > Artiodactyla > Delphinidae > Lagenorhynchus > Lagenorhynchus albirostris. Next base: position 60,593,518 of record NC_083101.1, on the reverse strand, counting down.
TTTATAGGGAATGATGAAAACCCTGAGAACAGGGATAGGGACTTTTGGGTGGATGTGCCTGAGAATAGATTCCACTAACAGTACAAACTAGCAAAAGTAACCCTCTCATTCTTCCTCTCTGCCTATAGACTATGCAAAGAACTCACATACCATTATTTCTATAGAAGATGATGCCTTTTCTCCAAAATATCCCCTCCTGACTTCTTTCAATGCCTGTAGACAGTAACTGATGGCAGATCTCTGCATAGCCTGAATGGGGCATATGTGAAAAAGAGTTATGGCAACTAGTTAATAAGTAATAGCAGAAACAGTGGAATGTGGGTAGATTTAGATTTTGAGGGCATTTTGAAATAGAAGATATGGGTAAAATATGAGCCTAGTAGTGAAAAGTTTATTAACATGTGAGGAATCTCATGTTGTGCCTCAGAATTTAATATCCTGACAAATAAATCTGGAGTCAATCCTAAAACTCTACCAGCATGTGTCTTTAAAGTTTGGACATGATGCCATCCTACAGTAACTAGGTGGACATGTTCAATTTTGCTTGCAGAGTATTGAGGAATGGGTCAGAAGATACATAAAGTTAAACATGTCTGTTATATGTAATTTTTTTAGTGTATGTGGATGATTTAATACATGTATACATTGTGAAATGATCACCACAGTCAAGTTAATTGGTAGCTTTAAAGAATAACAGTGAAGACTGCATAAGAAGCACACTGAGCAACTGTGAGAGTAGGAGGGGATGAAGCTTGAGGATGACAGGAGGATGTAGCATCTTGGACAATTAGAGGATTCCCTATTTTGTGTTAATTGTGATGGAAAGCCATTAGAGGATTTTAAGTGAAGAATACTATAACCTCATTCACATTTCTTTAAAATGTGATTGCGGGCTTCCCTGGTGGCGCAGTGGTTGAGAGTCTACCTGCTGATGCAGGGGACACGGGTTCGTGCCCCGGTCCGGGAAGATCCCACATGCCGTGGAGCGGCTGGGCCCGTGAGCCATGGCCGCTGAGCCTGCGCGTCCGGAGCCTGTGCTCTGCAATGGGAGAGGCCAAAACAGTGAGAGGCCTGCATACCACAAAAAAAAATAAAAAATAAAAAAAGCATAAAATGTGATTGCTTTGATTGTAAAGAACAAAATGGTGATGTTAAACATGGAAACAAGGAGATTACTTAGGATGATATTATCATAGACTATGTGATGAATTTGTTAAAGTTCATCAAAAGTGAACAGTTAGGGACTACCGTGGTGGCGGAGTGGATGAGCCTCTGCACTTCCAATGCAGGGGCCCAGGTTCGATCCTGGTCCGAGAACTAGATCCCACACCCATGCCGCAACTAAGTGTTTGCATGCCACAACTAAGAGTTTGCATGCCACTACTAAGGAGCCCGCCTGCCACAACTAAGACCTGGTGCAATCAAAAAAAAAAAAAGAAAACAGTTAAACCTAGTGCTTTGTACAAATAAGTACTTTATAATTATTTGCTGTTGTGTTTTATATCTATATAGTAATTGTATCAAAATTTCTTAGAAGTTATTAAATATAAATTTACCATCTCCACATATTAATCTGTAAAATTCCCATGCTTTAAGCAGTCAGCAAACTGATAAGGGGAAAAAAACTGAGTTTCTGAAAGGAATAACTGAAAGCAGTCCAACAGTGTTCATAACATATCAGAGAGAATAAATTTTGTAATTTAGAAATGATTGACTCTACTGACAGGAAGGTTATTTCCATCTTAGGGTAAATAAATTATCCGTTATGGTTTTCAAATTTGTAAACTAACCATCAGCTATATTTCAAAGTATGCTCTAATGAGGAGGCTATAACAAAACATTCCAAAACAAGAACAAAATACACAGTTTTATGTGATACATATTCTTCTTTAAATATTTCCAATAAAAATACATATTATGGAGGAAATTAGGCAGTCTAAAAAACAGAATACAGATATTGAATAATCATGCTATCCACCACAGATAATATATCTCACTATATCTTGCCCGTACTTAATCACTTTTATGGAATTACAGTTTGGTTTTCACTAACTGTGATTTACTTAGTGTGGCCTGATTTATGGCATTGAGAATTTGTTTAGTTAATGGAACATTTTAATTTATGACAGAAGGCAGCATAAAATTGCTTTGAATATCTGGATAGCATTACTATTGACTGCCAGTCAAAATTTGAAATGAAACAAAAAGTGACAGATAAAAGCATTTTTAGATCAGCTATACCTATCAGAGTATAGATTTGAAACTAAACACACAAGGAACTAGTAGCTTTTACACTTGCTTCTCCAAACTCTTGACTAGATATTGCAGTTCTCACTGACATATGGTAGTCTGTGAAGTCTTTTCAGTGAAGCCTCACAGGGAAAGAGTGAGATGTTTCATAATGTAGTGTCATCAGTATGTTATTGGCACCCAGCACTGGGTCTCCTTTCATCTGGCCCAGATGGTACGGATCCCTGACTCTTGAAGTGTCTGCCTGAGATAAGAAAATAATTGAAAGCAAACTGGCTGATGGTCTATCCTGATGATTTCAGAATAGCACATATGGGTCAAAGGAGCCAGCAACAAGTAAAGCTTAGCCTTCTCCATTAGCAGAGGTTTATTTAACCTTTGACATCAAGTTATATCAATTTGTATTTAATGGCTGACTTCTAAATATCCATTTCTATACAGCAATTGTTCATTCATTCTTTAAGTGTTTCTTTCAGGCTATGAGACTTTTCTTGAAAGAATGTATTAGGATTAACCTTTCAAAGAATCAGAGACTTTTAGGGATTAGTTAAGTTCACATTCACCTGGAAGTGTTTGGACTGCATATTTGCTGTCTTACTCACCAGATGCCATCTTACCAGAAGAATCTGTGCACTGAGTGGGTGGGTGGCCTCTGTGGATTGAGTTGACTGGGCTCTCTTGTCTTTTGGTGTCCTGTTGGTTTAGACAAATGAAGATCACCAGCAGAAGGCTGAAGTTGGTGGGTTAAGGATATCAGAGAGTAGTCAAGATATTTATTTCCCCAGCTTTCTGTCTACCAGGCTGCAGGAGGTTACAGTGGTTATGCTGTTCATCTTAGGCCTTATTTCCTGTTGTGTGGCCCTCTCCCACAGAGGGAGGGATAGGGATCTCTGAGTTCTGGCAACCAATCACTCCCCTTGCCCCTTCAACTCGAGGTTGGTACTGCCTCACCATCATTCTTAGCCCCAAGATGCTCTACCATCTCGTTAGTTTCCCTTCAACTTAACCATGCTTTTGCAAAGGGTTTATTCATTGAAGTGTTGGCAATATCCCTATTTGAGTGTGCCATTCTGTTTCTTGCCATGTCCTGAGGATACAGTGGACTTGTTGGATGCTTGAATCCCCATTATAACTTTTCTTCTAAATGGTCAACATGAACATATGTTTGAATGAATGTAGTAGCACGGAACTCCTTACTCCCTGAGACAGCCTGCTCGCTCCTTAATCAATATCTAACTGGATTTAATCTCTTATTTATAGCAAAATAGCAGTAACTCTTGTGCAACTGTAGAGAAAATATTTTCATGTTTTTGCATGGTTAGAGCTTTCTGAATGTGGAAAGCTGCAACCTGGGACAAGGGAAAATATTTGAAAGTTAAAGGGTTAATAAAACAGAGAGGCCTCTAGAGAGATAAAGAGATTTATTGCTACCTGGAGCCATAGTTATACATTTCAAAACATAATAAAACTAAAGGTGATTTATTTATATTCAAAAGAGTTGTAAACTTGGACTGACTTCTTCTTTTCACAGAGAATACATTAGGGAGATAAGGTTTCTCTCCCACTCTCAGGAGAGTTTCTCTCCCACTCTCACTATTAGTTTTTATATAAGCTCCAGATTCATAAGTTTGAAATACGCACCCCTTTATACACATGCCCAGCCATCTGGCTCTCATTCTCTTACCCAAAGGAAGAGAATGGAGTATCGGGAACCAATACAGTCATTGTTATTAGTGATAATAATGTCTCCTTATATCCAGAAACCTCATGTTTGCTTTCTGGACAAAATAAGTAAATATAGATATTAAAAATGTATCCCTGTTTCTTTTCCATATTCAGATTGAGTCTATAAACATGCAGAAGGGAATACTTTTTCAGAAGACAGCAGTTTTGGTGTGTAATCTTGGTGTCCTCAATCTTCTTTTGCCTAGTCTTCAAATATCTTGGATTAAAGTCCCCTCAACTTTTTGGTTGTTCTCTTACAGAAACTCTGCTATAATCATCTTTTTTTTTTTTGGTATGCGGGCCTCTCACTGTTGTGGCCTCTCCCGTTGTGGAGCACAGGCTCCGGACGCGCAGGCTCAGCGGCCATGGCTCACGGGCCCAGCCGCTCCACGGCATGTGGGATCTTCCCGGTCTGGGGCACGAACCCGTGTCCCCTGCATCAGCAGGCGGACTCTCAACCACTGCGCCACCAGGGAAGCCCTAATCATCTTTTAATTAAATACTATAGTAGGTCTTACCAATGCAAAATATATTATCTTTACTCTTCTAGTTACTATGTACAAGCATTTGTTTTGGAAAAAAACAGTAGAAAATATCAAGGCCATAAGGACAATTATAGTGTTTCTATAATGTATCATCATCAGGAAGAATTAATTCTAATCATTTTCAGTCTTTAGGCAGCTAAGCTCAAGATTCATATTTCAAAGAAAAATATGTTTGGCCTTGACTGGATTATGTAGTCATCCTTGGTGGAGAGAAGATGATTCATTTTGATTGACATCCCATCCAAGTCATCTGCAAAAGAAAAAGGATTCTCTAAAAGAGAATAAGAATGCTATTACTATATAGAAGACAGGGATTATATATACATATATATATATATATACTTAGTATATATATATATATTTAGTATATACTTAGTGTATATATATATATATACTAAGTAGTCAAAATAAATATTAATAAAGGTTTTTGTAAATAAAATAAGGAATGTAGGTAAAGATGCAAAGGCAAGGATGAGGAAGATATTTTTGTAAACTAGGTAGTAGTCTGGCAAAGAGGAGAATAAGGAGAAATGTAGGATGGAAAGAGTTAAATTAAAATTGGATAGGTTTTGTTGTTGATTTTTTTGTTCTCTTGTTTGTTTGTTCTTTTATTTTATATTTTTTGCTTGCAGTAGACCAAATCGAATGATATATTAAGGGAGCTGAAAAATGCAATCAACAGACCATCCCTAGTGAAATACACTTTCAATAAAGGTGGCAAAATAGAGTGTTTTCAAACCAAAAAACAAACAACAAAAACTGAAAACATTTGTTTTCAGCATAGCTTTACTAAAAGCAGAGGAAAAATGCTCTCAGCAGGAAACTCAAATTCATAAAGGAATGAAGATTAATGGAAAGAGGAAATACATGGACAAATTTAAATAAGAAATAGCAATACAAAACAATAAGTGTAATATGCTGTGCAAACTCAAATGTAAGTGTAGACTTGACAACAATAATACAAAGACAGGTGAAAGATAAGTGGAAACAAAGGGTTCTATGCTTCTAATGTATTGGGCAAGTGGAATATGAATGATTTGTATTAGATTTTAATAAATTGAGGATGCATATTGTGACCCCTTATAACATATAAAATAATAAAAATGTAATTTATAATCTAATTGAAAAATATATGAAATATATTGATTAGTACATAAGAAGAAATGGAATAAAAATGGAACTTAAACTGTGGGTCAAGTAGAATACAAATAGATGGTAGATATAAACCAACACTATCATTAATTACATTAAAAAATAGTCTAATTAAAAGATAAAAAACATTAGTTTGACTAAAAAATGAGAGTTGGCTATTTTCTACTTAATGAGACACTCCTTAAATATAAGGCACAAAAATACTGAAAGTAAAAGGCTGGAGAAAGATACACTTCACAAACATTAACCAACAAAAAAATTGGTTGAAGCTATGCTAATATTAAAATTGACTTCAAGGAAACAAGTATTAATAGAGACTAAGGGAAATATTTTGAAATGGTAAGAAGATCATTCTACTAGAAAAGTTAAACATTTCTAGATCTAGCTCTATCAAATGCTATAGCTTCAAAATATATGAAGCAAAAATGCATAGAATTAAAAGGATGACAAGATGAATCCATAATCTGAGAAGTATATTTAAACACTGCTTCTGGGGCAAGCAAGAAAAATAATGAGATTAGAGAAGGTGTAAAAAAAAAAACAAGCAATTAGATAATTAACAAGCTATAGTTATTTTAAAGAATATATTACCCCAACATAACAGAATACACATTCTTTTGAAGTACACATGAGATATTTGCCAAAGCTGCCAATAGGATGGGTAATAATACAAGCCTAATAAATATAAAATGATTCAGAATATTTTATGAATCACTAGAAATAAACAACAATAACGACAACAACAACAAACTAAATCATACCCAACAGTTTGGGAGTGAAACAATATAGTTCAAAATAGCCCATTGTTCAAGGAAGAAATCACAAAGAAAGTAAGAACTGTTTTATACTGGATAGTCATAATGGAACATGTCAAAACATGTAGAGTGCATTTAAAGCAGTGCTAGGAGGAAAAATTATAGTTTTAAATACACTTATTAGAAAGGAAGCTTCTTAAGAAGTGAATTAAAAAGTGGTGACTCAAACCTAAGTAACTAGAAGAAGGAAATAAAGATAAGAACAGAAATCAAAAACATAGAAAAGGGTAGTAAAACAACAAAGCCAAGACCTTGTTCTTTAAAATAATTGATAAAACTATAGTAGGACCAGTCATGAACAAATCAAGAAAACACAAATTATAAATAACAAGAAAGAAAAGGTAGTATCACTATAGATATTGCAGACATTAAAAACTCAATAGAGGGCTTCCCTGGTGGCGCAGTTGTTGAGAACCCGCCTGCCAATGCAGGGGACACAGGTTCGTGCCCCCGTCCGGGAAGATCCCACATGCCGCGGAGCGGCTGGGCCCGTGAGCCATGGCCGCTGAGCCTGCGCGTCTGGAGCCTGTGCTCCGCAACTGGGGAGGCCACAGTGGTGAGAGGCCCGCGTACCGCAAAACCAAACAAACAAACAAAAACGCAATAGAAATATATGATGAATAACTTCTCTCCATTAAAGCTGAAAATTTAGGAAAGGGCAAATATTTTGAAAAACATGACCTACTAAAACTAAAAAAAGAATAGAAACACGAAATAGTTATATTTATTAAATAAATTGAATCCATTACAGAAAACCTTCCCCAAAAGAAAATTCTAGTCCCAGCTAACTATGTTACTGAATTGCCCCCCAAATTTAAAAAGGATATACCTAGAATCTCATACAAACTTTCCTCATCAAGGAGAAAGGGCAACCCTTAGAGATTCATTTTATGAGGTTAATATATCTTGAGTTCCAAAACCTGATAAAGGACATTGCAAAAAAATGAAAGTATACAATTTCCAAAGACAGATGCAAATACCTAACAAAATAGTGATAAATCTTCCCAGAAATATTAAAAAAGAAAAGATGACATATGAAACCAAGGGGAATTTGTTCAGGATTGGTTGAACAATCAATAATAATATTTTTTAAATGACAGATTGATGCATGGAGAGATGGATAATTATGTGATGAAGCAATTATAGCAAAATCTTAACAATTATAAAGTGTAGGTGATGGTAACATAGGTGTTCCCTGTAAAATTATTTCATCTTATCTGTATGTTTGGAATTTTTTATGAAACTATTTGAAAAAATATACAATTTTAAACATCAACCACTGAAATTCATCACTATATATAGGGAAAGGAAAGAGAAGAAAAACTTATATGAAGATTTCAATAGATTTAGAAAAATTATTTTACAAAACTGAACATCCAGTCATGATTAAAAACTCTCATAAAAGTAAGAATAAAAGGCAGTGTCTTTTTTTTTTTTTTTTTTTTTTTGCGGTACGCGGGCCTCTCACTGTTGTGGCCTCTCCCATTGCGGAGCACAGGCTCCGGACGCACAGGCTTAGCGGCCATGACTCACAAGCCCAGCCGCTCCGCGGCATGTGGGATCTTCCCGGACCGGGGCGCAAACCCGTGTCCCCTACATCGGCAGGCGGACTCTCAACCACTGCGCCACCAGGGAAGCCCTAAAATTTAAATGTAATGCTCTTACCAACTGAAATTTTTCTTTTATTTGAAAGAATAAGATATAATTTAGATAAAGAAGGCAACAATGGCACAGTGGTATTTGGCGGGGGGGTTGTTATATCAGTTAGGAGGCTTTTGGTTGAAAAGTACAACCAAAGTATATAACATATGATAGGGTTTGAACCTGGGCTCAGCTGAAGACACTAAAATCCTGTTTTTTCTTTCTTTTGTTAGGTGCCACTTCTTTAGACTGACTCGATTTCATATAAACCAACTCTTGTTCAGAGCAAGGGAGTTCAAGTTGTTCTAGACTATGAACTTGCGGGTTCAAATTTTAAAGGAAAATGAGGCTGTCTCAGAAATTCCATCAAAGTTTCACTTCATTCCATTGACTCTCAATGTACCATGTTTCAATCTGTAAACAGTCACACTTACTGAAAAAATGATGCTCTGGTTAACTTAGATCAAAAGGTAAACTCTGGAGCTAGAAGTGGAAGCAGTTTCATCTGAGCCAAAGGACTGTGCGTAAAATAAATTTATTTCCTCCGAGAATATTGAATAATCTTATCCTAAAAGGGAAGGAGATGGTAGGTGATGTCGCAAGTAACAAAAACCAGTTTAGTTTAACTTAACTGAAATGGGCTAATTTTCACAAGAAAATAAAAATAGCTCGAATTCAAGGGTAAGAATGGAAGAGGGACTTCTGAACAGTTTGTGTCTCTCCATCTCTGGTTTCTGATTCTCAGTTAAAATCTTCACCCTTTGTTTTTGCAGCCCTGATTTCTCTCATACTCAATCCCTGGGCATTTGAATGCAAAGTCACAACTCCCGAGATTTTATATCACTATTCAGATCTCAATTAGAAACTCATATTCTCAAGTGAATCTTCTTAGTTGAAAGGATTTGATTGGACCAACCAGTGTCAAATGGTCACGCCTCATCCAACTGGCTGTAGCTGGGCAAGGCTGGATAGAATAAATATGGCTACCATAGCTCTACCAGTGACTACCAGAAGGATAGTTAAAGACATTATTATGAACTTGGTGGATGTTCCAAAAATTGGCTACCTCACATGAAGCACCTCCAATTCAAGGTAACCTTAAAGCTTCCCTTAAAGGGGCTGATCCTTGTCAATGTTTAAACATTAGGGTGGAAATAACATTTAAAAACTTGCAATAGTTGCATGCAATTTATAGCAATGTAAACTGATATTAAAATGTTTAAGAGGAGAAAACAGTCAAAGCAGTAGGTGCCTGAGGGAGTGGGAGAGAAGTCTTAAAGGGTGAAAAAAAGAAGCCAAATAAGGAAGTTGAGATTTCTAAAAATACGTATTTCACAAATTTGCCCTGGGCTAACCTTTCTTACACTGTACTATCTATAAGCCAAATATCTTAAATTATAAATCAAGGAGGGTTAAAACTCTATAATTATCTTCATATTATCCTGAAGAAAAATGTGTAAGAAAAAATACATAAAAGATTAATGAAAATATCTGCCTCCAGTCCCCTAACATTTAAATCAAAGAATCAGGTTTATGAGTGGCACAACCAATCCCAGCTGTGGGATGATTTACAGGTGCAGAGGTAATCTATAAGGCAACATGGCAGGCCACCAGAAGGGGATTTATAAATTAAAATCAATATGTGAATTTTACTCTGAAGCCTATAGTAGTTAGTACTGATTGCAGAGCTCTGGTGAACGGCCTCTAAACCTGTTTCTACTCATAGATCACTGCTTTTTCCACCAGTGGCAGTTGGAGACACTGTGTGCCTGGGAATTCTAGAGGGCAAAGTTATTCTGTGAAAGACTCTACAACCTTGGTCTATTTTGTGAAATATACAAATACACACTACATGACATAGAGATGAGCATCTGAGAGAAGAGAATTATTTTTTGTTGTTTCATGTTTTTATTTTGTTTTGTTTTAAAGTGAATCTTGAATAAAATTAAATAAGTGACTAGATGGATAAAATGAATTAGCTATCAAATTGGCATTTTAATATATGATATACAGGCTTGCTCTTATTCTCATGAAAAGCAGCATTGTGAAATGATTAAAAGCACCTACTCTGGAACTAGACTTCCTGGGTTTGAATACAGAATTCAAACAGGAGAACTTTTTCAAGTTCTTTAACTTCTCCTGGCTTCAGTGTCTTCTGTAAAATGGGTGTGATTTGGCATACTACTCCTCACCCCACTCTCATTTTCCAGATGTAATCAATTAAAATTTTTCTCATATAAACTTTCAGAAATATTTATGGACTTAAACATTTAAAAATTACTGATTCGCTTACTGATATATTTTTTCAATTCTTCCATATTAGTATGATAGAACACAATCATTTTTTTTTAAAACAGTCACATGCTACTCCATTGTGTGAATGAACCATCCTTTTTTTAACCTCAGAATGGGAATTGTTTTGTTTACAACTTTTCTGCTACTTAAAAAAAAGTAAAGGAGTGGTAAATATCCTTATACTTAGCCAATTGCAAAAAGATATATCTGCATAATGAGTTTCTAGATATGGTGTTGCTGGGTCAAGGGCTAGGAGCCTCCAAATGGGAATCCTACTTTGTAATTTAGATGTTGTTACCTCCTATTTTCTACAAATTGAGAAACAAGACAATCATGTGTATTTGAATTGCGTATAATGTAAAAGTGCCTAAGATTCTGGAAAGCTCTCTTTAGAATGAAATACTTAGAAGGTGTGTGATCTGATTTGGTTGTTTATGCAGTCCTTTTTCTCTTTATCCTGGTTTTAAGCTATGTTCTCATAATCAGTGTGCTATGGATAAGTGAGGAGTTGTTGCCTAGCACAGAATTAGAGTAATATTTCATACTTTTCAAATATTTTTTAGTTCGTTGACTAATTCAGCTTGGCAATCTTTGAAGGGAAACACAATAAATGATTACAGGAAATATATTAAGTTATGTAATGGGAGAACTTTGGCAACACAGCTAATATTTGTTTATATTTGAATTTTGCTTTTCTCATGTAAAATGTTTCCAGTGACACATTACAAAAGAGCCAATTTGTAAGTGAGAGGGTTTACAATAGCGACTATGAAAACTTTCTCCTGAGAAGGAAATCGTAGAGCTTTGTGTAAGTAAATCATCTGTAAGCCTCTTTTTTTACATTTTTTTCACTAAGTTCGTTGACACTTTTTACAAGACTTCATTCTCTCCAGCTGTCCTTTTGCAATCCACACAATTTTGACCGTCTCTAAATCTTTAAGTTTTTCTCCAGTGACATCCTTTATCTACTAAGATAACCAATTCCTTTTATCTCCAGGCTTCTCAGATGAAGGGCTTAAGAAAAACTGGAGCTTGGGGGCAGGAGGGACAGGACAGTCCCATTCTTTAGAGGACTTTAGTTTTTATTTTAGTCTGCTTTCTCTGCATGGGAGGAAAAAATATTCTGAAACATCCTGCTGTTTCTCTTTTTCTTCCCTCCCCCCACTTACTAAGTATTTTTACGTATTTCCTGGAGCCAAGAAAAAAAATACACAGGAGAACAATTTTTTTTGTTTCATAACTAATCTCCAGTTAAAGTGTTTCACATTACCATCAAATAATTATCTGAATCATTTTAGAAATTGTTTCCTGAGTGCACATCTAGGCTTTAATGACACAATTGAAAGATGGATTTGGTTTTGTCTTTAAAGTCTTAGTATTCACCTTAGGCTTTCAAAGCTGCTTTATCTTGCCTAGAAGTAAAAATTAGAGAATTTCCAACTTTTAGTTCATCAAACTTAACATACTGATTATTATTTGCTTTATGATAAATTTGGGTTTTCGCTATTTAAGTTTCATTGACGTATTATAGTTTGGTGAAAGGATGGCTCTACCAGGAATTTAAAAATCTGAGTTTAAGCCAGTCTTTTTGTATGACTTGCTGAAAGTGTGACATCTTGATAATTTTGAGTTTCATTGATCCCATCTGTATTTACAAGGAATTTTTCTATCTCCTCTAAATCTGTATTCCTATAACCTGAGTGTTGTTTGTTGTTAAGAAGAACATTGTAGGGTTAAATTACTAGTTATGGAATTGGAAGAGCTAACATTTGTCTAGAAAAATTAAATAGATCGATTTATTTCTTTCTCCTCTAGACGTAGTACGATTCATTTTTTTTTCAGCCAATTTAATGAAAATATCAGGATAACAAAGTGATGGACAAATTCAGTTTTTAATTCTTAGCATTCTATATTCTTTCTCTGTGTTCGATCTGAAGTTCAGACTATACTGAGAGCATTGAGGAACATTTTTTTTTTTTTTTTTACTCACCCCATCTGGAGACTTCCAGCTGAGATTACAGTTTTCTAAAGCTGGAGGTAGATATTATCAATTACCAGCTGTTTCTTAGCTAGATAGTTTGAGTAGTTTTCAATGCCTTTAAATGCCAAATGATTGAAGATTAGTACTAATTATATGTAACATATTAAGCTACTGTAGATGTCTAATGTTAATGGTGACTAGCAGCATTTTTTGAACTAGACCAGTATTTAGCACCTCATTAAATATGCTTTTCACATCTTACTAGTAAGTTAAAGATTTGACTTCAGTTTCATGAAACAGTGTTTATGGCCTGGGGAAAAAATATAAACAAAATCCTTTAAACGTCTTCAAGAAATTTGTAAATGAATGAAGAACCAAAACAAATATTTATTATTGTGATGAAAAGGTTTGATTTTCTGTGGTGAGACAAAACTAAAAATTAAAATAATTGTTGTTAACTAAATGTTGGGGTTTAAAATTTATAGGTTTCAGAGTTCAAACATGGCTTTCCAATTTAATTAGAAAGTTAAAAGATAATTTTTTTTGATTTTCGAAACTGTCAGGATTAATAACGAGACAGTGGCAACTCAGCATGCTTTAGCTGAGTGGATGGGTCAAGGGAACAGTGAGCTGGGCTAGGTTGGATCCTATAACCCTAGCTGAGTACTAACATGGATGGGCATTATCTTATATAGATAATCTATCTTAATTGTCACAATATAATATTATCTTTGTTTCAAAAGATTGAGGACTGAGGCTCTGAAAGGATATAAAACAACTTGTTTGGGGAACATAGTAAACAACCCATGGATATCTAACTCCAAAGTTCATTTATTTTCATTAAACCATAGGACCTGCAAAAGTTGAGGAGGAACTAGTTGCTTTAAAAGGTAAGCCCAGTGAACTAAAATCTAGTCTAAGATATAATATTAATTTGTGGACTCAAATTTAGGGCTTACCGTGTGTCAGACACTGTGCTATGAATTGTTGGGGTAGGGGGGCTAACAGTAAATCCTAGAACCCATTCATGAATTGAGGCAACTATTCCCCAGAGTCCTCACTTTTAACCCCTGTACTATACTGTCTTGAAGCAGGCATTAATGATAGCAAAATGACCCTAGCCGACTTTAAACCCCTTCTGATTTGCATCAAGAAAATTGAGAAAACATGTGAGAGCCAGGCATTGGCGTTTAGGCCACTACATTACAATTTAAAGGAGTGTTCTAAGCTTTCCTGAATGTTAGGTGCTATCATATTTGCCTCTATAAAGGTAGCCTCGGGCTTCCCTGGTGGCGCAGTGGTTGAGAATCTGCCTGCTAATGCAGGGGATACGGGTTCGAGCCCTGGTCTGGGAGGATCCCACATGCCGCGGAGCAACTACTGAGCCTGCGCATCTGGAGCCTGTGCTCCGCAACAAGAGAGGCCACGATAGTGAGAGGGCCGCGCTCTGCGATGAGGAGTGGCCCCCACTTGCCACAGCTAGAGAAAGCCCTCGCACAGAAACAAAGACCCAACACAGCAAAAATAAATAAATTAATTAATAAACTCCTACCAACAACATCTTCTTTAAAAAAAAAAAAAAGCCTCAAGAATTTGCAAGGGCAGATACTAGGGTGTTCCACTAATGTTTCCCAGAAGAAAAGACAGAGAACACAGTGTATTAAGAATAATAAGGAAACATGATTTCTAAAAATCCAGTAAGTTATTTCTTGATTGGTTGTCTGGGATTATTAGAAGATTAAACGCCTATTTTGTAAAAGTAAGTTGGACCTTCAGAGGCCAGTCTGAACAATGAGAGTTATTTTTTTCTTATAATTGTATCAAGCAGTTTTGTTATTTAAAAAAAAAATGCTATCAACAAGAGATGTTTCCTTTTAAATATTATACTTTGTTTCACTTTTTCAATTGTGAATTTTTTACACCCCTATTAAGCAATGAATATGTGTGAACTAAATTTTACCACTTACTTTAATCATATAAAAACGCTTATGTTATAGAAATGCCTTGGCTCAAGAAATATACATCATACTTGAAGCAGTTAATATTTAAAAGTCACGTATTTACACTAGATGAACACTAGAGAAACTTCAGGTCTAAAATTGAATTTCTCTAACTATGAAAAGTGAAGTTTAAATACTTATTTAACATAAAATTATTTTTTTCTTGGACTTACGTAGGGTTTATAGGTAACGAGAAAATCACATTGTAATTTAGAGGAATTATATTCCTTATTCAAATGCTAAACCAAAGAGAAAAGCAACTCTAATTTAGACTGGCTGCTAGAATACAAACCCTTCCTTTTCTGTAAATATTTTACCTATTAATTTCTTGCTTTTGGAAACATGGGTTCCATTCTTACCTATTTACTCATTCTGTAGACTGTACAGAAAAATAAGATCCAAGTCATTGTCTCGCCTGTAACAAGCCAGCTGGAACCAAAGACTCAGCACCCATCTCTCCACCATAGAGACTGCACACAGACAGCTCATCTCTCCACAGGAACTGGGATCCCCCAAGGTTTCTAGGTTTGGGGAAGTTAGGTTTTTTTCCTAAGGTCCTCCTGACTTATCTTACATATAATCTCAGACAGCTTGGTGCCTAGCCCAAAATGCATAGCCCCCTCATGCAAGACCACTTTCATTTTAGAGACATACAAAGGGAGAGCAGGGAGATGGAAGTACCTCTGATCATGCACAGCCCACAATGTCTCCACCGGATGACAAAGAAAGATACCTGTACCCATTAAAGCTTCTGCCTGTGAATTCCAGTCTATATCAAGTGATGCTCCTCATGTTTGCCAAAGACCTTTGCTCAACAGTGATAATAGCTGATAATCTGAGTTCAAACTCTTTCAAGTCATTCATGAAAAATTCAAATGAAAGTCCAGAAGTGTATACACACAGTAAAAAACAAATTGTTCTCTCAGATACTAAACATGAATGTATGACTGCTTTACGCTCTAGAAGAAGTCCTCTGGTCATCATTAGATCATTTCAGTGTTTCATTTGCACACCAAGTGTCCAAGTGTGCAGTTGCTTGGCCTGGGGCAAGATTAAAAGCATAATATGTATAAATATTTTAAAATTTTAAATCTGGCTAAAAATTTCAAATATAAAATATTCTGTATTTTTATTTTGACAGATATACTTGTATAATGACATGGAATGAAAGGTTTGAATTTAGAATTTTCTAAAGTTCCTTACATTCCAAGTAGCTAAATGGCAATGGGATGAGATTAGATCCCTGACCCTACTCTGGCTTTCTCTCCCTAGCCCTGGCTTAGTCTTAAATTGTAGAAGGCAGGTAGTTGTGGGAAGGGTGTAACCTAATTTGAGGAGGCTGTCTTCAGCTGAAGCAGATCCTGAAGGAGCTGACAGCTAGATGTTGTTCCTGGACCACATCCCCTATACCTGGGCTGTAATTTCTTCCTTAATGGGGAATCTCGGCTGTGTATCTTCACATCTATCACAGTGGCCAAGCCCTAAATATCCATCCCCCAATGACAAGACCACACTAATTCTGATTTTCATTGTTAAGGAAAACAGTAAGGAGGGAATCTTTTCTGGGATCCTACCACATGGCTTGTACAGCTGTACCTTGGCCCAAGTACCTTGCTGTGAAGTATGAGTTCTGATCTTAACCAAGTGATAATGCTAGTGCTAATTTCAAGATTTTGCTTAAATGATACACCCAACATGGAGCACACAGTGTTTTATGGCATGGAGGGCGTTCAGTTGTAATACCCAGAGGTGGGACACATTCACCCAGGCGACAAGGGTAGTTCTATGAATATCTTATAAATAGGTGGGTGCATTGACTGCAAGCAAGTCAGCGAAAGTGGGGGAGAGGAGCAAAGTTAGGAAAACCAAGTCTATAGTCTGGAGGCCCTAGTAGAACACAGCTTCAGGAACTGGCAGTCTGTCACATAGCCTGGGCAGAGTCTTAAGAAAGTTATAAGATGAATTGTCAGTAGGAGGCTGTGCCTACTCTAGGTGACACTCATTAGTCTGCTGGATACTGATGCTTGGGATGGTATCTATGAGAAGTTAAGTTGAAAAGTTATTTTAAAAATCTGGGTGGAAGTAATAGGTAGGAAGCTAGGAACCATTATTAGAAAAGGAAAGCACTATCTAGAAGACTGTACAAGGAGGAAAAATCATCCAGATGGTTGGTTGAAAAGGAAAAAAAATGGGGAACATCTAGAGCAGTGAGTGTGGAAGGACTCCTAGGCTGGATTCCCTTCCAGAGATGATTTTCAATTGCTTTCCATCCAGGAAGTCACAACAGTCTCCAGAGGTCCTAGATATTTAGGGGAAGAGAAAAAGGGAGATAGTCACTTATAATATATTGTAGATGCTTTCACCACTGAATAAATAGTAACATAGGAGACTAATTCCCAAATGTGAAACTTTTTCAATCAAAAGAAGACTAAGGTTGGGACTGAGTCTCCTGTCCTTCCTCTCCAGGATCCCCAATACCAAGATCAGGTCCTTTGTTCTCTAGCTCAGGAGATCTTCCTCTTGGATATGTACATATCCAAAGGAAGAGAAATAAGAGGCAGAGCCTTGGGATACAACAGCTGCAAATGGACATCAGCATCACTCCGTGTATGGTGCTGAGTGATCTGGGGATGGATGAGCTTGTTGACTGTTCTCATGAGTTCCAGACCCCGCCAAGTGCTGCTGCTATTGTTTGCCCCACACCATTTACTTAACAAATTTGTTACATAATTCTGAAGACTTTTGAATCCAAGCATTTACACAATAAAATTTATATCAGGCACTCTGCCTACTAAAATATGAATACAACTTAGAGAAAGTGTTCTAGTTCTGTAAAGTCACTAAAACCCTAAACAATGTATGTCTTTTCATATAACAATGACTTCCTACCAATGTATTTTGGAAGTCTAGTAGTTTTCTGGTGCCATTCTTGAGTCCAAGTGTGAAAGAATGACACTAACTGCAATACTTGACAGAATAAATCTGTTCAGCTGACAAGCTTTATTTTGCATCAAAAGCATACAAGCACAGCATAGACAAAGGCAACAATTGCAAGTCCCACAATTCATCTTCTGTTCCTCAGGGAGAAGTAAGCATAATAACATCAACAAGAAGCACTGAAACCATATCTTAGGCATCCCAAACAAGACTTCCCTGGTTTTGTTATCTCCTCCTGCCCTGAAGATCTTAAAATACCCAGGAATAACTTTTTTACCACGTAAAATAACAAATACAAATCAAGACCTGGTGTCTGAATTCAGGGTTCTGAATTCTTGCTGCTCCATATTTAGGCAGCTTTTCTTATGTGCTCTTAGGTGAGGGGACCCAAGAAGTTTCTAATCCTGTGCACTCACAAGCTCCCTGTAAACAGGACCTATCACGACCCATTGCAATGTTCTAGCATCAACCAGAGCCTTTCTTCGTTGTGTGTTTTATACTTTTGACTGACATATTATTTTTTAAGGGAAACTTTTTTTTTAACATCTTTATTGGAGTATAATTGCTTTACAATGTCGTGTTAGTTTCTGCTGTATAACAAGGTGAATCAGCTGTACGTATACATATATCCCCGTATCTCCTCCCTCTTGCGTCTCCCTCCCACCCTCCATATCCCACCCCTCTAGGTGGTCACAAAGCACCGAGCTGATCTCTGCGTGCTATGCAGCTGCTTCCCACTAGCTATCTATTTTACATTTGGTAGTGTATATAGACTCACATATCATTTAAATGAAGAAAATTATGGTTAATGAATGTCAAAAATCCTTTTTCTAGTTTGTATATTTTTTCAGTTCACAAATCCAATGACCAAATTAGAGTTACAAATATCCATATATTATGAAGGGCTAAATTGGTCTTTGGGTCTTTTCTCCCATCTTTCTTTTCCTAGTTCTGCTGCTGTCTTGCAGGTGTGTCTCATTTTTGTGCTGACACGTGAATTTACTCACCAGTAAGAAAAAACTTCAAGCACTTAAATGCTGTGTCTATCAAATATTTGTGATGTCAGGTGTCCTTCTCTTGTATCACTTCCTTAGAGTCTTGCTTTGCAACACTCTCTTATTATTGTATCACAATGATACATTCATAGTTTGTTAATGATGTGCAGTTAATATATTATTCTTATAATATAAAAAGGGCTCTTAAAATTTATTATAGTTGATTTACAGGGTTGTATTAATTTCTGCTATATAGCAAAATGATTCAGTTATACATATATATTATTTTTCATATTCTTTTCTATTATGGTTCATGGCAGGATATTGAACATAGTTCCCTGTGCTATACAATACGACCTTGTTGTCTACCCATTCTAGGTATAATAGTTTACATTTGCTAACCCCAAACTCCCAATCCATCCCTCCCCCACTCTCCCTCCCCCTTGGCAACCACAAGGCTGTGCTCTATGTCTGTCTCTATTTCGTAGATAAGTTCATTTGTGTCATATTTTGGATTCCACATATAAGTGATATCGTATGGTATTTGTCTTTCTCTTTCTGACTTACTTCACTTAGTATAATAATCTCTAGGTCCATCCATATTGCTGCAAATGGCATTATTTCACTCTTTTTCATGGCTGAGTAGTATTACATTGTCTAATATACCACATCTTCTTTATCCATTCATCTGTCAGTGGACATTTAGGTTGTTTCCATGTGTTGGCTATTGTGAATAGTGCTGCTATGAACATAGGGGTGCATGTATCTTTTTGAATTATAGTTTTGTCCAGATATATGCCCAGGAGTGGGATTGCTGGATCATATGGAAACTCTATTTTTAGTTTTTGAGGACTCTCCATACTGTTTTCCATAGGGGCTGCACCAATTTACATTCCCACACAGGGTAGTGGGGTTCCCTTTTCTCCACACCCTCTCCAGCATTTATCATTTGTAGATTTTTTGATGACGGCCATTCTGACTGGTATGAGGTGGTACCTCATTGTAGTTTTGATTTGCATTTCTCCAACAATTAGTGATGTTGAACATCTTTTCATGTGCTTGTTGGCCATCTGTATGTCTTCTCTGGAGAAATGTCTATTTAGGTCTTCTGCCCATTTTTCGATTGGGTTGTTCGTTCTTTTGCTATTGAGTTGTATGAACTGTTTGTATATTTTGGAAGTTAATCCCTTGCCTGTCGCATCATTTGCAAATATTTTCTCCCAGTCCATAGGTTGTCTTTTCATTTTGTTTATGATTTCCTTTGCTATGCAAAAGCTTGTAAGTTTAGTTAGGTCCCATTTGTTCACTTTTGCTTTTATTTCTATTGCTTTGGGAGACTGACCTAAGAAAATATCGGTACAATTTATATCAGAGAATGTTTTGCCTATGTTCTCTTCTAGGAGTTTTATGATGTCATGTCTTATATTTAAGTCATTTTGAATTTATTTTTGTGTATGGTGTGAGGGTGTGTTCTAACTTCATTGCTTTACATGTAGCTGTCCAACTTTCCCAACCACCACTTGCTGAAGAGACTGTCTTTTCTCCATTGTGTATTCTTGTTTCCTTTGCCGAAGATTAATTGACCATAGGTGTGTAGGTGTAGGTTTATTTCTTGGCTCTCTATTCTGTTCCATTGATCCATATGCCTGTTTTTGTGCCAATACCATGCTGTTTTGAGAACTGTAGCTTTGTAGTATTGTCTGAAGTCTGGGATGGTTATTCTTCCTGCTTTGTTCTTTTTTCCTCAGGATTGCTTTGGCAATTCTGGGTCTTTTATGATTTCATTTAAATTTTAGGATTATTTGTTTTAGTTCTTTGAAAAAAAATTTAAAAAGGACTAACTCTTAAGGACTGGGGATGATACTGAGCCAGTCATTGAAGCCAATGTGGAAGGCATTAAGAAGGGAAGAGTGATGTTTTTTCTTAGTTGAAAATATCTCCCAAAGACAGGTATTTACACACACTTATACTAGCACCAACATTGCTTGAGCATTCTTCTTGCTCCATATCCTTGAAAGTACATATTTCAAATCTTAAACAGCAGTGCACACACATTTCTAATTGACCTAAATTCTTTTCTTTCTGCCTGTTCTCTGTTGTACAACACATTCCCCTTCGTCAATAGGACGATCTCGAAATAAAAGAAACTGGGTTATTGTAGTCATTACAGCCTATTAAAATACATTAAAATTTATCAGAATTTTTGTTATATAAGCTTCAAAAGCTCCAAGAGTTGTTACTAAAATGACAGATGATGTGCCAGGGTTGTACTGAAGGAGAAGAAATAGGGTGCCACTACTGAACATCCCTCAAGCAGAGTTGTGATCAGGTGCTGTCCAGCAAAGAGTGGCAAATACAGCCAGACAGTAACTTCTGGAGTGAAAAGCAGAGCTCTTGGGATGAAGATTATTATGCACTGAAAATATTCCTTCTACAAGAAGTTTCTCTTTTTTGCCTCTAGGAAGACAGGGAGAATCAGCTAAACAAGAAGGGCAGTGTCTGTAGACAGCAGGTTATTTATGAATGTCACTTATGGCCTCAGAACAGTTCATTTGATTCCTCTCATGCTTCAAAGGATGAGTAGATGAAGGAAGTGTCTTTTATTTCAATTTCTTAAAAAGAAATCTTAGCTCATCACAGCTTATATAGTTTTAAACACTTGCAGGATTAAACCTAGGCATCACTTTGATGTTGTTAAAGAAAATTGACATTTTATATATCATTTCATTAGATCGATGTTAATTAAATCAGGATGGAAGTATTTCATGCTTCTGATTTTTTTTGATTCTTCCTTTAAAAGAAGAAAAAGAAGAACATCATGAGTCAATTAATGCATCTCCACTTACCTCAAATAAAAAAATGAATATTAAAACCTTCAGTGTTTAGGCAAGATTCACTTTAGAAACAGCTTTTGTTGTAACTTAGAACCTCACTCAAAGATGGTATTTTAGAGATTTAAAGAAACTTTCATTCAGACTTCTAATTTTCATGATTTTTAATAATTTGGAAATCATAATCCAAAGAAAAGATGTATGAAAAAGAATGAATTTTGTGATGACATTGATTATTTTATCCACCTTTGTCCTTGAAAGTGTATCTGGGCCATTATTTGGTGATATTAATCAATACCCAGTTAGAACCCAAGCCAGTTAAAACATACTTTTATGCTTTGTTATGTAAAGAGCAGAGAAGGGTCCCATTTTTCATATATGACCCTACAGCATTATACTTTATAAGAAAGAGTCTTTCCCATTTTCAGCTTAAACAGCAATCTCTTCTTGAAGCTGTTCTACTTGAGTAACCTGATTAAAACTGAAAGATAAATTTTTTCCAAGTCTTTACTTATTGCTGCAATAAATGGCCACAATCTTCTTTCTCCAGATAGGATATTTTCCCTGAAGAACCTCAACATCTTTTAACTCTTGGTACTGAAGACTTTTCTAAGCTGTTAGTGAAGATTGTTTCATCAAAGCATCTTTTATAATCAATGGTCCACCTCATCATTAAACTAGTCAAATAAAATGTATATATTCCTATCAATAGAAAAGGGAATTTGATTCATGAATGGATTTAAGAGGAAAGACATATAAATAAGTAGAACACTGGGAACAAAATTGTTCCAGAAATATTTTTAAAAGACTTCCTCTCAAATAATTATTTAAAAGATAATGTCCCTGGAAAGAAATGGTGTCCCTGGATAATGTTACCAGGAAATAGTAAGGTAAAGACTAGACATTTATTTTCCAAGTTTCAAAACAAAACAAAACAAAAAAAACCCTGCTACATCCTAAACTATTAACGAAAGATAATTTCATGTTCTGCAGTATAAAGGCAATTAAAGGCAAAATCTACATTTAAACACACATCTCAGAGTTACAAAGGAATTTAAGGCCATCTAATTTAGCCAGTTATAGCAGTGTCTTTTATATGTACCTGACAGAAAAGCATCTAGCCTTTCCTTGAAAATATGCAGAAATAGAAGTTTTGTAGTTCATATATTATTACTTAGTATTAATGGCTAAAACACTTTTTCATATGTTGAGCAAAAATACACTTCCCTGCTCTCCTTCTATTTAGTGCCAATTCTGGACAATCACATGGTACAAGGAAGTCAAAGCCTTAGGTAACTCTTCCAATCTGTACGCTAGTCTTCCCAAGTTCATCTTTCCAAAGCCAAGAATTTCTCAGTCTTTCAACTCTTTAACCAATATTCACCTTAATGTTGAACAAAAGTGAACATAATATCCCTGATGAGGTTCAGGTTCTTGCTTTCCTTGTCTTGATTAAGACAGATTATGGGTACATTTATGTTTTTAGCTGCCTTGCTATACTGCTATTAGCTGGTAGCTAAGCATAACACTGAAGTGTTGGCAATTATTTTTGCTATTTGTGTGAGTGTGTGTGTGTATATATATATATATATATGTATATGTGTGTATATGTATACGCACACACACATATATATATACACTTATATAGACACATACATACTTTCGAAACCTTTTTCAAATTAACTGCTATTGAACCATGCCTCTTATCCAGCGCCTAATGTAATTTAAAAAAAAAAAAATAAATTGAATGTTGTACTTTTAACTTTTATTGTTGTTGAGTATGGTAAGAAATAATATTTTCTATTGTCTTACATTTGGAAAATGTTTATGCATACATATATCTGTACAGTCTTTCAATCTAACTATTCTCTTCCAAGATCCAAATTCTTACTTTAGTCTACGAAGCAGCTTTACCATGACTAACTTACCTATTCTTTCTCCCTGTCTATGAGAAGATGTCTTCCTTAATGACTAACACTGTACTCTCTGCATCCTCTTCCTGATTTCTTGTATTATAGAGCACCCATCACTGAGACGTTTGCAATGTGTCCTCAGGTCTTTACTTTGAGTAAATGGACTTGAAAATCAGGGTACTATCATTATGCAAGAAAAATAACTGAACAATGCTTCAAAAAAAAAAAAGGATTGTTACATACGGAAATATATACCCTTCACTACATTCAAGACCCCTTAGTCCAAAAGGTCAGATTTAGTGACGTGATTTTGGCATAAAACAAAGGCAAGTAGAAATGGGTTATCCTGGCTTGCCACTTACAAATGAAGGAAGTTTGAGCAAGAAGCAATGTTCTGAAGTTCATTTTCCTCATCTGTAAAATGGAAATTTTTTTCTTTCAGCCTGCTTGTAAAGAGTAAAATAATCATATTTTAATTTATTATTCACTTGTTGTATTCCAAACACTGTAGTAGGTAATTTGTGTATTTTTTCAATATTAATTTAATATTCACAACATCTATGTGGCTTAAATAGCATATGTCAAAGTCTTCGCACTCTGTCTGACACACAGCAGGTATTTAATATATGTTTATGGCTTCTCTCCTTAACTTTATACTATAATTTTAGAAAAATCTATTCTCAGTATTCAGGCATTTTGTCAATCTGCCTGCTGTATTGCCAACTGAACTTAAATAATAATAATAATACACTTACTGGTTTGCATTACAGTAGTAATCAGATACATGACTTAACACTAATTCTGACATGAAAAGTTTAAACAATTCAAACTTTCCTCCACCTATTTATTTAGTATTTTAGCTAGGCATAGAATAACTCCAAATATAAAGACTTGGTAAATTTTATACTTAAAATTCCTTACAAAGAAATTTATATACTGTCTTTTATCAGAGCCAATTTACATCAACCTGAAAAATTGCCTTAAAAAAAAACTTAACAAAAGTTATAAAGAATGCTTCAGAATAATTGCTGAAAATACAACTTGTACTGAATGTAAATTTGTGTCATGATCACATGTGCCTAGAAGAGTTTTGACTTTGTCTTCATTGCTAATATTGAAATTAATATCTATAATGACAAAAATTAATAAAATAATTAGGGCTGTATTTTGTTTTGGTAAAATAAAATCTTTACGTACATATTACACATATGTGTGAAACATTTCTTACCATGTTAAATAATGTCTTTAATACATTACAGAAAACTTTGGTTTAAACGAAAATGATTTTTATTTTTAAAAGGAGTGCAAATATGACCCCAATCATTAGAGTCCTCTATTTTCTGAATTTGGGGCATTTTTCTCCTTTAATGTTAACATATACAAGATGGAGTGAAATGAAGAATAATGAAGACACTAGCCCCTGTTACTTCAGAGCTAGAACGACACTGTGAAATATATTGTATTACAGAGAATATGTTGATATGCTCCAGCTGCAGTCATACAAGGATTGCTGCAAAGCTTTCAATGCCTGTGTTCATCTGGAACACCCCTTCACATTGTCTAGACGCCTGATTGTCTTACGGTTTCCTATTGGCTTTTAACCTTACCACATCCCCTTCTTTACCATGTCTGTCAATTTTAGATAAGTCCAGCACTAGGAACTACTCCTCTGACACTGTAGAATTCAATAAGGTCATAGAATACATGCTTTCATTCTCCCAATAAATATTTTTGTGGGGAAGTATTATGAGCCAAGCACTGTGTTAGGCACTGGAATCTGATAACTAAAGAAATGTATTAACTATTCTCAAGGGGCTCATGATCTATTGGAAGAGAGTGGCAAGCATAACAACTACAATACAGCATGATACTTGTTATAAATGTTATAGAAAGACTTCTGGAGAAGTGTAACCTGAGAGTCTAGGAAAGCAAAAAGCATCTAAGAAGAAAATAATGTCTAATGTGAGACCTAAAATGCATGTATAGTTGAACCAGGTGAGGTGGTTAGGGATTAGTAAGAGAGAACTTAACTTCTTAATGGAATATTCAATTTCTGTATGGCTAGAGTGTAGAGTCAATTAGGAATGACTAGAAATAATACAGGAGAAATAAGCAATGTCCATATCATGAAAGACTCAGCAGGCTGACCAGATTTGGATCTTAGTAAAATCAGCCGGATGCACTGCAGAAAACAGATTGAAAAGGGGGTAAGATTGGAGTCAAGGAAAATAATTAGGAAGGTTTTCTAGAAATCCTGGTAAGAAATAATGCTGGCCTGACCTTAGAAAGGAGCAAGTGGATCTGACAGCTAATTTAATAAATTAGCCAGTAGAAGGGTATGCTTATTTGCTAGGAAAACCAAATAACCATTGTCATTGTATATTTTCCTACAACAGGAAAAAGTAAGATAATTACAGACTTTTATGAAGCATTTATAGATGCTCTACTACTGGTTACATGCATATACAAAAATTTAATTTATCCTTTATAATTACCCTTCGATGTAGTTATTATTAGTTTTGTCATTTCGGACTTTCCTGGTGGCACAGTGGTTAGGAATCCGCCTGCAAATGCAGGGACATGGGTTCGAGCCCTGGTCCGGGAAGATCCCACATGCCGCGGAGCAACTAAGCCCGTGCGCCACAACTACTGAGCCTGCGCTCTAGAGCCCATGAGCCACAACTACAGAAGCCCCCTCGCCTAGAGCCTGTGCTCCACAACAAGAGAAGCCACTGCAGTAAGAAGCCCCTGCACCACAACAAGCTCACCGCAACTAGAGAAAGCCCACGTGCAGCCACAAAGACCCAACACAGACAAAAATTAAATAAATGTATATAGTTTTGTCATTTGAACAAATACTGCCTGAGGTTGCACAGCTAGTAAGTGACAGAGCTGGGACTTCAATCCAGGCATATCTGATTCCAAAGTTCACAAAATTCCTTACATCTTCTTGCATCCCCTCATTCTTAATTTCAGATTCAAAAGTTGAATAATATTAAGAATATTGGGTAATTTTTAACTGCTAAAAATTTCTTGCCAAGTGACACTCAGGCTATTTTTAATCCAAGTGTGGTCCATACAACACCAACAACTGAGTCATATGGGCTTTTATTAAAATGTAGTTTTGTGGGCCTCATACTACACTTTGGGCATGATTTAGAATATCTGGAGATGGAGGGGACAATCTCAATTCTAATAAAGCCTCCATATAATTTTTGTGGTCCACCACTGTTGAGAAACCCTGTCATAAGATCTAGAATTATGTATTCCGCCAAATTTGTCTGTAAAGAAGAAAGAGAATAGGCATAAAAATTTTAACATGCTATTAAACAATAAAGTTATGAAAGCAAACTTACGGTCACATAATACAGGTGTGAGGAATCTAACTTTTTTGTATAAAGGGGTTGATAGGAAAAACTGTAAGACGTTAAAATAAATTAAATGATAGCAAATTAAATTTTGAGGATTAAAATATTTTTTCCAAAGGCATTCTTCCAAGGTTAACTGTGTTGCTTTTAGAATTTGTGTTTCTACACTGAAAAGAACTGAAATGTTTTCTACATTGAAGCCTAGGAATAATTTTGCTTCTTATTACAGATAATCTATTTGATATAGTTTATTTTTTTCTTTAAAGACAAGTATTCTGAAAATCACTAATAAATGCTGAGTTTGTTAGTGCATGAATATCCATGGGGTAAATGGATGAGAAACATTGCAAAAACAGAGAATAATATAATAAAGTATAAATAGGTATTGAGATATTCAAAATATTTCCTAAACAATTTACTTCTAATATCTCATGTAGGTATATAGGTGTGACTGTTATGATATTTTCCTAAATATAACACTTTAAAGTATTGATAATTATATCAACTTTCACATGTTAGATACATGTTAGGTTTACTTTTTCATGATACAAGCTCCTGAGAAGGAAAAGTCAACTTACAGAGGAAATGTGCAGGGCTTTGTGATTCTCTTAGCTGTATCTATACTTAACCTACCCAAGTCTTGCCTTGTCTGAGCCCATACAAAAGAATACACAAGTTTCTATTGCGAATGGTGGAGATCTGTTGTTTTTTTCCATCATAGATTTTTTTACAGATTATTTTCTTTATAAGATTTTTTGGTAGAAACTACCTTCACAATCTTCTACAAATGTTAATGATTTTGCCAGAAATTCTAATAATTTTTTTAAAAATATGTAGAGGTACATTTTTTGCCCCGCTATATGTTCCTCATAACAATGGGAAGGAAGCAGTACAGCAAAATGAGTAAACTCAGGATATTAGAGTTTCGGAAATTCTATCCTATTTGAGCTAAGAGTATTTGAGGGGATAAAACAGACACTATATGTTCTATGAAACAATAACATTTGAATCTGTAAAAAAAGGGGAAGTTAGTTTGGAAGAGCTCAAGCTATTAATTTGAAGCTGAATCTTCTACTTTGTACTACTGATGCCCTAAGGGCACTTCAGGTTTGCAGTCAGAGCTACGACTTCTTTAAGAATGTATTTGACGGAAATTGCAGGAGGATGAGTTGAGCACAGGAAACTCAGTCAGCTATTCATTTTACATTTAGAAATTAACCTTCCAGGCAGACCAGCTTTTGAAACTATTTGTATCATAAATTATCTCAAGTGTCCTATAGTTCCTTCTTGAAGTGATGCTTTGCGAAGTCATTTGTTATTCAGAAATTTCACTGGTGCATTCTATTAGCAATAATTTATGTTTTCCAATGAAACCTGAAGGGACAACTTGACACCTTGACATTTAATGCTATGGCGAGGTGAAGTAAATTGGTGGTTTCATACTGCCTGTGCACTACAATAATTTATGTGCTCTTGCATATATTGAACAATAACATTTGAATCCATAAACAAAACTAAGAAACAATAGTTTAGAGAAGCTCAATCAGTAACATGTATCTCACTGAGTTATTACCTTGCAACTAAAAATACATATACATTTCCTGATGTATTTCCATAGCTAACTTAGTCTTTTCAAGTCTCTGCTATACTGGGAGTAACTTCAGGGTAAGTGTAAAAGAGCTACCTTGACTCTATTAATGAATATTTCCAATGTATTTAATTGCAGAGTTCTGTTTTACAAAGGCTTTGCATCTAATTTGCATGCAAAGTTTAACCTGAGAGGTTTTTTTGTTTTTTTTGCGGTACGCGGGCCTCTCACTGTTGTGGCCTCTCCCGTTGCGGAGCATCGGCTCCGGACGCGCAGGCTCAGCGGCCATGGCTCACAGGCCCAGCCGCTCCGCGGCCTGTGGGATCTTCCCGGACCAGGGCACGAACCCATGTCCCCTTCATCGGCAGGCGGACTCTCAACCACTGCGCCACCAGGGAAGCCCTAACCTGAGAGTTTTTTTGAATGACTGGTTAAAATATCTCGATCTATTCTATCACTGAAAGTTTATAATGAGAAAAGAATTATGTCTTCATGTTCAAAGTATATTTCTCATGCATGAGTATCACACATAATATAAATAATATAAATTTAATAAGAACAAACAAATTTTATCTTTAACATCATTAAAGAGCATATTCCTAAGTAGGAATTATAATAAATTTATGTTAACAGAATTGTGGATCTTCAACTCCTACAACTATAGCAAGTCTGTTTATTTCAACACACTTTATCCTTCATAACAACTCATTTTACTTGAAGTTTAAAAAGGAAAAAAAAAACCCAAAAACTTCAACTCACATTAATCTCTAAAGGATGCAAATAGATTTTTCTCTTTTGCTCTCTTGAAAAAGCTAGAACAACTTCTGATAAATCAAGGATAAAAAGTAGTTTCAAACCATTTATTTTTTTTTAATAGTACATTGGGAGTTGTCAATCTTTTTAATGATCTTTTACTTTATCCACTTTCCTCAATAGAAAACTGCATCCAAAAAAGCTTAAGGGGGTTTTAAGTCTATTTGAATATCTAAAAGCACACAGGGTTATTTAGTTGCTATCTAATTGTGAGAAAATAATTCATTAAGTTTCATAAAAGGACAGAATACTACCCCAAATCATTTTAATACATTAGCTCTACAAGCTTGGTTTTGTAGCGATAGAAGACAGCAGCATTCTTTATTTTAAACTTGGCTCTGGTCGCTGCCAGGGCTCTAACTGCAACACTATATTTTTGCTAGAGCCTCAAGGACAAGCTGAGGTCACTGAATATCACTTACAATTCAGATGGTTTGAGATACTGTGGAACAATGTGATACTGCCACATTCTTCCGGTATATTATTGTGTGAATCCTGATGTTGCAACTTTGGGAAGCATATTAGATGGAAGATTTCATTCTTCGCATTTCCTTTCAGTTCATGGAAAATCTAACTACCTAACACCCATGACGGAGACTTCACCCAAAACTCAGAGGCTTCAAAACAAATGTCAAAGCTGATGTCAGATAGGACAGTAGAAGGCAGAAAAGGGCTGTCATTACTTAATCATCACAACTGATTATTTAATCATCATAGTGTTTAGAATCTAAGCACCAGATTTTTAACCTAACTATTTTGGGAGTTTTGTATCACTAGAGAAGGGAACATAGCAAAAACAAAAACACTTGGATTCCATAAATAGACTGACAACTCTTCCTTAATGCAAAAATAGGATGTGTGTAGCTCAGAAATACCATTCCTTCCATTAAGAAGGGACAGAATATATAGAGAAAAATAAAAGTAGATCCTTTCATATGGGTAAGAGGGCCTTTAGAAAAAATATCTAAACAGACCCTAAGTATTTAAACATATATACATTGATTTAAAAGTATGCTATCCACATTACTACAGTAGTTTGGAAAATGGTTCCTAAGGAATATGTGTAATAAGTTATCCTCAGAATTTATCAGGAGTTAACTGAAGACGTTCTTCTACATATTTTACGTTAAAATCTTATACTTTCACTTATCTGAGGCTACTATATGAGATTTTATATACACAAATTTCTAATAAGCATAAATTACTAATTCTTCAAATATTTAAATGAGAGACACTGATATTCTTTCTTCTAAGCACAAAAATCCTAAAGAACTTTCAGAATATCTATAAAGGCAAAAAGGAGAATGAGAAAATAGGTTTGGAGTAAATGGTGAGAGTATACATGTATGTGTGTATGTGTGTACAGAGGGAAGTAAAAGTGAGAGAGAAAAAAGTGAAAAATGAGAAAGGGTGGGGAGAGAGAGAGAATAAGTTCTTATTAAAAATGTCCAATCAAGTACTTTTTACAGGAAGTATTTTATCGTACTGTTTTCTTCTATAGCATTCAATTGCGTTAACAAGTATTATAAATTCTTCTGTCTTAAAATGCAGATGGGATCTGTAAAGGGGTGGGTGCGAAAGAAAATAGAAGTTTCTCTAGCCTGTTTCTCAGAAAATCTGAGGATAGTGATTAATAACAATTATTATAATTACAGCCACCCTTCCTTGAGTAGCTATTAGGTACTGGGTGTTAGTCTTGACAGTATAGGCAGCAGTTGTAATCTTCCCAACAACTTTGCAAGAAAAGTCTTATTTTTCCCTTATTAGAAATGAGGAGACTAATGCGCAAAAAGGGCAAGTAGCTTTTCCAGGGCACATGACAAATAAATGAGACTCAGGCACTAAATTAAGGTCTTACTGCCTCTGCCAGTGGTTTCAATCCACACAGCAGTGGCAGGAGGAGAATTTGAATGTCCTGTGTTACATTACCATGGAGTGTTTTTTCTACTGCAACACAAAGATCAATGGCACTGCAATTCAGAAAACTTAAGGACGAGATTAGCCACCATGATGTAAAAGAAATTATGATCTCTTCAGACCCAATATAAAATGTCATCTCCTTATAGGTGTTTCTCTCTTGTACCTTCCCAGCACATAGAGTACTTAGTTCTCTGTTTTGTTTTTTAAGACTCTAAGATTTAGGAAGCGAGTCTAATATCTTAACAACTAATAGGTACCTGATGAAGAAGAGGCCATAGGAAACAACAAAACCCATGTTGGAACAAAGAAAATAATCAGAATAATGGTAATGATATAGAAAACTTGCTATAGATGGGGATAGGACAAAGTAGAGACAGATGATATGATACAGATTCTTTAGAGGATAGTTTATATTTACATGACTTAAAAGCCAATTTTTCTCTTTATATAGTGATCCTCTTAGAGTTAAATTCTCAGACTGTGTTTATGAAATACTAAAAAAAAATTGAGAAGGTAATTTTTATATTACTAAGATACAAGAAGCTCTTTGTCAGCCATCCCAGGTATATAAAGGTTTTGGTGACTTGGAATGCTAAAGCATGGGAAATTTCATTCTTCCTAGTATTTATTAATAAAGAAAATTCATGACGCTAATATTGTTTTACTGATTGTCTGCCAGTACCTAAATCAATGGATGAGGTCCATATGAAAAATAATTATAAATTCAGAGCTGTTGTAAAGGTCTCCTCAAGTCAACAGGTAATATTTAATTTTGCATAAGCCAACCAGTTGTAATGCACTGTTGGTCTGTTTTCTCATTGCAAAAGCAAGATTATATATAGCTATATTGATGAAAATGGAAGAAAAGAATTTGAGGGCCGTGGTTCATGGTCATAAAAGTTGAGGAATTAATAGCAATAGCTACAGCCAAAAATGTAACAACTTCCCCAGTGCATTAGGAAAATAAAACAATGCCTCTTCCAGTCAAGGGTTTGTACTATGTGAAGATAAATGGTTATAATAATATTCAGCACTTTCAACAAAAGATCACAAGGTATTTTACAAACCAGTATGTCATGGTCTCAAAATGGAATAAAAATATGGGTTCAGGATTAGACGAAAAACTTAAATAGAACGAGGTGTTCTGTTCTATAAAATTATAACGCAGCTTCCAGAAGGCTTTGGTCTCTAGAGCAGCTTCTTTATAACTGCATTTTCGAATAGCTACAGTTTTGTTCAGTCACCATATTGAACAGAATATTGTAGCATATTTTATTTTAAAGTTATTAAGGATATTAAGAAAATGGATGTGTAGTTGAATAATAAGGTAATAATAATAAGAGTATTTATAGCATGATTATATGATTCTATTTTTTTAAAGAAATTATACCTGTATGCGTATGCATAGACATAAATGCATGTACCTATGGTGTAGAAATTTATTCACGATATGTTAGCAGTAGTTATTGCTGAGAAGTAGAATAACAGGTGAGTTATGAAGATATACTTTCACTCATCACATTTTTTGTAATTACACATGTTACTTGTATAATAAAGAAATAATGAAGAGCAGAGAATATTTATAACAAGGCTATGTTTAAATACAACTTTAAAAAATTGTTTTACTTAGTGATTCACAGTATTTAGAGAGCCATGGTCCTTTAGACCTTATGACGTCATTTGTGTTAAAATTATAGCAGTGTCATAGAATATATTGCTAAAATACTTTTTTCTGTTTTGGATGTGTCCCTCATATCTTGATATATCAAATTACATTTTCTATTAATTTGGCTCATAATATTAGTGCTCTGATCCTGTAATCCTCATCTCATTGTTCATTTATAAATGCCATCTACCTTTTTCTGGAAGTTCATAAATTAAGTCATAAAAATTCATTTATATAGCATCTTTTATGTGGCAAGCACACATTAGATGCATTACGTGAATCATCTCACTAATTTCTATAAAAACTCTGTGACCAAGACATTAGTGCTTCCATTTTGTAGGTGAAGTAAACTTATGATGGAAGAGGTTAGGATAATAGCCCAAGGTCAAACACCTAGAAAATGTCAGTACAAGAATTTAAAGCCAGATCCATCTAAATCCAAAGTCAGCACTTTCTACTGCAACACTAAGAATTACTCTAAGAAGTTCAGAGGGACAGTCAATCCATAAGAACTTTGAAAACTTATTTAGAAGCATTCATATGTTAAGATATACCACACAGTTAATTTCGAATCTTCCGGGATTTCTCTCTGACTCCGTAGAACTTGAATCTTTAACCACCTCGCTGGCCACGCCATTAACAATGCAAACATTTGGCAGAACTTCCTGACTGAACGCGTTTCATGTTAATGCTTTTAAGTATAGTTCAGACAATAAAGCAATTCATGATATACACATAAAAGTATTTTGTGTGTAATTCCATGAATATCTATTCATCATCTATTTAATCTACCTATCATCTATCTATCTTGGCTAGAGAAAGTATATGCATGAGCTTTATAATCACATTTTTAAAGAAGCCTCGGCAGATAGAGCAATGCCTAACTGAGGTTTACCTAACTATAAGCTAGGCATTCCAAGATATCTCTTCTCTTCAGTGTACTCAGAATCCTTCACGGGTTTCCAGCCATGGCTTTCCAGTTCATTTACCCATTTACCACCTGCCTGAATTCTGCAGTTCAGATCACGCTCTTGGGGTCATCTTTGGATCGATGTCTTCTTTGGAACTGTCCCCTCCCTAGCACTCTGCCCCTTCCCCAGCCTAGCTGACTTCCTTTTTTGTTACCGTTCTAACAATGTGTTTTGCTGTTGATCATGTTTTTGTTTTTGATCATCCTTACGTGATGCCCTGCAATCAAAGGACCAGCATGCCTTACTCTGTACCAGTGTAGGGTACTGGGTCCCCCATGTGCTTCAGGCTCCAGCCTTCCTGAATTTGATCCTGGGTAGGTTAGGCTACGTAGTAGGTTTGAGGGACTGTTGGTACGATTCCCAAGGACATTTGGGAAACTGGCCCTGGCCTTCATGCTATAGCTCTGGATTCAGAAAATTATCCTGACCAGGCTGTTTCACTTTGTGAAGGTTGAGAGTGTTAACTGAGGCCCTACTCAGGCCTAACTGTTCTGAATCTCACTTTAGTTATATTTCATGTTATATGACCCTGAGATTGATGAAGTGCTTGGTGTGGTGGTTTCCAGCAAGTATTCATCAAACCCACTAGAACTGCTCCTGTATGATGAGATTTGGAGGGGATAATTGAGCTTACTGAACATCTGAGATGATCCCCATTCATTCAGATATTAACAGTCCCGATGGTGAACCCTAGGATGAGAGTTTCAGAGGTCCACAGGTGTTCATCTGTGCATCTACTTTGAAAAATGTTGCTAGTCTGTCTTCCGGGTGTTGTGGCTGATCTGAACACTTCCTTTGTCTTTTTATTTTGCAATTAATTTTGCCTTTTACCTGAGTGATACCTATGTTGATCTCTCTGCTATGTTGAACTTGTTCTTAACATTTATCCAAACAATATTCTACCAGTGGGTGGGACTTACATAAATAATCAGACCCATTATGGTAAAATTCTGTGGAGAAAGTACTAAGAGAGTGAAGGGAAAGATGATGATTCTGTAATGCCAAAGTTGTTCCGCTGACGCCAAGTTTGTAGATGACTAAGGCCTTAGGATGTCTTAAAAAGCAGTTTTTCATAGGAGCATATGGCCCATAACATGCACTCCTGGGAGTCTAGTCCGTTGGTAGATTAAAAACTTTTGCAATGGCCAGCTTTTAGTAATGCTGTGGTGAAAAGATTTAAACCAAGAAGTGGAGCTGATATAACATAGGTGAGGTTACAGGATGCTTCAGTTCATTAACAGTAATTCCTGAGTACCATGAAAAAGGGCTAAAAGGGCTTACAGTATCTTGGAGGAATATAGAGGTTCAACAGCAGTGAGATGAATAAACCAAGGCCCAGAAAAGGGAGATAATTTGCCCAGGGTCAACAACTTGGTAGTAGTTTAGCCAGGTTTAGAATCCTTGTCTCCTGACTTCTAGAATAGTGTTCTTTCCATACTTGACTTTGGGTTGCTGACCAAGGTAAAGGCATTCCTCAGGGCAGGGACATTCCAATGTTATGCTTCCCACCTCTCATTTTTTTTTCTTCCATCTTCACTCAATTCCTTTTGCTCCTCTTTTATTCCACTATATATAATTCAGATTGCCTGGACACAGAGGTTTAAGTGTTAAAACTTAACTATTTATCACCCTTCCCTGACATCTGTCCTCGTGGGTTTCTAGGACTTAGTTTGCCTTCCCTACATTTTGACCCAAAGTACTTGTGGAATAGTTGTATTATTTATGGCCAACTCGCTGTATTTAACCATCAAATATTTGCTATAGCCTGGTTCATGTGTATGCATGCATCTGTGTGTATGTATATATTATATACAATAACATTACAATTGTATTTGGAAATGTACAGTCAGTCACACTGTGTTGACATAGAAAAAGGGCTTATTAAAAAGCTGTGGGTCTATTAATTTCAAGTATTGATTGTGTTCATACACAAAGGGTGTGTCTTTGTGCAATGTGTAATTGTGTACATTACAGACAATGGGGGTACTATAGTACATCTTTGGTTGTTGGCTTAGGAGGTTGCAACTTTGAACAATATAAGTGAAAATAAGATATCACAAGCCATTCACTAGTGAGTTCAAAGATGGTACCTGAAGCTTATCTTGTCCACATTACCAACATGCTATTTTTTTGTTTTGTTTTTGGTTGGCTGACATACCCCGGAAAGTAAACTTTGGTAGATTGACTATAATATAACAAAACTCATAGAAACAAGAGTTTTAGGCTAATTCTGACAATTTTTCTGGTATAGGCTTTGCCTTCACTATGGCTAGGGCCTGGCAGAGATTATAATACAATGGTTGAAACTTCTATTACTCATTAATATAAACTCCAAACTTACATATCCTTAGATTAGAGGATACATTTCGTAAGACATAAAATATAGGATCAAGCCAAAAAGTACAACATGAATTTATCCTTTCTTGTGTTATAAAATCCCCTAAGTAGCATAACTAAAAACGAAATTTGTGCTCTGCACAAAAGCTACTGGCTAGAGATATCAATGAGGGCTGAAATCTAGTTAGTAAAACCATTTCCTACGCCTGGTATTGTATGAGCTAGAAGAAGGAATGCTATTTTATGCTACATCCACAAGAATGATGTATCATTTTGCTATTCATTCCTATGAAGAGGAAAAATAATATTTTTATAAAACAGAAAATTACAACGACTAACATCTATGTACTCACCTCCATGTACTCACCTGTTCAAGTAAGCAAATGAAAATGGCTGTCATTTTGATGTACTTATTTTTTATTTATTTTTATAGAAATTAAAGTTGAAATCCCTATATTCACCTACCAAGTTCCATACCTCTCCAT
Organism: Lagenorhynchus albirostris; assembly: GCF_949774975.1. Taxonomy (NCBI): domain Eukaryota; kingdom Metazoa; phylum Chordata; class Mammalia; order Artiodactyla; family Delphinidae; genus Lagenorhynchus; species Lagenorhynchus albirostris. Next base: position 60,557,290 of record NC_083101.1, on the reverse strand, counting down.
CCCCAAACACAATTACCACAAATTTGATCTGTAGCTCATCCCTGTTGATATACTTTTACTACTTCTATATAAATGGCTTTACATTTATAAAAATCATGTGCTTGCACATTATACACATGCATCTATAACTTGTTTCTTTATTCAATGTCTTTTAAGATTGGTAAAATCTAATCCATTCATTTTAAGTGGTGTACAGTATCTCATGTATAGTATATGAATATGCTATAGTACTTTTTACAACTTCCCCTATGTTATACATCTTTCCATGTCCAATATATTATAAGTAATGATTCAGGTAACATCTCTTATGCATTTCCTATATTACTTGTGCAAGAGATTTTCTTAGAGGTGAGATTTCTGGGTGACATGGTATATGTACAGTCGATTTTTTTGTATATATTCAGTTGCTCTTTAAAGTTGTTCTAATTTATACTTCCAACAGATTTATCGTTTTTTTTGTTTTTTTGGTTTTTTTTGCGGTACGCGGGCCTCTCACTGTTGTGGCCTCTCCCATTGCGGAGCACAGGCTCCGGATGCGCAGGCTCAGCGGCCATGGCTCACGGGCCCAGCCGCTCTGCGGCATGTGGGATCTTCCCGGACCGGGGCACGAACCTGTGTCTCCTGCATCGGCAGGCGGACTCTCAACCACTGCGCCACCAGGGAAGCCCTGATTTTTATGCCTTTTTTAATAAAGTTTTTAATTGTGATAGTCACATCATTCTTGAATTATTTCTATTTTATGTGTCTTTCTTACTTTACATATGTAAGAAAGACATTCATCTGTATTTTATTTGATCATTTTTGTGAAGTTTTGATATTTTTACATTTATATCTTTAATATATTTATATTTTTCCACTTCCATATGGAAAGGTGATTGTCCTAGCTCTTTCCTCCTTCATCTGTAAGGTCTCTCCATCATGTATCAAGAACCCATACATGAGTCAATTCCTGTTATCCAAATTGTGCATATCTTCTTACATTAGTATACTTGTTCATCACAGTGAAGTAAAATATAGAGCTCCTTTCAAGTCTGTCTTCAAAGTTATCTCACCCAGGAAATCTACACCTGAATTGTGTTTATGCTATACCATTATTGAGTATTTATGACTATCAATTTCACTGTATTATTTGATGCTTATTAATTCATCTTTTTAATTTTGTCTTTATGTGTATAAAATATGTTTTAAGGCTAATACACATTAAATGAAAGAGAGCCAACATGTATCAGAGAGAATTTTTGTGAAAAATAGCCTTATTTGTTATCTCTCTCTGTCTCACTGAAAATATTATTATAGTATATTAAATACTATATGTGAAATACTATACATCACTTAAAGTGGATGAATTAGATCTTGTCAGTTTCAAAACTCAAATATACCACGAGCCAGAATATATTACCAACGTTTCCAAGGAACTACGACATCTTATACACATGAAATATATCTCAAAATGCTTTCTAATACTATGGGCCATTTCCTCTTTTCACAGTTAATGTACATCAAAGCCTTCCATTATTTTAAAGATAAAATTTAAATTTGTTAGCACAACATCAAAGGCTCTTTGAGATCTAGACACCTTTACTACCCACGCTTACCCCTTAGAAATCCCAACTGCAACCTGCATCCAATAAATCAACTTTTCAAAAAAAAATTTTTTTAAGTGATTTTTCTTGTTTCTAGGCCTCTTTACATCCTGCCTCATTTCAGCAACAGACTCATTTCTGAAAGCTTCTTCACCTGGCTAAGTTCTAAGTCTTCTTTACAATGTAGTTCTGATACTTGTTTCTCCAGAAAACTTTGCATGACCTTCTGCCATAGTACAATTTGCTTACTCATATCATTTTAATTGATCCTGCATCTGTTATTTTATATTTGATGTGATTTTTAAAGGCAGAGACCATAAGTTCATGTTTGTTAAACTCTATATTTTCAGCACTAAGAGAATACTTTTTAAATGATGGTAATATAGCCAATGTTTATTAATCATTTAGGAGAATTATAGACACATTGGGGATACAAAAATGTTTAAGACATTAAGACTCTGTTTACAGTCTGATAAGGGCCACAGATAGCTTTATAAAAAATTAATTAACAAAGCAAGCAGAATTAACAAAAATATTATTAACAAAATAAATTATAATTAAAATCATTATATATGTATATATATAATTTAAGAATAGCTATTTTATGGATAATCCATAGAGAAAAGAAAAAATCAGAAAATACAAGTAAAACAAAAAGGAAACAAATTTTAATAGATATTATTGCTAACAATTACTACTCTTTTGCTATATATTTTTTCAATTTGTGTGTGTAATATGTATGTCTGTATATGTACATATGTATATGTGTGCATAACAGCATGTGGGATCTTCCCGGACTGGGACACGAACCGTGTCCCCTGCATCAGCAGGCCGACTCTCAACCACTGCGCCACGAAGGAAGCCCCATGACTCTTTTTGAATTATGGATTTCTCAGGGTATATGCCCAGTAGTGGGATTGCTGGGTCATATGGTAGTTCTATTTTTAGTTTTTTAAGGAACCTCCATACTCTTCTCCATAGTGGTGGTATCAATTTACATTCCAACAAACAGTGCAAGAGGGTTCTCTTTCCTCCAGCATTTATTGTTTGTAGATTTTTAATGATGGCTATTCTGACTGGTGTGGGGTGATACCTCATTGAAGTTTTGATTTGCATTTTTCTAATGATTAGTGATGTTGAGCATCCTTTCATGTGTTTGTTGGCAATTTGTATATCTTCTTTGGAGAAATGTCTATCTAGGTCTTCTGCCCATTTTTGGATTGGGTTGTTTGTTTTTTGATATTGAGCTGCATGAGCTACTTGTATATTTTGGAGATCAATCCTTTGTCAGTTGCTTCATTTACAAATATATTCTCCCATTCTGAGGTTTGTCTTATCGTCTTGTTTATGGTTTCCTTTGCTGTGCAAAAGCTTTTAAGTCTCATTAGGTCCCATTTGTTTATTTTTGTTTTTATTTCCATTTCTCTAGGAGATGGGTCAAAAAGGATCTTGCTGTGATTTATGTCATAGAGTATTTTGCCTATGTTTTCCCCTAAGCGTTTTATAATGTCTGCCCTTACATGTAGGTCCTTAATCCATTTTGAGTTTATTTCTGTGTATGGTGTTAGGGAATGTTCTAATTTCATTCTTATACATGTAGCTGTCCAGTATTCCCAGCACCACTTATTGAAGAGACTGTCTTTTCTCCATTGTATATTCTTGCCTCCTTTATCAAACATAAGGTGACCATATGTGTGATCTCTGGGCTTTCTATCCTGTTCCATTGATCTATATTTCTGTTTTTGAGCCAGTACCATACTGTCTTGATTACTGTAGATTTGTAGTATAGTCTTGATTACTGTAGATTTGTAGTATAGTCTGAAGTAAGGGAGCCTGATTCCTCCAGCTCCGTTTTTCTTTCTCAAGATTGCTTTGGCTATTCAGGGTCTTTTGTGTTTCTATACAAATTGTGAAATTTTATTTTTCGAGTTCTGTGAAAAATGCCACTGGTAGTTTGATAGGGATTGCATTGAATCTGTAGACTGCTTTGGGTAGTAGAGTCATTTTCACAATGTTGATTCTTCCAATCCAAGAACATGGTATATCTCTCCATATGTTTGCATCATCTTTAATTTCTTTCATCAGTGTCTTACAATTTTCTGCATACAGGTCTTTTGTCTCCTTAGGTAGGTTTATTCCTAGATATTTTATTCTTTTTGTTGCAATGCTAAATGGGAGTGTTTTCTTAATTTCTCTTGTAGATTTTTCATCATTAGTGTATGGGAATGCAAGAGATTTCTCTGCATTAATTTTGTATCCTGCTACTTTACCAAATTCACTGATTAGCTCTAGTAGTTTTCTGTTAGCATCTTTAGGATTCTCTATGTATAGTATCATGTCATCTGCAGACAGTGACAGTTTTACTACTTCTTTTCCAATTTAGATGCCTTTTGTTTCTTTTTCTTCTCTGATTGCTGTGGCTAAATCTTCCAAAACTATGTTGAATAAGAGTGGTGAGAGTGGGCAACCTTGTCTTTTTCCTGATCTTAGTGGAAATGGTTTCAGTTTTTCACCATTGAGAATGATGTTTGCTGTGGGGTTGTCATATATGACTTTCATTATGTTGAGGTAGGTTCCCTCTATGCCTACTTTCTGGAGAGTTTTTATCATAAATTGATGTTGAATTTTGTTGAAAGCTTTTTCTCCATCTCTTGAGATGATCATATGATTTTTATCCTTCACTTTGTTAATATGGTATACCACAATGATTGATTTGCATATATTGAAGAATCCTTTCATTCCTGGGATAAACCCCACTTGATCATGGCGTATGATCCTTTTAATATGCTGCTGGATTCTGTTTTCTAGTATTCTGTTGAGGATTTTTGCATCTATATTTATCAGTGATATTGGCCTGTAGTTTTCTTTTTTTTTGACCTCTTTGTCTGGTTTTGGTATTAGGGTGATGGTGGCCTCGTAACATGAGTTTGGGAGTGTTCCTTCCTCTGCTATATTGTGGAAGAGTTTGAGAAAGATAGGTGTTAGCTCATCTCTAAATGTTTGATAGAATTCACCTGTGAAGCCATCTGGTCCTGGGCTTTTCTTTGTTGAAAGATTTAATCACAGTTCCAATTTCAGAGCTTGTGATTGGTCTGTTTATATTTTCCATGTCTTCCCGGTTCAGTCTCAGAAGGTTGTGCTTTTCTAAAAATTTGTCCATTTCTTCCAGGTTGTCCATTTTATAGGCATATAGTTGTTTGCAGTAATCTCTCATGATCCTTTGTATTTCTGCAGTGTCAGTTGTTACTTTTCCTTTTTCATTTCTAATTCTGTTGATTTGAGTCTTCTTTCTTTTTTTCTTGATGAGTCTGGCTAACGCTTTATCAATTTTGTTTATCTTCCCAAAGAACCAGCTTTTAGTTTTATTGTTCTTTGTTATGGTTTCCTTCATTTCTTTTTCATTTATTTCTGTTCTGATCTTTATGATTTCTTTCCTTCTGCTAACTTTGGGTTTTTTGTGTTCTTCTTTCTCTAATGGCTTTACGTGTAAGGTTAGGTTGTTTATTTGAGATGTTTCTTGTTTCTTGAGGTAGGATTGTATTGCTATAAACTTCCCTCTTAGAACTTCTTTTGCGGCATCCCAAAGGTTTTGGGTCGTCGAGTTTTCATTGTCATTTGTTTCTAGGTGTTTTTGATTTTCTCTTTGATTTCTTCAATAATCTCTTGGTTATTTAGTAGTGTATTGTTTAGCCTCCATGTGTTTGTATTTTTTACAGATTTTTTCCTGTAATTTATTTCTAGTCTCATAGTGTTGTGATCAGAAAAGATACATGATATGATTTCAATTTTCTTAAATTTACCAAGGCTTGATTTGTGACCCAAGATATGACTTATCCTGGAGAATTTTCCATGAGCACCTGAGAAGAACGTGTAATCTGTTATTTTTGGATGGAATGTCCTATAAATATCAATTAAGTCCATCTTGTTTAATGTGTCATTTAGCTTGTGTTTCTTATTTATTTTCATTTTGGATGATCTGTCCACTGGTGAAAGTGGGGTGTTAAAGTCCCCTACTATTATTGTGTTACTGTTGATTTCCCCTTTTATGGCTGTTAGCATTTGCCTTATGTATTGAGGTGCTCCTGTGTTGGGTGCATAAATATTTACAATTGTTGTATCTTCTTCTTGGATTGATCCCTTGATCATTATGTAGTGTCCTTGCCTCTTGTAATAGTCTTTATTTTAAAGTTTATTTTGTCTGATATGAGAATTGCTACTCTAGCTTTCTTTTGATTGCCATTTGCATAGAATAACTTTTTCCATCCCCTCACTTTCAGTCTGTATGTGTCCCTAGGTCTGAAGTGGGTCTCTTGTAGACAGGATGTATTCGGATCTTGTTTTTGTATCCATTCTGGCAGTCTGTGTCTTTTGTTTGGAGCATTTAATCCATTTACATTTAAGGTAGTTATCAATATGTATGTTCCTATTACCATTTTCTTAATTGTTTTGGGTTTGTTATTGTAGGTCTTTTCCTTCTTTTGTGTTTCCTGCCTAGAGAAGGTCCTTTAGCATTTGTTGTAAAGCTGCTTTGGTGGTGCTGAATTCTCCTAGCTTTTGCTTGTCTTTAAAGTTTTAATTTCTCCATCGAACCTGAATGAGATCCTTGCTGTGTAGAGTAATGTTGGTTGTAGGTTTTTCCCTTTCCTCACTTTAAATATGTCCTGCCACTCCCTTCTGGCTTGCAGAACTTCTGCTGAAAGTTCAGCTGTTAACCTTATGGGGATTCCCTTGTATCTCATTTGTTGTTTTTCCCTTGCTGCTTTTAATATTTTTTCTTTATATTTAATTTTTGATAGTTTGATTAATATGTGTCTTATATGTTTCTCCTTGAATTTATCCTGTATGGGACTCTCTGTGCTTCCTGGACTTGATTAACTATTTCCTTTCCCATATTAGGGAAGTTTCCAACTATAATCTCTTCAAGTATTTTCTCAACTATAATCTCTTCAAGTATTTTCTAAGTCCCTTTCTTTTTCTCTTCTTCTTCTGGGACTCCTATAATTCGAATGTTGTTGCATTTAATGTTGTCCCAGAGATCTCTGAGACTATCCTCAATTCTTTTCATTCTTTTTTCTTTATTCTGCTCTGCAGTAGTTATTTCCTCTATTTTATCTTCCAGGTCACTTATCCATTTTTCTGCCTCAGTTATTCTATTTATTCCTTCTAGAGAATTTTTAATTTCATTTATTGTGTTGTTCATGATTGTTTGTTTGCCCTTTAGTTCTTCTAGATACTTGTTAAACGTTTCTTGTATTTTCTCCATTCTATTTCCAAGATTTTACATCATCTTTACTGTCATTCCTCTGGATTCTTTTTCAGGTAGACTGCCTATTCCCTCTTCATTTGTTTGGTCTGGTGTGATTTTACTTTGCTCCTTCATCTGCTGCATATTTCTCTATCTTCTCATTTTGCTTCACTTTTGTTGGTGTGTTTGGGGTCTCCTTTTTGCAAGCTGCAGGTTCGAAGTTCCCATTGTTTTTGGTGTCTGCCCCCAGTGGGTAAGGTTGGTTCAGTGGCTTGTGTAGGCTTCCTGGTGGAGGGGACTGGTTCCTGTGTTCTAGTGTATGAGACTGGATCTTGTCTTTCTGGTAGGCAGGACCGCATCCAGTGGTGTGTTTTGGCGTGTCTGTGAACTTATTATGATTTCAGGCAGCCTCTCTGCTAATGGGTGCAGTTGTATTCCTGTCTTGCTAGTTGCTTGGCATGGGGTGTCCAGCACTGGGTTTTGCTGGTTGCTGAGTGAGCTGGGTCTTGGTGTTGAGACAGAGATCTCTGGGAGAACTCTAACCGATTGATATTACATGGTGCCGGGAGGTCTCTGGTGGTCAGTGTCCTGAACTCAACTCTCACACCTCTGAGGCTCAGGCCTGACACCCAGCCAGAGCATCAAGACCCTGTCAGACATACAGTCAATTTTGGAGGCTGAAAGTTACCTCTCCAAGATGGAGGTCCAGGAAAGCCGGTGGTGTAGTACCATTCCAAGACACAATTCTGAAGGCCTTTAGAAACAGGCTGCAAGCTAGCTTTCAGGGCAAAGAGGCCAGTCTGTAGTACCTTTTGTTTTCCTTTGTGCTCCATCTAGCTTCAGTTGCTCATAGGTTGCCATGGGCAGAGGCCTTGCACCGACGCTTCAGGCCATAATTCCTGGTGAGAAACAGCTAGCCATAAGTCTTTAATATATCAGGGATTTATTTCGGTATAAAGTATGATGTAGGATGTGTATGTGTGTATGTGCATGTGTGTATTTGTAGTGTTAACCAGTTATTCTACTGCCTTTTATTGATTAATCCATTTGGTCATCTTACTGATTTAAAATGGCTACTTAAGATTCATTAACTAAGTATTTATGTATAATTATCTTTACTTCTCACCTTTCATCATTATTGCATTGACCTATCCATATGCTCTGTTGCTGTTACTAAACTGTCTTATTAATGATATGTTTATAAACTTTTTAATGGTTGTGAGAGAAAACTCTTTCCATGCTTTACTATTTTTTATTCGAAGTGTGTGTGTACCCAAATGATGTTTAGAATTACTTAGTCAAGTTTATGGTACCCTCCCAAAGTTAAACTTTGGGTTAGAATGGTCTTATATGTGATTAATTTAGGAAATCTTGCTGTCACTCTCTTCCTTATCTTTCTATTGAAGAACAAAGTACGTTTCTTCATTTTCATCTTTCCTTTAAATTCCATAGAAAAGTTATGTAGTTTATCTCATAAAGTTCTGGGAAATTTATTTTAGTTCATTGCTTATATTTCATACTTTTCCTGACTACTATGTATGACTCATTTTTTATTTTATTTTAATGGCTTGTCATTTGTATGTAGGAAAATTTTATTTCTCTATTATTTTCAATCAAGCTATACTACTGTGTATATTAGTTCTAATAGATTTTTAGTTAATTCTTTTGAATTTCCCAAGTTGAAAATCATGTCATCAACAATGTATGTTTACTTTTCCTCTTTTGATTATACATTTATATATTTTTAAAATTTTGTTTTCCTGAATAATAATTTTAGAACTTCTGTGAAGGATGTTAAAAAAATATTGTTTATATTGGCCAACTTTGTCCTCCCCTGAGATTAAAGGAAAGGTCTCCAGTGCCTAGCCATTTGATAAAAAGCTTATTCAGTCTAGATAACAACATATTATGTTAAGGAAATACACAGATATTTCATCATCCCACTGCTTTTTGTTGTTTCCCTTATATCATTTCATCCTTATTTCTGATTTAATTTGCTTGTAGTGCTTGATCATTAAGTATAATAGCAACTTTTACTTTGTGATATTGATTTTTTACCCTTTTATTTCTTTTTAAGATTTTTTAAATTAGGAATACATGCTGAATATTGTTTGGTGGGCATTTATCAGTTGGACCATAACAGTTTTTCTCCCTTGATACACTGATGTGATGTACTATATTAATAGATTTCCTAATATTAAACTATCCATTATATTTAATATATTAATAGATTTATATGCTCCTACTTTAAGTTTTTACTGTATTTTTATATGTGAAATTAGTCTGTAATTTTCTTGCACTATATATTTCAGGTTCTAATATCAATTTCTATAGCTGATATCAGAGAAGTGAAACTGTAAAATAAGAACAATCTCTAAAATTCATTGATTTAATATGTTGCTAAAAATTTACTAGCAGAAAAGAGAATATTGATTTATGGGAAAATTTTCTTGTGATATAAAGTTTTACCTTAAATGTGAGATGACACATTTCATTTGAAAATATGTTTTCTATGTTTACTTCTGTTTATAAAAATGAAAAAGTAAAATCATTCTTTTAACTACCATTTGAGAAAAAGAAATATGAGTGTATGAATAAAAAATGGAATGTTACAAGTAAAAATAAAAGAAAAAAAATGAAGCATATGATTTCCTCAGTGTCACTTTTAGGATAAACTATGTAGGGTTCTTAATTGGACACTTAGAGGAACATATATTTCCAGGTATATGGGGTTGTAAAAGTTTATTCATTTTTGTGCATACAAATCAAATGGAGTATATGTCATCTGGCCTTGTGATGATGAGCTATCCAAGATATTTCAGTTAAACTTTTTCACAACCACGTTTTTGATAATTTATTCATGAAAACTATAAAATCTTTTTTAATGGAACTATTATAAATTAATCATATGTTTTAGTACTCAATCATGAAAACAATTATATAGGAAATTGTGAATAGTGAATTTATTTGTTAATTTTTAAATTTCCCTTAGGATATGTGGTATATTCATTTCCCTGTCCACTGAAGAAAATCACACAACATAAAATTGCGAGTTAAGTTTTATTTGGGGACCTTACTGAAGACTATGGCCCAGGAGACAGCCTCCCAGACAACTCTGAGGAACTGCTCCAAAGAGGTAAGGGAGGAGCCAGGATACATAGGAGATTTTGCTGGGGAAGAAAAAACAAAGAAACATGTAGTTGAACATCAAAAGATTACTGCTAATCAGAAAAACAGACATCTCAAGTTAATGATTTTAGCACTTTTCTATGTATGAGAAGAAGCAAGAATCTGGATTCATTGAAATTATTCCTTAGATTTGCATCTTAACTATCTCAGGCTAGTATCCAAAGTGCACCATTGGCAGGGTGGAGGGGGTGGGGCGCTGTGCAGTGGCTAACGGCTTGATGATGGGCAACATTCCCTTTTCCACATCCCATTGCCTGCAAGACTTACCTAATATGAGGAGAACCACAAGACAGTAAAAAATATTGAAGAACTCCCAGGCCATGCCAAGCATGGACATTTAAGTCTACAGTTCATGAGAATACTGAGTCAGATGGAAAAGACAATTATTAAAATCTAAGAAAAGAAAAAGTTTGGTAACTACAAAGGCAATAATGGGTCTGGAGAGATTTGACAGAAATTAGACGAAGTGGGAGTTGATGCTGGGAATGATAAAAGATGCAGCAAAAATGCAAATAGATCAAACAGGAAAATCAGGAACAATTTCCATGACTGTTGAACAGTATGCCCTCACATTCATTCCCTGAAAGGCTTGGCAGGGCAGGCTTTCAAAGGGATCATCCAAACACACACAATTATGTCTTTATTAGTAATACATTTAATTTATTTGGCTCCTTTCTTCAAGTGCAAGTTAAGTAGATCCATTTTTCAGCAAACTGCTATAGATCACATGCAGTTGCTGGTCAGCTCAGAATGTTTTCTCCATTCGTTTTCAACACTGGAATGAAAATTTCAGCAAAGCAAAGGGACAAAAAACTACATTATTTTTTTAAAGAGGGGATGCATTTAATGACAGTCTATCCTAAAATAGTAATAATAATTAGTAAAAGATGGTCAACTTTGAGGAAGAAAAGGGAGTTGGGGAGGATTCATGGAGTAGATAGGTAAGTAACACATATTTAGTCAAAAGTGTGACAAGAAAGGGAAGTTAATTATAATTTAGTTAAATCTTTCTATAAGTCAGGAAATGTGCCAAGAATTTTCATCTACAGTCCATCTTTTAATACTCAAACAACCATATGATATAGTATTATCTCTCTTTTAAATGTGAGAAAATTAGAGGTTCAGATAACAAAAGTAACTTGCCATAGTCATTCTGTTAGCAAACTTCGTAAGTTAGATCAGAGTCAATCCCGTTATCCTTCGTAGTCACAAATGATAGGCTGTGCACATATTTTGTTTGGCACAAATTTCTTTTTTAATTTCAAATTAGTGACCAACATTTTAAAAATAAGGAGTTTAAACTTTTTTTTTTTTTTTTTTTTTTAAGAATCAGATATCTGTCAGTTCTGGACAGACCTGTAGAATCTAAGTAGCAGTAAGGAAAATGTCCTTCCTGTTAGTCAGGTCCCCATTGCTGGTGTAAGTATATGTATTATATATTACCTAAAGCTTCCTGAATCAGTTCACATCTTACATTACCCTCTGGCCCTTGAGGTGCAGACTTCTTCTAAAAAGAAAAGCGGCTAGAAAGCATACAAGAAAATGAAAAAAAAGGTGAGATAATTCACATGGTATCACACACTCACAAACACAAACATGATATATCAAGACTTTCAAAATGAAGTCAAGGAAAAGCTGAAGAAAAAAAAAGACCTCAAAAAAGTAAACAAGATTTAAAAAGGTCCTGAATCTATTGGATTGATATACAAAGTGAAAACTAATGTAAGTTATATTTTATTTTCTGATTACTCTTCTTAATTGGAATGTCCTCCAGCAGTTAAAATAAACATATATTTTTTTAGATCACCATTTGAGAAAATCATCCTGGAATAACTGGCACATAATTGTCTAATGGGGGAAGCACGTACATAACACTCTGAAGGCTAAAAATCTCCTTGTCCACAATAGCAAGTTCATTGTAAAGCATCCTTTTTGTTAAGGGTTTCCCACAATTATGCATGCAGAAAACATACATGGTGATCTCTAAAATTAACTAACATTTTTACGATGTTTGGGAAACTGTTATTTTTTGCCTTTATAATACACAGAGAAACTCAGACAGAGGATTGATTAAGGTGCCCTGACTTAATAAAGGGAATTATTTAAAGAAATGGAATTGGAAATTTTTTGTACCATACCCTCTATTTGTAAAACCATATTTACATCACCAATTTATATTCAATGTCTGTACATCATTCGGGAATTACAAAATCTATTATTTAATACACTGAGACTTGATTCTACATTTTAAATAGGTCTTCTGTTGTTAAAATACAGCATGAGATGATGTGGTGTCTTTATAATTGTCTATCTAATTTGATTATTGGAGATTGAAAACACACATAATTCAGATTTCCAAATAAGTGTATCTTCTGGTTTGGTATGATTTGTTTTGTTTTGTTTTGACAGAGTAATGATTAAGTCTAAACTCAGGAATTAAGCCACCTGGATTCAAATCCTATTTCTGCCATTTACTAATTGTGTGACCAGAGGCAAGTTGCTTTCACATTCTTGACCTCTGTTTAGGAATCTTATAAATAAGGATAATCATAATACCTCTCTCCTACAGTTTTGAGAAAATTAAACGAGAAAAATGCATATAGGATACTTAGCAAAATATCTGGCATATACTAAGTAAATATTGGATATTATTATAATTGTTACATTAATTAAACTACCCTCACAATTGGCAGGTTTCTACCTTACCTCAGGGGCTGTCTCTAATAGAAGAAAGGAGAACTGCAGGGAATAGATTAATTTAATTAAACCTGAAAAAAAATGAAATTACTCAGAGCATGGACTATTTCAGTTCTATGTCACCTGAACACATCTGTGTCAGAGCTATAGCAAACATATTCATTGTATTTTTCTCTGTATCAAGTCAATGGGTTGACTTTTCACAATTATTCAAGGATTGAATTAAGTCCCACTACTGCTAACAACTAAATTCGAGAATTGGTTTGCTCTTGAAAACTGCCAGCACAGTATTAGCACCTTATTTTTGATACGTGCAACTTTAAGGAGTACTAAGCTGAAAAGCTATTCTGGGAAGATTGGACATAACCTTCATAAGACATTATTCAATAAAAAACTCTGATCCTAATTTTCAATTTATATGTGCTTAAAAGAGTCAGCAACGCACCGAGGACTACCAGTGTTCAATACTCCATCAGTGAGAAAAAAGCATTTTAGTATGAGAGAATCAATGAGAAACAAGTTCAAACAACTACACCATTTGCTAACAAGAACAACCTATCTTTCTGGCCTCCCCTTACACCATCCCTGGCTTGTTCACTGTTGTCTAGTTACACTGGCTTCTCAGGCCTTTTGTGTTAATCATCTCCTCTGCCTGAAATACTCCTTCCTGTACTTGCCATATGACTAGCTCTTTGCCATCTGAGGGAGGATCTGACATAATAAATATCAAATATCAACTCATCTGATAAAGCATTTTTCGATTACATTAAAGATGCTACATACTCCCCGGCACTCTCTATCATATCCTTCTTCTTCAACATATTATTTCCATTATTACAAAGTCTATAAATATAGGTTTATTATTTTTAATATTTATTTGTTTGAATATATCTATATTTTTATATCATAAGCTTAATGAAGACAAAAACCCTTTTTGCCTTATTCACCAATCTATCTCCTACACATAAAACATTTTCTGAGGCAAATGATGGGAATCCTGAAAGTAATTGTTCATTGATAGGCTAAACCATTCATCAGTTTCTACTCCTCTATAATGTGAATAGTAGGAATACAGGCCTGTTTAATTGTGCTTCTTAGGATGGAATAAGTCCTTCATGAATAAAAAAGCTAATTTTAAAGATGATATTCTCATGCTGAATTCAATAACAAATAGAGATAAATTCCAAGAGGGAGATGCAATCAGTTTGTACAGAAGAGGTTTAGAGAAGAGAGCAAACTATGTGGACTTTGGTAAAACTGTGTGATTGAAACAAAACCTTGACTTTGGTACTTATCTTTTAAAAGCTAGCAAAAGGATGTGGACAAGCAGACACGAGCTGTCGAAAGCCATTTTAGGCAGGAGGGAAGAGCAAAGATAAAGAGGTGAGCAGGAGCTTTATGTCTGGGGCTCGAATTAAAGTATTTTTCTAAGAGAAACAGAATTTGTGCTGGGCAGTGACTGGACAAATTTGGGTAAGTAGGGCATAACAAATCATCTCAATATTGAAAGCCAGGCAGAAGAGTCCAGAATTGATGTAATCATTACAAATCTCCCTTTCCATAACACTAATGCCACTCCATGTAAATCTCTATCTTGAACTCTGTGTTCTGCCATGTTTGCAACTATATGACACTCAATATTAAGGACTGTACCTTTATTAACCATTGTACCCCAACACCTAGAACAGTTGCTAACATCTAGTAACCACCGAAAATATTTGAAAAAATAATAAGCCATGAGAAACCTCTGAATGCTTTTGAATATTAAAATAACAGGGTAATAGTTGTATTTTAGAAGCAAGAAATTCAAAGAGGAAATGGAGGAGGCTCGTGCCAGAGATTTGGGATTGGTAGATTGTGGATCTGGATATCAGTGTTGGCAAATAAGAGTAGGGTAAAAGGAAAGTTATGAAAAATTCCTGTAAATAAAGACCCCTCGTATCGTATCAACTGCTTGGGGATTATATATCTATATATACCTGAGTGAAACATGATCCCAATATTGTGCTCTGGGAACTGAAAAAAAAATTAAAGGGAACTTCATCATGTTATGACTCTAGATGGGTGCACAGTCCATCCACAGATTAAGATTCAAACCTTGGCTCTGTTAAGAGATAGGTGTATTTCAGGATCATCTGTGGAAGGTGGTAAAATTATGGATGGATTATCTCATCATCCACTTGTGATTCTCTTGGTCCACATTGTATTATCCCAGATGTGGAACCAAAAATATTTTACTGGATTTCAACCAAAATAAAGCACTAATCTATATTTTATATCAAATTTCATTGCGGGTTTCAAAAGACCACATAGCATTTATGTTGTAGCAGTTAAAAGATTAAAAATTGAAAATCAGATATTCTTGGCATTTTCTTCATAAATTCCAGGCTCTTGCACATTCTCCACTGCTCCTCACCCCTTCCCTTTTCTCTTTTTCCCTTATCTCCTCTCATTTTCTATTCACAAGAAACTAAATGAAAAAGTTTTCCAGTTTATTACACAGAACAGTTTATCTTCATTCCTATCTCTTCCACATAATCAACTTGACAACTAGTTTAGACAGTCTAAATATGCATGTTTTGATGGTTTGGCAGACATAGAGATGTACCACTCAGATTCCCCCTCAAGGAAGGGTTAGCTTCCCCATTATAATGAGTACAGTTAGCCAACAGAGTTTAGTTTTTAGCACCTTCAGGGTCCCTCAGGATTCAAGCTGAGATCTCATCCTCTTAGGAAGCCAAGAAGTTAGCTAGATGATTGATGATGGACCCTGTGCTTGGGGGTAAGTAATTATTACCCATGATGAGATGGGATGGGTGCATGGTAGAAGTGAATACAGTATCATGATCTAGGCCTTTGAAAAGTATCAGTGGAAGAAGGAGTGCAAATATAAGGAGAACAGAATTGTATGGCTAGTGCACTGAAGCAGACTAGTGATGAAAAGCAGAGAGCTGTTAACAATCATTTTAAAACTTGGAGCCAGAGAGTCTCTTTGGCAGCTCACAAATAAACCCTCTTGTCTTGCTCTGAGCAAACAGATAAAGATAACATTAAGCCCAGGGTTTGAAAAACAGGGTGCTAAAATTTGAAGATCATTGAGTGCTCAACCATAACAGATCTGTTATACAAAATTTGGGGCACTAGTTGGGAAACCCTGGGACTCTGACCCAGGATTGGGACATCTGAGAGGATGCCCTGGAAGATTTTGACTCCTAGACTTCTCTGAACCTTCTGAGCCTTCATAAGTGGCTCACCTTGTCACATTAAAATGTAGCACTCCTCCAGTATCAGAAAATAATAACAAGGGGTTTACCCCACAAAACAACAGTTGCCAACTCAGAACTCAAGAGAGCCACCTCCTCTCCTGGCCTCCAGAGCTATAATCAAAATTAAGTCACAGCATCATTCATCCAGGTGTTGATATGCCTGAATTGTCATGACAAATGGTAGAATATGGAATGAAAAGACTCAGGGAAGTATTATGTGAAGCTGTTTCAGATATAGAAACTATTATCTGAAGGGGCCACTGGGTCCCCATAGCAAAAGATGCTGCACTGGTAGCAAAGATACACTGAATTGTTTTCTCCAGGCCTTTCCCAGAGACCTTTGGCCATTTACTTGAGCCATTACCTGTTGGTTATTTACGATACACTGGAAAAAGGGGTTTACACAGACATTTTGAGGATAGTTGGGCACAGAGGTTAAGTTGACACTAATACCTACAGAGCTGAAGTAGCCCATGGCTCCTCTGATAAAGTGGGGTCACATGGGTTCAGGTAATCAATTCCTGACTAAAGTTCAACTTAAAAAGGCCCACTGAGACCACAGACCCACCCACTTGTAATCACCCTGACATCTGACTGTGTATTTGGCATTGACATATTTGGCCATTGGAATAACTGTTGAATTTGTGTCTTTCACCTGCGGAGATAAGGGCAATAATAGTGGGGATGTCTGTGAAGTCTCAGAAACTACCACTACCCCTCCAGCTAGGACAGTAAAACAAACAAAGAAAATATGTATCACATACCAGAGAGAACAGAGATAAGTACCACACTGAAGAATTTAAAGGGTACAGAAATAGTGGTCTTTATCATATCTCCCACTACTTCACCAGTCTGCCCCTTGCAGACACCAGATGGATCCTGAATCCCAGCAAATGCCTATAGCCCAGGGTGGACTTAATTAAGCAGCATTTTCAATGGCAGCCGCTATGCCAAATATGGTATCTTTGGTGAAGTACATTAATAGATCTCAGGTATATGGTATGCATCCACTGACTTAGTAAATATCTTCTTTGCTATTCAGTTAATACAGAGGATCAGGAACAGTCCTCATTCCCATGGATTAAATAAGAGTATTCATTTATAGTTTGCCCTAGAACTATGTTAACTCTATCATAATATAGGAAAAAAAAAAAGAGCTAGACTGTTTGGACATCCTGCAGAATATCACATCGATCCATTACATTGAGGGAATTCTTTTAATTAGGAAGGATAAGCAAGAAGTGGCTCCTACCCTGAAGGCCTCGGTAGGATACACATAGTCTAGAGGCTAGAAGATAAACTCTACAATGATTCAAGGCCCTGTCACTATAGTAAAGTTTTTAAGAGTCGAATTGTTAGAGACATTCCAGGACATCCCTTCCAAAGTAAAAGATAAATTGCTGTATCTTGCATACCCACCTAGAAAGAAGGAAACTGAACTCCTACTAGGTCTCCTGTGTTTTCTGGAGAAAACATATTTCATCTATGAATAGAGCTCTGACCACATATCGGAAGATGAGGATGCCACACCATTTTTTGTTTTTTTACATCTGTTTTATTTTTTCTTCCAGTTTTATTGAGGTATAATTGACAAATAGAAATGATGTATGTTTAAGGTGTAGACCGTGGTGAAGGCTGCCAGCTTTGAGTAGGGCACAGATCTGCATCAGTTCCAGTCTGCAGTGCGATCAGCTGCACTGTGACCCAGTTGATTCAATAGATTATATGGAATTGAAGTTTGGATGTTGTAAAAGATGCAGTATGGCGTGTATGACAAGCCCCCGTGGATCACGAGGCTCTGGAGCAAGAGTATGCTATCTGCAATAAAAAATTGGAAGCCATAAAAAAAAAAAAAAAAAAAAGCTCCTGGAGTGCTATTGAGCACTGGCAGAGAAACGGTCTTGATTATCTCTAACTGTCCATCATGAACTTGGTACTGTCAAGTGCACCAAAGCGTAAGGTTCAGTGGAACCAGAAGAAATAATTTTTAAAATAGAAAGGGTGTATTGGGGAGCAGTCAGGAGCAGGGTCAGAGAGCACAAGGAATCTGCATGAGAAAGGAGCCCAGGCCCCTTATCCTCCTACTACAGTTGCATTAGTTTCCCTCTTCCAACTCATACCTATGACCATTGGAAGAATCATGTCCAAACAGCTCCAAAAGAAGTCAAATTCCCAAGCTTGTTTCACATATGAGCTACATTATATGGAAACCAGCTGAAAAGGAATGGTGGCTTTGTTAGAGCCTGACTCCTGGTTAAGCTTGAAAGACAGTCATAATACATAAGTACTTGGATATTTACTTTGCATGGAAGGAGAATTAACTTGTGGTCATAATATAAATAGACTGATGGGCAGTGACAAATTACTGGGTCAGCTGGTCAGAGATCTGGGAGGAAAAGGATTGGAATATTGGCCACAAGGAGGTCTGGGATAAAGGCATATGGATGGATATATGAGAATGGTAACTAGTGAATGCCTACCAGAAAAGATGCACTAGAGTAAAGGCAGTAAACTTCCAGATGGAAGCAATGTTCATCCAGTTGATGTCAGCTGATGCAGAACTATCAGCTGCTACCATAGTATTATCATAATGGGTAAATGAAAAACAACGCTATTATGGCAAAGACACAGCTATGCATGTGCCCAAAAGCATGGATTCCTACCTACCTAGGCTTGTCCAAATACTGTTACCACTACCTCCAAATCTCCAAAATTCCTACAGCAAAGACCAATACGGCATTTTTCCTGGAACAGACTAAATTCCAAGTTGACTATATTGGGTCCTTCTATCAGGTAAGGCTGTGTGGTTTGTTTTCACAGGAATAGATACCTAGTCTGAGTTGAAGGTTCCTTTTCTTGCTATTGGGTCTCAGCCAGTACTGCTATCCAGGTGCTTACAGAATGCCTGGTCCTCAGGCATGTAATCCCCAGACAGCTTCTGACCACAGAATTCACTGGGTGTAATACATAATGCATCACCCAGCTGCTGCTGCCCTGATAGTGTTAGAATGGCCTGCTGAAGGAAAATCTAAAGCACCAGCTTTGAGGTGCCATCCTCCAGCATGCTTTATGTGCATTGAATCAGAGACATTTATATGGGTGGAGGCCAGTTATGCTGTTAAACATCCTATAAAGGACAGGAAAAACTCTAAAACAAAGAATTATTCAGCCCCAAATGTCAACAATGCCAAGATTGAGAAACCTATACTACAGATACAAAGGTGATACAAGGTCCCAGGACACAAGAACTTTGTTGCATAGGCTAACAGGTATTGGTAAAATCAGGTCAGGGTAAAAAATTCAGAATCATGTTATTCTATTTCATGTTCCTTCCCTTGTGGTTGAACTGCTTTGACACTATTCATTTCAACTTGAACTTAAAATATAGTAATTTGGGAGAAGCCTCCAATATTCCAGGAGATAACATCAGAGTTTCCTCTACCATTTCAGAATGAATAAAATCTGTCATGCTAACTCACTAGTGCAAGTTCAAAAGAAAAAGAAAAGGAGGTTTTTTAAATGGGAAACTTACAGAATGAGAGAACTTTCCCTTACTGAATAAACTTGAAAATCACTGTCTGACATTCAGTTTCACAACTACAAACAATGAAACTCTCCTCTGACAAATTTTAAGATAAGTTATATAGGATTATGAAGGCAAGGATAGACAGATTAAAGAAAATTTTTCTCATAAGACATATATTCTCTTCTAAATGTTGTATGTGTTGTCAATACCAATTTGCACCTGTGTTTGCTAGGGAAAAACACCTAATTGGGAAAACACAGGAACAAATAATCAAAAATATCTTTACAAATATCAAAATCCTACTATTGAATGTATATGATTTGCTTCCATAATATTTCCTGTTTTCTTAATTATTATTAAGTAATTAATAAGTACATAGTAAGAAATGCATCTGGTAAAAATTTTGATAAGTGATTTTGCAGATATTTAAAATGTATCCAAAACTTCCAACCATAATATCTTTTTTTAACATCTTTCTTGGAGTATAGTTGCTTTACAATGGTGTGTTAGTTTCTGCTTTATAACAAAGTGAATCAGCTATACATATACATATGTCCCCATATCTCTTCCCTCTTGCGTCTCCCTCCCTCCCACCCTCCCTATCCCACCGCTGTAGGTGGTCACAAAGCACCTAGCTAATCTCCCTGTGCTATGTGGTTGCTTCCCACTAGCTATCGTATCGTCTTATTCTATACAAATATATCGTATATACTACACCAAAATGTGCTGTATATGTAATTTAGAGTGTAGTCTCGCCTAATCTTAGCTGACGTGTATGAAGTAATAAAGTTTAACATTACAAAGATTGTGTCTAATTGTACAGCCAGTATAGTTATTTTGCCTGAATTTTCTAGTAACTATAATTGAGTAGTCAATTCATTCCTCCTGCCAAGAGTTTTTATCATTTTTTTGACTGAATTAAAAGAAATTAACGGTCACTTCAAGGAAGAGGTCTTAAATCTAGCTCAGAGTAGAAGAGGAAATGAGATTTCTATTTTAAAAGATTTACAGTAAAATAAACAATGAGGCACACAAAACAGGAGGGTTACTGAAGGGACAAGAGCACATCAATAATGATAGTCAATGAGGTTAAGTTATAAAAGTCTTTTTTCTAACGTCTAATTTAATGAAGAAAGTACTAATAATAAATACAAGTAATTAGGACTCTTATTGGCCTTGCTATTAGTTTGTTTTTAAATATAAAAAGCAAACCTAAAAAAATGTAAACAAAGATTAGCATTCCTTCATGCTACACATCAAAGATGTAAAAATAATTGCATAGTTATAGTGTATAAATTCCAGTGAATATTATTTCTTAAATGCCATAGAGGAACTGAGAGGCATTAACAATATTCATTACAATTGCATATTTTCATAAGAGAAGAAAAACAGCATCCTTGAAAATGACCATTTTGTAATTCTTTTTCTTGTCAGTTTTTATAATTACAGAAACAAATTGCTTTTGAGTGAAGATTAGAAAGTTAAAAGTTTTTTATTTTTTAAAAAATTATACAGAGCAAATAAATATCAACACATAAAAATAAGAGTTTAAAAGCTACAGATGCATTCCAAATTAAAAATTTAGTAGGGGTTGAATGGAAGAATTTGTGCTAAAGTTCAAAATAAATCTTTCCCACTGTGTAGTAGGTAAAGCATTGAATTTGAAGACTGAATTCAGTTTCCACCTATGGAATTTACTGTGACATCAGGGTTTTTTGTTTTTTTAATTTAATTAATTTATTTATTTATTTATTTTGGCTGTGTTGGGTCTTCGTTGCTGTGCGCAGGCTTTTTCTAGTTGCGGCGAACAAGGGGTACTCTTTGTTGCGGTGTGCTGGCTTCTCACTGCCGTGACTTCTCTTGCTGTGGAGCATGGGCTCTAGGCATGCAGGCTTCAATAGTTGTGACACATGGGCTCAGTAGTTGTGACTCTAGAGCGCAGGCTCAGTTGTTGTGGCGCATGGGCTTAGTTGCTTCACTGCATGTGGGATCTTCCCGGACGAGGGATCGAACCACGTCCCCTGCATAGGCAGGTGGATTCTTAACCACTGCACCACCAGGGAAGT
Organism: Lagenorhynchus albirostris; assembly: GCF_949774975.1. NCBI lineage: Eukaryota > Metazoa > Chordata > Mammalia > Artiodactyla > Delphinidae > Lagenorhynchus > Lagenorhynchus albirostris. The sequence continues at coordinate 60,535,718 of NC_083101.1, read as the reverse complement.
CCATAATGTCAGTTTTTGCCATGTAGAAAACAACCTCAGAATCTCTTTGTCCTACAAGAACTTTTTTTTTTAATAACTCACAGATCTTTGATTTCTTAAGATTTAACGAATCCTAGCTAGATTTCAAGGATTCAACTGGGCTGGGCTCCAGACTGAAGGTGGGTTCATATCCTCCTACATGTCTCCTTCTGAGACAAGCAGCACCCTGGCAGCACTATCTTCAAGACCTGAAAGAAGCCCAAGAGGCAAGTGGAAACCTGGATGCATCTTGACTCCTCAGCTGGAAAATAATATATTGTGACTTACACATGCATGCCACTGGCTAAAGCAAGTCATATGGTAAAGCCCAATATCAATGGGGTAGGCAAGTATATTTTGACCTCAAAGAGATACTACACTAAAAAATAACAGGCTGGAGGTTGTCCATGTGTGATCCTGCTATACAGGGAAGTAAAGAATTGGGAGCAATAATTCAGTTTACCGCATACGTATGTGATCTTTGTTTTCTCTGTAAATCCTGCCCTAGAACTTATTTCTTCATAGAACTGATGATTCATTTCATAAGCAAACACCCATTGAACACAAATACTTATTGTAAATGCCAAGAACTCTGCTAAGTGCTCAACACACAAAAATGTATGAAACACTGCCAAATTTGTTAGTTGAATGAGACATATTTGATTAGGTAGGGCAGGCTATGCTAAGCTCAGGTAATAAATAGGCCCCCAAATGTTGGTAGAATCATACAATAAAATTTTACTTCTAAGATACACAGGGTATGTTTTAGGTTGGAGATTTTCTTAGTGACTGTCTCTCAAGCAGTAATCAACTGAACCAGGCTACCAGCCTCTTATGCCACCATCTCTTAGGTGGCCTTCCTGGTTGTAACAAAAGCAAAGGACAAAGTGAAAGTGTGTGCAAGAAGTTTCACATCCAGGCCTGGGAATTGCACACATCACTTGTTCCCACACTGAAGAAGCTGGTCACATGGCCATTATCTAGTCAGAAGGCCCAAACTAACTACAAGTGTTTGGAAAACATAGTACCCAGAAAGAACTGTTGGAGTTACTGAACATCTAGGCATTCTATGACATAATCCTCTTTTTTATTCACCAAATGTGTCACTTTTCTTTCTACACTTAGAACATACTTTCTTTCTCCCTAAAAGGGACAATACAGAGACCCACCCAGTTATTGTACCCAGTTCAAAGTCCATGATTGTTAAATCATACACAATCATATCCCTGGGGTCTTGATGACCTATATGATCTCCTACAAATCTCAGTGGTCATGTGCCTTGACCACAAAGTTACCTGACAGCAGACCATGTACTCACACATAATGTGTAGAGACCAGATAATCAGAGTAAATACTCCCATTTGAAAAAGCAAATAAAAGAAGAACTTGTAGGCATCAGTCTCTGGCAATTCTAAACACCATTGAGCTGATTGCGTTCAATCCCTCAACCCTAGAAGAGCCAGGAGTTCTTTGATTTTTTATTATTTCTGAAGCTGCTCTATGAGAGGAATTGTGTTATCCATAGTTTTCCCTGGCCCCTGGTTCCACACTCTGGAGGTTCTTCCTAGTTCATTGTTTATGTATTATATATAAAATAGTTTGGGGGGAAATTACTCTTGCAGACCTGTAGAGCTTTTGAAATGTGTCTATTGCTCATGCAGATTGAAGTCTTAAGAGTTGTTTTAAATCTTAAAAAGTCTTAATTTTTTTATGGTCCTAGTTTTCTTCAAAACTTAGTAGGCTTCAGATCCCCTTGCTTATTGTCTGTTCCACACTTAAAATTCTTTAATAGACATAGTTCTCAAATCCACTTATTTTTTTTTTACTTTCTCACTCCCATGTCTGTGTCATTCAATTTAATGGTGCCTATCTGGAACCTTTCAGACTTGAATGGGAAGGCTATAACTTAATCTGATATTTTCCTTGGGTCACTTTATTCAAATGAAAATTTTTTCTTGGGTTTTGCTGAAAATTTTATTTCTTAATATCTTCCTGTTTGGGATTTAGAAGTAGTTGGCTTTTCTACAAATGCAAAGTCTCCAAACTCTATAGTTTTTCTATTCAGTTTTGCTCATAATCTTTTCAATTCTTCCTTAAGCTCATTATTTCTTATAATTCCTTATCTATTTAAATCAATAATAAACAACAAACTGTACTGAACTCGTGATTTTCAACTTCTTTCTGTACACCCACAAGCTTCATAGGCCCATGGTCTGCTTTCACAGTTATCCCTGGTAATCAAGTATTTTGCCACCGTGTGACACAATTCATCAGCTTTCTAGCTTCCAATTTCAGTTTCTTCTTTGTACACTCTCTGATTTCTAAGCCTACAAATGTCCTTTTTTTGTAACTTCATAGCAACAATTCACATTACCCATATCCTTATTAGTTAGTGAAGTCTAGGCTATGATGCATTAACAAGTAAATCATACAACTTAATGGCGTAACGCAACAAAATTTTTTCTCCTTCATTCAAATTCCATTTGGTGTCAGAGATTCTCTTGGAGGCTTTATTCTAAAAATGAATGAAAAACTAGGCTATTTCTACATATAATGTCACTACTTTCAATATAACTGTCCTAATCATCATTGAAGTAGAAGAGATTGTGGAGGCTCACAGAGCAAGCCTTATGCCTAAGCATAGGACACTCTTCTAGGCACAGGACACCCTTCTACCCACATTGCATTAGACAGAACCCAGTTATATGGCCCTACATAACAAAATAACTCTAGGTGAAGATGAGAATTGTAGTCTTTTTATAGATGCAGAAAGATGAAATGAGTTTGTTGAGCATCTTGCCAGTTTTGCCCCCCCACATACACCCCTTCAAAACCCTGATACAGTGTGATTTGAGGCTAACACGAGGATCAAAAAATGATCAATATATAGTGTAAAACAATGCACACATTCAAACAATTGTATATGGCTTTTTATGACTTCATATTGATTGATAATTTGAGACATGTTAGCAAATACCCAATAAATCCAGTTTTTACACAAATTAGGTGGATCACTTATATAGCCTATACAACTCTGTTATTTGAATTTTGAAACATCTTAATGAGGTTAGAAATAGTCATATTTAATATAAAATATATGATTCATGTGTCATTCTAATGGGCATTAGTAGTCTCCAAATCAGAACTATAAGAACAATTGACCAAATCCTCCTTTAATCTAAATTTAAGTAAGTATAATCTCCTATGGCTATTATTTCTGAGATAGTAGAAGAAATTAAAATCAAGAAGAAAAATAAAATGTTCTAACCATAAGTTTGATGTAACTATATTGTATTTTGGTTGAATATTCATTATTCACTATTTATTGTAAACAGTAATATGCTAGGTCAAATGATAATTTATCCAATCACTCTTTACATGTAAACAAAACACTACAATTAGAGTGACAAGTGAAAATAAACTCGTTTCACAGTATTCATGGGAATGACCAGGAATCAGAAGTTCTTCAGGTACTATATTCAAAAGTGTAGATTTATTTATTCCTTTATTTTTCCATTTATTTGAAAATATTGAATGAGTTCCCATGAATGCTAAGCACTGTTCCAGGCACAAGTTTATATTGGGACATTTCCAACAGAATACCGGAGAAGAAAAAAATGAGAGAAGAGGGGCAGGATAAATTTCCTGGCTCATATATATATGTGTGTGTGTGCGTGTGCGTGCGTGTGTGTGTGTGTGTGTGTGTGTGTGTGTGTGTATATATATATATTTTTTTTACTTTTGTATTTATTCTGATAGAAGATATCCTTCATTAGTGTAAGGTAAAATCACTGGACCAGTAATCAGAACATTCTTCCATATCTTGACCCTATTATTTACTAGCCCTACAACCTTGGGCAAGCCACATAATCTCTCATAATTATTGGTCAGTGACTGTTTTTGGATAATAGAGAAAATAATAACTACTCTTTCTATATCACAGAGTGGTTCTGAAGATCAAATGAAACAATGTATGTAAAAGTAGTTTGAAAGTGGGACTTCCCTGGTGGTGCAGTGGTTAAGAATCTGCCTGCCAATGCAGGGGACACAAGTTCAAGCACTGGTGCAGGAAGACCTCACATGCTGCGGAGCAACTAAGCCCGTGTGCCACAACTACTGAGCCTGCACTCTAGAGCCCACATGCCACAACTACTGAAGCCTGCACGCAACAAGAGAAGCCCATGCTCCGAAACAAGAGAAGCCACCGCAATGAGAAGCCCGCACACCATAACGAAGAGTAGCCCCCACTCGCTGTAACTAGAGAAAGTCTGTGCGCAGCAACGAAGACCAATGCAACCAAAAATAAATAAATAATTAATTTTTAAGAAGTAATTTGAAACTAAATTGCTATACAACTTTAAGGTATTATTATTGTTTCTAAAATCGTTTTAATAGATTATGTTTCAGGTTAGGCTATTTCCTCTATTATTATCTTTTTTTTTTAAAATACTTGCACTATAGGCCATAATATACCCATTATTCCTAACCTTTTCTCTTTTCATTCTCCCTATTTCTCCTGGCACATTACTCCAATAAAGCTATCTTTTCCAACATGTAAAATGCATTCATAATCCTGACTAAAGGAAGACCGGCAGTATAATAAAAATGTATTAAAAATGTATATCTAAAGATCAGGATGAAAGATATGAGTGATTTGTAGTACAACCTGCCATCAAAAGTACTGAATGCTGGGGAATGTATGACATGTGCAAGAATCAATATTAAAACCATACTTAGTACAGTTTAAGAGGGCAATAGTGACATTCAGCATTGCATTTTACATTTTGCTAATGGATTAGAAAGGCAACTGTCATTTTGAGCTCCTTAGCAACAAAATCCACTGTATTCTGTAAAGTAAATAGAAGAATGTCGTAGTATTAACATGCTTCTCAAGTTAGATTGAAATACATGGGATATGACTGTCAGTGTTTTTCTTCCTGTGTTTCATATATCTTTGTTAATTCGTTTTGATAAGAGAGATCTGTTCAATTTAAGTTTGATTGTAAAAATCAATAATGATGGTAATCATGGGGTCTCTTTGAGTTTTATCGTAATTGACCAAGAGGTAATAGACAATTGTTGAATGCAACTTATGTTGGCATGATTGACTTCAGAGCTATCCAGCATTTGAACTTTTTCATGTTAACATAACACAACATGAGTGATATATGGAAGTGATAAAAATAAGAAAAGCACCTGATAAAAATGAGTATTTCCTTATTGACCCTAAATTCACCTAATTTCTTCTTAAAGTTTTTAAAATTATTTTTGTTTGTATGGGTATAGTGGAAAACAAGTGTTGAAGAATATATCTGAAAGTGATCATCCTAGTTATATCTAATAAAATGGTTATGGTTGGTTATTTCTATTTTTGCTCATCTTTTAAAATATATTATTCCTGTTATTACAAGTGCTATATGTAACAAATACATGTGAAATAAATATATATCATTCTATCTTATTCTATATTTATTGATTTTCATCTATCTGGTAAAGATGTTCAATTACCAATATTCTATAGATAAAATGAAAATTACTCTTATTGCACTTAATAGATGTTTCTGCATTTATATCATATTTTACAAAATCATGATACTGTTTTCTGATTACCTTTAATGGTCATCTATCTCTCCAAAACCTATAAAATGCCATGAAAATTGGTGAACTCAATAAATCCACCGTGAGTAGGAAGCTGACATTCAAAGTACTTTTCCTGTTCATACTGGCCACTGTTGTCATACTTGAAAGACAGTATAGTATGAAGAGAGGCGAAAGGGCCAAGAGAAAATTGTATAACTGTACTTTTATTAACAGTTAAATGACAGGTACCGTGGTAGCAGCCTTATTTAAAACAATCATACTAAATCTAACACACAGTCTCCTGGGTGTGGGAGAAGAGACTGCTAAAAATCTGAGATAAAATGAAGTGAAAGTATAGAATGCTTTAACTAAACACACACACACACACACACACACACACACAAGCACAGATACAGAGTGAATTATCTACATATTGATGATGATTTTTCTTTCTTGCCTTATTCTGCTTTATTCCTTTTAGATTCCATTGATACCAGATCCTACCTCTCCTCTTCTTGGTCTGCACGGAGAAACGTAAGTATTTACAATACTGAGCGTGTTCCCTGTCCTTCAGCAGCCTAAGTCTTTTGTATGAACCTAATAATGGCCACATTTCTACCTCCCTCACTTTCTTTTCACTGGTGTTCTTATGAAACCTGAAAGCAATCCAGTGAGTTAGCAAGCAAAGACTGCAGACATCATTCCCTTTTGTCCTGCACCTGGAATTGACAGGATAATTTTCAGGAATGACTTAGCTATTCAGCTGCAAAGGCGTAGAGCCCCAGGTGAAAGCCTCCTTTGCAACCAGAGGTCTGCGTTGACCTTGAACCAATTATTCAACATCCCAAAGCCTGAGGTGGAAACTGAAGACATGAATAAAAATCCTGTGGGATTACTAACAAGATTAGAGATAATGTTTATAAAGTCTTTCACTTAGTGCCGGGCACACAGTGGGGGTTCAGTGAAAATGGCTACTATTATTAAAAAGAAATATTCTGTCCTGGAGACCCAAGTTTGATGATAATACTTAAAAAACTTCTTAACATATTTTTAGGCTTCGGAAAAGTAAAGACGTCATCACATGTTTGAGTGCCTCTAGAGCAAGAAACGCTTTGCAGAGCAGAATAAGAGGCTGTCCTTGACTGTCTGCTTCCTGAAATACTTGCTTCTTGCTATTGATTTCACAAGCATGACACAAGCCCCTGGAAAGAAGAGAGTAGGTAACAATGGTTTAAAAATAAAATGTAAGATTGCTTTTGAAATTTTTGTTTGTTTGGGTGCTAGCTTATAAAATATGTCAGGGATGGTATGAAATTTGTAATATGTTTTCAAACATCTCCAAGAGAGATGGGATAATAGTAGTAAGTGGTATATCTGTCCACCTGTAAATTGAAAGAGTGAAGATCCACCCTGTTATCAAACTAATAAATGTAGTGTTCTCTATGCCAGGCATTGTTCTAAGGTCTTCATATAAATTATTTTATTTCATTTTGATGATTCCCTGAATTTTGTTCTTCCCATATTTTCAGCATTGGGTGCTGAGGATTGTAGAAGATAATTATGGAAGGATATAGTCCAATTCATTTCACCTCTTTCTGTATTTATCACCTTTGTCAGTGGTCTCTCCAACATCAGAACCTGGAATTCCTAAAGTTATTTTGGCACCAACCCTCTCTTAACTCTTTTAACAACAAGTCTTTAATCCTACAGATATCACTGTAGATATCTTAATATAATTGCCATTCTTTTAGTCTTTGTTTTTTTCACTATGGTCTATCATAAAAGCTGTCAAACTGAATCCCCATCACAGATCTCTCTGCCTTCAGCCCTTTTCTCCACGTGGCTGTTACAATTACCTCCATAGAGAAATACGGTCCTGTCACTCCTCAGATTTAAAGCCTCTGCTCACTGCTTAGCAAGCTTCTGTGGCTCTTTACAACCAGCATTTTCCCATGCCTTGAACCTCACTGCCAGCCACTCCCCACACTACCACCTTACCCCAAGCTTTAGTGCATCCATCACATATAAGCACACTCTGTATGTTTGCTCTAATTATCCCCTAAATACAATACCAGGTCATGTCACTTCTATTTATTTGGACTACCCTCAAAACTACTTGTGGGCTTTCCCTGACTCAACCCCATTTTAGGTTGGATTCCTAGAGACTCTATGATGGCTTTCTTTCGGTAGGAGGCAATGCTGCATGAAGGAGATGGAGGAAGCAGTACTGGTCAGGGGAGAGGCTGAAATGTGATACAGTGGAAAAGAACCCTTAGCCAATCCAACTGGGTGACCTAGAGCCAGGGAGGATAGTTCAAGATTTCTGTACTTAAAGAAAGGAGAGCAGATCATAGCACAGCATTGAATAAGCGTTTTCCCTGAGGAAGCATAACCTTGGGCATAGTGATCTCTTTCACTGAGGAAATTCCTGGAGAAGGATAGAGATCTGTTAGCAGCCCCGTTGTAGGCACAATGAGGATCTCAGACCTGCAGGAATTTCTAGGTGGCCCATCACAGCATCCACTGCACCCCCATAGGGCGGTTAATCATCCCACTATGTTTCAGAGTGGTAGAATCCCCTCTCCCAGCACTTGCCACCTGGTACTCCAGTCATATTTGAATCCCTTATCATGCTATAAGCTCACCCATGGCTGCCTTTATATCTTTAGGAGCTACCCCAGTTTGCAGTATAATGCCTGGTGCCTTGGAAACTTTTAAAAGTAATAAATAAATACATTGGACAACAATTTGATTTACAACAGAATGAAATAACCGACACCTGGAATGATAATACCTGATGCTGTATGCTTCCTTGTAAAATGTGTAAAAAGTGTGCTATCTTGAAACAGAAGTTTTAATCAGCATTGCTATTTGGTTAAATTGGCTTTCAAGGAGGTAAAGGGAGAAATGTTAAGAGGTTTCGTTTGAAAGAATTCTCCACAATGGGAAAAGCCATTTCAGAGGCACAGTAGATTACCAACATCAATTAGAAGTCAGAAAGGGGAAGACCTAAGAAAAGCTACATATTTGGGAGAAATGGCAATCGGGGACTCTTAGTTTGAAGATTGACTGGGGAGAACTGGAGTGAGATATGGACCAGAGGGATAGATTACTGGAAATATTTAGAATCAGCTGAGCTCAGGGCTGCAAATCAAACACCTCAAGCATTGTTGCAAAACCACTGCCATGATGGAAATAAATTCTCAAGTAGCTACTTGAGTGATTATTTTAGTAAAATACATTGATATTTCAGTTGGTATAGGGACGGTTATGTCTCCCTGAGGAAAATATATAAGTGGCCTGCCCTTCACAGACCTGCCATATTGAAGGCTCACAATAAGTGTTTGTTTGCTACTTCTTTCCCATAAAGGTAAACATTTTAAGTCGGCCTTACCTTCATTTCAAAGACATGCTAAAGCACATAGAGTTAGACCTTTAGGGATCTTCTGTTGCCCACATGGTGCCTCTCACAAGAGGCCATAGTCACGAACTTGACTTGGCCTGGGACTTCAGGAAATGAAAACAGCTTTTTCTCTCCACTTTTCCTATCTGGGTAGACTCCTTGTCCCTTTATTTTTACTTTGCACTTCCCCTGTTCGCACAAGAATCACATAGCTAATGTGGTCATTTCAGAGAAACTTAATACATAAAGATCTTGCTTACAATGTATGTGTATATTGGATATAGAATTAGAACTCACCTCTTGTCTCACATTAAGAATAAAATGAGTTGCTGTTTGATTCAACAAACAGCAGTCAGTATCAGCATCTTGCAAAGTAGTGCCTTAGAAAATATGCTAGAGAAATATGAATAAAACATAGGAATATTGAAAAGGAAGGCAAATAAACCGCTAGCAGTAATGGCAGGAGAATAAAGCATGTATATGGTTGAGGTGCAATTAAGGTGCTGTGACAGTGAGGAGGTAAGAATGATAGCTTTTGACCTAAGAGAGATCAGAAGATGTGGCACTTTTCAGACCTTGTGAGTGTCCTTAATCATTAGTTAATTGATTCCTCCGTGTAAATCTGTGTTGTTGGCTCTGTATGTGTTTCCTGGTAATTAATACCCACTTTCCCAGTGAATTTTATGTGTCTCCCATCTGTGCCTTTTTGGATGCAGGAAAGTTATTTTAGAATGATCATACACACACAAGTCTCAGGAATGCCAGTTTTATAAAGAGTGAAAGTTAACTGAAAGGAGATCAAACAGTGTGACATGTGTTGTAGTATTGAATGTGGCTTGGAGTCCAGCAATGAGAAATATGGTGAGAAATGACTGGAGAAAGCAAGACAAGTTATAAGAATGATTTTGAGGAAGTTTTCCTGGAAAGAAAATCTCTAAAAATAAGATTCAATTCAATCATGAATGAGCTAGTATGATATAGCAGCTATAATGACAGAATCTACGACAATGACTATAGGAGGCTATTTCAAGACATCTGGAACATAACAACAGTAAGGAAAGTTTAGATTTGGTGCCAAAATTCCATCAGAATTTGGAGTTTGCATCTAGAAACTGATGCAAAGTGAGATGGAGAGAAGTTCAACTGACCTGAAGATAAAGTAGTCTGAGGTTGAGAAGTCAGAAAACAAATGCTTTGCAGGGTTGCAGATTGGTGCACATTACACTCAGATGTGTGAAGGAAATAAAGATTCCGTATTTTATCTATAACTGCCTCATCTTCCACACTACCCTCCAATGGCTAGGTAGCAGGGAAAGAAAGTAAAGCTTACTTTTATTTGCTAATCTCAGTACAATCCAATCATTAAATTTTTTACATTACAAAATGTGTCTTCTTGGATGACTCAAATGCATCAATGTTCTCTTATATTCCCTAAGATGTCATCTGTGTGTAGAGGAGTAGAGTCGTGGCTTATGGCATCATCTTGTAACACTGGGAAAAGGGTATTGTTCTCCTAATTTATAATGTGCCCTGGCTGGTATGCTAATGTATCATTTATCTAAGGTGTTGTTTTGCCTGATTGGGTTGGCAATAGTGGCTGATTTCTGCAGCAGATGATTTCTTATTCTTTCTTATTTCCTAGTGTCTCAGGACCCTCCCAGCTGAATTGACCTTTTGAATTTCTGCTGCTTCTCCCATCTGACCCATAGTCTGATGGTAGCATCTACTATGAGATTACTTTGCCCTCAACCACAGGAGGCCATATTGCCTTTTGATCCTCTGTATGTCAGTGACACGCAGGAAGAGAGAGACCTATGCAAGTATAGGTTAGACCTTCTCTTTGCCTGAAAACACTGTTGCACCTCCCAACTATACCAAGCCCTCCGAAGTTAGCTCAGGGATGCTTTATGCAGGAGTCTGCTCCCCAACTCCCAAAGAGGTGGCTGGCCAATATCCCACACAGAGTTGACCTCACATTCAAACTGAACGTTGCTGTTCCAACCCTTATATGCTTTGTAATTCCAGGGCTGGAAAATCAGAGTAGGTGGCTGCCCTGATCTTCACTTCTTCAGTCTCCTTGCTTCTCTACCCTTTTCTTCTCAATTTCTATGAAGTCAGAAATGGTGGGATTTTCATTTACTTCTACTTTTCTTCCTTGGACATCTGCTACAACCAACTCTATCATCTAAACACTCAAGCACAGACAATAATATGTTCAATGGGAAAGTGGAAAGACAATCTCTTCTCTCACAGCAATGCCTGGTTTTTAAGCCTATAGACTTTAACATTCTATTTTGAATATTAGCTTATAAATACTATCTTTTCCTTTGTATTCCTTCTGAACCATGTTGATGCTGTTAGTAGAAGCACCGTGGGCTTGTCTTTGGAAGTATGGAGGGCCTCTGGAACTTTGATACACACTTCCTACCCTTTGTGAAGTCAACCAAATCTTTCTGTTAAAAAATGCCTAGAAAAGAAATAAAAGCAGGCTAAATAAAAGTCATGTTTCACAAGGTGTAAGACTGGGGGCTAAGATTTTTTAGTTAAGTGTATTCTGTTTAGTTACACTATTTCTGTTTTTTGTTTGAAATTTGCAGTTATTGGATATCTTCAGGTTATATGCTAAAGGCTGATTCCTCCACAGAATAATCACTGAAAATTATTGATACATATCTGAATTAACAACAATAAAATAAAATCTTTCTGTTATTTGGGAATGAGGTGTTTTTACAAATTAAACATAATATTCTGAAAAAAATACTTTGAGGAGAAAATTATATGAATTTGTAATACAAAGAGAAAATCCTGTATTAAAAGTGGAGCCTTAATTAATACCAGGTTTTTTTAATTAATTTATTTTTATTGAAGTATAGTTGATTTACATTGTTGTGTTAGTTTCAGATGTACAGCAAAGTGACTCATTTATATCTTTTTTTTTTCAGATTCTTTACCCTTATAGGTTATTACAAGATATTGAGTAGAGTTCCCTGTACTACGTAGTAGGACCTTGTTGTTTATCTATTTTATATATAGTAGTTTGTATCTGCTAATCCCAAACTCCTATCCTCCCCTGCCCTTTACCCTTTGGTAACCATAAGTTTGTTTTCTATGTCTGGGGGTCTGTTTCTGTTTTGTATATAAGTCCATTTGTATCTCTTTTTTTTTTTTTTTTTTTTTTAAGATTCTACACATAAGCAATATCACAGGATATTTGTCTTTCTCTGTCTGGCTTACTTCACTTAGTATAATAATCTCTAACTCCATCTATGTTGCTGCAAATGACAGTATTTCATTCTTTTCTTATAGTTGAGTAATATTCTTTTGTATAAATATACCACATCTTCTTTATCCATTCATCTGTCAATGGGTGTGTAGGTTGCTTCCATGTCTTGGCTACTGTAAATAGTGCTGCAGTGAACATTGGGGTGCGTGTATCTTTTTGAATTATGATTTTCTCTAGATTTATGCCCATATATCTTGATTGATATGAGATTGACAGAGAAAATAAAAATAAAGAACCTACTTCTAGTTATAGTATTTTATAGTATAAGTAGAGCAGACATTAGAATGACTAGAAAACCAAGATATAAAGCTGACCACTGTTTACCAGTCATAAATCAGAATGGCTGACTGAAATGCTATCTTTTCATCCTCTTTCATCTCCCCTTCACTGAAAAGTTTTCACCCAAAACTGACCATACTGACTTGTGTTTTGAAAATTTTCTATCCATACATTCAGGAAGCAGAGGTTCCCCAAGTGTGAATATTAGAGAAATGCTTGTCCTTGACCTTCTTGACTTAATTAGCGAGAGGATCTACATTCCTGTGGGCAGTGTGACATAGCAAAGCAGATTTGTATTATACATGATACTTTTTAAAATATTTTTTAAAATTCTAGATTAGTTTAAATTTACAGAAAAGTTGCAAAGATAGTACAGAGTTTCTATACACCCCACAGAAATGCCACCTACTGTTAACATCTCCTGTAACTACAGTACGTTTATTAAAACTAATGAACCAAAATGTACAACAAATGAACCAATACACATGTGATTGCAAGTAACAGAAGACTAAATCAAAGTAGTACCAGTAGTATTAATAGTAGTAGTAGTGATAATCAAATGGTCTGAGAATAATGTAAGCTTCATATGTAGTTGGAACTAGGCCTCCAACATTGTCCTCAAAATCCACCCCCCAGTATTGTTTCCTTTTGGTCAAAATTGGACTCTGCTTCCCTTTTTTTTTTTTTTCATCAATTTTATACACATCAGTGTATACATGTCAATGCCAATCACCCAATTCATCACACCACCACCACCACCACCCTGCCACTTTCCCCCCCTTGGTGTCCGTACGATTCCTCTCTACATCTGTATCTCAACTTCTGCCCTGCAAACCAGTTCATCTGTACCACTTTTCTATGTTCCACATATATGCGTTAATATACGATATTTGTTTTTCTCTTTCTGACTTACTTCACTCTGTATGACCGTCTCTAGATCCATCCATCTCTACAAATGACCAAATTTCGTTCCTTTTTATGGCTGAGTAATATTCCATTGTATATATGTACCACACCTTCTTTATCCATTCGTCTGTTGATGGACATTTAGGCTGCTTCCATGACCTGGCTATTGTAAATAGTGCTGCAATGCACATTGGGGTGCATGTGTCTTTTTGAATTATGGTTTTCTCTGGGTATATGCCCAGTAGTGGGATTTCTGGTTCATATGGTAATTCTATTTTTAGTTTTTTAAGGAACCTCCATACTGTTCTCCATAGTGGCTGTATCAATTTACATTCCCACCAACAGTGCAAGAGGGTTCCCTTTTCTCCACACCCTCTCCAGCATTTGCTGTTTGTAGATTTTCTGAAGATGCCCATTCTAACTGGTGTGAGGTGATACCTCATTGAAGTTTTGATTTGCATTTCTCTAATAATTAGTGATGTTGAGCAGCTTTTCATGTGCTTCTTGGCCATCTGTATGTCTTCTTTGGAAAAATGTCTATTTAGGTCTTCTGCCCATTTCTGGATTGTGTGGTTTGTTTTTTTAATATTGAGCTGTATGAGCTGTTTATATATTTTGGAGATTAATCCTTTATCTGTTGATTCGTTTGCAAATATTTTCTCCCATTCTGGGGGTTGTCTTTTCCTCTTGTTTATGGTTTCCTTTTTTGTGCAAAAGCTTTGAAGTTTCATTAGGTCCAATTTGTTTATTTTTGTTTTTATTTCCATTACTCTACGAGGTGGATCAAAAAAGATCTTGCTATATTTATGTCAAAAAGTGTTCTTCCTATGTTTTCCTCTAAGAGTTTTATAGTGTCTGGCCTTAGATTTAGGTCTCTAATCCATTTTTAGTTTAGTTTTGTGTATGGCGTTAGGGTGTGTTCTAACTTCATTCTTTTACATGTAGCTGTCCAGTTTTCCCAGCACCACTTATTGAAGAGACTGTCTTTTCTCCATTGTATATCCTTGCCTCCTTTGTCATAGATTAGTTGACCATAGGTGCGTGGGTTTATCTCTGGGCTTTCTTTCTTGTTCCATTGATCTATGTTTCTGTTTTTGTGCCAGTACCATATTGTCTTGATTACTGTAGCTTTGTAGTATAGTCTGAAGTCAGGGAGCCTGATTCCTCCAGCTGCGTATTTTTCCCTCAAAACTGCTTTGGCTATTTGGGGTCTTTTTGTTTCCATACAAATTTTAAGATTTTTTTATTCTAGTTCCATAAAAAATGCCATTGGTAATTTGATAGGGATTGCATTGAATCTGTAGATTGCTTTGGGTAGTATAGTCATTTTCACAATATTGATTCTTCAAATCCAAGAATATGGTATATCTCTCTATCTGTTTGTATCATCCTTAGTTTCTTTCATCAGTGTCTTACAGTTTTCTGCAAACAGTTCTTTTGTCTCCCTACATAGGTTTATTCCTAGGTATTTGATTCTTTTTGTTACAATGGTAAATGGGAGTGTTTCCTTACTTTCCCTTTCAGATATTTCATCATTAGTGTATAGGAAAGCAAGAGATTTCTGTGCATTATTTTGTATCCTGCTACTTTACCGAATTCATTGGTTAGCTCTAGTAGTTCTCTGGTAGCATCTTAAGAATTTTCTGTGTATAGTATCATGTCATCTGCAAACAGTGACAGTTTTACTTCTTCTTTTCCAATTCATATTCCTTTTATTTCTTTTTCTTCTTGATTGCCATGGCTAGGAATCCAAAACTATGTTGAATAGCAGTGGTGAGAGTGGATATCTTTGTCTTTTTCCTGCTCTTAGAGGAAATGCTTTCAGTTTTTCACCATTGAGAATGATGTTTGCTGTGGGTTTGTCATATATGGCCTTTATTACGCTGAGGTAGTTTCCCTCTATGCCCACTTTCTGGAGAGTTTTTAACATAAATGGTGTTGAATTTTGTCTGAAGCTTTTTTTGCATCTATTGAGACGATCATATGGTTTTTATTCTTCAATTTGTTAATATGGTGGTATCACATTGATTGATTTACGTATATTGAAGAATCCTTGCATCCCTGGGATAAATTCCACTTGATCATTGTGTATGATCCTTTTAATGTGTAGTTCGATTCTGTTTGCTAGTATTTTGTTGAGGAATTTTGCATCAGTATTCATCAGTGATATTGGCCTGTAATTTTTTTGTAGTATCTTTGTCTGGTTTTGTTATCAGGGTGATGGTGGCCTCGTAGAATGAGTCTGGGAGTATTCCTTCCTCCACAATTTTTTGGAAGAGTTTGAGAAGGGTGGGTGTGAACTCTTCTCTAAATGTTTGATAGAATTCACCTGTGAAGCCATCTGTTCCTGGACTTTTGTTTGTTGGAAGATTTTTAATCACAGTTTTAATTTCCTTACTTGTGTTTGGTCTGTTCATATTTTCTATTTCTTCCTGGTTCAGTCTTGGAAGGTTATACCTTTCTAAGAATTTGTCCATTTCTTCCAGGTTGTCCATTTTATTGGCATAGAGTTGCTTGTAGTAATCTCTTAGGATGCTTATTTCTGTGGTGTCTGTTGTAACTTCTCCTTTTTCATTTCTAATTTCGTTGATTTGAGTCTTCTCTCTCTTTTTCTTGATGAGTCTGGCTAATGGTTTATCAATTTTGTTTATCTTCTGAAAGAACCAGCTTTTACTTTTATTGATCTTTGCTATTGTCTTCTTTGTTTCTATTTCATTTATTTCTGCTCTGGTCTTTATGATTTCTTTCCTTCCGCTAACTTTGGGTTTTGCTTGTTCTTCTTTCTCTAGTTCCTTTAGGTGTAAGGTTAAATTGTTTATTTGAGATTTTTCTTGTTTCTTGAGGTAGGCTTGTATAGCTATAAACTTGCCTCATAGAACTGCTTTGCTGCATCCCATAGGTTTTGGATCATCGTGTTTTCATTGTCATTTGTCTCTAGGTATTTTTTGATTTCCTCTCTTATTTCTTCAGTGATCTATGGTTATTTAGTAACGTATTGTAGCCTCCATGTGTTTGTGTTTTTTACGTTTTTTTCCCTGTAATTGATTTCTAATCTCATAGCGTTGTGGTCAGAAAAGATGCTTGATATGATTTCAATTTTCTTAAATTTACTGAGACTTGATCTGTGACCCAAGATGTGATCTATCCTGGAGACTGTTCTGTGCGCACTTGAGAAGAAAGTGTAATCTGCTGTTTTTAGATGGAATGTCCTATAAATATCAATTAAATTTATCTGGTCTATTGTGTCATTTAAAGGTTCTGTTTCCTTATTTATTTTCATTTTGGATGAACCTTCCATTGGTGTAAGTGAGGTGTTAAAGTCCCCCACTATTATTGTGTTACTGTCAATTTCCTCTTTTGTAGCTGTTAGCAGTTATCTTATGTATTGAGGTGCTCCTATGTTGGGTGCATATATATTTATAATTGTTATATCTTCTTCTTGGATTGATCCCTTGATCATTATGTAGTGTCCTTCCTTGTCTCCTGTAACATTCTTTATTTTAAAGTCTATTTTATCTGATATGAGTATTACTACTCCAGCTTTCTTTTGATTTCCATTTGCATGGAATATCTTTTTCCATCCCCTTACTGTCAGTCTGTATGTGTCCCTAGGTCTGAAGTGGGTCTCTTGTAGAGAGCATATATATGGGTCTTATTTTTGTATCCATTCAGTGTCTTTTGGTTGGAGCATTTAATCCATTCATGTTTAAGGTAATTATCAATATGTATGTTCCTAATACCATTTTCTTAATTTTTTTTTTTTTTTTTTTTGTGGTACGCGGGCCTCTCACTGTTGTGGCCTTTCCCGTTGTGGAGCACAGGCCCCAGATGTGCAGGCTCAGCGGCCATGGTTCACGGGCCCAGCCACTCTGTGGCATGTGGGATCTTCCCGTACCGGGGTACGAACCCGTGTCCCCTGCATTGACAAGCGGACTCCCAACCAGTGTGCCACCAGGGAAGCCCTTGGGTTTGTTTTTGTAGGTCCTTTTCTTCTCTTGTATGTCCCACTTAGTGAAGTTCCTTTAGCATTTGTTGTAGAGCTGCTTTTGTGGTGCTGAATTCTCTTAGCTTTTGCTTGTCTATAAAGCTTTTGATTTCTCCATCGAATCTGAATGAGATCCTTGCCGGGTGGAGTAATCTTGGTTGTACTACTTCCCTTTCATCACTTTAAGTATATCACGCCACTTCCTTCTGGCTTGTAGCATTTATGCTGAGAAATCAGCTGTTAACCTTATGGGAGTTCCCTTGTATATTATTTGTCATTTTTCCCTTGCTGCTTTCAATAAGTTTTCTTTGTCTTTAATTTTTGCCAGTTTGATTACTATGTGTCTCAGTGTGTTTCTCTTTGGATTTATCCTGTGTGGAACTCTCTGCACTTCCTGGACTTGGGTGGCTATTTCCTTTCCCATGTTAGGGAAGTTTTCTACTATAATCTCTTCAAATATTTACTTGGGTCCTTTCTCTGTCTCTTCTCCTTCTGGGACCCCTATAATGTGAATGTTGTTGCTTTTAATGTGGCCCAGAGGTCTCTTAGGCTGTCTTCATTTCTTTTCATTCTTTTCTCTTTATTCTGTTCTGCAACAGTGAATTCCACCATTCTGTCTTCCAGGTCACTTATCTGTTCTTCTGCCTCAGTTATTCTGCTATTGATTCCTTCTAGTGTATTTTTCATTTCAGTTATTGTATTGTTCATCTCTTTTTTGTTTGTTCTTTAATTCTTCTAGGTCTTTGTTAAACATTTCTTGCATTTTATCGATCTTTGCCTCCATTCTTTTTCCGAGGTCCTGGATCATCTTCACTATCATTATTCTGAATTCTTTTTCTGGAAGTTTGCCTATCTCCACTTCATTTAGTTGTTTTTCTGGGGTTTTATCTTGTTCCTTCATCTGGTACATAGCCCTCTGCCTTTTCATCTTGTCTATCTGTGAATGTGGTTTTTGTGCCACAGGTGCAGGGTTGTAGTTCTTCTTGCTTTTGTTGTCTGCCCTCTGGTGGATGAGGCTATCTAAGAGGCTTGTGCAAGTTTCCTGATGGGAGGGAATGGTGGTGGGTAGAACTGCCTGTTGCTCTGGTGGGCAGAGCTCAGTAAAACTAATCTGCTTGTCTGCTGATGGATGGGGCTAGGTTCCCTCCCTGTTGGTTGTTTGGCCTGAGGCAACCCAACACTGGAGCCTACCTGGGCTCTTTGGTGGGGCTAATGGTGGACTCTGGGAAGGCTCATGCCAAGGAGTACTACCCAGAACTTCTGCTGCCAGTGTCCTTGTCCCCATAGTGAGCCACAGCCACCGCCCACCTCTGCAGGAGACCCTCCAACATTAGCAGGTAGGTCTGGTTCAGTCTCATCTGGGCTCCCTGCTTCTTCTCCTTGGTCCTGGTGTGCACACTACTTTGTGTGTGCCTTCCAAGAGTGGAGTCTCTGTTTCCACCAGTCCTGTCGAAGTCCTGCAATCAAATTCTGCTAGCCTTCAAAGTGTGATTCTCTAGGAATTCCTCCTCCCATTGCCGGACCCCCATGTTGGGAACCTAACGTGGGGCTCAGAACCTTCACTCCAGTGGGTGGACTTCTGTGGTATAAGTGTTCTCCAGTCTGTGAGTCACCCACCCAGCAGTTATGGGATTAGATTTTACTGTGATTGCGCCCCTCCTACCATCTCATTGTGGTTTCTCCTTTGTCTTTGGATGTGGTGTATATTTTTTGGTGAGTTCCAGTGTCTTCCTGTCAATGATTGTCCAGCAGCTAGTTGTGATTCTGGTGTTCTCACAAGAGGGAGTGGCTCTGCTTCCCTTTGTTAGCATAATTCAGACAGAAATTTCCAACATAGAGGAAAGGTATGCATAACATCTTCAGGCTCACATAGGTATTCTTAACAACCCTGATCTATAATGTTTCTGACAGATCTTGAGATTGATCCACATTGGACTGACTCAGGTCATGTGACCCTTCCTGAGTCAATCACCATAAGAAACTGAACACATGGATTAGCCAGACTAGCATCACATCCCAACTGCGGTCCAAGGCTAAGGTTATCTTTCCAAAATGACTTAACCCAATTATAGCACAGGTGTTTGCTATGAATAAATTATGTTGCTGATAGAAGGAGAAAGAATATGTACTATATACCAAGAAGGCAAAACCATTTTATCTCTACTATAATGTGCATATGAGCAGGTGTCTTAATCTTGAAAGAGTCCCTAAGCATACTAGTTTACAATCATTTCTAGTCTAAACTACATCTAGAAAAAGGTATGGTTGTGTCTTTCTATGGTAAGAGATGAAAAATTCTATTCTTTTGTATTGGTTGTCTTGCAAGTTAGTTATCTGTCTTTTTAAATTAAAATAAGAAACCATATTCAGGATCAATATTTTACTAATATTTCTCTCACATCCAAATACCTCTAGCAGTATTTTCCTGATATGCAGTGCTTTATAAGAAGGTTAAATAATACCTAGGGATATTTCAAGTTTTTATTTAGGTTGCAAGAATTTTTCTTCATGAAAACAGAAATAATAAATAATACTTTACTATATGGTCCAAGAACTGTGAAAAAATATTTACAAATAAGATATCATAATTCATAGAGCATGCAGTTAATATTATATAACTATTAGCTCCATGCTATAGAGGAAGTAAATGAGTGAAAGGGAAAATGTAAATTTTAAATGGTCACAAAGCTAGTAAGTAGTTTTATCAGATACCATTTGTTTCCCTTCATAACTTCTTTGCTTCACCTATTCCAGAGGCCTTTGACTAATTTTGCATCCTGGGCCACAGCCACAGAGATCCTCTTTATGTGAATTCTGACCGAATTCAAATGGCTACAGCATTATCATTCCTTTCATCATGGAATCAATGCACAGCTTTCATCCTTTGCCCAAATTCCCTGTTGATTCTGAGGCAAAAGACACCATGGGGCGCTTCCCTGGTGGCGCAGTGGTTGAGAGTCTGCCTGCTGATGCAGGAGACACGGGTTCATGCCCCGGTCTGGGAAGATCCCACATGCCGCGGAGCGGCTAAGCCCGTGAGCCATGGCCGCTGAGCCTGCGCGTCCGGAGCTTGTGCTCTGCAACGGGAGAGGCCACAACAGTGAGAGGCCTGCATACCGCAAAAAAAAAAAAAAAGACACCATGGGACCATTTGGTGCCTACACCTAAGTAGCCTGGAAGTGAGAAGAGATTATAACCTTGAAGGTGGATCTTTGACCAACAGAAAATAGCTGAAAGAAGAGAATAAATTCTTCTCCATTCCACTCCCATGCATAGCCTGTCCTAAGAAGCAGTCATTAATAAGGCTTCTTGGGAGATACTCCCATGAGATCAAGCAATCAATCACACTTAATACTATGTAGCAGTCAGCTTAGGAGTGCACCACTTATCAGCTTTCCCTTCTTCTCTGCCTCACTTCCCCTTGCCCTCACCCCTGCTTCCCAGGATTGTGCTGTTGAATAAAGTATTAACGCATAAGCCTTTGCTTCAGGCTCTAAGAAACTCAGTCTAAAACAGTTGGTATCAGAAATGGCCCCAGAAAGTGAACCCTTAGGGAATGAATTGAAACTGCATTACTGACCATTCTCACAGCAATAAGAATCCCAGTGCTAGTGTTAAGAGGGGCTGGTAATTAGCTCTGGCGTGCCGTGACATCATGATTACTAAGGCTTTCCCATGTGGTTAATTGGGATAAGGTGTAGGTGGAAGATAAGACTTTAGGATGTGCAGTGGCTGTATGCTTATATGGTATGGGGACAATAATAATTATAGGGACTGTGAATTGGGCTGGCTTTTGTTAATGATATTGGAAGCTTTAAAAGAGAAAGTGATAGGCTTAGAGCAGCCAATTGCCAACTTGAGGCACTCTGTGAAAGCCAGAGGGCCTCTATGGCTTCACTTATGCAGAGCCTTAACATCTATGACTATAGGACACTCTGCAGAAAATCAGACCCCAGATTTGATTTTAAGCGTGACAGAGCTACAAAGGAGACCAAATATGTTGCCTTGAGAGATCTCTTCTATTTAGTTCAGGACTTTGGTTGGAAAAGAGCAAAATTTCAAGAATTGGAACGGGGACATTTGTGTGGACTGGAGTGAGAATCTTGAACTCTGTTTTCCTCTGAACAAGGGCAGAAATAGTTCCTCTCCTGTGACAGAAGAAAGTGTTTTCCTAGTTTGTAACACATGCACCTCATAGAGGCAAATGCCTCCCCAAATACTGTTTGTGCTTTTCAGGAGCTGCCCCACCAACACTTACTGTTTCTAGGCTTATTACAAAGCATGAAAATTCAGTAATTCCCACTGGAGAAAGTTATTTAATCACAAATTGGAATTGTAGGACCTGATTAATATGTACAGGGTAAGAATTGGGGGATAATTGTGTAGTGGATCTTTGAAGTGTCAGAGCAGGGTAAAAGAGTATAAGGCCTGGCAGGCATCTTAGATTGACTTCCCTGGAAAACAGACTCTGAGATGGAGATTGCATGCAAAAGTTTTACTGAGGACCAGTCTTAGAAGTAGCACTTACAAAGGCTGTGGAACACAGGTTTGGGCAAAGGGAGAAGCTGAACTGCTGTGCTGCACTTGAAGAGGCCGTCTCAGTGCCTCAAGGAGCTCTGGAGTTGAGTGACTATCAAAGTTGTCTGGAGTTGAATCGAGGGAAAAGACCTTTGAATTTCTTCACAGACCAATCATTTGATGTGGGCTGACCCCTAGAGGGAGAGGAATTTGTTTGAGGTAACTCCCTGTGGCCATGGGCAGTTCTCAGAAACAGATGCAGCTGTGAGGTATCAACCAACACTGCCAAAGCTGGGAAAATCAAAACTCAGTCTTGAGTGGAGAACTGGGCAGCACACCAAAGCAAACATTGTAATAAATGAGAATTTATTGAGTTTGAAGCATTCACTCCTAAAGTGAAAGTCAATGTTCTCTCAAGAAGTAGAGTCAGTCCTCATAATTTGTTGAGTTAATTCTTCAAAGCTTGGACATAATGATAGCCTACAGAAAATTAGGTGGGGATGTCAGTACTTCCCTGCCAAGATATGAAGGAGGAAAGAAATACTCAAGAAACTGGCAGTGTTAAGAATAGATTTCTATGTGCAACTTAAGAATACACCATTAATTTATTTTCCCAAAGTGTTGCCAGAGACCATTTCCTTCACTGAGGCAATATGGAATAATGCTTTTTCAGGGCATGAAGAAGGAACAAACACCGTAAGAAACATAATGTTCCTATCCCGCGTAGAACTTGAATGACAGTAGGAAATGTTGCCATGAAACCGTGCTTTCCAGGACAAGTAGGAATAATAGGATTCTAGAATGGAAGAATATAGGTGACAGTGCTTAATATTTAGAGACAAGATATATTTAACTACTCTGATAGGTGATATTGCTAGAGTAGAAATCAGGGTGTCTTGATACACAGGTATCTGTGATGATGGCAAATAAATCTTAGTGTCCTAGAGGAAAGATAGATGATAAGCAGAATAGTGTGTTATGTGAACTACATAATAAAATAAATAAAATGAGATCTTGTGAACTGATAACTGACATCAGCCAGCAAAATGGAAAATTAGGGTTCCTCACAAAAATTCCAGACTTAAGTCAGTTCACAGACCCAGAAGCCATTGACTGAAGGGGAATCTAGGTCTCCTTGAGAATGGACTTTGTAGAATCACTGCAAGTAAATTAGATAAATGTTCCTCTTATTTTTCCAAAAGGGACTTACTTAATTCTAGGATAACTGTGTTTTGAGAAAGAGGAATGACAGATATTTTAAGGACTATTTGATAAGGATTGTAAACTGAGTCTGAAATACCATGAGTGGAAGCTTTGGATACCAGGTGATAGATGGAGTTTTAGCTCAGGTTTGTCTCACTGTCTCACAATTCAGTGAATCCACCATGTCCTCATGACTACCCTACAGTTATTTCCATGGTCCCCAAGTGGATAACTGAATGTGAAATACTTACCTGGCAGAATCTTCACATGGATTTATTGTCTGTGGATTACAAGCCATTATGGTTAAGAAAAAGAAAAGCAGAAGCCCTCCTCTCTTTTGGAGGATATATAAGAAGCCATACTATGTTGCAGGAGGAATTACAATGATAAGCACCACAATCAAATACTTAAACAATGCAGGGATAGTGGTTCCTGTGATATCCCCATTCAATTCACCTACTGGGCTGCTGAAAAAAAATCAATTAAAAAATTGATCCTGATTGGTAGATGACTATGGACACTTACCCAGGGTGTAGCCCCGACTGCAACTACATGCATGATGTGGTATTTTTATTGGTGCAGTACCACACAACTCTGGCACTTGGCACACAGGAATTTATTTGGCAATTGCATACTTCTTGATTCCTGACAATAGGGAGAAACAAGAACAGTTTGTCATCACATAGTAGGAGCAGCAGTATACATTCACTGATTGCCCCCAGGGCTGTGTTAACACTCATGCTCACGTTCATGACATGCTCTGCAGGAACACTGATCCCCTTGCTATGCTGCAGAACATCATGCTGGTCTGCTATAATGATGTATCAAGCTAATTGAACTCAATGATATGGAACTAACAAGTGTTCTATATGCCCTAGTAAGACACCAGAATGCCAGAAGGTGAAAGAAAATCCTGTTGAAGATGTAGGAATCTTTTAGGGGGTTCACGTCAACTGGAACATATCAGAATATTCTTTCTAAGATGATTAAAAATTTATTATAACTCACATTTCCTAATCACAGTGCTTGGTGGGCCTCTTTGGATTTTTGAGGCAGCATTTAACAGGTTTTAGAATACTGTTATGATCCTTTATTGGGTAACTCCAAAAAGTGCAGGTTTTGGTATGGCCACAAGCAAGGAAGTATTCTGTAGTGAGTTAAGACTCTGATGCAAGCTGCTTTGTAACTCAAAATATGTGACCCAGAGATGTGATAGTACTAGATGTATCTGGTATATTTAGGATGCTATATTGAATTTCTGACACACTCCAGCAGGAAAATTAACATGTAGAATCCTAGGCTATAGAGCAAGCTCAAGCTTTCTACATTTGAGAAATTAACCATCATTGAAAAAATAATTCCTAATATACTATGAGGCATAGTAGCCAGACATCCTATGCCTATGTAAGGACATCTAGTTATCCTAACGTTGGTATTATTAGACCAGGCAGGTAATTTCGAGTGTGTAAAGCAGTAACCCATTGTATGATGGAAATGGTACAAGGGATCTGAGCTGAGCAGATGTAGAAAGCATGAAAAATTAGATGAACTGGTGGCCAGAAATCCTGTATCACCTAACCTCTATTTCATTTGCATTTCTCCCTCAAGGTTACACCTAAACAGCCTTCTGGGAGTATTTCCTGTGAACAATCGATGTAGAATAAACATAAAATCAGGTCTGCTTCACAGACGAATTGGCTTAAAGGAGATATTGTTCTTAAATAAGATTCTGTAACCAACCAGACCTGTATCTCACCTCTTTGGGAAGAAGTAAGGACATCTTACAACTATGGAAGTACCATGTTGTATTAAGTACCTGGATATTAGGGTGAGCATCAGTAGATCTGAAAACTGGTCAGTCAGATAGATGCTTCTTATATGTTATTGCAGATCATCTCAACCTCATTATCTCTGGAATCTTGTACTGTTTGTTCCATACTAAGCTGCTACTGTGGTAACACATTCTGTGTAGATTCTGAAAAGATTCATGAAGTAAAACCCATCAGTGTCTCATTTTATAGATGTTCTGAACACCATTGGTCTCCTATTTTGGCACTCTCTTATTCCCTGATGAGTGAGATATGTGGATCTATTCAGGGCCTCCACAGATGCAACCCTGAAATGAAAATTAAATCACAATCCAGGAGGTGATATTTAATCCTCAGAGATTAGAGCCAAAGATAAATCTTCGAATCCCAGGAGTAAGTGTCTTGAGAAAAGCTTGTTTATTTTATCTTTTGGAAGTTAATCTCATGAATTTGAGTTATGTTTGACAGTGATGGCCAGCTTAGTAACACATTCATATATTTACTCTCCCTCTTTCTTTGATTCATTTTGTTTTCTCCTCACTTCAATTTTTTTAATAAAGTAGCGGTGCTGAAATCTTTGCTTCAGGTTGTGCTATCTGGGCAACTCAGGCTAAGATAGAGAAGATAGGAGTTGAGCACAGGAAATCAGACGCTTTACCTGCTCTTAGCCACTACTGTCCGTGAATACTTCAAATATCAATCACCTCCCCTCCATTTGTCCCTGTGGTCTGTGCTTAAGCAGTCTAAATAAGTAATCCACTTTATGTTTTTCCTATGTTTTTTATATTTTTCACAAGAATATTTATGTTTTTGGGAAATTAGATATTGCAGTCTTTAAGATCAGGCTGTCATCTGCTAATTAAATGCTACTGATCAACTCTTTGTGGTGATTTTATTATGTACAGTATAACCCATTAAGAATTAAACTGAAGCCACCATATATATTCTACTTAAGATTAATTGCAGCTATGGTGCCACAGCAAAACATGCAAACTTAGTTCACTGTCAGATAATAGTAGTGATGGCACAAGAATATCCTTTAGGATGATATAGTAAAACATCTCTAAAATGTCTTTATAATAAACACAGTTTCTAAACCTTCAGAGAAGAAGAAAGAGAAAAGCTAATATAAGGAGAATTTAGTATATACATAACCTTGAGTTAATCGTGTCAATGAGGAAGAGAGAAAAAAGTGAGCTGTCTTAAGACATCTTTTAATAAAATACATTAACAAAGAATGTTTAAAAATGGGGCATCTGTTATGACACCAGATATTTCTCACATATTTATTTTGCATGGTTGTTTGTATAAACCAAGTGCTAAAATTATTTTTGATATATTAGAATAAAAATACATGCACCCACATAAACACACACAAACAAAGATAGTAAAAGACAGAAGGCCAACAGTTAGTTCTAAGCTTCCTAGTGATCAGGACAAAATGGAAAGTACATTTCTTGTCTACTGTCAAAGAAGCTAACAGAAAAAAGAAAATTTATTCTTTTTCTTCTGCAGATCATATGCTTGTTATAGAATATATACTATAAATTTTAATGTTAAAGACTTTACAGGAAACAGCAGATTTGGGGTAATGATTTTATTGCAAATAGATGGGTATTTTAAAAATCAACCAAAGGTATCATCAAAATCTAGCCATTGCCTTATTACACTGAGAAATCTATGTTTGCAGTCAAAATTATCAAGAAGTTTTCTTTAAGCTATCTTAAATAATTATTATTTAAAATGTGTATCCTGATGCTGGCAGTGACCCTTGGTGTCGAATTTCACAGAACAGGTAGAGAGATCCAGAGAGGACAGCAAAAGAGGAAAGTGATCAGTCATCTATTTCTATATTCTTTGGCTCTCTATCTTTCTCTTATATTTTGTTTGCTTATTTGTTTAATTTTATTGGAGGAGTTGAGGATATTATCTTCTTTGAAGGGACTCAACAGTGTAGTAAGCGTAGCTTGTTCTTTTCGGTTAGGTAGGTATGGACTAAACCTAGCTTCAGATGTTTAATAGTTATGAGACCTTAGTCATGTCCTTGACTTTCTCTCTGTGCCTCAACTTTTCTGAGTATAAAAATAAAATAAGACTATTTCATGTAAGTATTAAACAGATACCAAATATACTGTTTTACTTCTCTCTTTCTGTAATTCCAAGATTTATGGCAGCTCACAGTCACCTGCTCAGAAATCAAGGTCACTGCCACCCCATTAGAATATTAGAACTTGTATCAGAATGCATAAGAGATTAACAAGTAAATAAAGGAAAAATAAAGTATTTTTGGATCAGTGAGTACGGTTTCAAAAATCCTGCCAGTTATTCTTTTTAAGATTTTCAATGTTTTAATAGTGCTAAAAATGACCAGGAATTGTTATTCCAGATTACTCTTCTTGCAGTGATTTATTGCAAGACTGATTCATGTATAGGGTGATCCACTGATTTTTAACCTCTTCTGCATACATATATTTATGAATTTGAGCTAGAATTTTGACTACATATTGCATTATGTGTGTGATATGTGACGTGTGACATGAGAATCATTTCTAATACTGTGTTCACATGATTTATAGGCCAAATTTCAGAGGTCTGTACTTTTTCTTCTATACCAACACAATTTTTCTTTCTTAAATTTTTATGCTTTCCTTCCTATTAGAATTTAAGCAAAATTTCCTTGTGACTAATGTCCAGCACGGTACAGTAGAAAAGAGTACAGAATTGAAATCAGACAAACCTGTGCCCAAATCCCAGTTGCAGCACATACCAACTCTAAGAGCTGGGACAAGTTACATAGCATACGTAAACCTGAAGTTTTTTTATCAGTTTAATGAGACTGGCAGTAGCTGCCATGCTTGGTAGTTATAACCCTTAGATATAAAGCATCTGACACACAGTAAGTTCTCAACAACCAATAGTGATCATTATTAGATGTTTCTAAATGGTTAAGGAATAAATAAATGATGCAAGCATCGTGAATCTTATTTAGGTCACTTTTTCTTCGCAGTTCACCATAAGTAACCTATTTCTAAGGAAAATAAAGTATTTTTAGTAACCAGGATACAATTTTACACCACTGATTTCTCCCTTGCTTTGTTTTAACATGCAACACATTGATTTGATCTTGTGCTAAACTACAGTGCTCTCTGTCTCTCTCTCTCTCCACATCTACATTTTAAATCTTAGAAAGCTAAATAAAATAAATAAAAATAAAAAAGGAAGCCGTGCAGTGGAGATAAATGAGTAAAGAGCTAATACAACAAATATAACAACTCAAGAGTTCTAGCTCCTTTGCAAGTACAGGTATCTAACAACCAAGACATATATATTCTCATACTTCATACTATGAGTGTTATTAGTTTCTGTCTACTTTCTCTTCAGTAATTTCTACAAGAAAAATCTTTGTAATCTAATTAATATATGAGAAGAACAATGAGCAAAGTAGTTCAAAGAGATAAGGTGGTTGTTATTTTATCAGATTTCTCCATTTGATTGTAACTTGAGTTTCATTAAACTAAGTTGTTATGGATTTGAAAAATATTTTTAAAATCTCATACATAATTATGGGATGTTTGGTTCAATTGCTTTTAGCTTATGCAAAACCTAAGAGAACTTGCTTTTTTTACTGATCTTGCCACAAGTGATAGTTGTGTGCTTAAAAACATGACCAAGATAGTAGCCATTATAAAACATGCATGCTTTAAAAAGACACCAAGGCATTCTTTCCAGCAGTTAGAAGATGTTCCTCTCCTTATTCCTTGTAACTTTGTTTCCATTACTTTTCTGGACATTAATAAACATGTTAATATAGTATTATCTTGCTTTACCACATTTTGCTAATTTTCCAAAACTGAGGGTTTTTTTGGTTTTTTTTTTTTTGGTTTTTTTTTTGTGGTACACGGGCCTCTCACTGTTGTGGCCTCTCCTGCTGCGGAGCACAGGCTCCGGAAGCGCAGGCTCAGCGGCCATGGCTCACGGGCCCAGCCGCTCCGCGGCATGTGGGATCTTCCCGGACCGGGGCACGAACCCATGTCCCCTGCATCGGCAGGAGGACTCTCAACCACTGCGCCACCAGGGAAGCCCAGGTTTTGTTTTTTATGTATGAGGATGAAAGTCATATTTTTCTTTACCATTAAATAGTATTTCTTCTTTAAGTATGATTGATAATGAATTATTTTATTATTTAACATTTTAATTATGGTAGTATATGGCCACCTTTTAGAATTTCAAAGAAGTACAAAAGTAACTTTTATATGACCACTAGCATTAGACCAAAAGAAGAATTTTAAATGTTATTGAAATTTATTTGCATTATTTTTATATTCTTATATTTTTATATTAACTTTTACTAGGTATACTGTGAAGCAGGAATTCTAGCAAGAATCTTGAGCTGTCATAGAAAGACGCTAGAATTTATGAGAACATTACTATTTCTCCTTGAAGATCCCTTTAGATGGCAATCAGTATCAGCATTCAGAATTCTGGCTTGTTTGGGAGACAGTTTGCAAAGAGAATTCCAATAGCTGAGTTTTGCTTTTAGCTCCTTCCAGGAATTGGATCCTGAGGATTGTAGAAACGAATTAAGTAAGGATATAGTATAAATCCTTTTACCTGAAACTAAGCCTTACTCTCAGTGATTCAATTGAAGATTTACTTAATTTACAGTGGTAGAAAGGATAATATGAAAAAGGGAGAATTTCCTCAAATTATAAAAGTTATATTCATTTTCCTGTGTTTTTTTGACATCTATTTATTGAGCCTTAACTAAGAGTATGGTATAAGTATGATCACAAATTAATCACTTGGAGACAAAAGTCTCATTACCAGTGTCAATTTTCAGTTAAGAAACTATAATATCTGAGTGACTTGGATTTGGTTGAATAGTCACTAATTGAAATTGCTTGCCAGAGAATGAGATAACTTTATGAAAAAGTGAAGTACATGTTTTATATTTTTATGGCTTTGTTTTCAATATCCAGCTGTAACATCTGTCCTTAATATCCTTCTCTCTCTGTTTATAAATGTGAATTCATCTCATAAGGCCTCCTATATGTGCATGTTTTTAATGTACAAAGATTCATATAAAACTGTCTGACATGTAAATCACCTGTGAGGGAGAGCAAGGATTATTTAAATGTTTTATGTTCCTTTGATAATATACTATCTGAAATCTAAAATAGAAGTCTGACTTTTAAATGTAAAGTTTTGAACATAAAGAAAGTGGAGGAAAATGTAGCCATGAATTTTTAAGAACTTTAAAAATTACGCATTTTCAAGATTATAATTGTTTGGTTTAATGTAATAAAATGGTGAGATGTGGATTATTTTCTAAACATTACAGAAAACGATTAAGTCATGACATCCAAGGTTAGCAACTCTTTTTTCTGAACATTTCCTTCTCTTCTCTAAATATTTCTAAGTATTTAATTTTCAACTCATCTGTACATATCATCCACATATACTTATGTTAGTCCTTTATGATCATTTTAGAAATTTCAAATCCTTCTAGTCAGAAATACTCAGAATTTGTGTTGCTGAAATTCTACTAATGCTCTGGGCACTGTTATGAATTCTAGCTAGGTCACAGGAATCCTTGGAACATATGCTTCTGAACTCCACAACTATGTTTGGACTAGTGTGTCATCAAGGTGGCCAACATTTCAGGCTATAAAGGATGAAATAACACCTCAACATTTCCTTCACTCTTCCTTAGCATTATTGAGCCGGTTTCCTCATCTGTAATGATGAAGGCATTGATACCCACCTTTTACACTGTACGCGGACGCTCTCTTTCATATATGTTAGGATAGGCTAGGTTATGTGACAGTAACATTTAATCCCAGAATGCCAGTAGTCTATACCAATGAGATATATTTCTGCTTCATGCTCTATGTCTCTTGCCAGTTGGCTGAGGGCTCCGTTCTTGTAAGCATATAGAATAACAAGAGAGCTTCCACCATCGCAGAGCAGCTAGAGACTTCATTGCATGTTGTCCTCAATCAGAGAAACAAGTCTGTGGTGCCTCCGTCAACTCAAATATTGCTAGTAGCTGTGTCAGAAGGAAAGAGATGGCAATAGATCACACTCTGGCTCCTAAAGAATTTTTCTCACATTATGTTGGCAACAGCAGGTCATATAATACGTCTAACTACAAAGGGTGGGGGGAATGCATTTCTAACATGTGATGAGATGGAAATTTATAAATATTTAATGAAAAGCACTAATGACCACATGTAAAATGTACAGTTTAATGATAACCCATAGTAAGCACTAATTATCTCAGCTGTTGTGAAAGGCTTTCATTTATTCATTCAACTAAATTTCATTGCAAATGTACTTATCCTAAGTGCTGAGTTAGATATTAGGAATATTTGGATGCATAAAACAAAATTTCAGAACTTGAGGACACTGTTGTCCAGTATATATGTGTGCGAGAGGGGAGGATTGCTATCCTATTTTACCTCCCTTTCCAAATCATTTCACCACAATTTTTTATTTCCCCTGATCCATTTACAACTTCCCTAGCAAATGCAGTACCTGAGTCTCTTTTCTCCAACACTGGTCATTCTTGGCAATGTTAATATCCAAATTGAAGTCCCATCTGAGAGGTACTAATGTCTGTTTCTTGCCCTCCTTTGATTCACTTATCTTTAATTCTTCTCTACCTTAGCTGTTAACCCTCACAGAGTCACCTTGGGACTTGTCAACAAACAGCCTTTCCAACAAGTGTGGTGTCATATCCACCCCCACCAAAATCTCATTGCACATACAACACTTATCAATCATCAATATAACTTTAGCTTTCTGTCTTTTTAAAAAATAAATCTCCCCACTCTCTGGGTCCACATAACTCAATTTCTTTTTTTTAATATTTATTTTATTTATTTATTTGTCTTTGCTGGGTCTTAGTTGCTGCATGTGGGATATTTTTTTATTTTTATTTTTTAGTTGTGGCATGTGGATCATTTGTTTGCAGCATGCGAACTCTTAGTTACGGCATGTGGGATCTAGTTCCATGACCAGGGGCTGAACCCAGGCTCCCTGCATTGGAAGTATGGAGTCTTAGCCACTGGACCACCAGGGAAGTCCCCCACATAATTCTATTTCAAGCTTACTTTACTGCTTCGATCATTTTAGTGTTTACCTTTTATTAAAATTCTGTTGTGTTCAAATGTTTTACTGAACTGTCATCCAGTATTCAATCCTGAATCAACCTCACATATTAGTTCCCCACCCTAGTTCCTGGACCAAAGAGCACTTTTAGAGAAAATTACAAAATGAGCAAATATGACCTAATTCAAATATATGCTTACTGGTCAGTCTGGCTTAGAGCCTAGTGATCATATCTAATCTATTCTGTTTTACAAAGAAAATTAATGCATTGCCATGAATTTACTATTTTTCCTTCTCCATGTCATTGTATGTCACGTATCTTTTCCCTTTTTTTATATTATTTTATAATATTTTCTAATGCATCGAAATTACTAAATGTTTTATCTGTAAATGTGACACCATTGTTTCCTATTGCCTATCACTTATTCTATTCCTTTTATCTTTATATCCACCCATTCTTAGAGTCATAAAATTTTTAAATCTAAATATAACTTAAAGATTATATTTGAAATCTGGTTCAAATTTGCATTTTGCGTATATCTGTCAATACAACCTCCCCCACCTTCTCACTAAAATACACATGAAAGCTCAGAAGGAAATGAAAATTCACATCATCGACAAACACTATGTCTGGCACATAATCTATTACTAAAATCTGAAATACAGATGGAAGTGAAATGGGAAAAACTGGCAATAGGAAAAACAATATCAAGAACAGGAAATAACCACCTAAATAACAATTCCTACTAGATTTGAGCCAATACATTATGACTTTATCTCATTAAAAAGAAACCAGATAAAAATCATAATTTGTGATAAAGATCATAATCTGAACATCAATCTGAATACCCATGCCAACGTGGGGTTTTGTCATTGCTTTTGTTTTAAGTATTAAATGAAGAAATGAAAATGTTTCATAATAGGTATGCGTTATTTTTTGATATCTTGAGGTATTATAATAATCATATACAAAATAACAATAATATTCTGCACTGAATATAAAGTGCAACTACATTCTCCAAGCCCATATTTTAAATGGCCATGAAGCTGAAAGTAAAATAAAATCCACTTTCCTTTTTTCAGGGTCACAACTTAGTTGATGTTCATATTCCCTGTGACTAATTAAAGAGATCTTTGGAAGTGATTTCTGTTTGTTGTATTACTATTATTTCTCTATTTTCTAAGTGCAAAGTCATCCTCATCTAAAAATAGAAGTTATTTCAAGTGTAATGTATTTTCAGAGGATAAAGTTTTATTCCATAGTGAACATTTTCCATCATTTCTTTTCTTAATGGGATATTTGTTTTGCCTTTTTTTCTGATATGTGACAGAAGTGATAAGCCATTCTTTTCTTGAGGGGAAACTTTTTCTTTTAAACAATAATCTTCAATAACTATGAAAAAATGGGGCCGAGAGCACCTCTTATTTTAGAGTTGCAAAAAGTTAGTGAACAAAAAGTACTTAACTTTGTTTACACAGCAGATCTTGTAGGTCCTTAGAGTTTAATGTAGATGATGAAACATTTTCCTCCTTCTCGCTGGTGACAGTTCTATGCCTTTTCCAAGTAGAGCCAACAAGCCAGGGTGACATATTTTCTTCTTCAAGTCACAACACTTATGAGGAACAGGCAACAGCCTCTCAAATTACATTTACATTGAAGTAGCAAGGCAAGTGTAATCCAACCATCAAAGGATAGTTCACTAAAGTGCACCAACTATTGCCAACACAGCCAAGGTATAATTTGTCTTGACTTGATTTAGACAGCCAAAGCAGTGCAAAAAACAGCAATAGTCAGTTACCCACTCTTTTAAATACAGACATCATCAGACAAGTGACTCTGAGAGGCAAGGTCTAATGATAATAAAACTCAGCTCTCCCAGAAGCTTAAAATTGTGAGTTTGCAACATTCAGTTCAAAAGAGGAGGCATGTTTTTTTTTTCATTTTTAAAATTTATTTTATTTTTTAAATTTTGTTTTAATTGATTTTTATTGGAGTATAGTTGATTTACGATGTTGTGTTAGTTTCTGCTGTGCAACAAAGTGAATCAGTTATACATATACATACATACACTCTGTTTTAGATTCTTTTCCCATATAGGTCATTACAGAGTATTGAGCAGTTTACTGTGCTATACAGTAGGTCCTTATTAGTTATCTATTTTATAGCTAGTAGTGTGTATATGTCAATCCAAGTCTCCCAATTTATCTCCCCCTCTCCCCCTTGGTAATCATTTGTTTTCTACATATGTGACTCTGTTTCTGTTTTGTACATAAGTTCACATGTACGATTTTTTTAGATTCTACACGTAAGTGATATCATGTAATATTTGTATTTCTCTGTCTGACTTAATTCATTCCGTATGACAGTCTCTAGGTCCATCCATGTCACTGCAAATGGCATTATCTTGTTCTTTTTTATGGCTGAGTAATAGTCCATTGTATATGTGTACCATATCTTCTTTATCCATTCATCTGTCAGTGAACATTTAGGTTGCTTCCGTGTCATGGCTATTGTAAATAGTGCTCCAAAAAACATTGGGGTGCATGTATTTTTTGAAATTATGGTTTTCTCCGGGTATATGCCCAGTAGTGGGATTGCTGGGTCATATGGTAACTGTATCTTTAGAGTTTTAAGGAACCTCCATACTGTTCTCCATAGTGGCTGTACCAATTTTCATTCCCACCAACAGTGTAGGAGGTGTGTTTCCTAAGTACGTTTTTGTCTGCTATTGATCTGGTTTAATTATAGAAATTCAATAACTTTTCCTGACTATAAACTCAGTAGCACCTATTAAAATTACATTAGGCTAAACCATATAAATTTGCAAATATTTGGCTATTTTTTATCTATACAAAGGGCAATTTATGTGGTTCAATCTAAAAATTATTTAATAACAAGTTCTAGGGAAACTCTCAAGTTTCTCAAAAAAGAAAATTTCATTCAGAAAGCTTCAGTGACTAGCTCAAGGTCACATGCTAGTGAGTGGTTGAATGATTAGAATGATTACTCGCCATCTTCTATCAAATCATACCAGAAATTTCATTTTTTCACACGTCCCATGGATCTCCTCCCTCTAGACCTCAGCACTTGCTGTTCCTTCTGCATGGGATGGTTTCCTCCTCCCCATTTACCAACTCATGCTTATCCTTCACTTCTTGGGCTAGAAAGCCCAACAAGGGAGAAGCCTGTTCTGACACCATCACAAACTGTGTCAGATCCCCATTGTTTATCCTCCCTTCAATACCGTTGCAGTTAATTAAGCTATCTGCTGGAATAAAAGTTTACTGAAAAGTTAGTGAAAACACGCCTGCTATAATATTAAAGAAGGCAGCAAATACAATGCAAATTTATACTATGTGATTTTCTCAACTAAACATATTTACATTTCCCTCTCTAAAAAAGTTACAACATATTCACTCGAGATTTACATCTCATGTGACTTCCACACTGGCAGTTATGTAATGAATTATAACAATTGGTTTGTGACCTGTCTTTCATGATAGATGCACAAGAACTCCATAGGAGGATTTGTGGCCACTGAGTTCCACAGTTCATGACACAGTAAGGTTCAGGTGTTCAGGTTCAGATATTCACTGTACTTGTTCATCACAAGATCATTCTTAGTATCCTGTAGAATTAGAGTTTTAACCCCAAACCAGTAAACTACAGTACTACTAAATCATTTGCATTATATTAATCTATTAAATTATTCACTGAATTTTAGTAGTAAAAAGAATATGGGTTTTTTAATTAACTAGTCATCAAGGTGGAATGCCATAGTATTAATACACACATTTCGACATCTAGATAAATCCTGTAAATTTGCTTTCATGTTTAAAACACTAAAGACAAAAACTAATTTTTTCTCATTTATAACTGCCTTTAACTTTGATTTTATAACCTAACACACTCAAAAAGCTACAACATACGTATATTCGGATGATCTAGATGTAAATCTCGAGTGAATATGTTGTAACTTTTTTAGAGAGAGAAATGTATATATGTTTAGTTGATAAAATCACATAGTATGAATTCGCATTGTATTTGCTGCCTTCTTTAATGTTATAACAGGAGTGTCTTCACTAACTTTTAAGTAAACTTTTATTCCAGTGGATAGCTTAATTAATAACATACAGTAAACCATCCAGTAGAGAAGCTAATTACTTGATTGTCAAATGAAATAACAACAAAATCCCCTACAGTGAAAGCTCCACCACTGTAATTAAGTTATGTCATACTTTACCCTGAAGAGAATATTAAAAACATAAGATGAGCCAATGCTGTCCACTATATTTTTCTATTTATAGCATGATGCTAAATTGCTACTTTTATGTTAGAGCTAAGACATCAATAGCAGAACACCAAGGGCCCTTCTGATGCTCACTTACGTTTGCTTTGTGCATATTAAAGTAAATATAGATCTCAAAAGAGAATGGTTTGCTGACTGACCATTTATCTTAAACGAGATTGATGAAAATTTTTAGAAACTTAATGGATATCAAATATTTAGAAAATAAAGCAGTTGCAGAATTTTAACAATTGATTAGGTAATTTTTCATATATATCCTCCTTTCTAGTGTTCTGCATATGTGAACTTCAAATAAAATACACAAAAAATGGTAACTGATAAACTCTAAATAAAAATAAATTTACAGAAAATCATACATCCTGATAAATTAATTAAATTTGTAACCTGCTTGTTATAGTTCCAAAATTGATTATTTAAAAACTGAAAACTCTTATTTATATATATATATATATGAGTATAATTAGAAAAGGAAAACCAAAAAGCCCTTGTCCTGCAAATCATCCAAGCAAATTGTAAGCGATGATTAAAGGAACAACATGGCTGAAGTAACTTCTCTTGAATGATGGCCTTCCTGATTCTAAAATAGGTCACCTGTCAAGAAGAAGATGGATAGTTTCCTAGTCATCATTATACCATGTCTACCACAAGAATCAGATGCTTGACGCAATGCAACTATTACCCTGATGGCATTCTGGCTTATAATAGATTTTTTTTTTAAAGGAGATTTAAACACTTGAAGGAAGCTTTCCCTTTGTTTTGCATTGCTAGGGAAAATGTTTATTTCTTTGTTCATGAAGTTTAGTTTGATTACTAAGAAGAAAAACACAAACAAAACCCTAGGCACTTTCTGAATGACACATAGAAAACTTGGCACCCATAAAAAGTATTATAAATTCCTTTACACAGAAAGTACACAAAGGTACACATGTACCTACAAACACACACACACACATACAAGATGTAACCATAAACTAGTAAGCTCAATTTTATTGCACAGATAAAGTTTATCTATGCTGTGTGGTTACATATACATGTTGTGTGTGGAGATTGTCAGGAAGAAAGACATTTTCCTCCACCCTTCTAGGTTCTTCTGACTGGTCTAAAAATTAAATTGACATGAGACAGATTAACAGGCAAATAATCAAACGAAAGTTTAATAACATGTATACATGAGAGAGACTCAGGAGAACTGAGTAACTTGCGGAAATGGCAGAAACCTTCACCTTAAATACCATCTTCAGCTAAAAACAAGAGAGGATGTTGGGAGTAGTGGTTTGGAACTTCAGAGGGGAGGAAGGCAATTCACATGGAGAAGGAAAAAGCAAATATTTGGTGAACAAACGTTACCGGGGCCTTGCAGAGACAATGGGACAGAGTGGACTCTAATCTGTAGGCCCTGCTGAGTTCCCCCCACTACATCTACTTCATATTCTTTATAGATCTCTGTGGTAATAGCTGTATTCCAGGAACAAGCCCTCTGTCTAAATTCTTTTAGGCAGTTGGGGGAAGGTTAAAGTTTCCTCCTGTGTCTTTTGGGCTTTGATTATTTTCAGCTCGAAATAATACTCGAAATAATCCACAAGCTAAAGAGACACATTTTATCGTGGCAGATTATTCTCCCCTTCAAGATATATCTCTATATATCTATATAGAGATATAGATATACATAGATATACACCTTTTGACTGAACAAATTTGACTGATATTTTTTATCTAATTACTTTAACCACTGTTACCCTTTGTTACATTTCCTTTCTTTTCTGCATAATGGTCACTTATTAGATTTCACTTAAAAATTTTTGTTAACAAAATTTATATTCCTTTATATGGAGTTAATGTAATTTACTATTGTTCAACTTAATGCAGTGGACAGTGAATATGTTTACATAAATAACCATTCTTTATATATTCCCTTAAAGATTCCTAGGAATGACTGAGACACAATTACCAAATTTTATGCTGTCTATATAGATTTCCATATCATTTCTATCATATGTATGCTTGAGAAGTGTATAATATAGAATGTTATGGTAAAGTGAGTGGCATGTAAGAATCTGCCAATACAAAATGAAAAAAAAAGTATCTAATTATCATTTAATATAACTTGGTGATAGTGAATTTGACAGTTGTTTCACGTGTTTGAATTTTTGTTTCTTAATTTTCTAAATTATGTTTCCATTTAATTTTTTAAAAAATTTATTTACAATTGTAAGTTGCAGTAGAAGAAGTTGAAAATTGTTTCATATGCATTTGCATTTCCCATTTTTTAATTTTCTCTTGGATTTCCCCAACTCTTCAGACATTTTCTTACCGTTTAATACATGGAACTGTACAAACGCATGTTCAAAATGGGCTTGAGTAACAGATGTTATTAAATACATAATACTAGAACCGGATATTGAAAGCAAGTCTGTAGTCTTAGGAGATGAGCTATTTTTGTTTGCCATTCCTGATCTACTTTCCACCATTTTCACCCCTTATTTGTCCCTAGAGACTGAAATATATGCACTCCATTAATAGGTTTCTATGACCTTCAGTTTAAGGTGAGGAAATTGATATCAGGATATTTATTTTCCAGTCTCCTCCCTCCTCCCTAGCTTAGTCCTTTTACCAAAGTAACAGCTCTGGTCAGGAGACCCTCTCCACACAGTCACTGTGTCTTCAGGTTCAGACAGTCACTCTCTCCCTATGACCTAAGAAAGGTGGCTTCCTGTCATTCTTACAAGAGCTGTGACTATAATTCAATTTTGTGTTTTCTGGCATAATGTACTTTGCATTGTGGTTTTAGTAACATTTCTTCTGAACAGAATACATAAGTTTTTCTATCAATGAAAGATGCAGATGGTAAAATTTATTTTGCCTTCACTTTTAAGTGATATCTTAGCTACTATACCATTTTAGATTGATAATTATTTTTCATAAAAACTTAGAAGATTTTACTTCATTTTCTTCTGGAATCTGTTCAATCCAATGAGAATTCTGCTGTTAAAATAATTTCTGTCCCACTGTGTCTTTTCTCTTCTGTTCTTCGCTTTACCTTTTGCTTTACTTTTTTTTCTTTAATTTATAATTATAGATTATAATATATAATTACATTATATATTATATCTTTAAATTATAATTATAAATGTATAATTTAATTATACACTTTTAAAAAAATTGAAGTATATTTGATTTACAGTGTTTCAAGTGCACAAAGTGATTCAGTTATACATTATATATGTATGTATATGCATATATATATTCTTTTCCAGATTATTTTTCACTATAGTTTATTACAAGATATTGAATATAGTTCCCTGTGCTATACAGTAGGTCCTTGTTGTTTATCTATTTTATATATAATAGTGTGTATCTGTTAATCCCAAATTCCTAATTTACCCCTCCCCTCTTTCCCCTTTGGTAACCATAAGTTTGTTTTCTATTTCTGTGAATCTATTTCTGTTTTGAAAGTTCATTTGTATTATTATTTTTAGGTTCCACATATAAGTGATACCATATGATGTTTGTTTTCCTCTGTCTGACTTACTTCTGTTAGTATGATAATCTCTAGGTCTATTCATGTTGCTGCAAATGGCATTAATTCATTCTTTTTTATGGCTGAGTATTATATATATATACATATATATATGTGTGTGTATATATATATATATATATATATATATATATCTTCTTTATCCATTCATCTGTCGACGGGCATTTAGGTTGCTTCCATGTCTTGGCTATTATAAATAGTGCTGCTGTGAACATTAGGGTGCATGTATCTTTTTGAATTAGAGTTTTTGTATTTTCTGAATATATGCCCAGGAGTGGGATTGCAGGATCATATGGTGACTTTTTTTAGTTTTTTAAGGAACCTCCATACTGTTCTCCACAGTGGCTGCACGAATTTACATTCCCACCAACAGTGTAGGAGGGTTCCCTTTTCTTCACACCCTCTCGAGCACTTATTATACATAGACTTTTTGATGATGGCCATCCTGACCAGTGTGAGGTGATAGCTCATTGTAGTTTCGATTTGCATTTCTCTAATAATTAGTTATGTTGAGCATCTTTTCATGTGCCTATTGGCCATCTGTATGTCTTCTTTGGAGAAATGTCTATTTAGGTCTTCTGCCCATATTTTTATATTTTTATTTTTTTGATATTAAGCTGTATAAGCTGTTTGTATATTTTGGAAATTAATCCCTTTTCAGTCACATCTTTTGCAAATATTTTATCCCATTCAGCATGTTGTCATTTTGTTTTGTTGATGGTTTCCTTTGCTGTGCAAAAGATTTTAAGCTTAATAGGTCCCATTTGTTTATCATTCCTTTTGATTCTGTTACTCTAGGAGATGTATCCAAAAAATAATTGCTGCGATTTATGTCAAAGTGTGTTCTGCGTATGTTTTCTGGTAGGAGTTTTATAGCATCCTGTCTTACACTTAGATCTTTAATTCATTTTGAGTTTATTTTTGTATATGGTGTTACAGAATGTTCTAATTTCATTCTTTTACATGTAGCTGTCCAGTTTTCCCTGCACCACTTATCAAAGGGACTGTCTTTTCTCCATTGTATATTCTTGCCTCTTTTGTCATGGATAATTGACCATGAGTGTGTGGGTTTGATTCTGGGATTTCTATCCTGATTCATTGATCTATGTGTCTGTTTTGTGCCAGTACCATACTGTTTTGATGACTGTAGCTTTGTAGTATAGTCTGAAGTCAGGGATCTTGGTTCCTCCAGCTCCATTCTTCTTTCTCAAGATTGTTTTGGTTATTTGGGTTTCTTTGTGTTTCCATACAAATTTTAAAATTATTTGTTCTAGTTCTGTGAAAAATGCCATTGGTAATTTGATAGGGATTGCATTGAATCTGTACATTACCTTGGGTAGTATGGTCATTTTAACAATCTCTATTCTTCCAGTCCAAGAACATTGTATGTCTTTCCATCTCTTTGTGTTGTCTTCAGTTTCTTTCATCAGCATCTTATAGTTTTTGGAGTACAAGTCTTTTGCCTCCTTAGGTAGGTTTATTCCTACATATTTTATTCTTTTTGATGTGATGTTAAATGGGATTGTTTCCTTAATTTCTCTTTCTGATATTTCATTGTTAGTGTACCTTTTTCTTTTTTAAGATTTTTTTCTTTATATTGGATGATCCAGAGTTTCATTAATATGTGCAAAGGTATGCCTTTATTTTTGTAAGTCTTGCTTGGTCCTTTATGTGTGTTTCAATCTGAAGAAAATATTTTAAATTTTGGATTAATCATTGGGCATAACGTATATATGCATGATTGCATAGTTTTACAGTCCACATTACCCTTCATTTCCTACTACAGGAAATGTGTAATTTTACAATGAGCAATGACCCTCTAACTCAACAATCAACAAGAGTATCACTATTGGGGAGACAACCAGACATTATATGCTTTCTGTACACAATATTGTTTTTCCTGTTTACAGAATCTTAATTTTATACTCGTACTCTTAATAGAATATGAGAGATGATTTTCTTAAATAACTAACTCTTAAAACAGTACAATCTTCTGTAATAATTGCAGAAGAACAATTTGAAATAAAATGAAAGTAATTTAGTACCTAACTAGTTATCCTCCAAAAAATGTTATACCAACTTCTGAGCTCTTATAATTTTGTTCATAAACTGCTCACCACTCTCCCCTCATTTTTTTCTACTACTTCAGAGCAATGACACAAAAGGTGACTTTGGGGGACTTTACCCCCAAGAATACTGAAAACATACAGTATAGTTGAAAAATAGTGTGCTTCTTATGCTAATAAAGTATCAAGAAACATCCCTTTGTTGTAAGATACCCTTCAATCAGATTGCAGACCCTAAAGATCTGCAATACGGAAGTTTCTAGAAATAAAGTAGTGTCACCCACATTGACATCTATTCAGTTCCTCTGAAAGGCCATTGCAGAGCTTTTTAACTTTCTTCTGTCTTATTTTTCAAGCACACTCTCAATCCCGATTGGTTAACTTTCAGGAACTTCTGAAGTCTCAAATGGCTACTCACACTCAGTAACAACTCATGGTAACACATCCCTTTAGCAGCTTGCATTTTATTTCACAAAACATGTTAATTGTTACATATTTAAATTCTCAAGAAATTTTAAGTTCTATAAGAAAGAAAGAGTATATATTTTATTTACCACTACTAAATCCTAGTGCTTAGCTAAATGCCTGGCACACAGTAGGTACTAAACAAATATTTGATGAATGACTGAATGAATAAATGAATGTCTATTATTGCATTCCTAGTTTATTATTTTATATACCTAGTTAGGAGACTTACATTTCTCAATGCTTAAAATGCCTGACATTATACCTGGCTAATACATAAAATATGTTATTTTAGAAGTTATTTCAAATACAGCTTTTAAAAATGTAGTGATATTTTAAATGACTGATGACATTCACCAGTTATTGATTTACACTTCTATTGCTCAGTGAGATCAAACAAACGTGTTTAATAACATGATGACACAATTGACCACTTTATTACGTCTGTATTATAATGTATTGTGATAAATGCTGTTTTAAAATTTCCTCCAAATTTTGTATATATTGTCCAAATATGTACAAAAGAAGAGGGAAAAACTCACTCTGTGTCACCACCTAATGTGCAATCATAGTTTAGGAACAGTTTATAGTTCACATAACTTTTCTCATTTGATGTTTATTTGAACATGCTTTAATGTCATATTTCCATGAACTTCACTGAAAACTTTGGATTTGAAGCTGGCAAAATATTTATCATTTTCATATACTGGATATCATTGTACTCCAACTGGGAACAGCAGTTGTATGA
This sequence comes from Lagenorhynchus albirostris, assembly GCF_949774975.1. Classification (NCBI taxonomy): domain Eukaryota; kingdom Metazoa; phylum Chordata; class Mammalia; order Artiodactyla; family Delphinidae; genus Lagenorhynchus; species Lagenorhynchus albirostris. Next base: position 60,492,498 of record NC_083101.1, on the reverse strand, counting down.
TATTTATGAGATGAATGCCACAAAGGATTGTTCTAGTAATAGATGTGTAGAATGCTCCTCTTACTTAATTTATGAATTCCCTAAGGGCACAATTCTGATAATTGAAATTGTCAAGAGAGCCCTTATCTATCATGGAGAAGCATGAATTCCCATGATGCTGAACCTAGAAATCTTCTGTTGGGAAACATAATCAGGAGGCAGTTTTGTTGCACATAGTTTGGTTCCAGCTTTTTGTCTTACCTACTGGGTGTCCTTGGGCAATGTTTATCTGAACATTTTTATGATAGTTTACTCATCTGAGAAGCGAAACATTTACTGATATCTGAAGATCACTGGGATATCATTTCTTTAAAAATTTTTTAAATGTTACTTCTGATTTCAAAAACAGTAAATCCATTTATTGTAACCAATGAAACAATACAATGAAAAGCTTATATAATTTTCTCTCCACCATTACTTCTGATTCCATCCAACTATGGTAATTTTCATGCTCTTGTGCATGTCCTAACACCTTTTTCTCCTTGTTCATGCAAACATTTACAACATATGCAGGTGACCTTTTGCCCTAGTTTGCCCATGAAGATCTTAGTTTACTCTTGTTTTTCTAGTATAATGATCAATAATGCTTCTTTCCTTCTCAGAAGTATCCAGATTTGGATGATCAATTACATAGTAACCCTTTTTCAAGGCATTTGCTTGTTTATTTTTAATTTACCTGTAGCTATTATCATAATGCTGGGCATTTGGTAAGTTTGCAACAATGGCAGGTGGTGTCATTAGAATCCTCATTTGTTAGGCACCTATCAAATATTTAATAATGCAGTTACAGGGAGAGTGGTGTGGTCATATCAGGGCTAACAATTGAATGGATGAAATGCTTGTTAATAAAACATTTTGATACTTTTTAATGGGCAAATTTTATATTGTTTCTTCAAAGATAAAAAATAAACTCTACCATTTTCATTTATAGTAAATATGCCAGTCTTCTTTTTATAATTTTAAACTGGGAGTAGAGATGAGCTCATGTAATACTGAAGGTACCAGCTTTCAGAAAAGTTAAATGATTTATTTAAGGTCACACAGATATTTAGTGTCATTGTCTGGCTCAGCTCTCTTATTGAAAATGCATACACACACCCTTAGCCACGTAGGTAAAGATCGGTCAACTTATTAGGCTATTTTAAAACAAAATGTGACAAATTCAATTGATCTCATCTGGTGGTATAAACAGCTGATGCTTTTTTTCATGTGTGAGTGTGTGTGTGTGTGTGTGTGTGTGTGTGTGTGTGTGTGTGTTTTCTATCAGAGGAAATAGGTATTTTCAACTGAGCAGGCAAATCTAGAAACATGAGGGAGGAAGGTCCACCTGCCCAACCAGGCAGACAGCAGAATCAGCCTCTTCATTTAGCAAGCTTTTCAGCTTGATTCAAACATCCAGCAGACCATCTCTTAGTAACTGCTTAAAGAGCTGTTAATTTCCTCTGTCAACGTTTGTTCTCCACCTTCCCAATTATCACTGAATAATTTTAAGGAAAGTTGAAGAGACAGAATTTTATGAAACAAATTGATACAGTAATTTAGGTAACATAATTATTTCTCCACCTGCTTATATTTTAAGGTCTTTTTTAGTTAATTTACACTCCAACTACCATATTTTATATGTACTAAAGGAAATGAAAAAAGGTAAAAAGGTATTCCAAGGGCAAAATGATTCATTAAAGTGGATAAGTGCAGAATTTTTGTAAAAATCAGAAGGAGAGATATAATCAAGGGCTTGTGGGTGAACAGCTCATTTTGTTTTGAGATAGGCATATTTTTTCAGTACTTCTGCAGGTTTATTCTCACTAGTTAAGCAGAAGAGCCATGCTATTGAAGAATAAATAGCAGATATATTTGAAGCTCTTGTAAGAGGAAAATGAAGTATGCAATGCTTGATGAAATAAAATGAAAGTAAACGGGGAAAGCAAGTATCAATATTTCAAAGATAGAGAAATAATGAGAGAAACAAAGATATTCATGGGGAATTTTTCAACAGGTTCGAGAGTTCAGGTAAGACAAGCCCCTCCAAGTTTATATGCGCTTTGGAACCATATTCTAATTTTTGAAGGAGTTATTTTTCAGGTTTTTTTTGTAGGGAAAATGAGCTAAACTCTTTTTATGAAAACGCTTGATGTTTTTTGATTCTTTTTGAAAATTAGCTGCTTTATTCAATCGCTCTTTTTAAAACTCATCAACAGTACTGAATAAACATATTTATTAAATAAATAAGTCTATGTTTATCAACATGCTTTGGGTTTGGATACTTGTATTCTAGGCAGCCTGTAAAAACTAATGATCTTGGTAAAGATGGTATTAACCCCTTTTTACATTTTTCTCTTTGACTATAGTTTTGCAAATATGTCTATGGATATTTTATTTGTTTGTTTGTATGTGTGTTTGTTTTGGGGTGATAACCACAGAAACTATAATAACACTTATTATTTATTGATATAATATATGTTATTATTTATACTTATGAAGGCCAGCCATGTGTTGAGCATATAATATACACTGTCTCACTGCCTCTAATCACCTGAAAGATGAACAATAATTACTTCCATTTTAGAGACAAGGAACTGAAATTGCATCCAAGGTAACATAGCTTAACTGCTGGGTCTAGATCCAGATAGTCTGACTAGATCTCATTTTGTAGTATGTGATGTAATATATTTGATATAATCCTCTGCATTCTACAGAAAAAGAACCAAAGTGCACACATGTTAAGCAATCAGGCAACTCCATTGTTACCACACTGTATGTTCTTTCCAAAACTACAGAGTCTGATGAAATTTTGTTTTTGTTACTTTTAGCTGCATAGTGAAATGTATCTGGATGTTTACCAAAATCAGTAAATAACCACAAGACTTACAATGTTTTAATGACTGCTTGTTACGCTACTTTTCTTTTCAGCACGCACGCGCGCGCGCGCGCGCACACACGCACACACACACACACACACACACACACACGTATGTAAAAATCAATGTCAGATTCTCTCTGCTCTGAGTTTTTGGCACAGGAAGAAGGAACTGGTTGAAATAGAATTGATTTAATTCCCAGTTGTTGTGGTCTTTCCTCAATCCCTGGGGTTAGCAGACCATCTAATGTCAGTCATTCTCAATCATATTGGAGTGTGTGGTGGATATCTGGCTTTGTATAGATATCCATTCGATATGTCACCATCCTAACTTACTTCATGTCGTTTCTGGATCATTCCTAAAAGTATATATCACATTAATTTTTAGACAAGTTTCTAATTATTCATTAATTTAATAATTTTAAATAACTTGATTAGTCATTATTATCTATATTTATAAAGTACGGTATGGTAGAAAAGAGATAACTGCACATTTTTGTTATATGTTTACATTTCTATAATACCAATCAAGATAGAAGAATATCAGATTAGGTCAGTCAAATTTATGAAAAATATATGCAATGTAGTTTTTATACACAGTAGTAAAAATGAGTATTCCAGACTATAGTTCTGCTCAGATGTTGTTAAAGAGGCAAACAACTTTTAGAATGTCATTTCAAAGAACACAGTAGTAAGAACACGCACACTAATGTTAAATACCTCTCTATTTGAATTCTAAGTCTAGCTCCTACTTGGGCAAGCTAGTTGATGAACTTTAGTTCACTTACCAACAAAATGGAGATAATTAATACCAATGACTACTTTTCGGGTTTATTATGTGTCCGATAGTAAGGCCTCATACACTGCAACAAAATTTTACTAAAGTAAAGAAATGTGTTTGTTTATCTTTTGAGTAAGTGCAGTGCTAATATGTTGCCTGTAACGTTGCTTCTTTTGAATGTATATTTGCTTCATTATAAGAAAGTACAGATTTATAAATATCTAATACTATTTCAAGTTATTGTTTACCATCTTGTCCAAGATGGAAGCCTTCCTATCCCTCTCTTTTCTTCATGGGTTTCTTTTCTTTCAGAAATATAATATTTTCTCTTTTTCAATGTCTGGAAGATTCTTTTGCTAAAATCTGACTATAATATCCAGCATTCTCTGGATCTTCATAAATGAATAGCTGGGATAGAAGATATCTGATTCTCAAAATGACCTTAGTTTGAGCGCAATCAGAAGGAACATTTTCAATGATGCAAGATGACTGTCCATACTGCAGAGGTAGTGAGCCGATCTTTTATAGACTGAAGTGTCAAAGACTTCAATTATAGTTAACAAGATTAATATAAAAGAAGGTCATATGCCCACATTCCAGTTTATGAAAATATATGATCTGTATTAATCTAAATAATTGAAATTTTGGTACCTTACAAATGTCTCATGCTATATGGGGATCATTATTTACTACACTGAATAGTGATGGGATTTTTTTAATACTGCTTAAACTTTAAGTTATGGTATATAGAGAGATTATTTAATATATTCAGAATTACATAAAAGAAACAGATGAGTGAAATATTCTTAGTTCACTCAGGACAATTTAGGTTAACTGAAATATCTAAATTGTCAGAAAGTTTCAGATATAAATAAAAACCTTAAAAAGAAAACTTTATTTTTTAAGACATGTCGGGGAGTCATCTTGGAAGTTGCTCCTCCAGCCCCAGTCAAGTGTTCAGATGATGCAGGCTCAGCTGAGATGCTGATTGAAACCACACAAGAGACCTTGAGCCAGAACCACATAGTTAGGCCACATTTGCATTTCAGACTTTCAGAAACTGTATGAGGTAATAATTGCTTACTGTTGTAAACTGCTAAGTTTGGGAGTAATTTGATCTACGGCAATAGATAGCTAATATACCCTTCTAAACTATGTTAGTGGCTTTTATTGAAAACTTTTATTTCAATAATTGTAATGATTTAATTTTGGCATAGATGTGTGTTCTTCCCCCTACTTTATTTCAGGCTACCAAAATCCTGGCAGATAAATAGTACATTTATATACTGGACTTTTGGATTTAATACTTCTTACTAGGTTCTAAGGAAGAAGAGAAATGGCTAACTTGGTGATAGTGATCAGTGTTTCACTAGAATTATAGTGACCCTCTTCAGAAGAATATTTGAAATGGTCTTCAGGATAAATGTTTACTAAGGTGAGATAGTGAGTATTGAAACTAAGTGCCAAAAATTGTTGAACATTTGAGTTTTATAAGCTACATAAGAATAAATTACAAAAAATTACCTTATTCTAGCAAAATAATAATTGTTTATTGGTTAAAAATAAAGATAGTGAGTTTTTATATTATGTGCTATCTTCCTTGATGTATGTGTGTACCATAAAAATATATCTATAAATATTTAAATTAAAGAGAAAACATGTTATTGTTGCTATATGTAAGAAGCAAAATGAAGCATTTTCACTTCAGCTCTGAAATGAATTTAATTGGCTTTGCTCATTTTGATGGTGATTATAGTGTGTGTTTTATTTCTGTAGAAGAGAAAACACACTGACCTCAGAATTCTAATTCTTGCACTGACTTTCATGACTGCTCTTCCCATATTAGCAAGCCGACCATGGACATGTCACTTAAGCTTTATGAGTCCTGGTTTCCTTCTCTATAAAAGAGGGATAATAACTTGCCTTTCTTAACTATCAGATTATTGGGAAAGTCAAACATATAATGGATATTAAAGCACTGTCAAGCAGTTATGTTATTATTATCATTTTAGCTCCTCTTTTGTTTGTTTTTACATCTTTATTTAAAAAACTCATTTTAAAGTAGCTACTGACATTAAACCACTATAGATGATAAAAAAAGCAATTAATGAGAAAAGATAATCACTTATAATGTTGATGTCAATTCTCAGTTGATATTACTGGGCATGTGAAAAGCTTAAGGGAACATTTAAGGTTACCTGACAAAACAGGGATTTGATTATTACGTAATATAAGATGTTTTATTCATGTTAGTTGAGCAATGTGGAACAAGTTAAAAAGCGACATTTAAACCAGAGTGGAGGAGTTAAGTGTGAATCAAATTTATATTTGCCAAAATAGGTACCTGGTATTCCTACAGATTTTATGGATAAAAATAATTTTTAAAGTTTATTCACACTAGACATATTTTTCTTCATGTTAAGTCTTGTGTTTTAAAGGCTATTTGAATATTTGGAAGCACTCCATTGCTGAGAAACTATAGTTATTAGGAAAAATAATGTGAAAGAAAGAGATTCAACTAAAATTGAGTGACGTTTAGAAAGATAACCAGTATTATGGAGACAAGGAAGAATTGCATCAAATAAAAATTAATATAACACTTCTTCTAAATTTAGACTATGGCTCAAAACCCTGAAAATCTTAACCGGCTGTAAATCTAAAGCTATAAACAGAGAGCAAATTTGAGATTTTAGCAAATAATATTGCTAAAGGATTTGTTTGAAAAATGCTTCTTGTTCAAAGTATTATTTAAAGTCTAAACTGTTTCCAGAATTTTTTGACATAGACTTTCCTCCTAGTGGTTTTTCTCCAGGTTAGTAAAGTTGAAATGTTTACTTTACTAAATTCTAAAACAAAAAACATTCTCTGAGGAAATTTAGATGTCCAGGTTAGGTAGACCGATATAGGAGTCAATGACTCTATGGCTCAAAATGAATACTATTTTGACATCCTTACAGTTTTGAATCCTTTGAAGAAAAAAACAAATAAGCAAACAAAAACCTAATTCAAAGATTCTGTGTTTGATTAAAAATTTGTACTCTATGTGTACATTCAAAATTTGATTTATTTACAGTTATCTTCAAAATAGTTTATTTATTTATTTATCTTTAGTTAACAAACTGAGGCTTCCTTTCTCATCCTCATTAGTATTGATGACTATATTGATATAAATGATATTAATACATTTGCATTAATTAATACAATTGATATTATCATAAACAATGAGTCCTTTTTCCCTGGTTATAATTGGCTACAGAATTGAGTTTAATATACATATTACCATGATTCACCTTTGTTTGGCTAGAAATCTCTTACTCTATAATGAGGAAACAGTGAATGCAGCATAACTGGATTGTCAATAAAATTTTTTCTTCTGTTGTACATACATTTAACACATCAGAAAGACCTATCTCCTTAATTAATGTAGTGCCATTGATTTTGAATCATACAATACATGTTTAAATCTCTTCTTTGCCATTTATAATTTATCATTTGGGAAATTACCTAACGTCCTATTTTCACCATCTGCAAAATGAAGGTAGTGAATACTTACCTCACAAGTCATTGCAATGACTAAGTGAAAGTAATTTTTAAAAAGCTACTTTGCAAATTATAAAGATCTACATAAATGTTGGTTGTTGTCATCATATTACTGTTAGGTGGATACGTAAATAATTGGACATGATAAACACAAAGAAGCAAAACCAACCCAACATAGACAGAATCCATCGATTCTGATAATTTGATGTAATTTTGATTGCATCAAACTAACTCTAGCAGAAGATAAGAGTAAGGACATAACTAGGGAGAACTGTGTTGAGCTACTTTAGAACAAACTGACACAGGGACCCCGATTTGCTGCTACTCAACATAAAATACTTATGACCTAAGAGCACTATCCAGGAGGCAACAACAGAGCAGCTTCCACTCATCTTCCTTGTCTACAGGATCTCTTTACTACATTCAATGGTTAATCCAAGATTTTGACTCCTCAAAACAGTGCATGTATTTCCTCATAGCCCATGGAATCCTGGATTCCAAAACTCTGTCTGCGGAGGGAAACGTGGGAGCAGCATGAGCATGTTCGCCTTCTTTTTTAGGACTGAAGAGAAGCTTCAGGGATTTCCTCTGTGGGCACTGGCACAACCCTGCTCTTCATTGGGAACAAATGGAAAACTGGTTTCTATGCATTGTGATACAGATGGTCCTCTGTATCCCTGTAGGTTCTGCATCTGAAGATTCAGAACCTGCAGATAAGAAGGGCCAACCGTACTATGCCATTAAATATAAGGAACTTGAGAATCCACTGATTTTGGTATCCTCCAGGGTCCTAGAACCAATCTCCACTGGATAAGAAGAGACAATAGTATTGTTACAGGTATAGTGTTGACAGAGTGAGCGGCTAGTGTGTTGTAAGGAGTACTTGGCTTTCAGGGATGGAATTCTGATGAGATGCCTTCCTACATGTCTTAATGAACCTTGAGCAGTAAGATCTTGACTCTTGTAAGTCAAAAGGTGCATTTTATTCCAAATAGAATTCTTAATATCTCATGTCTAAAGAGGCTTGGAGTTTTATGAAGATACCAATAGAATTTGATGAGGATCACTTATTCCATCCTTAGGCAATGAAAACGACAATTTACAGCCTTGTATAAAGTAAACTATAATAGTCGTACAGTGCCGTCTTATGTTGCTATCTTTTTTTTCCTATCAGAGAACTCATGTAATAACGTAAGTTAGGAGCTGAAGAAATAGCCTTGTTTTTCTCTGGTTTACTGTTGTGCCCCTTGGTTCACTTGCCCCATGCAATCTGTGCTGGGTTGCTTGGTTCTTGTTTCAGTACCATTACTAATTCAAAGAATAATATTAACATTCAGAATTTATTTCTATAGACATTTTGGCTGCCTTTCCACTGGCTGTGGCTTAGTTCTGCTGCAGATTTCAGACTATAACCTAAGCTTTGTCAGTCTTTGTTTTCTTCAATAAACCACAGGCTCTCCTGGACTCATCTTTTGATTTGCTGTAGCAATGTATGGGACATTTTAAAAAAGGTCTTTGTTGAGATAGCATGATTCATTCAATAAGTATTTGTTGAACACCTATAATGTGCCAAGCATAGCAGAGAAGAAAATAGACAAAAATATTTCCCCTCATAATTTATGTTCTAAAGGTGAACAGACAGTAAGCAAATAAGTAAAAATATGTGCAGGTGGTACTGATGTAATTGAGAGCAATAAAGCAAAGGAAAGGATGTGCCAAAGGTGGAGATTCAAATTGTACGGTCAAGGATGACCTCACTGCTAAAGGGATGTTTGTGCAAAGACCTGAGGGAAGTGATAGAGAAAGGTGGATATCTGAGGATAAGTATTCAAGGTAGAGAAGTATAGCACAGGCGAAGTCTCAGAAGAACTGCAAGGAGGTCAGTATTGCTAAGGTATAGAGTTCAAGAAGAAATGTAAAAGGAGATAAAGTTAATGAAGTCATAAAGAGTGCAGTATAGATTTTCTAGAAGAGAATGATTTTGCTTTTAATCTTAATGAGATAAGAAGCTATTGACTGGTTTTGAGCAGAAAGTTTGCATAATTCATTCATTCACTTATTCATTCAGTTCTTTTGTTAAATCTTTATTGGAAGCCTATGTGTATCTGACACCAGTCTAGGTAATTGGAATACATCAGTAATCTAAGAGAGAAAAATTCAAACCGTATTAGTGGTTACAGTCTAGTGGATGGGTGGGGTTTCTTGTTTGCTTATTTTTGCTGCTGCAACAAATTACCACAGGTTTAATGGATTCTACAGGACAAATTTACTATCTTACAGTTTGTAGGGCAGTGTGGTCACTGGACTAAAATCAAGGTGTTGGAAGGGCTGTATTCCTTTCTGGAGGCTCTAGGGTAAAATTCTTTTCCTTCCCTTGTCCAGTTTCTAGAGGCTGCCCTCTTTCTTTGGCTCAGTCTCCTTCCTCCATCTTCAAAGACAGCGAACGATGTCAGGCTTGATATTTCTCACCCTGCATCTAGATGGTTCTCTTTTCTGATTTCGTTTTTCACATTAAAGACCCTTGTGATAATATTGGGCCTACTGGGTAATTCAAAATCATATTACTATTTTGGGGTCAATTGATTAACAATCCTAACATCATCTCATCTGCAACCTTAATTTCCCTTTGCCACATAATGTATTTACAGGTTTTGAGTATTAGTACATAGACTTCTAGGGGGGAGGTCATTATTCTGGCTACCACAGGGAGGAAATAAATGTAACGCATATGTTAATGAAAACCCGCTGACTGCTGTGTTAAAAATAGTTTATAAGCAGTAAGGCTGCAAGCCAAGAGCTTAGTGACTGTAACTCACATTGGTTTGTTTACCAGTCAGACTGTAGTCAACCACATAGAAGTGTTGCATATTTTTTCCTTTTAAACTTGCAGTTAAGAGCAGAGTTATCTTGTTGGAAACTGTAGCCTTTCCCTCTTTGTTCCGCAGAAAGCTTTATTAAAATAGAATGAATATTTTAAAGATGTTAACATTTAAATGGGCATATTTTACTTTGTTCAGCAGTTGATCAAGTTTATTTTCTATCATACGTGGAGTAAAACCTAAATGCCTTATTCCTGTCTCTGGCCCTAGAAGTTCTCTTTCCTGCCTACCCCTTTATCCTCTGCTTTCCAGTCAGAGTAGCCTTCCTTCCTTTACTTAAACACGCTGACATTTTTCCTGCCATCTGGTACACTCTTCCCTAAAACATTTTCAGTGGCGTTCACTTAATGTTTAAATTATTTTAAAATAAAATGTTTGAATTATGATTTTGTAGAATGTTCAGCACTGATATATGCATAGTATCTTATAAAAAGAATGTCCATTTGCACATTGCTATTTAATCTTCACAAAAATCCCTATGAGAGAGGCATGAGAATCCACTATTCTTCATTTAACAGAAAAGGTAAGTGACTGGTTCACTGTCACCAAGCTGCAAGAGAGCAGATCCAGACTCACCTAGTAAACTGCTGAATATTAAACTCTTCATACACATGCTTTCACAAACTGTGGAGTACTATACAAATATTAATTTTTGTTCTTTAAGCATATACCTGCAACCACTTATTTCTGCATTTTTATATTATATGCCATTCTGGTAAGTAAAATGTTTAAGATAAGGTGTTCATTATCTATTTGCCTTATTTCACAAAATTTATTTCCAAAATGCACCCAATAAGTATTTTAAATGTAAAATGACGATCTTATTACACTTTGTTAACCACTCCAAAACAAATATTTCCCATTTATGATTTTCCAAGTGAATTTTTGCTCTGTTTTGTTTTTATAAACAAAAGGAAATGAAATACAGCAATTATTTTTTGTCAGAGTTATCATGATGCTCCACACATCTAGGTTTCAAAGCCCAAAATCTAAGTGGTCAAAATATTATTTGTATTTTTCACATGATAATAAACCAAGCAGTGCATTAGGACTAGAATTTAGAAAGTCCCCTTAAAATGAGCTAAGATATGGAAGAATGTTATATTAGTGTTAATAACAGAAAAATAATTTTTACAATTCTTTAAGGATAATCAAAATAAGAGGCAAATAGATAGAAATTACTGATATTGATAGCTCAAGTTATGAGGTTAGGAAAAACTCCAAGTAGCTAAGCAGCCAAGGTTAATTTAAAATAATTTTAGTTAATATTGTTTTTAACATTAAAAATTAACGTTTGTTTATTTCTGCTTATGAATTGTTAATATCATGTCCGAAAACATATTGTCTTTATTTACTTCATTAACATATTTTTTTGCTTTATGGTTCAAAGACCGCTTAGATACTATACTTTTTTGTTGCACATAACCTAGTACCATTAAGATATATAAAACATGTTACACTTCAATAGTTTCTAACAAAAAGAACAAAAATTTAAAAGTAAATTAAGCAATACTATGAATCTATAAAATACCTAGTGATCAATTTTATAAGATACCAACAAAAACTATATGCCAAAATTTATAAAACTTTACAGAAGGGCCCAAAAAACACCTAAATAATTGGGAGGTCTATCATGTTGTTGAATGGGGAGAGCTACTATTTCAAATATATGTCTTCTGTACTTTCAACTAATTGATAGAGTAAAGGTAACTTTAAAAATATGTCCAAATTATTTGTTAACTTAAGCTGATTCACATGTTCAGCTAGGAAAAATAAATATACAAGAATAGGAAAATAGGGAAAAAATGTTTGAGAAAGCAAAATAAAGGAAATACACCATACAAGATAACCAAACTTCATCTCAAAGTTACAGCAAATATTTACAAATAAATTAGTAGAACACATTAAAATATCAAGAAATATATATATATATATATTTCTATGGAAATTTACTGGTTAAAGGTGATAGAGCACAGATTCCACTATTGATACTGTGACAATTAACAATCTAGAAAATAATTTAAAACTAAATCCTTCCACCAGAGGGCAGACAGCAGAAGCAAGAAGAACTACAGTCCTGCAGCCTGTGGAACCAAAACCACATTCAAGGAAAGATAAACAAGATGAAAACGCTGAGGGCTATGTACCAGATGAAGGAACAAGATAAAACCCCAGAAAAACAACTAAATGAAGTGGAGATAGGCAACATTCCAGAAAAATAATTCAGAATAATGATAGTGAAGATGATCCAGGACCTCAGAAAAAGAATGGCGGCAAAGATGAAGAAGATGCAAGAAATGCTTAACAAAGACCTAGAAGAATTAAAGAACAAACAAACAGAGATGAACAATATAATAACTGAAATGAAAAATACACTAAAAGAAATCAATAGCAGGATAACTGAGGCAGAAGAACGGATAAGTGACCTGGAAGACAGAATGCTGGAATTCACTGCTGCAGAACAGAATAAAGAGAAAAGAATGAAAAGAAATGAAGACAGCCTAAGAGACCTCTGGGACAACATTAAATGCAACGACATTCGCATTATAGGGGTCCCAGAAGGAGAAGACAGAGAGAAAGCACCCGAGAAAATATTTGAAGAGATGATAGTTGAAAACTTCCCTAACATGGGAAAGGAAATAGCCACCCAAGTCCAAGAAGCACAGAGAGTGCCATACAGGATAAACCCAACAAGAAACACACTGAGACACATAGTAATCAAATTGGCAAAAGTTAAAGACAAAGAAAAATTATTAAAAGTAGCAAGAGAAAAATGACAAATAATATACAAGGGAATTCCCATAAGGTTAACAGCTGATTTCTCAGCAGAAATTCTACAAGCCAGAAAGAAGTAGCATGATATACTTAAAGAGATGAAAGGGAAGAACCTACAACCAAGATTACACTACCCAGCAAGGATCTCATTCAGATTCAATGGAGAAATCAAAAGCTTTACAGATAAGCAAAAGCTAAGAGAATTCAGCACCACCAAACCTCCTCTGCAACAAATACTAAAGTAACTTCTCTAAGTGGGAAACAGAAGAGAAGAAAAGGACCTACAAAAACCCAAAACAATTAAGAAAATGATAATACGAACATACATTTGATAATTACCTTAAAATTGAATGGATTAAATGCTCCAACCAAAAGACACAGGCTTGCTGAGTGGATACAAAAACAAGGCCCATATATATGCTGTGTGCAAGAGACTCACTTCAGACCTAGGTCTATGTGTCCCTAGTCTCTAGGGACACATAGAGACTGAAAGTGAGGGGATGCAAAAAGATATTCCATGCAAATGGAAATAAAAAGAAAGCTGGAGTAACAATGCTCATATCACATAAAATAGACTTTAAAATAAAGAATGGACACTACATAATTGTCAAAGGATCAAAACAAGAAGAAGATATTACAATTATAAATATATATGCACCCAACATAGGAGCACGTCAATACATAAGGCAACAGCTAAGAGCCATAAAAGAGGAAATCAACAGTAACACAATAATAGTGCGGGACTGTAACACCTCACTTACACCAATAGACATATCATCCAAACAGAAAACTAACGAGGAAACACAAGCGTTAAATGACACAATAGACCAGATAGATTTAATTGATATTTATAGGACATTCCATTCAAAAACAAGCAAATTACACTTTCTTATCAAGTGCGCATGGAACATTCTCCAGGAAAGATCACATCTTGGGTCACAAATCAAGCCTCAGTAAATTTAAGGAAATTGAAATCATATCAAACATCTTCTCTGACCACAACGCTATGAGATTAGAAATCAATTACAGGGGAAAAACCGTAAAAAACACAAACACGTGGAGGCGAAACAATACGTTACTAAATAACCAAGACATCACTGAAGAAATCAAAGAGGAAATCAAAAAATACCTAGAGACAAATGACAATGAAAACATGACGATCTCAAACCTATGGGAGGCAGCAAAAGCAGTTCTAAGAGGGAAGTTTATAGCTATACAAGCCTACCTCAAGAAACAAGAAAAATCTCAAATAAACAATATAACCTTATGCCTAAAGGAACTGCAGAAAGAAGAACAAACAAAACCCAAAGTTAGCGGAAGGAAAGAAATCATCAAGATCAAAGCAGAAATAAATGAAATAGAAACAAAGAAAACAATAGCAAAGATCAATAAAACTGAAAGCTGGTTCTATGAGAAGATAAACAATATTGATAAACCATTAGCCAGACTCATCAAGAAAAAGAGGGAGATGACTCAAATCAATAAAATTAGAAATGAAAAAGGAGAAGTTATAACAGACACCGCAGAACTACAAAGCATCCTAAGAGACTACTACAAGCAACTCTATGCCAATAAAATGGACAACCTGGAAGAAATGGACAAATTCTTAGAAAGGTATAACCTTCCAAGACTGAACCAGGAAGAAATAGAAAATATGAACAGATCAATCACAAGTAATGAACTTGAAACTGTGATTAAAAACCTTCCAACAGGGGCTTCCCTGGTGGTGCAGTCGTTGAGAATCTGCCTGCTAATGCAAGCGACACGGGTTCAAGCCCTGGTCTGGGAGGATCCCACATGCCACAGAGCAACTAGGCCGTGAGCCACAACTACTGAGCCTGCGCGTCTGGAGCCTGTGGTCTGCAACAAGAGAGGCGGCAATAGTGAGAGGCCCATGCATTGCGATGAAGAGTGGCCCCCGCTTGCCACAACTAGAGAGAGCCCTCACACAGAAATGAAGAACCAACACAGCAAATATAAATAAATAAATAAATGAACTCCTACCCCCCACCAAAAAAAAAGAATCAGCAGAGTGAAAAGGCAACCCACAGAACAGGAGAGAGAAAAAAAAAAAAAACCTTCCAACAAACAAAAGTCCAGGAACAGATGACTTGACAGGTGAATTCTATCAAACATTTAGAGAAGAGCTAACACCCATCCTTCTCAAACGCTTCCAAAAAATTGTAGAGGAAGGAACACTCCCAAACTCATTCTATGAGGCCACCATCACTCTGATACCAAAACCAGACAAAGATACTACAAAAAAGGAAAATTACAGACCAAAATCACTGATGAATATAGATGCAAAAATCCTCAACAAAATACTAGCAAACAGAATCCAGCAACACATTAAAAGGATCATACACCATGATCAAGTGGGATTTACCCCAGGCATGCAAGGATTCTTCAATATATGTAAATCAATCAATGTGATAAACCATATTAACAAATTGAAGAATAAAAACCATATGATCATCTCAATAGATGCAGAAAAAGCTTTTGACAAAATTCAACACCCATTTATGATAAAAACTCTCCAGAAAGTGGGCATAGAGGGAACCTACCTCAACATAATAAAGGCCCTATACGACAAACCCACAGCAAACATCATTCTCAACGATGAAAAACTGAAAGCATTTCCTCTAATATCAGGAACAAGACAAAGATGTCCGCTCTCGCCACTATTATTCAGCATAGTTTTGGAAGTCCTAGCCATGGTAATCAGAGAAGAAAAAGAAATAAAAGGAATCCAAATTGGAAAAGAAGAAGTAAAACTGTCACTGTTTGCAGATGACATGGTACTATATATAGAAAATCCTAAAGATGCCACCAGAAAATTACTAGAGCTAATCAATGAATTTGGTACAGTTGCAGGATACAAAATTAATGCACGGAAATCTCTTGCATTCCTATACACTAATGATGAAAAATCTGAAAGAGAAATTAAGGAAACAATCCCAATTATCATTCCATCATAAAGAATAAAATACCTAGGAACAAACCTACCCAGGGAGACAAAAGACCTGTATGCAGAAAACTATAAGACACTGATGAAAGAAATTAAAGATGATACCCACAGATAGAGAGATATACCATGCTCTTGGATTGGAAGAAAATGCTCTTGGATTGTGAAAATGACTATACTACCCAAAGCACTCTACAGATTCAATGCAATCCCTATCAAATTACCAATAACATTTTTTACAGAACTAGAACAAAAAGTCTTAAAATTTGTATGGAGACACAAAAGACCCCGAATAGCCAAAGCAGTCTTCAGGGAAAAAAACGGAGCTCGAGGAATCAGACTCACTGACTTCAGATTATACTACAAAGCTACAGTAATCAAGACAATATGGTACTGTCACAAAAACAGAAATATAGATCAATGGAACAAGATAGAAAGCCCAGAGATTAACCCACGCACCTGTGGTCAACTAATCTATGAGAAAGGAGGCAAGGATATACAATGGAGATAAGACAGTCTCTTCAATAAGTGGTGCTGGGAAAACTGGACAGCTACATGTAAAAGAATGAAATTAGAATGCTCCCTAACACCATACACAAAAATAAACTCAAAATAGATTAGAGACCTAAACGTAAGATCGGACACTATAAAACTCTTAGAGGAAGACATAGGAAGAACACTCTTTGACATAAATCACGGCAAGATCTTTTTGATCCACCTCCTAGAGTAATGGAAATAAAAACAAGCATAAACAAATGGGACCTAAGGTAACTTAAAAGCTTTTGCACAGCGAGGGAAACCATAAAAAGGACAAAAAGACAACTGTCAAAACGGGAAAAAATATTTACAAACGAATCAAAGGACAAAGGATTATTCTCCAAAATATATAAACACCTCATGCAGCTCAGTATTAAAAAAACAAACAACCCAATCCAAAAATGGGAAGAAGACCTAAATAGACATTTCTCCAAAGAAGAGATACAGATAGCCAAGAAGCACATGAAAAGCCACTAATTATTAGAGAAATGCAAATCAAAACTTCAATGAGGTATCACCTCACAACAGTTAGAATGGGCATCATTAGAAAATCTATAAATAACAAATGCTGGAGAGGGTGTGGAGAAAAGGGAAACCTCTTGCACTGTTGGTGGGTAGGTAAATACAGCCATATGGACAACAATCTGGAGGTTCCTTAAAAAACTAAAAATAGAATTACCATATGAACCAGAAATCCCACTACTGGGCATATACCCAGAGAAAACCATAATTCAAAAAGACACAATGTTCACTGCAGCACTACTTACAATAGCCAGGTCATGGAAGCAACCTAAATGCCCATCAAGAGACGAATAGATAAAGAAGGTGTGGTACATATATACAATGGAATATTACTCAGCCATAAAATGGAATGAAATTGGGGCATTTGTAGAGACGTGATTGGATCTAGAGACTGTCATACAGAGTGAAGTAAGTCAGAAAGAGAAAAACAAATATCGTATATTAATGCATGTATGTGGAACCTAGAAAAATGGTACAGATGATTTGGTTTGCAGGGCAGAAATTGAGACACAGATGTAGAGAACCAATGTATGGACACCAAGGGGGGAAAGCAGCGGGAGTGGGGGTGGTGGTGGGATGAATTGGGAAATTGGGATTGAAATATATACACTAATATGTATAAAATGGATAACTAATAAGAACCTGCTGTATAAAGAAATAAATAAAATTCAAAAATTAAAAAAATCCTTATCTCACACCATTAAAATATTTCAGTTGAATATGAGGAGTATTGAAAACTTTAAAAACATAGAAGTATTGGAAGAAAACATAAATGCATTTTCTAATGTAAGAGAAAATATTCTAAGGCATGAGTGAAACTTAGAAACCATAGTGGTAAAGATATATTTGACAAAAAACAAAACAACAAAAAAGACAAATCAACTATAAATATCTATACAGTGAAAGATCCTCACAGACAAAAGTGGAAAGTGCATAAATTCAGATTCATCTAGAAGCAAACCCCAAGTCAGAATTGGGGGTGATTCAGGTCAGGATTCAGGAGACAATGTGCAGAGAGCAAAGAAAGGAGGTTTGAGTAGGAAGAGTCTTGAACTTTCAACTGCACAGTTAGAATTTTCACTAGTCTCATACAGAGTCCTCAAGCCAACATTACACATAGAAGACTGCCAATTCTCACTGAAATGGACCTGCCTTAGCTCCCTGCCTGTTCAGTCACTGGTTAAGAGCAGCTTGTTGGGAAGCACCTTCTGTGAGTGAACCTGGCAATTGATCCAGAGGGGCAGCAGTGGGGGCCATGAGTCAGTGTTGCTCCCCACAGAGGGAGATCTGAGTAGCATATTTTTATTTCCATTCCAAAAGACAGGGGAGAAAAAGACAAATATAAATCATTAAGAGTAAAATAACTCGTTAGAAATGGGTAAGGATATGAGCAGACCTAGATGTAAAAAATGTATTCATATCATTAAAA
Source organism: Lagenorhynchus albirostris (assembly GCF_949774975.1). Lineage (NCBI taxonomy): Eukaryota > Metazoa > Chordata > Mammalia > Artiodactyla > Delphinidae > Lagenorhynchus > Lagenorhynchus albirostris. Next base: position 60,474,174 of record NC_083101.1, on the reverse strand, counting down.
AATCTCTGAAAATACACTTAACTTTTTCATCAGAAAAAGATAAAGTCAAGTGACAGTTAAATACAAATTTTCACCTATCATATTGGCAAAAACATTACGATTTAAACTTGTCAGTGTTATACATGGCAGTGAGCAATTTAGAAGGGCAACTGGGCCATAATTCTAAAACTTGAACTTACAGTACTTTTTACTGAACATGTTCACTTTGAGTTTTCTAGTCAGCCTTATTCATAATGGTGAAAATATTTGTGATATTCTATTGATACATATCCACCACTAAAAGAATGGTTAGGTAAATTATTGAGAAAATTACTTATTTTGCCTTTTTCTTTGTCAATAAAATAGCTATAATTCCCAACTCACAGATTTTTGGGGTGAGTGAGGATTTAGATATGACATTTAAAGTGCTCAGAATATTAACCAACATATGGTTTGTGCTCAATATTTGATAGCATTCGTTAACATTATGGGATATTATGCAATTAAAAAATAACTAGACAAATAAGCATGTACTACTGAAATGGAAGGAATTCTTCATTTTTGTTGACTGAAAAAAAGTAAGTGACAGAAAAATATAATATGCTATTTTAGTAAAAATAAAGCTTAAAAGTGTGTTAGTATATTTGCATTTGTATAGAAAAATATCTGAACAGATAGCTTATAAACTGCTAACAGTGATGCACTCTGGGAAATGAGAAAGGGTTAAAGGTGAGGGCAATCACTATTACTCAAAAAAGTTCTGAATTTCAGCTTGTAGTTTTAAAATAGCACAAATTGATTTTTTAAATTCTATTTATGAAATTAAGAAACAAAGGAATAAATTAGTAGTATTCCAAATTATAGAGGACTGCATTAAATTTAACACATATGCAGTTAAAGAACAAGCCAAAATGAAAAATGTGTGCTGAAACTAAAAATTTCACTTAAAATTTTTAAAACTTAAAAATTTCACTTAAAATATAGCCTAAATATCATTTACCAATGTTTATTCATCCTTTAAAAGGGGATACATATTTAGTTCTGATTTGTTTTATATTTTTCCCCTCAAGCCTTAAAATTCTTAGAAATTTTTTATCTGTGAATCACTATAAGAATGAAAAATAAAAGTCTAATCGGGAATTAGAGATGTAGTTGAAAATTTAAAAACAATATAAATTTTGTAACCAAAATTCTTAGTAATATTCCTAACACTGTCTTATTACATGTCATTGTGTGTGTCAGCTTGTGCTGGGCTGACCAATTTCAAAAAAAAAAAAGGTTACTGTAGAACCCAAACAGCCTCTCCCTTATTATGGAAAATGCTTCTTCAAACCATTTTCTTCAACTGTATTAAGTCAATCATAGCTCCTGCCACTGTGATTAATTGATTGTGTACATGATTTGAACTGAGACAACAATAACACTGTCTTTATTTGAATAGAGCAATTGAAATATGGAGGATTTATGACCCAAACTTTACCAACAAGAGCACTTTCCCAGCATCTTTAATTGGAAATTGTGGAGGATCTCTCCTCTAGTTACTAAGCTTATAGTATGTGAATCAACCTGTATCCAGCCATGTCCCAGTGTTTTGCAACTTGCCTGATCTATTTGGGATATAATGAAACCAGTAGGAAAGTGAAAAAGTTGAGGGAGTGACAGGGACAGATATTTTAATGACATCTAGGTTCCCAGTCTAGTTGTTTCAATGGGAATTTCTCCTATGTCCTTTCATGCGCTTTGGTAATGAGGCAATGCATCCACCTTTTTTCATAAACAATTTTGAGTTGTAATATTTCTCTTGCTTTCAGTAAGTGGTCCTGTACTATATAGATATGTGCAAATACACAAACACATATAATTTCAAAGCATTTTTGGAACCCTTGAAACTCATCGTGGAACCCAGATTATGAGCCTCTGTGTAGAAGAGTGATTAGTCTGATGATCTGTTTTTTGGGGTTTTTTCGGTCTCTGTTAAATAATACGTTTGCCTAATACAGGAAAGAGCTAATGTTCTTCATGTCTCCTAACCTCTCTCCAGTCATAGACTGCTCTTCTTATGTTTACCATTGACTTTGATGCTTATCTTCAGCTGATTCTTTTTTTAGCTATGTAATGTGCATTTCCTTAGTTATGCTTTATATTGGAAATTATATCCACTGAGTCCCTCAGTGTATGGAGAAGGACAGAGTTATCCATGAACAGTGGGATAAGAGAGAAGAAAGTGTTGAGAGTAACATGACTCTTACTCTCAAAAAAAGATGAGAGATGTATGATTATTATTGCTTGCTCTTTTGGTCAATGTTCAGTCTATAGGAAAAAAAAATAGGTGAGTTGATGATGTTATGTATGCTGTTCCCATAAGAAGTAATCATTAGTTTATTTGCCAACCATACTGTCTGCAGTCTTCACTTATCTTTAGTTTTCATTGTGTTACTGAAAAGAAACTGCCCAGAAGTTACAGTGTCCCAGGAAGCCTAGAAAAGACAGAGACAAAATCTTACTGGCAAGAATGTTGTTAATTTCATTGATCTCATGGATCCAAGGCATGCCAAGGGAACAAGTGTTATAAAATATTTATTTCATCATAATTTGACACAGACTTACATACAACATTAAAATAATCTCCTTTAATATACAACAAGAAGCTGCATTTAGTGTCTATTATTATTTTAACAATTAGCTTGGGAGAGGAAACAGAAGAAATGATTTATTAACTATAAGGTACTTCAGGATAATTTGCCCCTTCCTACACTCAGGTGAATAAGGAATTCTAAAGTTTTCTAAATTCTAGAGTATGGGCCTAAGTGTCTTATTTTCTTAGATTTCAATATTAAACCTCTATAGCCATAATGCACAGCTACAATTTTCATATACAAATTTCCATAATTACACATTTTTATTTGTAAATTGGGAGAAGGCAATTCAAGTCCTGTTAGCAATTTGAAATGTTAACCCTGATATCAACTTTTTAAAAAAATAATTAAATTGAAGGAGCATCATTGAGTAATTCCATCATTGTTCCAGGACTCAGTTTTCTCATAATGGAAAAAAAATAATTTGAACAACATACTCTTAAGATTCCTTTTTAGCTTCAAAATATTATGAAGAGATGATTCAAGATATATAATTTAGTAGGACTGAATAGTAATTGCTTCCATATTATTTAGAACACACATCAGTTAATCTTCTTTCAAAAATATAATTGCCATAAGTGCTTTTATCTTCCTATTATTTTCTTAATGTAGATTCATGCAGTTGCTCTGACGTAAATTTAGCAAGTGACCTTAAATTGATGAGATAAGCAGAACATTTGTGGAATCAAGTTGGTAACTGATATAGTTCCTTCTTTTCAAATCGTGTGCCTATTTATTTCTCTCTTTGCATCCTTACATTTTAACATAATTCATAGATTTATAAGTACATATATATGTGTGTGTATGGGTATGGGTGTGTGCATGTCAGTAATAAAAATGTGCAATATCACCTTAAGAAAGGTCTTTTGCTTCTATTGCTGTTTTCTATAGGGGCTGCTTAAAAGGGGACTTACTCAAACTGAAATGGGGTCAACTATATTCAGTTAAATCTGACTCACTGTTTCTGCTTGGTTTTCTAATCCTTCTTGCACATTTTCATATTTGATATAGCCCCAAAATAACCTCTTGAATTCCATCTATCTTAAAATATCTTGTATTTTTCTTCTTTATCTTTCTCATACTTATAAAGATATGTTTAATCATGAAGCACCTATGTCTTGATGTTAGAATACTGAAGATGACTGCACTATTAGTGATGAAGGCTTTTGTCTGTAGGCAAGAGTCCAATCAACAGTGCCTTAAACTGATGAAGACTTACTTTTTTCATGAAACAAGAAATTTAGGGTCCAGGGTTGGAGGAGTGTCTCAGTGATGGCAGCAGGCACCTAAGCTTTATTTTTCTTTTTTCTCCATTATCCCTATCTGTGGCTTTCAACATCATAGACATCATATCTGGGTTACCAGCAAGAAGAAGATGAAAGTTGAAAAGGCAAAATTGAGCATTGGCAACTGAATGTTTCTGTCTTAGTCAATTTAGGCTGCTATGGCAAATTACCATAGACTGGGTGGCTTACAAACAACAGAACTTTGTTTCTCCTAATTCTGGAGCCTAGAGGTCTGAGAGCAGGGTGCTAGCATGGTTGGGTTCTGGTAAGAGCCTTCTTCCAGGTTGCAGACTGCCAACTTCTTTTTGATCCTCAAATGGAAGAAGGGTGAGCTAACTGTCTAGCCCGCTCTTAGAAGAGCACTAATTCCATTCATGAAGGCTCCACCTGCATGATCTCATTACTTCCAAAAGGGTCCACCTCCAAATACCAACACAATAGGGATTAGATTTCAATGTATGAATTTTGTGGGAACACAATCATTCATTCTATATCAATATTCTTTCTGCAGATATTTCCAGGAATCCCCACCCAGTGATTCTTGTATCTAATTGGCCAATATTATTTGTCATGGCCACTCCTAGCTACAAGAGTGTTAGTAAAATGACTAATATTATCTGCGTATGTTCCCCCACCCCCATCAAGCTCAGGTTAATTAGGAAGACAATGAGAATGGATACTGAGTAGGCAATTAGCAGCACATACCACAACATGTATTACCAGTGCAGAGGGAATTTGAGTATGTTATTCTCAAAGGATTCCAAGTGCATATTGGCTGCTCATGAATCACTGAAAGGGCACATTTGCTCACATTGATGATTAAGTTTTCATTTCTGGTTTAACTTTAATTAATGTACATGATGAGGCTCTTTTCCACTACTTCTTTTTTTTTTTTTTTTTTTCTTTTCTCGATACGCGGGCCTCTCACTGTTGTGGCCTCTCTCGTTCCGGAGCACAGGCTCCGGACATGCAGGCTCAGCGGCCATGGCTCACGGACCCAGCCACTCCACGGCATGTGGGATCTTCCTGGACCAGGGCACGAACCCGTGTCCCCTGCATCGGCAGGCGGACTCTCAACCACTGCGCCACCAGGGAAGCCCTCCACTACTTCTGTATAGGCTTTATGGTGAATAAAGAGAGCTAAATTTAGAGAAATGGTTTGAAATATATATATAATATGGAAATGGGCTTAATTATATAGACTTTTTGAAAAAGCTTAGCACTTTGAGCTATGCTTGTTTGCTTTTATGATTGTAGCTGTAGAGTTGGTATACATTTTCCAAGATTTTGCCAGAGAGATTGGTGTTTGTCCTCACAACTTGATGCCATGTTAAGAGTTAGTTATTAATTCTACCTCACAGATGATGAAACTGATGTTCAGAGAGATGATGATATTTATTGAGCATATAGAAGTTGTAAAATTCCTTATGAATTAATTTCAGAATTCTTTAAGGATTTAAGATTTTACTTGTAAAACTAAGAGTCCCTATTATAACTGAATAGAGAGGACATGACAACTGTTCAGACACATGAACAAAGATAGGGGTTATGCTCTAAGTGACACGGAGGATTGAGAGCAATGTCATTACAAAACATGAACAAATAACCATTACTGAGGTCTGTTGTTCCTCAGTATCTCATGTGCTATTAAGAACAGCAAGTTGCTATGTGGATAAACAATGAACAATTTAATAATGAATTCCAATAAAAGATTATGGTAAAATCTTCCTGTTGTTTAAAGCTTGATGGTTCAAGCTAAATCTCCATTCCTTTTTTATGAATAACTCTTGTGATTGGGAAGCAATAATAAAAATCATTATGAGAAGCAAAAACAAACCAACAAAACCCATTTTTTGAGCTTTAATTTATGGATCAGGATAGGAACTTAGGTCTGTTTGATGACAAAGTTCTTATTCTTAATCTTCATGACAACACTGCATGGTAAGCATTGCTATACCAATTTTAGAATAACGAGGCAGAGGGGAGAGGTGTGAAATCATTTGTCCAAGGCAGAATTGAGGTATTTCTGCAAATCTATCAAAGGTAACCCTCTGAGCTCGTTATATTACACTTTGCAACCTCCCTATAATGTTACTCCTTTTCACTTATATTCAGCTGTCATCATCATCATCACTATTTCTTCTACCTAGGTTCCTTTCCTTCCAAATTTCTGAGTAAACTGATACCATCTTGTGAACTTCTCCCTTAAACATGCTCTTGTAGGAGATTACTTTTTTGGGTTGTCCCTTCTAACCGCTTCTCTCCCTTTTGGCAAAAATATATCACTTTTTATTTCACAGTGCCTTGTGATGTGCTTCTTTCCAAATATCCATTGCTGATATGAGAGGAATTAATTCTTCTAGGTTCATTTTCAGTGCAGAGATGCTTGGCATTGCCTGCAATCAGCTCACTCCTCCCCTCCCCCACAGTTTGCTTACACTTATCACTTAATGCATTTTTTACAGAACTTTATGCATATAGTTGTGCAACAGAAAAACATCTGTTTGAGGCAGAGATCATTTAGTTGAAAGAAATAGAACTTATCCTAGTTCAAGTTCATTAGGGTGAGATGTCTTTATTAGAATTCAAGTAGTAAGACAAACTTTAGCCAGTCTTATTACAAGCTTAATTAGACGTAGAGAAGGAAAGTCAGGAGCTGAGACACACCTCTTGGTGATTGCATAGCCTCTTTCCTCTCCCCATCTCCCAGGCTCTCTCTTTCTCTTCCCCTTTGTGGTCAAGTCTCTCTGCTAATGCAAGGCTGAATAGGTGCGTCCGCCCCAAATCTACATGACTTCAGAGTTTCCCAACATATTCCCTTCAGGCTATGTTTTCTGAATCTGGTCATTGAAATCCTTGGAAGATGGAATGTAGGAAATAAGAGGATGTTCTGTTTTCCCATGGATCAGCTTTCCCCTCCTGGCATAATCAGCTATGGTCACCCAGAAGGTGGTGCAAATAGAATCCCATTAGTGGGAGCTATCAGTAAGGAGTATTTTCAAAGCAGGGGTGTGATTTTGGTAGGCACTCCAAAATTTAACTACTCTGAACACTTAAACCAGAGTAGCAATAAAAGATAAAATATCTGGCAAGGGAAGCTGAGCAGTACAGTTCATCCATATTTGTTTATAATATAAAGGGTTAATTCTCATATACTGTTTACCATTTACTAGTGCTTTACTTATGATATTCCTCACAGCAATCCTGTGAGGAAGATATTATGGTTATTAACATTTAACAAGGGAAGGAGGCTGAAGGAAATTTATTATTATCCCCATTTTACAGAGAAGGGAAGTTTATGTAGAAGTAAAAACTTTACTTCTACATAAATTATTTACCCAGATTGGCAAGTAGAAAAACAGGGGTGTGGACCTAGGCAGTTTGTCTCCTGAGTGCATGCATATAACCTTCATATCGCATTATCTTCCATTACTGTTTTTAAGGAAAATCATTCCCTCTTAGTAAAATTGCTACTAATTCTTTTTAGAAAGGTAAATTTTACCTTCTCTTACCTTCTGCTGACTCACCTGTAGAATGGGAACAGGAAACTCAGAGTTGCCTGATGATAGGGCTTGTTGATATTATCCAATCTTAAAATATTTGGTACTCTATTTTAGCATTTTAGTGTTTGCTCTTTGTATGTAAACATTAAAATGTGGGAAAGTAAAATAAGGCAGAAAGAAAGTCTTGTTAATAACAAGCAAAATTTGTGAAACTGTATTTTCAGACAGCTGAAATTAATGGTGACTGAAAGCCACTTGGGTCTGATGGCTCTTTGGTGGTGTATATGATACACATTGGTGGTTCCTCTCTTGTTACTCTTGGACAAATGTTCAAACCACTAAAACCACTTACAAAATTGGCACTTGTAATAGAAAATGTCAGTTCCTTATCTTGGGAATCCTCTACCATGGAGAAGAATCAGCCTAGAAAAGGGACTTAAAAATTTCACTGAAACGTCCAAAAGGGGAAAAAATAACCCACAAGCATTCTCTATCGTGGCATTATCTCTCCTTAAGAGATTTTTATTTTGAGTGTAAAATGGTATGGAGCAGTACAATGGAGGTTAACCTCAAGGATAAACAAGTCTCTCTCTTCTTTCCCTCTCCTTCTCCCATTCTCTCTGTTTCAGAAAATCATGATTTTCAAGTTAACTATGGCATCTTTACAACTCTGATTCCAAATATGACTTATAAAAATAAAAATTAAAATAAATGAAATTATTGTCCTTTACCCTGGCTTTCTTTATGAAATATCTGATAGGAGCATATTTTTGTAGTTAGAACACTAGTGATTTTAGTTTATCAGAATTAAATTTGAAATCACTTAGTCATCAAGTTAATTTAAGGCAATCATTTAATCATTATGCACTCAGTATTTTGGGCTGTATGATTCTCATTCTGTGCTTTAAAACCCTAGGCTTTAGTTGAGAAAATGTAGAGTGATTCACATAAGTTATATCATGGTATTTCATTATGAAATCTCTATAATGCACAATCAATAGTGTGCAGATATGCATCTCTATATGAGATTTAAGAGTACTATTAAAATGTTAAAAGAAAAAGAAATATATTTTTAAATGTTTTACCATTTATGTACTCACATTATGAGCTATTCCTTTTCTACTTTAAAACCTTTTCAATTAGAATTGTTAAAACCTAAAATTTTAGCTGGCCATTCAATTTGATGCAAATGTACCTTCTAATTTTTTAAAGGTTATTACTGGAGCACAATTCTGAACCATTTAACTGAACTTAGAAAAACAATATGCCTGTACAAAACATTCAAAGACCACATATTTGAACTTTCTTGAACTTTTTTATTTCTGGCACTATTCAGTTATCAATTTGTTCCCTTTATGAATGGAAACAATTTTTGTCAAGAGAGACATAATGTGCAAAGTGAATCTTTACAAATTTAATTACAGCAAGAAGTTCTGGAGATATTTAGAAAATATAGAAAAGACTTTCTTCAAAATTTAATTTTGCAAAAGCTTTTCAAACAAGGTGAAACCTTAGTTTTACCATCGTTTACTATTTAATATATACAGCAGAAAATAAGGTAAGATGAAAAATATAAAAGTTATTATGAAACTCTACTTAGTATTGTAAAAATTTGCATATAATAATTACTTTGATTTAGCGGCTTTTGTAAATTCTGTATATTTCTACTGGAAGCAATGGGAACACTTAAAAGAAAAGGATTTACTTACTGTCAGAGTATATTTCAAAGCCATTTTAAAATTATATATATTTAAACCATACTTCTGGTAATGAAAATGAATCATTTTATTTTAGCAAATACAGACGTACAAAAAATTAAAATAGTTCTAGTTATTACAGTGCATATTACTTGTTCTTGCATATATAATACAATATTAGGATAGATGAATAGATACACACATATATATGTATCCAGATATACATATACATGTATATGTATATATAAGTATATACACATATATACACACACCTACATATATCTTTTGCATTAATTAACATTATAAAGGGAAAATGATGCTGTTTTTAAATAATTTTGAGAAAAAATGTATTTACTATTAAATAGAAACCTTGATGTTCAACTGTAATTTTTGGCATTATGAATTCTGCCATTTCTGTTGCATTTTGCTTTCTAATTCTGATGTTATTGACTAATTTGTAGCTTTTTACAATTTAATTTTTACCTGTTTCTTTCTATGTCTTCATCCTCAGAAAGCTAACTTCTAAAATTTACACTATAGTCTATTACCTGCTTTCACTTTTCTGTTTTTATTGTGGTTTCAAAAGCACCTTATATTCTTAATTTTACAAAGCTTATTGCAGGTGTTTCTGAAATTTCTATTTTTTGTTTATTTTCAAACATTGTTTCAAGTGATAACTTCCTCCACATTCCTCCCATTATTTTACAAAATCTTCTTTACTCATCTTTAAAAGAGCATGTTGATAACTGGGCCAAAATATTTCTTTGCTTTTACTACTCATTAGCCCTTGCTGCCACCTACTGCAAATAGGAGGAACCTACTCCCCTTGTTTTAACATCCAGCAATGCTGCTTATTCATACTTTGTTTCCTACCATTTTTCAGTTTCCTTTATTGCCTTGTGGCCCATCCTTATCCCTAGAAATGTAAGGATTTTAGTGAGTCTTTCCAGAATACTCCTGCTTATTTTCCTTGACACTGTGCTTATATTCTGAAGGATCAAATTTGAAATTAGCCATACATATCTTATTTGTCTATTATTCTATAAACAAACATAGTTTATGGACTATGAATTTCTTTTAATTTTAATAGTTGAGAGCACCCTTGCTAAATTTCCAGAGATTTTGAAAAATATTTTTTAATTTAGCATTTCATCAGTAATTTCAGTTTGGAGTTTTGACAGGCTGAGTACTTAAGACATCTTGCTGACATGTAGATTTCTTTGAATATTCTGTATTACAATGTTAGTTGCAAGGTTGCCTGATGAATTTGATTAAATTTTCCGTGTTAAATCTTTTAAATCTAATCATGTGCTCCCAGACTTCTGAATTATGTTTGTTTATGGGCATATGGGCATTAGTCATTTAGCTGCACTCCACCCCCACTTCCTCCCCCTACCCCTTACACACATACACCATCAACTTTGCATACAATAAGTTCTCACAAATGTGTTCTCATCTACTTTGCATACAATAAGTCCTCACTAAGTCCATTAAAATTTGGTACCCTCCGTTTTACTACACCAAAAGACACATAATATGTATTTAAATAAACTGTATGATGGTCTTGTATTACTTTTGGTCCTAACTGCCACCTATTATTGGCACAATGGGAATACGACAAAGGATGGATAATGTGGTTAGTATCTTTTTTGTCTGAATGAGTATATTCTAGATTTTTGTGTGTCAGGGGCTTGCATAGGACTTATTAAGTAGAGACTGAGGGGAGAGCTTTGGATATAAAAATATCTGAGAAGCACTGATTGGATTCCTCAAAAATAATGTGGCTTTCAGTAATACTTTTTACATTTCTCCTAGAGAATCAAAGTGAGGAAAAGTGTTCATAGGTGTTTTTACGAGATAAATCAATGTTAAAATAAAGCATTTTATTATTTATTAGATAATATTTTATATTTATGATGTATAAGCATTTTCTTTTGAGAACAGATATTATAGTTGTCACTAAAGATTTGAAAATTTATTTAATTAAAACTTCAATGTAAATAATATATTTATGTTACGGGATTTAGGAAAAATAATTTTAATATAGAAAATATATTTACCCTATTTATATTAAAATCAAGCTGGTACCCTATAAAAATAACTTAAGACTTTAAAATCAATTTATAAATTATGTAACCTATATTTGTCTGGGTGAAAACATTTGTCTGTGTATGTATATGCATGTGTGTGTGTGTGCGTGTGTGTGTGTGTGTGTGTGTGTAAAACCACAAAAAATTCCATTCTCCTTATGGTATGCTATAAGAGCTTTTGACTGTCCGAGGAAATACAAAGACTAAAAACAAAAAAGTAATAAAAATGTATTCCAGTCTTTAATACTGGGCCCTTCAAAAGCATTATTGGGAGGCCCTGATTCATATCCCCCAGTGACACTTCTACAAAACATAGTGTTTTTCTCTTCTTTCCAACTTTCCCACATCTCATAGTTGCTTGGGAGATTCTTACTTTATAACTGTGTTAAATCTTATCTCTATTTCCCTAAATCCCTGATCTGAGTCTTTTCATTCCCAGATTGCTTCCACTTCTCTAGTTTCTGCATGACAGAAGCCTGAGAACAAGGGGGGCAAAAAAGCCATAGAAGGGAGGATAGGAACTGGAGCTGAGCAAGGAAAATATGAACTCATATTCTCTGAGTGTGTCTGTAGGGGTGTGTATGCATGTGTGTGTCTGAGAAAAAGAGGAAGAGGCAGGAGGAGATTTTGGTGGGGAACACACTAGCATTAATAAATCCTTTCCCCATCACATTCATATTCATGACCTATATTCCTATTTTGTTCACATTTTTATAGTTTAGATGAAACTCTGATGAGAATTTTGATTACTACTAGTAGTGAAACAACTCATAAAGATGATGTCTCACTAGCCACATCATCTCTTCACCCTTTCTTGAAGACTCCCTGTTAGAAGTCTTTCCTGATTCTTTCCCCTTTTAAGTATAGCAGTGATTGTTCAATGACTCATTTAAATTTTGTTTAAAGATTTAGTTTAATACTTTTCTCATAAAAGATAATGAGACAGGGCTCATGAAAACACACATTGTAATTTAAATAACAAAAACACTAAATTTAAATAACACACACATATATACACACATATGTGTATACATGAAATGTTCTTACATTAAAAGTATTCCTTAAAAAAAAAGTATTCCTTAAATTATGATGAGGAAAGTTGCCTGGAAATAGCAGAACTTCACTCATTGGTCATGTAAAAATGAACATTTCACCTACACTGGGTTTAGTAGTGTAGAATGGGGAAGAACGTGAGGGTGCTGTGCCAAGTCATCTTGTGTTGCAATAGTGATAATTACATGGAAAAATTAATTTTAAAGCCTCTATAGGATTGCTGTTTTGACTTACTTTAAATATCCTTCCATAAAGAAGAGAGAAGTTTCTAATTTGCATGTCACCTATAAAATGTAGACTGTTAAAAAGCAGAGTCCTATATGATGCAGTCGTCACATTTCTTTCTTTTGCTTCTATTTTAAAAATCCACAATTTTAATTTTTGAAAATATACATAAAGCCTGTGATAAAAATAAATGCTAATATAACTTTTTGTTCTGGGGTCAGCTAATCCACCTCAGTTTTCTGTGTTCCATGTTTCTTAGGTCTAAAATTTAGACAGTGTACTGCTAATGACCTTTAAAAAATTTAGAAAAGTAGTATGTGCACACACGTGGTGTGCACATAAATATATGGTTGTGATCATTCTTAAGCCTAATTTATAAAAGAAAATACAAAATTACTCAGGATACAGAAGAAGTAAAATTTACAATGACTTTATTAAGTAGGGATGTATAGGTAAAATCTTGCATTCAATACCTGTTTTTTATTAATTTTAAGGTCAAAATTAGACCAAAAATCCATAGGAACTATTATATATTCTCTCTCAAATTATACCTTATTTTTATTAAAGAACTCACTCTGATCCTTGTTAATTTGATTTTTTTTAAATGCTTGATTAAAAGAATTTGGTGGATTACATTCTTTGTATTCATATCCAGTAGTTCTCTTTCCAAGGTATACACATGGGGCATTTATTTTGGGTTATCACTGGTAACCAAGGTCACCTTTACATCCTCATTATTGGCTTTTCTTTTAATAATTGGAAGAATGGATTCATATAGGCTTCCTTACTCATTTAGTTCTTTAAAATTGATGAAAATTGCAATGCCTTTTGAACTATAGTGTGCTTCATCAAATAATAAATACTAGCCTTCAAAACATATATTGCTATTATTATTTTGCAATCATATACCATAAAACATTGAGATATATGTTTAAGAAAAAGATAGTTTTACATGTTGGACAAATCTGGCTCATTTAATACACAGAGACTGACACCTCTATGAAAAATATTAATATATTGTATTACTTAGCTATAAAGATCAGCTGTACCATCAAATATTTTCTTGTAGTATGTTAAAGTTATTTTCAGTTTGAGTAAAGGTAAGGTTCTGGCACTTCTATACACACTAGACTATATATTAAACTTTGAAATAATTGAATAAAATATTTCTTGTTATCTTTGAACACTTTAAATTTAAGTTACAAAAATGTATCAGTCAGAGTACCTGAGGGAAACAAAAGGCACAATCAGGAGTGATTTTTGAGAGAGAATTTAGGTAACAGATACTTTCCAGAGGAGTGGCTGGGTTGGAGAAACTGAGGAGAGATACTGAGTATCTTAGGTTTTAACCATAGTGGAAAGCTAAAGGGGTAAGGGAGAAGATGATGTTATTACAGGCACACTTGAGCTGGAACTATGGAAGGGTGGTGACAAGAAAGGGCTGTCTTTGTACAGCAATGCAGCCACTGCCATTAAGAACCACAGTCCAAGTTCTAGAGCAAAAGGGGCAAGAACAGCCCCCTCCTTTCTTTCCTACTGCCCTCTTCCAGTACCTCTCATTGACAATATCCCAACAAAAGCCAGGAGACAAGGGAAACCAGGTACATGCAGCTATTAGAGGTTAACCTCTAGGGCACAAAGAAGGGCAAATGAGGGATCTAAGGTTAAGGGACAGGTGAGGAATAGAGATGATTAGCACAAATGTAAAAATAAGTATATACATTATATCAAAACCCATATTTCCCAAGCATTTAGATTTTGTTTAACTTAGCATTAGTCACATGATAATTTCAGTGGAATAACATTTAAACCGTGAGCCGACAATTATCACAAATGACTCCACTCATTAAGGCTCCTTAAATTGGGTACAGCCAAGGCATTTTTTTTTCTCATTGTGTGTGTGTGTTGTTTTTTTAAGCTTTTAAAAAATTTATTTATTTATTTTTGGCTGTGTTGGGTCTTGTTTCTGTGCGAGGGCTTTCTCCAGTTGCGGCGAGCATGGCCACTCTTCATCGCAGTGCGCGGGCCTCTCACTGTCGCGGCCCCTCCCGCTGCGGAGCACAGGCTCCAGATGCGCAGGCTCAGTAGTCGTGGCTCACGGGCCCAGTTGCTCCGCGGCATGTGGGATCCTCCCAGATCAAGGCTCGAACCCGTGTCCCCTACACTGGCAGGCAGATTCTCAACCACTGCGCCACCAGGGAAGCCCTCTCATTGTGTTTTAAGGTTTCCTAAGCAGAGTTCTTGGCAGCAAAGCATGTGTAACAAATTAGGTAAATTAGGCCGATTTACTCGATTAGAACTCTACCCTCACTGACCAAAATAAGAGTAGAAGAGTAGAGGATTATCCTTGTCTCAGGTGAGATACGTACAAGCAGTCTGACTCATTAAGTGCATGATTTCACACTGTATTATCAATATACGACTGTTTCTGCTGGTCAGCATAACTTGAGAAGCAAAAGTTGAGAAAAGGGAGAAGAAATTAAGTGTACACCATTTATGCAGACTGAAGAAGAAAGAAAAAAGATGGTAAAGTGTGAGAGACTACTATTGACAAATCAAACCCACCCATCAGGTGGTCACAGAATTATCCTCTTTCAATTACTGATCCCTGTCTCCCTTGTAGCAGGTTACTTGCTCTTCCTAGCTCCCTTACTACCCTGTTACCTATACCTTCTCCTTTATTTTCAATTCCACGATACAGACTGCTGAATAATTAGGAAGTTTTATCACAATGCTATTAATACATTTAAAGGACATATTAGAACAGGAAATTATTGCCACACAGTTGCTTTTGTTGCACTGTTAAGCTTAATTCAAAAACTAAGATAAGAAAGTACTTAATTCCCTCAAAAATCCAAATATAAATTTGGAGATTTCTTCTGCATAAGCAGGCTTTTAAAATCAATTATAAGCTTAAATGTAACATGGCTAACTAAAGTTTTGGTAAATTAAATCATGTGGTAAAATAAACAGAATTTCAAAAGAGACTAATCTTAGATGACTGATATTCAGGACCACCCTGTTTTACCCTATCCCACTTTTTTTTTTAAATTTCTACTTCATGTTTGTTATGATTGTTTTAAACACATGGTTCAATGACCAATCTAAAGAGGTTGCTGCCTTTTAAAAGTAAATATACAACAATAACCCAAAGAGGACATTTAAAGCTGCCTTTTCATTTAAAAAAGAAAAATAAACCATAATATTATAGGAGGTGAAGATAGGTAGTTAGATAATGAAATTGTCTTAATTCTTCAGGCTTGGAGCCATTATCCTCAGAAAAGACACCCCAGTCCAACTCTAATGAATCACCAATAAAATCTCTACAATAAGCTAATCACAATTAACCTGTGTGGTGTCATTAAGCTGGGGGGGGGCGAGGTACAGCAGGAAGGGGATTGATTATAAGTCTCAGTTTTGATTGTTTTCAGAATCCTGTGTTCTTCTAGAGGACACCAAAAGATAGTTGTGTAGAAGAGTAAATCAGCCCCAGGGAGCACTGTGAGCGTGAGATGCCAGCTTTGAGCTGAAGTTGAGATGAGTTTCAAGTGCCTGAACACCCCCATAGAGCAGTAAAAAGATATGACATCGATACACTCAGCTGCATCTTGTTAAAAGCTTCCTGCGGGTTGGCAGAATGAAATCTTTATTTAAAATACACAAACTATTGTCAAGGGAAAGATGGAGAAGAGAACACAGTAAAAGGGCCAGATGCTTTGCCTAACCCGCCAGAAGCAGCAGAAAGGGAGAGGTGGTCACACCGTCTTTGCAGCAGCAACAGAAAAGGTGACTAACGCCACCACATCAGCATCCATCTGCTCTTCCCACCGTTTCAAGATGCATTATTTCTTTTATTATTAATTATAAGTGTTTCCGGGGGAGGGCAAATACATGATTACAAATAGCAAGAGCGGAAATCATTTCTGCTGCCACTTGGCATGAGGTACAGTAGTGTATGTAATGAGTGAGTGATGACAGGAAACATAGCAGCAGTGTTCAGCCCCAGCATTTCTCCTACCAATCCGCTCCAACTCGCTCTTCGTAGTCAAGAGGCTGTCTAACAGAAAGTTCATGTAAAACCATTACTGAACACTGACAGGAAGGAACTGAGACAGGGGTGAGTGGTGTGTATTTGTGCAGAGGGAGAAGGAGGGAGGGAAAGAAGGAGAGAGGAAGAGAGAATGAGTTAGTCATCATCTTGCACAGACAACACCGTAAGGGGGGCAGGTGCTTTGCATAATACAAAGATAGACATGCAGTACACATACACACACACTTGCACGTGCAGGAGAAGTCTTTTTGGTTTATATCCTATTTACAAGAACAGCTTTAAGTGATACTAACTGTGTGCAAGTGAACCTTCTTGAATGGGTGAGCTCAGTGGGTTTAAGGTGGCAGAGCAGGGAGCTTGGTAGGGGATGGGTTCAGAAGAAGGGTCACTCCTGAAGAGCAAAGGGGCATGGCAAGCAATGAAGCAGGCATGAATAGAAAAATCACCCTGGGGAAAATGTCACCTATATTGATTAAGCTTTGTTTCTCTTTGGGAGAAAGTGACATTTCTGCTATTAGGTCATGGACAAATAAGTAGATGGCTCACTGCTTTCTGTTTGTGTCCATAGTGCTTACAGCACGTTTGACTAAAGGGTACCTGGAAGTCTCTCTGTTGCGTTATTACAAACAGGATAATTATTTTGGCCTTTTTTTTTTTTTAAAGCACCGACGTAGTGACATTGCTCTCTCTTTAGCAAGAAAGAGAGAGCATTTGTTGCCATAGCTGTATGCTCTGACCAGACATAAATGACGGTGGAGTGATACGCTTTCTGCTAGATTTCTTTCATCCTGCCCACCCTCTTCCCCAGCTCCAGTCCCCTTTTCTAGCTTTGCTCAGGGGACCTAAGTTCCTGTTCCCTGGTATCTGGAGTCTGTGGCACACCACCTTAGTGGCGTTGGCCGCTCTATGGTGGGGGACTGAGCAGGTGGGGAAGAAATTGCTCCCCCAATGCCTGTCCGCGTCCTCTCCTCAATAGCGAGGCTGTTTCCCAGCAACTCTTTTACAGGTTTTTCCCTTCTCAAGTACCACCTCGGCAGAGCCCAGTGTCTCCCTGTATCCCGGCAGCCAGGGTGCCAAGCACCCCAAACGACGACTATTGATACATCCTGTATCTGAGATACAGAACACCCCGGGCGCCACGGAGCCTCCGCTCCCCTTCCTTACCTCTCACTAAAGGGGCTCTTCCCAAGCATCGATCGTATTGCAAGTTAAATCTTTAGCCCTTGCATTTTTAAACCCTCCCCCGCTAACCCTAACCGCCAGCTTCCCTCCAAAACAAAAAGCGAAAACACCTGTAAAATAAACGAAAGCACGCGAACACCTGAAGAAGCGCAAGCGGGATTCACACCTGGACAAGTCCTGTGTGGCTTTAGTAGTCGGGAATAGCCCGGGCCCGACATGTCCGTCCTCTCCCTGCGCCGACACCGCTGGACCCCCGAGCCCTGGAATCCCGCCAAGGTCCCGGGGGCGCGGGGTCAGTCAGGTCAGCGCCCGGGCAGCTCGGGGGCGCGGCGCGGCTTCCCTCCTCCCGCCTCAGCCCGCGCCCGCACAGCCGCCGCTGTTGGCGCCGCCGCCGCCTTCGCCGCCGCCGCCTCCCGGGCGGGCGCTCAGAACATCCCGCGCCGCGTCCTCCACGCCCTGGGCTCCCGCCTGCCCGCCAGCGGGAGCCGGGCCCGCGCCGCTGGCAGCCATCAAGTGGCTTGTTAAGGAAATGCAGGTGAGTGCTTGCGGCGGGGCGGCTGCTGTCGGAGACGTGGGGTGTGTGCCTGTGTGTGCGAGCGGGAGCAAGAGGGAGCGCGAGCGAGCCGGCCAGTGCGGGAGCTGCCGGGAGATGCCCGCCGCCTCGGCTCCGTGCCCCGCCGCGCCCACACCCGGCGGCCCGAGCGCGTGGGGCAGCGCCTCGCCCTGAAAGCGGCTGGCCTCCCGGCTTCTCCGCCAGCCGCTCGCCGGCCTCCCCCGCCCCGCGCTCCCTCCCAGCCCGAGCCCTCCGGCTGCTCCTCCCCCTCGGCGTCCTCCCCTCAGCGCGGCGCTGACAGGCAGCCTCCGCGGGGAGAGTGCAGGTACTTTGCCTTCAGAATAATTTGTAGGACCCCGGCGAGCTTGCGGAGGGCCCTCATTTTCTCCTGTCTTCGCCCCCCTCCCTCCCGAAAAGAAGACCCCACTTTTGAAACAACCAGAACCCGAAGCATCCGACCAAAGCCAAAGCCCGACGGGCGGCTGTTCTTGTGCTGTCCTTTCTTGCAGTTTATTCTGGGCCTGTGTGGAATAGAAAGACAATTCTTTATTTGACTGGTAGGGGAGAAACGAGAAGACTCCTCAGGCTTTCCAGGGAGGACTGGAGCGGCTGCTTTAGTAAGTAAACTGTGCTTCTGTATTTCTTGTCTTAAATTGAGGCATATGCTGAATGAATGCTTTTCCCCCGATGGTATGGGCGGGCAGTTTTTTCGTTTTACCGGGGAAGAAGTTGATTTATATAACTTCACTAGTTCTTAATTGAGAAGTGGTTTGCTAAGCTTGCTTTCTTTTCCTTTTCTTTCTTTCTTTCTTTCTTTCTTTCTTTCTTTCTTTCTTTCTTTCTTTCTTTCTTTCTTTCTTTCTTTCTTTCTTTCTTCCTTCCTTCCTTCCTTCCATTCTTCCTTCCGTTCTTCTCTCTCTCTCTCTCTCTCTCTCTCTCTCTTCTTTCTTTTTTGGAAGACCGTTGCATTCAGCGGACTTCAGTATGGGCAGTCTTGCTGGGAATCCGATTTTTTAAACGCTGATTGTTCAAGGGCTATGGGAAGCCTGGTTTGTGAAACGTTGGTTGGTTCTAAGATTTAAGGATGGTTTCCTTAAAAAAAGCTTGAACATTCTAACCCTACTGGTTCCCTTCTACTGCTAGCTTCAACCTCAGCCTTAATCCACAGCAACTCTCATCCTTCTCTGACATACTTGGTTGCTTGTTTTATCTTTGGTTCTGAAGAGAGCTTGTTAAAAAAAAAAAGAAAAAATTGGGTCAAGGGATAGTTAATATAGGTGGTTTGAAAGACTGGAATAAAACCCTGCTGAGGTTTCATTATGCTTGTAGGTAGAGGAGATGTGGAAGAAAATCTGGGAATTTTAGCCTAGTTTGTAAAAAAAAAACTGGATGAAATTAATTTGGAGAGGGAATGTGAAAAATGTTTTGGAGAGGGCAGGAGCTGAGGCTGTGACTTTGACACAGCAGGTTATAACTTGTGACAGGGGCTCAGCAGCCAGTGACAGGTTTAAGGTGTCTCCTAGGACTGAATATCTCTGCATCAAAAACTTTTGCAGGTGGTATCCCTCTTGGGGCTAACATTACCATGTCAGTAGCTGCAGCATTTCTGTAAAAACAAGTAGGACACTCTTCATCTCTCTGTGAAAGGGTTAATATCTTAAAATTTAAAAAAGAGAGATATACAGTCTAACATTTGCCAGTATTTTGTAATATCTAAATAAAACCTTTGTGTTATGTCAGGAAAAATATAGTTGAGTCAGTCTGTTTTGCACAAGAGGGAGAGAATCAATAACATTTCAGCATTTTTTTTCCTTTATCACTGCCAAATGGATTCTGAATCTAATTCTTCCTGCATTGTTACATATACAGTAGATACAGTAGGAATTGCAGTTTAGTTAAAACAGAGGTGATTTTTAACAAATTAAAACTTCTTTGACATAATAGCACTCATACTGACAAGTGTAGAATAGTGATTAGGAAAAGTTTTTCTGTTATATCTTTAACTTTCAACTTTCTGTGTTAGTATAATATACACTTTTCTAATCAAATCCTTTGAAGAGTTAGAAACCAGACTGAAAATTAAAATCACTTATCTCACAGATTATTTTTAACAAAACACCTTACTATCAAATAATACCTGAGAGTTTTCTTATATTTAGTTGCTGATGATGGTAAAGTGAAAAACAATTACCTTTATATTTACTCAAGTAAATATATAAAAGCAGCTAAATTCATTTGGCATTGATTTTTAAAAATTTAAGAGTGAACTAACGTACAGTGGTATAAAAGAGTGAAAGCTCTTCTTAGAGTTGTTATGGTTATTCAATATCAGAAGCTCTGAATATCTTGGGACATAAGTTTTGGAGGTAATGAAATAACAGTAGGACAGTTGATGAATTTGTTGACATGAAGTTACCATACGTGGAAATCATTTTGGATAGATATATCATTGTTTCTTGTATATTACTCTATTTTCTATACAAATGTGTTTTCTTAGACGTATTACTGCTCTCAGCTGCCATTTCTATCATTGGTTTAAAGTGAATTTAAATAATTTAAAATGAAGCCTTTGGTTGATCAGATTTGGATTATAGCAAATGACCTCTACTCATTTGTGACCTCAAATATCTGAAAGCATACTTGATGTTTGAAAAAATTATTGAAAAATAAAAGGTGAGTTTGTACTGAGGTAGTCAAACTTAAGAGTGGTTCAAACATGTTATTACCTATATTACTGTTAGACACATATTCCACAGAAGACATGACAGAATTCTTCATCCTGTTTGAATTTCTGAAAGATTTACACTTAACATGAAAACTAATCTGACACACATTCTGACTCTAATTATGTCATAGTGCTGGGGAAGATAGCCTGAATTAAAACCATTTCTAGTAAAGCTTGCACATATTATATTTGATCACTGTCTCTATGTAATAAGAGAGAAAAAAGTCAAAGCTGGATGGGGCGATTCAGTTGTCAGGTTTTTTTGCCACCAGCTTTTTGTGGAATACAGAGGTTGCAACTTTAAAGTTGAAAAAAGAAAGTTGCTAATGTCAGCAGTAATGTGTTTTATTATGCAATTGTTCTTGTTATTCAGATCAGATAATGGCCCTATGAAATACATAAGCAGTCTACAGGGAATGAATGATTAATTCCTCGAAACATGTGCTTACTAAAGGAGTTCTTACTAATAGAGTGCTGTATACCTGCATTTGCTTACAATTGCAGTTGGTGAGGGCAAACATACTTTTCTTTCTCTTAATATTAACGTAGAATTTACAGGTGTAGTCCTGTCACTATCATTACTTAAAGGTGGTTTTTTGTAGACCACATGGTCTTGCATTTTAGGGAACCCTTAAATGTGATTATTATTTTCTTAAAACTTTTAATTTAGAAAGTAAGACATTGTAAAGTAGATGTGATTTTGGAAGGCTAAACTGTGGTTAAAAATTACTTTGTTTTTCCCTCTATGAAATGACATCCTTTCTCTCCTGTGTACTACTAGTAGGGTGCAGATGCAACCTGCAAGGGCAAAGGATATTTTTCTTTAGTGAGATTAAGTATAAGAGAAAAGCTAAAATATTGCTGGTTTATATAAAATAATTAGCTGGATACTATGTTGAAATTTTAGGAATGGCTACTAGTGCACATGACAGTTGTGGCTACCACTGGTGTAAATTGTTTTGCTGTTAGAAAAGTAATATTGATGTAACTTCTGATATCTCTGCATTTCTAGGACTGGCTTATGGGAGTAGGTGGGGAATGGATGGATTTTATATGGTAATTTGAGAGCAGATGGCCTGAAATGCATGTTACACATTTCAAATTCACCCATCCAAAATCTTCTTTTTAGACATTTCTGAAAAATATGTGACTTTCAAAATTGCCTAATTGAATATCTATCAATATGTCTTTATCTATGAATCTCAAATTTAATATCACAAATAACTAAGATTCCTCCATTGTTTGGAGAAAACACCTCAATTTCAGTTATGTCTTTTTTGGACTTACACTTATACTGAATTTAATAAACTTCAGCAATTTATAGCAAATTATATGAAAATATATATTTGATAATGCTAATTTAAAAGTTACGGTGAATATTGGATGAATTGGATTTTGTATCCAGTTGAGTGCCTTTTGAATTCGTTTATCTCCTTATATATTTAAATGCAATTTTTTTATGACTACTGTCAGTTCAGTCAGTTTTAATCAGGCTTTTCAAAAGCAATTTGCCATCCATGAACAATAAATGGATTTCCACTGGTCCAGTTAAACAATGTGTATGTTAACTGTACTTGCAATAATGGTTATGTTTCTTCAAACCCTTTAAAAATGTGTTGAATGAAGGAAAATGAATGAAGAACCAAAAATGAACATTACCCACAAAGTGAACATTTATGTGATTGTAGAATCAGAAGTTTTGAGTTTTCCTCTCACCGTTATAATTGGCTGTGTGACCCCAGGGAGGTAACCTGGACTCTCTGTACCTGGGTTTTCTTCTCTGTAGAGAAATTGACCTACAGTCTGAAAATATTTCAATAACAAAATCTGAGAAACAAGCTAATGTAATTACTAATATAGTTAGTATTAGTGTTTAGCAAATTGTTGAATTACACTATGGCAGCTTGAGAATCTATGTAGGCGTTGGGGCAGCCATCTTGTTTGAAGGATGGCTAAAGAAATTGTTCTGAAGCCATGTTGGAAGTGCTTGGACACTGTTACTATGTAGATTGAATGTTTATTTGGAGTGCTTTTAAAGGAGGAGGATGGAGATTATGGAAGGAAGGGGGTTGATTAAATTTTCTCTAAATCACCCTTCCCTCTTGCTACTGAAAGAATATCGTATAAATAAGTGTTTTTGGATTTATTACTCTATTCAATACCAGAGGGTATGAGAAGGTAAAAATAAGAGGAATTGCTTAGTCTCTTTTGACATCCTTTTTACTTCTTTTAATTACTTCATGTAAGCTATCTTACAATGTAATGTTTAGATAAATATGCACAATTGAAGTCAACTCATATTTTTTTCTGTGATATCTGTTATAGATGTCACAGCTAGAAGAAACCATAGAAGAATTTATTTCAACCCCTATATTTTAAAGACAAAACTAAAGACTTCAAAGATTAAGAACTATAAAGGTGACATAAATTTCCGAAGTTCACAGAGAGGCTTTCCATCACAGAGCAATAGTATCTAAGATACTACATGGGCAAGAAAACACACGGACAGTCATTTATATACCCGTTAGTAAATTATAAGTTAAAAAAATCTCATTGATGATGTAGGATACATTTCATTTAAAAATATTTTATAGTGATCATACTTCTCATCATGGAAAATGAACACAGAGAAAAAATACATATGGTGTTAATTTTAAGTGCTCTTTTTAAAATAGAAAAAGCCAATAATTTATACAGTTAAAAATTGTAGATACAATTTATCTAGATACAATTCATGTTATATAACTGATGCAATTGGAAACTTCCTCCCCTCTAAGAAAATCAGTGTGCCCAGTCCTTTCCTTTTCTGACAGAAATCTCTGGATGGTAGCAAGTGGCCTATATTTTTATAAATGTTTTATGTTTTAAATCATGGGAGACCGGGAGATCATGCTATATTTAAAATTTGTTTACTTTTGAATGCAAATTATGACTGATTAATTATAGAGAGTGTATTTGCTTTTCTTTGTGTGTATTTGCATGTGTGCCCTTGTGTATGTGTGTGTGTTTAAATGCATCTGTTCAAGATGGAAATTAGTGAAAATAGTGTGCTTAAAAAGTTTAGAAGTGTATATACGATAATTGAGTAGTCAACAGAGAACATATATTAGGGTGTACTGTATCAAATTGCTCTCTGATTAGTCCTTAAATCAAATGAAATTTCAACAGTATACCATATTACCAAGGCCTTCCGCCTTGTAATAATTTCATATATTTTCTGAATACCACATTGTAATAATTAAATATTCTTAAGGTTGAGATGTATAGAATTGCAGAGAACATAATTACTGTTCTTTTACATGTGCTATTATGGACCTTACTTACCTGGTTAAGTGTATGTACTTACATTAGGTGCTAAAAAAGGAAAGGAACAGATTCATATTTGATTATAACATGGTTGGTGACTTAAAAGCAGCCATCTTTAACCTCAAATTAAATGTGTATAATTTTAACTGGGATGTCTTGTTGTAAGATTCATTGCATATATGATGCTATCTGATTTACTTTGTCAAAGAACAAAAAATATTACACTTAAATGCAGAATTAGTGAACTTTTACAAAACATCCATTTTAAGAATGCAAATATGTAAGCAATCAGCTACACAAGTCTATTAATACATTTATTGTGTTGGGACACCTGTGAATTATACTTTTCAAAGACTACCCAAAGTTATATTTCTCAAATATAGTTTGTACTGTTGAAAAATAGACCTTTTCAGCAGCTACAAGAACAGAGAACAAAGCCTGGCAAGCATGTGTGCACATAGACCTCTTTACTACTTACCCACTAAACACATGTGTTATGGGATTTGTATCATAGGATATACTCCTGTTTCTTTCATTAGATTGTCTTGGGACAAAGGCCTAGAACATAGTTTCCTTCCAGTTCTAGAAAAGGTTAATTTAGAATACAGACCAAGAAAAAATAAGAGCAGTAGAGTGTTTCCTATTTGTAAATGAACTGTTCTAGGCCACTTGTCCAAGATATTTATTTAGGTAGGGAAAAAAAAATACTCATGCATGCTGTATCCCTGAGATGTTGTCCAAGTACAGTGACCTAGAATCTTTAGGATCAAGATCATAAATTCTACTTAGAGGTAGAATGAAGGATGCAGAGCGGAGAGGATGGAAGAAAGGAGAGAATTGTTAATCTTGCCTTAGAAGCCATATTCTTCCACTTTTTATTCTTCCCACAAATTGGTTTCAAACTTTGAGATATGACTTTTCACCTTGGAGTAAATGGTCATCAGATTAACAGGGAATCTGGCTCATACCTTCACTGTGCCATAGTCCCAGGTTTTGCCATTGCTACCTTGTATCCATCTGGAACTGTTAAGGAGGTTAGTTTATCAGTTCCTGATCTGTATTAATTCCTCTTTGATTTTGCCACAAAAATCAAGGACAGGAAAATACAGGCACCGTATGCACTACTCCTAGAAGTAACATTCTCTTCTATTTCCCATTTTGGATATATTTTCAAGTCAGAATCACTAGTCAGGATTATGCAATATGTACCACATGGCGGCATAACCCATATAACACTTGATCCCCAAATATTTATTGTCTCCAGTGTTCCAAGCAACGCTGAGTAAACACTCGTAAGGTAGCAAGTTAAAATTGCCCAAATTGCGACCATCTTATATTCTTATGAAATGTTTCCCCATTATCAAGAATTTTTTTTAAATTTTTTATTCCATGGAGAAAATGTAATCTCCCTAAAGAATCTCTTCTCTTAAATCACAGGAAAATTTCTTGGTACATGGCTTCTTTTATCATCTCCCCCTGCTCATTGGCTGTCATCCTGAGTCAGAGGCATCTCTTCTAGAAGCTGGGTGGAATCCTTTTTGCTTATGTAGCAGCTGTAGGCTATGCTGTATTCCACTGCAAAGTTGATATCTTTCAACATCTTCAAAGCTGTATTACTCCAATGCTTATTGGTCATGTTCCCCACTCTCCAAAGTTCCAGAGAGGCAGGCAGTAGGGTATGATAAGCGTATCACTCTACCCTCCTCATATTGACAAGATATGGAAAACACAAATAAATTCTCCAGACCACTGTAGCAGACCATAAATTCTCCAGACCATGTACCAGTCCCTTGTATTTCCAAATTCATGGGATACAATACAAGTTATAGTCAACGATCGTGTTGTTTCAGTTGTAACCAAAGCATCATTGGAGAAGTGTATTGGTTTTACGGGGAAAGAGAACAGAGAAAAAGAGAGGAAATTCTACCTGTACATTTTGCTGTGTGGCTTATTTTCATAAGCGGTCTTATAATATGTACTTTGGATCAAATAACCAAAGAGGAAGACAAAAGTGTAATTTAAATTTTTAGAAACTTACTTGGATTGTTAGATATCTTTGGAGTTAAAAAATTACCATAAATTCACCTCTTGATTTCTCTAGTTTCTAATTTAATTTTAAAGAGTTTCTGTTTTTATTCTCCTTAAGAGCCCTTATCAAAGATACTGTACTTCTCAACAGTAATATTTGAAAAACTGTCCTGAGATAGTGTATTGTTTCACCTTCAAGGAAACTTTTACATTTCTAAATTTTAATGCTGGACTATATGCATTAAAAAGATAGGAAAGTATCTTCCCATCATTTGTTATTTTCCATTTTATTTTATAATATACTCAGTTCTTAATTAATATTTGTTAATGGCATTTATTGCAGTGGATCATTGCTTGTAATTTTAGTGTGTAAGGATGTCTGGTGGCTTCTCCTCTGAATGGATGTGTTCATTCTGTGTCATTTGTGCTATCCATTTGTTTTCTCCTAGGAAATATATGTGGTTAGCTCTGTAAGACATGTCTTAGCCTCATCATTTATACCTGTGTGGTTCAAGACAACAGGGCTTTCTTGTGGTAGAATTGTGTGCTCTCAGGATTGAATTCAGCACTTCAGTGTCTCATTTCCCTGCCCCTCAGGATGGCATGCCTTCCTCTTGTGCTTTTTTTTTTTTTTGGTGCTTTCTATTTTCCCATAGACCACCTCCATTGTGGAAAGTTGCCAGATTTAATAGCATAAATTACACATTCCCTAAGGCACATTGATACTTACTGGCTTTTTGAAGTAGTACATCTAAAGAAATATTCTAATTGTAATATATATATAAAATATAGACAATATATATATGCTCTGTGTGTGTGTGTTTATATATATGCTGTTTTCAGAGAAAGAAATTTCAGGCAATATTTGTTTTGGTGTGAAATCTTATAGGCTGAACCTGGAGACAAATCCGTTTATGGAGCTAGGTCAGAAGAGATCATATGTTTCCTACTAGAGCAGGCTTCCTTTCTCCCTTATTCAATAGGAATTTAGTATCTCTTCCCATTTCTATTTCTACTGCCAAGTTTCCCTTTTTTGCTCATTTCCTTTGATCTTAATAGGAACCTGGTGCCACAGTTACACAGGGATGACTCTGTTGGTCACGTGAGAATATAAAAGTGTATATTGTTAAGATTTGTTAATCGATTACAGCATTGTTTGTATTGTGCAGTTCCATTACATCTCAGTCATCGCTCTCATCGATATAACAATCTACATTTCATAACTAGTCCATCACTTCTTATGGTTCTAGTCATCACTTCTTATTACATTAAAAGAAAGAAGCAATTTTTTTCCCTAATCAGTGATGGCATCATGGGTTTTGGAATTTTTTTGGTTCTGTGGAATCTTCTCATGAGCTCTGAAAAAACCTTAAGATAGGAGGTGATAATAATAGCTAACATTTATTGATTCTTTAATGTATGCCAGTCAGTATTTTAAGGGCTTCATGGGCATTAACTCATTTATTCTCACCTCAGCCCCATGGAATCAGTACAGTTATTATCTTTAATTTACAGATGAGGAAACTAAAGCTCATAGAAGCAAGGGAAATTTGCCCATTGTAGCATATCAAGTGAAGCACCTTTGTGCTCTGCCTGCACATCCCACATTTTAAACCACTTTGCTATATTGACATTTTGACATAGATTTATAATATGTTCTCCCATATGTACAACATTAGTATATAAGAATTCCACAATTGCATAGGTTTTATATGTCAAATGTGGAAAACATGAGGTATCCCAGCTTTGCTTTTATGATACAATTCCTTTAAAATGAAGCCAACACAAATTATTGTAAGTAAATGATAACATACAGGAATGGAACACTGTGAAAGTGTTGCTCAGGGAAACAAAGACGTGAGGACAAATCACACCAAGGCCAACTATCTCCAGATAGCTCTTGCCAAAGTTGAGTAGGTAAGGACTGTGCAAATGCTTTATAGTGTATTCCTTTTCTTTTCTATTTTTAAAATTTTTTATTGGAGAATAGTTGATTTACAATGTTGTGTTAGTTTCTGCTGTACAGCAAAGTGAATCAGTTATATATATACATATACCCACGCCTTTTTAGATTCTTTTCCGATATAGGTCATTACAGAGTACTGAGTAGAGTTCCCTGTGCTATACAGTAGGTCCTTATTAGGTATCTATTTTATATATAGTAGTGTCTATTTCTTTTCTTCCTTGGAGAGTGTTGATCTGGTAGAAAGAGAACCTGATGTGCTCTGTTTTTACCAGTGGTGTCCCTCCAAGCTCAGGTCCCTTCTCAGGAGTAGGTTGAGCAAGGTGGTTCCCACCAAACAGGCAGGCCCCTTCTTGGCCATAGATTTTATGCTGTATCAGCTTTTTACATACCTTGTTACACGTAGTGACTGGTGACCAAGAGCCACAATTTTTGAGAATCAACCAAGATGTGTGAGTCAGTTTGTCTTATGTAGAAGGCATAGAGGAATAGAAATGAAAAGGCAGGGAAGATGAGCTCAGGATGTACCATGGAGTGAGATTTAGGGTCAAGAGGGCCCCATCTACCAGTATTTTAATGAATGTGTCCCATGATAATGACATGAGACTGGCATAACTAACTGGTACAAAGTATAAGTGTTGCTGTTTATAAGCAGTAAAGAAATTAAGAAGAGGTAAACCAAACATTGGTCCTGTAAGAGTCATTTTAATTACAATTATTTTTGTGAACTCTTACTATTTATGTCTCATTGCCATGTAGTCTGGGTATTATTTACACCATTGCACCACATTGGATTAATTCATTGTAAATTTCATTTGATGGCAATAGTAAACTACTTTTGCTTTTCTTTTTTTTCCAGTGTGTTGATCACTTTTCTTGAATTTTTGCATGACTGCTTACTTGAAACTTAAATTGAGGGAATATGAGTCACAGCATAAATCATGATTTAATTTTAAGATTATAAGAATTGAAAAGTTAAACTATTACCTGTACATTAACCAAATTTAAAAAGGTGGAATAAAATAATCTTAGTAAACATTTATTTGGTTTCTAATATATGAGAAATGCTTGATGCTTATTGGTGGAAATCTGGTGCCCTAATTTTGAAAGGACATGAGAAATATCTCAGATGTTCTGTAAAATTATCAGAAATTTGTGACGTTTTAAAAATCAAACTGAATAAAATATTAGCTATACATTTGTCAAGTTATAATTTTAATTCATACCACAAGATGGCAAAGCATATACAAAAAATTCCATGTTCCCTATATTGGGGGAAATACATAATACCAAAAATAGAAATTTAAAGTTATTTTATAACTCATATTTCAAGAGGCACAAACCTCTTCCTTACAGGTGTGAAAGGTATGGAAACACAATGAACAAGTTTATTGGATTATCTTTTCCCCCCAAGGTGTTCCTAAAGTCTTTCCTCCCTAAGGTGTTCTGATTACTTGCCAAGAAAATTCAGTGGATTTTCCTTTCAAAGTGAGAATTGAGGAGTAGAAAATGTGCCAGACTGGGCAGTTCTGTGATGCAAACTTGTCCCCTGGAGACCTTTGTAGGACTGCTAAACTGTTAAAATGCTTGTTACAAGCAAGGGTTTGGCCTTCTGTCCCTGAAAAGCTTGTAGGAGGAGCAGTGGTCAAGAATAAAAAACAAAGAAACCCTGGACTCTTTCACACATTGGCAATAATATCTTTTTATTTCTTTTGATTTATGAACAAAGAAGACATAATCTTCAGATCCGAAGTGCTTTTAAACGGGTAGTCCTAATTATTATTAAAATGTAATATACTCACTATATACAGTATCATTTGCATATACAGTATGGGTTATACAAGATACCTTGGGTTAGATCTCTGCAGGCAAACAAATGTAATAGGTGCAGAAAATTAGCTAAAATAAGCAGAATCTGCAACTTCAAGAGAGTAACGTTTTTTAAAGGTCTGGGTTGTCTCATCAAATGTGTGCCAGCATCCGCCTTTATCTCAGTGGGGTCCTGCCACGAAAGTGATGACTATTAGTGACCAAGCTCTGTCAGGCCCACCCTGCATTATTTACTAAAATTTCCCCCATGCCATAATTTTGCTTCAGGGTCTTACCAAATTGTCATATTCCATTCAGGCTGCTATAACAAAAATACCATAGACTAGGTAGCTTATAAACAACAGAAATTTATTCCTCACAGTTCTGGAAGCTGGCATGTCCAAGGTCAAGGTGCTGGCAGTTTTGGTGTCTGGTGAGAGCCCATTTCTTGGTTAGTAAGCAGCCTTCTTCCTGCTGTATTCTCACATGGTGGAAAGGGCAGGGGAGCTCCCCGCAGTCTCTTTGTAAGGGCACTAATTCCATTCATGATGGCTCTACCTTCATGACCTACACCTCCTAAAAGTCCCACCTCCATATACCATCACATGGGGGAATAGATTTCAACATAAGAATTTTGGAAGGAGGCAACATTCAGTCCATAGCACAAATCTTACCTGGATGACTACTTCCTGTCTTCCCACTTCTACCTTATCTCCTCTATTCTTTTCTCTGCCACCAAAAGATTTTTTTTTTTCCAAAATGCAAATCTGATCATGCTTAAAGCATTAAAAGATTCTTTATTGCCTGGAGTATAATGTTAAAAGGAAAACTTAGTGTGCCGTAAATGGGCCTTCCTGACTCAGGTTGCAACCTTTTCATCATTATTTCTTGCCTTCTCCCCTGCTGCACTATGTACCCTATAATAAAGCCATATAAACACATTGACGTTAACAACTGAATAATTTAGGTAGCTTATGATGAAAATGATAACGATGATGACGATTTATAATTGCTTTTTCCTTGTTGAAGAGGCTTCTCAAATTTTGCACTATTACATGTATGTGTCCTTCAGACACTAATTTTGAATCTGATTTCAGAGTATCATGAGTATCCTTTCCAGTCAATGACATATATACAATAGAATGCCAAATTTGAGGGACTTCTTTCTTTTTGTGGCTTTGCTCAAGATGAACCACCTACTATATTATTTCTGCACAACAAATCAATCAGTTTTCTGTTGCTTCCCAGCAGCGGCCAGTATCTGCCATACAAAGTAATGATCTCTAGCAAAATTTTATGTTGTGTTTCCCCTGCCAACTCCAAAGTGGTCAGCCTCCTTTGGCTTACCATCCTGGAACTGTGTGGGTTTCTTACAGTAGCCCAGCCCTCATAAGAGCAGACTCTGCTGCTCACAGCTTGGCTGGGCTCCAGGTCTTTGTTGCTGGAAATGCTACTGTAACATCTGTTGGGTATGGCATGTATGTAGTTACTGTCATCAATCTTAAGAATTTGGGTGCACTTTCCAGGATCGTGGCACACACTGTATAACATGAAATCTGTCTTGAAGAGAATGTTGCAGATCAAAAAGGGAAACAGTTCATGGTATGTTTTTACAATGTAGCTTTGATATTAAGAACTTCCAAAAAACCTTTGTTGGATATTTAGATAACATATGACTGCTTTTCTGTTGAATTACCAGGTAGAAATTATTTTTTAAGGAAATTTGTTTATACAAGGGCTTGAAAAAAATCATTGATTTTTTAATCCATTTTGTCTTAGGAAACGTACCCCAGATTTTAAAGTGATATATCATAAGATGAAGTAAGTATGTAATCACAGCTTCCATGTCTGCATTTTTAGTGACCTTTGAAAATATTGCATGAACCCCTTTTTAGACTACACATCCAAAATAATGTGATGACTGCAAAAATGTTGATTGGGTCCATATTAATATATTTCTGTGGTCTAAAGAACCCATTTTATTGGGTCTGTTTCTTTGTATCAGTAACTAAAGCTGATAATTATTGAGTCTGATCTGTTGGGGAGATTGGAAGGACTGGGAAGGGGGAAAGCTGAGCAGAAGAGGAAAGAATCAAGATGTTATTGCTGAAAAAGTCACAAAACTGGGGGAAAAAACGCCTATGTTTTTGGAAAATAGAGTAATCTTGAGTTATTGCAATCCATGCAAAATCTTAGAATTGAGTTCTCTGATTAAGTAACTTAACAGCCACATGATCACTGGAATAGTTTGGAAAATTATAAAATATTCATGACCAAACTTTGAAAAAAAGTTGCAGTATTTGTCCTGGTAAGCAGTTGGTTGTTCATTTGTTTGTCTTTTCCCATAGAGTAACCAATCTAAGAATTCCAGAGCCCATCGCCCACATTTTGGCTCATCTATCGGTATTCCTAATTGATTTAAAATTAAATGAATTTAAAATACTTATTAACCCAGATGGTACACTTCAAAAAATAAATCAGTAGTAAATAATTATAAAGAGTCAGCATTCAACATTGTACAAGTTAGATTACACATTAAACCTTTATAACTGTGTGACCCCAAAACAAAGCATCTGAAATGAAATAGAAATATTTTTCTTACATAATAGTCCTCAGTTGAGTGGCTCAGGCTGATGGGATGACACTTGTTTCACAAGGACATTCATGGACCCAGGTTTCTTCCATCTTGCTGCTCAGCCATTACCTAGAGAGGAGTGCTTATCTTCAGGGTCAAATTTAGATAATAAATAGATAGGAAGTTAAGGGAAACAGCGTTGCTTTAAGGGAATTTCCATTCCAGTCGCACTGAATCTAGTCATATGGTCATATCTGGCTGCAAGGGAAGCTGGGAAATGTAGTGCCTAGCTGGGTGGCCAGGTAACTAGCTAAATTGGGGTGTTGCTTCTATTAAAAGGAGGAAGAGGAAAACAGATACTGAAGGAGTTAGTATTCTCCACTTTAGTTATTTACATCTTATAAAAAAATTGGTGAGAACTTAACATTGTCTCCCTTCTTTTCTTTATATCTTGCACAACTTTTCTATACTCTGAATCTAGAATAGGTAGTTGAGATGTTTTGTCGTCTATTCTGTTGTTTGGATTAGCAAGAAAAAGTCTAGGTGAAAACATTTAGTATTACTAATAATGAACAAGAGGCTCCATGATATTCAATACCAAGTTTTTATAATTATTTTTTCAGAATTAAATGTGAAATTAGAACCCAGGTAACTTAACTGACATTTCAGACTACTGTGCAATAAAGAATGTGTCTGGACTCCTGTAAAATTTTAATGTATTTTATACAGAGAATCACCTAAAAATGTAAAACTTTAAAGAAGATTGCTAAATTGTTGCAGCTAATTTTTCTTTTTAACCTTCATTTTCCGTCCATGATAGTGAATTTATCTGTGCTGTGTGGGTTGAGCTCACAAACAGAAATCATGGGCTGAGTCTTAGTTGCTTTAAATTATGACAGTAGGTCAATTCCTTTCTCTGAAGACACATCTACTTTGAGCTAAGAAATTCAAAATACGTAATACTTACGATAAAAATGAATACAGTGTCTGAGATGAAATCAAAGAATGAGTTAATAAAAACATAGAATTGATACTTTACAGTTATAATCCGTGTCTTTTCAGGTTTTGTAAAATTTTCTGCCTTTAGAAAACTGAGCCTCAATCTGTGGCTTGCTGGTCACTCCATACACAGTGCAGTTGTCTGATAAGACTATCTTGGTTTCTGGTGAATCCTGCTGGTAAATTTGATGAGGGCAGCAAATGCCTGAATCTTGCATCACACCCATCCATCAGGAATGCATTAGTCTTCATGCTTTCCCAGGGAAGAATTTTTATGAAGTTGTCCAGGGAATCAGAATAAAATGATAACTTATAACAGGCCCATCTGGAAGGACGCAATATTCAATGGAAGTCATGTTATGTTGTTAGTATACACTGTAGAATTACTTATGAGAAGGTGTAAAATGCTTCTTGCTGACATTCTAGCTATAAATAATGCAAGAGTAAACACTTTAATAATTTCAATTAATACTGAAGTGTAGCTTTAATTTTTCTAATTACAGCCGATATTCCTAAATCTGGGACTTCTGGCGGAAGTTAATGAAATCTTTGCTTACCGTTGCAGTTGTATTATAGAACTTGCTGTTGAAGTGCAGGATGCTTTAATTAAAAATATTTTCTAATCTAAAATGTGCTGTTTTAATGCCTTAAAAAAGTTTCAAGTCATGCATTATTTTAAAATGGATCTTAAATGAATCCAACTGCATTTTTTGATTTCTGTTCATTTGGTATTTCAGTGTTAATAAAATGCCAATTTTTCTTCATAGAGTCAAATGGTGACTCATTGAATTAGTTCAGTAAATTCATTTGAGGAATGAAACTCTGATAGTGCTCAATGTATGTTTATACAAAGAATAGCTTTTTATCAGTTTGCTCTGGATAGAAAAAACTCAAATAAGTTATTAAATTATTACAGGCTATAAATAAAGTATTTAACAAGTATATTTGCATGTGCTAAAAATTTTAATGGACAGTCTTGGTACCAACATATAACATGCTTTGTTACCAATAGTATGGATAATAAGCAAGGACATAAAAGGGCTCCCCCAAAATTTCTTCCCCAAATACATTATTGGGTGCCAAATAAACTGTTTAACACATGTATCTGCATATTCTAAACAACCTTCAGGGACAATCATAATACCAAGTAATGACATGCTTCATTACCAATAGTACAGATAATAAGTAAGGGCATTAAAAAGGCTCCCCCCAAGTTTCTTCCCCAAATATATTATTATTTGGTACCAAATAAACTACTTAACATGTGTATTTGTATATGCTAAATAATTTAATGGACAATCTTGCCACCAAATAATAGTATATTTGCGGGAGAAATTTTGAGGGAGCCTTTTTTATTTATTTATTTTTTTGCGGTACGCAGGCCTCTCACTGTTGTGGCCTCTCCCCTTGCGGAGCACAGGCTCCGGATGCGCAGGCTCAGTGGCCATGGCTCACGGGTCCAGCCGCTCCACGGCATGTGGGATCTTCCCAGGCTGGGGCACAAACCCGTGTCCCCCTGCATCGGCAGGTGGACTCTCAACCACTGCGCCACCAGGGAAGCCCGAGGGAGCCTTTTATATTCTTATTATCTGTGCTGTTGGTAATGAAGCATGTTTTTTCATGCAATACTTTGTGTCTCATTTGCTATGTATAATAGCAAAAAATAAATCAAAGACCATGATGTAACTAGAGAAAATCCTTTAATAATCATGATACAAAGATAGCTATACAATGTCTTTAGCCTTTTTGGATCATTCTTTTTAGAAACAGTCATAAATTTTTCATGTTTGATTTGATTTACTTGGCAAAAGTTACATATACTACCTAGGACTTGGTCTTTATTACCAGTCAGATATATTATGTTTGCACATGTTATACTTATTCTCATACCCTGTAACCAAATGTTATTCTAATAGTAAATTCAAATACTCTGAACAACTGTGAGGCTTGTAACTTATAGTTTAACTAATTCTTATATGTATAAATTATATATTTCCTAACAAAATAAGTTATTTTTCTGTAACTTCAATTCTTGACTGCTAGCTTCTCATTTTTCACATTTTACCAGCTCTTCAAGGTGTTCACCATTATACCCAATTTGGAGCCAAAGGTAAATTTAACCAGTGCTCCATTTAACGAAAATAATTAATGTACATATTAAATTATGAAGCCCATAAGAAATAGTATACAATCATTGTAATATGTATGCTTATTCTTTGTTTCCTTTTATTTTATGCTCTCTTTAAAATTTGGTCATTGTTTATAACCACACAAAAAATATTATTTTAGAAAAAAATTATCTTAGTAATTGCTAGACTATGAGGGCCTAATCTAATTGTGTATGACATGGTCTCATTAAATGTGAGTGAGTAGATTAACAAACATATGTGTGTGTATATATATATATACACATATGTATATATATACATATGCACACAAACACACAACATGTGGCTGTGGATGTGATGAATATGCTACATATAAACATAATTAAGTGCTTTTGGGAAGTTTTGACAACTTTTACTTCTTTTCAATATACATTCTATAACAAAATAAATGATTAACAAATTTGATAACAAAATAAACAGTTCACTATTTTTAAGTATAGTGTTTAATAGTTAAATTGATTAGGAACCCGGGCTTTAGAAATAGTGAAACTCAGATCAATTCTAGCTCTACTAATTATTAGATTCTTGATCTTCAGCCAGTTACTAATGTCAGCAAACTTCAGTTTTTTCATCTGTAAAGCAGAAATTCTATTACTTACCTTTAAGGTGTTTTTGTAGAATTAAGTCAGAACATAAATGTAGGTATAAATAAAGGTGTATGTTTGTATGTATGTGACTGTGATTATGAGGGATTAGAAGAAAATATTTGAAAGGAAAATAGTTTAAATTATTTTTAAAATCACACTACAAATAATATGCATAAAGAGGTAGGGATAATGGCAATATCTCGTCCTTTCTCTTTTAGAATGTATAGAACGTATTTAATTAATATACAGTGGACTAATGCATATGCATTTTTATCTCTTATTACATGAGATCATCATGTTATGTTCTTAATTTTTAAAGTCTTAGATTTATTATGGAAAAAAGCACTTGGTACATTCATTAGGTTTTATTTTTTATTTTTTTTAATAAAGTAGCTGCAGCTTGTAGGGAAAGTATTTTAAAATGCACACTAAGGTGGGCTTTGGAAATTAGTTAATGCTTATCAGTGATACATAATTCTAATTTTAATTTATTATATAAATAAATTTATTATAATTTATTAATAACATCCACAGATTGAATAAAAAAGTTCCCAGAACTATTAATAATGTGGGCAAATTGTATTAAAGGCATAGTTATGACCCCGAAGCTACCCAGCAAAATGAGCCAAAAAGCAAAACCCAACTGCCTATAGAAGATCAGCTTATTTGGTGAGTGAACTGAGAAGGAAACATATCTTTCTGAAAAGCCTTGGTTATGTTTGCTTCACTTTGTAGAAATTTAAAGCCAAGATAGCTTAATGAATTGTCACTGATTTTTCCAACTTGTTTGGAATTAATTATTGGTTATTTGAGGGAAAATTCATGTAAAACTATTCAATTAATTGTAAGTTACCTCATTATCTTTTATAGTTCATCTATGTTTTTATTTTTTAATTTACTTTTACCATTGATTTTCTTTAATTAGCAATTAACAATAAAAAAAACTTCTTTAGATCAGCTGCCTAGATAATTAATACACTGCTATGGATTTCTGTGGAGACAATAATATGTTAATGGATGCTTTCATTTGACCTAAGCCTCATTTTTCACTCTGAAAATGGTACCTCTACAGAGTTAGACAAGAACCACACAATGTAAGCAAATTGGTTATTTTACATTCTGAGGTTAACATATGATCTAATTATCTACTATAAAAAATTACCATTTGAATAATTAAGTCAACCTGTCATTGAGCTTTTTTGGAGAAAAAAAAAAACCTCTCCTGAGGGTTTTTTTTTTTCTTCACTTCTGGACAACATGAAAGTAAAATTTGTATCACTTCTACCTCTTTAAAGTGCAAATGATTTCATAAAGAAGTGGCATTTTTCATTTAATTTGATATTGTGACAAAGACCCACTCAGAAATGTGTATCCGTACTCCAGTGTAAGGATACAAAATATTTCATCTCAGCTGCCCTTACCACACACCTTTGAACTAGTAGACATCTCGTGATACCTCATTAGACAGAATAATTGTGGCAAGGGTGTGACCTTGTATCTCTGAAGCATTCTCCCATTTGATGGATGGTGTGAATGACTAAGTGGGTCAGTCCCAGTTGATTGTAAGCCATTCGTTCTCATTAGGCTGTCAGCCACAAAACTCCAACAACATACCAAGTTGTTTGAGAAATGCAGCAATTTATTGAAGACATTTTTATATCTGCCTCTCTTAAAGCAATCAGCAGTTCAAAGAACATAAATTAACTGAAAATTCAGGTATAAATAGCATCACTTTATTTTTGCTATACTAAGCTCCTTGCTTGCATTTAGACTGATTTGATATTAATCAGTGATCATAATTTTATAGGTGCTTTACTCTTTTGAGTTTAGTTGAGTGAAGATTGAAATATAAAAAGTCATTTCATCTGTCACTACAAAGCACTGAAAAAGCAATATCCAGTTGAATTGTACTCAAGACACGTGCAATTTAATTTCTCCTTTATTTATTTTTAAGGAAAGTAGAGAACACGTGCTTTCTCACAACTAGAGGAAACTGTTCTCTGTAATTGCCAGTAAAGGAAATTATATAATCTGCTTGTTTAGGCTTATTCTGCACAATGGATGGCAACTAATATAAACAATTCAAAATAAGTAGGAAAGATAGAAGCACAACTCAAAAAGGAGTTTAATTTTTCTTTT
This sequence comes from Lagenorhynchus albirostris, assembly GCF_949774975.1. Lineage (NCBI taxonomy): Eukaryota > Metazoa > Chordata > Mammalia > Artiodactyla > Delphinidae > Lagenorhynchus > Lagenorhynchus albirostris. The sequence continues at coordinate 60,435,620 of NC_083101.1, read as the reverse complement.
TAGGAAGAAAGAGTAAAATCTAAATACTTCTTTTAATGATAATGTGATTTTGCTATGCGCTGAATGTATATTTTTAAAAACAAAGGAGAGGGCAGTAATGGCAATGAGAGAGAAATGACTTGAATTAAGAAAAAAAAAAAAAAAGCAGCACCTTCCTGGATAGAGGTAAGATTTTGAATTGTAGATTGTGTATTTTCTGTCTCAGCAATAAGAAAAAAAAAGTCAAGGTTACAAATAGGCTTAGGTTTTTTTTTTTTTAATAGAAATGCATATTTTGCTTCAAGCTTTCCCTTCCTTTGAAAATAGTTCATTAAAATCTCTTTGGCTCAAGTTCCAAAATGTTGTCTGTCTGCCAAAATTCTTAGAGAATTCCCAGTCTCTTTGTATTAATATGAAGTGTGTCATATATATTGAAGCAGGATTATGCATGATGTATCCGTAGAGAAATATAGACATGTTTAGAACAAAAACAAGGTTCTGAAACCACTTGGTGACCTCCAGATCCCTCTTTTTTTCTATACAAAACTTGTTGGTCTAGGTTGAACCAGCCTGTAAATATAAAGGAAAGTCAGTTTTGTAATAATATTCAAATAATGATGGCTTTGAGCTTCCATGTTTTTAGTTGCAGGAATTTGGGGCCTTAAACAATGTCTGTTCCAATGCTCTGTTTATGTCTTCATGGGCAATCACCGTCACATATGCCCTAAAACTTTGTTACTCAGATTATGGTTTGTGGACCTGTGGCATGCGTATCACCTGGAAGCTTGTTCAAAATGCAGACTCTCAGGCCCCACGCCGGGCTTTTTGAGTTATCATCTTTATTTAAGAAGATCCCCAAGTAGTTCCTGTTAGGTTTAAGCAGCATTTTAGAATTCAACTCCATGTTTTTCTGATTTGGTTCACTTGTCAAAGTGCCATGTCACTTTATATTCTGCCAAAGGACATGTTAGGTCACTGCTTGGCCACTTGTAACTGGTGTGGCTGTTACCTGTAGCTAGGGTCACAACTCTGTTCTTATGAGATGTTTGTAATGTTCTATCTTTTAACACTTTCCCTCAACCATTAAGCACCCCCCCTTAATTTCACACAAAAAGAAACCATGCTGTAGTTGTTTTTTTTTTAACATCTTTATTGGAGTATAATTGCTTTATAATGGTGTGTTAGTTTCTGCTTTATAATAAAGTGAATCAGTTATACATATACATATGTTCTCATATCTCTTCCCTCTTCTGTCTCCCTCCCTCCCACCCTCCCTACCCCACCCCTCTAGGTGGTCACAAAGCACCGAGCTGACCTCCCTGTGCTATGCAGTTGCTTCCCACTAGCTATCTATTTTACGTTTGGTAGTGTATATATGTCCATGCCACTCTCTCACTTTGTCACACATGCTGTAGTTTTAAACATCCTTTTTTAAAGTTTTGGAGACAATGACAGTTCAGCATACCTAAAGAGGTGCTTACTGTTGGCAACTCCATTTCATTTCTTTTAGTTCACAGGCTCAGACTTGTCTCCAGGGGACTGTAGGATGCTTCCTCATTTAGCTCACAACTCTTTGCCATAAGATCCCTTTCCATAAGTATTGAACCATATGTTTCTGAGGGTTTCAGACCTAACTCCTAGGAAGTGTTATCAGAGTAAGAAGTTTCTAACTCACTTCCGTCTAAGGCTCACCACTAGAGTTCTCATTGTTTGATCTTGTATTATTAATGTGTTGCTGCCCAACAAGTTACTCTAAAACTCAGTGGCTTAAAATAACTAACAGTCATATCTAAGACTTTCTGGAGTCCAGAATCTGGGAGCTTTCAGCAGGATGGTTCTGGCTGAGTCTCTCACAAGTCTGCAGTCAAGTACCAGAGGTGGAGGGGGGGATGCTGTCACTCTGACCTGACTGGGTCTAAGCTAGAAGCCTCCATTCCTTGCCATGTGGCTCACTGTTGCTGCTCATGACAAGACAGGAGACAGAGTAAGGGAGAGAGCAAAGGAAAGAAATGTCATGCTGCCTTTTATTAGTCTCCTAGTCCCAGAACATCTCTTCTCCCTCTTTGAATTCAGTAGAATTGAGTCACTAAGTGCAGTCCACACACAACAGGTAGAAATCATAAAGGGTGTGAATACCAGGAGGCTGGGATCACTGGGGCTATCTTGGAGGTTGCTTTCCACAGTCTTTTCCTCAGGGTGATTGGTAAGTGGTCCTTCTCTCAAGGTATGATTTTGTTCTCTACTCCCAAAAGGCAATGTCACTATACTGTGCAGTAAATAAGACTACATGTACCATTAACAGGGGGATCACCTTTGCACTGTTTTATATCATCTGCTTCTCTGCTAGATGATAACTCTCTTTAAATCATTTCTGAAGCCTTTCCATCTTGGCTTCTTATTTCCTGCAAGAAACTTTCAAACCAGAACAACACAAAATGAACAGATCCACAAGAACATTCACATTCACCAAAACACACAGTAGTATAAGCCATGTAAATGGTGCCATTTACATACATACAAATTTAATAATATTTCTTCCCTTAAAGTTGTCCTCCACTTGGAAACCCCTCCTCCCCATGCACATACAGGCAGGCACATATGCAGATTAGGTAATTTGCATACCACCAGATATTGAGTTTTCAATATAAAATATCTGCATCCAGACTGATAGTTTCATATTTCTGCACTACAAATAATGGGTGGGTTGTTGCCTTACATTTGTGAAAGTAAAGAGAGATTTTGAATGAGCTGTTTAGGTAATGGAAGAACCTGCTTCAAAAATGAATTTAGTAGAGAATAGCTAGGTACATTATAGTGTATTCTTATAATGGAGTACTATATAGCAATACAAAATACTATTGACACGCTTAAGAATGCAAATAAATCTCAGAAAAATGTATGCTTATGGAAAGAAGCCAGAGGAAAAGATTAATTACGATATGTTTTTGTTTCTATGAAGTTCTAAAACAAGCAATACTAAATTACAATGTTAGAAATCAGATCAGCAGCTGCCTGAGGGAGGGGAAGATGCAGAATATTGACTGCAAAGGGGCATTTTGGTAATTTTAGGATAATGAAAATGCTCTGTATCTTGAGATAATAATTACATGAGTATATATATTTGACAAATTAAACTGTTCACTTAAAATGGGTGCATTAATTGTACCTGAGTTACACCTCAATAAAACTGATTTAAAAAATATTTTTAAAACGAATTTGCTAGTCCATTTCTTGCGGCAAAAGTATTTGCAATAATTACATGGCATTTTCTGACTTCTACCTACTATTACAAAATATGATGGACTGAGTTTCAACCTGAGTACTCTGATTCATACGAATTTTCTTAAAGCATTGAATTTGAATCTTGCTGATTATCACTTTATATTTGTGAATTGCACATCAAAAGTTCAGTTTTGAAAGTATGACATTGTAGATGTTTTCCTTTGACACAGATGTCAAAGTTAGACAATTAGACTTTATTTTTAAAAATTTAAAATTTATTTTCGTACTTCTTTCACTGGCATGAGTTTCTATAGGCCTCATTATCCTGTGGTTACAAATGGAGTCACATTAATAGTAATAACATAAATTTAATTTTTTATTAAAAGTTTCTAGTTTATACATGTTCTTAGCCTTTGGGAAAAATGCTTCCTAAGTATTCTGAGGCGTCCCAGACAGGTTATTTCACATGTGTGCAAACACAAATTCAGTCAGGTAACAAATCAGCTATTACTTGGCCTATAGTCATGCTTTCCTCTTTTCCTGATTCTAAGCCTCTTGCTGGGCAATGCTATGTCCACCTGACATCCCATGGCCACTGGATCCCTCAGGTTCTGCTATATTCTGTGAGGAATTTGCTGGGCCCATAGTTTCCATCCTGTCTCCTAGTTGAAGCACTGGAGGCCTCTGGCTGTTTCCATGGTAATACATTGCCAAACTAGACAAGAATGTCTTCTCCTCACACTCCCTCCCTTTAAGTTTTCTGTCACACTTTACTATAGAGTTTCTGCTTATGCTCTAAGGCCTTAGTCATTTTGTTGAGACAGTTCCTTCAGTTTTACGTACAAGTTCCTTTGCAACACTTCTTTGCTCCATAGGACTCACATGTGAAACTCAACCCTGGGTAATTTGAGTGTCTGGTTCCACTCTTGACTGATAATTTCCTTTCTTCTCCCGTGACTAAATCTTTTTTATTAGGTCAAATTCAACGTGTCTGGCTCCCTCTTCTCTTAGGCTATGTTCTATTTAAATGATATTCTCAGTTTCTTTTGATAACAAAGTTTCTCAATTCGTTTGACCTGTGTATCAGACCCACACAGACATTTCTGAAATCCCAGTTTAGGTTCATTGAGGATTCCTACTCTGTTTCCTGACACTCAGATATGATTCCAACCTTACCCAGAATTAAAGGCCTTAGTCCTGATAACATTCTATACAGGAGATGAACTTAAGATATTCTTTTTGGTCCAGGCCTGAGACGTCATAGAGCACATCTCAACTCCATTTTTCCATCTGCAAAATGAGAAACTTTACTTCATTAATTCATTCAGTAAGATTTCCTTTTGTAGGACTTATATCCTAGTGGGGGAAATAAATTAAAAATTTAAAATATATATAATATATTAGATATTAAGTGCTAAGAAGTAAAAATAAAGTAATGAAGGTGCTATAGGCAGTGGGGTATAAAATTTTAAACAGGGGATCAGAGAGGCTTCCATTGAAAAGGAAGCATATGAGGAAAAAGCTTACAGAAGAGAAATTTTTAAGTGCCTTCCAGACCCTTGTTTAGAAGGGATCAAAGATGATAATTTCTCACAGTGAAATATACTTAGTAATTTCCTGTTCAGTAGCAAAATTTTAGTAATAAGCAATGTTCCTGGGTGTATGCATTATGATTCTGTATAACCGGTGCTCTTCTAGCATCAATATTACAATATGAGTTCTAATTCTATGGGCTATTTATCCACATAATTGAGATTAACCTATTTTTAGTTTTATTGTTTAGACAACCACATGTGTTTTTTTGTACAGCAAGCCACAGTGACACCTACTTAGTGATCCTATATAGGCTGCTGGCATACTTACTTGGTAGCATTTTTAAAATCACCACCAAGTGGAGAATACTCACTTCCAGAATTCTTGTTTCTCTCATGAACACCGTCTTAGTCACTTACTTTGTATTGCCTTAGAAAAAGCCCACACTTTGGAGTCAGAAAACTTTTGATTTCAATCTTAGCCCCTAAATTTAATGTCTGACCACATGCTGACAAGCACCTAAACTTGAGTTACTGCAGCTATAAAACTGAGACCACTTATAATTCAGCGTTGTTGCTGAGCATCTATTTTGAATCAGGCACTGCATAAGGTACGGAGGGTAAAATGGTGTCTAGAAAGTCACCATCATGAAACTACTACTTGCTGGCCTCACAGAGAGTTATCTCTTTCCCTTTCTAAAACATGTTTTACATAGTGCTTTATAACTTACAAAGCATTATTTCCTATTACATATTAGATATATGGTATGATAGGTATTGGATTCATCTTTGTAGGGATGACCCTTATATGTGAGCTGTAGTTCCTTCTAGTAGACTAACAATATAAACTTCTTGTCAGCAAGATCTGCTTTCATTCAATTTTTGGTTCCATCCCTCATTTTCTGTTTTCCTTGAGCTCTTCATGTTTCTTCCTTTATCTGTGTTTATAGAGCATTTGTATGTATGCCTGAGCTCTATGGTCCCCTCACTAGACTGTGTGAAAGGCAGAAGCCACATCTTCAGGTTTATATCTTGAGTACCTTGTTCAGTGCTGAGAACACGGTATACATTAATAGTCCTTAATTGGGGAGGTGTAAGCTGACGTGCTCTCCTCTGGTGACAAGCTGTGTGCTCTTGGCCATTAAGTTTCTCTAAGTCAGCTTCTTCTGAAAGGATGGATGTAAGCATGACATGCCTATCAGAGGTTTGTTGTGAGGGTTAAATGCAATAATCTGGATCAGATACTTTTAACAAAGTCTACTATCTCCTCTTGTTTTCTTCCTCCTGTAACTTTTCCTCCTCTCCCCTATAATAATAATTATTATTAATGTAATATATAATTAATATAATATATAAATATAATGATATACTTTATTATTATAATGAAAAGAATACTTATTAATAATTATTGTTACATGTTCATGTTTAGGAAGTAGATGCTGTTTGCATTGAATTGAAAATGCTATATATACCATTAGATTTTCATTAATTCAGGTTCATAAATAATGTTTATTGAGCCTCTATTAGGTATGTAGCACTAGAATACATGTTATATAAATACTGGTGAGTGAATATAATTTGCTCCACAATACAAATTTGTGGAGAACATTGCTAAGGGAAATAGCCTCCTAAGGACGGCAAGCCTGCAGATGCCTGACCTGTTCTCTGCAGCTTCCTTGTAGCTGAAAGTAGGACTTTTGCTGTCAGCTGCTCTGGCTAGTTTGTGCCTCATCTGTCACAATGAGTCTCTTTGTTCTTCCACGTTCTCCACTTTATCGATTTAAGTGACTTGTTATTAGTGATAAATATCACCTCGAAATTTTAACACTGTTTCTCTTTATCAGATATTACATTTCTAGGATCTTGATGGTGAAATAGCCTGCCTTTAAAGTGTACTGTTAATTTCATTGAGAAATATATGCAAGATATTTTCATGTAAAATGCAAAGGATAAGTGAAAGAGCGTTGAGTTAACATTCTATAGGGTTGGAAAATAAGGAAACATTTTTGTGAACTGAGAGTAGTTATCCATCTGGAACTTTAATTATATCAACAACAAAAAGCATTGGTTTTAAAAGTTGTGTGTGTGTGTGTGTGTGTGTGTGTGTGTGTGTACACACCCATAAATTTTTGAAGAATCATTTCATGATTGACAGTCCCTTGCTCTTTTCTGAGTATTAAGTAAAAGGAAGTAAGGCTTTCTCCGCACTTTAGTCATTACTGCATTTTAGTTTTCAAGAAAATGTTATGCCCACAAGCAAACCTGATGAAAGACATGAGAATGTAGTTCATTCTTTTTGGATTCTTACTATCATTGTGGTTTGTTTCCCTTATGACTAACTGCAGAAGATTTTTTCTCAAAAACTACTTTAGGTAGAATTGCCATGTAATTTTTATGCTTCCTTTAAAAAAAGTGCTTTTTGACATCTTTTCTGAATATTTTCATTCCCATGAATGTTCTTTTCCATGTCACTTTTTATTGAGCTGAATACAGCAATTTTAGATTGGCATGATACCAGTCTATATTTAGCATTCTTTCTTGTAAAACTCCTCTCACCATCTTTGTGAGGCTACAAAGATGTAAGGTTCACTTTTTTTTTGTATTATGCTCATAGCTCATGCCATTTAATCCTAGATAAAATAATTGTGTGTCCTTATTGAGTCTCTCTACTAAATATTTTATTGCAAAATGTGGAGAGACATTTGCCTGATAGCCAAAAACAGAAACCTCAGAAAAACGTTTGATTACTTAAATTTTTTTATAATTTATTTTTATGTATTTTTAACTGGATTGTGTTTTAAAAAGCACATCTTACCTGTATAGCTTCAAGTACATATCTCATGTTAAGTATGAATCTTACCATGCATTTATACTTGTAGTTTTGTGCTCCCACTGTATTACTTTCTGTTTATCAGCATTAAATTTCAGATTCTTCGTACTAACCTAGTTACATCACTGAGTAGAATTCATTTACATAGAGTTTTTCATGCATTAAACATGTGAAATGGGTTATTTTTTTAATCTAAGCTATTTAAATGATAAAAAATGGAAAGCTCAGCTATTATTCTGAAAAGTCTCCAATATTTTAATGGGGGGGCCTTTTCCCAGCACACAGGTATGTGTGTGTGTGTGTGTGTGTGTGTATGTGTGTGTGTGTGTGTGTGTGTGTGTATGTGTGAGTGTGTGTGTGTGTTTTATCTTTTAACCTAATGGTCTTTTGATTGTACTCATAGGGCTTAGAGACACTTTAATTTTCTTCCAATTTTTTTATTTGAAGAAAAAAGCAACATAAAAAAATCATATATTTTTAGATTCAATATATCTGTTGCTGTAGTAGTTACCATTATGTGATGTGAGACTTCTCCACCAAATTTCCAGCCCTAAAATTCTGTTGGGTTTAAAGTATTCATTTTCTAAAAGCCTTCTTGAAAATGTAATTTTTCCCCTAAATTGGATAATATATTCATTTTATTATTTTTAAAGATGAATTTATTTAATCAGATAAATTATTATCTCCTAGCCAGGTAAGTCTGGGTAAGAGTTAGAAGGTTGTCTGAAAGGTACAGAATATGAGGTATTATCTACAGGTGGGCTTCCATCAATGAGAGAATTGCACAAATAGTGATGAATGGGAGGAAGGAGCACTAAAATATAATAATAAGTATTATTATGAGCCTATTTCACAGTTTACTTTAGGATGCTCAAATCTGTAAAACATGATTCAAAGGAAGATAAAATTAGTTTAACATTTTAGACCATCATCAGTTATTTATTATCAGAAAGCACAAATTTGTTAAGCTAGATATCATGTTATTTTTGGCCTAAGAGTAGTTTGGATGATGCTGTCAAAGGTGCAACTAAAATATGAATGTCCCTCTGGCAGTGGTGTCAAATTTCTAGTTCAGAAATAGTTCAAGAGGGCTTCCCTGGTGGCGCAGTGGTTGAGAGTCCGCCTGCCAATGCAGGGGACATGGGTTCGTGCGCCGGTTCGGGAGGATCCCACATGCCGCGGAGCGGCTGGGCCCGTGAGCCATGGCCGCTGAGCCTGCGTGTCTGGAGCCTGTGCTCCGCAACGCGAGAGGCCACAACAGTGAGAGGCCTGCGTACCACAAAAAAAAAAAAAAAAAAAAAAAAAGTTCAAGAGGCTTTCCCTTATTAAACAACTAGAGCTGTATACTTGTTGTTGTTCATTGATATATTCATTCATTGAACAAACTTCTGTGGCAACCAAGTCTATGTTGCACCTTTGAAGATGAATAGGATTTGGCCCTTGCCCTCAATGGATTATCTCTACTGGTATATATCATTTGTTGGGATGCAAATACTCGGTTGGCCAAAAGTTCATTTGGGATTTTCCTTAACATCACGGAAAAACCCAACGCACTTTTTGGCCAACCCAATAGCTTACATTCCCCTCTGTATTAACAGAGAATCATAATAACTTACTATTTGCAAGATGTAAAGAGTATCTGTATAAACATATATACTCATTTTGGGACCTGAGATTTGAGGAATGAGGTTTTGGTGAGTGATAAGCTATAGTCATTAGTTTAAGCTTATAATTTTATTTCTTGTATACTGAGATTCGTGACTTTGATCAAAGACCTGCCAGAAAATATAACTGCACAGAATATTGAGGCTATATGAACATTCCATTTTGCTTGATGAGCTTGGGTCAGTGTTATAATACACAAATCACAAAACAATCTCATCAGTAACTTGGTTGAAGTCATTAGCATATTGATTGTACTTGTAAATGTTAATCAAATCCAATATAAAATTCCTACAATGCCTGCTAAACCCATGGGTGGCAGCAGCCCATCAGTCCTTTTGCAGTCTCTCAGTCCTTTTGCAGTCTCCCAGTCTTCTTTTTTTTTTAAGTCTTATTTGATTTACTTCATCAGATTTTTATAGTTTAGTTTTATAGATAGTTTTAGTTTTTTTTAGTTTTTATAGATCTATATTTTTATAGATCTATAGTTTATAGCTATAGATCCTGTACATATTTTGTTATAGTGGTAAATGAATATTACTATTTTGGAGTATTGATATGTAGGTTTGAGTTTCAAATTATACTTTGCTTCATATATAGAAATGTGTTTGAGGGGACATCTGGATCAAGATGGTGGAGTAGGGAGATTCCAATCTCACCTTCTCCCATGGACACAGCAAAACTACAACTACACATAGGATAACTATCTCTGAGAATGAAGAGAAGACTCATAGAACATATGTTCTACAACTACGAATATAAAGAAAAAGCCCTATCAATACAGGTAGGAGGGACAGAAAAGTGGTCTAGTCAGAACTCGCATCCCTGGCATGGTGATCCACAAGTGGGAAGGATATCACAATCTTGGAGGTACCTCCAAGGTATGAGAGGTGGAGGTTCCGAGCCAAACATCAGACTCCTAAGCTTGGGACATCTGCACTGGGAAGACAAGCCCCCATAATATTTGGGTTTGAAAACCAATAGGACTTATGTCCAGGAGAGCTGACGGCTGTGGGAAACAGGTCTTGAAGGGCTTTCAGATAAGATCACTCACTCCAAGTCACAGTTCAGAGGCAGCAGCTTGGAAAGCACCTGGGTCATGCAAGAAGGAGATTCATTGACTAATTTTAGGGCATGTGCTGGGAGGATAGGGATCTAGTAGAACTTTCTCTGGGGATGGAAGTGCTGGCAGATGCCTTTTTTGGTTTTTTTTAACTCCCAACTAGCTGGCGTGGCACTAGCGGATATCATATCTGTCACTTTCCATCAACCAAGCCAACACCATGTGTCCTGCCCAGGTGTTCCCCTGCGTACTAGCCCCACCCAGTCTGCCTGGTCCTCCAAAGCAGCTCTCACCTCACCCCACCTAGCATGTGGCCTCAGCTGGCACCAGCACCCCTCCAAAATGTATCCTGCTCCAGGAGGACAGCCCCACACAACAGTGCACTCACAACCATCATGGCGGGGCCTCATAGCCAGTCATGCTGGGGGCTAGTCCCAAACATCAGTGCACCTGCTGCAGTCATGGCCTGTAACTCTCAGCCTGCCTGGATGGGAGCCAGCCCCACCCACCAACATTCCTGCAGCAGTTGCAGCCCAACCACACAGGAGGGCACACAGTCCACACAGAGGATACCCCTGGAGCACCTCATTGTGTTGACTGGGGAAGATTGTGCCACTGGACACACAGGACACTTTCTGCATATGGCCACTCTTTCAAGACTGGGAGACATAGCTGATATACCTGATACCTAGAAAAAAGACAGAGAGTTAGCCAAATGAGGAGACAAAGAAATACCTTCCATAGGAAAGATCAAGACAAAACCTCAGAAAAAGAACTAAATGAAACAGATAAGCAATTTACCAGATAAAGAGTTCAAAGTAATAGTCATAAAGATGCTGACTGAATTCTGGAGAAGAACTTTAGCAAAGAAATAGAAAATAGAAAAAAGGACCAATCGGTACTAAAGAATATAATAACTGAAATGAAAAATGCACTAGAGGAAATCAATAGCAGATTAGTGGATGCAGAAAAATGGATCAGTGATAAGGTAGTGAAAATCACCAAATCAGAACAGCAAGCAGGAAAAAAAACAATAAAAAATGAGGATAGTTTAAGGGAACCTTGGGACAACATTAAGCGTAGTAACGTGTGTATTATAGGAGTCCCAGAAGGAGAAAAGAGAGAAAGGGCCAGAGAACCTATTTGAAGAAATAATGGCCTAAAAGTTCCCTAACCTGGTGAAGCAAACAGACATCCAAGTCCAGGAAGCACATAGAGTCCAAATAAGATGAACTCAAAGAGACTCATACCAAGAAACATTATAATCAGAAAAATAAAGAACCTTAAAAGTGAAAAGGGAAAAACAACTAGTTAAGTACAAGGGACTTAAGACTAATATTCAATTTTTCAGTAGAAACTTTATAGTATAAAAGAGACTGGCACAATATATTCAAAATGCTAAAAGAAAAAAATATCTTTTAACCAAGAATACCCTACCTGGCAAAGTTATCATTCAGAATTAAAGATTAAGAGTTTCCCAGACAAACAAAAGCTGAAGTTCATCACCACTAAACCAGTGTTACAAGAAATGTTAAAGGGATTTCTTTAAATGGAAAAAGAAGGCCATAACTAAGAACATGAAATTGCAAAAAATAATCTCAGTGGTAGAGGCAAACACTTAGTATAGGTAATGGGTCAACTACGTATAGAGCTAGTATGAAGGTTAAAAGACAAAAATGGTAAAAATCATCTATATTTAAAATAGGTAAGCAGTACACAAAAGGATGTAAAATATGATGTCAAAAACATAAAACGTGGGGGAAAGTAAAACTGTAGTGTTTTTTAAAATGTGCTCGAACTCAAGCAACCATCAACTTAAAATAGACTGCTATATACATGGGTTGTTATATATGAACCTCATGGAAACCAAAAACCTATAAGGGATACACAAAATATAAAGAGAAAGGAATCCAAACATAACACTAAAGTTTGTCAGCAAATAACAGGGAAAAGAAAAGAGAAGGGAATAGAGAAGAACTACAAAAACAAACAAAACAATTAACAAAATACATAAAGTACAAACCTGTCAATAATTACTTTAATGTAAGTGGACTAAATGTTCCAATCAAAAGACATAGGGTGGCTGAAAAGATAGAACAACAAAACCCATATATATAGTGCCAACAAGAGACTTGCTTCAGGGCTTCCCTGGTGGTGCAGTGGTTGAGAGTCCGCCTGCCAATGAATGGGACACGGGTTCGTGCCCCGGTCCGGGAAGATCCCACATGCCGTGGAGCGGCTGGGCCTGTGAGCCATGGCCACTGAGCCTGTGCGTCCGGAGCCTGTGCTCCGCAACGGGAGAGGCCACAACAGTGAGAGACCCGCGTACCGCAAAAAACAAAAAACAAAAACAAGAGACTTGCTTCAGATTTAAAGACACACAAAAACCAAAATTGAAGCAATGGAGAAGATATACCATGCAGATAGAAACAAAAAGAAAGCTGAGGTGGTAATACATCAGACAAAATAGACTTTAAAACAAAGACTGTAACAAGAGAGAAAGAAGGATGTTGCATAACATCCTTTGAAGGGATCAAAGGATCCCGTTGGGATGTTGAAGGGATCAATCCAACAAGAAGATATATGACACTTGTAAATATCTGTCAACCCAGCACAGGAGCACCTAAATACATAAAGCATTTATTAACAGATATAAAGGAAGATATTGACAGTAATACAATAATAGTCGAGGACTTTAACACCCCACTTACATCAATGGATACATCATTCAGACAGAAAATCAGTAAGGGAATATTGGCCTTAAGTGACTCATTAGATCAGAGGAACTTAATAGATATATACAGACATTCCACTCCAGTAGCAGAATACATGTTCTTTTCAAGGGCACATGGAACATTCTACAAGTTATGCCAGAACACAAATATCAATAAGTTTAAGAAGATTGAAATAATAATCAAACATCTTTTCTGACCACATGGTATGAAACTAGAACTCATTTATGAGAAGAAAAATGGAAAAAAAAAACCCACACAAACATGTGGAGGCTAAACAACATGAAACTAAGTCAATGACTCAACAAAAAAAAACAAAGAGGAAATAAAAATGTAGCTTGAGAAAAATGAAAGTGAAAGCAAAATGTTCTGAAATTTATGGGATACAGCAAAAGCAGTTCTAAGAGGGAAGTTTGTAGCAATAAAGGCCTACCTCAAGAAACAAGAAAAATCTCAGATAAACAATCTAACCTTATACCTAAAGGAAGTAGAAAAAGAAGAAGAAATGAAACTCAAAGTTAGTATAAGGAAGGAAATAATAAGGATCAAAGCAGAAGTAAATGAAATACAGATGTAAAAAAGCAATAGAAAAAGGTCAATAAAAGAAGAGTGAGTTCTTTGAAAAGAAACAAAATTGATAAGCTTTAGCCACACTCATCAGGGAAAAAGAGAGGGCCCAAATAAATAAAATCAGAAATGAAAAAGAAGAAGTTACAACCCACAACCCAGAAACACAAAGGATCATAACCAATTACGATGAACAATTATATGCCACCAAATTGGACAACCTAAAAGAAATGAATAATTTCTAGAAACATGCAATGTTTCAAGACTGAGCCAGGAAGAAATAGAAAATCTGAACAGACTCATCACTATTAATGAAACTGAGTCAGGAAAAAAAGAAAAAAAAAAAAAAACTCCCGAAAATCAAAAGTCCTGGACCTGACAGCTTCACAGTCAAATGCTACCAAACTTTTAAAGAAGAGTTAATACTTAGTCTTCTCCACAAACAAATGCTCCTAAATTCATTCTGTGAGGCCAGCATTATTCTGATAGCAAAACCAGGTAAAGACACCACAAAAAAGAAAATTACAGTCTGATATCCTAGATGAACATACATGCAGAAATCCTTAACAAAATATTAGCAAATCCAACTCATGAAAAGTATTATACACCATAATCAAGTGGGATTTATTTTAGGAATTCAAGGGTGGTTAAATATCCACAAATCAGTGTGATACACTGTATTAACAGAATGAAGAATAAAAATCATATGATCATGTCAAAAGATGCAGATAAAGCATTTGACAAAATTCAACATCTATTTATTATAAAGACTCTTAACAAAGTGAGTATAGAGGGAACATACCTTGACATAATAAAGGCCATATATGACAAACCCACAGGTAACATAATACTCAGTGGTGAAAAACTGAAAGGTTTTTCTCTAAGATCAGGAGCAAGGATGTCCACTCTTGACACTTTTTTTTTTTTTTTGATACGCGGGCCTCTCACCGTTGTGGCTTCTCCCATTGCGGAGCACAAGCTCCGGACGCGCAGGGTCGGCGGCCATGGCTCATGGGCCTAGTGACTCTGTGGCATGTGAGATCCTCCTGGACCGGGGCACGAACCTGTGTCCCCTGCATTGGCAGGCGGACTCTCAACCACTGCGCCACCAGGGAAGTCCCATTCTTGCCACTTATATTCAACATAATATTGAAAGTCCTAGCCACAGCAATCAGATAAGAAAAATAGATAAAATCACGCAAATTTGAAAGATAGAAGTAAAAATGTCACTATTTGTAGATAACATGATATTATACATAGAAGCCCTAATGGCTCCACCAAAAAACAAAAACAGAAACAGAAACTATTAGAATTAATACATGAATTCAACAAAATTGCAGACTGTAAAACCAATATACAGAAATATGTTGTGATTCTATATACTAATAACTAGCTATCAGAATGAGAACTAAGAAAACAATCCCCTTTACAATTGCATCAAAAAGAATAAAATACCTGGAAATGAATTTAATCATGGAGGTGAAAGACCTGTGCTATGAAAACTATGACATTGATGAAGTAAATTGAAGATGACACACAAGAATGGAAAGCAATACCATTATACGTATATATATATATATATATATATATATATATATATATCAACTTCAATTTAAAAACATGAAATTTATTTGATTTTTTTGGGTGGGTGTTGATCTTATATCCTACAAAGTTGCTAAATCACTTATTAGTTCTAGGAATTTATTTGTAGTTTTCTTAGAATTACACACATAGACAATAATGTTGCCTGTGAAAAAGAACAATTTTGTTCCTAGCCTTCTAATTAGAAGGTCTTTTGTTTCTTTTACTGCCTTGGACTTCCAGTGTGATGTTGAATAGGAATGAGGAGAGGAGAGGACATCTTCACCAGTTTTTGACCTTAGCAAGTAAGCGTCTATCTTTAAGTTTGATGTTATATGTAGGTTTTTTTGAAGATGTCCTTTATCATATTGAAGATTCTTTTCCACTCCTAATTAACTGAGATCTTTTATCATGAAAGGACGATGAACTAAAAAAAAATTTCCTTTATCAGTTGATATGATCATGTGTTTGTTGTAATATAAATTTTGGGAATACATTGATTAATGTCTGAATATTTAACCAGACTTGTGTTTCCAGGATAAGCTTCACTTGGTTATATCCTGATGTTCCTGATGTATTGGTTGTAATTTTTGTTTTCTGTTTATTTTTTCACTATTTTCATTTGATTTTGGTATCAGGATAATGAAAAATCATAAACTAAGTTGGGAAATATTTTCTGGAAGATATTTTGTAGAACTGGTGTTATTTCTTCTTTAGAAGTCTGGCAGTCTGCACCAGCAAATTTATTTAGGCCTGGTAATAAGTTTTTTGGAAAGTTTAAATTACAAGTACAATATATTTTAATAATTATGGAACTATTGAGATTACCTGTCTTATATTGTGTGAATTTTTGGTAAATTGTACTTTTGGAGGAATTAGTAAAGCCCATCGAAGTTGATTAATTTGTATCCTTAGGGTTGTTCATAGTAGCTCCTTGTTTTCTTATTATTAAATTAAGTTTAATTAAACTAAAAAAAACCTCACCCATTTTTCCCAATCCTTCATCTCCCAGGTCAGGCAATAACCAATTTGTTCTCTGTATCTGTAAGTTTGAGTTTTATTTATTTATTCATATTTAGATTCCACATATAAGAGAGATCATACGGTATTTATCCTTCTCTGTCTGACATAGTTCACTTAGCATAATGACCTCAGGGTCCATCAATCTTGTCAGAAATGGCAAGATCTCATTATTTTTTGTGGCTGAATAATATTGCATTATATATATGTATATATATATATACACACACACACATACACGCACACACACACACACACACACACACACACACACACACACACATATATACACCACAGTTTTTTTTATCCATTCATCCATTGATAGATGCTTAGATTGTTTTCATAACTTGTCTAGTAAATGGTGCTGCAATGAACTTGGAGGTGCATATATCTTTTAGAGTTAGTATTTTCATTTTCTTCCAATAAATACCCAGAAGTAGAATTTCTGGATCATACGGTAGTTTTCTTTTTAACTTTCTGAGGATTCTTCATACTGTTTTCCATAATGGCTGCACCAATTTACATTCCCACCAACAGTGCACAGTGGTTCTCATTTCTCCCCATCCTAGCCAACACTTGCTATTTTTAGTCTTTTTGATAATAGCTGTTCTAACAGATGTGAGGTGAGGTGAGGTGATATCTCATTGTGGTTTTGATTTGCATTTCCCTGATGATTAATGATGTAGAACATCTTTTCATATACCTGTTAGCCATCTGTATGTGTTCTTTGGAAAAATGTCTGTTCAGATCTTCTGCTCATTTTAGTTGGATTGTTTGTTTATTTTTTGCTATTGAGTAGTATGAGTCTTTTATATATTTTGGATAATTAGCCTTTTAACAGATATATGATTTACAAATATTTTCTTCCATTTAGTAGTTGCCTTGTTGATGGTTTCCCTGGCTGTGCAGGTGCTTTTTAAT
Organism: Lagenorhynchus albirostris; assembly: GCF_949774975.1. Taxonomy (NCBI): domain Eukaryota; kingdom Metazoa; phylum Chordata; class Mammalia; order Artiodactyla; family Delphinidae; genus Lagenorhynchus; species Lagenorhynchus albirostris. The sequence goes on along the minus strand of NC_083101.1, from coordinate 60,418,511 downwards.
TTGGTGTAGCCCTACTTGTTTACTTTTGATATTATTGCTTTTGCTTTTGGCGTCAGGTTCAAAAACTCATGGCCAAGACCTATGTTAAGAAGCTTCTTCTGCCTCTGCTTCCTTCTAGGAGTCTTATGGTTTCAGGTCTTATGTTCAAATCTTGAATCCATTTTGAGTTAATTTTTGTGTATGGTGTAAGATAGTGGTCCAGTTTGATTCTTATGCATGTGGCTGTCCAATTTCCCCAGCACCATTTATCGGAGACACTGTCCTTTCCCCATTGTATATTCTTGACACCTTTGTTGGAAATTAATGGACCGTATAATCATGGGTTTATTCCTGGGCTCTCTATTCTGTTCCATTTTTCTATATGTCTGTTTCTATATTAATACCATATGGGTTTTTTTGTTTTTGTTTTTTTGTGGTATGCGGGCCTCTCACTGTTGTGGCCTCTCCCGTTGTGGAGCACAGGCTCCGGACACGCAGGCTTAGTGGCCATGGCTCATGGGCCTAGCTGCTCTGCGGCATGTGAGATCTTCCCAGACCAGGGCACGAACCCGTGTCCCCTGCATTGGTAGGTGGACTCTCAACCACTGTGCCACCAGGGAAGCCCCATATGGTTTTAATTAGTATAGCTTTGTAATAGAGTTTTAAATCAGGGAGTTTATGTGATTCCCCCAACTATATTCTTCTTTCTCAAGATTGCTTTGTCTATTCATGGTCTTTTGTGGTTCCATACAAATTTTAGAATTATTTGTTTTAGTTCTGTGAAAGTCCCATTGGTATTTTGATAGGGATTTCATTGAATCTGTAGATTGCTTTGGGTACTTTAGACATTTTAACAATATTAGTTGTTCCAATCCATGAGCATGGTATATCTCTCCATTTATTTGTGCCTTCTTTTGTTTTTTTTCTTCATTAATGTCCTGTAGTTTTCAATATACTGCTTTTTCACTTCCTTGGTTAAATTTATTCCTAGATATTTTATTCTTTTTGATGCAATTGTAAATGGGTGCATCCTCTCAGTCTTTATCTCTCACTCTATACTCCCCTGATTCTATGGCCCATTATCTTGGTTACTTTTTTATGATAATCTGCATGGTATCGTTTTCATCACTTTTTTAATATTACCTACTCACAGACTTTATTGCCTGTAATCTATACTGGCCTGGCTAGACTTAATCAAAAATATTCCTCTCCTTTGCCTCCTTCCACTTCATCTTATTTTCTTCTATTGTTTCCTTGTAAGTTAACTAAAATATTACTTCCTCTTAAGTAAATTATTCCTGTCACTGCTAACTAGGTCAGGTTATGCTATTATTGACTTTTACAGTAGCTTTGAATTAATTTTCACAGTATTTATCCCAATTACAATTATTTCTATAATTTTTCTTTAGTATCATTAATTCACTTAGAATATAAGTTTTTTTTTACCAGAAGGCCTGTGTCTGTTTTATTACACATTTATCCAGAACACAGGGAGCATTCAGTAAATGTGTATTAAATGGATGGATACATATTGCATCTGCTCCAAAATGGACATAATCAAGAATGGTTGGGTAGTAACAATAGAGATGTGGTAGAGGAGATTTCTAGAGTTTGCTGAAATTCTGAGTCTTTGCTTTTTCTAGATCAAAATGAAAGGACAATTAATTTGTCTATACAGTATTGGTAAAGTAGAAAAATAAGCTAATCAAATATATATTTGTTGTGTTAATTTTGAAAAGAATTGTAGCATTAATGCTAGTTGATATTAGTATAACATTGATTTCACATTTCATTGAGACCTTATGTTTTGGAGTGGGACATAATGCCAACAACATAAGCAGAGCTAAAAGAGAAAGGGAAAATTAGAGGAGAAATGTATGAAAAATTCAAATGTAGGTATAGAAATTGACCTTCATTGATGAAATGGATAATGGTTCATGCTGCTTATTGTTGACTAACAGCTTTGCCCTGATGCCCATTAATCCAGAAGCATCTTGAGCTAGATTGTGTCTCTAATATATGGTTAGATCTCACATAACCTGGCTTACTTTCTGTGAGGAATAAAGGAGAAGACTTCCAAGAAGCACTCGACCAAATCTCTAGAAAAAAACTGTTTTTTTTTTGCTTCTGCCAAAAGGCTACCATACTCCCCCAGACATTTCCAACTCCAGAGTTCATGCATCCTTGTGTGGTAGGACTTTTAAATCCAAGATTCTTGGTTTAATTTTTTTTTTCATTGGTGAAAATGTTAGAGGACTTCACTTCCTTATCAGCAATGTAGCTTGTTGGTGATTACCTTATGAGAAATATTAATAGTAATATAAGAACCTGTATTTTAAGCTATATGTCTATCAGAAAGTTAAATATATTCAACTTTTAATAATATCATTTCCATTCTATTTAATACTCTGATATCCCTCAGAAATGACTTGAACTACTGAGACCAAACTGAGGGATAGAGAAATAAAAAAGGTGATTTACCCAATTAACACAGCAAGTGAGTCGTCTCACTTCAGCACGTGGTGGGTAATTGTACACAAAATACATAAACCCTGCTAAATGCACTGGCATTAATTTGATTCCTGGTTACTACCACTGAGGATAGCATCATAGTTCTAAATTAGCTGAAATCATGAATGCTTCTCCTTGGTCACTCATTGAATATTTCTTCAAGGACTATTTGACAAGAGTTCAGTTCTTTAACTACTCCTGCTATGACATTCATCATAATATTAAAAGAGAAGGTTTAAACTGTTTGGTTAAGTCTGTGAATAAACGAATCAGCAGTCTATAAACTTGTCAGTCTCCTTTCAAGTGTAGAGTAGTTATAAGACAAATATCTTTTCTTGCAATAAATAAATAAATAAATAGAAAATATTATTAAAAACACACACTCATATAATCTTTCTTCAGAATTTGGAATACAGTTAAAATCCACTGGTTCATTTTAAGATTGACACAGTTCTTCTGAGACCTAATATTGTCTTTCATTTGTTAAACAAATACCAATACTTCCACAGTGCGTTACATACACCAGATACTATTCTAAGTACATTATAAATATTAACTATTAATCGTCTTAATAGTTTAATGGGGTAAGGATGATTTCTATCTTCATCCTAGAAAAGAGGAAATTGAAGGATAGAGGTGGCATATAACTTGTGTAAATGTACACATCTGGAAAGTGGAAGAAGCAAGATGGGAACCCATGCAGTCTAGCACCTAAATCTTCACTGTAGGCTCCTGTGTTTTGTTGCCTCTTATTGTAGCAACACTTGCTATGGACTGAATGTTTGCAACCCCCAAAATGCGTTTGTTGAAGCCATAATGTGAGGGTATTTGAAGATGGGGCCTTTGGGTGGTAATTAGGTTATGAGGGTGGAACCCCCATGATGGAATTAGTGACTTTATTAAAAGAGGAAGAAAGCTAACCCCTTCTCTGTCTCCACCATGTGAGGATACAATGATAAATTGGTTGTCTGTAAAACAAGAAGAGGGCCTTCACCAAGAACCGAACCATGCTGACACTGTGATCTTGGACTTCTCCTCCAGAACTATGAGAAATAAATGTTTGTTGTTTAAGCCACCCATTCTATGGTATTCTGTTTTAGCAGCCCAAACTGACTGAGACAGCAATGTTTTTCTGATAAACATTTCCTATATTTGAGGAAAATCAGTGAACTATTTGTTTCTCATCAGACATGCATATCTATGCTATATTAAGATCTGTATGTGTCTAATGATACTTCAAATGTAGCATATAAAATTATGTTGTAGAAAGAAAATTGATTTAAGGATCAGATACTCCTGGTTGTGTGTCCAGATACACTACGCATGTGATACAGTAGAAATAATTTTATCTCCCTTATACCTAGTTTCTTACTCTGTAGGATGGGTATTATAATTTATAACTTTCAGATATTATTCATACATAATGAATCACTTTTTATTTTATGGCAGTTACTAGCAATACTACTAATATGATTACTGTTATTGCTAGTACTGAACTCTGAACTCTGCTTCCATTAGCAACTTTTTCTAGCTCTAATTCTCCTGCCAGACTCTTTCATTTAAAAGGAAGTTTTTGATTACATTGGGCCCATGAGATAATTCCTGATAATCTCCCCATCTCAAGCTCTTTAGTTTAATTATATCTGCAAAGTTCTTTTTACTATGTAAGGTAACATATTCAAAGATTCTAGGGATTAAGGCATGAACATCTCTGGAGTGGGGAGGGGCATTATTCTGCTTACCCCAATGAGCACAATAGACATTTTCAGAAAGGGGTATAGGTAGCTGCCTAAACCAGGCCCTTTTTCCTGCTTGGAAAACTATGCCTCTATCCACAGTGATGTACTCCTCTATTTCTGTTATTTCCATGTTTGACAGTAGTCCAAATATTTCTCAAGAACATACAACACACACACACACACACACACACACACACACACACACACACACACAATTACAATTACCGCCGTCACCGTCATAATACAGAGATGGTTATTACATTCAAGCTGAGCAAAATTGTCCCTCCAGAAAATTTATATACTCAAGATTAAGAATGATCATCTGTATCTTCTATGACTTGAACAGACATACGGTAAGAAAACCAGATGAAAAGGCCTTTTGGGTGAAATATGGGCTAGGAAGAAAGCGTGGAGTGCCTCTCTGCCTGCAGAAGAAAAGTTGAAGCACATGCAGAAAGAAGAGTAGAGAAAGGACCCCACCTGGCCATTAAGAAACACAAGAGTATCCTCATTTATTCATGGCTTCCTAGTTCATGGTTTCACTCCATGTGAGGCCTGCCTATTCATATTGCCCTTGAGTTTTATGGCAAGCCAATAGTGTGATAGAACCAGCTATTTTTTTTTTAATTAATTTGTTTTTTAACATCTTTATTGGAGTATAATTGCTTTACAATGTTGTGTTAGTTTCTGCTGTATAACAAAGTGAATCAGCTATACGTATACATATATCCTCATATCCCTTCCTTCTTGTGTCTCCCTCCCACCATCCCTATCCCATCCCACTAGGAGGTCACAAAGCATCGAGCTGATCTCTGTACGATGCAGCTGCTTCTCACTAGCTAGCTATTTTACATTTGATAATGTATATATGTCATTGCTACTCTCTCACTTCGTCGCAACCTACCCTTCCCCCACGTCGTGTCCTCAAGTCCATTCTCAACGTCTGCATCTTTATTACTGTCCTGCCCCTAGGTTCATCAGAACCATTTTTTTTTTTTTTTTTAGATTCCATATATATGTGTTAGCATATGGTCTTTGTTTTTCTCTTTCTGACTTACTTCACTCTGTATGACAGACTCTAGGTCCATCCACCTCACTTACAAATAACTCAATTTCGTTTCTTTTTATGGCTGAGTAATATTCCATTGTATGTATATGCCACATCTTCTTTATCCATTCATCTGTCGATGGACATGTAGGTTGCTTCCATATCCTGGCTACCTTAAATAGTGCTGCAATGAACATTGTGGTACATGTCTCTGTTTGAATTGTGGTTTTCTCAGTGTATATGCTGCGTAGTGGGATTGCTGGGTCATATGGTAGTTCTATTTTTAGTTTTTTAAGGAACCTCCATACTGTTCTCCATAGTGACTGTATCAATTTACATTCCCACCAACAGTGCAAGAGAGTTCCCTTTTCTCCACACCCTCTCCAGCATTTATTGTTTGTAGATTTTTTGATGATGACCGTACTGACTGGTGTGAGGTAATATCTCATTGTTTTTTTTTTTTTTTTTTTTTTTTTGCGGTACATGGGCCTCTCACTGTTGTGGCCTCTCCCGTTGCGGAGCATAGGCTCCAGATGCGCAGGTTCAGTGGCTGTGGCTCGGTGGCCCAGCCGCTCTGCGACATGTGGGATCTTCCCGGACCGGGGCGTGAACTCGTGTCCCCTGCATTGGCAGGCGGACTCTCAACCACTGCGCCACCAGGGAAGCCCTCATTATAGTTTTGATTTGCATTTCTCTAATGATTAGTGATGGTGAGCATCCTTTCATGTGTTTGTTGGCACTCTGTATATCTTCTTTGGAGAAATGTCTGTTTAGATCTTCTGCCCATTTTTGGATTGGGTTGTTTGTTTTTTTGATATTGAGCCACATGAGCTGCTTGTATATTTTGGAGATTAGTCCTTTGTCAGTTGCTTCATTTGCAAATATTTTCTCCCATTCTGAGGGTTGTCTTTTCATCTTGTTTATGGTTTTCTCTGCTGTGCAAAAGCCTTTAAGTTTCATTAGGTTTCATTTGTTTATTTTTGTTGTTTTTTCCAGTTCTCTAGGAGGTGGGTCAAAAAGGATATGGCTGTGATTTATGTCAAAGAGTGTTCTTCCTATGTTTTCCTCTAAGAGTTTTATAGTGTCTGGCCTTACATTTAGGTCTTTAATCCATTTTGAGTTTATTTTGGTGTATGGTGTTTGGAGTGTTCTAATTTCATTCTTTTACATATCGCTGTCCAGTTTTCCCAGCACCACTTATTGAAGAGGCTGTCTTTTCTCCACTGTACATTCTTGCCTCCTTTATCAAAGATAAGGTGACCATATGTGCGTGGGTTTATCTCTGGGCTTTTTATCCTGTTCCACTGATCTATATTTCTGTTTTTCTGCCTGTACCATACTGTCTTGATTACTGTAGCTTTGTCGTATAGTCTGAAGTCAGGGCGCCTGATTCCTCCAGCTCAGTTTTTCTTTCTCAAGATTGCTTTGGCTATTAGGCATCTTTTGTGTTTCCATACAAATTGTGAAATTTTTTGTTCTAATTCTGTGAAAAATGCTATTGGTAGTTTGATAGGGATTGCATTGAATCTGTAGATTGCTTTGGGTAGTATAATCATTTTCACAATATTGATTCTTCCAATCCAAGAACATGGTATATCTCTCCATCTGTTTGTATCACCTTTAATTTCTTTCATCAGTGTCTGATAGTTTTCTGCATACAGGTCTTTTGTCTCCTTAGGTAGGTTTATTCCTGGGTATTTTATTCTTTGCATTGCAGTGGTAAATGGGAGTGTTTCCTTAATTTCTCTTTCAGATTTTTCATCATTAGTATATAGGAATGCAAGTGATTTCTGTGCATTAATTTTGTATCCTGCTACGTTACCGAATTCATTGATTAGCTCTAGTAGTTTTCTGGAGAACGAGCTTTTGAGAGACAAGTGTGTGTATATCTTCCTAATACTGTATTCAATGACTTTATGTTCGTAGCTTGAGTTCAACCCTGATGGGAGTATTTACACCGTGGAAATTGTCAAATGCTATGAATGTGGGATGGAGGGCCACTTGTTGAATATTTAGTAGCACACAGCCAGACTTATTCCTAGATTCTGCAGTCAGTTTCTTTCCCTTTGCATAAGTAAGTTGAGTGAGTTTCCTTACTTGCAATAAAAAGCACTTTCACCAGATAAAGGTGGTTCATTTAGGACATTTATTTTCTTGACTTACTGCATGCTAAAACACGTATGTATCTTCTTCTGGATATTTTGGCTTTTTGTTTATTTTTTTTATGAAATAAATTACCATATTTTGGAGGGGACAGGCTAAAGATCAACCAGCTGAAGTAGAAGAAACAGTAAATGCATGTCTTGTTCATTAAGATTAGCTGTTAATTCCATTTAGGAATGTTGGAAAAGACTTCTAGGGTAAAGTGACCATTCAGGAGAGCCTTGTACAATAGGTAGCGTATTTATAAGTGTTACACCTCTGAGGTACTTTTATAAACCTAAGCATAGATGGAAGAAATTTCAGAGTATGAGTGGCTGATTAAAAGACATGTTGTCTTGTTTTTATTTATTCAGAATAAATTAACTTCTGGTTCTTAATTGCAAAACTTAAAAATGAAAAATCAACTTCAGATGTTTTCTACTCTAAATTACCATGTGACCCATGTTTTTACAACTTATAAATAAATATGTTAACTAGGTGAATACAGGTTAACAATGTAACATGACCCAGTCAAGATAAGTTGGAAATTATAAAAGCGAAATCTGGTCATTAACACCATTGGCTCAGATGTTTGCCTTTAATCTGTAATTTTATTTTTCATTTACTATGGATGATCAATATCTCAGAAGTGGTGACAATGAATAATGAAGGGGTAATAATTAGTTGATAATTATAAATTTTTTCTGGTTATATTGACTAAACACAAGACACATTAGTTCCTAAAACTAAACATTTGGAAAGTTTATTGATATGGAAGGGTCTATTAAGTTACTCAGAAATGGATATCTTTATTCAAGAGTGAAGGCATGATTTTCTTTATTCTTTCAATAAAGTTATCCCAGTATGCACAGTGGTTTACACATTAAAATTTAGAGTTTAAACATTAAAATTTAGTGTTTTAAAATAGGAAAACGATTGACTTTCTAAATTATTTTGATGACATTTTAAATAACAATTTATTTCTTTGAAACAGATGTTCTCCATTTCTATTTCAAGCCCTCTAAATGTTAAAAAAAAAAAAGTGGAAACCAAATTGCGTGAAAATAAGTATCAGAGACATGCCCACAATTAACATACTAAAGATAAGGGTGAGTGATAACAATTAAGACATTTTCCATTTGGTGGCATCTACCCTTGTTAACAATGAGGTATTTAACTTGGTTAGCTTTTTGTTCACAAATCTCCATTTCATATTTATAACCACATGTGTTTATGACAATGTGAAATAATAATTAAAATATTCCCTTGGAGCTATTGAACATATGGCACATTGAATTCTCTGTTGATTTCACTTTGACACTGGTTCTGTTTTTTTTAAATGTTTTCTCAACATGGTTATTTTCAATTTTGCTGAAGCTTCAGCAATGAGACAACCATTTAAAAGAAAAGAATCAGAGGTTTTTCTGTTTGTTTGTTTGTTTTTCGGTAGGGACATGGCCGTGTGATATCTTTGATACTTGCTTTGTCCAAACTCAAAATAAAAATATGACAACTTGATATTTTTGAAGTAATTAGGATAAGGTGTCGACCTTTACTAAATGCAGTCTAGACTAAGAGCCAAGAGCTTTACACTCTAGTGTCTTTTAGTCACCTTATTTCAGTGTGGCACATTAATTTTTAACAACCAGCCAGCCCTGCATCTACATACTGAATTTGATGCCTATGATAAAATGTTTTGATTTCAAATATTGGGATTCTGTTTTTTTAAGGGGAATGTTACATATTAAACTTTATAATGGGTGAATTAAAAGCATCATCTAAGCACTGAGACTATGAAATATACCATAGTTTTAAACAACTGTGCATCAAAAAGAGACATAGAAGATTTGTTTTAAAATCACACTGTGTTCCCAAGCAGTTATCATTGTTAAACCATTCACATCCTTTTCCTCAATACTGGAAATTCTTATGAGGTATCATTAGACTGTTACAACTTATAATGGAAAAATCAATGCAGTAAGAAAATTAAATTTTACTGATAGCCTTTAGGCAAAATGCAATGTTAAAATGCATTTTAGCTTCCCCTGTGGTTCACAGGCAAAGGAAGAAATGGAATCTGGGTTAGCTGTCAGGGCAAAATATTTTTTTAGCATCCGACCGACCTGCCTGTCAACTAAACTCTTTTCTAATACATTTGTTCCTTGATTACTTAATAATGTGAAAATAACCATCCTAATCTGATCATTTGAAAGGTCAGAAGTCTGTTCTACTTAAAAAAATTAAAAATTCCCTAGTCAGAATCAATGAGGAGGTCCTCAATCTTCCCAGGAAGGGGAGTTAGCGGAAAGAAAACTGATTCATCTCCTGAGCAATGTAGCAATGACATTTGAACCCCTAGGGAGAGAAAGAGTGGAGGGAGAGAAACAAAAAGAGGATGGGAGGAGAGGACCAGACAGAGGGAGAGACTGGTGCTAAAAAAGAAAATTCATCAAGCTGCCACCTGTCTCTTGTGAAGATGTGACATATAGACTACACTTGATGTGGTTGGTAATCACCATAAGTGACCACTTTCTTTTGTTGGCAGACAGATACAGCAGAGCTGGATTGACACTCATGCATTTTATTGATCCTGCATGTATAATAAAGTCATGCTTTATAAGAGTGGTTTAAATGACAATGTTCTTTTCTTAATTACCAAGCGGAATGTGTACAGTTAATTTCTAGATCATGAACAAAGACACTAGTGTTTTACAACTCCTTTTCTACCGTAGACCATGACTAAAAAATTCGATTATTGCTGTCATAAAATGCAATGACTAGGTAGAGCACATTGTTTTCTTCCCGTTTGATTTTCAGAAAAATCTTTTTAGTATTCCTTTTGAAATTTGCTGTTATTTAATAGCAAATATTAATAATTTTCCCAACCTTCACAGTCTTCAAAAGAGTATATTTAGTTATAGTTAGTATTTGAAATTGTTCTCCATCAGCTATAAATTCTTAATGATAATGATTAATAATTTGAAAGCATATAGGTAATTTTGTTGATGTCTACAGTGTCAAATAATAGGGAAATAAACAGTTTTATTTTCCAAGGGAAGATAGGCAGTGATTTCACTAATCTAAAGGATGTTGGTTACATTGCCTAATATCATCACAATATTATAAATATTTTCCATATTTTAAAAATAATTTTTGTACCCTGATGATTTTTGCTTGTTTGATTTTTTAGCCCACACTGCACTTTTCTAAAGTTGCTTACTGTGAGATTTATTCTCAAAAACTTCTGGAAAGTCATTTTAAACTCCTGTTGTTGAGAATCAAGTGAGAAAAAGTAGTTTATTTAGGCAATGAATCATGTAAACGTGGAGGAGAATCTAAGATATTCATTTAAACTGTGTATAATTTATCCAAAGTAATGTGAATTTGATATAAATTAATATAGAAGGTATACTTTCTTGAACAGATCATATAATCATTCCTTTACTCAGCTTTTTTTTTTTTTTTTTTTTTTTGCGGTATGCGGGCCTCTCACCGTTGTGGCCTCTCCCGTTGCGGCGCACAGGCTCTGGACGCGCAGGCTCAGCGGCCATGGCTCACGGGCCCAGCCGCTCCGCGGCATATGAGATCTTCCCGGACCAGGGCATGAACCCATGTCCCCTGCATCGCCAGGCGGACTCTTAACCAGTGCGCCACCAGGGAAGCCCTCAGCTTTTCTATGAAAACTTTGTGTTGCATTGCTTAAGCTATCCAAGGAGCTTAATGAACTTTAACTCACAAACGTATTGCAATCATGAACTTTCCATATCTTAGCCAAATCTTAGAAATGATATAATTTATCTTTCTTTTTTACTGATAGGGAAGTGAAGGCAGAGATGATACGTGGTTTCTTCATAGTCACAGATTTAGAATTCAACCCTGGCCTGGTGCCTCAGGGTACAGTAATCATTCCAATATACTGTTCTGCTTAATTTATTGAGAGTGAGTTAGCATTCTGAAGTTCAGTTATCTTTCTTCTATAATCTGAAAATCTGGGGAGAAAACTCTGTAATGAAAAGCTTGAAAATATTAATTAGAAAATAGGATTAGAGGCAGAAATAGACCAGGAAACTAACTATAAATGTCATAAATTCATTTCACAATCATTGTAGAGAAGATAACCCAGCATACTTAAATTGATGCTCCATCTATCTGTCTACCTATCCATCCATCTATCTACCTACCTACCTAGCGACCTATCTTAATGGGTTCTGCCTTCCCACCAACTTAAGTGAGATATTTATAAAATCATTGTATTTGTTACAGATGTTATACACAGGATGCTCCCCCCACCCCAATTTATTTTATTACCTAGATATCTATCTGATTTATACAGCTCAATTTATAGACTTCAACATTCTGGATCCTTCAGTGGCAGACCCCATGCATGACCTGTGCCTATCCAGCTCTATCCTGCTTCACTCTTCTGAGTTTATTCTTACTCATCTTTTTAACCCTTCTCATGGCTTTACTCAAAACAGTTTTTCTCCCCATATATGCCTTACTTATCTCTCCTAACCTTTGAATTCCCCCATTCTTTTATTTATTCATTATTCTTTCTTATTTCTTACTCTTAAAAAATATTTGAGATAGAAATAATATTTCATATTCTGAAAAAAAATGACTTGAAATATGTGCAATGTGTGTGTATCTGAACCCAAACGTGGAAAATTACTGGATGAGTATACAGAAGTCAGTTTGGTGAATTAAGGATTTTGATTTAGGGGAACTTACATTTGGAGCTGAATATGTTTATTGGGATTAAATAACGTTCAATAACTGAATGTAGTTGATTTTTTTTGCCATACGCGGGCCTCTCACTGTTGTGGCCTCTCCCGTTGCGGAGCACAGGCTCCGGATGCGCAGGCTCAGCGGCCATGGCTCATGGGCCTAGCCGCTCAGCGGCACGTGGGATCCTCCCGGACCGGGGCACGAACCTGTGTCCCCTGCATTGGCAGGCGGACCTTCAACCACTGCACCACCAGGGAAGCCCCGTTTTTTGTTTTTTTTTTAGACATCCTTATTGGAGTATAATTGCTCTAGAATGGTGTGTTTCTGCTTTATAACAAAGTGAATCAGTTATACATATACATATGTCCCCATATCTCTTTCCTCTTGCGTCTCCCTCCCTCCCACCCTCCCTATCCCACCCCTCTGTTTAATGGAGTAAAAACCACTGAAATATATAAATACCTGAATATATAAAGTAAGATCATTCCTTTTAGTAATTATGTATTTTCATTTCTAGGATTTGGAATCTTGTTCTCCTATTTCTTGGTTCATAAGCATGGTATATTGGGGCTACTTATACACTCACAAGTCATATACCTACTACTTCTGTTGGAGGTTGCACGGATTCTGTCACATTTCAGTTGACAACTCAATGATCAGTTTCCCACTCAAAATACAACAGTGGTTCTATACAATACACTTTCAGGAATGGACCCATCCTGCCTGTTTTCAATTTAAGTCTTCTAAAACAAAGGCATCATAGCAACTTATCTAGCATGTGAAAAAGAGGAGGTGAACTCTTTCACTGGACAATACAGTCACCCCTCATATCCACTGGTTCTGCATCCTCAGATTCAACTGACCATGGATCAAAAGTATTTGGAAAAAAAAATCCAGAAAGTTACCAAAAGCAAAACTTTAATATGCCATGTACTGGTAACTATTTATATAGCATTTACTTTGTATTTACAATTACTTACATAGCATTTACATTGTATTAGGTATTATAAGAAATCTAGAGGTGATGTAAAGGATACAGGATGATATGCAAATATGCCATTTATGTAATGGATTTGAGCATCCTCAGATTTTGGTCCTGGAACCAATCCCCTGTGGATATCAAGGGATGATTGTAATTCATTCTGATTCTACGGAGACACCAATTTTCCCCCAGAAATGACACTTTTATCAATAAAAGCTGTTCACCATCTTCCTATGTAGAGTCGATATATTTGCTTGACTCTTAATGGAGTGTTAAATACATAGAACAATGTTCTATGGAAATAAGCCTTAAAATTCATTGCTTGCTATGAGTTATAGATACATCATAGCCATGAACAGCTAATATATTTTTTTAATTGGTAAGAATAGCTTTTCCTGTCCAGTCCAAGTGCTGACATCTTTATATTTTGGATACTTGTTGGTATGCCTTGTGATTAGCTTCTTATATCATTGTTTTGGGCCTTGGGACCATCATCCTTCCAATTTACCTCATGGGAACAAGTTTAAAGAGTTGGTTAAATAACTTTTTTCACAGTGTGGTATTGAGACGATTTGTCCAGAAAACAATTGACCGTCAGTGACTTATTTCACTCTACTGTACTTTGTGTTTCAAACAACTCTCCTTCTCCTCCAGGAACAATACTATTAGAGATGAACCTATAAACTGTGAGCCCTTGTGGACGTACGGTAGTACAATGACTTAGACATATTGGCCTAATGGCTATTTTACCTTTTTCACAGCTTTAAAACACTCACTGTAATTCCCCATAAGGCCCTTGAATCTGGGAGAGTTAATGATTCTCAGAAAATACTGTACTTTACTGTACAGCTACATGAGTTCTTAGATGATATATCCATAATGAGAAAATACAGTTTGTTTCACTTTCTAAAAATTGTGAAGATGGCACTGAAAATGTAAAGTCCAGTGTTTCCTGTCACCCTCTCAAGTAGGGTCCTGCATTAGGGAGAGCGCACAGTGACTGAAAATTTTTATAGGATTGGCTTTTTACATATGCAGTTTTAAGGTAAGACTCTAGGACAGTGGTTATGACCACTTAACAGGTGAGGAAACTGAGGCTCACAGAAAACAATACAATTCCAAGACCACTCATCCAATTAGTTACAGACCTGGATTTAAATCCAGACCTGTCACATTCCAAAGGCTAGTTTTTCTACTATGTCGTAGAAGCCTTTAGAAATTAATGAAGCATTTATGATATCTGATGACAACACATAAAAGTAACATTCTCTTAGATTATCATAAGGAAAATACTCAAGTGTATCAAAAATATGAGTGTACTGAAGTTAGGCATAATGTAAATGTCAGATGGCTGTGGCATTAGTTTTTGTTTTTTCTTTAATTAATATTTTTGGCTGCATTGGGTCTTCGTTGCTGCACGTGGGCTTTCTCTGCTTACAGTGAGGAGGGGCTGCTCTTCGTTGTGGTGCGTGGGCTTCTCATTGCGGTGGCTTCTCTTGTTGCGGAGCACGGGCTCTAGGCGCATGGACTTCAGTAGTTGTGGCACGTGGGCTCAGTACTTGTCGCTCGCGGGCTCTAGAGTGCGGGCTCAGTAGTTGTGGCGCACGGACTTAGTTGCTTCGCGGCATGTGGAATCTTCCTGGACCGAGTCCCCTGCATTGGCAGGTGGATTCTTAACTACTGTGCCACAAGGGAAGTCCCCGTGGCATTAGTTTTTAATGAACTGTGGCAAAGTCTCCCTGATGTAAATCTGTCTAAGTTAAATTTTTATATCTACTGATAACCTAATGTGATCTGTTGGTGCCTTCATAAAAGAAAAATTAGATTAAAAATTGGAATGAATCATTAATGTCACATATTTTAACTATATTATATGTTCTCAAAAATAACAAAATGTGCAGCATGCTCTCTACAGTGCCATAAATATTTACAAAATGCTACACTGTCATGCAATAGTCATAAAATAGCAAGGCGGATGAATGAAAATGCCACTGAAACCAGCAGCGTGACCTTTTGATACATTCAGCTGCATGTTGTTATGGGTTTCAGGTAGAGTTCTGATTCCAGAATCTTTTCATTCATTCCTCTCCCTACAGTACTATGAGCCAAGGGAGCTGTACATGGGGGAAAAAAGGTGGCCAAATAGACAAAAAAAATTGCCTTATTAACAAGTGGGTAAATTTCCAGGCATACCCAGGAATGTTGACCATATAGGAAATGATAAGCAAGTATTGCACAGGAAACCTGAGCTCCTGGCTTTAAGATATAGTGTCCTGCAATCTCTAGTACAATGTAACCATATGTGTGTTCTGGATTTGGATTGATTACATTTGCAGAATTTTAGATGAGGGAGAGAGCTGAATTGGCAGCTAGTACTAGCTAGGAAAGTCCTGAAGAAAGCAGGCCAGGGTGTAAAATAAGTCTCCCTCCTGTGTGTATGCATATGTGTATGCACACATGCATTTTTCTAGCACTTGATCTGAATGCATCTTCAGGTTTCCAAATTTAGATGACAGTTATTCTATTCCTCCTCTCAACACCATCTCTATTATCTTTCATTTTAGTATCTTTTTGTAGTAATTTAGATGGAAAAAATCATGTTGCCTTCTCATAGGATTGGAAGAAAGGGAGAAAGTGTATTGCTGAAATAAATCTTAGTTTAGCAATTTAATTTCACCATGATCATTTGTGACTTTTAGGCCACTTTCTTGCAGTGCCACTGTGTAATATCTTGTGGTGTTCTTAATAAATTGAGACTGATAAACATTTTTTCTTGAATAGTAAAATGTGGATATTTCTGGATCTTCTAGATTATCAAAGTGAGGGTATGGATAACAATGCAAAAACAGATGGCATTTGGCCCAATGGTTTATGAAGGGGATAGATGGATGAGAGAGAGAACCATGGACTATTTCCTCAAGATTCTGTTTGAAAATCTAGAATCTGAGTTAATAATTTGACTTAGCACCTTAAACGTTAGGAAATATTACAGTGTACTATGAAAATGATCTCTTTAATGTATGTAGGCAATCAGATTAATGCTAGCTTATCGTATAGATGTATTGATTATGTTAATATTGCACAAAGGCTATTTTTACGATCTAAAGAGAAGTTGAGTTTTAGTTTAATCCATTCAGCATATTCTGTTTCCCCCAGACATTTTATATTTTTTAGATTTTCCATATTTTTAAGCACAGCATTTTTTTTCCTGCCTTTTAAACAGTTTTCCACCAATTTTTTGCCTTTAGAACTGCTATACATTCTCTACATGATCCGAACAGATGAAATGTCACTTATAAAATCTCCAGCTCTCTTGGAGAAACCCAATAGCTCTTCCTTCCCAAGTTTATCATCACACATACATTATTTTTCTTTCTTCCTGGCTATAAGCACCGAAAGAAGAGAGACTCTTGTGTCTTCATCATAATTGTTTTCCCAGCATGTAGAACAATCTGACATACATAGTAGATATTCAAAAGCTGTTTTAAATTAGTGAAGTGACTTGTGGCCTAATCTATTGCATACAGCTGTTGTTTTATATGGCATTTAAAAACAAATAGTTCGTTGAGTAACTATGAGAAGACACTTAAATTCCTTACATACTTAAAAATATTTTATGTTTTCTTTGTTTAAAATACACATATTGTGTACCTACTCTGGATAGAACACAGTGCCAAGGGTTATAGGAAACGTGAGAATTAGGTGACTCCCATTACCTCTAAAGGGGGATATAAGCCATATACAGAAATATCTACCATGGAAGTTTGAATGTGATAAATGTTATAGGGGAGCTCTAAAGAAAGGATTGTAGAAGTCTTTAAAAGAGAGAGAATTATTTCAGCAATCTTCTTTTTTTCTTTATTCATTCAGTAATATTTTTGGAATGACTATAACATGCCAGGCACTACTGATACAGTGGTGAACAAGATATCTCTGCCTTCAAAATGTTATAATCTAGATAGCGTTGGGGTGATGTTGGAAATGCAGCTGAGTGGACACAGAATTCTGGTACAGTGCATTGAATGCCAAGATAGGGACAGAACATAGAAAACATCTCTTCAAAGCAGGTAATAAGGATGTCAAATGAATAATGTTGATGTTATTCCATCATTTTAGATTGTCTACTATTTTGAACACATTTTTCTTCCCATCCATAAATATGCCTGAGCTTATTACTTATATACATGATTTTAATTCACTTAAGATAAAATACTCCAAAAATATAACTTACCTACAAAAGAGTTTGTTGCATGATCAAATAAAGCACAATTTCATAATGTTCTCACTTTGAAGAAAGAAATATGTTTGTGATTGAACCTGACAGGTTTAGAAAATTAAGGAAAAGTGGGTTGTGGAGAGACTGTTATAATGAATTATATAGCAAGGAAAACAATCATTGTAATTTATCAACCAAGATGCTAGATAAATTAGCAATATATTTCTATTGCATTTATTCGATGGAAGTAAAAGCTGTGTATATATACAGATATACATACAAACAAATATACAGGATGAATTTTTAATAACTTGGGTCACATAGCACATATGTAAATAGGTTAATAAAACACTATTTAAAAAAAATCAGAAAATGAGAACATGGAAGGGGAGAAGGACCAGGTATCTCTGTTGACCAAAAATATTGGCATAGTTGTTAAGTTTAGTACCACTTTGGTTCTGAGCCTGCTGGAAATGAGAGCAAAGACTCTTATCACAATACAAAGAACATGCCAATTGGTTCCAATTGTTTCATGATGGGAACTATTGCTTTGATTTAAATTGTGACAGCTGAAATTCTAAATTATATACATACTTAATTAGAAAGTTAAATATCAAATATGCATACACTAAAATTTAGATTATGATTTTTTTGGTTAATAAATGAAGTAAGGATTTGTAAAAAGCAATGTGTATTTAAAGTCTGCACTTCCTGTACTATATATTAGTATGTATTTTGCACTGTATTGCATTCAACTCTTGGATTACAAATAGATGGCTTTAGAGACCAAATCATGGGTATCAAGGGTAGACAAAAGGGTAAGACTTCAGCCACCTCCCCAGTAGAACCACATCTGCTTCAGACTGTCTTCTGAAAGAAGGTCACACTGCAGGAGTATACTTTGGAAACCACTTATGGATAATATTTCCCAGAATTACAATAGAAATCTTATCACAAGAAAATGGCAGTTCAATATTCTGATTATCTTTAAACAAGCTATACTGTTTGACTAAATAACACCAAAAAGTGAACTTTTGTATGATTACTATTACGTCATAGATTTTTCTTTGAAACCTATTAAAAGGTATTTTATTTTGATTTTGCAACCGAGGTAAATTAAGTTTTAGAAAAGTATGGATTCTTATATAGTTCATTCTAAAAATGGTTCTAGAAATATGAAATATAATCTTTGCTCTTAAAGCTACTCCTAGGGCTTCCCCGGTGGCGCAGTGGTTGAGAGTCCGCCTGCCGATGCAGGGGACGCGGGTTCGGGCCCCGGTCCGGGAAGATCCCACATGCCGCAGAGCGGCTGGGCCCGTGAGCCATGGCCGCTGCGCCTGCGCGTCCAGAGCCTGTGCTCCGCAACGGGAGAGGCCACAGCAGTGAGAGGCCCGCGTACCGCAAAAAAAAAAAAAAAAAGGTACTCCTAGTCCACCAGAAGAAAGAAGATATGCAGACTCTTGCAATACTGCTGAATAAATATCAAGAGAGAGGAAGGCAGGCATACTATGAAAACACATGGGAGGGACATGTAACATGGGGATTGATCAGGAAGGAAAGAGGGGATTTCACAGAATTCTTTGCAGAGTAAATAAAACCTCTTAAATTGAGTCTTAAATGTTAAGTGGGAGTTAGCCATGTGAAAATTGATGGGAACTTTTTAAAAATATATTTTTCTGTACGTTTGTTTAACAAGGAAAAATGATGAAGCAGAGCTTCATAAATGCATAAATTCATAAATGCATAAATTCATAAATTTATGCTTCATAAATGTGTAGCAGAGCTAAGAAATGGAATGTTCAAAGGCTCAGATGTATAAAGGAATCTGAGGAATTTTGAAAATGTTCCTATAGGACCCTAGGTTGCAAGTTAAGCATTGGTAAGAGAGGAAGCCAGGTTACTGAAGTTGTTACACATTATCCTGAAGAGGTTTTTTAAAAAATTATACATTTCCTTAATACCTTTAAAAAATTTGCAGTACTTACTATAGCATAATTTCCTAAATTATTTGTTGGGCTTTTTTGAATGCCTATCTCCTTTAGCAGACTGTAAGCCCCATGGGGGCAGAATCATGTCTGATTCGCCATTCTCAACACATTATGCCTGGTGCATAATCCTTGCTACAGAAATATTTGTTCAGTGATATGAATATATCTTGTAGACAGTGAAGAAACAATGAGGGATTTTAACACAGTACAAAGAATATATTGAATATTATAAGGGTGAATTTAAGCATCAGGGAGACAAGTTAAAATTCTATTTCAGTAGTCTAAGATGAGAATAAATTTTTCATTTTTGGTTTGGGCATTTAGGTAAATGACAAGGCCTTTTCATGAACTAGGTCTTTAAAGAGAAAGTTGGGCCTGCATTTGTGTATACATTTCTGTATAAGCAAGTGATGAGCAATATATGGCCTATGAGAAATATTAGACATCCTTTTCAGGAAGCCCTTTGTCTAACAGAAGAGAAAATTGAGGCCTAGAAAGGGTCAATTTCAGTCAAGCCTTCTCATTAGACTTCACCTTCTTGTATAGTCAACTGGTTATTTCTGGCAGACAGAAGATGAAGTTCAGTGGGTTATTTATTAAATAATATTTATATCTTTCTCATGACTATAAAGAAAAATAAAATGAAAAAGAACGCTGTATTTGTATCTGTCAGGACCTAGGCATTGAAACAGAAACCACTCTACATATTTCAAAAGAGAGAGGAGGTCAGTACAGTGAATTGATCACAAAAGAATTTGAACAGTTAGAATAGAAAAGGAGAGATGGGAGTGGCAGATCTGAGAACAAAAAGTAATATTAGTGATTCCACAAGTCTGCACTTGTTTCTGTGCTGTTAGAGATGCTGTTGTATTCAGTCCTGGATTCAACAACAACAAAAAAATATCACCTTTCTCAGGTCTGGTACTGTTGTAAAAGGAAATGACTCTACTCGGGCTACCTTTGTCTGGATTGAATAATCTCAGCTCAGTTAATGTTACAGCCATTCCAGGTGCCAGCTGGTACCAGAAGCAGAAATCTTCCCTCTTTTTTTTCTGCTTATTTACTCCCTAAACATTTTGTACTCTATTAGGATCACATTACATATAGAATTTTGAATTCTTTTTAATTTTCACCTAACATTTTGGATGGTCATTATATAGATAAGAAATAATGAATAATTTCCCTAATTTTTGGTATTCAGATCAGTTCTAATTTTTGCTACCAAAAATAGTCCTTGGTAAGCATCTTTGTAAGAATTGTTTCAAGTTTCAGATAATTTTTTAGGAGAGGGTCTCAGAGGTATAAAAAACAGTTGCAAAGGCTGTTTATATTTTTAAGACTACTTTGTTACTTACCGAAAGTTGTTAACATTCCAAAGGTTTATATCTAATATGTATTCCAGAATTTCATAAATTATTATAAATTATAGTAAATTATTATAAATTTTAAAAATATGTTTTTTTCTTTCTTTTCTCCACACTCTGCTCTCTTTCTTCCTCTCTGCCTCTGTTTATTTTATTTTATTTACTAATTTGATATTTTCTTAGTATTCAGTCTTCTTTATAATGCCTTTTTCAGTGAAGGGACCTTATAGGTCTCTAGTTTCTTATATCTTAACCAGTTTATCCTAATGACTTGAGTTTATATTTTTTTCTAGTATTTGCCTATAAAACTTACATTTCAAATGTTTTAAACTGACTGTTCTGAATGTTAGAGCTCACTTGTTATCAATTCGTAAAAATGATTTTTTTTGTATTAAGAAAAGAACACTTTTCAAGGCCAGTAATTATAATGATGGGTATTCTTGCCTTTCGTAGGAGACTGAGTTACTCTAATGCCATTTGATTGGATATATTTTTGGAGGTGGTGGAAGGGATGCTAAAGCTGCAGAAAACAAATTCCGCCTAATAGCTTGGCTTTCATCCCAGAACTGCAAGGGAATACCCCCAATCAAATTTCAAACACATCTGATGGCTAGATGCTATTGTATAATAGGTAACATTTCCCTGCCTGTTAATGCAATTCAAAGTAGGATAAACCAGTCTTGAGTTATATTATAAAATGTTTTGCTAATTCTATTTCCTGTACCTATCACTGACAAGTGTCTTTTTTTTTTTTTTTTCTGGAAACAGTATGAAACCATGCTTATTTTGACAGACATGTTAGACTTGGTTTTACCTATGTAAAATTGGGTTAAATGTTATGAATTGGAATCAGGAGGTTTTAGTCGTTTCAGTTTGCAGTAGAAGGGTTTTTTGCTTCAGTTTAAAGGTTTTTTGACTGACCTTTTATAGAGACTATATTTGAACCAGCAAAAGAAGTTAAATCAATTTCATAATTTAGGACAATAGGAATGGGTGACAATATAATAACTACTTTAATATTTTATAGATGGTAGTAGATGCCATGGTCTTTTGAAATGTATAAACCTGTTAATAGCAACTGTTAAGTAATATACTGTTGTGGGAAATTGGAATCCTCAAATATTGGATGCTGTTATGAATATAGAGGGTGAAGGCAGAAACTGTGGATAATATTCAATGATCAGAATATTGAACTGGAATATTGAAATCAATAAGGAAAGAGAGTAAAATATTACTCTAAAACTTCCTAAATATATTTCACAACCGCACAGAGCTGATAGAGTGTGAAGCTAAGAAATTTAAACTGGAAATGATCCTGGAAATTATATATAGTTTCCATCCCCTGTTTTTCCCAGAGAAGAAACTAAAGGTCCATAAGATTATCAAATAATTTCTCCAGAGAAGTAAGATCCATTGGAGAAAAAAATAATACCCTGAGAAAAGAGCCAGTTTAAGGATTAAGAATAGTAGAGTTCAGAGGCATGTGATGAGGGTTCAGCTATATACCAAAAAGCTTAATCATTAAAGCTTAGTCAAATATATTTGGGATGGGTATTTTAATGGAACTAGGAGATTAAGAAATTGAGCCCTTATAACTCTTCTTGTTTGGAAGTGAGATAGGCAAGCCATATAAAATAGGTGTTTCCCATACTACCCTTTCCAGGTAGTAATAAAGAGGATATTAAGAGAACAATATTGGTAGGGGAAAAATAACAGCCTTCTCCCAGAAATTTGAGAATAATTACCAAAATGTAAAACTCATCCTTTGTCCTAGCCATGCCACTTCTATAAATCTAATCAACAGGTATACCTGCATAAGTGAGCAAAAACCTATATAAATAACATTCTCTGACCCATTTGTGTAACCACAACATTAAAAACACTATAATTTCCATTGATAGGAAAAGCAGTTAATTATTATATAGATGCACAATCCTTAAACAAAATATGTAGAATTTATGCCCACCACCATTGAAAGAGTCCTAAAATTTATTGACAAGTAAATAAAGTCAGGTGAAACTCACTGCATACAATCTGATCCTATTTGCTTTTTAAAAAGGAAATGTGCCTGTGAATGGCTATCCTTGTAGGAGAAACTATGTACATGCCTGGATAGTTGGAGAAAATCTCTAGAAATGCACATAACAAATGAGATACAGCTGTTTCTTTTAGGGCTGCAGTGCGGGAGTGAAAAGGTTAATTGTTATTGCAAACCATTTTTGCTGTTTGAATTGTTTGTGTATATGCATTACCTTTTTAATTACAAAAATTAAAGATAGTTAAAATAATCTCACAATCTATGACCTGAGCCATCTCAGCATAATCACAGAAATTTTAGCCTCTTGTCAACTTTTTAAAAATTCCTGACACGTTCATAAATGATGTTCCACCTGCAACTCTTACATCTCTAAGTACTGCCTTCTGTCTTGCTAGGGGCTGTCCTGCGGCTTACTACATTCTGGACACCCTGGGCAGTATGGATAGGGACATAACAACTCATGAATGTGGTCTGGTGATTCTCTGCATAGAGACATTGCTACAGATCACTGTGCTGGGTTAGGACACTGTCAACAGGAGGCACAGATGCTGCCTCTGCTCAAATCTTGTGTCCCACCTTGAGCATAATTAAACCTACTATAGGACAAATAATTATCATAAGCTATCATCAAGGATGACTCTAGCAAATAAGTTGAAGTCCCAGAAACTGGATTGCATCCACTGGGATAGTCACAAGACCCAATCCAGGACAAGGGTGGGTTTCCTTTTCTTTTTAGAGAAGATAGGAATGCCTCACCCTGTGACTAACTTGGACCTGTGTTATGGTCACTTTGCTCTGTGAGGATACTGCTGCTTCTCTAATGTAAGGGTCTTTTTCCTCCGTGAAGGAGAATTGCCACTTCTCTCTCTGTTGTCACTAGAGCACTGAAAGAAAATAGATCTCCTGCCATAAATCTGCAGTGGCCCTCTTCCACTCAGGCATGCTATTTTTGTCAGAAGAGTGGAAGTGGGAGAGAGGAAAGATGAATTGACTGATCTAGAGTTGATGGTGGTGGAGATTTAAATACAATACATTATGGGATTCTTGGATGGATAGAGACAGGAGGAAAAGCTGTAAAACTTGACAGATGGAGGAGTCAAACACGATCAAGTAGAAAGAAAGATAATGGAAGAATGAGGCTATCAATGTCAAAAATAATAGGTTTGGGTCAGTAAGAGAGTAGAGTTTAAGGTTTCAACATGACAGCAGTTTTTGTTGTTGGTAAAGTTGAGAGTATAGAGACCAAAGTAGGTGTTCAAAAGTGATGTGAGAGGTCATGGATGTTTAGGGAATTCAGAAATTTTGCAGCTGATTGTTGAAATTGCCCAAGTTCATAATAAGGAGAAAAAGACTTGGTTTCATTTTCTTGAACCAGGTAAGGAAGTGATCTATTAGTCAATAGAAAACACAACAAAAAGTGTTAGGTTAGGCCTAATACCAGCTGAAGACATTAGTATGGGATGGTCTACATGCACCAATTTGGAGTTACACAAAGAACACCACCACCTCAAAACACCATTGGCAATGTGAATGTGAGGGTGAACCTCTTGCAATTACTGCAAGAGGCTGTACTCAGGAAAAGAGCCATGAATTTATTCAAGATGAAAGATAAGTCCTTTGAAGAAGCGAAATACAGAGGTGATATTTGCCTTAGGGACTCCAAAGGATCTGATAGAGAAACTGGTTGCTCCGGCATGCAAAGTAGAAAATTAAGGTGGAAAGGATATGTGGAAAAAGAGTCCTTGGAGAAGTAATCAGAGCTGGTGGACCTGAAAAGCAGCATGTTCCCATCCTAAGGATTCTGAATCGAAGTCCATAAAGTTGTTTTTGACTAGTTCTTCTGGGGTTAAGTTGTTACCTTTTAAAATTTAGCCTATGCCAAAGCCCAAGGTGAAATATTCTGGAAGCAATAACAAGAAGCAAGGGAAATGAATCAGTGGCATATGTGCAATTTTAATTATCGAAGTGTATCAAAGTCTCCATGCTATCAGAAGAGAGCTAGAGTTCAGTTTACGAAAGCCAAGTTCAAAAATGTTTGGATAGAAGTTGGAGACTAAAAGTTAGTGTCAAAGTGAATAAGGCCATAAAAAGCTGTATAAAATGGGTAATGATGCGGGGGAATAAATAACCTTTAGATGGAGAGGTAGAGGTGGAGAAGAAACTCGTATTTGGCCACCTGTGGCAGAGGCACTCCCCCTTTACACAACTGATTTCACAGCAGCTGTGATGGACAGTTTTATGTGCATTGCCAGCATCCCACCTAAAGCATACTCCATGGAATATTTCTGCTTTTCTGCCTCAGGCTTTCTGTAAGTCACAAAGTCTCTCAGCCCAGAGATGTAACTGTGTTTATGGGTGGGGGTGGAAGTTAATGCTCCCAAAGACTATCTTCAACTAATGGGGGAGTAAAGATCTGTAGATAATTTCACCAGCCTCCCTTTCCTTCAGGGTGACCATTCTGAGATGATTCCTCTACAAGATTCCTCAGAGAGTCTCCACAAATCTCCAAATACATTGATTTCCCGTTGCTCAGATCAGCAACCAGCTCAATGAGGCACATTTTATTGGCTTTCAACTTTCACAATCCCTCACTTTTGCTTCCTGGAATTAACTCATAAGTTTGCTACACCCAATCCTCATGTCAGGCTCTGCTTTAAGAAATCCAAATTAAGACAGTACTTTATTTCCTTTCTCAATAAACAGCTTAGCAATGGGAATTTGTGGATCACGAAGAATTTTTGGAATAGAAAACTGCAGTGAATGTTCTAGGGAAATTGATTAGCACTGGGTTATAGCAAAGAGCAGCTTTGTATTTGCATTTATAATTAGGCAGTTCCTTGGGTCAGTTTTCTCTTCTTTCATGTGTGATGCATTTAGATTTCGTTGCTCTGAGATTGTTACCTATGGAATCTCTCCTATCTATCCTCATCAATTCTTGGAAACATTCAAGGCACTAGAATTAAAGGGCAGCTAATGGTGGATAACTTGATATGGCATAGAAAAGTTTCAAAGAACAACAGGAGGGAGTTCGGAGGGACCAGGAGACAGTTCAGTGAGTCACTCTCTCTTCTTTGCCCCTTTATCCTAACATTTTATAAGTTATTTTTTTCTTAAGGGAAAAAAAAAAAAACAAAAAAACTAGTTCCTTGGTCTCTCCAAGTGTAGTGGAGAATTACCAAGAGTTATCAGACAGTTTCTGTGAAGAACACAGCGAACATAAAGGTGAAGTTGGCTTTATCTAGATCTAAAGATTTACACTTTCCTTAACCCAGAGAATGGGTGTAAACTGATGAATAGGGACATGGTCCTCAGAGGACTAAACCTACCTAATGATCTCTGGCTGATGCTCAGTAATTGAGTCACTTTGTTATCTGGCTTCATGCTCCAAGGTGCACCTAATCTCTGCTGGAATCAGTTCTGCTGCCTTCTTCCTACAGCCCCTTTCTCTTGGTGGGGAAGAAGAGGAGAGGGTGAAGCTGGCGATTAATTTGGACTAAACACAAATTAAAATCTCCATTTCCCCAACTTTCCCGTTCCCCCTTTCCCTTCAGCTAAAATCTAAGCCTTTGTGAGAATCAACTCCTGAAACTAAAGCCTAATCAGGGATTAGAGGATGTTAGCTCTGCATGTAGAGGTCCACCAGAGTTAGTTGACACACCATTGCATGTATTCAACTGCTATTTAAAAAATTCTCACATTAATTAAGTATACATAGTTAAGAATTTGGAACTCCAGGTGGGAACAACTAGCTATAATTTCATATAATTAATAAAATATTGTTTTTCTTTTTGAATTGAGCAAAGACCATAGAACTTGAATTTGCTGTAATTGTGTTATACATGAAGATGCTTGTAGAAAATGTTCAGAAGCAGATTATCACATGCAAATTTTTTTCTCTTATTTTCCTTTGTGATTTACTGTTTATATGTTCACAGTTAGTTGCTACCCAGAGTTTGATGCCCATTAACAGTGTCTTAAAGATCATTTGCATTTCTCCACTGAGATATTGTGCTTCTTTCCCCCCATGCAGACTCTGTAATTATGCTGAAACCTTTTGTCCGTGACTTTGGCAGTTCTCCTGGAGTGCACACACCTCCCAGCATCCTATAGATGTTGCTCAAAGTTAATATAGTGGCAAAGGATGCCTGGTTTTGTTCACAATCTGGAAATCACTAGTGAGAATCTCAGTGCCACCACTTTTTTCTTTGTCTTTAGAATTTGCACAGGTTATTCAAATCCTCTGTGTGGTGCCTGGTGCCAGGGACACCACATGGTCAGTGGTTTATGATGAGACTCTAAGCTGTGTTTTTAGGACTTTCAGATGGTTCACTTTTCAAGGCTTTCATAGAACAGCTGAGCCCTCATTGGTGGTGCCTGAGCCCCATGGGTTCCCATTTTCAAGTACTTAAGCTCCTATAGTGATTGATGCCATAGATGAAAATACATCAGTAGGCCTGATAGAAGAAGTAGAAAATGTACATTTCTCCATTTAATAGCTGTGTGGCAGAGAGTATCTACTTCTGTGTGTGATTGATAGCTAAGGTCTTCTTATTCTTAGGAGGGAAAAAGGTCTGTATAGAGAGTAAATGAGTCCTTAAATCTAAAAGGAGACCTCCTTTTACATATGTGCTTCAGTTTCATTTTACATTTGTGCTTCAGTCAACTAATATGTAAGTTTCTACAGCCTCCCAGGCTTGTAACAAACATGAAATATTGTTAAATAGTCTAATTTAATTTTTTTTACCTCTTTTTACAAGCTTTGCCAGTGTTGAAGTTTGTTTTCTGAGAGCTCTGAGAAGGCTCATAAAATGTTTTGCCA
Source organism: Lagenorhynchus albirostris (assembly GCF_949774975.1). Taxonomy (NCBI): domain Eukaryota; kingdom Metazoa; phylum Chordata; class Mammalia; order Artiodactyla; family Delphinidae; genus Lagenorhynchus; species Lagenorhynchus albirostris. The sequence continues at coordinate 60,390,957 of NC_083101.1, read as the reverse complement.
TCCACAGCTATAGCTCTGCCTTTCCTCACCCTCAATAACCCTTCAGATTAATCTGAATTACCATGGCTGTAAATACATCTTTATCTCATGATTGATTACAATCTTGGAGAAATGCATTACTGAAATTTACATGCAACTACATCTCTATTAATACATATCACAAACAAATAGCGTATTGTTCCTTGTATGGTACCAAGGGATACAAAATAAATTGCCAGGATACATCTCTTGGTAAAAAAGAAAATGATCTGTTATTGTTTTTCCTCTATTGCTTTACCTCCTCCTCCTCTTCTGTATTTTTAGACTTATTAATAAGTCTACATTAAGTCTAAGTGTTAATAAGTCTACAAATGTTGGTTAAGTCTACAATTATTTGAAAAATATCTTGATTTGCAAATCACTATTTGTTAGAAAATGTATGGTTGACCCTCTGTATCCTCAGGTTCTGCATCCACAGTTGGTTGAATCCATAGATGCAAAAGCCGTGGATACGGAGGGCTAACTGTTATGCCATATTATATAAGGGACTTGAGCATCTGTGGGTTTTGGGTTCTGGAACCAGTCCCTGCAGATACCCAGGGACAACTGTACAAGAAAGAGACATGCACTATAAATATATTATTAGTATGTTTATTTCTTATTTGCAATGAATGTGTCAGGTAAGAGGGGATGAGTTTTGTTTTGTTTTTTTTAACTCACTAGTCAAAGTTGCTCTGAAGAAAAGTTGGTGTTCTACAATACTGTAGCTTCTGAGAGGGTACCAAAGGAGTCAGTGTTGTTTTTTCTTCAGGAGGCCCCAGAGCATGGTAGTATCTTTATGTCTCTAGTGTCTATGTCTACCTAGGATCTGGTGCTAAAAGTTTGCAGTTCTGAAAATGAGACTTTAGCACCATGTCCAGAGATGATTAAAAATAAATCATTGGTAAAAACCATTAATCACAACTACATGCTATGAGTCAATCATATGATTATGAAATTATGAATGAGAAACTATTTCCAGAAACAGAAACAGTATAATTCTCTATCACCCATGACCCAGCTCTTCTACTGATACTGATGTATGTTATAAACTGATTTGAAATAAGAAAGTTGATTTGTTAGGCCGTATTTAGAGGAAGTCTCAAGTGACTTGTAGGACTATGATGGTGAATTCTTGGTGAGACTCGATTAAATCTACAGCAGATATTCTGACTCCAATTACAGCTTGACCTATCTCTCAGACGATTCGAAAACCATTACCTGAACAATGGGGAATTCACATGGCCGAATTTTGCTTCTAGAACTGTGCTTAACAGCTTTAATATGACTAGATAATCAGTCGTAATGGGGAACTTTCTATCTTTCTCTTTTTGCCATGTATCTATTTTTCCACTGAAGTTTTGTAGTGTGCTAAACATTGTTATCCACATGTTCCTCTTCCATACCATACTTAAAGACGTTGCTAGAATCCTCTTTTAATGGCTCAATTTAATATATTTATTGACTACCTATTGTACTTCATTCACTGGGTTTCATCGACAAGCAAGCAATGTTTGATATAAATGAATCAGAAAGACATTAAATTCTCTCTAAATTTTGATCCAGGGAATTGTGTCAGCTAATATTAGTTGTTTGCACAATATCCATTCTCTCCATATTTTTAACTAACAAATTCCAGTTTGTTCTGGGTGTCAATGTTCCCAGTGAAAAAAAATCTATTTCTCAAAATTATTTGCAGTAAGAGTGTCCATGTGGCTCAGCTGTGGCCAATGAGCAACAAACTAGAATTTGCTGAGATTTCTAAGAAAGTGTTGTTTCTTCCTTGTCATTTCCTTCTCTCTTTTGCATGGAAAACTGATGAGCCACTGATCCCAAACTAAGAATACTTCTTTCCAGAATTTTTATCACATGGAAGAAAAATAAATATGTGTTTGCTTATATGTCTGTTTGTATTTTAATTTACGGGCCAAACTATTCCACACTATAGCTGGTTCCAAGAGATATTTGTAGATATTATCAGGATAAAGCAAACTGGTGGTGTCCCCTTGCTAAGTAAGACTTAATGAAAATATGCTGAGCTAAAAAATTAAAAATTATTTTGACTGCATGACTTCATAGATATTCTAATATGTTAAGATGCATTTCTATTCTCTAGGAGTGGTCTCTAGTAGAACACTGCAAACTAATTTGATCAGGGAATCCATTTTCAAAGAGTTTTAGCTGTGACTAATGTCCCATGGAATAATGGTACTAATGTAGAGAAATATACATATAAACATAAATTAAATATGATAAAGAGAATGAGATAAATGCAAATAATCCTTTTGTTAAATAGCGAAAGAGAATTTTGTTCAGCTTGAGGTTCTGAGAGACCTTTTAGAAGATATGACTACTGAACTGAGTTATTTTTCATTTATTTTTCTACATTCAGTCCTCTATTTACACTAATTTGTGCAAGGTTCTCTTTGTCAATACGTATTTTATAACTTACTTTTGACTAATTCTCCAATTAAAAACTATATCCCTGAATGGAAAAACAATTGTACCTGGATCAAAATAAATAAATAAACTGGGAATTACAATAAGCTTTAGTTTTACAAGCTCTGTGCTATAACTAGCTGAACTAATTGCCTGTAAACTGGGTTTTATTAAGGTCTATGTGTACAGTGTAAATAGTCCTTTCAAAATCATGTTAAAAATATCTACAGGAAATGACCGCTAAGGTCATTTCTTTGCTGTGCATCTTCATACTGGGCTACAGGCAGTCAGGGGAAGAAAGAGGTCCCCACCCTTCATTCCTCAATCAGTACCCTTCAGAGTAGAGTCTTTGAAACATCTCCTGACATTCAGCTCCTGGTCAGGCACCACATACAGGCTGTGTATGAAGAGGGAATCTATGGGAACCACCCTGGTGTGGGAGTTCCCTCTGCTTAATCATCCTAGAAGTCTTTTCATAGTTAAAGTGAGACAGTAAACTATGCCTCTACTGCAGTTCAGTTTCTTAGCAGTTCTCCTTTTTACTTGTCCAAAACTTAAACTTTACAAAAGGTAAAGAAAAGAGAGATGCAGCTATTCCCTGAACTAGAAAAAAAAAAATTAGGTTATTTGATTTGTTTTTTTCCCAGGAAGATACAAGACAGAGTTTGAGTTTTAAAACATGATTATATATCTGAAGAACATTTTTCTTTTTTTCAACTTTTATAAACTAATGTACAACAAAGTAAAATTTATTTTGTGGTTGAAATGTAGGAACTTTAGAAATTTTGCTTCTAAGCCCTAAAGCCAATCTGTGATGTTGGCTATTACCTTCTATATTCAAGGTGCATTTTGGTCACTAGGAAGGAAACATGCTTTTCAAAAAGAGGATGCTGTCAGACTACACATCTGGGTGTTGATGAATCTTTTAAAATGCTTGTCTGATCTGATGAGTACTCAAAAGTGGGAAGTGGTTGTAGTCCTAGAACAATTAAATACTGGTTGCTGTTAAGCAAATGATGGGTGATAATTCTCTGTGCTTCAGATGTAGTGCAAATCATTAAAGACACATTGCTTTATCCTATTACTTAGAGATATTTAAGTCATATCATCATTTAAAATGTGTTTTTAAGGAGACTTTTGAAGAAAAAAAGGTAGAAATGAAAAAACATTCTACTAAGTAGTATTCTGATACTCTCTTACCTTATTTTTGCTTCTCTTTAGATGGTGCATTTTTTGTCTTCTCATTTATATAGACTTCTTTTAAAAGAGTAACATATTTTAGACCATTTTATGAAACTCTATTCCTGTCACAATTTTATCTTCAGCAATTTTATTTCCAGGGCCAAACATAGATAATAGTATTTTCAAGGTATGTTTATGATACACTAAAGACATTTATTTCAGTCTTACCTTATATACAAAAGTATATAAATGTGTAGAAAAAACATATTTATAAAGTAGGTGAGGACAATTACTGTTCCGTATGAACAATAGTTTTATTGATTACTTTTTTTTTTTTTTTTTTAACCAAGCTAAGCATTTATTCACATTTTCCGGTACACAGTTATGTCTAAGAGCCAAATGGGGATACATTTCCTTAATCTTTTTTTTTTTTTTTTGTATTTATTTATTTATTTTTCTTTTATTAAAAGTTTTTATTGGGGTGTAGTTGATTTACAATGTTGTGTTAGTTTCAGATGTATAGTAAAGTGAATCTGTTATACATATACCTTTATCCACTCTTTTTTAGATTCTTTTCCCATGTAGACCATTACAGAGTACTGAGCAGAGTTCCCTGTGCTCTTCCCTGTCCTTATTATTTATCTATTTTATATACAGTAGTGTGTATGTGTCAATCCTAATCTCCCAATTTATCCCTCCCTCCCCCCTTACCTCCTGGTAACCATAAGTTAATTTTCTACATCTGTAACTCTTATTTCTGTTTTGTAGATAAGTTCATTTGTACCCATTTTTTAGATTCCACATATAAGTGATATCATATGATATTTGTCTTTCTCTGTCTGACTGACTTCACTCAGTATGACAATCTCTAGGTCCACCCATGTTACTGCATATGACATTATTTCATTCTTTTCTATGGCTGAGTAATATTCCACTGTATATATGTAGCACATCTTCTTTATTCATTCCTCTGTTGATGGACATTTAGATTGCTTCCATGTCCTGGCTGTTGTAAATAGTGCTGCAATGAACATTGGTTGGGGTACATGTATATTTTAGAATTGTGGTTTTCTTTGGATATATGCCCAGGAATGGGATTGCTGGATCATGTGGTAGCTCTATTTTTAGTTTTCTAAGGACCTCCATACTGTTCTCCGTAGTGGCTATACCAATGTACATTCCCACCAACAGTATAGGAGGTTTCCCATTTCTCCACACCCTCTCCAAAATTTATTGTTTGTAGATTTTTTGATGACAGCCATTCTGACCAGTGTGAGGTGATACCTCATTGTAGTTTTTTTTTAAACTTCTTTTTTTAAAAAATTAATTAACTTATTTATTTATTTTTGGCTGCGTTGGGTCATTGTTGCTGCGTGCGGGCTTTCTAATTGCGGCGAACAGGGGCTACTCTTTGTTGCAGAGCGCAGTCTTCTCACTGCGGTGGCTTCTCTTGTCACAGAGCACGGGCTCTAGGCACGTGAGCTCAGTATTTGTGGCTCACAGGCACTAGAGCACAGGCTCAGTAGTTGTGGCGCATGGGCTTAGTTGCTCCGTGGCATGTGGGATTTTCCCAGACCAGGGCTCAAACCCATGTCCTCTGCATTGGCAGCCAGATTCTTAACCACTGTGCCATCAGGAAAGTCCCACCTTATTGTAGTTTTGATTTGCATTTCTCTAATATTAGTGCTGTTGAACATCTTGTGCTTTTTATCTATCTATATATCTTCTTTGGAGAAATGTCTATTTAGGTCTTCTGCCCATTTTTGGATTGGGTTGTTTTGTTTTGTTTTAATATTGAGCTGCATGAGCTCTTTGTATATTTTGGAGATTAATCCTTTGTCAGTTGCTTCATTTGCAAATATTTTCTCCCATTCTAAGGGTTGTCTTTTCGTTTTGTTTATGGCTTCCTTTGCTGTGCAAAAGCTTTTAAGTTTAATTGGTCACATTTGTTTATTTTTGTTTTTATTTTCATTACTCTAGCAGGTGGATCAAAAATAATCTTGCTGCGATTTATGTCAGAGAGTGTTCTGCCTCTGTTTTCCTATAAGAGTTTTATACTGTCTGGCCTTACATTTAGGTCTTTAATCCATTTTGAGTTTATTTTTCTGTATGATGTTAGGGTGTGTTCTAATTTCATTCTTTTGCATGTAGCTGTCCCATTTTCCCAGCACCACTTATTGAAGAGACTGTCTTTTCTCCATTATATACTCTTGCCTCTTTTGTCATAGATTAGGTGACTATAGGTGTGTGGGTTTATCTCTGGAATTTCTATCCTGTTCCATTGATCTATATTTCTGTTTTTGTCCCAGTACCATACTGTTTTGATGACTGTAGCTTTGTAGTATAGTCTGAAGTCAGGGAGCCTGATTGCTCCAGCTTTGTTTTTCTTTCTCAAGATTGCTTTGGCTATTTGTGGTCGTTTGTGTTTCCATAAAATTGTAACATTTTTTTGTTCTCATTCTGCGAAAAATGCCATTGATAATTTGATAGGGATTGCATTGAGTCTGTAGATTGCTTTGGATATTATAATCATTTTCACAATATTGATTCTTCCAATCCAAGGACATGATATATCTCTCCATCTGTGTGTATCATCTTTTATTTCTTTCATCAGTATCTTATAGTTTTCTGAGTATAGTTCTTTTCCTTCCTTAGATAAGTTTATTCCTATACACTATCTTTCTGATGAAAGATCAGAAAGAGAAATCAAGGAAAAAATCCGTTTGCCATCATGTTTGATTGCTTTTTAAAGTTACTAAGATAAAATGTCCTTCAAGGAAGGAGTTTGGAAAATGTGATTGAAATAATGATCATAGTGTGATTGAAAAATGATCTTGAGACATGCATTCACAAGATGGGACTTTTCTTTGTGATTGACACCTTTCAGTCAGAATCCATTTTGGCTCTTTCCTACCACAGGTTGATTCTTCCATATCTTAGAGCCTAGACATACCTCTGGACTATGGTTCAAAGACTGCTGTTTATTTCTGTTGAGATGTTACATTGTGGTGGTACACAACCATCATATATGCCAACAGTGCAAGGTTGTTTGGCAGCATTGCATTAGTGGTTCTTGGCACCAGAACCAGCCTCCTTCCTCTCCTGGCAAGTTATTTTCTAAACCTTGAAACTCACCATAGTTCTGATATCCTTCCTCTGAGAAACTAGCCCGTTTTGTGCTTAGGCATAATTCCTTAAAATAATATAATACCTGAACTTATTTTCCAACAATGCTGATAGATGAGGAATATATTTGTCGTCCTGGAAATACGTTTTTAACTTCTCAAACTTCTAAAGTTAAGGAAACGAAGATTCTGGTCTTTCTCACATACAAAATCTGTGATCAAATTTTTCAACTCTGGAAAGTACTCAGTCCGAAAGTTTTCAACCAGAATATTTGGCAGTTTGACTAGATGGTCGCCAGGGTCTTTCCAAGTCCAGTTCTATAAATAAACTATATACATAATAGTACATCAAATTGCTTTAGCCACCTTGCCCAAATGCAAAGACAGACAAACTTTTATGCTTTCTACTTTATTATGTCAAAATGAAAATTTATAGCAAATAATCATGTTATAAATCTCACTATAAAAATACATGTTGTTGTTATAAAGGCAAGCAATTAATACCTGTTATAGCTGACAGAAAGATGAGTGAAGAATGCTTGTCATTGAAGTCATCTTAATTGATTCTACTAATAAGAAAACATTTCCAGTTATTTATGTAATACAATTTTTCAATATGAGCATGTTTCAAAAATTGAACAAAATATATCTCAAGCTATATAAATTAGTAGAGGACTTAGTTGAGAGTGACAAAGTTTTAATACAGAGTACCCTGACATTAAAATATTTTAGATTCATGATGTTACTTTTCTTTAAATCTTTACATAGCCATTAAAGCCAAGCAACAACTGGATAGTAAGTTGAAAACCATATTTCAAATTCTTTCAGTGAACTAATAAAAATTTCATGCTGTTTTATAATACAGTATGAGCTGATGCAGAATTACCCCAGATTGGCAGGAGAAGGCTATTCATAGTACAAAGCAGTTGTGTTAATTAAGTAAAATTTGTCAGTATAACTGCAAATAGATTTTGATCAAATTTATTATATCAGAAGTATATTTTATTAATCTTTCAAGATGAGAAGGAATAACAAAATGCTGCAGTGTAAGACTTTAGTTCTCATTTAAGAAGTAATTGGCCAAGTGCATTAATTTCTCAATTGGTGTGTTTAGAAAAAAAGTTGGAACATATTATTTTAAAAAGCTAAATAACATAATAATTATGTCAATTAATTATGTCAAGTCAACTAACAGAACTTCAGTTTGATCCGCACAGGGGAAATGTCAAATGTCAATTAGTCAAATTTGTCAACAGTCTTACATTTTTATTGGTATACATCTTATTTTATTTGTTGATTACTTATGTTTTCTCCGTTTTGGAAGGGTCTTCAGTTATGTGTAATGTGCTATATATTATAAATATCTCCTTATACTTTATTATATAGAAGCTAAATGATTATAGAATCCCCTGCTAAAACTATTAGATATAGTTTTGCCTTTTCTTATTTGTGGTGATATATTTACTTATACAAAATTTTAGCCATCAAGACAAAAAATAATTACTGAGATATCAATTTAAAGTGTAATAATGGTATTTTAAACTATTGCTTCATTTATATATTGTATCAAAATATATAAAGAGATAAGAATCAGAAAAAAATCACATAGACATGATTTTAATACTTTAACAATCAACAGAATTCATTTAAAATTCATTTGCTTTAAGAATTTGACACATGTAATCCTTTGAAGATTATATGAGATAATATACATGAAAATATCTTGTGACCATACAGTAATGAATATTGCTACCCTTTAAAAAATACATTATATCAATTGGATTAGCTTTTTTTGTGGAAATGGCAGAAACTGACTTCTTTGCTTTTGGTTGGCCTGTTCTTTCCTAACATCTTTAACCAGCAGACAGCTTAGAATGCTATAACAATTCTCTTCTCATATCAGCATTTAAAGGATAAGTACATTTCCCAGCTCTTAATAGGGCGTTATCTTTGGGAATAAGATAGTATAATTAGGTCTAATTTCATGACGTAAATCATAAAAGTAAAGAAAGAATATGGAAAATAGCCTCTTTTCCATCCTTGGTCATTGTGTACTGCACATTAATATTTAATGTTTTCTTTTTTTACTTGGTTCAGTTTTATTGCTCATGAACATGAGCAAGTGATTGTGGGAGCTAGAACCAGGCATGCTTCCCCATTCACCTCTGCCAGTACACTGACCTGCAACACCCCTGCTGTTTCATGCCTTGGCCTCCGCTAAGTGGAGCCTGCCAGTCATTTTAAATTGTGCCAAACTGCATAGTGGTTTTGTGATGTGAAAACATCCATTAAGTTCTAGTTTGAGTCTACACACCCTTTCATATTGCTTCTAAACAAAGCCAAATCTCAACCTCAGTCTTGAGAATTGTATACTTAAAAAAAAAAAAAAAAAAAAAAAAAGTAGTACAGAAATTTTCCTTTTAGCAGAGAAATATAATAGCTTAACAAGTGTCTCTGGAACATCGTACAGGTTTTAGCTTTCAGGGTCACTTGTGTTTTAGTTTTTACTATAATGTAACTGGATTAAGTTTGCATTTCTTGCCTCATGGCAAGTTCCCAGTAGGAGGAGATTGGGGGGGAAACCTGCTCAGACTTGATGTCAGTCCTTTGCCTCTGTGTCCTGCACCAGCCCACAGAGGCTCCAAACAAAGGACTGTCCTCAGACAAAAACCCTATCTACTCTGGAGATGATTACCAATCTCCCCATTTTCATCCTCTTTTATTTTCCTTGAATAACATGGATATTTTCCTTCTGCATCAAAAGAACAAAGAAAATTAAATCAGGTGAGTTTTCATTTAGTTAAGTGCATTGGATGTATATTTAGGACAAAGCCACTCAAATTTATCCATAAATACCTCTAAAGGTAAAATTACGTCGTTAAAGAATTTAGGACCAGCCAAGCTACAGAAGGTATAGACCAAGATAATATTTCACAGAGCTATTTTTGAGGCTTAAAAATATTAACATAAGCCCTTCGTAAACTATTAATCAGGATAAAATATAAAATGAATATTTACTAGTGAATGAAAAGAATCAAGTAAAAATGGATATATGCAGGAATGTTGGTAAAAATTCTGAAACTCAAAGTATCCGTAGAAAACTGATAACAAAAGATAACTTCACATTTTCCCCTCCTTCACACAAGATTCAGAAGGATGACACATGTTCTTGGCAGGCACATTCAAACTTTGGGAGTGATGACCCAGAAACAGTGACTTTCACATTGAATACAATTTAAAAGAACAATATATATTTTTACGTAGTTTGCTAAACTATGCCGAATTAATTTGTCTGAACATGAAGAAGAACTCCAGAGAGGGGGAAAAGTAAATTGTTGTTTAATTGGCATACAGTGATGATGACCGTTGGTGTGGATACCCCACAGAGGTGAGCTAACGTCTTCACCCAAAATTTGGTTGAATATCAAGACTGATGATACCACACACATACCAAGAAGTGAGGAAAACCTTTATGTCCCACATAATGAGACTTTCTTGGAAAAGCAGAGCAGGTTCTAAAGCAGGTTGGAAAATGGCTTGAGAGAGAGCAGGGATGGGTGACTGCTGTGGAATTTTATGGTGGTTAGTGGGTAGGCCCAAGCTAACTGGGGCTGTGTGCATACAGGCCTGGGTATTTGACAGTTCTAACTTCAAGCTGGCACCAGAGGAGAAAGCACCCAGTTTTTCTTATCAACTAGCGCATATGTGAGACAAAAGGGAAAGAAGTGGTAGGATTTGAAAGCTATCACCAAGTCAAATATGATAAGTGGAGCTAACTGTATTACAATACTAAACAATAATGGTAAATCCAAGGGTGTTTTACCTTGAAAAGATTGTCCGTAACCGCATCTTTAGAAAAAGGTACAAGATCAGGATGGTGAGGAAGGGAAGTTGCCAGTTCTCAGGAGTAATTGCATTAATATGGAAGAGAATGGCACTTCTGATCTGGGGAACAGCCAACCCCAAAACCTGACTCTCTGGAGAATGCTCTGGAGGCACAGGCTGGTGCCCCAGGGAATGACTGTAAAGCTCAGTGTGGCGCCTTGGGTGGATGTCTTGGGACAGGATGCGAGAAATGTAAATGATGAGAATGAAGAGTAATAAATGACTTATATACTTGGAGCACGTACCATGTGCCAAGTACAGTGCTAACCATTCTAGGAATAATAGCTCATCTTGTCCCCAAAATAACCTGATGGTGTGGGTGCCTTTAAAATGAGCAAATTAAGGTCCAAAGAGTATTAGCAAGCCAGTGAAAGGAAGAGTCAAGATTTGGACTCATTTTATGACTTTTTCAGGTTCTGAGCTCTTAGTATTTCAAAAACAGTTACATTTTTTGTTCTGTGGTTTTTTTAGTCCACAAGCCAAAAAACAAAATAAATTAACAAACCAAACCAGATACAGAGAACTGAGTAGTGGTTACCGGTGCGGAAGGGGCTGGGGGGCAGGGGAAGGACAAAAATGGTAAAAGGGATCAGGTATATGGTGACAGATGGAAACTAAATTTTTGGGAGTGAGCACACGGTATGGTATTCAGAAATAGAAATATAATGTTGTACACATGAAACGTATATAATGTTATCAATCAGTGTTACCTCAATAAAACATAAATCTAAAAATGTTTCACAATTTAAAAAAAAGTTATGCAATTTTTGCTTATTTTATGTAGTTCATATTGAAATCATACATCTTTTATGAAAATTTACTGTTTTCTTCTATGTTTATATGATGATTGTACTGACAGAAAAGAAGGAAAATGATTTTTCTGTGTTACCAAGAAATATGCAACTATTGGGGTTCTTTTAGGAATGGCCTCAATTGGGGCTTGCATGACTTGCCCTTTCTATTCTAAATCACAGTCTGATTGTGTCAGGATCTTACTCTAAAGCCTTTAATGGTTTATTACAACTAATAGAGTCAAGTATGAATTTGTATCTCTCTAAATTTACATAATGGTCTTATTTTTAAGATTTAAAAAATCACTCAGTATATTAAGTACTACTTTATTAGAAGCTTTGTGTTAATAACAAGCTTAAACTTCTGAGAGAATGAAGTAGAGGGAGCTCATTTAATATAGTCTGTTGGAATGTACATAAAGATTCAAAATATTATTCACAACATTCAGTTGTAAGATCCATATCCTCAAGACAGAATTTAAAAATACGTTAAACATTTAAAGAAAAAAATCAGATCTCAAATCTTTTAAGTGATTTAGCTTAGAATCTAAACAATAACAGGATTAATAATAGAGGCATATTTATTAAATATGTCCTATGTATGGAACACTTCTCAAAACACAGGAAGGAACTGAGGGGGAGAATTTCCCGTCTAGAAGAATGTATAATCTAGTCAAGAAACCAGTAACATAAGGGAACTTGCATGGGATAATCACAAAGGAATTGTATAAAATATTTTATTTTCAAATGTTGTCAAATGGTGTTCAGAGAGGGAAGGATTAACCAAGGAACACTCCCTGAATGTAATTGATTTTGAACAAAATCTGGAAGAAAGTAAATGGTCACAGATGTTTAGAAGAATAGGGAGAGTGGAAAAATAGGAACACTGTCACTTGAGATGAACAGAAAATGTTTGTCCCCCAGGTTCCCCTCCTTAAGGAAACCACCCCTCTCCTATTCCTTGTGATCAACATGGGGCTTTCCCACCTCCCTATCCGTTATGGTAGGCTCATTATCAGTATTAGGCCAATCAGGTCACTCCATTTATCTGGCCACAGTGATTGGTTAAGGATGGGCACTGTGATTCAAGCTGGGCCAATCAGAAGTTAAGCAACTTGTTTAAGATCACATACAAGTAAGTTGAACTCAAAATCAGATGTCTGACTTCAAAGACAACGTTTTTATATACTATACCAGAGTATCTCAAATTTTAGTCTCAAAGGCTTGTTAAAACGCAGCTTTCTGGTTGAATCAGAAATAATAATTTCTGATTCAGTAGATCTGGTTTGGAGCCTGAGAATCCGTATTTTTAAAATATTTCCAAACTAGGTATGCTGGTCTGGCTACCACTTGTGGTGACCACGTTGCTCCACACGAGACTACCTATGTAGAGGAATACTGAAGAACATGAAATGCTTGTTTGGGTTTCGATGTGTAGAATCTAGTTAAAAGGAAACGTCTAGAAGTTCATAAAATGATTTTAGGATATTATAATGGAAATATAAATGTAGACATTATAGACTCACTGAAGGAGGGCACAGAGATACGTTAGCTAAATGTTTGGAGGGAAAATATGGAAAGAAAAACATAAAAGATTAATGGGTAGGAGAAAGAACAGACTAGTTGACATCCCAAGAGATAACGACTGGAAGGAAAAGAGTTGAAATAGAAACTAAAAATCATAGGTGTTTGATTTGGGACAATCTTTAGCTTAGATCAATGCCCGATTTTTTACATAGCCATCTATTTTCTAGCCAATTATGTTTTACATACTCGATGTCATATTATAAAAATAAATACAACAACACAAATTAACAGCAGCAAAAACAAGTTCAGGAACAAAAGTAGGAAACAAACAGAATGTGGTGTTGAGATCCTTAACAAAATTCAGAATCAGAGCTGACACTAGCAAATCCGTGTGTGAAGAAGGCTGAGTTGTGAGAGATTTCATGTCAGCACTAGAATAAACTGTTTTAAATCACTTAGATTTTAAAAACGTATCTTACACGTACAAATGTGTTGTTTAAACCACATGACCTAACTTTGTAATAATAATCTGATAGATTTTTCCATGTATCTTTATTTCATGACAGTAGTCTTCTTATCCTTTTTAGAATTCTTTCTCTCTAAAAAGGAACTGATGCTGTCCATTCCACAGAAGGCTATTCCAGGTTTGGAAGAGAAATGTGCAACTCAGTTATGAGATAGTTTAATATAGTTCGAAAGGAAAAGAAGCTTTGAAGCCATCATTTGAAAAACTTCACTGATTTACCATCAGTTGCTGCTTTAGGTGAAACTCAAAAGCAGGAAATAAAGCATTGTCGCTTACTAATTAGATTTAAAAGAAGATTGGTTGAATCATGAAATAAGGCATGTTTGGATGGTAACAGTCAAACCTCAGATAAAAGAAGAGGGGTTCTGAGGTATTAACTCTACATATAATGAGACAGCTGATTTTTTGCTTACGTGTTCTGTTCTCTGCAGTGTATCCTGCACCCATATTTATGCAAGCATTGCATTCTGCTTTACGCAGGAAAAGACTATGTTTACCCATAGTCTGGAGTGTACATTCCAGACTATGTACAACATAGTATGGAGTGTACATTCTTTACGTCAGAACTGAGCAGCTCCAACAAAACGTGGCCAGAAAGCACACTGAGTTTTCTAGTTCCACTTGTATTGCTTGTGTTGGTTGCTCTTTGAGTGGGCAGATCCAAATGCTAGTTAGGATAGGGAAGTTTCTTTAAAAATTATTGTTATCAAACATGCACATGAAAATAATAAAATAATAAATTAGTTGTAGGACATAAGAAATATTGAAAGAAGAGAAAGGGAAAGGAAAAGGCAGGAAGTAGAGGAAACCAATTAAGTTCTATGACTTACAGGAGAATTCCTTTGAATGCTCCAACTTTTTAAAGGTCCAATATCTGTATGACAGATGATGTTACCCTTATATTTACATGCTTTCCTTTCTCATAGCTTCAGTGGTTCTCCTATATGTATGTATAAGAGTAATAGGAGGGATTTGCTGAACAGACATATTTGCTGGACCCACTCCTGGAAAATTGTGATTGTATAAATTACAGTTTGGCCCAGTAATATAGACTTTAATCTAGCCCCACACCCTACCCACTCATAAGTGATTCGTTTGCAGGAGAATTCCTAATCACTGTTTGAAAAATGGTTATATTCTCAACACTGTTATTATCCCCCACTCCCCACCAAAACAAACAAAGAACAATAAACCCCCCCAAAACAAAAACAAACAAAAACAGAAAACACCTTGTATTTGATTTTTGAAGCCAAAAAACAACTGTTTGAGTACTAAGACAAACACACCTGTGTGAAACTTATGTCAGCTTTCTCACCATGTGACAATACAGGCCATAAAAGGGTAAGAGGGTATCTCGGGATAGATTATACCGAATGCTTGGATTCACCTACAACGTGGAGAGTTGCTGACAACATGGTAGATATCAATTTCCAACTTGAACTGCATAGTTTCTTAAGGGTGAGAACAGCTGCTGTTTTCTCTTACACTGATGTTTTATATGTAATGAAGAAAGTCAAGTATATTGTTTTTATTTAATGGTTACCACTCATAACATCCCTGTAAAATATCCCTGTGCCTTGAGTTACTGTTTTTTTTAAAAAAACAAAAAACACAAGGCTATAAAAATCCTTGCTGTGGTCATTTGATAGTTCCATTTTATAAGAAATAAGGTGCATTTTTCTATACCCATTAGCAAAGCATATCCTTGTTAGATACTTTGTCTTTTTTGAAGATGCTGGCATGCAGCAAGCTCACAAGATCACAAATAAATGGCATTGAAATCGCTCACAACAGTGAATAGATGTAAATTTTCTAATGAATTAGCCCCAAGTCATGAAATATTTCGTTTGTTTAAGGGAGAGAATAAGTAATTAAAATGGATTTCCTATGGGAAAATTTGAGAATCATCAAGATAAAGCACACAGAAACAAACACCATTCAAATTTTTTTCCTCAATTTTTGTACTTGAGGACCTGACTGAAATCCAGCATTCAACATTAAAGTAGCAATCTGCTGCAGAGTGGATGAATTTGTGATAAATGGTCCCTTGAGGTTTATAAAACATATTCTCCATAAAACAAGCCACAATATGTTTCTTCACATTAGTCAGTTCCCGACATTCAGGCTGCTGAAGCTCCAGTCCAGTGTTGGTACCTGCCATCCCCAAGCTGTAAACAGCTCTTTGTTTATTGCAGCAAAGCTCATACATCCATTGCAAGGTTTTACAGCGATAAAAGGCTGACTGCCTACATAAACTGAAGTGGGCTGCAGTGTTGTTATTTTGTTTATTGCTCTTTTACTGCAGTGGTCAAATAGTTCCTTTGAGACCAGGCACCGGTTTTCTGCCATCTGCACAGTCAGTGTCAGAAAACTTGTGTCAACTGAATCACCGTGGAAAATATTTATAATGAGAGAACTAATTAAATGAAATGTTGCATCTCAAAATTGAATAGGAAATGCAGATGATTAATAACAAATTAAAAATCTGCCATTTGTTCCCCTTCTTCTTGGTACATAGTAGCACTTGTCTTGGGGACCTTGAAGGGCATACATCTTGTGTGTCTACTGAGCAGGGATCACTTAAACAGAACTTTTGTCCTGTTGTGCTAAGATTTTGCATTTTCACTTATGAAATTCGTATCTAAATGCCTCTGAACAATTTTAACCACATATTTACGTTTATGGGCTGTAAACACCTACCCAGAACGCTAATATTAAAAGCTTATTTTTGTCTTCAAGTGCATTCTGTGAATCAGCAAGTTCAAACTCATAACTTTAAGCAAAAAATAAAATTATATTCAAGTAAAAGAAAATCATGAAAGTTAATAATGAGTAGAGATAATCTGTTTTCTTCCAGACAAAATCATTGCATGTTAATTTGAAATGATGGAAGGATTTCTCTAATAAAAGTCTAAATCTGCTGTATTTTAAGTCTTGAACTCTGGAGGGTGGTTCCATGGTGTGATTTTGACATCTTTTTGGAACTCTGATATTGAAGTTTAAAGGATGTACCTCAATATGGAAACAGTATTTCCTTCTTTGAATCTCATCACAACACATAGCTGACATAAGCCTTGAACAATTTGATGATGACAGAAAGGGTTTGCTTTAATAAAATATGTTGTAGAAGAGTTCCTGAGATTTTAAACTTTTCAATGGAGTTGGTTTTGAATAAAAATACATTTCACCTACTATTTTGAAGTAAGGACAAAATTATTTCATATTTATTATGAAAATAAAATGCTCTCTTTGAAAAATATCCAAGTACAAACAACTTCTAATTGAACAGTTTTAATTTTAAAAAGATTTCCTATTGAAAAATCATGAAATTACATTGCATGCATTCTGAAATGCTTACAAAAGTGTTTTCAAGATAAGAGAAGAAACTAGTATTCAGATGAAATTATGTGTGAAGTATGGCTTTGAAAACATGTATAATACTAAAATTATTTTTATTTAGTATTACATTGACCCACGCCTGTTAATTCTAGGGAAAAGCTCTTAATCCCCTGATATTTCTATAATCGCATTCATGATGAGGCATCTGGAGGGGTAAGTGTGCATCATTTTCTGATGTATGCAGTATTATACTATGTGATATGAACTTCATGCATACCTTAACCTTTATTTACATTACTGATAAAAAAAAACAACAGAATACTCTACCTGTCAAAATAGACTGCTTTCAATAAAATACAACTAAATCAACAAAGTGAGACCCAGTGAGAGAGTGGTGTATATACTTTCTCCATGACTATGAATTCTACCCTAAAAGGCTTTTCTCATTACAGAGGCTACAATATGAAGATATTTTTTATGTCAGCACCTAATGAGTTGCTTAGTAAATGAATGATGTATGGATGGGTGGGTGGATTTCTGAAAATATACATGAAGAACCATAAATAGGCAGGAGCAGGTAAATAAATGAAAACCAGTGCCTGTGAGATTTACAGTTATGAAGCACTACATTTTGTTCTGAGAATCCTCACAAAGTAAAAAAATATATTATGTATTATACGGTTCTCATTGTCTGAAGGAATAAAATGTGTTATTTAGGAGAGATGCTTTTCTGGTACAAGATTATTAAAGAAATATGTAGGTGTCTTTATACCAGGGATTTTACATCACCCCACTAGATTTCAACAGAGCTCTTACAGAAGGTGTACAAACATTGTTCATGTGGTCATGGTGGGCATATTTTTAAAATCAACTCTTCAGAAAATTAAATGGCATGTAATGCAATTTGTCCCATTATTAGCGGCGTGACCTCTGATCAATTGGTTAAGGTAGCATCTGTGAGATTTCTCCACTGTCAAATTCCATTTTCCACTTTACAGTTAATGAGTACAGTTAGTTCTGTACTATAACTCTTCTTTTGAAAATGTAAATTTTTTCTAATGTGATTGATATGTCAGGGAACTAATGGAGCATAATAATGACATGTTTGTTTACGTGTGGTGTGTGTCCTGGAGAAACGCCAGGTGAACACAGACAACTGCATCCAGTTGGACCAAGCCATGTAGAAATATGCAAAACTCACACATGCACACACCTCAACCATCTTCCCGCTACCTCAGTTGGCCATGTGTGTTATAGGACAAGCTCATCCATATTTGATGTTACGACTTCCTACTCAATTAGGTAACCTTTCTTTTACCACTTCACAATAACTCATGAGCTACAACTCATTCAACACCCATAAACTAGAAGCAAATTTCAAGACTTTCTCAAGTTAAAGTGCCATGTTTATTGTTGTATCATGTATTTCTTAACCACTTAATATGCTACCATTTTTATTAGCTTTCTTTTTAAAAATATGTCACTATTGATAAATGTATCCTTTTCCATAAGCCCTATGGTTTTTATTGTGCAATTTTGCAAAGCATGGTGATGTTTAGGAACACGTATCCCATTATAGTAGAATTGGTTGTAATCTGTTGTAGATGCTTTAAGGATATGTAAATATCTTATTTTCCATTAAGATTTCACCCAATGGTTTTAGCATCCATTGATGATATTGCCTGGTAATAAATAGTAAGGCAATTTTCTAGCTATCCTACATTTAAGTAATTGATATTCAGCTGTAAGGTTAAACTTTCACTTCTTCCCTTTTCTTTAATACACGTTTTAACTTGTAAATCATTTAAAATTCAATGCACTATAGTCCATTAATATCATTATTCATTTTCATAATCAATGTTTTTCAAATTTGATTACTGGAAACTCTTTTTTTTTCTTGTTCCTATCTATGTCTCTGCCAAATTCCCATAATTTTCTGAGCTCTTTCTTACTTTCTCACTTAGCTAGCTATTCCAGGAATATTGTGTATGCTTTTCCTGAATCAGTTCTGGAATCAGAATCTTTCCTTTTTGTTGGTTGCTTTTAGTTAACAGTGATACTTAGAAACCAAGACGTGTTACGTGTGCTCATTGCTAAGTGGCTGTAGAGCATTCTGATGGACACTTGTTCTGAAACTCTTACTTTTGGAAACACAAAAGTGAGTTTGTAACAAAAACGCATTTCATGTGGATGGGATTTAAAATTTTTGCCTTTATTTAACCTTTGCCTTAGTTTTCCATAAATAATAACCATTTTGACTTTTTTTTTTCCTTTTAAAAGGACACTGGGGTATACTCTCTCCTATTTCCATCACCTGGACATCTTTAAATAATGGACTTAGAATAAAACCAATTTTGTAACCCATGGATGTGTAGAATGATTTGGGGTCTAATGTCAGGCCACAGTCAATTGAGGTCACAAGAAAAACGTAATTTCACCATAGATTTTATTTTAGGTGTATTATCTAAATAGTTTTCTAAATATTCTTGAATATTAGTGAAAACTGCCAAAATTGACTTTTCATCACTCTTAGAATAGTTGAGTTCATGCAGAGAATAGGGATATCTGAATACACCACTCAAAAAATTTAGAAGGGTAAAAGTTCTCCTTTTTTGTCATTGTCATGAAAAAAATGCATTTTAAAGCATGGACAATTAAATTAAAAAAACTGAACTAGAGGCTTCACTAAACCTAAACAATCAAAATTTTCAGGATTATCCAATTGATCTTAATTTAAAAGAAAAAAATGTTCCTCATCATTTGATTCTCCCTTTCCCCTCCCCAAATACACATACAAAGCCAGCCCTATTCATACAAACATGTAGGGGTATAAATCTGCTTTAATTACATTTAATCTGTTTTTAAAATTTGAACAACAAATGTAAAAGTGTAATTATAAAAACTTCACTTGGTGTTCTTGAAATATTATAGAGGAAGAAGTAATTATTATAAAATATTTGAAGATAGTTACTGTGAGGGCTCAGTTGCCTTTAGAAGTCACGATAATACATGCAGAACATATACCAATGGTATTTAACTCCTAAATTACGGGATAAATTGTATGTCAACTTATTTTTACATACATGCAAATTAGGTGATCAAGATAATGGATTCAATCATCTGTTTGTACAACATTGTCATTATACACTGGCCGTTGGGCTAGACTCCACAGATACAAATGATATAAATTTTATATTTTTAATTTATATTTTGCATATGTTTTAGGAGAATATTTATTTTTATTTATTTATTTATAGCAATATGCTGACATTCTTGTGACAATAGATGTTACAGTACAATGTAGTAAGTTCTATGATAGATACAGCCCCACACTAAAAGTAATAGCTAGCAGTATAGCATTGATTATGTCAGGTATTGTTTGAAGCACTTATGTGTCTGATCTCAGTTGATCCTTACTTTACAACTCTAGGAGGTAGGTTGACTGATACGAAAACTAAGGCACAGAGAATTTGAGAAATTCATGCATGGGTGCACAGCAGGTAAACGGTGGAATTGGGAATCAGAAAGTCTGGCTGCAGAGCCCATGTTCTAAACAGCTTCTCTCCATGGCCTCATAACGAGGGGAAAAAAGGAACACTTCTGCTGGGGGGATTTAGAGCAGGATTCACTGCACATATTTCCACCAGATGCCTGTGCCCATAGAACTTTCACTCAAGTATGTGTATGTTGCGGGGTATGATCTGAAGGAACTGAAGGCTTTGTGGGGAAGGACATTGAATCAATGAAAATTTTGGGTCATGATGAGTTTTAATTTTTCTGTTTTAAACTAACCCCTAATTATTATAGATAACTTAAGATATAATGCATAATAAAAGCAAGATAACTATAATCAAATGTTAATTCACATGGTAACCACATAATTCTCTGTCTCATTATGCTGTAAATATTGAATAGCCAATTATTATTTTGAACCAGGTGGAATGAATCATATGCCTAAGTAATTATTGTTAAATAAAATCCTATCCCCTGATATAATATATCTACATTTTACATGAACTTACAAAGCAAATTATTCTAGTTGGTGTTAATAAAATTGTCAGTGTGAATCATCTTACGTTGATTTGTAAGTCCTTAAACTTGATTGAGTTTTAGGGAAGGTTCTTGAATTAACCCCCTGCTGTTCCATTTTACAATGGCTTACATATCCAGCATGACCTATCTTTTTAATTTATCTAAATCTAGTAATGTTAATGCTTGTTTAATTGTATGACAATGTGCAAGCTGTTTATGGCTTTTCTTCGGAATTACATCTTCTTCCAGTTCACGTAATGCCTATGGAATTAGCTTATACTCCTTTACTTAATTTCTATTTATTAATGGATTCATCATCTGCATTAACAGTTCATTTTTTAAAAAAATAGAATTCTTAGGTGTGTCACTGTCTACTGTTACCTATTCTCCTGTCTCTGAGCTGTTTGATTCTGTTCTTTCTGACATCAGTAGTACATTGTGTCGTAAATCCCCAGGCCTCTTTATTGGGAGGCATGAGCAGGCTTTGGAGCATATTTACCTGACTTAAAAATAGGAGGAGAAATGGCACAGCCTGGAATCAATTAACTTGTTTATTCTTAGTTTCTACTTATCCATTCCATAGCTTGGTGATAAATAATACTTTTCTCAATTGTCTTTATCTTTTGTCTAATTTATTGTTCTGAAGTCCATGAGAGCTATGTTAAGTAAATTAAGTTGCTTTTCAATTGTGCATTCATATTGAGTAAGACTTTCATGGAAGCAGGCTCACATGAACAATAGTGTAACTGAGGGTCTGGATAAAAGATAGAAGGTAAAGCATGATTTCTGGACCCAAGATCCTCAATATTTTGCTGACCTTCAATCAAGATGAACACATAGACCATGAGACTTTTTCTGAGAGATATATAACCTACTTGATTTAACCATCCCACTCTTTCTGAGGTTTGGTTGACTATTCTATCATTGAGAGTTTACAACCAGTAAAAGCACCTCCTTCTCTACTGGGATGCTGTAAATCTAAGGAACCTCAATCCCCACTGCCAGAAAATAAACAAGGAAGAAATTATTTGTCTTGACATTTGGGAGACTCTTTTATATAGAAAGTAATGAAAGATAATTGAGTTAAATAACAGGGGCCTGGGGTTAGGAGGGCAGTTAGTGGAAACTAACCTAGAATAACTAGGAGTGAAGAGATTGGTTTAAGGAACTTCTGGTGTGAAAACCAAAGAAGACAGTTTTGGATCCTTCAAAATTTCTCCCCTAATATTCCCTAAAATAAATTTTAAAATTATGTACATGTTGTACTTATTTAGTTTGAAATCTGTCATTTTCTTCAAAAGGAGAAATAGTGGCAATGAATATAATTTCCAGCGTTTATAAAATACTTTTAAAAAAACTATTACATCTGTATTTAAGTGTATCCAGTGATATACTTACTGTTATCAGTATGATACAGTTAACCATCTTCAAAATATGTGCCCAAGCTATAATTGTCAGAAATTGTACATCATTTTCTCTTTTCATATGTACTTACTTTTATTGCCTAACGGAATTTTATCTGAATGAAATACAATATCATATTCTTTTTAAATTTTATTTTAAAATTTTATTTTTTTGAAGTATAGTTGATTTACAATGTGTTAATTTCTGCTGTACAGCAAAGTGATTCAGATATATATATACACATATATGTAAATATATATATTCTTTTCCATTATAGTTTTTTTTTTTTTTTTTTTTGCGGTACGCGGGCCTCTCACTGTTGTGGCCTCTCCCGTTGCAGGGCACAGGCTCCGGACGCGCAGGCTCAGCGGCCATGGCTCACGGGCCCAGCCGCTCCGCAGCATGTGGGATCCTCCCGGACCGGGGCATGAACCCGTGTCCTGTGCATCGGCAGGCGGACTCTCAACCACTGCGCCACCAGGGAAGCCCCCATTATAGTTTATAACAAAATATTGAATATAACTGCCTGTGCTATCCAGTACGACCTTGTAGTTTATCTATTCTATATATAATACTTTGCATCTGCTAACCCCAAACTCCCGATCCATCCCTCCCCCCGCACCTTGGCAACCGCAACTCTGTGAATCTGTTTCTGTTTTGTAGATAAGTTCATTTGTGTCATGTTTTAGATTCCACATATAAGTGATACCATGATATTCGCCTTTCTGTTTCGACTTACTTCACTTAGTATGATAATCTCTAGGCCCATCCATGTTGCTGTAAATGACATTATTTCATTCTTTTTTATGACTGAGTAATATTTCATACAATATCTTGTATGTATCTTGTATGTCATGCAATATTCTTAAAGCTCTTAGTCATTATTGTCTTACAGACTAGTGTCCCTTTATTTTGCCCCCAAGTCATTGTATCATAGAACAGTGTTTTCCAAAAGAATGTTCTGTGACAATGGGAATATTCAAATCTGAATCATCTAATACAGTAGCCACATTTGTCTACTGAGCATTTTAATGAAATATAGGCAGTGGGACTGAGGAGCAGAATTCTTAACCTTATTTAATTTTAGTTAGTTAAAATTTAAGTGACCCCATGAGACTAGTGACAACTCTATTGGACAGCATAATCTTAAGGCAATGCATTCAGTGCAGGATGACTGAAAAGTGGGCTTAACACTTTCTAAATTGGGAGAAGAGCAACTGTAAAAGTACAGACAGGAAGAGAGAACCAGGTGATGACTCCATGGTAGATGAATTCTCTAGTGTAGCATTTTTTCAGGAAAAAAAATACATTTGGAAAATGTTGTGGACTCCTGATTTTTGAAAAACATGGCTTCCACCTTTGTGCATGTGGAAAGAGCATTTTTATTCATAATTTTGTCTTACAATTTATAGAATGGGGCTTGTTTTCTCAAGAATCTGCAGTAAGGTAATAAAGAGCTGCCTAAAGCAAGAAGTAAATAACATCAAACTAGAACTATGTGATTAAAAATCTATAAATCAATTGCAGACTTGCAGGTTATAACCTGAAATCCACCACGTTGTTGGTGGGTTTATATCATATAGACAGTATTTTGTACTGAGAGTACAGTACTTTGATGGCTCCGTGTATAAAAAGTGTTCTGAGCAAGACTAAGATTCCAAAACTAAGCAGAAGAAAATTATTTGCCATTTTTTTGCATTGTGGCATCAGGTTAAACCAACATCTATCATAGAAACATATCCAGATACTTTCAGTGTTATTATTACAGGCCTTTTGAAATTTGTGATGAGGAATGCTAGTAGATATTTAGAAATTCAGTATTTTATATAGTTTGACAAATCTGATAGCGAGAATGCTAGGTAGGTAAATAATATTTATTTATATACTGCCTTGGTTCTTTTGGAATCAAAGAACTGTCAAAACTAACACCTCTTCTTCCTGATAGCATCCTTTGAAAAAAAGTAGAGACTGCTACCCTGGAAATAGAAGCATTTGCCTGCAGAGAAGAGATTTAGGGTACAAGTCCTAGTAGGTACAAGTAGGTAGATTTAGGGTACAAGTCCTAATATCGCTTATTATGTGCCCACCAAGAATAATTACACTAACTTCGCTTGTTTTACTATCATATTCTAGTCTGTCTTTCCAGTTTACCTCTATATTTTAATTCATCCATAGTTGTGAGATTAAAAATAGTAACAGATGGGCTTCCCTGGTGGCACAGTGGTTGAGAGTCCGCCTGCCAGTGCAGGGGACACGGGTTCGTGAGCCGGTCCTGGAAGATCCCACATGCTGCGGAGCAGCTAGGCCCGTGAGCCATGGCCGCTGAGCCTGCGCGTCCGGAGCCTGTGCTCTGCAACGGGAGAGGCCACAACAGTGAGAGGCCCGCGTACGGGTAAAAAAAAAAAAAAAAAAAAAAAATAGTAACAGGAAAACTTTCTAATGCAAAAAAAGAATGGAAAGTAGCCAATGTTATACTGTGAATTTAATTGATAATTGCTTGTTAGTACTTGTCTGTGAATTGGATTCTCACTTCTCAATGTGAGATTACAGGTTACTAGGACATAGAAAAATGCTTCTTAATGAGAAAATAGTTGACTGCTTCAATAAATGTTAAACTCAAATGCTAAAAAGAACATGAGTCCTTAAAGATAACACATATTTTCTTCAAAAAATTTGATTTCTTCAAAAGATTTTGAACAAAATTGGATATTAACTTGCTGGAGGATGTAGGTTGTTAATAAAATGATGTTTCCCTCAAAATTTTTTGATTTTATGTATTATGGTATTAGTAAATTTTAATTTTTCCATTTTAATAAGTTATAGATTGATATGTGTGTATGTGTGTGTGTGCTTCAGATAGAGTTCTCTAAATTTAAATAATAGCAGATTTTATTGTGTACTGAACTACATGTCAGACCTTATGCATTTAGGTTTACAACATCCTAATAAAGTAAATATTATTATTAGTGTCATTTTATATGTGAGGACAGAGAGGCTTATTGATAAAACACTTGTGTATGTCTCCAGAAGCTGTAAGAGGCATAACCAGGTCTCAGATGCAACTCTTCAGGCTCCAAAATCGAGCAGACCTCCCTGGACGGAGGAACCAAGTTACTCACAAATATATCTTAAAACTCACTTGATGCTTTTAATATATTTGATAAGAATATTAGAAATATATCTAGTGGTAAATATAACTAATCTTTCTAAATAATATTTTCCACTTGTTTCACAGAAGTGGGGTTAGTTATTAAGCACAGAAAAAGTTTCGTAGTATGAAACTTGAGAGTTCCCATTAGTTGAAAAAGGTATTCAGCATTGCATCAAAATATTCATTGCAATATTTGCATAAATAAATACATTTACTTGTATGTGAGTTCAGTAAAGGTAATGATTCTTGCCTGTTTTGTTTATTAATATATACACGATTTCTAGAACAAGGTATGCCATACAGTAGGCATTCAGTAAATAGTTCTGAATAAATGAAAATTTTATCTTTTCAAATATGAAGACATTTTTCAGAAGTTTTTTCTTATGTGTGCCAAATATGTGTGTAACAATTTTATTATATAAATAATAATGCAATTTGAAACCAATAGAAGTCAACTTGAAAGGAAATGAAATTAGAATTTGTACTTCATAATTTTTATTCACAGAAAAAGTTCAATGTAGAATCCATATTAGAGTGGATGTTCTTGCACTAATATTTGTGTCTTGTAAACAAGATGTTTCTCCAAGATGCTGCAAGCATTATTCCAGATCCCCCACATTTTGCACTGCCTCCAAACAAATGTAAATTTGGTACATATGGGTGTGATATCTGCTCCCAAGTTCCTAGGGGCTTCAAGACATGCTAGGGACTGGATTTTATCCCCCTCCAAATTCATATGTTGACAAACCCAATGAGACTGTATTTGCAGATAGG
The DNA here is from genome assembly GCF_949774975.1 of Lagenorhynchus albirostris. Lineage (NCBI taxonomy): Eukaryota > Metazoa > Chordata > Mammalia > Artiodactyla > Delphinidae > Lagenorhynchus > Lagenorhynchus albirostris. Next base: position 60,364,764 of record NC_083101.1, on the reverse strand, counting down.
ACCTTCAAGAGGTAATTAAGTTTAAATGAGATTGTAAGGGTGAGACCCTAATTCAATAGGATCAGTGGCCTTATAAGAAGAGGAAGAGAGAGTTTTCTGTCTTTCTCTGCCTGCACTAAGGAAAGTCCATATGAGGACACAGTAAGAAGCTGGCTGTCTACAAGTCAGGAAGAGAGCCCTCACCAGAAACCAATCATGCTCCAGAACTGGGAATTTCCATTGTTAAAGCCACCTAGCCGGTGGTATTTTGTTACAGGTAGCCCAAGCACAATGACAGGACATTTTACCTTTTGTTAAATGACAGAAAGTCATATATAGTGTAGTTAGCCTCACCTGAAATCAAAATTTACAGCAGGATGTTTGAATTTTTGTTTTTAACAATGGACACATGACACTTTTTTTAAGAGTAATCATAAAGGGAATCAGTGGCCACATAAAATTTTACTTGTAAGCAAATATTTTGGAGCCACTTGCTATTTTTATTTTACTTTATTTTTATACAACAAGTTCTAATTAGTTATCTATTTTATACATATTAGTGTATATATCTCAATCCCAGTTCTCAATTCATTCCACCACTACCACCCCCCCACCGCACCCCCGCTTTCCCCCCTTGGTGTCCATAGATTTGTTTTCTACATCTGTGTATTTATTTCTGCCTTGCAAACTGGTTCATCTGTACCATTTTTCTAGATTACAAATATATGCATTAATATATGATACTTGTTTTTCTCTTTCTGACTTACTTCACTCTGTATGACAGTTTCTAGGTCCATCCACATGTCTATACAAAATGAACAAATTTCATTCCTTTTTATGGCTAATATTCCATTGTATATATGTACCACATCTTTATCCATTCATCTCTCGATGGGCATTTAGGTTGCTTCCATGCTGCAATGAACATTGGGGTGAATGTGTCTTTTTGAATTACGTTTTTCTCTGGGTATATGACCAGTAGTGGGATTGCTGAGTCATATGGTAATTCAATTTTAATTTTTTAAGGAACCTCCCTACTGTTCTCCATAGTGGCTGTTTCAATTTACATTCCCACCAACAGTGCAAGAGGGTTCCCTTTTCTCCACATCCCTCCAGCATTTATTGTTTATAGATTTTCTGATGATGCCCATTCTAACCGGAGTGAGGTGATACCTCATTGTAGTTTTGATTTGCATTTCTCTAATAATTAGTGATATTGAGCAGCTTTTCATGTGCCTCTTGGACATCTGTATGTCTTCTTTGGAGAAATGTCTATTTAGGTCTTCAGCCCATTTTTTGATTAGGTTGTTTGTTTTTTCAGTATTGAGCTGCATGGGCTGTTTATATATTTTGGAGATTAATCCCTTGTATGTTGATTCATTAGCAAATATATTATCCCATTCCGAAGGCTGTCTTTTCATCCTGTTTATAGTTTCCTCTGCTGTGCAAAAGCTTTTAAGTTTCATTAGGTCCCATTTGTTTATGTTTGTTTTTATTTCCATTGCTTTAGGAGGTGGATCAAAAAAGATCTTGCTGTGATTTATGTCAAAGAGTGTTTTTCCTATGTTTTCCTCTAAGAATTTTATAGTGTCTGGTCTTAAATTTAGGTCTTAAATCAACTTTGAGTTTATTTTGGTGTATGGTGTTAGAAGTGTTCTAATTTCATTCTTTTACATGCAGCTGTTCAGTTTTCTCAGCACCACTTATTGAAGAGGCTGTCTTTTCTCCATTGTATATTCTTGCCGCCTTTGTCATAGATTAGTTGACCATGGGTGCGTGGGTTTATCTCTGGGCTTTCTATCCTGCTCCATTGATGTGTATTTCTGTTTTTGTGACAGTACCATATTGTCTTGATTACTGTAGCTTTATAGTACAGTCAGAAGTCAGGGAGTCTGATTCCTCCAGCTCTTTTTTTTTTTTTTTAACATCTTTTTTGGAGTATAATTGCTTTACAATGGTGTGTTAATTTCTGCTTTATAACAGAGTGAATCAGTTATACATATACATATATCCCCATATCTCTCCCCTCTTGCGTCTCCCTCCCTCCCACCCTGCATATCCCACCCCTCTAGGTGGTCACAAAGCACCAAGCTGATCTCCGTGTGCTATGAGGCTGCTTTCCACTAGCTATCTATTTTACGTTTGGTAGTGTATATATGTCCATGCCACTCTCTCACTTTGTCCCAGCCTACCCTTCCCCCTCCCCGTAACTTCAAGTCCATTCTCTAGTAGGTTTGTGTTTTTTTTCCTGTCTTACCCCTAGGTCCTAGGTTCTTCATGACCTTTTTTTGTTGTTTTTTTTATAGATTCCATATATATGTGTTAGCATACGGTATTTGTTTTTCTCTTATTGACTTACTTCACTCTGTATGACAGACTCTAGGTCCATCCACCTCACTACAGATAACTCAATTTTGTTTCTTTTTATGGCAGAGTAATATTCCATTGTTATATGTGCCACATCTTCTCTATCCATTCATCTGTTGATGGACACTTAGGTTGCTTCCATGTCCTAGCTATTGTAAATAGAGCTGCAACGAACATTTTGGTACATGACTCTTTTTGAATTATGGTTTCCTCAGGGTATATGCCCAGTAGTGGGATTGCTGGGTCATATGTTAGTTCTATTTTTAGTTTTTTATGGAACCTCCATACTGTTCTTCACAGTGGCTGTATCAATTTACATTCCCACCAACAGTGCAAGAGGGTTCCCTTTTCTCCACACCCTGTCCAGCATTTATTGTTTGTAGATTTTTTGATGATGGACATTCTGACCGGTGTGAGATGGTATCTCATTGTAGTTTTGATTTGCATTTCTCTAATGATTAATGATGTTGAACATTCTTTCACGTGTTTGTTGGCAATCTGTATATCTTCTTTGAAGAAATGTCTGTTTAAGTCTTCTGCCCATTTGTGGATTGGGTTGTTTGTTTTTTTGATATTGAGCTGCTTGAGCTGCTTGTAACTTTTGGAGCTTAATCCTTTGTCAGTTGCTTCATTTGCAAATACTTTCTCCCACACTGAGGGTTGTCTTTTCGTCTTGTTTATGGTTTCCTTTGATGTGCAAAAACTTCTAAGTTCCATTAGGTCCCATTTGTTTATTTTTGTATTTATTTCCATTTCTCTAGGAGGTGAGTCAAAAAGGATCTTGCTGTGATTTATGTCATAGAATGTTTTCCTCTATGAGTTTTCCTCTGTTTTCCTCTATGAGTTTTCCTATGTTTTCCTCTAAGAGTTTTATAGTGTCTGACCTTACATATATGTCTTTAATCCATTTTGAGTTTATTTTTCTGTATGGTGTCAGGGAGTGTTCTAATTTCATTCTTTTTTATGTAGCTGTCCAGTTTTCCCAGCCGCACTTACTGAAGAGGCTGTCTTTTCTCCATTGTTTTTTCTTGCCTCCCTTATCAAAGATAAGGTGACCATATGTATGTATCTGTGGGCTTTCTATCCTGTTCCATTCATCTATATTTCTGTTTTTGTGCCAGTACCATACAGTCTTGACTACTGTAGCTTTATAGTATAGTCTGAAGTCAGGGAGCCTTATTCCTCCAGCTCCATTTTTCTCTCTCAAGATTGCTTAGGCTATTTGGGTTCTTTTATGTTTCCATAGAAATTGTGAAATTTTTTTACCTACTTCTGTGAAAAATGCCAGTGATGGTTTGATAGGGATTGCATTGAATCTGTAGATTACTTTGGGTAGTAGAGTCATTTTCACAATGTTGATTCTTCCAATCCAAGAACATGGTATATCTCTTCATCTGTTTGTATCATCTTTAATTTCTTTCATCAGTGTCTTATAATTTTCTGCATATTGGTCTTTGGTCTCCTTAGGTAGGTTTATTCCTAGGTATTTTATTCTTTTTGTTACAGTGGTAAATGGGAGTGATTTCTTAATTTCACTTTCAGATTTTTCATCGTTAGTATATAGGAATGCAAGAGATTTCTGTGCATCAATTTTTTATCCCGCTACTTTACCACATTCACTGATTAGCTCTAGTAGTTTTCTGGTAGCATCTTTAGGAATCTCTATGTATAGGATCATGTCATCTGCAAACAGTGACAGCTTTACTTCTTCTTTTCCGGTTTGGATTCCTTTTATTTCTTTTTCTTCTCTGATTGCTGTGGCTAAAACTTCCAAATCTGTGTTGAATAATAGTGGTGAGATTGGGCAACCTTGTCTTGTTCCTGATCTTAGCGGAAAAGGTTTCAGTTTTTCACCATCGAGAACGATGTTGGCTGTGGGTTTGTCATATATGGCCTCTATTATGTTGAGGTAGGTTCCCTCTATGCCTACTTTCTGGACGGTTTTTTATCATAAATGGGTGTTGAATTTTGTCAAAAGCTTTTTCTGCGTCTATTGAGATTATCATATCGTTTTTATCTTTCAATTTGTTAATGTGGTGTATCACATTGATTGATTTGCATATATTGAAGAATCGTTGCATCCTTGGTATAAGTTCCACTTGATCATGGTGTATGATCCTTTTTGATGTGTTGTTGGATTCTGTTTGTTAATATTTTGTTGAGGATTTTTGCTTCTATATTCATCAGTGATTTTGGTCTGTAATTTTCTTTTTTTGAAGTATCTTTGTCTGGTTTTGGTATCAGTGTAATGATGGTCTTGTGGAATGAGTTTGGGAGTGTTCCTTCCTCTGCAATTTTTTGGAAGAGTTTGAGAAGGATGGGTGTTAGCTCTTCTCTAAATGTTTGATAGAATTCACCTGTGATGCCATCTGGTCCTGGTCTTATTTTTATTGGAAAATTTTTAATCACAGTTTCGATTTCATTACTTATGATTGGTCTGTTCATATTTGCTATTTTTCCTGGTTCAGTCTTGGAAGGTTGTACCTCTCCTCTGTGCATTCCTTCCAGGTTGTCCATTTTATTCGCATAGAGTTGCTTGCAGTAGTGTCGTCTGATGCTTTGTATTTCTGCGGTGTCTGTTGTTACTTCTCCTTTTTCATTTCTAATTTTATTGATTTGTCTTCTCCCTTTATTTCTTGATGAGTCTGGCTAAAGGGCTATTTTTTTTTTTGTACAGATAAGTGTACTTGAAAAATACTGGGGAGTTTATGGATTTTTTTTTCTTATAATTCTCTCCACTTGTTTATATTAAAGGGTAAAATTCTGGCTTGTTTGAAGGGGAATAATGCCTTCATTATGACTGCAGAGTATGACTATGAAAAGAAAGCCTGAATTGGGAATAATGGGAGAGTTGCTGATCTAGGAGGAGAAGTGTCTTTGGGACAGATGATTTGTTATTGATACCTAATATATCAAAGCAAGCTGTAAATATGCATGCCTTCAGGAGAATCTAAGCCTGCAACACAAATGTTGATGAAATTAGTCTCTGTGTGTAGTAATATGCACTGGTAAATCATAGCAATTTTTATATGATTCCTTACAGGACTTTGTCAGTCCAGGCATACTGTCTTTTAAACTAAAATGCCACGAGATATGCTTTTAAAATATTACTGTATCGTTTTTAAATGTTGTAATTTGTAAGACCTACCACTCTGATTTTATTTTTGAACCACAGAGAGATTTTGATGAAGCATGTTCATTATACTGCATTAATTATACATGCAACAACCATGAAGCAGGTGTTTGGCTATAAGAGGGGTATTTAATCAAAAACATTGATCCTAAACTAGTATTTCATATTCTATCCTTATTTATGTGCTCCCTTACAGAACATTAATAAAAATTATGGTTAAATACCTAGATTCTCTTTTGGAAAATACTCTTTTTAGATGAAGGCTAGTATTTTTACAGTATAAAAATTATTTTTATTTACATATTTTTAGAAAATGTGTTCAGTTTTTCTCAATTTTGTTCAATTTCACTGTGCTTAAAATAATTTAAATAAGGTTCCTAGACTGAAATATCTGAAAATTATTTGAAATGCACTTGAACATATACCATCATTTAGACAGTAATTCTGAACTAAAACGTAATATGATTGTTCAAGTTGAGTTTCCATTTCTCCATCGGTCACAGTACCTTCACAGTTATAAGATTCTCTCACCAGATCAGTCCTTTCTGTAGGATTTGAAGTCACCTTTTTTGCTATTACTTGTATGTGGCACAGATTTCAAACGTTCTGGCGTAAGTAAGTCATCAGGTATTTTTATTTCTTTAGAAAATTCAACTTTTTGCAAATTACACCAGGTGGTGAGAAGTCTTAAAAAAAAAAAAGCAAAAAGCTTTTTTCAGCCTTTAAGGTAAAAGGTCCTCTCATAAGCTTTGTGTAAATTTTAAATTATCATATCTAAGCTCAACTGAGGAGGATTTTTGTGAGCCACACAGCTGATGGCTTTGTATTTGAAGCCCCACATTTTACTGCCCAGAGAGTTTGCAGACGTTGGCCTTGGCAATGGTTTACAAAGAATAATTGCTTCAGGGACTCTCTAGCATATGAGTTCCAAAATGGCACTCTTCCTCTCATGTCCACAACTCAGGGAGAAGCAACAGGAGGAGGTGGTATTTTAGTAAGTCTGGAAGAGCAGATCTTTAGCTGGTTGAAGCCACGTGCTAGCTGTACCTTTCCTTCACACCTAATCTCTCAGTATTCCTTAAATATAATGTCTATGAGTGTGCGTGCATTCGCGTGCACACACACACACATGCACACTCCCACCCTTTTTCTACCAGTACATATGAAATGTTTATGGATCAAAAAGACAATATATGCTAAGACCCATCCACTAGCTCCAAGAGGCTACTTACAATGGAACTGGTGCTATTTTTATCCTTTAAGTTTTACCAAGCACTTTGTTTAGCATGTATTAGTTAAGTGCTAGATGCTTGAAACTCTTTTTTTTTATTATGTTATTTTGTAACATATTTCAAATCATCAGATTTTTGTAATCTTAGTAATAGTGTGCATATTCTTAATGGAATGCCTAGGGCATGCTACCTTCTCCAAAAGAGAATTCACAGGTCATTTGATGTTGTGGGGTTGCTTTTCTCGGGAGGAAATGAGAGGAGTTCTTATTCTAATAACTTTTCTTGCTGAATAGAATGACCTAGATTTGTTATATCCTGGCAAAACTGCTAGAGGATATTCTTACATTGCCATTTTGTCCTCAAGAGTTATCTAACTGATTTCACCATATGGAATCCCTTTCAAGTTTCTTGTCTGACAATGTGGATAGGCTGTTGGATTTGTAGTATCAAAAAACTGGAAGGCAAAGTTAAGAGTTAGCTGAAAATAGGACTTAAAAGTTCATGTTTCTTCTGACCATTAAAATAGTCTACCCAGAATAGGAAAAGTAGCAAGGTCTCTTCTTATCCAACTCATTATCTTGTAGGAACCGAAGGATTTATGTTAATTATTATGAAATGTCTTTTTAAAAAATCTTGAATTACCATGACAGTCCCCAGTTTGTAAGTAGACAAAGTGATGTGAATGATCTAAACATAAACTGTAACCTTGACCAGGCTGTACATAATTGCCTTGTAATCTCTTACTCTGACTGATGGAATGAAACATCTTTATTTCAAATTCAATTTCCAATGACTGATTTCATGCATGATGCTTAATTTGTCCCTACTTGTACCTGATTAAAAGATATGATAAGTGAATTCACCAGTCTCTGCAAGTGAGATGTACAAGAACATGTCAGGCTCCTCAGTTTCTCTAGTAAAACATTATTTATTCATGATTTATATATCTGACAGGTAATTGAAAGAAGTTAACTTTTTAAAGCATGAACTTCTTGCCCTTGAATTTCTCATTATTACTATCAAATGTAAATTATTTGTCAGACAAGCAGTACATAGTTATTCAGTTACAGTGATATTATGTTCTGTTTACTGGAATAGAACAATGGATTTCAGTTTGAGGTCATTGAGTCCTATCACTGATCTGAAATCTTTATCACCTCCTCATTAAGTGGTTGTGGAATTTATACCACTATGTTTTAGTAGTAGAAAACTCAATAAATTCCAGACTGTCTCTTAAACTCTGTGACTTAGAACAAGTTGACCTCTTTTAGCATATAGAAGAGTAAAACTTTTCTCTCTTATTGAACTATATAGCATATCTAAACACACATTCTAAATCCAAAGTGTCAACACTTAGAAATGGAGAAATACATGAGGGAAGAGATTACTGGTGTTAACATTTCCAATTTGGGCAGCAAACACCCTCACCTCTGTCCCTCTACACTGTACCCTCATCAACAACTGTAAGACCATCATACATAAAGAGAGGTATTATATAAATGTGTAAGTGTATAGCTATAGCTGTAACTATTGATTCAGTTTTGTGTATATATATATATACATATATATATGTATATATATATACACACACACACACACACACACACACACACCCCTACATAATTATACTGCACAAAGTATTTTGTTCTATTTTATTGGCTTGAAAATTAGTAAGAGTAAAAATAGAAATGAAAGAAAATATAATGGACCTAAAATAAATCATCCTAAAGGAATACAGAGATCTTAAAAACTTTGTTCATGAGACCATAGCACCTACATTGTACTTTTTCCTGTTATTCTAGCTATCAGAAGTCAGTATCACCAAACATGTTACCTTTTTACGGTAATAACAGACCACATTTGCACAATTTTGTTTGTGAACCCCAGGAGCTTTATCATTAGATACCCATAACTTTAATATTTAGCATTTTTCAATAGACACAGGGCATAAAGAAGTCATGTTTTTCTTCTCTCAATATTCGTGTGAATTGGCGTCTGAGAAGAAGACATTAGCAGTAAACATCTGTTGAGATTCTACTTTACGTTGTAAACTTGGTGGTTCGTTAAAAGTGATATAAGACAATGACTTTGATCTTGAAAGACCTATAAATTAGAGATAGAATTTGAGAAGGTAAGGGCTAAGATAAATCTTTAAGTAGGAAAACTCTCTTCTCTCTTGGTTTGGTAACTTTCAAGTGATTCTACTACATTAATGTCTGTGTACTAACAATGCCCTAATCTTTCATCTTCAGAAAAAGTTAATCTAATAAATCATCAAAAATTTCTTGTGAATTCATTTAATCCTTCTTTTTATTAATATTTCTAGCTTCCAGAAGCATTTTCATTTTAAATTATGGATGTCTTCTGAATGATGAACCTAAACAAATGTCACTAGTAATAGAAATTTCAGATTCTTTAAGAACCAAGTAGATTTATCTTGGTGCCTCTTAAATCTAAACTCAAAGATGACAACCTATCTTGCCTACAAGTAAATTTACCTTATCTGTATGGAATAATACAGAATGCATTTGTTTTGCAATGCTTTTTCTTTTTTATTACTTTTTTTCCTTTTTTATTGAGAGATAGTTGATTTACAATATTATATAAGTTTCAGGTATACCGTATAGTGATTCACAGTTTTTAAAGGTTATACTGAATTTGTAGTCATTATAAAATATCGACTGTTTACCCTGTGCTGTACAATGTATCCTTGTAGCTAATTTTTTTATATCCATAGTAGTTTGTACCTCAATTACCTACTCCTGTCTTACCCATACCCCCCCTCCCTCTCCCCACTGGTAACCACTAGTTTGTTCTCTATATCTGTGAATCTGTTTCTTTTTTGTTATATTCACTGGTTTTATTTTTTATATTCCACATATCATACAGTATTTGTCTTTCTCTGTCTGACAATGTCACTGAGCATAATACCTGCTAAGTCCATTCATGCTGTTCCAAGTGGCAACATTTTGTTCATGTTTGAGTAGTATTCCATGTATACTATGTATTTATATATATATGTGTGTGTGTGTATATATATATATATATATACACATATACATACATACATACACACACACACACACACACACACCCCACATCTTCTTTATTCATTCATCTGTTGATGGACACTTAACTTACATATCTTGGCTATTGTAAGTAATACTGCTATGAACATTGGATGCACATATATTTTAGAATTAATGTTTTCCTTTTCTTTGGATATACACCCACGTGTGGAATTTCTGTGTCGTATGGTAGTTCTAGCTTTAGTTTTTTGAGGAATCTCAATATTGTTTTCTATGACTGCACCAATTTGCTTTCTCAGCAACAGTGTCCAAGGGTTCCCTTTTCTCCCCATCCTTGCTAACATTTGTTATTTGTGTTCCTTTTGATGATAGCCATTCCGACAGGTGTGAGGTGGTATCTCATTGTGGTTTTGATTTGCATTTCTCAGAGCATTAGTGATGTTGAGCATCTTTTCCTGTGTCTGTTGGCCATCTGTATGTCTTCTTTGGAAAAATGTCTATTCAATTCTTCTGCCCATTTTATAATTTGGTTGTTTGTTTTTTTGATGTTGAATTGTATAAGCTGTTTATGTATTTTGGATCTTAACCCCTATCAGTCATATCATTTCCAAATATTTTCTCCCATTCAGTAGGTTATCTTTTCATTTTTTTTTCTTTGCTATCTAAAAGCTTTAAAGTTTAATTAGGTCCCATTTGTTTAATTTTGCTTTTGTTTCCTTTGCCCTAGGCAACATATCCCCCAAAGTATTGCTAGGATTTGTGTCAAAGAGTGTTCTGCCTATGTTTTCTTCTAAGAGTTTTATGGTTCCTGATCTTACATTTAGGTGTTTGTATTCATATTCAATACTCAAAATGTATTCATTTTGAGTTTATTTTTGTATATGATGTGATAAGATGTTCTAATTTATTCTTTTACATGTAGCTGTCCAGTTTTCCCATTGCCACTTACTGAAGAGACTGTCTTTTATCCACTGTTTATTCTTGCCTCCTTTGTCATAGATTCATTGATCCTAGGTGCATGGGTTTATTTCTGGGCTCTCTGTTCTGTTCCATAGATCTATGTATCTGCTTTTGTTCCAGTACCATACTGTTCTGATTACTGCAGCTTTATAGTATAGTTTGAATTCAGGGCACATGATACCTCCAGCTCTGTTCTTCTTTCTCAAGATCCTTTTGGCTATTTGGTGTCTTTTGTGTTTCCATACAAATTTTAAAAGTATTTGTTCTAGGGCTTCCCTGGTGGCGCAGTTGAGAGTCCACCTGCCGATACAGGGGACACGGGTTCATGCCCCGGTCAGGGAAGATCCCACCTGCCGTGGAGCGGCTGGGCCCGTGAGCCATGACCGCTGAGCCTGCGCGTCCGGAGCCTGTGCTCCGCAATGGGAGAGGCCACAGCAGTGAGAGGCCCACGTACCGAAAAAAAAAAAAAAGTATTCTAGTTCTGTGAAAAATGCCATTGGTATTTTGATAGGGATTGCATTGAATCTGTAGGTTGCCTTAGATCTTGTGGTCATTTTAACAATATTAATTCTTCCAATCCATGAACACAGTATATCTTTCCATTTATTTGTGTCATCTGCAACTTCTTGCATCTGTGTCTTATAGTTTTCTAAGTGCATGTCTTTTACCTCAGAGGTCCCCAACCCCCGGGCCATGGACTAATACCAGTCCGTGGGCTGTTAGGAGCCAGGCCACATAGCAGGAAGTGAGCAGTGGGCAAGTGAGCGAGGCTCCATATGCTGCTCCCCATCGCTTGCATTACTGCCTGAACCATCCCCCACATCACTCGCATTACCGCCTGAAACGTCGCTTGCTTTACCACCTGAGCCATCGCTAGCATTACTGCCTGACCCACCCCCACCCCACCCCATTCATGGAAAAATTGTCTTCCACGAAACTGGTCCCTGGTGCCAGAAAGTTTGGGGACCACTGTTTTACCTTGTTAGGTAGGTTTATTTTATTCTTTTTGATGTGATTGTAAATGGATTGTTTTCTTAATTCCCCTTTTTGATAGTTCATTATTAGTGTATAGAAATGCAACAGACTTCTGTATATTAGTTTTGTATCCTGCAAATTTACCAAATTCATTTTTGAGCTCTAGTAGCTTTTTGGTGGTGTCTTTAGAATTTTCTATGTATCCTGTCATCTGCAGAGCGACAGTTTTACTTCTTCCTTTCCAATTTTGATTCCTTTCATTTTATTTTTTCTTGTGTCTGACTGCTGTGGCTAGGACTTCCAAAACTATGTTGAATAAAAGTGGTGAGAGTGGGCATCCTTGTCCTGTTCCTATTATTAGGGGAAATGCTTTCAGCTTTTCACTGTTAAGTATAATGTTAGCCATAGGTTTGTCATATATGCCTTTATTATGTTGAGGTAGGTTCTCTCTCTGCACGCTTTTTGAAGAATTTTTACCATAAATGGATGCTAAATTTTCAAAAATGCTTTTTCTGCATCTACTGAGGTGATCATATGGTTTTTATTCTCCAAGTTGTTAATGTGGTATATCACATCTATTGATTTGCAGATATTGAAAAATCCTTGAGTCCCTGTAAATTCCCCTTGATCATGGTGTATGATCCTTTTAATGCATTGTTGGATTTGGGTTGCTAATAATTCGCTGAGTATTTTTGCATCTATATTCATTGGTGATATTGGCCTGAGATTGTCTTTTTTTGGTGATATCTTTGTCCAGTTTTGATATCAGGGTGATGCCAGCCTCATAGAATGAGTTCAAAAGCATTTCTTCCTTTGCAATTTTTTGGAAGGTGTTAACTCTTCTCTAATTGTTTCATAGAATTGACCTGTGAAGCCATCTGGTCCTGGACTTTTGTTTATTGGGAGCTTTTTGTTTTTTGTTTGTTTTGTTTTTATTTTTTGTTTATTATTTTAAAATTACTGATTCAATTTCATTACTGGTAATTGGTCTGTTCATATATTCTCTTTCTTCCTGATTTAGTCTTGGGAGATTGCACATTTCTAGGCATTTGTCCATTTTTTCTAGGTTGTCCATTTTATTGGCATATAGTTGTAGTAGTCTCTTATGATCCTTTATATTTCTGTGGTGTTGGTTGTAATTTCTCTTTTTTCATTTCTGATTTTATTGATTTGGGCCCTCTCTCTCTTTTCATGATGAGTCTGGATAAATGTTTATCAATTTGTTATTTTTTTTTTGTCTTTTCAAAGAACCAGCTCTCAGTTTCATTAATCTTTTCATTTTTCAATCTCCTTTTCATTTATTTCTGCTCTTTTTTAATAACTTTGGGTTTTGTTCTTCTTTTTCTGTTTCCTTTAGGTGTGAGATTAGGTTATTAGAGATTTTTCTTGTTTTCTGAGGTAAGATTGTATCACTATAAACTTCCCTCTTAGAACTGCTTTTGCTGTGTAGCATAGATTTTGGATCCTTGTATTTTCGTTTTCATTTCTCTCAGGTGTTTTCTGATTTCCTCTTTGATTTCTTCAGTAAGCCATTGGTTGTTTAGTAGCATATTGCTTAGCCTCCATATGTTTGTGTTTTTTGCAGTTTTTTTCTTTTAGTTGATTTCTAGTCTCATAATGTTGTTGTAGGAAAAGATGCTTGATATTATTTCAATTTTCTTAAACTTAATGATGCTTGTTTTGTGGCCTAGCATGTGCTCTATCCTGGAGAATGTTCCATGTGCAGTTGAAATGAATGTGTGTTCTGCTGCTTTTGGAGGGATGATGTTTCCGTTCATGTAAGTGGAGTGTTGAATTACCCTACTATTGTGTTACTATCAATTTCTCTCCTTATATCTGTTAATTTCTGCTTTGTGTATTTTGGTGCTCTTATGTTGGGTTCATATATATTTTTAATTGTTATAATTTTTTCTTGGATTGATCCCTTGATCATTACATAATGTCCTTATTTGCCTCTGGTAACAGTCTTTGTTTTAAAATCTATTTTGTCTAATAAAAGTATTGCTACCCCAGCTTTCTTTTGATTTCCATTCACATCAAATAACATTCTATCCCTTCATTTTCAGTTTGTGTCTGTCTTTAGATCTGAAGTGAATCTTCTCTCAGTAGCGTGTACATGGGTCTTGTTTTTGTATCCATTTACCCACTTTCTGTATTTGACTGGAGCATTTAGTAAATTTACATTTAAAGTAATTATTTATATGTACGTTTTTATTGTCATTTTGTTAATTGCTTTTAGCTTGTTTCTGTAGTTCTTTTTTTATTCCTTTCTTCTTTTATTACCATTTGTAATTTGATGACAATATTTAGTGTTATGTTTGGATTTCTTTCTCTTTTTGTGTATGTATCTGTTATAGATTTTTTTGTTTATGGTTATCATGAGGTTTATATATAGCAATCTCTATATAAGCATGATTGTTTTAAGTTGCTGATCTCTTAATTTCAAGTGCATTTTAGCAACAATCCACAGTTGCATGTAGATAAATAAACCTGAGATAAATGACTTCCATTTAATTTCTACTTTAACAGAGGGTAGGATTCAAAAATGAATACAGAAGTATCTTTATTTGTACTAGTGACTGAAGCCTCTATTTTATCTTGATAAGAAAGTAGGGAAATTTGATGAGAGGGAAAGAGGAAAGAAAAACGTTGGTGGGGCAGGGAATAGAGGACTTAGGTGAAGCTTGAAATAGCTATTAATAGAAAATGCAAGATAGTGTTTAAGGATAACACAAAAGGATCGTTGTCATATTAAGGAACAACATAAGGTTGGAAACCAGGGTTTAGAGTCCTGAAGTATGAGTAGAGAAGGCAAATCTTTGTATTGCACAAGGGTTGAAATTTCCATATGGTAGAAACAGAAAAAGAGAAATAATTTGAGGTTACTATCAAGAGAGTTGAAGTGATCTAGAATAGATAGAATGTAAATTGAACAGACGAGGAGACTAACAGAATCATCTACATCCACAATAAGAAGTTAAGGGATACACAGAACAATTAGATGCAAAATATGATGTCAAAAATAGAAATTGTGAGGGAAGGAAAGTACAAATGCCTGATTGATTGTTAAAATGCAATATTTTTTCACATCTAAATTTTCAGGGGAAAATTCACTTAGTTAACTAATCTATTCAAATAATAGTTTTTGAAAATTTCCTAAACTTTAAAAACTGTGGAAGATAACAGAAAAAATATATTAACTGTTAACTTTGTAAATATTTTGAAAGTTTATTGTAATAATGGTAAATATTAAGTTTTTAAGAGAAAATCAAATCACTTTTTAATAAAACGGTTCTTATTTCTAATATAGTTATACAACTGTAATGTGCGTATATGTGTGTATAGTGCAGTGTGTATAGTGCAGTGTTCATAAATTATGAATGTTAAAAACTGCTAGTGAATATATTATATTTTTAACCACTTGAAATTCTAAATGTTATTGTAACTCTTAAAACTGCTATTTTATTTCCAAAAGAAGAACATCTCAAAAAAGAGAAAGAAGACAAAAAAAAAAGAAACTGAGTGTAAAATTGTTTAATTTTGTACAAACATAAACAATTACTGTATATATATATACACAAATACAATATATATAGATAGATAAATTGATTAATTGATTTCATAACTTGATATTTTCCAAGTTATATATTGACATTTACTCATTTGTTTTACATACATAGCTTATTAAAAACAGATTGGTGGGACTTCTCTGGTGGCACAGTGGTTAAGAACCCACCTGCCAATGCAGGGGACACGGGTTCAAGCCCTGGTATGGGGAGATCCCACATGCCGCGGAGCAGCTAAGCCCGTGCACCACAACTACTGAGCCTATGCTCTAGAGCCTGTGAGCCACAACTACTGAGCCTGCATGCCACAACTACTGAAGCCTGTGCTCCTAGAGCCCATGCTCCACAACAATAGAAGCCACCGCAATGAGAAGCCCATGCACTGCAGCGAAGAGTAGCCACCACTCGCCACAGCTAGAGAAAGCCCACGTGTAGCAATGAAGACCCAACACAGCCAAAAATAAATACATAAATAAATAAAATTAAAATCTAAACAAAAAACAAACCCAACAGATTGGCTTTTTTAGAAGTTAAGTATTGATACTAAACTTAGTGCTATACTAATCTACAGAGCTTATGAACTAGGCTACTGTAAGTATTGTCAAGTCATTGTCATTTAATCCTCTGTCTGTGCCTTCTCTGAAGTAGCTTTATCACCACAGTTCTGCAGTGTTTAGAACTCAGAACATTATGGCTCATCCTGGTATCCTTGCTCATGTTTCAGTCAGGAGGACTAATTTATGCTAAACTAAGTATCCCCAAATATCAGTGATTTAACACAAGATTTTAACATTTCTTTTGCACACTGTGTCCAATGTGGGTTGTCAAGGAGGCCCTAATCATTGGCCACTGTCACAGTGAGATAGGGACATGAAAAATCATCCCCTGACTCTCAGAGTATTTACCAGGAAGGGACACACATCACCTTACCTCACATTTCATTAGCCAAGTCACATCACTTGGACAGAACTAACTTCAGAGGAGTTGAAAACTATCAGTACAATCATACCATATGCCCAAAAGAACAAAGTTTAATTGAATTGGTAACTAGTTACAAAGACTAAAGTATCCACCTATCTCCTATAGATTACACTCTTGAAAATGCTATTCTGTGATGCCTGTTCTTTGATGATCCTTCCCAAAATATTTTCTTATTTCCCTTCAGAATATTTCCAGTGTGCTCTTGGAATTCCATTCCATAATAAACAATCTTAACCTCATTCCAAATTCTTCTACTTCTCTCTTAACTAAAATCTGAGTCTCTCACAAGAAAACTTGTCTGTTGCCCTCATAGCTACTCACTGTTGTTTAATCCATATGAAAAGTAGAAAGATACGTGGTGTTCTTCTTTTGTAACTTCCAAACAATAGTTTTATTAAAATTAAAGGTTTTATGAAAAGACATACATACACTTACAAAATCAAACCAAAAATAATAATGACAAAATGATAACAAAACAACAGCAAAGTCCCCACTCTGTACATTTGAGTCTTTTGCCACTGTCTATTCTTCAGTGATGTCAATCAAAGATCTTCTATCATCTGAATCAGTCTTTTTCCACAACTACTTTTTTCCACCAGTTGACCTCAGTGGTCCTGATGACACACCATTCAACAAAATTATATCCATTTTATTCCAAGCTCCCAAACTCTTCATCTACTCAACATATGCTGCCTAGCCTAGATCATTTCAGCTCTCTTGATAGCACCCTCAAATTATTTCTCTTTCTACCATATGGAAAATTCAACCCCTGTGCAATACAAAGGTTTGCCTTTACTATTCATACTTTAGGACTCTAGACCCTGGTTTCTAGCCTTAAACTCTTCCTTAATATGTCTACCAATCCTTTTGTTTGATCTTTATCCACTATCTTGCATTTTATCCCAATAGCTATTTCAAGCATCACCGAAGTCCTCTAATCCCTGCCCCATTTCCTCTTTCCTTCTCTTCAAATTGCCCTACTTTCTCATGAAAAACAAAATAGAGGCCTGAGTCACTAGCACAAACACAGGTACTTATGTATTCATCTTTGAATTCTGCCCTCTGTTAAAGTAGAAATTAAGTGGAAGTCATTCACCTAAGGTTCATTTTTCTCATGCAGTTGTGGATTATAAAAGCATTTTATCACTTTATATCATCTTCAAGTCTTTCCTGAGGCTCTTTCCATTAGCCCACGGTTAAGAGCCTTTATTCTATAAAAACCTAACTTTCTTGTCAGTCTGCCTTCTATCAACTATAATTGCTTCTCTTTCTTTCATTTCAGTTTCTTACAATCATCTAAACATACACACGTTCTTTCTCCCTGTGTCTCTGTCTCTCTCCAGTTTCTGACTTCTCATTTCTTACTTTATTCATGTAACCTATCCTACAGTCCTTCAATTTTATTAACGATATTTTTGTCAAGCCAGGCAGACTCCTCTTTTTCACTAAATCTTACAGCCTTGGTTGTTCAGTATCTCCTTATTACCATGTCCTCTACTGCCTGCTGTAGGAACATCTTCCCTGCTGTTCTTCCTGTGTCTCTGACTCCTCTTCTTAGTTTCTCCTTCATGATATATGCTTTCTCTACACACCATTAATTATGTTCAGCTCCAGGGTTGCATTTTGTATCTTTTTCTGTTCTTACCCCACACTCATCACAGTAATACCTACTCTTGTGCCTTCACATAGTCAAACAGCACTTTGTTTTTAATCTACATTTCCCATCTTGACCTCTCTTCTGAAATCCAAATTTATTCAAAGATTTTCTGGAAAGTTCCATTTGTATTTTATATCATCTCTTCTGACCATTATTAACAATACTGAACCCACTCTTTTCTCCCAACATATTTTCCCATTTCTCCCCTCTTTTGGGAAATGAAACTACCATCCTCCAAGCTTGTCTCCGTGATTCTCTTTTACCTTGTATATTCAACCAGTACCAGATATATTACAATTTTTAATGTCTCATGTATTCAGTTCACTTCCTTTTTCCTCACAGCCATTAGCTCAGTTCAGGACCTTATAATTCTTGTGTAGGTTCATATTTGCTTTGCTATTGGTCTTTCTTTCCCTGCCTTGCCCCCTTTGCAGGTTCTCTACACTGCTGCCAAAGTAGCCTTTGTAAAAGCAAATATAATAACATCATCCTCCGCCTAAAATCCTTGGATATCCACTGACCTTCCAGATAATGTTCCAGTTCTTTAGCATAGTATAAGGGTCCCTTCTGATCTGGTTTATGCTGAACTCTTCAACGTCATTTTTTAATAATTCGTCCCCTTAAAATGTATGTTCCAAGAATACAAAATCATATTATTTCTACGCAGGGACACCATTTCTTTAGCATCCTTCGTTTCTGTGCTGTAACTATTGTCTGGGATATATTTCCCATTGATCCTTTACTCCTGTTCTGTCACTGTTTAGCTAATATCTTGGTCATCTTTCAAGAAGCCTACCCTGATATTTCTAATTGGGTAGTTGTCATTCATCTTTGCTCTCCTGATATCCAGTTCAAGCTTTATAATCATCCTAACTGTAAGCTAATGACATGAACAATGGATAATTCATGTTTGTATTCCTGGCACCTATCATAGTGTCTATAGGTACACAATAATCAACTGCTAGTTGTTGTTGAACAAACAAGTGAAGGAACTTGTCTCTTTAGTAACTATTTTTTGGAGAAGGTTTTCTATTTAGCCATATTAACAAGATATAAACACAAAACTTCAGAAAGCCTAATTATTGTTAAACAGGATGTATAAAAAGCCCAATAAGTAGACACTATTTTCTTAAATAGGTAAATTATTCTAAAGTGACAGAGTGTATTTGTCTGAAGTTTGAGTACTTGAGGCCAGCCTTTAAATTATTGCAGTTTTTCAACAAATGATGCTGGAAGATTTGGATAAATGTGATTAAAAAATGAATCTCAACCCCTACAATCATACCTTATACCAAAATTACCTCTAAATTTATCATAGGCTTAATTTCTAGAAGAAAATAGGAGAAAATCTGTGTGACCTTTGATTTGGCAAAAGCTTTCATATTTAACACCAAAAGTATAATACATAAAGGAAACATGCAATAAATTGGAGCTTATTAAAATTAAAAATTGCTTCATGAAACACACTGTTAAGGGAATGAAAAGCAAAGGGTGAAAATATTTGCAAATCATATTTCTTACACAGAACTTGTCTCTAGAATATATAAAGAACTCTCAAAACTCAATAATATGGGAACAAACAACGCTACAGAAACGTAGAAAAGATTGACCAGACACTTCCTTCAAGAAGATACACAGAGAGCAAATAGGCATATGAAAAGAAGCTCAACAAAATTAATCATGGAAATGCAAGTCAAATCCACTATGAAATACCACTGCATGTCTACTAGAATGTCTACAATTAAAAAAAAAAAGAAAAGAAAAACAAATGGTAACATCAAATGCTGGTGAACATGTAAAGCTGCTGAAACTTCCATATGTTGCTGGTAGGAATGCAAAATGGTACAGCCACTTTGGAAGACAGTTTGACAGTTTCTTATAAAGTTAAAGATACACATACAATATGACCCAGCAGTCCCACTCCTAGGTGTCTTCCTAAGAGAATTATTAACTTACATTCAATCAAAGTTCCCTATCCATGAATGCTTATGGCAACTTACTTCATAATTGACAAAAAGTGTAAATAACCCACATACACATCTCACCATGGAATAGATAAATAAATCTGTACTACATACAGACAGCGGGATTCTCGTCCATAATAAAAGGATAGTCTATTGATTTACACAGTAACATGGATGAATCATACATACATTTTTGTAAGTAAAGGAAGCAAGATATTGAAGGCTACATATTGCATAATTCTGTTCATGTGACACACTTAAAAAGGAAAAATCTGTAGGGAGGAAAACAGATTAGTTGTCAGCAGTTGATGGTAAGAGTTGCTTATAAAGGTATATGCAGTGGATGTTTTGGAGAGATGGGACTGTTCTATATGGAACAGTAGTGGTGAACTCTATTCATTTGTCAAATCCATATGCTTGTATATCACGAACAGTGAGATTTGTGTATGGAGATTTAAAAAAAATAAATCAGAGTGTGGGGGGAAATATAAAATGCAGACTGTGACAAATGACTCTGTATTTAAAATGAACCATATAACCACACTGAATGGAATGGGGAAGAAAAGAGCTGACCTAAATAACTTTGGAAAAAATGATGTTTGACTAAATATTCTAAGGCTAAATATTAAAAAAAACCCAGTGTATAAACACTGTACTGTAGTTGATAAATTTCTTTCTCAAAGGGGGCATGTATGGGTTAGAAATTCTGAAACTAATTTACATGTATATTAGAGGTGAACAAATTAATAGATATATTGTAGGTAATGAGATCCCAGTTTCTCTGTTATACAAAGAAGATGCAAATAAGGAAATGGGAAAGAATAGAATGAACTCTGTCATCCTGGGTTGGCATAAAATGTGATCACGTTGGCATTGAAATTTACATACAGTAAACAGAAATAAATATGTGTGTGTATGCATGAGTTGGTATACATGTTTATGTATCAGCTCTATACAGTGACAAATGCTAGAAACAGTGACATTCCAATAACAAGGAGCATGCCTGGTACCCAGATCTTGGATTCTATGTAATCCTCCATAAAAGAAGAATCAGAGCTCCTTGGAAGTCTGGTTAATTCTAGAGCTTAAACAGAGAGAATGCAAGATGAGCTGGATAAGAGAAAATACATAATGAGCCTGGAGAACTTTGTGATACCAGAAAGTAAAGAAGTGGAATATATATATATATATATATATATATATTTTTTTTTTTCATATCAAAAGGATATGCGAGCCAACATGGAAGAACATTCAATGACTAAAGTTGGAACAGCTTGAGCAGTAAAATGGGTAACCATATGGATAATCCATATCATTGGATTATAATCAAAAGAATATAATAAACATCTATATCCAACATGATATATATAAATAAACATGAATAAACAATTACATGGGAAAGAAGTGACGACTCTTTGTGTAGAACTCCAATTAGTAACTATAGAATGAATGAAGGAAATAGAAAATCATCATCATGACACCATATTAGACATTGTTGCAGGAAAAATTCTCTCATGGGTCCTAAGATGAGTGAGTGAAAATTTATGTAGAAACAGGTGATTTATATAGACTTACATTCCCTTCCCCTAAATATTTCATATTTACAAAGGAAAAAAATAGTAAGTTTACAGTGGAGAATCCTAGCAGATACCACCTTAGCCATGGGATCAAAGTTAATTTTACCAGACGCATGTATTAACATTATATACCCCCAAAGTAATGCACTGAGAAGGACACATTGCCTCTGTGGAATCCTTCCCAAGAATGCATAATTTCAATCTAATCATGAGAAAATATAGCACATACTCAAATTAATGTACATCCTAAATATGTATTAACCAGTGCTCTTTAAAAGAATCATGGTCATGAAAGACAAGGAAATATTGAGAAAATGTCACAGATTGGAGGGAACTCTGGAGACATGACAACTGAATACAGCGTAGTGGCCTGAATAGGATCTTAGACCAACAACAGAAAACTCCCATAGTACATTAGTGGAAAACTGGTGAAATCCAAGTAAGTTCTCTACTTTATCTAACAGTAAAATAACTAAAGTTATTTTCTTAGTTTTGATATATGTGCTATGGTTGTATAAGATGTATATGGGAAAACAGGATGAAGGATATATGAGACTTACCTGAACTATTTTTGCAACTCTTATAAAGCTAAAATCATCTCAAAATTAAACAGAAATCTCAAACCTTTAATAGTACCCACTCTCCCTTGCCCTTCCACTCTCCTGAATTTACAGGGAATCATCACATTCTTCTATAAAATGTTTATTAACAAATGTTGCTAAAAGCAATCAATTACTTTTGTACTGTATATGTCTTTTAATGGTACCTTGATTTGACATCATTTATTTATACTACCTGGGGAGTAATGTGAGTAATATTATGCTTATAAGTGACTTACCTCAAAGCTATAGTCACTGAGTTACTGACTCCCTCATATTTTTTTTACAAACCTCTTTTTTCTTGAGATTTTTCTGCTAATACATCGATACCTCTAATTATGGGGTTACCTAACTTTTAAAGTGTTTTATAAAACATACTTTCTTTATGAATCTTCTCATAATTTGATACTGGATGAACACTTTCCCTTCCTCAGGGCAGCAATGACCCATGATATATAGCTCAATTCAAATAGTATTTGTTTGATAACTATTTGATAGATAGAATCAACAACTATAATTTTTTCAGCTTTCTGCTTTTCTGTTAGAGAAAGATGCGGCTTTAGAGTATGCTTGCTTTGAGTCATGACATGCCTGGTGAGACCTACAAAAAGTGTAAGTTTTATAGCAACCCAGTGCTTCCTATCCACTTATTCTAGCTTTCTGAAGGTATATCTTTCAGATGTTTCTTGATTACCCACTGGTGGCAGGTGGGAGCTTCACAGCTGTTTGATTTAGTGGCTGATGTGTCTATTCTTTGAGAACACAATTGGCAGCTTGGCAGTCAGCATTCTTCAGTGATCAGTGGAGCTCAAACAGGATCTCTTGCTTTATGCAGCTCTTTCGTGAAAACTTCAATCTGTGTGCCAGCTGAAAAATATCATATATAATGAGCCCTAAACTTTAAATCTAGTGAAGTCTAATTGCCTCTCTTTGGAATACTGTTGCTGCTGACTATAACAGCACTTCTGCAGTACCTTACATAAGCAGAATGAATTTGAATTAGACTACCTTAATCACATTGAGAAACCAGAGTGAGGGACATTTGTATTCGTCCAGCAGACATGTTACTTGCTACTCAAACTTGAATGTCTGTTTCTTTTCAGGTTTTGCCTTTTTTTCTTTGGCAAGCCCACAATTTCTGACAGTATCCTAGCGTCTCTAGCTATGACAGGTCCTGCATTAAGATTGACATGGTATCTGAGCAATGCAGACTTGCTTGATGGGTGTTTAGAGCCAACATTGTAGCATATACACCAGTGTTGTGATTCAGCTTTGTAGGTACGCAGCAGCCCCCATCTCTCACCCCTTTTAACTCTAAGAACAGGATTCATGTCCACCTTCTGACTCAGTAGCCAGTAAGTAGTTTCTTTTGGGGTGGAAAAACGATGTGACAGGGGCAGTAAAATGAAATAGAAAAAAAAAATCATTAATTAAAAATAAGAACACAGGGGCTTCTTCCCTGGTGGCGCAGTGGTTGAGAATCCGCCTGCCGATGCAGGAGACGCGGGTTCGTGCCCCGGTCCGGGAAGATCCCACATGCCGCGGAGCGGCTGGGCCCGTGAGCCATGGCCGCTGAGCCTGCGTGTCCGGAGCCTGTGCTCCGCAACAGGAGAGGCCACAACTGTGAGAGGCCCGCGTACCGCAAAAATAATAATAATAATAAAAAAAAAGAACACAGATTTTATTATTCACTTCTCCAGTATTCAGCTTTATGTCTGTGGGGAAGTCGTTTTAAAGTGCTCAGTCTCAGTTTCCTTCTTTGTAAAATGCTCATAAAAGGACTGTGTTCCTGACCTCATAGGGTTGTGCGTTAATGAATTTGGAAGAGTTGCTGTGTAAAATGGCAAGTCCAAACACACTTAAGCTGATGTTGCTGTTGTCTTGCTCTGAGCTGTCATAGCTCTGGCTTCTACTTGTAAGTTCTCATCTTTGGCAGTTTTTACCAAAAGTTCCTAAATGTCCAAAATTTCTGAGGTGATAATACAGGTGTCAGTCAAATAAAATTGCCCTTATTTATTACTGAAATTAAATTTATGCAGAAGCCTACTGAGCAGAAGAAACCCAAGTTTTCCATCATTTTGAGCTGGATTTTTCCTAGATTTTAAAAATTTTAAAATAAAAAGGCTGGAGAGTCCATTTTAATATTAAGCTTAACACTGGCTTGCAGTGACATTCCTTTTGAAACTGCTTACATGTGGAAAGGAGAGAGTTCAACGTATATATCTTCCTTGTTTTAGCAATAGTCTCCTCCTTTGGCTCTGCACTTAAAAATCACCATTTCAGTGGGACTTTCCTTGTGTATCTTTTCCAAAATTATTGTACTTTTCCTCACCCCAGACATTTACTTTTCCCTTCCTGGCATTGTTTTCCTCCCAAGCACCCATAATTATCTCACTTACTATATGTTATATTCCTTTACCTTCTTTAATGTCCATCTGGCTAACTAAAATATAAAGGCCAGGAGGTAAGATAGTTTTGTCTACCATTTTTACTGCTGTACTTTCAGCACCTACAATAGTGCTTGACATAGTAGCCTCTCAAAAATATTTGTTAAATAAACGATGAAGTGCTAAAGAAAAAACCTAGTTTAAATATCATTTTCTATCTCTACTTTCCCCCTAACTAAACATTTCAAATCTCATTAGGTGCTATTAGGAATCTTAAGGTTAAAAATAACCAAATTTGAATTGATCCTTTTGGTTTCATTTAGTATTTTTGGTAAAGAGTATTAGTGTATTTATTGTCTTTGAAAGTGTGATCACTTTGAATGTTGCATTAATTTACAAACAAACTTATAAATCCATTTTTGCTATGCATGGCTTAGTTAGTAATACTGATGTTCATGATGAAGGGACCTGGATTTATCAACTTAATTCATTAAGCTCTCCAAACCTTCCTAGAAAGAAAGATTTCTTTGTACTACGCCTGTGTCCCAATGAACTCTATACTCTTCAGTGTCCAGAGGAGCCATTCTTTTAATTCTGTTCATCATTATACATTGGTCAGATCAAAATGGGGGTAATGGTCACAGTCATGGTACCCATAGTTCAAAAAGGAAGTTAATATTTTGAAGGAAAACAAAGATTGTCAATGATTTGTTTCAAAGCAAAATAAACACAACAACTAAACAAAACCTAATGAACTCCCCATTGCAATGGTGAGAATACATATACTGACTCCTTGATCGTTTGTTATGTATATTTATATTTGCTGTGTATGCTTCAGAAGGAAAGTCTTAAAGGATTAAATGTATTCCTTATAAATCTCCCTCAAGATTCTATGATTTTATTGCTTTATCATGTTCTTCTCTAAAATGAACTCAAATGGATCTTTTATGAATCAAATACTTTGTTTGCAAGATAACTGCAATCAGCAGTGTAAGTCTATTAAGTCTGAAATGATTTCATGAATGAATTTCTTGAGTATAGGAGTATTTCAGTGCTAATTTAAAAGTACCTACATATATTAGATTAAAATATTCTTGCTCGTGTTATGTGTGTGTGTGGGTGTGTGCATACATACTATTTCATTCTGGCCTGCTTACCATAATGGAATAGTTGAATTTGAGAGATACTCTGTTTCTTCTAGATTTTTCCACTGACTTCTTTGCAAAAAATATTGGAGGTGGCAGGCACCATCAAATAGTTGGGTGAAAATTCTGCCTTGTGTTAACTTTTGCTAGCTACTTGGGTACTAAAGACCAGGTACTATAAAACCTTAAATCTGCAAGGAGCTAAATTAATTATAATATATAATAATGCAGTGCTTGGGTTTTGTATAGGTTTCACCTTTGTAATTTGTGTATACTGTTTAAATCTGCATTTATCAAATTTACATTCTTTCTCTTTATCATTTTCTATCATATTTTAATTATTGGTATAGTTACAATATTTAATACAGTTTTAATTTTGTTTAATTTTCAGGCTATTGGATTTTTTTTTTCCTTTTTCAGATTTTAAATTGGTTTTGACTAATTTGACCATATTTATTTAAGGCACCTCTCCTTGCTAATTTGAACTCCAGTGAGAAATGGTGATTTTTTTCTAGGTTGTGATTAATTTCACAGCAGCATACTGATTATTCATTAAAATTAAGCTCCAAGTCCATTCTTATTGGTTCTACAGCAGTGGTCCTCAACTCTGCACATTAGAATCTACTGGGGAGCTTTAGAAACATAGTGATGTCAAAACCCTATATTGGACCAATTAAATCAGGATCTCTCATGAGGTGGGGCCCTAGACAAGGGTCCTTTTTTGTTTTTAACTCCCTGGGTGGATTCTAATGTGATTCCAGACTGATAACTATTAGTTTTCATCATCCACAATGGAGTTGTCAACAAAGTAATTAGAGGGTATTTCTTTTATCATTTCAATAAGAAAGAATACTTCAAGTCCCAGTTTGTTTGTATATCCTGCCATATGCTGTTTCCTAATGAGTATTAGGAAAGCATCAATATCTCATCTCATTATTCTCAAAGATAATTTCCCTTTTCTTTTAAGTTCTCCAAGATTTTTTTTCTTCTGTGCTTTCATGTAATCTTCAGTATTATTGAGTGATGTGAACTTTAAGGTTAGTTAATTCTGCTGGGTATGAGTGATTAGCTAGATCACATCTTCTTAATATGAGAATTCAGATTGTCCATGAATCCTCTGGATTTGTAAATTTGTGTGCATTTTTTTTTCTGAGGAAAGGAACTATACATTTTATTCAGTTCAGAATGAAGTCTGTGACCTTCAAAGGAGTGAACAATCTCAAGATGAAGTGCTTTTAGATGCTTTTCATTGTAGAAAGTTAGTTTTCTGACTCACAGAAGGCTTGCAAAGGTAAAATGAGATAAATGTGTATGAAAGGAAGTATGGACTATAAATAATACAGATATATATCATGAAAACCATGGTTTCATATGAGAGAAATGAGTTATTAAAATGTATGTATTTGGTGACTTAAAAAAGTCTAGTCTTGGTGGGAAAAAAAGGCAGTTGTCTTAAGAGTAGATTTGCTTAGGGGACACAGGAAGATGGTTGTCATGGGCAATACCCTAAAGCTAATGATGAGACTATTCATTTGTTTGCAGGAAGCTCTACCACTAAAAATAGGTGGCAGAATGTAAAATTAACAGTTTATTTTAAAAGTTACATCTACAACCTGTTAGATGACTATGAAAAAAAGTCTGCCGTTCGCCATGTGAGAGAAAATATTACAAAAGTTTCTTCAATAATGGAAAATAAAGGCAAAGGCAAGAGAAGTGAAGTAAATGTGGTGATCTTAAGTAGAAGGATGAGGAGAAAATTTCAAGCATGTTTGAAAATCAGACCTCAAATTGAATTTACAACTCAGTGTATATTGCTCCTTTAATGACAGTGGCTTATAAATGAACTTATTTATTTCTATTTAGTAATTACAGAGCAATCATATAGGATTTGATCAATTGTAGGCATTTAAAAAATGAATTTCAAACATTTTTATTAGTCATTCTTGATAACAGTCCCATAAAAATTAATAATCTAGACATTTTTCAGAAAAAAATGAAGTGTGTCTCTTTAATTTGGCCACTATATTTAATAGTAACTGAGATTTTTAAAAGATTTTCTGCAGATCCAAAGAAAGGTAGACATAAGCTGAGTATATAATCTTTGGTTATCCCTAGTGATCAAAAGTTAGTGGGTTTAATCAGGAATTTTTCATTGTAAAACCTCAAGCTTCGTTTGTATAATGAAGGGTAAAATTATCATGGCTGGGCAGACTGTTCACTTTCATTAAAATGCCTTGAGTCTGTCTGAATTTTCTTCGGTAATGATTTGTAATATTAACTGAGATATGCAGTTGACGTGCCTTTTGTTGGGAGAATGGGGGTCAGAAAAGATTCAGGTTTTTTACTTTTTTTTTTAATATGTTTATTGTTGTGAAAATTTTATTTTAATTGCTCTTTCTAAGATAATACTAATTTTTCTTTCCACATTTTTCCTTGTGTCTCAAGCTATAAAATATATATAATAGTCAAATAATTATAAATCTTGGTTCATTCAAAAATACATATGCTTAAAAAGTAATATTTCTTTTTTTATGCTACAGATTTGAGCAAATATTTGAAATAAAAGAGAAAGGTTATGTGACCTGTTGTTACCCAGGTACAAGGAAGACTGCTCTTAATGTATAGACTCAATCGGCATGAAGCAAGAGATAGGGTTATTGCTAGGACCTTGAGGCTAATGGCTGATTTTTTTTGGTGTGCAGGCACAATTACTGTGTTTTATATTGCTTATTATCAATTATATTTGTATTTTTTTAAAACTTTTCTCTCATATGCCTTGCACTTTATTTTGTTCACCTGCTAAGACATTATGAGAAAGTAATAACTTTATCTTAATATATTGAGCCTCCTTTCTACTAAAAGCTAAACATTAGAATCTGGGGTGCCATGTTAGGTAACCAAGAAAATTACGTCTTGCTACTCATTACAAACAGTATTCCTGAAGGGAGTTAAAACAAATCCATGGAACAGCTGAATGTTAGTTGTAATATTGCTCTGCTGCTCATTTGATTCTAATGGATTATAAATTATTCATGAAGCAAGAACCGTACTAGCAGTATTCCTGTTAACTGAGGTCATGACCCTTCTTTTTGCTAATCTTTTAATGTGAAGCTAATAATAAAAAGACTAGTTATTAATTAACAGGCTAGGTAAGCAATCCAGTGAACGGTATGTAATGAATCCCACATTTTAAAAAATATTTTCAACTATTAGTGCCAGTTTTTTAATGGCTAGTTATAAGAACATGGATATTTTTATAAAGCCATAAATATTAATTTTAGGGTAAATGGAAAAATACAGACAGCATAATAGGGAAAATTAAATTTTGGGCACATGTGTTTCTGTCTTTTTTCCCCTAAGTATCTATTATATATTTGATATGTATACACACAAATTCATACTTTCTTTTTCCCTAAACATAATAATTTTATATCCTCAACAATGAACTTGCTTAAAGGTTTGAAAGTAATTCAGTGTATCCACCACTATGTTCATTATAAAAATAAGAGGAATGATTTTTCTACAATAAAATATTCATAAAATATGAATATTCTGCAAACCAACTTTAATCATAGTTTTAAAATGCCCAAATAAAAATATACTTGAACTATATATATATTTGTCAAAAAATGGATGATTAAACTCATTTTTTTCATTAAGACTTCTTGAGCATGTACTGTATGTCAGTGTATCAAAGGCTGAGAGTACAAGGTTACAAGAGAGGTATGGTCGTTGGTTGTGGATCTTAGTCTAGTATACATGTATATGTCATGTGGTGATATATACAGAAAAGAACATAGGTATTTAAGATATTAACACTTTATATGCTAACTATTCTTAATGCTAAAACAAATAGATTGAAAAAATTAATTGCTAAATAATGTTAACACATTTTTTTCACTGATTTATTCTCTAAAGCAAGGGTCATCTCTCTTTGCCTGATGTCTCAAAAATGGAATGGGCTGTGAATAGTATAGTACATATTCAGGAAATTTTATTTCTAAATAAGTTTTTGCCTTAATTGGAAGTTTCTGATAAAAGCTTAAAGTGCTCCTAGAAAAAAAGCAAAGATGAGGGCCCTACATTTCATCTTCATTATATAAAATTTTTTTGTAACTATCAGTAAAATTAAACTATGATTCTGAGAAAATCAGTGAAAATTATGAATTTGTTCTCAATATTAAAGAATTAGTGTATATTAAAGTATTAGTATATATTACAATATACTCTAGATTAAAAATATAATTTTAAGTATTTTAATAAATCCATCAAACTTCGTTAGAAAGTAGATATTATTGATGTAACCAAACATACACAATTATAAAATAAAAATTTGATAAGGTGAAAACTCAGCTAGCCAACCTGTGTTCTTTCTATATCAGGGGTCCCCAACCCACAGGCCCCGGACTGCTATTGGTCTGTGGCCTGTTAGGAACCTGGCCGCACAGCAGGAGGTGAGCGGCAGGCGAGTGATCAAAGCTTCATCTGTATTTATAGCCGCTCCCCATTGCTCCCATTACCACCTGAGCTCCACCTCCTGTCAGACCAGCAGTGGCATTAGATTCTCATAGTAGCGCAAACCCTACTGTGAACTGTGTACGTGAGAGGTCTAGGTTGTGTGCTCCTTATGAGAATCTAGTGCCTTATGGTCTGAGGTGGGGCTGAGGGGTGATGCTAGCACTGGGGAGCGGCTGCAAATGCAGGTTATCATTAGCACAGAAGTTTGACTGCACAGAGACTATAATAAATCAGTTGCTTGCAGGCGCACATCAAAACCCTATCAGTGAGTGGCAACCGACAGTTAAGCTGCATTTGGTGGCAGGCTTTACGTCAGAATCCAACACTTATTTTAGTCCACGCGTGGCCTGCCCATTATTTTATTTAAAACTTCTGTCCGCGCCTCTTTCCCGCACTTCACACTTGTCTCAGTCACTGTTTTGGTAAGCCCACAGGCTAACCCTAGCCAAAATGAGTAAAAAACACATGTTGCTGGAGAGCTTCTTTGTAAAGGGGTAGAGACCCAAAAATGAGACAGCAGAAGACTCTAAGACTGCCAACAAAACGAAAGTTGCTTTTAAAAGAAAATACCAAGAGTCCTACTTAAATCACGGGTTCATTGCAACAGGTGATTCACATTCTCCAAGCCCACTTTATATAATATGTGGCGACCTGCTATACAGTGAAGCCATGAAACCTTCAAAACTGTTTCGCCACATGGAGACCAAGCACCCTGCATTAAAAGACAAGCCTTTGGAGCTTTTCAAAAGAAAACAAAAACATGAACACAAAGAACAGAAGCAATTATTGAAGGCCACCATTTCATCAAATGTGTCTGCACCGAGAGCATGGTCCTTAGTGGCTAACTGCATTGCTAAAGCTACGAAGCCCTTTAATATTGGTGAAGAGTTGATCCTGCCTGCTGCTAAGGACATTTGTCGTGAACTTTTAGGAGAGGCTGCAGTTCAAAAGGTGGCACGTGTTCCTCTTTCAGGTAGCACCATAACTAGACGAACTGATGAAATAGCAGAGGATATTGAGGCACAATGGTTAGAGAGGATTAATGAGTCACTGTGGTGCACAATCCAGGTTGACGAGTCTACCAGTGTTGACAACAAGACAACAGTGCTTGTTTTTGTGCGATATATTTTTCAGGAGGATGTGCATGAGGACATGTCATGTGCACTTTTGTTGCCAACCAACACCACAGCTGCAGAACTATTCAAGTCTTTGAATGATTACATATCAGGAAAACTGAATTGATCATTTTGTGTTGGTATATGCACAGACGGAGTGGCTGCCATGACCGGACAGCTGTCAGGTTTCACTACTCGGGTCAAAGAGGTCGCTTCTGAATGTGAGTCTATGCACTGTGTCATCCATAGAGAAATGCCGGCTAGCCGAAAAATGTCACCTGAACTTAACAATGTTTTGCAGGATGTAATTAAAATTATCAACCACATTAAAGTACATGCCCTTAACTCACGTCTGTTCGCGCAGCTCTGTGAGGAGATGGACACAGAGTACACACGTCTTCTCTTATATACAGAAGTGAGATGATTTTCTAAAAGTAGATCACTGGCCACAGTTTTTTGGTTACAAGAGCTGCTCCAGAGATTTCTCTTAGAAAAAGTCACCCCTGGCAGCACATTTACTTGACACAGAATGGGTCGCAAAACTTGTTTACTTGTGTGACATATTCAACCTTCTCAACGAACTCAATCTGTCACTTAAGGGGAGAATGACAACTCTGTTCAAGTCAGCAGGTAAAGTGGCTGCATTTAAAGCGAAACTGGAATTATCGAGGCGACGAGTGAACATTGGGATTTTTGACATGTTTCAAACATTAGCAGAGATTTTGAAAGAGACTGAGCCAGGGCCTTTTCTCTCCCAGCTGGTGCATGATCACCTATCTCAGCTTTCAGAAGAGTTTGAGCATTACTTCCCGACCACAAAAGACCCCCGAACTGGGAAGGAATGGATCCACGACCCATTTGTGAATAAGCCAGGTGAATCGACTTTGTCCGTGCTAGAAGAGGATCATCTGCTTGAGATGGCAAATGACGGTGGCCTTAAAAGTATGTTTGAGACAACTTCAAATCTCCATACGTTCTGGATTAAAGTCAAGGCGGAATATCCTGAGATTGCCACAAAAGCACTGAAAAACCTGCTTCCATTTCCAGCATCCTATCTTTGTGAAGCAGGGTTTTCTGCATTGACAGCAACCAAGACGAGATTACGGAGTAGACTGGACATAAGCAGTACACTTCTGGTGTCACTGTCTCCCATCACCTCCAGATGGGACCATCTAGTTGCAGGAAAACAAGCTCAGGGCTCCCACTGATTCTGCATTATGGTGAGTTGTATAATTATTTCATTATATATTACAATGTAATAATAATAGAAATAAAGTGGACAATAAATGTAATGTGCTTGAATCATCCTGAAACCATCACCACCCCTCCCCCACCACCCCCAGTCCATGGAAAAATTGTGTTCCACAAAACCGGTCCCTGGTACCAAAAAGGTTGGCGACTGCTGTTCTATATGGTATCAAAAACACAAGTTCACTATTTTTCCTAATCAAGGATTTTAACTGACTGAATATATTCATTTTAGATAGACATATCTTCTGCATGACATTATATACCATTAAGTTGTAATTTTTCACATTTTAACTGTTTCCCATTCTAACGGTTTCCCATTTTAAATACCCTATACCAGAAGTCCAGTTATTTTTTAGCGTTCATTATTTAACTGTATATTTATAGCTTACAGAGTTTCTTGTAATCTTTATCTGTCTACTTAGGAATTACATGTATTTCTAAGTATGATACAGTCTTTTTAGCCATGTTGAAAATTTTACCTCAATTATACCTGCTTAAACTTAAACAAGCTAATAAATTAAAAACACTTAACAATAGTGCCTGGTTCATAGTCAAAGCTGTTAGAGTTATCAGACATTAGTAACAGAGAGGATAATTCTAGACAGACCCAACTCCTATAGGAGAATAATAAAAGGTGAGAAATTCTCTTAGCACCATAACCCTGACATCTAGAAGCCCAGATTCCTCCCTTAACAATAGAACAATTATGAAATAAGTATTGAAATGAAGCAGGTTTTCCATGTAAACTCTAGTGTTTATTCATATCTCTCAATTCTGGATGATTTCTGACTTGGCTTTGCAGAAGAGAGATACTCCATCAGTAAAGTACCCCGTACACTCCTTTAATTCTAAGATGCTCTTGCTGGTTCCTGGTAACTCTACTCCATTTGTCTTTTAACCTTCTTTGTGATTGTACAACATTAAGAAACTGGGATATAGATATCAAAGAAACTGCTCTCCTACTAAAAGAGTTTTAAATTATTTTATTCTTCTGAAAATTTATTCTAGTTTTTTAAAAAGATTTTAATTGTTAATTCACCATAGACATAAAAAAGTTTGCTAATGAAGAGGTAATTATAGTGTATAAAAATGAAGGGCAGACAAGAATAAGGCAAAAACAATGTTAATGTACATATTTCTCATTTATGTAAAATTTAGTTCACAATTTGTCAATTTTTTGCATTGAAATAAAACTTGGAAACATTAGCAATATTCCCTTTTTAAGGCAGGCTTTTTGTAATTATGTACATTTTATTTACAATGACATATTACAACCAAATATGCATACTAACAATATGTCAAATATATCTTCTAGAATTTTTATAATGATACATTTTATGCTATCATTTGCCTAACCTAGAATTTTTTAGAAACAAAATTATATAAAAAATTTATTCTAATATACATTATCTAAAACTGACATTAATTATACTGTAATTAAAATAATCTTAGACAACACCAGGTTTATCTGTAAAATATTTTAAGTGACATCTTATTATTATTATAATTTGAAAATATTTCCAAGTTTTACAATTACCTGTCTTTAATGACAGTGTCTTAGAGTGGAAAAATCCTTGAATTGGGAAGAAAAGACCTGAATCTGCCCTTAAGTACACTGGAAAACAAAACAGAAAAGTGATGATCTTGGAAGTTCAACCTTCCTAATCAAGTCATCTAACCTCTTTGAACCTCAGCTTCATTAGTGGTTAAATGGGAATACTAACATCTAAACATGCTTCAAAAGAATGGTGTAAA
This sequence comes from Lagenorhynchus albirostris, assembly GCF_949774975.1. NCBI lineage: Eukaryota > Metazoa > Chordata > Mammalia > Artiodactyla > Delphinidae > Lagenorhynchus > Lagenorhynchus albirostris. Next base: position 60,330,574 of record NC_083101.1, on the reverse strand, counting down.
GCAAAATTCTATTAACTCTTAAAAATATATTAAAATATAAGTCTATGTACATACAGCTTATTTTATCATGTCGATAGTAATTAAAGTATCCCTGTTATGGCCTTATATACCATTTATCAGAATAAAAGCACATATTTTTTCTTATAAAATAAATGCAAGTAATCAATGAATTTGATTTTATGTGTTTTGATTAGAAAAAGAGGAGAAAGAATTAAACTTCACTTTGATTTACTCTTTAGCGATCTTTAGGGGATACTGCTTATAAAAATAGAAGAATGTATAATCTAGGCTGAAATTGAACTGATTATGTAAATATATTGAAAGTGAGTTGGAGGTATAAATCACAGATGTCGACTTGATGGAAAGTTTGTTAGAAGCAGAATCTACTGCTCCCAAATCCCAACGTGTTAATTACAAGAAGGCATCTGGTATACAGATTTATGCTAAGCTAAGAAACAGATTAATGTTGAACACAGTATGTCAAATAGCTACTTTTACTCACTGGATTATTTAAGCTATAATTATTGTATTAGTGTACATGACTGAAACAGATTGCAGTTATTAAGGACAATTAATAGTATTATAGGTGAGAGAGGTGTATTTGTCTGTATGTTGCATACTTTAAAAATATACTTAAAGAGTTTAGAGTCTAGAAGGACAAAGTTGTTACATGTGAATCATTTTACTCTGAGATAAAAAGAAAAAACATATTTTTAACTTTAGAGTATAAATATCTCCAAATTCTAAAGCTTTAATAAATAATAATATAAGGATAGGGAGATACAGGTCATGTGATATTTGATAAATTACAGTTCTCAACCACTGATTAAGTATTCTTAAAATAAACACTGCAAATGCTGTGCTGTCTTCATCAGAAATATTACTCTCCCTCTAAAAGTAAGCCTCAATGTCTTTTTATGGGACCTAAAATCTTTTTTCCTCTGTTTATAGATGATTATGGAGATATGTTATTATTCACCTGAATCTTCATAATTTTGGGCATTTCAGTGACTTCTTGAGTTGGTCATGTAGACTTGCATTAAAAAGGACATAGCATGTGTGCCAGAAGGTTCCATGTTAATTTTTACATCCTAATTCTTCACAATTGCTATACGAATTAAAAGTGACTTTGTAAAATACAGCAAAGTTCATGTCTTCAGAGATCTAATTCTTAGGTCTTAATTGATATAAATATGCAAGATAATTAGAAATGTGCATTCCTCAAGGGAAAGAAAGAAGGTATGTGCTAATAAATTTATGAAATCAAAGCTAATTGATTGTGATTATATACTGTAACCTCACTTGCAAACATAAATCTTATCAATATATAGCCTTTAAGAATTAAAGGCTCATTTCTATGTACTCATTTATCAATTATTTTTTGAACATAGTATATGCTGTGTATGCATATAGATGCTGGGTGTATAACAATGAACATGACAAACTCCTTACATTCCAGAAACTTACAATCTGGTGGAGTTATCAAATCAGTAAAAATAATTAAAGTTAGTAAATATTATATACAAAGCTAATGGTAAGTTCTATGCAGAATAGTAATATAGGGAAATGTGAAAGTGATACTAAGTACGACACATTGCTTATCATGTACCTCTTCCTAAATTTTCACATTAGGAGGAGTAGTGAAATTTTAACAACTGAAAAAAAAGATATTAAAAAGCAAAATTTGCTAAATGACAGATGGTTCATAAACAAATATTTTCTGGGAGATCAAACCAAATTTATGAATGTCTGTCTGAAATATATGGGGAAATGTTAATAGAATTAACAGGGCTAGGTAGAGCTTTTTGCATGGACAAAAACCAGAGTGTCAGACATAAAGACAAGAGGGAAACCATATTTATACAAGGAAATCATAGAGAAAAATTTAAAAAGTAAATTGAGGCCACTTTGTAGACTCATTTGAATTCCATTCCACACACACACACACACACACACACACAATCTAAGGAGTGTCAAAATGCCTTAGGCAGATTAATCCAGTGACTTTATGCCAGATTGATTTGAGGTGGGAAGTGAGGTGTCTATATAGGCAGGGAAGCTCATTGAAATATTAATGAATAATCCAAGCACAATGTAATAAAAGCTTATAATGGGTTGATGGCAATCATTGTTTTTATGAAAACTATTTTTATAAAGTGAGGTTTTTTTCTATACCATTGTTGGATTAATATATATTGGTTGTCAAATATTTAAATAATCCATTATATAAAATAAGAATCTGTTGCCATACACTGCTTTTGCAATTTTATCTAAAGGGTGTCCATAGTTTCCTAATATTCACTTTTCCTATACGCCATTTAAATTTCTTTGTAGCAAAGGAGACTTATATAAAAAGCAAAAATAATCTAATGGATTAGTCACTTAAACAGTTAGGTCCCCTTTAAATGTGCATCCCTCCTTAAAACTAACATCCATCATGTCACATAGATAGTGTCCACATTTATTTGGTTAAATAAGATTATCTGAAATATGTAGAAGTGTGTAAGAAACAATATAACGTAAAATTGCATATTTTGAAATAGTTAATGATGGTTATGTAGGAACTGTTAAGTTATATTCATGAAGTTAATCATAGAGACTTAGGAGAATGGCTTCATTCACACTCAAGCCATTAACAATTGAGGATCTAGTAGAGTTAAGTTGGCATTTGATGAAGAGAAAAGTGACACAATAGATGGAATGGACTATGCTAGAAATGGAATAATTTGAATATCAACTTTTTATAAGCCCTTGGGAACGTGAAGAATCTTTACAATATTTTTGTGAAACTGTGCTTTAAAAATCAAATATGGTAATTTAAAACATGCCATCATGTACTTTTATTAGAAAAATTGTGACAAAAATCAACATGCCTCTTAATATTTGAGAGGTCGTGGGTTTACCATTACTGTAATAAATTCTGGTCAACTCTTAGTGGATATACAGATTTCTTTTATTTTAAGCCTCCTTTAACATTTTTGTGATGCTGTCTTGTTTACTTTCTAATTCAAATAGTTATATTTGTTTGTTCATTTCTTGCTTGTCCCTGTGGGTAGACTTTAAGTTTCCTGAAGGCCAGAACTTTTTTAGTCTTAGCCAATGCTATATCCTTATTGTCTAAAAGTGTGCCTGCTTATGGCAGGTACTCAATAAATACTTAATTTTTATTGTTGAAACTAGCACATCATATAAATGAAATGTATATAAAGATATGAAAGAGTTTAAAGTAGTGAACTGTGTAAAATGCTGTTGAGAAATGAAATACAAAGAGGACTAAAAATGTTTCCCTGATTTTGTTTACACGGGGATGAGGAACATCATTAGTGATGGCAGCAGGAACAACTTCCAAGGATTAATGGAGGAAGGGGAGGTAATCCTGGAGTGGTTAAAGGTTAAGGATGGACAGAAAGGGGGGAATGGCTGCACATTTGCAGATTTCTTTCTATACGATTTTAGCTGTGAGTGTGGCATGAGAGAGAAAGTGATATGTTGCAATATTTTTTGATGTTGATATTTCACTTGTTTTTGCTTTCTTCTTCATTGCAATTGTCTTTTAACTTTGATCATACCATTTTCTGCCTTAAAAAGGTTATAGATTTGTATATAATAATATTTGTTAATCTTTTTAAAAAATGTCTTCATATCATTCTATGCTATGCAAAAGAATGATAAAGAATATAAAGTATTTTCTTTTAGTATTGTTATGTCTTTGATTTTACATTTATACTTTTTAACTGCATAAAATTATTTTTCATCTAAGGAATGAGAGACACATTTTAAGGATGGAATTCTTTTTGCATTTCCTTTTAATTTCTAGTTTGTTGTGTTATGAAGAAAATGCATTTTGGTTTTGTTCTGGAAAGTTATTAAGGGTCCCTTAGCAGTATGATATATTTAGCATAGGTTTTGAGGAATAATCACATATGGTTGAAAAGAAGGTGCATTTTTTATTTGAAGGATATATAGATACATGCTTAGAAGATGAAAAAAGAATGAAATAGTATCATTTGCAGCAACATGGATGGACCTAGAGATTATCATACTAGGTGAAGTAAGTCAGACAGAGAAGGACCACTATCATATGATATCACTTACATGTGGAATCTAAAATATGATACAAATGAACTTATTTACAAAAGAGAAACAGACTCACAGACATAGAAAACAAAAGTATGGTTACCAAAGGGAAGAGGGGGCAGGCATAAATTAGGAGTTTGTGATCAGCAGTTACAAACTATTATATATAAAAGAAATAAACAGTAAGGTCCTACTGTATAGCAGAGAGAACTATATTCAGTATCTTGTAATAAACCATAATGGAAAAGAATATGAAAAAGAATACATATGTATATATGTATATACATATATATATATTTGAATCACTTTGCTGTATACCACAAACTAACACAACTTTGTAAATCAACTATACTTCAATTAAAAAAAAAGATTATTTAGATCCTTCATATACAAAATGTTATACTTGATCTCTCCAGTTTGTTGACTGTAGTTGCTACTGTATTTATGTCAGTTCTTACTATATATTTACATCATTCTTAATACATGGTTTATTTTGTTATTTGACATATAAAGGTCCATGGCAGTTAGAGCTTCAGTTTTTTATCGAGTATCTTTGTCACGTTGAGGTTTTAAAATTTAAAATGTAGTATGTACATTAACAGTAATATCTCTTTCTTGTGTACTTGTGTGGTACATAATCATTCCCCTTTAGATTTCCAGTTTTTCCACTTCAGTTTCCTATACTTGTGACTCTTGTATATAACATATAGGGTTTTGTTTTTTTTTTTCAACTCAAGTAATAACATTGCCATCTTGCTTGTTTATTTGTTTTGGTGAATTGATTCCTTTTACATTTATTGTTGTAACAGGTTTTTTAAAATATTACTTTTTTTCATTTTACCTTTATTAATTTTTTTGTTTTTCACTTATTTCACCTTTCATTTTGCCCCCCTCTGGAAGTCTGGAAAGCATAAAATCTCTCTTTTAAATATCATTTGGTTTCCTTTTAAAAATTAGGCTTATATGCTTACACTTGGTTTTCAATTGCTTTACTTCAGAAGCAAGCAGAATCTGCTGACTGTACTATATTTCCAATAACAGATAAGCAAAAGTGTATAGTTAACAGTTCTTACAAATCCTTACTCCAGCTCCACTGCTACTTTTCCTGGGTTTAGTCTCTGCTCTGGTATTTTTATCCAACTTTGATATAATTAACAGATGTTTTTAGTGTATAGTATACTTATGAAGAGTTTTAACATTTAACAACTATGGACTGACTATTCACTATCATTTCATGCCTGTCATGACTTGCTATTCATTCATTCATTTATTCACACATTCATACTCAACAAATGAATTTTAACTTCTTCCTCATATGTCGCTGAGCTAAGAGACGCTAATAACGGATAAAGTGAGCAAATCCTTATCTTCTTGAAGCATATCCGAGTTGTGATTCATTTCACATTGCTCAAGTTATGTCTTTCAGTGAGGATAAATAGATGATATACTTCCTGAGTCTGTCATATCTATGAATGTTTTTGTTACATTCTGTATGAATAACAGATTAGCTATAATTTGAGTCATATATTGTTCCCATGAAAACTCCAGTAAGATATTGTTTTCTAACATAGAAATCAACTGTGGAGAATACTGAATACAGTTTCCCTCCCTACTTTGTAACTGACACTTCATTTTCTTATATATGTGTAAACTCTTTCTTAAATTTTATGATTCAGTGATGTTATTACAATATTTAGCTTTTGAATATCTCTTAGTAAAACTTCCTGAAATGTAGACTGGGCCTATAAATCTTCAAACCTTTTGTCTGTGTCATGAAAGGTTTCTGTTGTTGTTTTTGTTACTATTATTATGTTATTCATTGTTATAGCTTTGAATAGAGTTTTTTTTTTCATGTACATAGTCTACTATTTCAAACAGACACAACTGTTGTCTGTAATTTGAATTTAATTTCATACTTCAACATTCCTCAGATTTTTCCAGTATACTAATAAATTTGTTATTTTTTTTCCCTGTGAATTCACTCTTACCTCTTCAAGCTTCTCTTCCATGACTCAGTTCATCAATGCATAGTCTGTAATTTAATGTTTTAAATCTGATAAATTCTATGCTTACATTAATTTTTCTATTAATTTATTTTCTTAGGACTGCTAGCTCTTTATTTCATTCTGTTTACTCATTTTACCCTTATTTCCTCAGAGCCCATATTTTTGAAACATTTTTCAGTCATGTTGAAATTGTATTTATTTAATTTTCTTCTCTTCATGGAGGGACTGTTTTTCCAGTCATCTCTTTACGGTCTTCTGCATGCTATGTTCCTTTCTCCTTTACTGACTCAGACGTTTATTAAAATTATTGCTCTTTTTTCCTATTTATTAATCTTTGAATATGTTATACAGTTTGCCACCAAAATAGTGTTTATAACATTACAACATCACTCACCCTGTCAGGCATATGAGATTTCTTATTTCATTCTCCTCTTAATACCAGCTGGAGGGTGGGGATTTGATGGTTTCTGTTCTTTGTTCAACCTTCTCAGCTGCCTGATAGAGGGTGGATAGAACCTGGGACCACTGAAGCAACACTGGAGGAAATTGTTTGTGCTTATCCTTTGAAACTTCTGTACTGTGGACAAATCAGGCTGGGCCTGGAATGGGTCATCTGGATGTGGCACATTTTCAAGGGAAGGTGAGGTTGGATTTCACCTCCTGTTTTTAAACTCTCCTTCCAGGAAAACAAGGGCATAAAAACATTAGCACGGGAACTTGTTTATTGGAGTCCACTTTCATCAGGGTAAGAATAGTCATTCATATCTATCTTCCTGCTAATACTTTGTTTCAGACTTGTCCCTTTTTACTAGGGAATGGAAAACTTGGCTCTTCAGAAACCCAAAAAACTTTAGACCATGCATTTTCTATCCTTTTTCCTCACCCCAACGTAGTCTTGATGAGTGGAGTCTTCAGTGGCTTTCAAAGAGTGGTTATTATAAGTATCTCTTTTGTCTCCATCTTTCCCAAAAGATATGTGTTTCTATTTAAAAGCTTGAAATCTGAAAGTTAGCCAGTGTTGTCCATATGATAGAAAAGTAGCCCTAGAGTTTGTTGTTCTACCCTCTGTGTACCTGCCTGGGGCACAGGTTTGGTGTATCATGTAACTGGATACTAATTTGGAGGCTGAAAAACCTGTGCCATAGTTTCTTAGCATTCCAAAAACTCTAAGATAAGGAGTTTTCTATTTATTCCGTTTATTTTAGCCTACTCAACATTCTGTAAGTAAAATCACTACCAGAAAACTTTGCTTCTGATTTAATTACATTGTGTCTTTTGTTAAGTTTTTTTATTGGTTTTGAAATGTTTAAAAAGTCTTTATTGTTTTGAAGGGCCTTTTAACAACTCTTTGTTCTGTATTTTATTTTTTTTAATCAAAAATTATGTTTTCAAAGACATAAAAAGTGATTTATATGTTAGCTTCAGAATTTTATTTTAGGATCTCTGGAAAATTTCTGCCAATATTTTGCTTACTTGTTCCATTGCAGTTATCATAAAGGAAATGTAGCACTCAGGTCTATAGGCAATAGAGTAATCTCTGAAATTTTCCTCAGCCTGGATGAATGAGTACTTAATTTGAAAGATTTTATGGAAATGAGTGAATTTTGATATGTTATATAATTAAAGGTGAACACCAGAAATGGTGAAAAGAAAGTTTACTGTCTCTCTCACCTAGAAAAGAAATCAGGCAATCTCAATTACTTCTGTAGTTCACTAATATAACATGAATTGCATAGTTTAATGATCTGTTCCTCAACCGTCTCATCTTTATAATGGGCACAGTGCAATGGAAACATACGTTTTAGAGGTAGAAATCTAAACAAAGGGGTTTTCTGGATAGCAGCCTTTGGAAAGTGTTAAGTACATTAGTATTTTCCACACTGATCAGATGAATGTTATAGCTCAGGGCATTCAGATTGTATGTGCAAGGTCACAGAAGCAGCAAGATTAGATTTAGGCCTTTAGTTTACACAACATGGGGTTATTTGCAAGTAAAAGGTAAGCTTTTTTTCACTTTCCTTTTAACTGTGATGATGTTTATTTGGTTTTAAGTGGCAAATGATGACTAATTTGTCTATGTTACATAGTTTAATACACTAATTTTTAGGTGGTGTTCTGATTGCAGTCTTGAATTGTTAAAATTTTCTCTTCAGGAGATTTCTAATACTAAATAAAATAATTTACAATTAATTTCTTGATATTAAGAGAAGCTATTAATTTGAATCTTCTTTTGGAAAAATAACAGGAACAATAGTTTATAATGATCCCTTTTCACAACTCTCAAGAATATTTAGTCTCCATTAATATCTCTTGAAAGCTTTCAAACATTAGAATCACTGAGAACTTCTCTATTTTTTATTTATTTACTTATTTCCACTTAGACAGTGGTGGGATTTGGAAAATAGTGAATTAAAAAAGAAAATATCAATCAGAAATGATGCTACTACTCAAGATAAACAAATATTAACATTTGGCATTTTATTTCCAAAATGAATAAATTTGTTACATATGTTACGAATATCACACACAAACACACATATGCATATGTGCACATATACACAAGCTTTGTCTTATCAATTTCTGTATTAGGAAAATTATATTTTAGGTTATTCTTCTTCCAGGTATACTGCTGTGAATTAATAACATCAGGATATCTCTAGTATTGGTATTCTGCTTTCTTCAAATTTTTCTTTTTCTTAAAAGCCAAAATTACATGAAGCTGACTCAATTTCACGTGGCCACATGTGTCAGATTACAAATGCCAAATTTTCATGTAGGCCAATAATGAAGTGCTTGAATGAATTTTGAGTATTGTAGGACACTATAAATTTTATATGGTCATACATACTGAAATAATCTTTATGTAGTAAATTAAGTAAATACTCAAATTATTTGTAATATAATATCTTCCTTTACTCACATTTAGTTATTTGAAAATGCTATTACACATATTTTATTTAAATGTTTTTCTCCGAGTGTCTTTTTGAAATAGTTTTAAATAGATTTTTATTATAGTTATGAATGCTTTCTTAGTAGGAAACAATTTAATTTTGATATATGAGGTATGCATTCAATTTGAGTTTTCTAGAATGTCATCAATAGGCACCAAATAGGCACAGAGGAAAAAGGGGAAAAAATCTGGTTCTGAACATTTTGTGTTTTTCCCAGCATTGGGTTATGTTCAAAAGAAGGTTGTGACTGCACACAGCACAGTTAGCCTATCAGCTCCTGTTCAGCCTTGTCAAAGTCAAAGTAGCCTGTGGTTTATGGTTGCTGATACTTTGCTGAGATTACCATGCATCCCTACCAGCCACCAGTGCTCCATCCTGCTTTAAAAATGGGTTTACCAGACATCCTATGTTAAAGAAATTCAAGGTTTGTGGACCAGAGTTTTGGGACATGAATTTTAAATTACTGAAAACTGAAGTCCCACTCCTTGTAATGTGAACCTTAAAAATTTAATAGCACAAACATTTCATTTTAAGATGTTATGGATTTTATAAAATAAATAAGTTGCAATATCAGTGACTTAAGAAGTATTGGAAAACAGGTTCATTGTGTATGAAGTGCTAAATAAAACCAAACATCATTTTCACACTTTCTTTTTCCTAAACTTATTCTAACACCTTCTAAATAAGGACTTGAGAAAACCAGTTAATTACCCTATTCTAATTGAAGCAAGGAATCCTGTAATTTAAAATTTATGTTGAGCATCTTGCATTTACTAGTATGCAGCAAGAATGTTCACATTTTATATTTCATAAACTAAAGTTTTGCTGCCAGGTATTTTTTGTTTGCTTATTTGTTTATTTTGATATGGGGCACAAACTAAAAGAATTACAATAAAGGTCATTCTTTGAGTCTGTCTGGACTTGTGACTTCAATATTTAACTGCTGCTGATATTTTGTGTGCTATTTTTGATCATATTTTTTCCAATCAAGTAATTGCATTCTAGTTTTCATTTTAAAGCTAAAATTGAGCACATAATATTTTCAGAATCTCTTCAATTTAAAAAAAAAATCATTTTATGGTTATGCTTATGATTAATGATGACTTATTTTTCCACATATCATAAATGCTTCTATAAATCACTTTTATAAACAAAGTAATATTAATTAAAATAGGAAAACTTTGGTTTTGAGTGTCTGTTATGTTCTAGGCAATGTGCTAAATAAGACTTTTGTATGGGCTATTTCATTTAATTTTCACAACTACCAGATTTGGAAACTGAGGCTTGGAGAAAATAGGAAGCTGGTACAAAATCATATAAATATTAAAAACTAAGTCAGATTACAAACCAAAACAGTCCTAAACTCCAGCCAGCAATATTAACAATTAAGTTGTACTGCTACACTACCTGGTGACACTTTAAAATTTCAAAAAGTCCAAACATTTATAAAAAGTACAAAAACTTATGTGACTGACACTCATGCCCCTCGTATTCAATAGATGTTGACATTTTAATTCATCTCTCTCTTGTGCTTCCTTGCCCTTCCCTCTCATTTTTGAGGACTTATACTAAAGATTTAATCTCTTACAGTGGTTCTCAACTGAAGGCAGTTTTGCCCCCAGGGGACTTTTGACCATTTCTAGTGACAGTTTTGATTGTCATGATTGGGAGGTGTGGTGTTACTGTCATCTAATGTGTTGTGTAGAGGAAGAGGTGCTGCTAAATATCCAACAATGCACACGACTGCCTTCACAGCAAAGACCCTGGTCTAGGCCATTTCTTTCCCATTCTCTTTCTCTCCAGAGGGTCAGGAAGTTGGTGTACGTCATCTTTCTAGAAGTCTTCATACTTGTAATACAGGTGTTTATAGATGATGCAACCAGGATATTCCCTTGAGTATCTACGCAGTGGTAAATTTGGTTCTCGTGTTTCTACCTTGTTGAGAAAGACAGAAATCTAAGAATAAAAATTAAACTTAAAAATATTAGGGGCTTCCCTGGTGGCGCAGTGGTTGAGAGTCTGCCTGCCGGTGCAGGGGACATGGGTTCGTGCCCCGGTCCGGGAGGATGCCACGTGCCGCGGAGCGGCTGGGCCCGTGAGCCATGGCCGCTGGGCCTGCGCGTCCAGAGCCTGTGCTCCGCAACGGGAGAGGCCACAACAGTGAGAGGCCCGCGTACCGCAAAAAAAAAAAAATTAATAAATAAAAAATAAAAATACCACCACAACAATAAGCATAATTTTATGCATTTATAGTTTATATAAATCATGGTGACTTTTTAAAGAACAAGAAGGTTTTTAACTCAGTTCATTTGCTATGATTATTTACTGTAGCGTTATAATATATTTTAATACGTCACAGTTGAGTTCACCCTTTCTTATTCTTATATTGCTAAATTTCTCTTTATTGTTCTCTGAGCTTTAGCTGGAGTTTTTCATGTTTCATAAAAATTTCATTGGGATTCTTTGATGTCTTTAATGGTCTTTCTTCCAAGGAAAATTGCTTTCTCCATTTATGCACATTTTCTTTTGTCCTTAATCATGTTTTGTAAATTTCACCAATTATTTTGTTAAATTTTTCCCATATACCTTACAGTTCTGTTCCTTTTGTAAATGCTACCTTTTTAAAGATTTTTCTGGTATTTTGTTGCTTTTCTGATATTTTGTTATGAAAGCAAACTTGCTGAATATTCCTATTTGCTGAACATGCTTCAGAATAGTTTAAATTTTCTATGTGGACAACCACATTATTTGTGAGTTGTTTCTTCCTTTTTGATCTTTACATCTCTTTTCCCTGCTTTGAGATCTAGAACACTGTTGAACAAAAGCGTGGATAGTGTACCTACCTTCCCATCTTTAAGGAGATCTTTTTTCAGTTTCACCAAAAGTGTGGTATCTCTAAAGTTTTCAGTAATTTTTACTAGGTTCAGGGACTTGTCTTCTATATCCATTCCATAAAAGGATACTGACTTTTGTCAAGTGGGTTTTCTCTATTTACTGACAAGAACATATTGCTTTTTTTCTTTAATCTTTTACTTTGAGGAATTAACTGTATACATAGGATAAGGTTGAACGGCTTTTGAATTCCTGGGATAAATCCTGTTTGGTCATACAGCATTATTTCTGTAAGCATGTATATACACATACAGTCACTTCTGAATTTGTTTTTCATTAAGAAGAGAGCCATTCTTTTAAGTATTTTGTGTTGTTTTGTTTTAATAAGCCTTTCTCTCTGGATAATTTTAATAGTCTGCCTTGGTATTCTGCATTTTCACCAAGATGTGTCAAGGTGTTGTCCTTTTTAGACTCTAAATGTTCCATTTGAGAATTCATGTCATTCATCAACTCTGCAAATTCTCAGCCATTATCTCTTTGAAATATTACTTGTCCCTTGTTTTTTTCTAGTCTCTCTTACGATAGCTAGTATTAGGTAAATCTTGATGACACTTAATCCTTATACTCATATTCTAGGTGACTTAGGTCTGTCAATCCACAAATTCTCTTTTCAAATATAATAATAAATTTTATTTTGGTTATTATATGCTTCATATGGAAAAGTTCTTACCATATGAATTTATTTCATTTTTACCTTTTAATCATTAGACTGGTGTTTTATAGTCCCTTTTTATTTTATTGTATCATTAACTTAGGCTTGAAGATTTCTATTTTTGTGTCTGCTGACACTCGAGACAGACTGTTTTCCTTATTTTTTTAATAAGATTTTACTTTCAGGGAAATTTGTTTTTGTTTCTATTTGTAAACCCTATGTGGTCTGTTGTATAATAACCCCTCTAGTGTAGATTTGCTTCTGCCAGGTATCCTAGGAGAATTTCTAGCTCAAAATCAAGTTTTATGTTAAATTTTTGGCATGTTGATTTTCACATAAGAAAAGTAGTGTTCAGGACAAGTAGTGACCAGTTTCTACACTGAGGCTTTTTTTCCCATTCAGAGCCGAGGTAGAAAAGTTTGCTTGTTTATGGTCCCACTGAGCTAGTGAGCAGATTGTTTTAGTTCAGTTTAATGAGGGTACCATCTTAAGTAGGGATTTATTTCAACTCCCAGCCTTGTATAGGCCTAATACCTTATCTCCTGTCCTGATGTGGACACTAAATTTCAAGGATCCGGTCCAATCACTGATGGCTTCCACTTCCTCCTCACCCACCCCAGAATGTCAGCTCACCCCTTAAATGCTCTTGCTTTCAATTTCTTTGTTCCTGGCACTTGGGATTTCTATCTTGCCGTTAGCTATGTAAGTTTAAAAGTTGTTAGTTAACTTTAACATTTCTATATGCTTGTAGTGAGAGAACTTCTAGATTTGTTCATCAATTTTCTGCAACAGGAACTCTATGAAAAGCAAATCAGAATTACTCTTTTGATCATGTATAATCAAATAACAATATGTAATAATATATATTTTAAATGTAGTTATTGAAAAGAAAATAGAATAATACCAAACATTGTTTTATAAATTATGACAGCCAAGATTCCATTAATCTAACACAATTATAGGTTACATTTTTGTGGCTTTTCTTATGTATTACCTAAATTATCTGCCTTTTAAAATATTGTGCAGATAGGTACACCATCCATGAATAGTCATTCAATTTTAATATATTATCTTCAGCCTTATTTATTTACTTATTTTACTTTAATGATTGCAAAGATAAATTAGATTTGTTTTTAGTTTGCATTTCTTTGCTTTGGATAAACATTTCCTATGTAGAATAGTTTCCCTTTTATGTTTCTTTTCTTCCACCCTCCTCCTCCTTTTCATCCTTCTCTCTTACAATGTGTTTTTCCGCTTTGTTTACTGTGTGCTCATAAGTGTTATTCATTTTTTAAAAGATTGATATTTGTGTCATACATTTACATATTGATGTAACTGATGATCATTTCTAATTACAACTATCCCTCTTTTCCCTCCACATGTATATTCACAGACATTCATATTTTTTCTATTTTTCTTCTCGTTTTCCATATTGGGGATACATTTGTATGCACATATTTTTCCTATGTTTCAAATGAAAATGTGTGGATTTTATTAAAATGTGTGATTTATTTGGAGTTCTGGTAATATGGAGAGGATGCTGAGTGCGTGTGGAAACTGTTGAGGCGAAGAGTAGATACTTGAGGGTAGATAAAGTTGACTCATGAAAGGAGACTGACACAAAGCCTCTGCTCTTGGGTGCTCCCAGTAGGAAGGTAACAGAAGGTAAATATTTTAGGGAACAGAGTCACTGAAGGGCAGGGGTCTGAGAGTACTTCTGGGCAGCAATTATGTTTGCATACTCTGTAAAGAAGATAAAATATGCTTAAGGTCCTTTGGCAGAATTTTCTACTTCTACCACATCTTGCTCATCATCTCTCTTTTATATTGACACTCAATGGCAATGTCTCTAAATAATACCAATAATACTACTAATAATGAGTTGGATCATCAACATGTTAATAATAAAATCATTAAAAAACAACTTATTAAGTGATGTTCCAAGAATAATGCAGGTGTTTTACAAGCAAATTGTTTCTAATTATTGAAACAGAACAGTAAATTTGGCAATACTATTGCCTTTTTTGCAGTTGCTGAATCACACATCCCACAACTACTGAAAGTAAAGTTTTCAGTCTCCCTCTGTGCTGCTGAAATTGTGTGCCTTTTCCCTGCTATGCACTGTTAGTATTAGCATTGCACAATAGAATGAAACGTTTTCTTGGATCTCCTCACAGTGCTTAGGCATGGCAGACACCAGAGCAACTGGCCATGAGTTCTGAGTGAGGACAGATGGGTAATGTCTGGTCGCCGGCCAGAGTGGATAGGGCACAAGGTAAAACTCTCCATGGCAGACTGGCACCACCATCCTTGGGGGACCTGGGGACTGTAGTACTCTCTTTCATAGTACTTGTTCTCATAGTTTGCTAGAACAAGTGCATCTGTAGGACATTTCAACATCTACATTGTGTACTCACACCTAATAGGTGGTAAGTTTGATGTTCAACAGGAAAGTTATTTTAAAGCAATATGTGAGCTGTGCTTCTAATTTCTCCTTTTCCCTGAATTGCTATGCAATTGTCACAATACTATTAATAATTCTCCCCTTGTTTTGAAAACCTCACTTTACCATTTTTAAAAATTTTATGTGTGGTTTTCGGATGCCCGATCTGCATTCTATTTTATTTCTATTTTCTGCTTTAGTGCCAGGCCCACATTGTCAGAAGCATTGTTTTCTGAGAGCATTTATTCTTCACTTTCAAGTAATTGAGCAGGACAGTAGTGTCTGCCTACATTCAAATCTTGAGTCCATCATTTTCTCTATGTAATTACAGGCAAGATGTTAAGCTTCCTAAGGACCACTTTTCTCACATAATTTAAAAAAGGGACATCATAATAATAGTATCTTCCTCATCAGATTTTTGGAGGATTAAAACAAAAACTCAATCATTCAACAAGTCATAGGCAGGAAGCCTCATAGTATTTGTAGTAATAGCAACAACAACAACATAGTAATTACTGTTATTTTTAAAGTTTCACTCATTTACTTTTTCAACATTTTTTAAATCAGTAATTATAGTTCCAAAAACTATTAATATATTTTTATTGTATTGGAATTATGCTAAACCTAAGTATATATTATATACAGTATTTACTATTTGGAATTGTGTAACAATTAGTTTATATTATTTAGATTCTGTATATAGTTGTTAATAACTGGAATTGTGTTAAGCTTATATCTTATACACACATGCACACACACACACACACACAGCATTAATGAGAGATCCACATCCATTATGTATATTTTCATTTATTCACATGTTTTTCTAAAATTCAAAGTTTTATCACCAGCTCTTTTTTTTTTTAAAGTCATTCAGAAGAACTTTGTTGCTGCTAGTAGGAAGGGTGGCTAAGATTTTGCCATCATGTAAATTTACTTTTGTGATAGTGCTTTCATTTGTGCTTTCCTAATGGTCTTTGCTAAAGCACCTGAATGTCGGATTGTGTATCATTTACCAGGATTCATTATTGACTTCTTTTAACACTGCTGGTGGGAATTTAGCTGATTCCTTCCAATGCATGCAGTGTTATCTAGAAATAACAGTATTTACTTTTATGGCAAATATTCCTATCCATTCTTGCTCTTGAATTATCAAGAGCCTCTCTAATATTAAACAATATTGATAGCAGTAGATGTTTGTTACTGAATTAAACAGGGTTATCACCATCATTTTGCCATTATTAAATTGTTGGTTTGGGGTTATATGGCTGTTTCTAAAGGAATTCTTGTATTTTGTTTAAGTATTGTTTTGAGAGAGATGTTAAATTTTCTCTTTTCACTGAATTTTTAGTGAACAATTTAAATGTTTTAGCCTACTAATATATTAACATTGTTACATTGAAGTATCTTTCCATTGCTGGGTTAAATGACACCATTACTTACTTTGTTGATCATTTGTTACATTTTTATTCTGTCAACTAATAAGGGTAATTTTTGATTTCATTAGATTTTGAATTTAGAATTATAACTATTAGTTCACAGGGAATATTATGCATCCTTATTATATTTTTTCTTTCCTCCTTTCTTCATAGCTTGCTATAGGGGGTGAATGTCTTTCTGTTTGCTTTTCTCCCCTCACAGCAGTCATAATGCTCAGAAACATTTTTCTATTTCTAATGCTAAAATTTAAATATATTTATACACATCTACATCATGCTAACAAATGCTTCTTTTTTTTAAATTAATAAAATTGTTTCCTGACCTTTGTGTATAGTATCAACTTCCCTGTGCAGAAATTCTCATTTATTTTTTATCTTACGTTATTTTCTCAGCCTCTGCAGAATAAAATGGGTATCTTTGTGGTAAATATTATGAAAGTTCACAGGTGTAAAGCTGTATTTCTCTTATCTTCACGTATGAACAGAAACTTTCTTGGGTAAGAGTTCTTGGATTACACCTTTTTGGTAAGACTCTGAAGTTATTTCTCTTATTACCTTCTGCTGTTGACTGTCACACCAGAGAGCCTGGAAACAATAATGTTTTACCTTCTTTGAAAGATTTTTGCTTTTGTTCTTTTAGAGACATAGAAAAAATGTCCCCTTTCTCTTGAAATTTAAGACTTTGGTAATTTTATTGAGGTCATTGTGAATTCAATCTTAACACTTCTGTGAAGTTCTGGAAAGTTTTCTTTAATTTTATATTTCCATTTCAAATTCTTTTGTAAAGAGGTGTAGATAAAATGAATTGCAATCATCAACCTATTCTTGATTATTAAGTCAATTCTTCTTCAGTATTCTGTGATTTCAATATCTGTCGTCTCCTCTTGCATTCTTTTTGTCTCTCTTTAAATTTTGTCTCTATAAAAATCTTAAATGCATTTTCAGCTTACCTTCTGTTTTACGAATACATTTTTATCCAACATAAATTCTAATATATAATTCTCTGAATGACTTTTCAGGTAAATGTATTTTTAAATCACAACAATAAAACTCTCTAAAACCAGCATTCAGAAACTATGATTGGTTCGTATTCAGAAATATATAAGAACATACTGATGTCATAATGTGTATATGTAATGTTTTAGAGTTTCATATTCATTTTTGACTCAGCATTATATTATAGACATTACTTACAACATAATAAAAATAGAGACATTTTAGAAAAGCAAGAGGAAAGTATCATATGTGATAGCCATAGCCAAAGATAATGACTATCATTCAACTGCGTATCACTAATGAAGGTATACATACAATTTATATAGAGTTCCCATATTCTGTCAATTTTATTGATACAACATATTGAATATTTTAATCATTTTTGTGTGGTCTTTATAAACTTTGTGTTTATTTGCATGCTCTGTCAATATGAAGCCCTTTTATGTATTAGTGTCTCTTTTTATCTATTCATGTATTCACGTATAAATATATGTCTGTGTGTGGGTGTGTAATGAATAATGCTGCAAAGGACATTACTAAACAGAAATCTGTGCAGGCCCTTCTGCATATTCTCTTAGGAAACATATTTAGAAACGATAAGGTTTGTATTGTCCTTCTGGCTTTTTTCATATCTGCAGTGTACTATTGATACTTTATTGATATGGGAGTAGAAAATAGTTCTTTCTAATACTCTTCACTTAATTTGAATACTAACAGTGTACTATCTTGATTTAATGTTGAATGACAATCAAGGGATAACGGGAAAGCCTATTGCCATACAACTAAAAGGCCAATCCAACCTGCCTTGCCAACTGACCACAAGGGAGATGAAAACCCACCTCCCTATGCCTATGAAAGTTCCAAACCTCTGCTCTTCAGATATTTGGACATTGGCAGATTAATGCCAGTGTCTTCTGCAGTGAGGGAGCAAGCTGCAGGGTGCTTTTACCCTTTTGTTTCTAAGATCATAACATAGTTGTTCATTCCAGTAACTACCTCCACAGCCTAAATTCTAAATGATTACTTTTCCTGAGCTACTATCCTCCACACATATTTGCTGCTCCTGTGATTGTCCCACTTCCCCTTGAAATGGTAGTTTGTATCAATGCTTACAAGAATTTGGGTTTTTGTTCGAAAGATTTTTATTAATTTCAGTATATGCTGCATGTTTCTGTGTGAATTCCAGTGTGTGTGTGTGAATTGATTTATATCCCATAGGTTTCCATTGTGGTCAAGGAAGAAGGAAAATGAATGATCAAAAGGAAAAAGGGAAGCTATTTTCCATTGCATGCTAGTTTTCATAAACTCTTAATAGGTGTTCCTTGGAAAAGAATTCTCTTGTCAAATTTTAGAAATGCTGGATTACATGAATTTAAGAGGAAGCTATAGAGGCTTTAATGTACTAAAGTGCATTTTTAATTTCTATAATTTATTTTAGAATATTACACTACTTTTTCCAGAAGAGCAAAAACTATGTCCTGCAACTAGTGTTCCTTAAGACACAGTTTGTGAAATACAGTATTTTTTTTACCCACATTAACCTTCTTTTTTTCCCAGATAACTTGCCCCTACCTCAGTGACCTACTAATGATAGCTCACTCCCACTATTCTGGAAGGGGAAGTCTTAAACTTTTATCCTAGAGAGAAATGTTTTGGATGCCTTGTTTCCCCTGGACAGTTTGCCATATATCCTGGTTATGTTTTATATTGTGTT
Source organism: Lagenorhynchus albirostris (assembly GCF_949774975.1). Taxonomy (NCBI): domain Eukaryota; kingdom Metazoa; phylum Chordata; class Mammalia; order Artiodactyla; family Delphinidae; genus Lagenorhynchus; species Lagenorhynchus albirostris. The sequence goes on along the minus strand of NC_083101.1, from coordinate 60,311,404 downwards.
GGCCAAAAGGTTCATTCGGATTTTTCCGTAACATTTTATGGAAAACCCAAACAAACTTTTTGGCCAACCCAATATTATATGCTCTATAGTGTAGGATGCTATGAAGAACACAGGCTTTTGATTGAGGCAGACTGAATCCCCTGCCTCTTCTGCCACTTACTAGATATGTGATGTTTGGTAAATTATTTTACCTCTCAGGTTCTCAGTTTAATCATTATTAAAGTGAAGATACTATTACCTTTCTCAGAAGTCACTGGGATAGATATGACTGATTTCCAGACTATATAAAGTGCACCTACAAATATTTTTTAAAAATGGAGGCTATCAAAATGGTCAATATTCACATAAAACCATTTTCAACATCAGTTCTTCAACAAATAAATGAAAATTTAAACTACAATTACATATGACAACAAAACACCCAATAGCATGCTTATTTATTGGCAGTATGAAGTTTTGGCAAGAATATAGAGAAATTAGAACACTCATATTTTTACGGTGGAAATGAAAATTGCCACAACCATTTTGGAAAACTCTTTGGGAGTTTCCACTAAAGTAAATATATGCCTGCCCTATGACCCAGCAGTTGTGCTCCTAGAGCATTAAGCGTTCATAGCAGTTTTAGCTATAGATAAAATCAGTAAGAGAAAGGATAAAGAGTGGTGTGCTTTTAAAATAGAATGCTATACTAATGATACATGTGAGAATATTGAAGGATCTGTCAGAAAGAACCCAGACTTAATAGCCTATCTGATGTATAATTTCCTTGATATGAAGTTCATGAACAAGCAAAGCGAATCTATGGTAATAAAAGTACAAATAATGGTTACCTCCATGGAATGGGATGGGTGTTGACTGAAAAGAGGCAAAAGGAAACTTTCTGAGTGATGGAAATATTCAATATGTTTATCCAGATGGCAATTTCATAGGTGTAATCTATGTAAAAATGTATCCAACTGTTAATTTAAGATGTGCACTTTATGTGCTTACTATGAGTATGCACTAGCTCAATTAAAAACAAAAAAGTGATTAGAATAACACTGAGATATGTGTAATATATAATACTGACATTTAGTAGATCTTCAAAAAATGAAGCTATTTTGGCTTTTGTATGTTGGTTTTAGACCAATATACTGCATATTAAGTCATTCTGAAAAGAAAATGTGCTTTGTATTCCTAGCTACTGATTTAAACATGAGGGTTTGGACTACTACCAGTTCATAAGTTGGGATCAGCCTATATATATGCAATGAACTTCCTAACAAGGAGAGTTCTAGAAACAGAAATGAGTTACAGGCCATATCATCTGCAAGCTGTTTGAAGAAAATTAAGGAAGGATAAAATAGAAAGACTATAATTTTTTTTTCATTGCGTTACTTGCAAGAGATGGGTAGTAAGAAAAGATGGCAAAATTAAAGAGATGCATCTCTGAATCTGGAGCAGATCTGGTGTGTCTGAGTCCACATCAAACCCCATTTACTGTTCTGTCAGTATTTATGTTCTTTTTTCCAGAAAAAAAGTGTTGCGTACTGGTTCCACCGGAATAGTTGTTAATGAAAACAAGCAAACAAACAAGAAAAATTTAAAATTAGTTCTTTAGGATATAGTTTGAATCTCTGAATTTAATGTGTCTCTGGAATTAGATTTCTCCCCTTGATCTTTAAAAAAATTGGTACAAATGAGTTGAAATGCTTCCATATCTAATAGTGCTAACCAAAGCTATCATGCTTAGTGATTGCATGGTGGATACAGCAAATATTACACAGAGGATTTAATTCACTTGGTAAATGGAGCTTTAAAAATGATTACCAGGTTTTTAAACAATGGTAGCTATGAAATGGCGTTTCAAACAGCACTTTAAACTGTACCCATTTAATTTGTTCTATTCTTCTGTTATACTTTTATAGGTTCTCATTTCTCCTGCTATTGAAATTGCTTAGCCTTATCAAGTTTTATGAATAGAGACACAGTCTCAAGTAGTTTATTTAATGAGTCCAGTCTATGTGCATTTCATCTGTTTGTAGTAGACAAAGACCACAAGATTTCCTTCCACATGGTTCTAGTGAGCCTAAGGCATAAACAGTTTTTAGTTCGCTTATAACAAACAAAGCCACATAAGAGTATTCAAAGAAAACGGGATCAGGAGATTAGAGACAGAATTCTCCTACATATTTTATAACTCTGCATTATATCCTATTCTGTGATTTCCCAACATTCCAAGCAAGAAAAGGACAATTGGTCATATATTTCTTATCATCTATTTCAGGTAATCTTATTCAGGAGTATAGGAGTAATAGTTTTTTTCTTATAAGTGAGTGCTGAAGAAGAATGAATATCATGTCAGTGTTGAACAAATTAGTGAGCGGAGCTTTATTGGCCCAAAACAAAAGATAAGTGCTTTTCATGAAGTATCTATCCAAGTTGTATAGTGAAGGGTGGCAGAGGGAAAAGGAAAGAAAGAAAGAGAAAGAGAGAGAGAGAGCTCAAAACTCAGCAAGAGGGAGGCATGCATGCATGCACAGGAGGAATGAAAAACTACAGTAAGGTCAAATCCTAGGTCATTGCAGGGTTGAATTGTTGATGTTGAATGTAAGGCAGGGCTGGGGCATCTGTATGCAGATGTCCAAAAGATCTTTGGATATGCAAGTGTGAATATAAAGAAGAGATCAGGACAAGAAATGTACAGAGAGATGTTTCCTGCCTAAGTTGAGAGTTGAGCGCATGAGATTTCCAAGTGGAGGACAGTGAAGAGACAGAACTAAACACTGAACATAATGACAGAAAGGTTTTTTTCTTTTTTTTTAAACTCAGATTGGGACTTGAACCCACAGGCTGACACTCAAACCCACTGTCTTTTTTTTTTTTTTTTTTTAACATTTATTTATTTATTTATTTATTTTTTGGCTGTATTGGGTCTTCGTTTCTGTGCGAGGGCTTTCTCTAGCTGCGGCAAGCGGGGGCCACTCTTCATCGCGGTGTGCGGGCCTCTCACTATCGTGGCCTCTCTTGTTGCGGATCACAGGCTCCAGATGCGCAGGCTCAGTAGCTGTGGCTCACGGGCCTAGTTGCCCTGCGGCATGTGGGATCTTCCCAGACCAGGGCTCGAACCCATGTCCCCTGCATTGGCAGGCAGATTCTCAACCACTGCGCCACCAGGGAAGCCCGACAGAAAGGTTTTTAAGAGTTAAAAGAAGGAGAAAGAACTAGTATAACCGAAGTTGAGAAATAGAAGGAGAACCACAAGAGTTATTTTACCCAAGCTAAAGAAGGAAAGCTTTTTCAGAGAGCTGTGGTCAGCAATCCTACAGAGGTTCCAAGGAAAACTGAACATATTAGATCTTCAGTTCGTATGAAGATCACTGGTTAGCTTTGAGTGAGAAGTTTTCCTGCAAGGTAAGGAGACAGAAAACCAATGACAAGGTGATAAAGGGTTAGTTGGACTATGGGAAGGGATAGGAACTTTTAAAGGTTTATTTAAAAAAAAAAAAACCTGGAAAAACTACTTTAAAAGTATTTCTATGTACCTCTCAACTTTTAATTTCTTACCTCTTACTGAGTTTTGTTGTATTTTATTTAATCCTCACATCAACTCTCTATGCTTTCATATATATGACAAGAAAATAAGATCATTATGAAGATTTTTAGAATTAAAAACAAATGCATGCATTCTTTGGGTACATGGAGGCAAGTAAGTGGAAAAAGAACCCAAAAGGGTGAATATTGATGCAAAATCCTGAATGAGCCTAGAAATCAGAGCATAAAGAAGAAAGCCTCAGGATGGACACATCTGCTAAGTCAGGAACCATGAGAGAGAAGAGTTTGAAAATATGGAATACATTTAAGGTGGAAGAGAGGTTGCCATGTAATGGTTTGTACCTTTTCAGCCAAATAGGAAACGTGGTCTACTGTGAGTAATAGTGGTGGGGTGGTGGAAATGATTGAGAATAGTTTGTCTTGATATAGCTATATGTGGTGATCATAAAGGATAGGAAATCAATATTAGATGTTAAAAAAGCATCTTGAAGAGTTTCTGTGACCTGTCGAGCTTGGAGAACATGTCTTTTCATGATCAGACTATAAAGCCCTGTTATTTTCTCCAAAACCACCAGCAGTTTAAGCATATGAGTAAGGAACAGGGAAGGGCAGATATAGCTATTAGTGGGAACAGGTGGCAGATACTCAGGAAAGTGGGGAAATAAAACATGGCCTTTGTGACTAAATAATTGAAATAATAAAACAGGAATCCAGGTAACTAGATTCTAGATATTGAGGGACAGATATTTTTTGGTAGGTATAGTTTACTAATTTTTCATAAAAAAAAAAACCTTAAATAACAAGTTATTTCCTCCATCATAGGGCACTAAAGATTGGTGAGCAACATCTTGCTTTATGCTTATTTTCAGAAAAGATTATATGTAGGTTAGTCACTAAAGGACTGTGGATATTAGTCTATTGTTTTGGGATAGCCTGTTTTGAAAATCTAAGAGCAAAAGTTCTAAAACCAAAGAAATAACTTGTGTCAGGTTCCGATGGACAATATCTGTGGGCAGTGGGTATCCTGAACAAGCATTATTTTATGGATGGACCTTCTTAGGAAAAGCCTTACCTCATGGAGTTGGTTAAATAACTGTGTACATGAGTCTGTTCAAGTTTCTTGAACCTCTTTGATTTTTTGGCTTCCAGAAGACTTATTTCTTTGGGGATCTGAAGCAAATCAAAAGAAGGAATGCAGGTTGAGTCAAGAAAGGTATGAACAACAAGAGAGAAGGGAGGGTTTGAAAATTTGGAAATTGCAAGGGTAAACAGACTTTATTGGGGAATTCTTGCTAAATTATGTTTACTTTATTTCTTCACTGCCCACCCATACATTTTTTTTTCCATTTGGATTTTTTCCCAATGCTACAAGGAAACTTCTCTTTTGAAGTTCACTAATGATCTTTTCCTTTTCTAAAATCTCATTTGGTTAATTGAATTCTTAGTATTCTTCTGCTTTGTTTCTATTTTGCTTTCCTTTTTTTGAAATCCTACTCCTTCACTGCTCTGAAAAAGTTCTATCCTAGAAGCCTTCTTTATATCTTTGAATATGCCTGCTGTTACTTCTCAGGGACTATTCTCTTCCTGCTTTACAAGTGTAGTCATTGCATAAAGCCTTTTTACTAAACTTATACCCTTTCAGGCTGTTTTACTCTTTTATTGCTTAAATAGCTCTTGGTTGTGGTAAATATTTTCTTAAGCAAAAATGAAAATTCATACCATAAATTTTTTGTAGTAGATATTGTCCCCTATCTAATTCTAATACATAAAACTTCAAGTAATTAGTAATGAGTAGCATAGAATTTTTATAGGCATAAAATTGATAAGTTAAACTGAAAGTTCCCCAAATATTATAAGTTTTAAAGTTTGGACATTTAATGAATAGTTATTGATTAATGAAAAATTCACATGTAAACCTACATGCTTTATGGAATACAGAGTTTTTTTGTGTTCATTCTCCTATTTGAATATAATAGTCCGCTAATAAGGGCTCTTCAGAAGACTTTGAAAATGCTCTTGAACTCGTAGCTTCTTACACTAATCTCATTGATGAAATAGAAACTGTAAATTAGAAAGGACATAAAAAGAGATATAAGAGATTTTGAATTCAGAAGCTTATAGGAAAGGCCTATTTTGCTCTTGGGTATGCTTTATTTTTGTTTCTCTTTCTTCCCAGAGAAAAAATAAGTGTTAGCTGTGAAATAACACCTTGTTAAACTGGCACTGTGCAATTCCTGTAGTATTCAGCACATAACTAGGGTCAGGCTCAGTTTTGTTTAATTTTAATCAGATGAATGTTCTAGTTGCCATTCAAGAACAGTCTAGAAAGACAGTCCTTAAGCCTTAATATAAGGACTAAGAAAACATTGATACTAAGAATAAGGAATGAAAGTGGAACGAATTTCTATTGGAAAATACACATAAATCCTTTGAAAGCCTTTCTACTAGTGAAAACCTTTTACAGATTTTAATACAAAAATAATAGGGACACTTTTAAGAACCTGCTCTGTGTCACCCACTGATCTATGTGCAGAATATACCAGATGCATTAAATCTTTTAAATGACACTATAAGGTAAAGAGTATTTAATCACCAGTTTCCAGATAATGAACTGTGGTGGAGACATATTCACGGTCACACAAGTGGGACGTGGAAGAGCCAGGATTCGAACTCAGGAGGTCTGGTTAAGGCTCTCACTGCCACACTCAACTTCGTTTTACTATTAAGAAGGGAAAGGTCGGGCTTCCCTGGTGGCGCAGTGATTGAGAATCCGCCTGCCGACTCTCAATCAGGGGACGCGGGTTCGTGCCCCGGTCCGGGATGATCCCACATGCCGCGGAGTGGCTGGGCCCGTGAGCCATGGCCGCTGAGCCTGCGCGTCCGGAAAAAAACATTTAAAAAGCCCTAGGGACTTCCCTGGCAGTCCAGTGGTTAAGACTCTGTGCTTCCACTGAAGGGGACACGGGTTCGACCCCTGGTCAGGGAACTAAGATCCCACATGCCATGCGAGGTGGCCAAAAAAAAAAAAAAAAGCCATGACTTCTTGAATAAACTGTCAAAATAATTTATTAGGTGTTGTTGAATGGCACTTACCATACCCTTTAGTGAATTAAATGTAAGCATGTCAAGAATACAGGTTTTGACCTCTCAGAATACTCATAGATTTTTGTAAATTAAATGTGTTAAGAGCAATTCAGAGATGGAAACCTAAATAAATAACCATTATTCGTTTATCAAAGAATACTAAGTGCTCCAAAAACAATAACAATGAACAATTGAGTAAGACTTAATGGTAAAGCAGCAATCACATTTATTGAAATCTTAAGTGTTCTGAATCAACCATTTTCATACCAACAAACGCCAATAGAATGGTTTTAAATAATTACTACAAAGTGATCAGTGCATGGTTCAAGGACAGTACATTAGCTAAATGACATGACAGCAAAATATATGATCAAACTTTAATAATATAGTTCTTTCCAAGGGCAATATCTTAATTTGAACTGTAACTGGACTCCTCTCTTCCTTTTTGCATACTTAAGGATTCATAAAATATATGCTACAGATTAGGGACTATAAATTCTGGAAGGCTTTGGATAAAGCAATAAATAATTGTGGTGCACATTCTTAAGATCTCTCTGAATCATTGACAAATAGCGTGACTTCAAGAATACAGATTGCCGCTAGTTCCCAGCAGCAAACTAATATGACAATTAGATAAGGAAGTTAAGCATATATTTTTCCATGTGGCATATAGATGAGGCATTTTAAAATCATGTTGATTTTCTTTTAAGCTTGATAAGATATGAGTGAGCAGGATTTTCATTAAGTATAAAGATTACTAAGTTAATGAAATATTTAGCAAAGATTCTAAATTTAGAAAAGTACAAAATATTAGTAGAAGGTAATAATGTGATTAGAGGATCCCTTCTCCCTTTACTTGGAGAGAATGAGCTCTCAGGTATGCAAGATGCCTTTAGGTATGATTTGATGCCCTGAACAGAGCATAGCAGTGGGAGGGAGCAGAGTATACTCTTCTCCCCACTCTGCCAGTTATTAGGCTGTCTCCTTTACCAAGGAGACAGCCTAAATTGAAATTTCTTAGCTCTGATATTCTCATATGTGAAATAGGAATAAAAATAATTCTCATTTTAGTAGATAGTTGTGAAAAAGGAAATCAAACCATACATGTAAAGTTTGTACCACAATGTGACATATGTGTAAAGTGTCCATTAATAGTTCCCAGCTTATCCATTTCCCATCATTTGTATTTTCTTTGTTTCAGATGAGTCATCCTTCACCAAATATTGTATTTAGTGCTCATCTGACTTACATGATCTCAAGAGAGAATATGACAGGACAAACGTCCTTAGAACCATTGTGGAATTTCTTCTTACTTTTGTCCTTGCAGAGAAAAATGAAAGCTATGGCTGTCTATATACACAGAAACACACCTCTGTGTTGTCCTCTATCTGACCAGTGTCCGAAGATCCAGACTATGCCCAACTCTCTATTATGGATTATCTGTCATGCAAGGCCCAATAGTGTGAAGGACTCAAGACTTTCAGTCAGGAATTTCTTGATAGCATTTTGGTAAAGTAGACTAGTGCAGTAGAATTAATGTTATCATAGGAGTCAAAAACACTTGAATATGTACCCCCAGCTCTGGCACTATGTGTAACCCCCAGCTGAGTTAAAATATTTTGGCCTCTGTTTTCTCATTTATGGAAAAAACTAGGATATATACACACATACATTTATATATACACATTTTACCTAATACAATGGTTTGCTCCTAACTTATCCTGAGGACTATGTAAATCTGTTTCTGAGACTGGTCCACAGTATGAGTGTTCTCACCATTCTCAGAGCACAACTTGTGCAAGCTTTCAAGTTTTCCTATTAAGGTGAAGTCTGAATAGCCCAGCTGGCCTTTTCAATTTCTTTTATGTGAACCAGCATGTCACTTATACTACTTTACATGAAGTAATAGAGCAGGAAATGATAGTTAGAGAACATCAAGTCCAGCTTTCTCAATGTTTCTGAACTGAGAATTGAATTCTGAATTCTGAAATTGCATCTGAATGAGGAAGCAGATTCTGGAAGGTAGGTCAGAAGCTCTGGTCACATACCTCACCGTATGGAGTTCTTCTGGTTCCTAGTACCTGCACTCCTGCCTGCACTTTTCCGTATCCCTCTCTGTCATTAAGAGCTGAAAACAAGTAAATAATTCTAGGTAGTGTGATTCGTCATATTGTTGCTTCTCAATGCTCCACAACATGAAATGTGTTATACTGGGAAGTGAAGGTGAGAATGATGAAAGGTAATTTGTTATGAAGGATTGGATTTCAGGAAATACTGGCAGGAACCTTACCCAATGGCAGAAGTACATGTTTCCCCCAAGTCCCATAGAAGCCACAATGTTCAGAGAGAGGTGTATGTATGTGGGAAAACCAAGAAGATTAAGAGTAGCATATGAGTGCCTAAAAATACCTTCAACCAAGGTTGATGAAAGTTCTGACAGAGATCTGACAGAGAACGAGGTTGGCCTAACATACAGTCTTCTCATTAATTCCCATGGTATCCATTTTTCTGCATATCATGGGCTCATGTGGAGGCAGCTAGATTAGATAACCAGGGCACTAAAGTATTTTGCCACAAAAGCTCAAACGGACCTCCTTTATCTGCCAGTGAAGATCAAATACCTTGTTGGGCATCAGGGAATCTAGAAAAGCTACTTCTTAAAAGCTACTTCCACTGCAGGAATTGTCCTGCCAGGATACATAGGATGAAACTTGTTAAGAGTTTTCTCTCTGAACCACTAATTCTCAACACCTATGTAGGCAGATTATTATTATACTGTTCTGAAGTACTTCGATTTACCAGAGAATAGTTGAACAAATCATCTTACTTAACATCCTTTGCAATTACATGGCGAGTTCTGTAAATGTGTCTTTGCTTGTACCTGCATAGATTTCCCTCCATATTCTATGTAACTGGAAGTGTGTAAGTATGGTCAATATGTTATGGCATAAACATTAGGCCCCCATGATTTCTAAAAATGTCTCTGTGGTTGTTTTCAAAAGAATCACTCTCTTCATGGATTCAGTTTCCTTTTAAACACACATAATGTTGAAACAGTTTGTGTCTTTGATATGCATAAGTCTCCTGAGGTTTAAGGGTAATTAGGGCAGCAGGTTTTCTTGCAAGTAAATCAAACATCAAGTGCAATGGCTTCGTGCCATGTACACAAAATGTCTAACAACTTCACTTAGATACACTTAGGTCATATTTTATTTAATAATGTCTTGCTCCTCAGTTTGAAAAGAACACTTTTATGATTTTTTAATCTAGAGTATAGTATTTTTACTACACTATTTGATTTTCTTGAAATCTTTGGGAAGTATATTGGTTCCCACTAAAAGTGGACAGTTTCAAAATATGTCATTTTTTAGCTCTGTAATGGTTGTCACTGCAAAGGAATTGTTCTAATAAAAAGTTCAGCCAAACTAGCACTACTGCTCAATAGTTCTTACATTCATCTCTTCCTGACTTTCTTGAACGTTCCACAGAGCTGCAATTTCAGACCCTTTCCACTTTCTTGAAAACTCCGTCTCCTTCTGCACCTCTTTCCCCTCCACACATTTAAAAGATGACACACTCTGCCACATTATTAGGTCAGAGTTGTCCAGTGTGACTCTTAGCTTCCGACATTTCCATCCCAGACTATCCTGTACGTTCACATCCTTTCTTTATTTCAAAACAGGAAAATCAACTTTCCTTTTTCTGAAGACTTATCTCAGCTTGACTTTGGATACCTCACCCTGTGGACCTTGTGTTGTTAATAATCTTTATTGAATTCTTGGTATCACCCTATTTGGCTCTTTTCACTTTTGAATAAAAGCACTTTGGTTTACCTGCTCTTAAATCCAAACATCGAACTAACAAGCACATTAAGACCCTAACACCTGTTCAAAGTCTCCTCTTTTTGTTCTTTTCTTTAGCACCACAATTCTGGAAAGTACACCTTTCTTGTTTTCACTTCCTCACGCTTCTCATCTTGTCTTCACTTTACACCTGTGCTTCTCGTACCTTTAGTTACCTTTAGGGGTAATGTTTTTGTTTGACTGTTTAGTTAGTACTTCCCAAATGTGTCTCATCTGTTCAACCCCTGCTCTCAAGCCAAGCTTTACCCCTGATTCATTCTATCTTAATGGTATTGTTGTTTTTCCAGTCATGCAAACCAATTCTAAATATACTTTAACTTTTCTCTCCTCCTCCATTTCTTATTGGTTACTGAGTCCAGTATGGATAGATTTTCTATATATTTTTCACATACATTCCTTTATTTCCAGTTCTGTGTCCACAGCCACAGTTTACGGCCTTCCTTTACTTCATTGATCCTCAAGCAGACGTTTCCTCATGAGTTTCCTTGTTTCTAGCTTCTCTCTGCTCCCGCCTTAAAGAGTAACTCCAATAATGTTCATCTTCCACTTAAGTTCTTCAAAATAAACGATTGCAACTGAAAGACATTCTAACTCCTTTTCAATGGACAAGGCCTTCTATGATCTGGTTATTATTTATTTTTGTGGGCTTAGCTAATACTGCTTCCCTATAATTAATCCCTGCTCCAACCATATGAATTTCTTGCTTTCTGATGCCTTTTTGCTCTTTCCCTTTTGTTTCTTTTCTTCACATGAAATACCTTCTCACCAAGGCACTTAACTTATTGATAATTTTGGAAATCCTGAATACCTTTTACCTTTTACTGATCTTCTCAATTGAACTCTACTTTCCACTCCTCCAGGCCAGTAGCAGCTGGTTTGTGCTTCTCTTAAGAAAATTTGTATTTTCTCTCTTTTGTTTATCTGTATTCATGTACAGTTTCTTTTACTATATTATAATTTCTGTGAGTGAAGTGGCTTTCCCATAGTTAATGTTTAATGCAGTAAAAAGTGTTTATTTAAGGAAAAGTTGGTTGACTTGGAACAAAAAAGTTTTTATATAGGAAAATTTTCTGAGCATAGTGCTTCCAAAATCATGAGACAATTTTATTTAGCTTTACTGTAGTAGAATTGGAAGTTTCTTTTAGTTCTTTCATTTTGTCTTTGATGTTATTTTTCATGGAATTATGTGGTACTTCATTACCTTCCAAAACAAACTTTAGCGTTAATCTTTCTTTATATTCTATACAATGGCCATAGTTGATGTGTATTTTGCCACTAGTGAAATAATTCATTTCATTGAGCTACCACGTTTCCTTGATTGCTGGATTTTTTTTTTTTTTACATCTTTATTGGAGTATAATTGCTTTACAATGGTGTGTTAGTTTCTGCTTTATAACAAAGTGAATCAGTTATCCATATACATATGTTCCCATATCTCTTCCCTCTTGCGTCTCCCTCCCTCCCACCCTCCCTATCCCACCCCTCCAGGTGGTCACAAAGCACCAAGTTGATCTCCCTGTGCTATGCGGCTGCTTCCCACTAGCTATCTACCTTACGTTTGGTAGTGTATATATGTCCATGCCTCTCTCTCGCTTTGTCACAGCTTACCCTTCCCCCTTCCCATATCCTCAAGTCCATTTTAAACAATAATATCATGTGTCCTAAAACTCGCAGTGTAAAGAAAGTTAACAAAAATTGATTGCCTATTAATATGAGCTTGGAAGAGTTGAATAATTATGCCTATCTATTTTTAATATTTATATCTATGAAGGTTTACCTATCTACTTATCATTATAGGATTATGTATTATTCAGATAGGTTGTATTCCCCTTTGTGAGTCATTAGATATCTTTATTATTTAAAATGTATATCTTATCTATTTTGAAAACATCTAATTGCATATACATTAAATCTCACAGAAAATAACATGCACTATCAGAATAAAACAAAACAGACCTAATCATCTAAAGAGTTAGAACAGATAATACTAGGTACCTACATAAACTGATGACTTTCATTGGTTTTTATTTGGTGTCTAAATATGCTGGCAGCTAAGACACAAATATAAGTGTGTTGGGTTAAATGGTCACTGAATAATTACTGACCCTTGACTCCAATTTATATAACCTGAACTTGGCAGGAATGTGAATTTTGAGTGACTTCTTTAAAGATATCCACGTTCAGGACTCAGTGTTGCCTATTAATATAAATGTAGTAAAGCAACATACATGAGATACCAAGTGAGCTGATAAAAAGCAAACACTAAGAATTTCACATAAGATGTGGAAATATTCAAGTGAGCTTATGGCAAATAACTCTAGGTAGTTCTAAGTTTTTTTTTTGTTTGTTTTTTTTTGCATATTCCAAAGCGAGGGGCTTTATGAAATAGCATTGTATTTAGCACCTAATGGACACTGATACTGAGGCAAAATCCTAAGGTTAAGGCAAGTACACCTCACTGAAGAGCTCTTTAGTAATAAATCTTACTTGGTTTGGGAATATCTATCTGCATTCCAAGCATGGAAAAAAAGAATCAAGCATCAAGTAATGTAACTTAAAGGTGTAAATGGATATATATTGAAGTAAGAAAATGTGTTTGAAAGGGAATTTCAATTACTTTACTCAGAATATTTCTTTTCTCAGTATTATTGTGAACTCTTTGTGACCTCATATAAAAGAAAATTGTACAGAGAGATACTAGTATGTCAAAATGGCTTTGATTCAAGAGACAGTTATTGAACACTACATTGAATCTGGCTTGCAGGCTAAGAGAAGTTAGTTTAGAAGATTTACTACCATAGATTGAATCTAGCATCTCACCATAAATCCAATTTATCATCAGACATTACTTTATCAGATAGTTCCACAAGGTAGAAAAATTATGCTACAGGTTTCATTAATTTTTTGGCATATGTGACTGGATCTAAGAATATGTAGCCTTAACATGAGCATTTTATTGTACACTGACTTTATTTCCATCTCCACATGAACAAGGGACTATATCTCTAATAAAAAACACAAAAGTCATCTGGGACAGGTTGTGTTTTTTTGTTTGGTTTTTTTTTTCCTTTTTAAATTACTCACATTAGAAGAAAGACTATTTCTCTGTCTGTTTTCCTAGTTATCTTGAAATGAAGACTTGTGTGCCAAAGGAGAAAATTCTACCTTATGTTTCTTTTTTTAAAAATATGTATGCCAATAAATTTAATTGGTACTAAGACACAATTTCTCCCCATAAAAATTTCTCAATTTAACTTTACTCTTTAGCAAACTTAAAGGCATCCATGGAGTAGAACTAATAATCACAAAATTTCAGAGCTAAATTGATACCTGAAGTCATAAATTCCAGTCTCCTGCTTCTAGATGAAACAATTCTTTTTTTTTTTTTGACAATAAGAAATCAACATTTACTAAGCACATACTGCTGTCAAACATTGTTTTAAGTACATTACATATATTAAATTATTTAAGTATAATAAAGTATAATAAAAGTATAATAAAATAATTTGGATGTCACTCTATGTACTATATTCTAATATTACCACATTTTTTTCTCAGTAAGGAAAATTAATGCCATAACACTACCAATTTTAACTGCTGATAATTGTAAACAGTATTTAACAATTGTGTTACAAGCAGAAACAAAGGCTGATTTGTATTCATCTTGGTATTTTCCCTTTTTATTTTATTTTTAATCTTCAAATTTTAAAGTGAATTTATACTTTTATATATATATTATTTTGTTATTATTATTTTTTACAGTAGATCCTTGTTGGTTATCTATTTTAAATATAACAGTGTGTACATGTCAATCCCAAACTCCCTAACTACCCCTCCCCCACAACCCTCCCCCCCCCCGTAAACATAAGTTCGTTCTCTAAGTCTGTGAGTCAGTTTCTGTTTTGTAAATAAGTTCATTTGTATCATTTCTTTATGTTCCACATATAAGCGATATCATATGATGTTTCTCTTTCTCTGACTTACTTCACTCAGTATGACAATCTCTAGGTCCATCCATGTTGCTGCAAATGGCATTATTTCATTTTTTTAATGGCTGAGTAATATTCCATTGTATATATGTACCACATCTTCTTTATCCATTCTTCTGTTGATGGACATTTAGGTTGCTTCCATGTCTTGGCTATTGTAAACAGTGCTGCAATGAACATTGGGGTGCACGTATCCTTTTGTACCATGTTTTTCTCCGATATTTGCCCGGGACTGGGATTGCAGGATCATATGGTAGCTCTATTTTTAGTTTTTTAGGGAACCTCCATACTGTTCTCCATAGTGGCTGTACCAACTTACATTACCACCAACAGTGTCGGATGGTTAGGAAGTATTTTATTCTTTATGAGGCAGTGGTAAATGGGATTGTTTCTTTAATTTCTCTTTCTGACCTTTCATTGTTAGTGTATAGGAGTACAACAGATTTCTGTGTATTAACTTTGTATCCTGAAAATTTACCAAACTCATTGATTCTCTCTAGTAATTTTCTGGTAGCATCTTTAGGATTCTCTATGTATAGTATTATATCATCTGTAAACAGTGAAAGTTTTACTTATTCTTTTCCAATTTGGATTCCTCTTATTTCTTTTTCTTCTCTGATTGCCATGGCTAGGACTTCCAGAACTATGTTGAATAAAAGTGGTGAGAGTGGACATCATTGTCTTGTTCCTGGATCAGAGAAGAAATCAAAGAGGAAATCAAAAAACACCTAGAAACAAATGAAAATGAAAGCACAACGATCCAAAACCCATGGGATGCAGCAAAAGCAGTTCTAAGAGAGAAGTTTATAGCAATACAACCTTAACTCAGGAAACAAGGAAAATTACAAATAAACAACCTAACCTTACACCTGAAGTAACTAGAGGAAGAAGAACAAACAAAACCCAAAGTTAGCAGAAGGAAAGAAATCATAAAGATCAGAGCAGAAATAAATAGCATAGCATCCAAGAAAACAATAGAAAAGATTGATGAAACTAAAAGCTGGTTCTTTGAAAAGATAAACAAAATTGGTAAATTGATACTTTTTTTACAAGAATCCAGCAATGCCAGTGATCCTATTTCTCTATTTGCTACGAACTTCCCTTCTCTATTAACCCTTGCTGTGCTATTTTACCCGTTTGCTGGGGCAAGCATGAGCAAATCTGAGACCTCCTGCTAACCTTCTTATGTCTTTAGAATCATCTTAATCATCTTTCAGAATCTATTGGATTACTCCTTCCCTATAACTTTTTGAAAAGCAAGACCAGACTCAATGTATCCTTATAGGTCAAATCATTACTAACATTCCCTTACCCTTCATATTTATATCATCCTATAGTTTTGGAACTAATCAAATTAAATTAACAAGCACAACTCAACATCTATATAACTAGGACAAATTTCTTTGACTGTGTTTAATACTCTTTCTCCTTGATCAATAAACAACTGCATTCAAGGTATTTTAGTTGACACTAATTAAACTCAACTGGATTTGACTAAGATCAAGAACTGGATATTTTAGAATTCTACCAGAGAATCAAATATGGTTGGTGATTGTGTTGGTTCCTCAAACATTTATATCTAGCCTATATTAACATTTAAAAAATGACTCCTTTTCTATTTTTCAACGTTTTCCTCCAGTTCTTTTTTTTTTTTTTTTAGATTCCATGTATGTGTGTTAGCATATGGTATTTGTTTTTCTCTTTCTGACTTACTTCGCTCTGTATGACAGACTTTAGGCCCATCCACCTCACTACAAATAACTCAATTTCGTTTCTTTTTATGGCTGAGTAATATTCCATTGTATGTATATGCCACATCTTCTTTATCCATTCATCTGTCAATGGACACGTAGGTTGCTTCCATATCCTGGCTACCATAAATAGTGCTGCAATGAACATTGTGGTACATGTCTCTGTTTGAATTATGGTTTTCTCAGTGTATATGCTGAGTAGTGGGATTGCTGGGTCATATGGTAGTTCTATTTTCAGTTTTTTAAGGAACCTCCATACTGTTCTCCATAGTGGCTGTATCAATTTACATTCCCACCAACAGTGCAAGACAGTTCCCCTTTCTCCACACCCTCTCCAGCATTTACTGTTTGTAGATTTTTTGATGATGGCCATTCTGACTGGTGTGAGATGATACCTCACTGTAGTTTTGATTTGCATTTCTCTAATGATTAATGATGTTAAGCATTCTTTCATGTGCTTGTTGGCAATCTGTATATCTTCTTTGGAGAAATGTCTATTTAGGTCTTCTGCCCATTTTTGGACTGGGTTGTTTGTTTTTTTGATATTGAGCTGTATGAGCTGCTTGTAAATTTTGGAGATTGATCCTTTGTCAGTTGCTTCATTTACAGATATTTTCTCCCATTCTGAGGGTTGTCTTTTCGTCTTGTTTATGGTTTCCTTTGCTGTGCAAAAGCTTTTAACTTTCATTAGGTCCCATTTTATTTTTGTTTTTATTTGCATTTCTCTAGGAGGTGGGTCAAAAAGGATTTTGCTGTGATTTATGTCATGGAGTGTTCTGCCTATGTTTTCCTCTAAGAGTTTTATAGTTTCTGGCCTTACATTTAGGTCTGTAATCCATTTTGAGTTTATTTTTGTGTATGATGTTAGGGAGTGTTCTAATTTCATTCTTTTACATGTAGCTATCCAGTTTTCCCACCACCACTTATTGAAGAGGCTGTCTTTTCTCCATTGTATATTCTTGCCTCCTTTATGAAAAATAAGGTGACCAGGGCTTCCCTGGTGGCACAGCGGTTGAGAGTCTGCCTGCCAATGCAGGGGATACAGGTTCGTGCCCCGGTCTGGGAAGATCCTACATGCCACGGAGCAGCTGGGCCCGTGGGACATGGCCACCGAGCCTGCGTGTCCGAAGCCTGTGCTCCGCAACAGGATAGGCCACAACAGTGAGAGGCCCATGTACAGCAAAAAAATAAAATAAAATAAGGTGACCATATGTGCATGGGTTTCTCTCTGGGCTTTCTATCCTGTTCTGTTGATCTATATTTCTGTTTTTGTGCTAGTACCATACTGTCCTGATTGCTGTGGCTTTGTGGTATAGTCTGAAGCCTGGAAGCCTGATTCCTGCAGCTCCATTGTTCTTTCTCAAGATTGCTTTGGCTATTCGGGGTCTTTTGTGTTTCCAGACAAGTTGTGAAATTTTTTCTTCTAGTTCTTTGAAAAATGCCATTGGTAGTTTGATAGGGATTGCATGGAATCTGTAGATTGCTTTGGGTAGTATAGTCATTTTCACAATGTTGATTCTTCCAATTCAAGAACATGGTATATCTCTCCATCTGTTTGTATCATCTTTAATTTCTTTCATCAGTGTCTTATAATTTTCTGCATACAGGTCTTTTGTCTCCTTAGGTAGGTTTATTCCTAGATATTTTATTCTTCTTGTTGCAGTGGTAAATGGGAGTGTTTCCTTAATTTCCCTTTCAGATTTTTCATTGTTATGGTATAGGAATGCAAGAAATTTCTGTGCATTAATTTTGTATCCTACAACTTTACCAATTTCATGATTAGCTCTAGTTGTTTTCTGGTAGTGTCTTTAGGATTCGCTATGTATAGTATCATGTCATCAGCAAACAGTGACAGCTTTAGTTCTTCTTTTCCCATTTGAATTCCTTTTATTTCTTTTTCTTCTCTGATTGCTGTGGCTAAGTCTTCCAAAACTATGTTGAATAATAGTGGTGAGGGTGGGCAACCTTGGCTTGTTCCTGATCTTAGTGGAAATGGTTTCAGTTTTTTACCATTGAGAATGATGTTGCCTGTGGGTTTGTCATATAAGGCCTTTAGTATGTTGAGGTAAGTTCTGTCTATGCCTACTTTCTGCAGGGTTTCTTTTTTTGTTTTTTTATCATAAATGGGTGTTGAATTTTGTTGAAAGCTTTTTATCTAGTTCTTTTTTCAGTCATCATCATACAGTTTGTCTTGGGTCAACAGACAGATTTAGCCTTGCCAACTAAGAGCCACAGATTGTAATTGGCTGGTGGCAGTGCATACACAACCATTAACCAGTCTAGAGAATAGCTTTTTGTATGATGCTGATGTTGCTAATGTATTTATTTGACTCAAACCACTCATATTTTCATAATACATTCTGATTTATTAACTACCTGTTGTATGTGACAGACATGGACTGACATTGCAAAGATTTTTAGAATATTGCCACTGCCATTCGTCGACTGGTGAATAAGTGGAAGTATGAACTCCTAAACAGATGATTATAGCCAAGTGATAAGCATGGTAATAAGGACAAGTCAACGTCTGATGGGAGCACAAAGCAAGCAATGCTTTCTTGGAAATGATTGGAAAGTTTCCAGAGAAATTATGGCAGTTAAACAGGGGCTTGAGACATAAGTGTAGTAAGTATGTTATGTGGCAAAAGGAAGAAAAGCATTCTGAATAGAAAAATTTCATTTGAAAAGTAAAGCAACATGAAGAACCTGGCACTCCTAAGAAAACTCAAAATATTCAACATGGCTAGACTGCTTGATGCATAGGACAGAAAGGAGGGAGGTTATGCTGGTCCCATAGTACTTGTACAGAGGTGATCAGAGATAAATTAAGAAGGGCCTTTCACCCTATGTTCCAGTTATGGACCTTTATGTGTAGAAAACAATGGAATGATTGTAAAGTAAGTGATATGGAAGACTTTTGTTTAAATGCATCTCTTTAGTACCATTGAGGATGTTGAATTGGTGGGGAGCAAAACTGGAAGGCAGGAAAGCAGAAATCTGAGTTGGAAATGATGAAGTCTTGAATTAGATTACGGATTTAGTAAATTGAGGACACGTGCATGTTCTCCATTCTTTGAAATGTATTTCCTCTTTCTTTGAAGTCAAGCATACAAAATATTTTTATCAAAATAGAGATGCTAACTGTGTGAATATAGTGATTCCAGACTCAGTGATTTCATCTCTAGGAGCCTATATTCCATCTGTCAGGATGCTTCTAATTCTGAATTTGTACACTAGGAACAACTCAGGGCACTGGGGAGTGGGGTTAAGGCAAATGGATTCAGACAGACTTTCTGTTCTTGTAACCTTACCATTTTTGTTTTAATTTCAGAAACTGTCCCCTCCCCAGAAAGATAGTCTATTGAAATAGGCTGTGTTTTCATATCACTGTCCTGTGAGGTAAAAAAAACCCTATCCAACCTTGATTTTCTCATTGCCTGTTGCTTTGGAGTTTGTTCAGTATCCATCATTAATGAATTCACTCTTTGAATTTTAGTCCCTTCTCACTAGCCTCTGTGTTACTATCTTGCCCTACCTTTCTCTATATCTCCTGCCCTGTTTTTCTCCTTTTTTCGTATTTCTTTCTTTTTTCTTTAACGTCTTTATTGGCGTATAATTGCTTTACATTGTTGTGTTGGTTGCTGCTGTATAACAAAGTGAAGCAGCTATACATATACATATAACACCATTTCCCCTCCCTCTTGCATCTCCCTCCCACCCTCCCTATGCCACCTCTCTAGGTGGTCACAAAGGACCAAGTTGATCTCCCTGTGCTGTGTGGCTGCTTCCCACTAGATATCTATTATACATTTGGTAGTGTATATATGTCAGTTGCACTCTCTCACTTCATCTTAGCTTACCCTTCCCTGCCCCCCGTCCTCAAGTCCATTCTCTATGTCTGCGTCTTTATTCCTGTACTGCCCCTAGTTTCTTCAGAACTTTTTCTTTTGTTTTTTTTTAGATTCCATACATATGTGTTACCATACGGTATTTGTTTTTCTCTTTCTGACTTACTTCACTGTGTATGACAGACTCTAGGTCCATCCACCTCACTACAGATAACTCAATTTCAGTTCTTTATATGGCTGAGTAATATTCCATTGTATATATATGTGCCACATCTTCTTTATCCATTCATCTGTCGATGGACACTTAGGTTGCTTCCATGTCTTGGCTATTGTAAATAGTGCTGCAGTGAATATTGTGGTACATGACTCTTTGAATTATGGTTTTCTCAGGGTATATGCCCTGTAGTGGGACTGCTGGGTCATATGGTAGTTCTATTTTCAGTTTTTTATGGAACCTCCATACAGTTCTCCATAGTGGCTGTATCAATTTACATTCCCACCAACAGTGTAAGAGGGTTCCCTTTTCTCCACACCCTCTCCAGCATTTACTGTTTGTAGATTTTTTGATGATGGCCATTCTGACTGGTGTGAGGTGATATCTCATTGTAGTTTTGATTTGCATTTCCCTAATAATTAGTGATGTTGAGCAGCTTTTCATGTGCTTCTTGGCCATCTGTATGTATTCTTTGGAGAAATGTCTATTTAGGTCTTCTGCCCATTTTTGGATTGGGTTGTTTGTTTTTTGATATTGAGCAGCATGAGCTGCTTATATATTTTGGAGGTTAATCCTTTGTCAGTTGCTTCATTTGCAAATATTTTCTCCCACACTGAATGTTGTCTTTTCGTCTTGTTTATGGTTTCCTTTGCTATTCAAAAGCTTTTAAGTTTCATTAGGTCCCATTTGTTTATTTTTGTTTTTATTTGCATTTCTCTAGGAGGTGGGTCAAAAAGGATGTGGCTGTGATTTATGTCACAGAGTGTTCTTTCTTTGTTTTCCTCTAAGAGTTTTATAGTGTCTGACCTTACATTTAGGTCTTTAATCCATTTTGAGTGTATTTTTGTGTATAGTGTTAGGGTGTGTATACATACATATGTATGTATATATAGAACTTATTTATTTGCCTGGTAAAATAAAAATTGAATAATCTAATAGATGGAAAATATTTTAGGATAGAAATTGTGCCACTTTTTAAAAAAATATAACTACTACTCAGCACAAAGTCTTGCATTGTAGATATGCTCACTAATAGGTATAAAAAAGTAGATATAAACACAGACACACAAATATTTACAACATTCATTGAAATAACCCTCAAAACTAAAAGGAAAATCTCAAACCCTGAAGAATAATCGAACATTATTCACACAAAATCTAGTATCCTTGATGTAACTTCTGCTATCCAGCTGTGTTAATTTTTGGATTAGAAGTTTCATGCTGATTTTGTGCTACATGATCTGAAAATCCTACATTCGTGCTGATCAGATTTAATTGGCAACACCTTAAATACAACACCTTAAATAGTATCTGTAAATTCAGAAGAGCTATCGATGTGGAATACTTAGAATATATTTTTTTGTCCAGTCTAATTTATTTGAAAAATCTGAATCTGATCCATTGCTGATTTTTTGGCTCACATTGTTTTTGTTTTGTTTTCAGAGTGACATTTTCCTTTTCTTTTTTATTTTTTTAAAATAGACTTTCTTTTTTTAAAGTGGCTTTAAGTTCACAGCAAAATTGAACAAAAGGTACAGAGCCATCCCACATACTCCTTGCCACGACACATGCACAGCCTTTCTCTTTATGAACATCCCTCACCAGAGCGGGACATTTGTTACAACTGATGAACCTACACTGACACAGCCTTACCATCCAGAGTCCGTAGTTTACCTAAGAGTTCACTCTTATGTGTTATACAGTCTATAGGTTTGGACAATGTAAAATTACGTGGCCACCATTGTAGTATCATACAATGTAGTTTTACTGCCCTAAAAATCCTCTTTGCTCTGCTTATTCGTCTTTCCCTTCACTCTAACCTCTGGCAACCACAGATTTTTCTTTTACTGTTTCTATAGTTTTGCCTTTTCTGGAATGTCATATAGTTGGGCTTATACAGTATTTAATCCTTTCAGATTGTCTTCTATCATTATTAGTAACGTGCATTTACAGCTCCTCCATGTTTTTTCATGACTTGATACTTCATTTCTTTTTAGCACTAAATAATATTCCGTTGTCTCCATGTTTTATCCATTCACCTACTGAAGGACATCTTGGTTGCTTCCAAGTTTTGTCAATTATGAATAAGGGTGCTATAAATATCCAAGTGCAGGTTTTTGTTTGACCATAAGTTTTCAACTTATTTGAGTTTATATTGTTTTCTTTTGTTTTTTAATGAACTTACTTCAAAAAATGCTCCCTGTAAAAAGAGTCTGGCTACCTAACGTTGAAATGTGGATTTCAAAGTATATTTCAAATACCTGAAAGTCTTATAGGATCACTGATGATGAAAGCAAGTAGATAGGGATGGTGGGTCTTGGGAATTTATCAGTCTCAGGGAAACTCAGGAGATCATAAGATTAGGTCGAGTTGCTGTGGGAAAGTAGTGGTTATTGCACAGTTTAGCAGTTAAGAAAATGCATCCAAAATGACTACCTGTTAAGTTCAGCCCACGCATTGGAACTTAACTGACAAGTTGGCACGTAGAAATGGACACCATGTACCCACATTTAGCACACGTTTAGTTCCCTGAATATATTGGCTCTTAAACTTTATTTTCAAGACCCTCTTGAACCAAGTGTCAGGCAGTATTCTCCATTGTACATGACATTCTTGAATGCTTGACAAGCTCATGGACAGAAAACTTCTGTGTCAGTATTTTTGACAGAGATACAGCCAAATAAAACAGGAAACACTAGAGATAAGGTAAGGAGTGGCGTTTTTAAATAATTTGTTTTCTTAAATTGATTAGACTTACTTCAGGCAATGGAGGAGATTATAGCAAGAGTCCATTCATTCTTGAGATATAAAGGACAAAATGTGTTGAAAATTAATTCCTAATGATTTGATCTCTTTCCAAAATGGTGCATATTAATTCCTGTATTAATTCCTGTCTCATGCATTGGGGTGCAAAGTATGATAGAACTTTGAATGAAAGGTCCTTGACAGTGGAGCATGGGAGGAAAGCACACTTTCTCTCTGTTAATTTTTATTATAAGTGAGAACACTGAGAACAGTTTATGTATGTGATTTATATTTGTTTGTATACCTATGAATATACACATTCGTATATATATTCATATATATGTGTATATATATATATGTGTGTATATATATATATATATGTATGTATATGGAGAAAGAGCAATATAAAGACAGAGAGGCAGAGATACAGAGACAGAAAGAGAAGAGTTAATTCTGCGTTTTGACCATAGCTCTGTCTTTTCACAAAACACATTACATTCGTTCTTTTCACATATTATCATCTTCAGATGTGTCCTAAAAGAACAGTTTATACAAAGTGTTTTTCTTCTCAGAAGCTTGGCAAATGATCACAGTGATACTAAATGACTTTTCAAGCCACTTTAATTTGATGCTATACCCTTTTATTATCTTAGAAGGTAAGCAGTCCAGAAATGTTTTATTTTCTCTGTATATTTCACTTGTGTGTATATACATTTTAGAAACAAAATATAGGTAATTTTAAAGGAACAAATGGAAAGGAAAGCCAGCATTATACATTATCTCTGTATGGGCCTTAAGCCACAAAAAAAGTCACTTCTGAACTCTTGATTTGTTTTACTAGAGGGTATTTTAGAACTCATCTTTTCATCGCTTTGTCTTGACTATTATGTAAGAGACAAAATATAAAACCTTCATTAAATACCTATACAAGCTCATAAAACTTATTATGTGATATGAATATTAGTCCGTTTATGTTCATGTAGTTGTCCATTTGTTTTTCCTAGTGTACTTTAAGCATTTCTTTAAACATCTTCAGATATTTTTGGAATGAACAAAGTAGAGTATAAATAAGTAAGAATGCTATAAATGAATGATTTATAATAGAGTTCTAATGCAATAATGATCAACTTGATATCGCAAAACAAACAAAAAAAAGGCAGCAAATTTGGATTGAAAACTTGCCTTTGTCCATAGTTAGTCATAAGACTATAGGCAAGTCACTTCATCTGTCTGCCCTTCAGTTTCTTTCTATAAAATTAGAGATAGGAGGCAATTTGATAATGAGTGTGAAAGTGCTTTGAGAAACTTAACATGTATGAGTGGTGTAAAGGGCCTTTAAGATGCCATATTACAATGTTTTAAAGATAGCACTTTATGGAAGATATGTATTTCCTGCTGGATCCTGTTCATTTGTACAGTTAGCATTGGCTACAATTGAGCGAACAATCATTTTCCTTGTTTAGTTTCCATAGATTGTACTTTTGAAGTTTAGCTTCAAATATTGCCAGCTTGCATTGGCTTCATTGGGTCCTTGAAACAGTAATGCCTCTTCTGCAGGAAATAATGAGCAAAACTGCCCTTAAAAAATCCCCATTCTAGATTCCAATATAATTGGAAAATAAACACTTCCCAGTTTCATATTTGCTGTCGGATTTTTCCATGCGCAAACCCCTACTACCTGTCCAACACTTGAAGGGAAGCATAGGGTTTGTGCATCACTCAAAGATGGGGTCCAAACATTGAGGTGCACTAAAGACGTGCAAGGACCAGTGCCACGCTTATTGGGAGTCATAATGTAGCCAGATTTACAAGATTAAAAAAAAATGGAAATAAAAAGAGACTATAAAACCAGGTAGTGAAGTTCTTGTTGTGCAGAGCAAAAAATAAATTCTTTCAAAATAAATTGCATGCAGAGAAAAAAATTTTCTCCACCAGTAGTAACCATAAGGGAAAGCGTTATTTCTATTTGAAATGAACAATTACTTACCTCTTGAAATTTCAAACAGTCATTTTAAGCATAGGCTTTGTTATGATTCTACTAGCATTTACTGTAAATAAGGACATGTTATAATAGATCATGCTAATCAGCATATTCAAATAAAAAGGGGCATTCTTTTTAGAGAAAGAACGCCCTACACCTTTCTCTTAAATCGTTAAATATTTAAACTCAAATTGTTCTCAATATTCTGAATAAATATTTTTTAAGAACTGTAAATAAGTATAAAATAGTTAAGAAAACCAGTGACCATTATTCTCCAATTTTTATCATTTAATTTGTTTAAAAATTGATTATTAATTTTAGTTATTAATTGAAGAGTAGTACTGAATTTCTGTAGTCTAGATGCTGTCATCTAATGTATTTTCATCATGATTTCCAGTTTATGAAGTGCCTTGACGTACATTTTTATTTTGAAATAATACAAGTTTCTGTTACCTTTGTATGGGTGACTGAGAGATTCATAAGGAATTTAAACATGTTTATATATACTGAAAACTAGATACTAAGAGATCCTTACTAAAATGTTTTATTAATTTGCTATGTAAATAATTGAAAATCACAATAACTGGAGCACATGGTAATTTTTATTTGTGAAATTTATACAGTTTGAAATGAACGTGCCAGGAGTCATCTATTTAATGGGATTTCAAAAGAATTTTCCTCAATATTACATCACAGTCCTACATTAGATGTTTACTTAAGTACAGAAACACTCAATTAAATTTGAAATGAAATAAGTAATTGTGCTTGTGCATCACTCCAAACGTATTTTTATGGGCTATGTGATGTAGTTAAGGGCTTTAAGATGTCTCTTCTCTACCTTGACATTTGAAATGTATTCCTGAGCTTAAAAGTTGCATATTAATTGTGTTCATCATTTTCTGAACTACCATAGGTGTCTTTGTAATTGAGAACACAATTTTTTTTTTGTATTTAGCTGACTTATTATATTGCCACTGGCACTCCAAATAAGTAGTAGATTAAAATACAACATTCTGATCAATTGTGAGCTTAAAATAACCCATATTTTATTTTATCTATTCTGCTAATAGTTTCTCTTAAACTTTCTAAAAAGTTTTAAATATCTATTTTAAAGGCCCTCTGTGATGTAAATATCATTACTAATAGCCTGTCATCTCCTAAACATGGATCCTGGGGCTTAACTTTTAGTTTTGCACCTTAAGTAATTATAAAATTATTAACCTTTTCCC
Source organism: Lagenorhynchus albirostris (assembly GCF_949774975.1). Classification (NCBI taxonomy): domain Eukaryota; kingdom Metazoa; phylum Chordata; class Mammalia; order Artiodactyla; family Delphinidae; genus Lagenorhynchus; species Lagenorhynchus albirostris. The sequence continues at coordinate 60,285,166 of NC_083101.1, read as the reverse complement.
AATAGTGTTTTATTCCCTCCCATAATTTTTAGCTATTTCCAAATAGCCAAGCAATCAGATTCTATTTTTGGGTGCTTTCTTTCTGAATTCTCCTCCCTCTCCGTTAATTTCATATGCTCCATACAGCTTTTAGATCTGATGATCAAACCCTCCCAATTAGGTGACAAGCATTTTTTATGTGGTAACATCCAACAGACAGAAATGTGATATTATTAGATAGAAAACATGAGAGCATATGCTTTGCTAGGTGAAAGAATCACAGTTATAGTGTTATAATCTTCATAGTTGAAATGGGAAGAACAGGCATACCTAGAACTGAGGGATGAGGTTAGGACTGGCTTTACATTGAATGAGATCCTTGAACTGTGCCTATATAGGTGTTTGTTTTATATACCTAGATAGCAGAACCAGAAAACGTCGGTAACAAGATTCACCAAAGGCATTCTGCATGGCAACTGCCAGCATACATCTTAAAAATATATTTGTACATTAATGAAGACAGCAAATGGCATGAGAACCTGTGTACCTAAACTTATATATATATACAGAATTAGGTAACGGAGTAGGAAAGATAAACAGGTCTCTTTCTATATGGCCTTTCACTTGAGTGAATTGCATAATGGCTGCTTTAGAGCAGGCAAAATCTTCCCTGAAGAAAGGGAAAAAAAACAGACATAGTTTTCTCTGCACACTTTGAAATGTAAGAATACTTAATGCAATGCCATTATTGAAAATAAAACAAAAATAGGAGGAGCTAAGATGGACTTATGCATGGACCTGACAAGAAAGGCAAACAAGTGTTCTCAATGGAAGGCTGATCCGATGGGAGATGAAAGCGGGAGGGGTCATTCTCAGTAAAGAAGAAACGTCAGGCACCATAAGCAAAAATAAAGAGGTATGAAATCAGCCTGACATCTCAGGAAATATGAGTAATTTGTTTAATTTCAGCATTCATACAGACAGGAGACACTTGAGTGAATCAGTGTCTAGGAGGGCAGTCCTGCATTTAGAAGGCAAATGAAAGATCAGAAGAGCCTCTTATGCTGTTACCATTATAAAACTTTCTAACATCATTCTTAGATAACAGTGGGTGGGGAGGGGCACTGGTGTTTTATCAGTGTATTAAGGTAATTAGCTTTGAAATTTAAAGAGTCATATGAGTAGCATTATGGGGAAGGGATAGGAAGAATTTGAAGACTGGTCAGTGACGGTTTTACAAGTTCAGTTCTGAACTAAGAAGAAATGGGAATGGAGGGGAAAATCAGGTGTTAAGAAGCTAGAGATGATAGCACTTGATGAAGGATTAGTTTTCGAGGGAAGGAGGAAGAGTGGGATAAATTAGTTGAGAAATTGAAGTTGGAAAGAAACCTTTCAAATGGTGATTGTGAATTGATGAAATTTAGGATACTAAGGAAAAGGAAAGGAAACAGTCAGTAAAAGGAGGCTTTTAGAGCTTTCTTGGGAGGCTAGAATTGATGGAGTTGAGAAACTCCTGCATTGTCTAAAATTAAAAATTTTCCCTTGTAGTTTTACATATACTTATAGTTAGTCTGATCTGTGATAAGCACCCAGTTGGCATTGAGGGGTAGGTTCTTATTTATGTAAATTTATGTAAATTTTGGTAGCCAATATTATTCTAACTTTTCAGAAGTTTAAAATCTCACATAATCAAAACTGTTTAAAACTTTTCTTCATCGTTAAATATTACCAACTTTCAATTAATATCAGGGATAAAGGGGATACGGTAGCTTCTTGAAAACAGTTCTACTTCCCCCTACCATCCACTATTAACTATGAAAATAATTTAAAATATGAAAATTATATTTGTAAGTTTTCCATTTTTTTTTTTTTTTTTTTTTTTTTTGCGGTACCCGGGCCTCTCACTCTCTTGTGGCCTCTCCCGTTGCGGAGCACAGGCTCTGGACACACAGGCTCAGCGGCCATGGCGCACGGGCCCAGCTGCTCCGCGACATATGGGATCCTCCCGGACCGGGGCACGAACCCGTGTCCCCTGCATCGGCAGGCGGACTCTCAACCACTGTGCCACCAGGGAAGCCCCCATTTTCATTTTTTACCAATACTAAAGTTTTATAAATATATTTCAATTATTTCTTTTTATAGCACCCAGGCATAATTTATTAGCATTATTCTGTTTGTCACTGATGTAATCATCCTTTAATATAGGTTTGTTTCACTGAAACGTTTTATAAATACAAAAGACTAAATCAGATATTATGTTATACTAAATATCTTAATTTTAAATGTAAAGACCTAAAAATTAAAATATTTTTGAATTATAGGAATTTAAATCTTAGTTCTCAAATAAACTTTGTTCATTTATTTTCTGATATACTGAATATTTTCACATGTTAAATTTTTGTGTGTACTTATGTATGTGTATACTTAATATAGACAGAGATTATTTTATATATAGAGAGAGACAAAGATAGAGGCAGAGAGACCAAGAGACAGAGAAAGGCACACACACACACACACACACACACACACACACACGTATAAAATTATTGACCCTTATTTAAATCATTGTAAATGTTGCAAAACATCATTTGAGGTTAATATTCATCTGGGTTTTAATTTCTTTTATTTTTACAATTAAATTTTTAAAATAATTTTGAAATAAAAGTACCAATATTTTTCTGCAATGAGAGGTGTTGATGTCAAATTGTCTTATAAAAATATTTTATAGGAATTACACATTTCTTGAATTTCTTGATCTGAACCCTAAGATGTTTTGTCCATCTAGCATGTCTTTTATAGAGGGAGATACATGAAGGCTGCTATACATTTATTCAGGCTAAGTTATTTATATACAACATAACTCTTATTAGGACATAAACTATTATATAAGTGATGGTCCATAAAGAGTAGCAAATATATTAATTGGTGTTGGCATAGGGAACTGGTAAGAGGAGTGGTATAGAGAATAGGATGATCTTGATTTTAATTGTACCTTTGGGGACTTCCCTGGTGGTGCAGTGGTTAAGAATCCTCCTGACAATGCAGGGGATATGGGTTCGATCCCTGGTCCGGGAAGATCCCACATACCGCAGAGCAACTAAACCTGTGCGCCACAGCTACTGAGCCTGTGCGCTAGAGACCGCGAGCCACAACTACTAAGCCCGCATGCCACAACTACTGAAGCCCGCACGCCTAGAGCCCATGCTCCGCAACAAAAGAAGCCACCGCCATGAGCAGCCCACGCACTGCAACATAGTAGCCCCTGGCAAGGTTCAGTGTATATGACTCCAGATTTTTGCAGTCGAGTTATTTTGACCCTTTAAATTGACCATTTAATACTTGTTTCTTAAAAGTAAAATCCTCTCTGAGCATATATTTGGCATGAGAAGACTGGGATCTTAAGAAGGTTGAGTCTTCAAGGCTTCTTTCACACAAAGTTTTCTTACTCTCTAATACTGTCTAAAACATAAAAGTAAATGCAGCTATCACAGTATTGAAATTAAAAAAAAGCTGTTAGCAATATGTGATACTTTTAGAAAATATGTTATCCTGAAGTTGTAGCTTATTAGTTAAAAAAAGTTGACATTTAAAGATTTATATGTTATGAACTAGCCATCTCGCTAAAGCATCAAAAAGAAATTCCTCTGTAAAAAGTCTTAAATGAAGCTTAAATTTGTATTTATTTAAATGTATTACTTAACTAAAGTATTCTTAAATACTTTTACAACCATGCTTGTAATTGTGGCAAACTGATGTAAGGGTATTGAAAGAATACGCCTAAGTTAAAATATGTTCTGTATTCCATTTTTCATAAAAATGATGCCAGGTAAACAGCCTGGAAAAATGTTTAAAGGAATAGAAGAGTGCTTATGGAGGTTTGTGGTATTTGTAGTCATCAGTCAGTCCCCCAAAATATTTTAGCAAACTTTTGCCACTCCAGTGGGGTTTTGTTTTGCTATATCCAAGTGGAGCTTTCTGCTCAAAGTGACTAATTATTTTGTATCTAATCAGGACAGGCAGTACATGTCAGCTCAGGCTTTGATCCCCTTTTTTAGTGAATGTTTTATGATTGGCATGTAGCTGTAGTGAATTTTGCCTGAATGACAGTTGTCAACCCTCAGAGGACCATATGCTACGATTGGTAGAGTTGCTGTCAGCTGCCAATCAGCCATCTGGAATAATGCTTACTAAGTAGTCTAAAGATTACTCAGAAGTATAGGCAAGAGCCAGCAGCCACTGGAATAGGTCTTGATCCCTTCACACCAAAACCAGCATGTCACCTTAACAGTTAAGTCTCTTAGAGGCATAAAGAAGGGTTATTTTTCTTGACAATACATGTTATAATCATATTTAGCAAGGCATGGGTTTCATAGAGATGTGAAGCTCTACGTTCTATTTATTTGGGAGAAATCTAGACATTTTACTGGAAAGATGTTCACAGCTAAAATGATAGTATGAATGCTAGCCAAAAACATGGCCACTAGTTTTCATGTACCATCACTGCTGTCAAAGGATAGGCTGTTATTAAAAGTGCAGATTTATTAATACTTACTATTTTTAAATGCTTCACAAACAAGTAATAAATTAAAGGAAAAATGAGATCCCAAGTGCCTCTTTTCAGCAATAATATAGAGCCTTTGTGTAGACTTCTCTCGTAGAATAATTTTCTTAGTATTGACATACTGGGGTGTCTTTGACATCTTTGTTATCTAAAAAATGTTTGAGAAATATACTTAGCTCTGAAATTTATGGCCCTTGGAATTGTTCGGAACACTGACAGTCCTCCTTTGTTAATGTGCATCCTACATACATGTAAGCAGAAGAATAGAAGTTTGGGTGATGTTTACGACCATAATATTGTTCAGGCCCACATCTCAAAACCAAGAGTAATTTTTGATTTTCTTCTCTGCCTCTGAGAAAGCTAAAATCTACTTAGGTAGAAGCAAAGATAGCAAGTGAAAAGCTGGTCCTTACTTTGATTAATGCACATCACCAGTTGTTTCTGCCGTAGGGGAGACATCCCTTTGTCATTACCAAGCACACTGCTGTCTCATCCAGCCTCCTTAACTGAGAATGGATCTCTCTGTAAGACATCTGGAAAAGAGATGCATATATATTGATGGCTTTAAAACAAAGCAATACTGACCAGTTTTCATAGGAAAACCTTTATATTTCTGCTTTTGGTGAAAACCACAGGTTTTTTTAGTAAAACTACGCATAATTATACACACAAATCCTTTGAAGACTCTGAGGCTTTTGAAGAGATTAAGTACAAACAAGGCAACTGAGAGAGAAAACAAGAGTAAGGACCTCATTAAGGAAAAATAAAATAACTCTAAGCAATGAGGTTACCCATGAAATGTGAATGATTTACCTTAAACTTGGAGTTTTATTTAACACCTTTTAGTAAAGATGGATTTTACCATTTAAAAAAGCCAAAAGAGTAGCTGATTTTAGCAGAAATGCCATAGTGAATTATGGAAAGTGATGTCCACATGAAAGGCAAGGTGTATGCAATGACTCTTAAGTATTGGCTTTATAGTTACATTATGTTCTGTTATAAAAATGCAAACAGTGGAATAATCCACATTTAAAATGTATTGATAATTGTGTCATTTATATGTGCATGTGTGTATATGTGCATATATATAATTGAATAGATAAGTACTAGTATCTGCAAAGAAATAGCACAACTTAAAAAGATGAGCAAAAAAGTAAATAAAAATTGTCTATTAATTATTATTGTAATCACATGTACAGCATGTGTTTTAATATATTTTAGAATAATTGAGTCAGCCTGCTATTAGTTTAATTAAATCTTTTACACCTTCTTGATTAGACAGCTAGTTTAATGACATCTTCCACACTTTGAGCGGTGAAGTGTGGCTCATTTTAAAGTTCTGTGATGAGAAGGAAAATATATATCTGATGAATATCTAGACAGAATAAAAAAAAATGAGTTTTCACTTGTGCAAAAACATCAGAAACCAGAGATGATTAGCATTTTGCTTAAGACAAGTTTAGTTTGAGCATGATGTAACTGGCCATTAAATGGGTGAAAACCTCTATAAGGGATTTTACTCTACAGGGGACATACCTCAGTTGCTTGAAGAGCAAAGTAGCGAGTTACGTGTGTGTGTGTGTGTGTGTGTGTGTGTTTTGATGTATATTTAGGCAAATATCATTACTGTAAAGATGAGCAAAGAATGTTCTGGTGAGTTGACAGGTAACATAAGAAGAAAATACTCATCTAATGTGTTATAAAGTATGTATAAGACTGGGAATAAAACAAGATTGGCTTCCTTTATTTAGCACTTTAATATTTCAGTAAGTCGTTTATAAAGCAAACATTTGGATAGCTCTAATGAGCTGAGTGTAAGCTGCCAGCAAGCTCAGCAGCCATTTTATATTTACTATAAAATTATCATTGGTCTCTGGAGCTGGTTATTTATAGCTTGAGTCCTAAGACTCTTATCAAATTGTTTATTTTTATATCGGTTCGAATTATATGGAGTTTCATATAAAAATATGAACCCTATATATAGAAGCTCTATTTTCACCTTTATTAAGCTAAAGAAAGTAATCAGTTTGCCTTTGCATTTTAAATTGGAATGCAAGTCTAAAGTTCTGTAATGCATAAACCCCTACTATTTTGATAGGGTAAGACTGTTCATTCAATTATTCACTTTATGTTAAAAAGTAATTATTAGGAAAGCAGAACCAGCATGCTACTCAGTAATAATGGCAAAAATATTAATATCTCTTACACTTTTATTTATTTCCAACAGGGTGTTTGGTTTAGTTTTTAAAGGGAAATATAGCAGTGAATAGTTAGCACATAAATCCTTTGAACGGTGGCCATTTACCACTTGTGAACATGAGAAACTCAGTGACTCTAGGTGTCCAAATGCCTTTGCTTTTTCTGGTTATGCTACATAGGGCTCTGTAGTACTTTTCCACATTTTATTATCTACAACATGTCCTTTGTAAGAGAGGTAACAGAGAGTATCAGTAGAACCCCAGGAGAGCAACCGCATTGAGACTCTCCCCTGTCTGACTGCTGACGTGTTATTTTTTGACAAATTTATAGTTTTCAGCTCCTCCTATTTAAATGGTGAATGAAGACATATGATGGATCGTTGCCACAGAGACCCATTTATGGACAGTATTGCTGTTGTAGGAATAATAGTTCTGAACAGTTAACTGAAAACATAATAACAGACCTCATAATGCCTGTGAGAGAGGCAAAAAGGAAAACAATACTATTAAGCTTTATTTAAGGCTATTTTCATTTAGATACCCTATTTTGCCAACCTCAATATTTAATTACAATATATTGTGGCTTCATAACAATAAATATAGTACATGCCACATTCATCTAATATTAATGTATTGTTCTTCATAAAGTCCCCAGATAGGACCATGTTGTTGCCGTCAATTCTCATTTTGAACTCTCCAATGTAGACCTTTAACTTCAACAACATTTTTGAAACATAATCTATTATTGTGCTAAAACAAACAAGACTTTTTTTTCAGTCACCGAAGTAGCTTTATGCAATTAGTATATCAGCTTATAAAAAGGAACACACCCTCTACTGCAAAATCTTAGTGAGAAGTCCAGACTTATAGAGGATTCAATCTTTCATCAATATTTGAAAGAAAAGGAAAAAAAAATAGTGGAAGGAATTGTAGATTCCAACTCCTTTCTGAGATCAAAAGGATGCATTCCAAACCTAAAAACATACACTGGAACTCACCATGTATTTATATTCATCATGGACTTAAAACTCTGATATTAAGTGTGATTTTTAAGTATGAGTACATTTGCTTTCAGATACTTGAACATTTAAACTCCATTCCCCTTATTTTTGCCATAATGTATCACTTTAAACAATTGCCATGACTCTATATTCAGAGAGGAATCTTTGAAGCATGACTTCTTATCACCACATGAAACATTGCTGCTTTTAACTCTTGTGATTATAATATGCTTTGAACGCTACTGGGGACTATCTTTGAGAAATTTACTAATAAAGTGAAAAAAAAGGAGTGATGTTAGTGTGTCTTTATGTAAAAAAATGTGATCGTGATCTTTTTTAGAATGCGGACTGAGTCATATACATCTTTTAATCTCAACGCCTGGAGCATAGTAGGTACTCAGTAAATATTTATGTGATGCATACTTTTTTTTAATTCTTATATAAGTCCTCATACTAAATTATGATACTGTGTCTGGATCAACCTTTCTGAGTTTCCACTGAGATTTTTGGAATAATCGTAAAGGACTTGTGTTATCATCAAAATGGAGATAGTTAGCTATGGTAAGAAAAATTAAAATGGAAGAACACTAAGATTATAACTGAAATTGAGCACCAAATGGGAAGAAAACCAGAAATCAAGTGAAAGAAAATATCAAGATTCTTCAAAAGGGATGGCTGCTGAAGGGTGGTTAAGAAACTAAATCTGTGAATACTGACAACGTAGAGTCATACAGCAGTCATGTATGATATAAAATGACTTGTAGAACTAGTGTATAGAAACTAAAGTGTACATCATGAAACAAACTGGGCAGTAAGCTCTATTGTTATAATTTATCATCTCCTTAAAATGGTTCATTACAAATAGAAGTGATATTTTCTTATATTTGTTAGTTATTATAGTCAATCAGAAACGGCTGAAGAATTTAAAAAGAAATACAGTTCACAACTGTTCTATCTGGCCCAGTCTCACCACTTTTATTGAACATTGTATTGGAAGTCCTAGCCACAGCAATCAGACAAGGAAAAGAAATAAAAGAAATCCAAACTGGAAAGGAATAAGTGAAACTGTCATTGTTTGCAGATGACATGATACTGTACATAGAAAAGCCTAAAGATGCCAACAAAAAAACTGCTAGAACTCATCAATGAATTCAGTAAAGTTGAAGCATACAAAATTAATATACAGATATCTGTTGTATTTCTATATACTAACAACAAACTATCAGAAAGAGAAATTAAGGAAACAATCCCATTTGCCATCCCATAGAAAATAATAAAATACCTAGGAATAAACCTATTTAAGGAGGTAAAAGATCTGTATTCTGAAAACTACAAGATACTGATGAAAGAAATTGAAGAGAACACAGATGGGAAGATATAACATGTTGCCATGGATTGGAAGAATTAATATTGTTAAAATGACCATATTACCTAAGGCAATATGAGATTCAATGCAATCCCTATCAAAATGCCAGTGACATATTTCACAGAATTAGAACAAATTATTTTAAAATTTTTATGGAAAAACAAAAGACCCTGAATAACCAAAACAATCTTGAGAAAGAACAGAGTAGGAAGTATCATGTTCCCTATCTTCAGACTGAACTGCAAAGCTATAGTAATCAAGAGTATGGTACTGGCAGAAAGACCGACATATAGATCAATGGGAAAGAATAGAGAGCCCAGAAATAAACCCTCACACTTATGGTCAGTTAATGTATGACAAAGGAGGCAAAATATACAATGGAGAAAAGACAGTTGCTTCAATGTGGTGCTGGGAAAACTGGACAGCTACATGTAAAAGAATGAAATGAGAACATTTCCTCACACCGTATGCAAAAATAAACTCACAATGGATTAAAGACCTAAATGTAAGACTGGAAACCATAAAACTCCTAGAAGAAAGCAGAGATAGATCACTCTTTGACATAAATTTTAGCAATATATATATATGTGTGTGTGTGTGTGTGTGTGTGTGTGTGTGTGTGTATATATATATATATATATATATATAGTTTGTTTGTTTGTTTGTTTTGTTTTCTGTCTCTGTCTCCTAAGGCAAAGGAAACAAAAACAAAACATAGGCAGACCACTCTTTGACATAAAGCACAGCAATATCTTTTTGGATCCACCTCCTATAGTAATGAAAATAAAAACAAAAATAAACAAATGGGACCTAATTAAACTGTGCAAAGGAAACCATGAACAAAATGAAAAGGCAACTACTGAATGGGAGAAAATATTTGCAAATGATATGACTGATAAGGGGTTAACATCCAAAATATATAAACAGCTCATACAACTCAGCAAAAAGCAAACAACCCAATTTAAAAAATGAGCAGAAGCCTGAATAGACATTTTTCCAAAGAAGACATAAAGATAGCCAACAGGCACATGGAAGGATGCTCAACATTGCTAATCATCAGAGAAATACAAACCAAAAATAACAAATGTTGGAGAGGATGTAGAGAAAAGAGAACACTTTCACACTGTTGGTGGGAATAAAAATTGGTGCAGCCGCTGTGGAAAACAATATGGAGGTTCCTCAAAAAACTAAAGATAGAACTGCCATAAGATCCAGTAATTTCACTCTTGTGTATATATCTGAAGAAATTGAAAACACTAATTTGAAAAGATACAGGCACCCCAAAGTTCATAGCATTATTTACAATAGCCAAGATATGTAAGCAACCTAAGTGTCCCTTAACAGATGAACGGATAAAGAAGATGTGAGATACAGATATCTATAGAGATATAGAGATATAGATATAGATAACTCAGGCACAAAAAAGAATGAAATTCTGCCATTTCCAACAACGTGGATGGACCTGGAGGGTATTATGCTTAATGAAATAAGTCAGGCAGAGAAAGGAATATACTGTATGTTATCACTTATATGTCAAATCTAAAATATAAAACAAACTAGTGAATATAACAACAACAACAACAGAAAAAAAAAGTCACAGATATAGAGAACAAACTAGTGCCTATCAGTGGAGAGAGCTAAGGGTGGGGGCAGGCAAGAAGGTGTAGAAAATTAAGAGGTACAATCTACTATGCATAAAGTAAATAAGCTACAAGGTTATATTGTACAGCACAGAGAATATTGCCGATATTTTATGGTAACTATAAATGGATTATAATCTATAAAATTTTTGAATCACTGTGTTGTATAGCTGAAACTAATATTGTAAATCAACTATACCTCAATAAAAATAATAACTTAAAATAAACTCGTCGGGCTTCCCTGGTGGCACAGTGGTTGACAGTCCGCCTGCTGATGCAGGGGACACGGATTCGTGCCCCGGTCAGGGAAGATCCCACATGCTGTGGAGCGGCTGGGCCCATGAGCCATGGCCACTGAGCCTGCGCATCCGGAGCCTGTGCTCCACAACAGGAGAGGCCACAACAGTGAGAGGCCCGCGTACCGCAAAAATAAATAAATAAATAAATAAATAAAAATAAAAAATAAACTCTTCTATCTGCATATGGTTGCCATCACAATGAAATGAGGAAAATTAGGGTGGGAAGCACAAGGAAAATGTAATTCAGTTTGAGGTCTAAATGGCATGTAGACTTGGTGAAGGAACTCCTCCACTAATCTGAGATGTAGAACTTACTTTCTGAAGTAGTAAATTTTATTATAGATGGTAAATACAAGTTGATCTAGATGAAAAGGTGAAGCAACTCCTGTAATAGTAAAGAAAATATGGAAATCTTAGAATGGTAGGGCTAAATCAAATAATATCCATTCATTATCATAAGTGATCAAAAATGAAATGAGGGATGCATTTAACTCTGACAGGGCAGGGAGCACACAGAACTTTTTAAAGCATATTTTAGTGGATAGGGCACACGTAATTGAGAATGGATAAGAAAATGTAGCTCAAAACTATAAGTGCTGTTTGATGAAATTTAAGACATGTAATAACAAAGACATTTGAATCCATTGGGGCTAAGGAATATGAGTTCAATTATTTTTTCAGAACAAGAAAATAAGGTAATGTACCCCTTTCTTGGAGAAGAATACAGTGCATTTCTCCTGGCCATTTAGCTGGGCCAGCCTACCTATCACTTATATTGTGAATGACAAAAACAAGAAATAAAGAGTGAAAATAGTGTAAATTGCTCAGCAAGAGTTTTTTTCTGACTCACAATCACTCTCATCCTTAGCCAAAGATTTCTAACTCTTTCCTAATTTAGTTTTAGTCTCTAAGTCTAGATTAATGGCATCCCATGCATAATAATGAAAGCATCTGCAGAATTTCTGAGCCACTGTCAATATTCCCTGAGAAATCCTAAAGATTTTTACAGATGTCAAAGGACAAGAGATTACCTCTTCCTCATCTGAATAAGAGAGGATGAATTCTGCCTGAGAGTAAACTCAGTGTTAATTCCTGGAAAAAAAAAAAAAAAGTGTAAAATCAATTATGAACTAGAATGTAAAAATTTGAAAATTTATTGGTGATCCTTAGAAGCTAATATATGTTGATTAAAAATGTCATGCAAATTATTAATATCATTATTTCCATTATTTGGAACTACATTTTATCATTATGTTCAGAGCTTGGATATTATATAATGACATAGCTAATTGTTCATAAATGGTAGTGCTGTTGTAAATTGTTGATTCTTGTAATGTTGAATTTCAGCATTATGATGTTGAATTTTCCTCTTTGTTAAGCCTTAAGAATCAACCAGATCAATATAACAAGGATTCTTTAACTTAGTGCCCATGGGAAAGCAGTAGACTTTTGTTTAAAATGTAGATTTCCATTTGCTCCTCTAGAGATTCTAATTCAGTGCAGTTGGAGGTACAGTCCAGGGATCTTTATTTTTATAAACATTTCAGGTATATGCCCTTGAACCACATTCTGAGAAATACTGAATTTAGCCTGAGTCAGAAAAGAGATTGAAAACATCAGCTTTGAGGAATGCTGTAATTAGAAAAATCATCTTTAAATTTAGGAGCCAACAATTGAGGAGGTATACAATGCTATACACGGGAATTTAGGAAGAATATGTTAGAATTCATATTTATATTTGCTTCTACTGTAACTACTAAGGATATAAACTTTTATAGTAATTACTATACAGATCATCACTGGCACCCTCACTGAGTCTCATGTTAGAGATCCCTGTATCATACACAGTCTAAGAAGTATCAGAGATATTGTGTATGTTGGTTAAAGGTGTGGGCTCTGGAGCCTGGCCTCCTACATTTGAGTCCTGGCTCTACAATGGGCAAATTCTTTCAGATCCTTGTGCCCATTTTTTCTCATCCATGAAATGGGAATTATAATATCACCTACTTCATGGGCTCAATGTAAAGACTAAATGAGTTACATGTAAACTGTTTAGAACAATTCCTGGTACATATTAAGCTCCTCCAAAAAATAGTAGTTTCTGATCTTTTTATTCCCTCTTTTTCCTCCCCCTTTTAATCATTTATTATTATTATTATTACCATTACTTTAATGATCATTTTCATCTTAAGGGGAGAATGGAAATTAAACAATCCAAAGGTGTTGAAAGTGGTACTCTTTATCTTTTGTTCACAGTGAATACATTGCATTACAAATTGGATTACCCATGACTGGTTAAACTGAGCAATTATGGAAGTAAACATTCTAGTGTGGGAGTGAGAGTGGTTAGGAGCAAACCTTTACCAAACAAATAATAGCAAATATTAAAAATAGGTTTATATATTGAATTATCTGTTTTAAGTAAAATATTCCTCACTAAATGGATGGGCAGCTTTAAAATATTAATGTAAAGAAATTTTAGGTCGCATATAATAATGCATGCACAGGAAATAACAAGAAAATGACATAGTAGAACGTTCCTATTATAAATCCTAATTGGTCCTCTTTGTTGGCACTTCATGAGATGAGAACAATCAGGAGATCAGTCTAAAGATTTTGTTTTGTTTGTTCTGTTTTTATTTTTAAATTTATCAAGTAGTCTATTTGAAATACATTTTTTATCATCAACAGTATATCTTGCCCCAAATGTATAGCCTACCCTTATCTAGTATTTGCAAATGATTGATAATAAAGCCATTGTGACTAGACAGCATTTAAAAATGTTGTCATTTTGTCTTTATCTCAATTTTTTTCATTTTATTTTTGTACAATGTTTATAATGTCCATAATTGGTTATAAAACCACTGTGGAAGTTTGCTCAATTATTTTTTAATGGATAGAGTTTTAGATTTAAAAAAAAAGGTATGTCTTCTATGATTCATAGGTCTGGTAGGAGTAGTAAACACCAGTAAAGGTCAGAGGAAAGGAGAATCCAGTGGGCTAGGAACAAAGCAGCAGAGAATGGTGTCATGGAAGTCAAAATAACAGAGGGCTTAAAAGGAAGTTAGGTCATCTTTGTTGAGTGCTGATAAGATAGCACATAATTTGAGGCCTGAAAATTATCTGCTAGATTTTGCAACATGGAAGTTAGTGATTTTTATACAAGTAGATTCTTTATTGCTATGACGTTTTTGTCTCCAAACCAACATAGACCCTACAATGGAGCATCTTTTGTGTAGAAAGAGCTAAGAAAAGAAAACTTTAGTACTAAAGACAGACTTAGTGGTATCCCTGACCACTTATCAACCAAGTTTTAATATTAGTCTCAGTTCTCCAAAGAAACAGAACCAATAAGTGAGATGGATGGTTAGATAGATAGATCGATAGATAGATCAATAGATATTTATTATACGGCATTGGCTCACAAGGTTATGTTAGCTGAGAAGTCCCAGGATCTGCAGTCAGTAAACTGGAGAACACTGGAGAGCTGATGGTGTAAGTTCCAGTCTAAGTTCAAATGCAGAAAACCAGTGTCCCAGCTAGAAGACAGTCAGACAGAGAGAATGGATTCTCTCTTACTCCACCTTTTTGTTCTATGCAGGCCTTTGATGGAATGGATGGGGTCTGCCCACACTGGGAAGGACAGTCTGCTTTTTACTCAGCCTACTGATTCAAATGTTAATCTCATCCAGAAACAATATCACAGACACACCTAGAATAGTGTTTAACCAAATATCTGGACACCCTGTACCCAGTCAAGTTGGCACATAAAATTAACCATCCTCCTATAAATCCTCCTAGTGTAATCAGAGTGCAGGGAAATGCGTGCCAAGGAAAAATGAGAGTAAAGACTATTCCCAGAAGGAATCCAGTCCTGGTCCCTCTTTCCTGGTCAGTGTGTGGGATAAAGGAGACAGGAACTCACTTACAGGAGTGCTTAGAAATCTAACGATGCCCTTCTACCATGTAGTTTTGTTGTCCAAGTAGTGATTTATCCTTAGAAATAATTTCCTTTCATTTTCCATCCAGCTGTTTCTTCCTTCTCCCTCCTCCCTCCACCATTAACACTACTATGTTTTAGACACTGTCCTGGGCCTTGGGAATAAAGCAAGAACAAAACAATGTTTCTGTGAATATGGAGCTGAACATTCCAGGATGGAAGTTGGAGGGACCAATCCTTAACCAATTAAATAATAAAAAAAATTAAAATGAACAGATATACCAGATGGTTGTGTGTGTGTTTGTGTTAGAGGGGAGGCTGTATTTTAAACAGTGTGGTCAGGGAAGGCCCCACTGTATGAGGAAAACCCTCACAACTACATCCTACTTTCTGTTTAATTAACCAAGGGCAAAGGGACACACAAAATTAAGCAGGGGCAAAGCATTTTTCATTTATAGTGTTTTAAATTATACCAGTGCGAAACATATAATGCTAATATATTTGTCTTGAGCTGGATATGAGCATAGCCTTGCTACATTAATAGATTTAATGCTTTTAGATGCTGAAGAACTTCAAAGTTTTATAATTATACCATTATTATGCTTTCTTCATTTCCACTGCCTTTTAAAACAATAACAAGCACCATATATTTCATCCTGCCTTGTAGTTTTAATAGAAAATAATCTACGTTACTTAATCATTTGTCTTTCATGGTTTCTTTCCCATTTCTTCTCCCTTTTCTCTGCTTTCAGAGAAGTCATTAACTAATCTCTTTAACTCCATAAATAAGATGATATAATCACAGTATAAATGTTTTAAAACTTGAAGAAAAAAAAAACATCTAGAGTCATTTAATGAAATCCCAAAGATATGTTAAAACTGAAGTGCTGCTGGTGAACTAATGGAAGATTTGAATTTTCAAATACTGAAGACTAGAATCCTTCTCTAGTTGCGATTAATTTCATGTTGGCTATACTCAGAGCTGCTTGTCTTAGGACCCAGTAATCCTTATTTCCTCATGGGGAAGGGTCTTCCTTGACACTTTTGTTTTCCAATTTTATGTTGAATTCTCTGGCTTGTTTCTAATATTAACTTATAGCATGTATTATTGAATGCTTCAGAATCTAAATTAATTCTTTCATGTATCATTCTTGATAAAGGAGGCACATAAATATCACTCTATTTATTATTAACTACAATACGTAGTTACTTTTTAGCTAAAATGTTCACATTGTAATAACTTACCAAAAGCATATTATACTCGCTATACTTATTAGTTATACCCACAAACTAAATGTATTAAGATTGTAAAGAAAGAAGACAGGAAGGCCCGGTCAAGACAAGGGATCCTTCAGGGATCACTTGGAGATCTCAAAGAGGAGGAAAATAGCAAAATCCAAATAACAAGGAATTCTTAAAAATCTTTAGAAATATTCATAAATTTTATAGGAACACACTACACTGATAGATTATTAGAATATATTGTGTTTTGAAGATTTCTAATAGTTTTCTTACTATTACTTGATTGATTAGAGCTGAACTATCTTTAATGTTCTATCAATATCATCTATTCCTACGAAAGGAATTCTTGCTATATATGTGAAACATTTCTAGTTCTATATAAAAAAAGAAGTGAATGGAGCATAGAAACATCTATACCCACACAGTTTACTGTCTTCACTAACACAAGCTTATAATTCCACTACTTCATCATCATGACTTTACTCTTAAGGGAAACACTTGCCAGGGAAGATAAAAGTTGTGAGAAACTTGTTTATTTCAGGGGCTTTCCATAAAATTCATTTAAATGGACATCAGGCCAAGCACCTTTTTGATAGCATCAACCAAATGTTTATTTTCTAAGACTTTTTGAACCCTCACATCAAAACCCTCCCCTTGCTTTGTCCATCAGTTTTAAACTATTATATCAGAATTTGTGCCCCATCTGACCTTAGCCCCTGTATGGAAAGACCCACTTTGAGCCAGATCACCAAACCTCATAAATATCCTGACATTGCCCTCCCTACTAAGACAGGAATTCCTAAGTCTCTGTCGAGGTAGTGATCTGCTTTAGTAAGTAAGAATAAACTCACTTTTGCCATATCCACAGTTATTTTGTGGTATTTTCTGGGAGCCTGTAATTGACAGGGATGAATTCGAACTATTTGTTTGCTCATTAGCATCTTGATTTAACTTAAACATTTTCTCATCAGTTTCTCCCCCACCCAGTTTTACTGAGATATAATTAACATATAAGATTTGTATATGCTTGAGGTATACAACATAATGATTTGATATGTATCTATAGAGAAATGATTATCAAAGTAAGTTCAGTTATGGTTGTTCACCTCACAGAGTTACCAAGTTTTTTCTTGTGATGAGAACTTTTAAGATCTACTTTCTTAGCCTTATCACTTTCTTTTTCATAACAGGGCATGCACTTTAACTTCCCAGTAAGCGTGATATGCTTACCTTCTCTGCACATTTATTTAACACTCAATACCTTCCCCATTTTTTTTCAAATTCTTTGATCTTAGTATCACTCATCTTGAACATTCCTATCTCAAAAGTGTTATGAATTTTTAATATACTCTCTTTTTCCTGTCTTTGAGGAAAAAAAAAGGTCTTTGTTGTCTTTCAAGATTAATCTTGGAATTGTACCTCAATAAAGTCTTAAAAATTAATCTTGGTCACTGTGAGACAATACTTATTTCTTAACCAAAGTTACAAGAGATTTCAAAAGTTGATACAGATCACTTAAAGGCAAAGAAACCCATACTATCTGTTATAAAAAGCAGCATTTCAAGAAAACTTTGGAGGGAGAAACCAAGTCCGATTGTCCTAACTCATTCCCGACAATATCCATTTACCCAAGTAGATTTAATCCAATCTTAGAAAGTCCTGATTATGCCCAACTCTTTCTTACAGTGACCTGTGATCTTATTTGACCAAGTGTTTTAAAACTTTTTGACAGACTTCCCAAATATCAAATTTTAATTAAAGTTCTTTTGATTTCCAGCTAACTTTGGGATACTTTAGAGGGCCCCTGAGGTATCTCAAACAGAAATATTTAACTAGGATTATTTGGTATGTTAAGTGTAATCATTCATAATTCTCGTTATAGTAACCAAGTTTCTTTATCAATTACAATGTAACCAGATGTTTAACCATGCCTTTTAATTCTTTTGTTATTTATAGAAATTTTTGCACTCTGATGCTGTTACAAAAAGTGCTTCATCATCAAGATGATGGCTACACGAGGATTCCAGCCCATACTGACTTAACACAAGGAGTTGTCCTGCCCCTGGGTACCCTAGATCAGGCACCCAGAGATTTTTTACTCCCTGACAGGCAGGTCGATGCCCCCTACTCAGCCTTGAAGCAGTTACAGAAGACAGACTGTTGCCCCTCTGCTTCCCATAAGAATATGAGAGTAAAATCTCTGAGGGGGGAATGAAACAGGAGGGAAGGGGGCAGGGCACAACCTATAAAAGAATGATATAGCCATAGGACATGACAAAAACTGCTTAGAACCAGCTAGGTCCAAGATGACAGTAGATTTGACTCCCAGTAGACCTTGAGCCTCATTATACGCTCATTGTAATACATGAACTAAATGACACACCCACCAGTTCCATGACAGTTCTGAGGCCAACCATAAAAGGTCAAAAAGTGGGTGGTGGCCCAATACCTGGAAATCCCCACTCCTTCCCTGAAATAGTTGGAATATTCCTCTTACTCATTAGCCTATGAAATTACCCAGTTCATAAAAACTAACCACCCCATATTTCGGGACCTCTTGCCTTCTGAGCTGGCCCACACTTCGTCTGTGGAATGTGTTTCTCTCTAAATAAATCCATTTCTTACCTATCAAAAAGAAAAAAATAATAATCTTGGACTTGTGCTGTCCACATTCTCCTGTAAATGTCCTCTCCCTTTCTTTCCCTCACTTCTTCCTTCTCACTCTGTGCATTATCTCCATCACTGTCTCGTTAATTTTCATAATGTCCTTCTTGATGATATCCTCTTTTTCTTTAAAAATAACTGCCTATGTCCTCTCTAAGCCCTCCTTTTTCCCAGACCTTTTTTTCTAGTTGAAATTACTAACACTCACTCTTATTTCATTATACACCAAAGAACTGGGGGATAAAAGAACTACATATTTTGTTTCCATGTCTTCACCAATGATTAATTTTTAATATTTTGCAATTTGGTTTCAAATCATGTCACTCTACCAAAACCACTTTCCAAGAAAACTGATGCCTTTCTAATTGCCTAAATCTAATTGTGTGTTCTTAATATCGTTCTTTACAACAGCAACAAATAGTCAGACAAAACCACAAAAAAGCTCTCGTACAGCACTTCCTTAATGACTCTCTTAGCTGGCATTCTTAATACCAGGTTAATTTTAGGAAATATTAACATGACCATTCCGATGGCAAATATAAAAGAGTCAGTAGCATTTGTTGACTAATTAAAAAACTCATTTTCCCTGGGAACATACAATAGAACGTTGCCAAAAATTTTAGCAGAAATAAGATTATATGTGTAAATGTATGAAACATTCTTGTCTCCTGAGGAACACTGTGCTTACATTACAGTGCATTAGAGTTCACTTATATATGTTATTCCACTCAGTCCTCACAACAACACAGAGGTGTATTCGTTTTCAGTCACTAGTTTACAAAAGATATAGCTAAGGTATAGAGAAGTTATTTGATTTGTCCAGGCTATATATTAAGTTGAACATTTAGTCTTCAGATTCTTCTCATTTGGCTTCAAGTCTTTATTTAAGCTCTTTTCAGTACACTGCATAGCTTTAAATAAATAAGATTTATTAGGGAATGGACACTTGTCATAGCTTCAACAAATTATAAAACTCAGTTTTTATAATCACGTATCTAAATGCATGCTAATATTGATACACAAAATATTTTTAAAATTAAGAACAGTTTAAATACTTTTAGATCATATGCACTCTTGTTTGGTATCATGAACATTTGAAATACTTTAACCTCTTTTTTTATTTATAAATATGTGATTATGTGTGATATTGGAGAGTTAATGTCAATGCTTTTCTCTAATTATCATCATGAAATATCTAATAACTCTCAGCTTTGTCATTAGGGGCCACTGGAATTACTAATGCTTAAGCATTGATCTTATTGGATCAATATAGGGTGTATTAAGGAATCATTAATCACTGTAACGAAGAGAACCAGAACTCCAATTGCTCAAGCAAGATCAAATTAATTTTTTACCTGTTTAAAAATTTAGGCACAATATAGCAGATCAGCGGGCAGTTCTAATGCAAGGGGCAGTTTAGGAATTTAGGACGATGGTGGTTCTGCCAACTTTAACACTGTCTCCTAAGTCACTCTGGACATCACTACTCTGGAAATCAAAGAGCAGAAGTTCAAAGTAAAAGAGTTCATCTTAAGGAACTGAGATAGAAATTACACATTTTTTAGTTACATTTCATTAACAGGAACTTCCATATATGATTATAGGCTTTCGAGGGGGACTGGAAAATTCTGTTCTTAACTGGGAAGACAGATACAAGTTACAACTCCTTTTACTATCAATATATGGAATAAAGAATTTTGACGGTCAGCTAGCAGTACTTTTCAAAATAGGTCTTTGGTAGAATCACTCTTCATTAGATGATTTTTTTAAGTTTTAAATTTATTTATTTAGTTAGATCTCTTCCTTTTTTTTGTGGCCATGCCACACAACTTGTGGGATCTTAGTTCCCCAACCAGGGATCAAACCCAGGCCCTTGACAGTGAAAGCTAGGAGTCCTAACCACTGAGCCACCAGGGAATTCCCCAGATCTCTTCCATTTTTATTGAGATAACTGACATAACAGCATTTTATAAGTTTAAGGTGTAGAGCATAATGATTTGACTTTCATGCATCGTGAAATGATTACCACAATACATTTATTGAACAACCATCATCTGCTATAATGTCATTTAGATACGAAAGAAAGAAAAATAAAAACGTAATTTTTCCTTGTGATGAGAACTCTTAGGATTTACTTTCTTAGCAACTTTCATACGTTAGATGATTTAAAGACCTATTGAGAATAAAAATATATTCGAATCCTAAGTAAAAGTGCACTTAGAAATCTGTATTACTCAGTTCATCTTTGTCATGTCTGTTTACTGTTGATCTTATTCTAAACAGTACTGAAACAATAAGAAAAAAATGTGACAGGCAACATCTGTCAGTCTTTTACCTTGTGCCAAGCTCTGGGCTAGTGCTTGATATACATTTTCTTGTTTATTGCTTACAACAAACGTTTAAACTCAACAGTTTCTGTGAGTCAGGAATTTGGGAGCTGCTTAGCTGGACAATTCAGACTCAAGGTTTCTTGTGAGACTGAAGCCAAGATGTTGCTGAGGTTACACTCATCTGAAGGCTCAGCAAGGGTGCTTCCAAGATGACTTACGCACATGGCCGCCATGCTGGGGCTGGCTATTATACCAACTCTCAGATTCTTTCTATGTAGCATCTCTGGAGTGTATTCAAGGCATAACACTTGGTTTCCTTCAGTGTGAGCTAGACAAAAAGAAGGACAACTAGGAGGAAGTTATAATTTTTATGCCTGCACCTTGGAAGCAATACAGCCTAAGTTCTACTACTTTTATTCATTAGAAGCAAGCCTACCAACCTGGCCTACATGGAGGGAAACTAGGCTCCACTCTTCAAAGAGAAGAGTGTCAAAATTTTTTTCAAATGAAGACTGTCATATTTTAAAACCACAGTGTATCTAAATACGCATAGTATTACTAAAGGGAGTATGGTATGGCTGGAATTACATATTTACTAACGGAGTGGGAGATAACATTTCAGAAATGAAAAACAGTTTGATCTTGAATATTTGGTGAAAGGATTTGAACATGATTCTTTATTTTGATTATGTATGTATTTGTGAGAAATGGAGTGCTATGATAAAAATGGTGCTGTGGAATGATTAGTGTGACCTTGATATGAGGATGAAGTGGAGGGGGGAAACTACAGGAAAGAATAGAAGCTTATTAAAGCTATACAAGCGGTTACTAAACTTTATAAATTTTAGAAATGTACTAATCAAGAGAGTTTCCTAAGATTTATTTTCTCAAAAGATATTTCTGTATTTTTAACTGCAGTCATATTATATAGATTATTTATAGCAGGGGTTAGCAAACTTTTTCTGTAAAGGGCTAGATAGTAAATATTTTAGGTGTTGTGGCCTACATACAGTCTCTGTCATGTATTCTTTGTTTTTGTTTTGCTTTTTATAATCCCTTAACGGTGTAAAAATCATACTTAAATTGCTGGCAGTACAAAAACAGACAGAAGTCCAGTTTTGGACCATGGTCCACAGTTTGCCATCCTCTGATTTATAGTCTTAGTTTTAATTTTGTTTTGTATTAATATCCTGTGTATATTTATTGAGCAGCTTTATAGTCAGAGTACTTTCTAAATGCTAATGAGCATGATATAACAATATTTAACACTGAAGTGTACTAGGCGCCTTGCAAGGCATTTGACATTATTTCTGTAATTCCCACAATGGCCTAGGATGTAGGAATTCAGAAGAGGAAGCTGAGTCTTAGAAAGATCAAGTAACTTGCCCAGGTAGGGGAACGAGGAATTAAACCTGGGTCTTTAGACAGTGAACACTGTACCGGTAGCATACAAAGAAGAGTAAGATCTGCCACTGGTTTTCCTGGGACCTATTCTCTGTAAGAGGAAACAAATATCAACAGAACCGCTTTAATCAGGAAAAAGGCTAGAAATGCAGTTATAGAGGTCCACATTATATTAAGCAGGGCAGGTGAAATGTAGTCAGCCTAAAATCCAGGGTTCTCACCTAGCCCCAATTCCCAGCTGGATAGACTTGTGGAGTCATTAAAACTCTCTTCTGAGATTTCATTATGTCATCTTTGGTATGTACTCTCTTATTTAAGATGCTCTTTATACAAGTCATCAGCTCTTGGCTTCTTCATGGACTTAGTGAAAGATAATGGTCTTATGTGGTGGTTTAGCTCCAAAGTTCATGTGACATTCTTCTAAGGAAATAACAGAGACTGAGACAAGCAAATTCAGCCCATACCACATTCTTGAGAGAGAATAGAAAGTGCCTAGCTTGAGAAGGCTTCATTCCTGGTCCAAAAATCGTTACCCAAAATTAATTCATTTGTCCAAAACCAACCCCTTTGATTGAGTGTCACTTGTTCTTAGAGAAATGGGAGTCACAAGAGAGACAGAAGACATCAAGGCAGAGAAGTATAGTGCCTATTTGTAAAATTGTAAGTCATTTCGCGGCAAGGAATGTGGTAGTGGAACATGAGAAGAGAACAGAGCTGAAGATACTCACTCATATAACCAGTATTTCTCCATTTCAGTTAAAAACTATCAGAAAGCCATTTTTATCAAAATATTTAAATACCTTCCTAAAACCAGGGATAGTTATAGAAGAGCAATTCCACTTAACTTGGGGTTTGTCATCCGAGTAAAGAGTAATGTTTTTACTCCTCTCTTTCCTTGTGTGTTTATTTCATGTATATGCATACATGATATCAGGTCTGTCATATAGGATATTATGTAAAGCAATCTTTTGAGAACTCTCCATCGTTTTTCATAAATTCCCCCATCAAAAAGGATTACCATGAGTTGATCACTGATATCTATTCACACTTCACTAATACTTAGAGAATTGAATCATTTTCAAGTTTTCTAGCACAAAATATGATTTCCTACTCCTTTATCTAGCAGAATATTACCATTTTATGTGCATGCACATGTCATTATTATCAAAGTAGGCCATGAATTTATACATACTGGTTAGAAACCCCATCATCAATAAACTAAATTCACTGGAGAGATTATTGTTGGCCACATTTCTGACAACTTTCTAACAAGCTGTAAAACTAATGAACTTAGAGCTGAAAGTTCTTCTATCCAAGGAAAACTCTTGGGTTAAAGGATATTAGAGCTGTTTGCAGTTGCCATCTATTAGGAATGGTACAAACCAGTCAACTAGATAGTTTAATAGATAGGCTGTATATTTTAATCCATTTGTTGTTGTTGTTATTTTGGTCTCAGTGTGTGAATACATGGAAGTTTATTTTTGATAAAATGAAATTCAAGAGCATCTGAATTCTGGGTCCAGTGGTTAGGACTCACGCTCTCACTGCCAGGGCCAGGTTTGATCCCTGGTCTGGGAACTAAAAGATCCCAAAAGCCGTGCTACACAGCCAAAATCAAAGAGCAACTGAATTCTGAAGAAAATGGAAGCAATTTAACAAATTTACAAAGGAAGGGTCTGTGTTCGTTAATGACATTTCTTATATGTGCATTTAACATTCATGCAATTATTAGGTCATATGCATTTTAAATCTACAATCTAAGACATTGTTGAGTATAATAACATGATCATGTAGAGCAGTATTTTAATTTTAATGTTATGATTATAAATTAAAACTCCAAACAACTTCCTATAGTGAAGCTACACCTTATCTTGATAAGTCTGACATGTAACAGTCTTATTTTGGTGAGGAGGGGGTGAGCCTTGCAATATTTGGTAGATAATAGTGATGCTGGTCTGATGATTTTGGTGAAAAGATAATTGGGCGCTGCCTATTTAATTTAACTACTGAGACAATTGAAGATGACCAACTGTTTTTCTAGGAAATCAGTAGGTGGGTGATGCCATCTGTCTCTTGCCCCATTCCCAATCACCACAGCGAACCCTTGAGACCATGAGATCAGAATGGACTCTATGAACATCTTTAGTCTAATAATTTTCAAAATCTTTTCTTCATTCCTTTTTTTTTTTTTTTTTGATCACCCGTGCTGATGTGTGAAAGCTGGCTCTCACCTATGATTTTGTGCTGATTAAACTGAAACTACCCTTAGAGAGAATTGAAACATACATGCTAAGATTGAAAATTCTCCTTCATAGATATTTACAGCTAAAGATTCTGTGTATGAACAGACCTCTACACACCAGCAGTGTGTTTTATATCAATTTCAGATATTTTGTTTTGCATTCATGTTGTTTTCTTTTTTCTAGTAGAACAGGTGTTGGCGGGAAGAGAATTTCCCAATAGGATATGGATGGATTTTTCTAGCTTCCAAAATTAGAATATTGTCAGGATTTTATACAGGATATATGCAATCCACCTTTATTGTATTTACTCAAATGAAGACTATAAAAAATATGTAGATATGACATAACCATTTTTACTATTTCTATAATTTTCCCTTTTTATTCCACTATAATTTTAGACATTTTATGCAAACATGAAAGCATATAATTTTATAATTAAGTCAGGTTTTGTGATAGCTTGAAGGGCCACTTATCAGACCAAGAAATATGTAATGAATTTTCCTTTTTTTAAGATTGTTATGACAGTTGCTGAAATCAGCACTCTCTTTACCATATGTAAGTGCCAACTACCATTCTTATTTCAACTTTTGTTTAAGATTTATCTGCTAGAGGAAATAGTAAAACTTCAGTAGTTTCTGAAGAATATGTTTTAGAACATTTCATCTGTTAGCAAGACACATTGATCTGAGCTAATATATCATATAATGGATAGTTTTCAGACACATTCCATGATTTATTCCTGTAATATTCACATGTCATCAAGCAATTGTTTTAAAATTAAAATTAATTTGAATAAAGTCTTGATACCTATCAAATTCTCCTGAATTGCTGTAATTAAGCTCTCCTAAACCATTTTACCGTGAAATTTATTTATATTTACTAGTTTAAGTTATTCTAGTGGGCCAGATTAAACGATTGAATTTCCATTTTATTGCATTTACTTGTAGGTATAAACCTATTAGATCTTTATAAATTCTGTCTTGTATACACCTCCTTATTCTTTAAATGTAGTTGTATAAACTACTATAAGTGATTCAGAAGGTTCTGAACCAGACAATTAGGAAAGAAGAAAAAATATCAATATCAGTTGCTTTTATTAATTTTCTTGTTTAGAGATTTAATTATACTTTTCATTTTTTGTGCTGTATCAACTGTATTTTTCTCTAAATCTTGCCCTGTTATTCTGGTTGCAATATTATTATCTGTTTTATTTTCTCCCCTCCTGGTCATGACTGTTTACTTTTCATATTAATAGATTTGTAAAAAGTGGAGTAAAGATCCCAGGTACCTGTCACTTAAACAAGAGGATTATTATTACTAAAAAGTTACCTGTTATAATGCTATCATCAAATGAAGATCCATCGCAGCTTTTGAAGGCCTTAGAAGCCTGCCAAGGTCTCACAGTTAAGATAGTGATCTGAGATCTTTACATGGATACTTCTAAGCACTGACCCTACTTTCTTTTCTGGAAGGTTGGTTTTACAGTTTCTTCAACACTTGTCTTCCAGACATATATCCCTGGCCAGTCAATCATTGCTTAATCCAAGCATGTGATACAACTGCTCTTCTGATTGTTCACAAGTAAGGAGTGGGCATGAAGTTATGTCGGTCCCAGACTGTCTCATGCTATTGCCACAGGGTTTGGTGGATTTCATGAATGATCATGGAGGATGAGATTGAAGTGTGGTCTCACAATTACTGTTCTCTCATTTAGGTCACCCAACTCTCCTCAACCTTAGAGGGCTGAGGAAGAGAGTCGTATCCTAGCTCACTATGGCAAAGGACAGGGTAGACTTCCCTAGACACTTAGACTGGCAGATGTGTTTGCCAGGGCTAAGCATCTGAGCTAAGCTTGCAAACTTTGGAGGCTTTCCTACTTTCAGGTATGAAAATATCTTATTAAAATTTGATATTTTACAGTGATCCTTTTGTATTAATATAGCTTGATATTCCAAATGAGGAGCTAGAATATGAAATAATTTCTCGAATTTTATACTCAGTAATTACTCTTGTTTATGTTCATTGGTTGATTTTTGACATATCATAGAGACCCCCTCAAGTTTAAAGTAAAGCTGCATTTATAAGTATCTTTTGAATATCATGATTGTCATGACTGTTGAATTAATATAACTAGCTTAGCAAAAAATATATCCTTTTGAGAAAATATAGACTGAAAATAAAAATAATCAAATGAAGAATTCATCCAATAACTTGATTAACTCTCTCCCAGTAGTTTTTTACTATTTGGAAAAAAGCATGAAAGTTTGAGCTTTCTCTCAAAAAGTTAAAAGCTGCACAGGTACCTATATTACACAGTTTCTCATGGAATATGCTGGTGCTTTGAACCTCAAAATTGACTCTTTAGAAATCTTTAACTAGCCTCCCCTCAGAACCCCTGGTTGAGAACCCCCAGCTCCACTTGTTAAAATTACTTAAAATTAAAAAAAACATACTCAAATGAGTAAACTTTTAAAATAAATTATGATTTAACTATTCCTTTCTGTGTGCTTAAATTTTCATTTGACCCTTTTAACTCTGCTATTGAAAATTTCAAGGTTGTCTTTCTTAACAAACTGGCTTTCAGTATATTTTTCTGATGATGATGATATATGTATATGTATATGTATATCTATATGAGTAAATGTATTTATAGATAGGTAGGTAGATAGAATTATTTTGGCTTCAGTTTTGCGTTTACTTTTGTTTTTCTGTTATTAAAATTTTGAAATGTATCTTTATGTCTATGATCATGCATATTGGTGCTGCTGGATTGAAAGTTTTTAGGTTGATGTGGACTTAGGCTGCAAATTTAGTTTTAGACAGGTTTTCATAGTAGTTTCTAAGGATTGAATAATTGATCTGCTGTGAGGAAGTGGGCCATTAATATAGTCAAAGAAGCACACCAATTCCAATAGATCTGATGGCTACATAGAGATATAATAAATGTCTAGAAGCCTGCTCCTCAGGCTCTAAGGCAAAAAATTTACACTTTTGAACAAAAGAGAGGCCTTGGTATTCCTCCCACATTAGTTCACTGGAGGCCTTAGAAAATTCAGTTTCAATAAAATGAGATGAGTTTAAGGTAGACTGGAAACTGTCAGAGGTAGACTAAATAAGGTTGGAAAAAATGATTTATTCGATCTAACAAGGCATTTCATTTATTTGGTTTAGTTTATTTACTCTATGTAAATTCAGGGAAGGGAACAGCTATATTCTTGTCAGGGGTAACATTATTTATAACTTCTATGTTCCTGTACCCTGTAGTTGATAAAAAGATATTTTAGTGTGACTTTTACCACAAGGTGCTTTCCAAAAATCTTCAGGTACTGGAGAAAATACTTTACATTGCTTTATGGATCTGCTCTTTCCTCATCTTAAAAGTTAAAATTTTAATCTGATGCCCAGTAGATATGAAAACATATCTTCAAGTATGTTCATGTCATGATCACAGAGTAACTTTGCCATATAAAATATTCCCTAGGAGTTGTGATAGTATTCCCTTAAGAATCCCAGGAAACTCACTGGAGAAATATAACAGTTATAAATAATTTTAATCAATTTTGCAACCTCAAGATATTTTTATACATCTCCATACAATTATTTATTTCCTGGATTTGTCTATCAGTCACTCTGAAGATACCTATGTGGTATTTAAGTATTTATTGTTTTACAAAACAATAGCTGGCTGATGATCTACTCCTTAGGGACAGAGATATACCTTTTAAATTTTACACCTTTTAAAAATTTATTTTCTCTTCCAAATCACAGTCATTTTATATTTCTGATTTTAGACTTAGTGAATATTTTTAAAATCTCACTTTAGTTGGATTTCTTTTTTTTTTTATTTTAACATCTTTATTGGAGCATAATTGCTTTACAATGTTGTGTTACTTTCTGCTGTGTAACAAAGTGAATCAGCTATATGTATCCATATATCCCCATATCCCCTCCCTCTTGCATCTCCCTCCCACCCTCCCTATCCCACCCCTCTAGGTGATCACAAAGCACTGAGCTGATCTCCCTGTGCTATGCGGCTGCTTCCCACTAGCTATCTATTTTACATTTGGTAGTGTATATATGTCAATGCTACTCTCTCACTTCATCCCAGGGTAGTTCATTCCAATGCCATCTCTCTGAAATATGCTCAAGTTCTATATTTAAACTTTATATCTAGGGTAAATAGGTAAATCAGAAAATATGATTATTAGATATAACTATATTCAAGTGAGAGTTTGATCCAAAGTCAGGGTTCTAAAATAATTGACATAATATGACTCATACTTGCATATGCCCTTATCAAGGTAAAACATATGAAATTTTTATCTGTAAATTAATCTGATTATCCTTCTGTGGGTGTACAAAAATTTCAACATAAAAAATTATACAAGACCAGTGTTTCTCGATCTTTTTTTCATTATCACTCACCTGAGGGATCTTTTTTTTAATCTTTCCAATACCCATGAAATTTTAATACCACAGGTATACTGTTATAGCACAGATTTATACTAAGTATCTGTTTATATAGTGTGATCCTTTGGAAGACCACAGACCATCTTCATATCTAAGATTTTTTTTTTTTGCCCTCAAAAACCAATTTAATCCCTGTGAGGATGATATTCTCCCCATTGAGAATGCATGTCGTTAACTATCTCTCAAGAGATTTCTTTTTCCAATTAATGTCTGCTTGATAGATTTACCCATTTAGAGATCATCTCAGATAAATTACTGCAGGCAAAATAGAACCTAACCCCAGTCCTTGAGAAATTTATTATTTCCAGACATGATACTGCTACGTTAAATAAAATAAAGTAGCATAGCTGCAAGTACAAAGTAAGATGGTTTAGACAGAACTGAATAAATGGAGAACAAATAAGGTTACTTTTAGATAGAAAGTTAAAGCTTCCTGAAATCTTAAAATGTGGAATTGGATTTCAAAACATATGATAGCTGAAAAATTTGGGTAATAGGAGCCCTCAGACTATGGAGGAGTGGCAAATGCAATATGATAAAAATTAAGTAATATATACCATGAAGCACATTGTCAGGAGTATAAGAGCTATGGGAAGAGAAATTAGAATGTAGGTAAGATACCTGATTGATGGTTAATCTTAAATATTAAGTAGAGTATTTTATACTTAATATCTAAATTAAATATCTAGTCCTGCAAAAATGGGCAATACTAAGTTTTGTTTGGTATTGACCAGATTGGAAATTACTTTTGGGGAAAGTAATTATAGCTGTAGTGAATAGACTTTGGATATGCATGAGTGTGCATGTGGAGTAAAGACAGGAGTTGGAGAAAAGAGAATCCAAAGAAATAAATCATCATAGAAATAGCTTTTAGCCCCTAATTAAATTATCATATCATTGCTTATGAGAGACCAGGTGTATAAAATTCTTAAATATAATATTAGTAAAAACTAAGAAGGAAATGGGAAAAAAACACGTTTGCATTTTAAAATTATTTTAATAAGCATATGTTTAAAGTTA
Organism: Lagenorhynchus albirostris; assembly: GCF_949774975.1. Taxonomy (NCBI): domain Eukaryota; kingdom Metazoa; phylum Chordata; class Mammalia; order Artiodactyla; family Delphinidae; genus Lagenorhynchus; species Lagenorhynchus albirostris. The sequence goes on along the minus strand of NC_083101.1, from coordinate 60,254,809 downwards.
AGTTGACTTAGAAATTCAATTGAAATTTTAGTTCACAGAAATTTTGACTAATCTTTTCTAACTTGCTAAATTTTCATCACTATTCCATTTGATGTTTCTTAGTCTGCCTGGAGTGATACAAATTCAAAGGCTGATTTTTACAGATTTATTTCATTTTTTACTCTGATCCCTCATGAATGCATTTTGAAGTAACTTTGTTACTTATGGTATTAGCATTGGCTTACCTGTTATTAATTTGCAAAAACAAGGAGTTACAGTAGTAAAAAGGAAAATAAGCTAATTGACTATATGAGGAATTGTTTCTTGTCAAATTTAAAATATCCATCGTATTGACTAGAGAAAACAATATAATAATAACCATGTTAAAAATTAGCATTCATTAAAAACTTTCTCTGTTCTAAGTATTTAATATGTATTATTTCACTTAATTCTTACAATTGTCCTATGAATGGGAAATATTCTTATCCTTCCTTTAGATGAGAAGACTAAATGTCAGAGATTAATTGACCTTCCCAAGAACACAGCTAGTACATAAATGGAGGAGACAAGAATTGAGCCCATTCCTTCTGGCTTCTGTGAACATATACTTAATCACTGTATCAGAGTTCTGCTTTATAAAATAGGAAATAACTGAGTTTTTCCTCTAGAATATAATATTTGAGGGAATGATAGTTTTAAAATACAAATCTGATGTCACTTTCCTACTTGTAATGATTTAGGGACACCCACTGTTAACAGGATGATTCTAAACTCCTTAAAATGGCACACAAGCCATTGTGTTCTAATCCTACCTATTTTTTTTAACCATGCATCTTCCTGCTCAAATACTCCCTCTCCTCCCATCACTTATAGGTTTCACCCTAGAAACACTGAACTATTTTCAGTTCCTTGAACATTCCATGCTCTTTCTTATATTCTCACTGCCTGGAATATCTTTCTCCCACATACTGTCTGTCTAAATATTCTTAATCAGTCTTCAAAACTAGTTCAGATGTGACTCCTCTAAAATCTTACCTGAACTAGTCCCACGCAGGCATAGTTAATTTTTTCTTCTTATTCCCCATGTATCACTTTCTAATGAATTATACCACCACTGGATATTGGTACCCTGTGTATCTTCATGAATCATTTTAAAGATGGTTTCATGTAATTCTTTCTTTGTATCCTCAGCATCTACAGTACTGCTTGAGCACATTGTAGGAAGTTAATAATGTTTTTGCACTGATTAATGATTTTGAAAATGTTATGATTTTAAAAAATACCTTTCAATTTTACTCTCTTAGTTTTGCTTAAGATCACTATTACGTTTTCTCTGAATAACAACATATAAGTTTTCAAAGCATTTGATATAAAGGTGTTCAATAGTGGAAATTTTTAAATGGGAAAAAAAGTATCTAAACGTTTCCCACATTAAATCCAGTTTTATCAATTGTCTCATATTTACATGTCCTTCTCTAATTTACAAATAGCAGAATCTTTCAATTTCTTACTGTACCGGTCTTGATGAGTATATTTGATTTGGTGATGTCACATTCCTTAACAACCATTCTCTGTTTTAAATAAAGGCATCATTTCTGTGGGAGGGAACCACTAGGGGTCCTTCACTAGAGAACATGTTCTGAAGGAAGCCCTGCAGAAAAGAAGTCCTCTGACATTTATTGAGCACTCTCCTTGAGCCACACACAACGTTAGGGGATTTCCATGTGGGAGCTCATATAGCGCTGTGTGTGAGAGAACAACTTTGGGCTTAGATAGCCTAAGTTCCAGTTTCATTATTTCCTAGCAGTGTGATCTTAGTCAAGTTACCTATTCCCCTATGCCTCAGTTTTCTCATCTCTAAAAACAAGGATGATAATAGTATCCTCCTCACAGAATTGTTGTGGGAATTATATGATAGCTCTTTGACAGGGTCTTCCATAATAAAGACACAATATGCATTAGTGGCTGCCATTGTTATCATCATCATCATCATCATCATAGTTATTGCTAATAAAGATTACTTTTTCTGATTCAACAGAAATTGGTTGGAAGCAGGCTTTTACATTGGACTATTAACTGTGTCAAGATGAAAATGTTTTTCATTGGTTTCCATCCATAGTTTCAGGCTCAATATCAGGCACATAGTAGGTGCTTGTAAAAACCATCCTCACTTCTGATACCAACTGCAAGTTTAGGGTGCCTAAGATCATCTTCATGCTCAATAAGTCAGTAGAAGAATTGGTAGAACTCACTGAAAGCTGTAAAGCTTGTGGTTATGGTTTATTACAGCAGAAAGTCATGGGTTAAAATCAGCCAAGAGCAGAAGCACATGGGGCAGAGTCCAGGGGAGTTCCAAATGTGAAGCTTCCAGTTGTTTTCTCCCATTGGAGTTGTGGACAGTGCTAAATAACTCCTCCTGGCAATGATGTGCAACTAGATGCATGGAGTATTGCCAACCAGGGAAGCTCACCCGAGACTTTGGTGTTCAAGGTTTCTATTGGGGCCTGGTCACATAGATGTGGTTTATTGCCTGGAGTCTCCAGCCCCTTCAGAAGTTGAACTGCTATTGTATGGCCCAAAGTCCCCACCACGAGTCACTTTGTTAGCATAGACCATCCAATGTTGTCCAAAGCCACCAAATAAATAAAGGCATTCTTCATGCAGAACGCTTGAAGGCTTAGAGATTACCTCCCAAGAGCCGAGGGCAAATACCAGATCTTTCTTTGGGATGAGATTACTACTTTACTACATAGTGTTAAAAGATAATTTTGAATTAATGGAGTAGACTTTGCATCCACGTAACAGAAACAGAGAGAATCAGATCTTCCCAAGGCTTAACACTGACTTAGGACCTATCTTGATTTTAAGAGAGATTATAACATGACATAGAGCAGAGTGGTGAATCTAAGAATTCCTATTTGTAAGTTGTACTTACAATGCTGTAATAAATAAAGGACTTTTGTAGTAAAGAACTGAGATAGAAAATGTTATCACATCTCAGTAGTTTATTTTTGCCACCCCTGGCATGTGATTTTTTTTTTAATATTCAGGGAAAATATATATTAGAACCATAATGAGATCCCATGTGTTTGGTTTTAGTAATAAACATTTGGCTGGTACATCTAAATATAAGAAATAAAGAACACAAATCATGCCTGGGGCCCACTCTTCCTTATCTTCTCAGGAGACAAGAAGAAAAGTGAGCAGACAGAATTGGAATTATGAATTGTGATTAACTCTACCCTAATTTTCCCAACTGAATGCAAAGAACGATCTGTAAGCTATTCCTGAAAGCTATAGCCAACATTTCAGGAAAGTTGGGTTTTAGGAACCTCTGTTTTTACCTATTGACCGAGTTTCCCTCAAAACAGCATCAGAGAGAAGTTAGAAACTATAATCCTTAATTTTCTTGCTGAATAAGATGCTCATTTCTTTCATGAACCCCCAATACTTATTTTCAGCTACTGTAATGTGCACAAATGTATCTTGGTTAATATATTCTATATGTTGCTAGGCAAGCAGAGGGAGGCCAGGAAATAACTATTTTGACTTGAGAGATGGTAGTACAATGTAAAATGTGTTCTAGTTCAGTGAATATTTACATTTTTGCTTGCTGCTAATGAGTACACATAGTTTCAAAATTATGATTAATCCACCCACTACTGTTTTCTTTTTTTTTTTCCCCTTGTTCCCTCCCCAATAACAAAAGGGCTGAGGTCAGAATTATAATGGGTTGACAACAGCAAAAACAACAATAAAAACAGTAACAAGTACAGAGCTTCCATGACCTACTTATTTGCTATGACATTTATATATTGTTACACTGGCAAAACAAGCTTGAGACAGATGTACTGCTACCATGCCCATTATATAGATAAGAAATCTATGAAGAGAGTAATAATCACTTTGACTTAAGTCATGTGGGTGCAAATGCATGGCAGTTCTTGTCAATATTATATTTTTTTCCATTTGCTTTTTTTATTTTTTAATAAATTCATTTATTTATTTATTTTTGGCTGTGTTGGGTCTTCGTTTCTGTGCGAGGGCTTCTCTAGTTGCGGCAAGCGGGGGCCGCTCTTCATCGCAGTGCACGGGCCTCTCACTGTCGCGGCCTCTCCTTGCTGAGCACAGGCTCCAGACGCGCAGGCTCAGTAGTTGTGGCTCACGGGCCCAGTTGCTCCGCGGCATATGGGATCCTCCCAGACCAGGGCTCGAACCCGTGTCCCCTGAATCGGCAGGCAGACTCTCAACCACTGCGCCACCAGGGCAGCCCTCCATTTGCTTTTATGCCCTTGGTATAGGAAGGTAGCAAACTATTATTTCTGTAAGGGAGGGGCATTTTCTGGACTATGGTTACCTAATACTGGTGTTGGGGCAAGTGGTATACATTTTTAAGATACTTTCAAGGTAACTCCAGAGTGTCCTGTGGTTTCTCCAGGTACAAAGCTAGATGTGTGAGCTGCAACTGTCAGATTGTTTGGCTGAATGTATCAAGAGCAGGATTCCAGGGCCTCAAGTATGGGGGAGGTGCCTGCAGTGATAGCTATGTAATTTTGTTCTCAGCTGCCTTCAGTCTATGCCTGCCTCCCCACTGGGCCAATTTATACTGCAGTGTAAAGTAATGAACAGTTACAGTGTCTCTGGGGAAAATCAGCAAGTTTTATTCAGTATTGAATTACAGACAATTGTTATGTATACTTCCCCATTAGGTTGAGCAGACATAAATGAAATCCGCAGATATTTCCCAAATCTCATTAAGACATCACTTTACCCTTATTTCCACCAAATCTTTTACTACGTGGCTAAGAGATAACCAGATACATTGATTTTAGTTTCACTGTTTTTGTAATACTTTTCCTGGAATCTGGCAGGGGAATTAGTAGGATTAAAGTTCTTTTTGAAAGAATTGGCAGCAGAATAGAACTAGGGGGAAAAAACAGAGGATGATTAATAATTTAGAAAATTAGATCCTAAATAATCAACATGTTTTACAACCCTCCGTAGCAGTTTGATTCCAAGAGATCTTAAAGAATTGCATGGTCTGTTGCCCAGTCAGCTTTCTCAACCTTCCTCGGCATCCTCCCTGCTCAAAGCACAGCTCATTCCTCCACCTTCCCTGTGATCATAAGGTTTCAGAGAAATTAAAATAACATAGCTATTTCTGAGATAAAGTTCAGAGCCTCCTGCTTTCCTCATTAGATCACATTCATTTTACTTAACACTATTGTTTGTAAGTAAATAATTTACCTTACGTTACTTAGAGTAAAATGGGAGGACGGTATATAATGATTGGAAGGTTTTTCATTGACACAGTACCATCAGGCTCAGGAGGGATTGGAATCAGAAGTTAGAAAGTTCTGGAGGGTCAAGGAAATTCTTTATTCCTCTCTCTTTCTCTGCCTCTCTTCATCTTCATCTCCCTTTGCCTCTCTGGACCACGATGTTTCTAGGGCCTGCTACTCAATACACAGCTAGTTCATTGATTTCTTCTGAGTATTGCACAGTTTTTACTGTTTTGTTTGCCTTTTTCATCTGCATTTTCGATTATTTCACTTAAATCAATTCTAGAAAGAACTAGGATCTCTCTACCCAAATGTAAGTCCCTGGGAATGATAGTTTGTTAAGCCACCTTGGGTCAGCTCATGTATATGCCAATCACAGATTTGGCCTTGAGAGGCTGACTGTAGTATATGGGATGACAGAGCAACAATTAGTGATCAGTTGTGTATACATTTACCACTCAAAGCAGGAATATCTTTGAGGTCAGTAATCACATCTTATTTTTCATTGTTTCACTTGAAACCTGACACAGTGCCTTCTTCTGAGGAAGTGACACTTCAACTGAGTGTTCTTAGATGATGATAGTATTTTGGAAAAATGGAGGACGTGATCATTGTCCTTAGAAACCATGCAAAGTTAGAGGTTCCCAAGCAGACATTTCTCAGCATTTCCCAGGCAGTAGCACATATGTGTATTAATGAAGTGCAGACAGCAGCACCCAGTCACCCAGTGTCACTGACAGCTGATCAGTGGCGCATAAGTGGATTCAATAAACGCATAGTAGTATTCACTAATACCATGTTCTATCAGCACCACAAAAAAAAAGTATGTGTTTGGAATAATCTTCTTAATACCTAAAATGTTCTATGTCACTCATGTTTTTAATTTAATTTTTTGAACAATCTGTATTGTCAGTCTTTTTATGTTTAACTAACATTAAGTCAATCAAACTTTTTATTTATGTTAAATAATTATATATTTATTTTTTAAAAAGCTAAATAAAATTGTTCTTTAGGTGTCACAAAAGGCTATTTTGATAAAGGTTAGTTATCACTTGATACTGTGATATTTTTAGGTTGTGTTTTACTTGTTCAGGGAACAGTTGGACAGGCTCTCTGGGTTTGGAAATGTGTGTCATGAGGATTCATGGTGCTCATTCTGTTGTATGCAGTCTCATTTGATTCATGTGGCAATTTGATGAGGGAAGTTATGCTCAGAGGTGTTAGATGACTTTGACAAGATTTTACAGTTACTAGGTAATAGTATTAGTCTTTTGTATACTCTTAACTAAGGAGAAAAAAATTATTTGTTTGTTGTCCAATTATTCAGGGTAGACGGTTGAGTCAGTTATTGAAAACTTAAATTGTAACTAATTAACTAAACCTGGCTTTCAAATTTTCAGTAGATGCTATGTTGAAAGAAATGAAAATTGTACTTAAGATGGATTAACAGACGAACATCTATTCAAGGGTATACTCTAGCCAGATGGAATTATCAGATTTTTACTCATAATAAATGCTCTGGAAACAGTGAAGAAAATAAATTAAAATTCCATGATTGGAATATTAATGAAAAAAGGGATTGTGGTAAAGAGTGAATTAACTAGGAAATATGGCCAATAAAAATTTTTCCTATTTTGTATGGTTTATTAAATAGGTCAGAGTTTGTAGCTCAATTAATCAAACTCCTGGAAACAGCTTATTCAACCTTTAGCTATGTCACCATCAAGGCCTACCTCTTTTGCTAAAACAAATGTATATGAAAAACCTGCATCTCTTTAACTACATGTTTTATATCTTCAAAACTTTTTAGTTTTGTATTATAGCTATGAAAAAAAATGAACATGAAAACATACTACTAATCAGGAAAGAAATTGATGATGTAAATAATAAAAATAGTATGTCTAAATAAGTACAGTTTAACATCTGCCTAAATTCTTAATCCCAGAGAATTCTGTAAAATCATCAGTTCATGAACTACTTGATAAGATAAAGCATTAGTAGGAAGGGCTGCTGAAAGCAACAATATTGATTAAGCTCTCTTTATAAATCTCAACCTGTGCTGGTGCTTAAAAAACACAGAAATAAACAAAAGGAACTTATGAAACTGACTTAACCGTTTCTCTTTCCCTTTTGCATTTTCTTTGACATCAAAGGAAAACCAGTGTAATGAATACAAATCAGGACCTGGAAGAAAATGGACCTAATTTGTTAACCTCATTATGACATAGATCATAAGAAATATATGCACATACACAGCTTCTGTTCTCTGTGGTTCTGGCTAAAAAAAAAAAAAAAAAAAAATTATTTCTTCCTTTCACACATTTTACTAGTGATCATATCCATTCTCTGTAATGCTTCATCATGGGGATTTTATATCAAAGATCTTCAAACTTAAATGTTTTGTAATTAGTATATTAGGCATAAAGATAGAACAGTAGATTTCCAAGGATGATGTATGTCATATTGTAAACTGCAAACCCTGTTGGTAAGGCTAAGGTGTGAGAACATTGATACAGCTGGTATATGACTTACAGTGGAAGACCCAAACTCCTAAAGCTCCCAAACTGTTTGCTCTGCTACTTCAAGGACTCAGAATCCAGCAGACCTCACTGTGAAGGATCACTGTATTATACACCAGGTCCTGCCTATTCTTCTGCTAAAGGCCTCAGAAAACTGCTCCATTCTTTCTATTCCAGGAAATGTCCATACTTCCCAAACAAAATATGCTCTCTCAAATAGCCAGGATTTGCCCTTCCGCCTGAATGGCTCTCTTCCAATCCCTGAGTCGTAGGTGAACTCCTAACTCATTCATAAAGCCTCAAATTAGGTATCATGTCCTGGACGAATTCAGAGTGCCCTTCACTGGACTACCATACAATACTTTCTGTAACTCCATGAGGCCATTCTCATTCTGTTTTATCTTTTGTATCTATCTTCCCTCAGTGTATTATTTGAAGGAAGAATTTTGCCTTGTTTATCCCTATATTCACTGCATCTTATAAAGGGAAGAGGTGATAAATTCTAAATAAATGTTCATTAAATGAAGTAATGAATAAAAGCATGACTGGGGTACATTTCATACAGTAGAGATTTTATTGCTCAAGTTGGCCTGTTTCAGTGTAGGGCTAGCTGCCCTACATCACAGTAATGGGGGGAGTTCTTATCTACTGAGGTGATATGAAATGGCCATTATTTAACCATCTTGACGTTCAGAAACAGCTATTTTTTATGGTTCAATATAATACCACCTCATCATAGAATTAACCTGCTCCTTTTGTGGCTAGTGACTAAATGCATACTCTGGATATAGACTTTATCCGTGATTAAGCCTGTACTATGTGTTAGGAAATGTTCTAAGCTCTGAGGATACAGAGCTTATTTTGACAGTGGTCAAATAATTGTAGTTCTAAGCCTCATGGAATTTGGATTTTAGAAGAGGAGACAGAAAATAAACAGATATCCAAATAAATAATATATATCTAGTAGTGAAGAAATACTATGAAGAAGAAGAAGAAAAGAAAAAAAAATAGTAGAGAAAATAAAAACCAAAGAGAATAGTGTTTAAGGAAGGCTTCTCCAACAGGTGATGATCTGAATAGAGACCTGAATGAATTATGAGTGTGAGCCTTCTGGTGACCTGGAGAAAAAAACATTCTTGATAAAGGATACAGCAAGTACAAAAAAACAAGATAGAATGTGTGGCAGTGAAAAATATCTGAGAAATAGCCAAGCGAGATCATGGCGAAGGCTTTGGATACTGGCCTGAGAGGGTGATGGGAAGCCATTGGAGTCTGTGCACAGGAGAGTTACATGGTCTGATTTACATTGGAAGAGATCACTCTGGCTGCTAAGTAGTGACAAAACTTTAGGGGACAGAAAAATCCTGTAGAAGCAGAATCCAGGTAGTTAATAATTTTGACTTGGATGAGGGTTGTAGAATGAAAGGTTTGAGAAATGGTTAGATTCAGGATATATTTTAAAGTACTTGCTCACAGGGATTTGCTATTGATTGTACAGGAGTTCATAGCTGTCCTAGCTGGGGAAAACAAAGAAGCAGCCCATGAGAGATGGGAATGGCCCTGGTACTATCAGCTATACCCTGCTTGGAGTTTCCTGACATTCAAGGCTAGATAATGATGTCCTCGTGTTGAAAGTAAACAATGTAACAGAAGACCCACACTACATTAGGTTATTGTATGATTATGATGTATCAAGACAAATGCAAGAACATTCTGTAATCAGATACAAATGCAGATAAATACATGAATATTTTCTAAATCACAAATATGACCAAATGTTCCCCAATCCTGCTCTGTTGTCACTTTACCACAGTTTTAGTCTTGCTTTTTACCTTCCGTCTTCAGATAAGAATTCTATTAAGCTACCTAATAGTAGAATTACCCCTGCTTTCTGGCTACATTCAATCTAGAGAAAAGGTTACTTTCTTTAACCTTTCTCCAAATAATTTAACACAAACCCCGATACCATAGGTCTTTTCTAACAGCCTCTTATGAAAAAAACCACAGTTCCCCATGGAGAGCATTCTCCTCCATTGCAGAGGCAATAAACCAAACTTTGTTCAACTATAGTATTCCTGGTGGCATTTGGCTGGAGGCATTGACAGATATCGATAGTATACCAATAATTTATAATGCCTTGGGAAATTTGGTTGTCTATTTTTAAGCCTGAAAACCTATAACAAGATCCATGCTAAATCCCTTACCAAAATATTTAATTTTAGATTTATGTCTAGAGCCTGCAGACATGTATCATGTGAATAAACCAGATAAAAGGAAGCCTGAGGAACAAGTCTACTCCAAGAAATTTGCTGTATTCTTGCAAGTAAACGTTTAGTCCCAGGAGCCCCTCTAGCACTTATTTCCCTACCCTGAATAGAAAATTCTTTTCTCATCTCAGAGATCATGGTCAAAAATAAATACTATTTAATTATTATTCCTTCAAGGAATTCCCTTAAGCTTTATGGTCAAACACTCATCACTCTGCTGAGATTACCTTGGGTTTCATACACAGTGTTTGCAGTCTCCAGAAGATGCCTACTGTTTTGGCAAATCCTTAGGCAGAGATAAGCCTCCTTTTAACAATTTTCTATGAAGGGTGTTCTTTAACTGCTTTACCCACCCAGGTAACCAAAGTTTTCACAGGTCAATCCAGGGAATAAGAGATGAGGCTGCTCTCATCAGCTGGGTGTAACCTGATTTCAAATATGTCAGGATGTGATATATTGATTATAATGAAGTGGAGGCAATGTGATGAAACTCAAGGATTTGACAGAGTCTAAGACCACATTCTATGATTTTGGGTATAAGTCTTGTAACTATTATAAATGTTGATTTCCTTATCTGTGATGCAGAGATAATCAAATGAAGGGCAGAACATATGAAATAATAGATATGAAATTATTCTGTATTTAAGCTATACTATATAGAAGTGTCCCTTACAGGTAGAACTATATGTATTATATTTTCCAGGTTTGCTCCTGAAGGTTGATTTATCTAAAATTTAATTGTAATTGTGAGCCACATAAAAATTATCTAAAGGGAAAAAAGATAATTAACTCAAGCTCATTAAATATTGGCTGTGCATTGACTGCAAAATCTATGAATCCTCTAAATTAATATCACAATCGTTAGATCAAAGTAGCCCTTGTCAGCAATGGTAAGCTCCACCTGTTTTCTTCTTCCAAAGAAGGTGTTCCCAAAGTCAAATGAGATTAGACAAAAAAGGATCTGAAACAGATGACTGCCACAATTTAAAGTTCGATGGGGAAACTAAAAAACTAATGTGAACATATGATTCTGCAAGGTATTTTGTGGTATATTGATTCTAGTGATGTGGCGGTGGAGAATATGTATGATGCGGAGAAAGTCAAGGTTGCAAAGTCAAAAGAGATTCTGAGGGTATACGCTATGATGTTAGGTGTAAGTCTTTAACCATCTCAATGTTAACAACTTTTATCTGTACTACAGAGATAAGCAAATCCAGTCAGAACATATTATATAGCTTATATGAAATACTTTGTCCCTTATACAACATGATGTAAGTGTTTGTAGAAGAGTTCTTGACTGTGATAAAGGAAACAGCTAAGGGTGATGCCAAAATGCTCTTTGTAGATTTGGCCAGTGCAGATGTTTAACTTGGATAGATTTCAGTTGAGCTGGATGTTTTGAAAAATAGTTGGTAATGTTATATTAAAATAGTATTAAAATAGAGATCGTCTAATTTCCAAAATGCCGGATCTATTTCTAGGGAGTAATTCACACACTGGGAGAATCTAATTGTGTCAATAATATTTAAACAAGTCACTGTTACTTGTAAACCTTTAATAGTGATAGCTAGCACAAAATGATATGTGAAAAACATGATTATATGGTTATCACTCTGTTTAATAGGGTTTGCAGCCTCTGTGTACACATAACAGCTGCTGGAGCAAGCCCTCAATTAGTTTTACATAACAGGAGCAATTTTACACAATTACTTAAAAATCCTTGGCTATATTCCATTTCTCTGACATAGACATATGGGCCAAAATCACAATAAATGATTACACCAATGGGATCTCTTATAAAAATAGTTATGTTATAGTTAATATTTTCCAGATTAAATTTTTCAACTTCTGTAACAGTCTCACTTCATGTTTAAAAGTTATTTTCATATAGATATTTATTATTAGTTATTATTAGAGCAAACACTTATTGAGTGCTTACTAAATTCTAAGCTCTCTGCTAAGCATTTCAAATATATTACTTCCTTTAATCATCAGATTTTCTAAATAATAGTCTCCAAAGTTATTTAGCCTGTTAGGAGGAAACAAATTTAGGATGGTTAAGTAGGCTGGCCAAGGTCACAGTGGCCAATAAGGAGAACAGTCAAGACCCTAACCCAGGCTGGCTGGTATCTGAAGCCGATTTTCTTAACCATAAAGCCTCCAGTTTCTTTTTGTCACTATTTACGCTGCTATTTGTCAAAACTAAATTCAATACCAGAATTTTTTCTAACTATAATTATAAATTACTTCACTTTATTGGTGGTGACAATTAGTAACATAATTTAGGCACCATCAGCTATTTTTTGCTAATTATCCATTTAGACATTCATTCCACAAGTATTCTTTAAGCACCTACTATAGACAAGCCTTTGCACTTGAGTTGACATATTTAGTCGTTCCTCCTGCCAAGAAATGCAGACATGTATTCTGTAGTCAGGAAGCTTGGTTTTTACTAATCATTTTATCTCAGGATGTTCTTCCTTCCCATTTGGGAAAAGAATAATTATAGTTGAGTCCAGATTCTAAATACAGCTAACATCTATGAGTCTTTTAATCATGCTTCTCTCTGTTATCTTCCTATTCTCTTACCTTACAAATACTTCTCTTAGAGAATATATCATATTGCATTGTAATTTCTGCTTATTTTCCCATTTGTCCTATTAATCCATGAACTCCTTGGGGAGATATATGGCATCTTCTTTATATTTACGTTTTCAGCATCTAGATTATAATCATGTGCTTAGTGAACTGTGTTGCCTGGAAGAGTGAATGAATGAATGAAATCTCCCTAGAATTTAGGATCAATGATTAAGAGAATTCTAGGAAGAAGACAAAATCCTTTAATTACTATATTCATCAGGTATCAGATATACATCAAATGACTCAGCTGGAAATGACAGAAATGGTCTCAAATGTGAAGATGTCAGGCAAGGTGAGTCCTTTTGAGGTTTCCACCTGTTGTTCGCGAAGACTCAGGGTGAATTGTACAATAACGCAAAGTATGGTCAAAGTAATAGGCTTTCCTGGAGATGTTTACTATTGAGGGATCAGCAAGAGGAGAAGGCCTGGTTACTCTGATCTTCAGTGTCAATTCCCAGGGAGGTGAGATGAGACCACGTTCCTCCCTGGAACACCTATTCTTACTATGTGCCCAGCCGGCCCCAGTAAGCCTCACATTGGAAAGTTAATGAGAATAAGGGAACCCACACCTTCTGGTCTGACTGAATCCTGAGATGTATGTTTCCCCAATAAAACTTGCTCCTTAACCCACATTTAGCCATAATGCCTAACTGGGTAAACTACAAGATAGCAACCATACAAAGATAAAAGAAATAAATTTACGGCTCATGCCATTGAAAAGACCGTAGGCATTATTGGAAACTTTATACAAAGAGTTGGAGTACTGTGTTTCCTCTTGCCGCTGTATAAATGACCACACACTTAGTGGCTTAAAACAAGACAGATTTATTATCTTACATTTCTGGAGTCAGAAGTCTGAAATGGGTCTCACTGGGCAGGACTGCATTCCTTTCTGGAGGCTCTTGGGAAGAATCTTTTTTTTTCTTGTTGCCTTTTCCAGTTTCTGGAGGCCATTCACATTCCTTAGCTTGTGGCCCCCTTCCATCTTCGAAACCAGCAATGGCTGGTGGAGTCTTTTCTGACCTTGTATAACTCTGGTACAAACTCTCCTGCATCCCTCTTCTAACTTTTAAGGACCCTTCTGATTGTATTGAGTCCACAGGATAATCTCTATATCTTAAGGTCAACCTTGATTCCACCTTGATCCCTTCTACAGGTAACATAAGATATCCACAGGTTCCAGGGATTTCAATGTGGATATCTTTGGGGATCCATTTTTCTGCCTACAACAGAGGTATCTGTCTCCTCTCTTCTTCTTTTGGCTCTCTTTTCCTGTATTAAGTCTTTATTTTTAAGTGCTAAAAGGCAGCAAGGTGGCCATCAGCTACTAGGCTACAGCCTGCTAGGTTCAGGTTCAATCAGGGAAAGAAAAATTCTATTCCTTCCAGTAGTGTGACCTTGGTGCCTGCCTATGATTTTCTGAGTTGTTTCATGTGCACAGTACCTGTGGGCAAAAAAATGAAATGCTTTTTGTCCCCAGACCTTAGTCACACCTTCATCTCTCTATGATATAGGTTTCTGATGAGGGGAGAGGCAGACATAGGAAAAGGGATTTTCCCCAGGATACCAGTTAGGCTAAAAAATAAAGAAACCAGAAGACCAAAATGTCCACTCTATAGCAATGTGAGTGGTGGGGAAACCCTGTTTCTACAGGAAACTATTTCTATTTGGGGTAAATAATGTCTCTTTACATGTCTGTTTGTGGGCTCCACACCCAGGGTAAGTCAGAAATATAGGCTCGATATAAAACTTGGATCTAGGGCTTCCCGGGTGGCACAGTGGTTGAGAGTCCGCCTGTCAATGCAGGGGACACGGGTTCGTGCCCCGGTCCGGGAAGATTCCACATCCCGTGGAGTGGCTGGGCCCGTGAGCCATGGCCTCTGAGCCTGCGCGTCCGGAGCCTGTGCTCTGCAACGGGAGCGGCCACAGCAGGAAGAGGCCCACGTACCGCAAAAAAAATAAATAAATAAAAAATAAAAACAAACTTGGATCTAAGCTTGTCTCCATTGATTAATCATATACAAAATATTTAAAATTCTGCATCATGAAAACTTCTTGCTAAATGATTGAGTGTCGTACTTTAGGTTTTTAAAATATAATATTTCAAAAATTAGGTCACTTTACTTTTATCTCTTTCAAAGAAAAAATTAAAAGGGCTCCAAAGGTAAAGAGTTATGCTGACTTGATAGATAGATAATTATATTAAAAAATACTATTTTAAGAAGATGGAATATGTGGTCTCCCTGCCATTTTTTTATGTATAAAAACTTAATTTTCTATTGTAATCACAAGATGTAGTGTTCTAAGCTTTACTTTAAAGAAAACAAACATTATTGTCCATCTCTCAATCCCCAAGAGAATCTCATTTTTATCCTTTTATAAACATCTGTGTATCAAGCACTAAGTTGAACACTTCTCATAGAGTTGCCATTTGCCCTTTATAATAAACTATAAGTATTATCTCTATTTTATAAGTGAACGAACTGAAGCTCAGAGAGATTAATTTGCTCAACCACGTAGCATTTAAGTGGAAGCCAGGTTTCTCTGACCAAAAAAAATACCCTCCGTATTCTGCAATAATGATATCCCTTTATTTTAGAGAAAAAAAGAGAGATTGAATGCAAGCTTGTATTCTTCTAACTTACTTATGTTAACAGTCCCTGAAATGTTTACTCTTTTTTCTTGCTCAGCATATAGATAAACATTTCTTGCTCAGCATATAGATAAACATTTTCTTGCTCAGCATATAGATAAACATTTACTGAATAAATGAATGAGATATGTTATGTTTTCATCATTCACAGATAGATCTGAGCATCCCACTGTGAAGAACACATGCTAAAGGCTACAGGAGGACATCACTATTAACTAGACTCTAATTCTTCTTAGGGAGTTTAAAGTTTAGTGGAAAAGATAAGATATATATACACTCAGAAACAAACACATATATTACAAGAACATAAGAGAAGTATTATATTTTGATAGTGAGAAGCACAGAGAATGTTTTAAAAAGAGAGAGAGAGAGAGAAAGAGAGAGAGAGAGAGAATTAACCCACTTGTGGCTGGAGTGATGACCATTTTGGAGAAAATGGTATTTGTGGTTAATTTTGAAGAACACTTGATATTCCAATGTGTAGATATGTGAGAAGGGACTGTGCAAGGTTAAAAATCAACCCATAAGATTAGAACTGGTGAGCTATCATGGTGGAGGAAGGAAAAATAGCACTGGGAACTGTCTACATTATAAACAGGGAGTAGAAAAGCCAAGAAAGTGGATCTTTGGTCAAGACTGATATTAAAAATCCAGGGAGAGTCCATATTCAGGATTTAGAATAAAAGTGTAAACTATGGTTTAAGAAATACAAAGAGCAATTTAACACTTTGATAAAAGAATTTTATCCTTTGGAAATTTTTAAAAGTTGTAGTTTACCCTTTAAGGAGAATTAGTTCTTTTTCTGACAAATTTAGAGACCATTTGGCCATTTTTTTCAAAGCTTATAAATTTGTATCATGAAGGCTTACATGGGTTTTGCTTTTAAACCTTACTTTGATAAACTCTCTTATTTATTTACACTATTCTTTTGCTAATTTCTCTAACTTTTGTTCTTAATTCTCATTTTTTTCGGCAAACTGTGAGGTTCTTTATTCTGTTGACTAGGATTAGGGCAATCTTTTCCACCTTTTAAATTTATGGGGATGTAAAGTCCTTGATATTTTCTTTAAAATTGTACTTCTGCATAAATTTCAAAAGACTTGATTTCACTCAAAATATGTATTCTTGATTCCATTAGCATTTTGTTTGTATCTTTTTTAGCACATAGAATGAAAAAGCTGTAAGGAATCCTAGGAAATCATCTGGTTCAGAATAATAAGAATGATTTCAGCCCTCTGTAATAAAGGTTTTGAAATGATATTTTAAAACATTCTGGGTAGATTAAACCCATGCTTAATATTCATTTTTTGTTTGTTTGTTTTGTTTTTTTTTGTTTTTTTGTGGTACGCGGGCCTCTCACTGTTGTGGCCTCTCCTGTTGCGGAGCACAGGCTCCGGATGCACGGGCTCAACGGCCATGGCTCATGGGCCTACCTAAACCCGTCGTTAATATTCTTAAGAGAAATAAAGTCTCCCTTTTGTTTATACTATAATTATTATTTATTGATTTTCTCATTTCCAAAATGATAACAGCTGATGTGAACTCTTCCTGTGCAATCCTTTCTATTATACTAACTTCCAGTTAGAGCAAGACAGGTGAATGCCTATGTATCTTTCAAAGTCTATAGGAAGACTGAGTCCCCGAATCTTACTAATAAAGACTTTTGTCATTTGCAGTCAATTGTGATTCAAAAATAGTGCAGGTGAAACATATTCAACAGTGCAACTTTGTTAATACTGTACTTTGATCATCTGATGTCATCCATTTTCAACATGCCTAACAAAAGAAAAGTGAGTTAAAATGATAAAAGCTGAAGATGTAGGCTGAATTGTGTTCCAAAAACCTAGTCCCCCTAGTGAAGTGTAAGCCTTCTCAGTAATATAATTTACATGGTATTTATTGTGTCAAGGAACTATAGAGGAAGGGAGTAAAGGAGGCATGCATGAGATATAGTCACATCCCCTGAGATGCCTTATAAATGAGGCAAGAAAATTAGGGCATGAGCATATACATATTACCTAATAAAAGTAAATTTAATGAAAAATGTTCTCTTTCACCTAAAATTGCTTAGTTATCAGGAATATGTGTTCCTTTATTTTGACTAATGTTCTAAGAATGACACTAAGAGACTTTTTACCTGATAGGAATATCTTCAAAAATAACTGAACAAAGAGAGGATATTTAGATTGATAAGACCTGGTAGCCAACACTAGAAAGTTCACAGTTTTTATCATTTGTAAAGTAACTGAATATAAATCCAAGCTTAATGAACATGTTCACAGTATGTTTACATACACCCTCGTTGTATAAGTGTTATTTAAAAGTATATATAATGACTTGAGACATCAACAGCCTGTGAATTCAATGTGATTGTATACTAGTAGTAATTCAACTATTACTGTCATCTGCCATCTCCAACATATTCAAACTCTCAGCATCCCTGGGAGAAGTGGAGAGAAGATTCCTTTCTCTACTCCATACCACACCTGCATACCAGGGGCCCAGGATAGATCCTTTCAGATGCTTCTAAAAAAAAAAAAAATGCCTCATTATAAGTGCTTGGCATTTTGTGCAGGGACCATCATCCTTGACAAATGCCATTCTGTTTTTTTAAGCTAATCGATGGATAGAAATAGGTATCTTAGGGTTGCCTGCCCCACCAACTTTCCTAGACATGTTTGTTTCCATTTTGTTTTAATAGGAGACCCCCCTTCTATTATATATACTGGTATGATGGTAAAGAAATTTATCTTAAGCAAATTAAGTGCTTAATGTCTGTCTCATGGAAACTAGCCATGGGCATATGACAGTGAACGAATAATAACCTCTGTCTTAACCTATCTTACTTCATGAAAGCAGCAATACCTAGTTCAGATTGTGGTTCAAGAATTCTTCATATATCAAGTGATATTTCAGTTGTGGAAACAAAAATGGGTAATGGCTAGTCAGTCCTTCTGGAATCTAGAAGTTCCAGGTAGACATTCCAGTGCAGAGACGCTAGAATAAAAAGTAAAGCATAGAATATTAAGGTAACTAGAAATAACTCAGTGTGGCTAGATCGATATGTTTGTATTTCTTAGTTTACAAGCAAGAACACACCAAGAGCTTGGGAGATAAGGGCGTTGAATGTCTTATTAGAAATGTGAAGATTTATGTGGAGTCTCTGAAATTAAATGACAGGGTCAGGAAGGTATTAGAAAGATCAGTCTGGCATCATTGTTGAGAACTAAAGCACCCCAAACTGAGACTTGGAGACCAAATAAATATCAGTTTTGGAAATGACAGTGACAGTGGCTGTGGTGTAGAGAGATTAAGTGACTTACTGGATGTGAAGGACAGAGAGAGGGAGAGGACAAGAAAATTTTACGTTTCTTACTTGTGAATGAGAAAGATGGTGGCATTATTCCCCGAGATAAGAAACATAGAAGGGATAATTTTATATAAATTAGATCTATCACAGTGACCTTTGGATTTAGATCTTATTTTTATCATTATCTAGATGGGGGAACCTGGAAGCAACAGAGATTGTTATTCCCCCCACAACTCCACTGGCAATCTAGCTGCTGTAATACATCCCTCTGTATGACCTGAAATCTGTAGTTTTTCCTCTACACCAATGCTATACTGATAAAATATATAAAAGTCAAGCAGAGCTAACAAATCTGTAGAAGACCACTTTGTATGTTATAAATGGTATCCTAGTTTCCTAAAAGAGTTAATGCACTTAAAAAAATTAAGACAAGAATAAAGTGATCTCTCCAGTGTTCATGTGTGCTGATCTTTTGTAGCGGATAATAGATTAGATTAACATCTGAAAATAGATACTCCTCACACTTCAGAATCCCAAGGAAATGATACTCTGGATCATACTGTAAGGGACACGACTCTGTGCTTTAACTCTCTGAAAATCTGTTTGGCCCGTTTTATTAGAATGAAAGTGTGATATGGTAGCAAGCCAGTTGGCTGCAGTCAAGTGCTTTGTTGAAGAATTCTGCAATATGGAAATGATGAACCAGGCTTACAGAGGGAATTTGGTGGTTAAATGGATCCCTGCTATTGCAGAAAATCCTTTGTATGTTTCCTAGGCAACTGAAATACTTAAGAAATGGAGGCAGTTTAAGTAGAAAATGCTTTACAACTAAAGGGAAAAATGTTTTTTTATTTTTCATTCTTTTTGTTAAAGGTGATATGTGGCCATATCAAAATGGCAAAAAAAAAAAAAAAGATTTTACTGAGTGGGTAATTGTTCATGATGTGCAATTGAGAGTATTAAAAGAAGTATTGCAGGGTAAGGGTGACCGTGCTTTATCTTTGTATTTTAATTCTTTTTATTTAGTTGATTTAATATTCTGCTTTTATAATTATCAAGTTGAACTTTCTACTAATCTCTATTTTAAGCAGATTGTGAATAAAAAAAAAAACATCTCTACCATATGTCAATTCTCTTTGGAGTAACTAGGTGTGAAATCTACCTGTGAAAAACTATTTCCAGTGTGTGAAGTGCATCTTTCAAACTGATAAAGATGATAAAACTATTCTGATCATGGCATAATGGACTAGCCACAGTTGAATTCAAATATACTTGGCACAGAATATCTAGAAATCAAGCTAGGAAAAAAATGAGAGGTTATTGGAATATTTAAGCTGGGATGATAAGAGGCCTAGAAATAATTTTACAATGTTTATGTTCATATATCAGTCTTCAAACTGGTTTTTACGAGGAATTACTAGTGTATTTTGTTCCATATAACTTGAGAACGTTCCAGTAATTTCTCAATATCATAAAAAATCCTAAGTTAAATTGGACTAAACACTACTTCCTTTTTTAATAAAGGCCATGAGACATATAATGATGACATTTTTTCTTTCAGTCAGTTGATGGTAGAGGCACATTGCAGTGACTGGTAAAGGATATCTTTCTCAGGGTGCTTAGTTTTCAGGGGCCAGCTAAATCCTTCTTATGCAAATCCTTCTCATCCTTAAAATTCAGATGAATGTAATACATTTGAAACCATGTTCAAAAGCATCTTGCTCTCATCTTTTGTCTTTTGTTGTTTATATTGACCCAGAACCGAGTGTGCATGTTTTGCTCTCATGGGTCATTGATTTACACATAGTGTCCATAAAATCTCAAGTTCGCATAGCAAAGTTTTCTAAGAAAGATAATGTTTTCTTTATTGATATCACGCTTTAAAAAATGCAACATCTCTACGTGTTTCTTTTTGGTTCTCATTAAAAATTCATTAGAAATCAAATTGTCAAAATAGCTTTAACAAAAAAAAAAGGGGGGGGAAGAAAGAAAGAATGGACTCAGATTTTCCACCAAGATTTGGCACATATAAATAAATAGAAGTACTCTGATGAAAAATGAATCAGACATAAAATATGTTCTCCATAACAACACACAAATATTTGGGAATTTCTAAATGAATTGATGAGAAATTTGCCACATAGTTCAAGCTACAGTACAGTCTTCTAACATTCCTGATAGTAAACAAGCTAGAAAGATGGAAAAGTGTGAATGAACAATTCTTCAAGTAATGCAGGAAAATTAATTTATGGTTTTTAGGCAAATACCCTAATTTGACCTCAGTTATACTTTAAGCACAACACAAATTGATTAGACACAAATAATATCCTTATTTCTATAAACACTTCCAGTAGAATTTTACGCATGTATTTAAAAGTTGGAATATTTGCATGATATTGACAAGTTCATATTGAATAAGCAAAAATGAAGCCTGACCTAACTGAACCTCGAGAATAGTCTGTTTTTCTCGAGATAATCTGTTTTGAGGATTTACATAATCAGTAAATTTGAGAAACATCTCCTCTGACTGTAAAAGTACATGGTCCTGCGTTTAAATGACATCAAAGAATAAACAGAGTCATTAGGTCATGTTGCCCTGTCTGAAAATAAAGGGGGAATTTTCTGTCTGTCTTAATACAAATAATAGGTATTTTTCCCCAGTCAACTGGTTTATCTTATGGACACAATAGTAACCAATTATATTTCCCTTTTACACTGACTACTTACAAATTCACAATTAATTTTGAAGCCTACCTCTAGTCAGTAGAATATCAAGACATACATTTAATGTATTAATATAGCTTTTTTTGTGGTTATCTATTTTCTTTTATTTGTTTTTAATTTTTATTTCATATTGGAGTATAGATGATTAACAATAATGTGTTATTATAGGTGTACAACAAAGTGATTCACTTATACATATACATGTATCTATTCTTTTATCAAATTATTTACCCATTTAGGTTATTATAGAATATTGAGCATCGTTCCCTGTGCTATACAGTAGGTCCTTGTTGGTTATCTATTTTATTTATTTTTTAATTAATTCTATTGGAATATAGTTCATTTACAATGTTGTGTTAGTTTCTGCTGTACAGCAAAGTGAATCAATTGTACATTTACAGATATCCACTCCTTTTTAGATTCTGTTCCCATATAAGTCATTACAAAGTACTGAGTAGAGTTCCCTGTGCTATACCGTAGGTTCTTATTACTTATCTATTTTATATATAGTAATGTGTATATGTCAGTCTCAATCTACCAATTTATCCCCCCCTTTCCCCCTTAGTAACCATAAGTTTCTTTTCTACATCTGTGACTCTATTTCTGCTTTATAAATAGGTTCATTTGTACCAGTTTTTTAGATTACACATATAAGCAATATCATATGATATTTATCTTTCTCTGTCTGACTTACTTCACTCATATGACAAGGTCTAGGTCCATTCATGTTGCTGCAAATGGCATTATTTCATTCTTTTTTATAGCTGAGTAATATTCTATTTTACATATGTATTGCATCTTCATTATCCATTCCCCTGTTGATGGACATTTAGGTTGCTTCCATGTTCTGGCTCTGGTAAACAGTGTTGCAGTGAACATTGGGGTATATGTATATTTTCAAGTTATGGTTATCTTTGGATATATGCCCAAGAGTGGGATTGCTGGATCATATGGTAGCTCTATTTTTAGTTTTTTAAGGAACCTCTATACTGTTCTGCATAGACACTACACCAATTTACATTCCCACCAGCAGTGTGGGAGAGTTCCCTTTTCTCCACACCCTCTCCATCATTTATTGTTTGTAGATTTTTTGATGATGGCCATTCTGACCAATGTGAGGTGATACCTCACTGTAGGTTGATTTGCATTTCTTTGATAATTAATGATGTTAAGCATCTTTTCAAAATTACGATACTACCCAGAGTAATCTACAGATTCAATGCAATCAAATTACCAATAACATTTTTCACAGACTTAGAACAAAAAGTTTTACACTATGTATGGAAACACAAAACACCCCGAATAGGCAAAGCAATCTTGAGAAAGGAAAACAGCTGGAGGAATCAGGCTCCCTGTCTTCAGACTATACTACAGAGCTAGAGTAATCAAAACAGTATGGTACTGGCACAAAAACAGAAATATAGATCAATGGAACAGGACAGAAAGTCTAGAGATAAACCCATGCACCTATGGTCACCTAATCTATGACAAAGGAGGCTAGAATATATATTGCTTCTTAAATTCTTTATGTAGTCTATAATTTTCCCTTTGTTCTAATTTACTTTTACTGTGTTGATTAGTGCCTGTATTAATTGAGATAGTCCTTAGTAGCTGAACAGTCCACATCCAAGGCTTCCAAAGTTGACGCATCAGGAAAAGAAAGAACATACGGTGAGTGACATCAGCAACATGGCTAAGTAGACATCCTTCATCACTCCCCTCCCTCAAAGGGGCCCCTCCCACAAAGGCACTTTTGCCTGTGGATAAATTTGGAATTTTATCCACAGGCAAAAGTGCCTTGGTGGGAACTCTGTGGGATCCAGCACCATACACAGGGGACTGGGAAAGAGTCTAACCCCCCTGCTCATCAATTAATAGGGATACAGAGCTCAGTCTGTGTATCCTCCAGTGGTCCATGAGACCTGTATAGCCCCTGTTGGCTTCAGTCCAAGAGTCCCATGAACGCTCCATCTTAGACAATCACCCATGAACAAGAGAGAAGAGAGCCTTTGTGGAAGTTTAGGTTTCCAGTGGAGAAGTTCCAGCATACTGTTAGAGGAAAACACACACACACACACACACACACACACACACACACACAGACACACACACACACACACACAACAGCAACATCATACTTAAAGTGAAAGATTAAAAGTTTAAAAAGATGAAAAGTTTTTCCTCTAAGATTGGAAACAATGCAAGAATGCCCACTCTCACCACTTCTCTTCAACATAGTATTGGAAATCCTAGCTGGAGCAATCAAGCAAAATGAAGAAATAAAAGACACCTAAATTAGAAAAAATGAAAAATGTCTTTAATTGCAGATTATGTTATCCTATATATAGAAAATCCTAAAACCTTCACCAAAATACTGTTGGAACTACTCAATGAATTAAGTAAATTTGCAAGTACAAAATCAACATATAGAAATCAGTAATGTCTCTGTAGGATAACAACAAAAGATCTGAAAAAGAAAAAAAAAACAATCCCATTCATAGTAACATCAAAAACAATCAAATATTTAGGAATAAATTTACCTAAGGATATAAAAGATCGTACACTGAGAAATATAAGACTTTGATGAAAGAGATTGAATAAAGCACAAATAAATGGAAGCTATCCCATGTTCATGGATCAGAAAAATCAATGTTGTTAAAATGTCTATACTACCTGAAGCCATCTATAGGTTCATTGCAATCTCTATTGGGATTCCAGTTGCACTTTTCACAGAAAAAAAAAAAAAAAAGTCCTAAAGTTTTTAATAGAACCATGACAGATCCCAAAATAGATAAAGCAATCCTGAGAAAGAAGAACAAATCTGGAGGCATCAGACTTCCTGATTTTAAAGTTATAGTAATCAAACAGCAATGGAACAGATTCAAGAGCCCAGAAATAAACCCTCACATATATAGTCAACTAATATTTGAAAAGGGAACCAATAATATTTTAGTGATGAAAATATAGTTTCTTCAATAAATGATGATGGAAAAATTGGATAACCACATACAGAAGAATGAAATTAAACCCCTTACACTACTCACAAAAATTAACTTGAAATAGATAAAAGAATTAAACATAAACCCAAAATATTAAAACTCCTATAAGAAAATATAGGGGAAAATTCTTTGACATTGGTCTTGGCAATGACTTTTTGAATATAACACCAAAAGCACAAGCAATAAAAGTAAAATTAAACAAATTGGACTACATCAAACTAAAAAGCTTCTGCACAGCAAAAGAAACAATCAACAAATGTAAAGGCAATTTACAGAATGGAAAAAAAAATATTTGTAAACCATTTATTAGATAAGGGGTTAATATCCAAAATATATAAAGAACTCATACAACTCAATAACAAACAGACAAAAAACAAAAACAAAAAATCTGATTAAAAAATGGGCACAGGATCCACATAGACATTTCTTTTTTCAAAGAAGACCTACAAGTTGCCAATAGGTGCATAAAAAGGTACTCAACATCACTAATCATCAGGTAAATCCAAATCAAAACCACAATGACATATCACCTTATATCTATTAGAATAGCTACCATCAAAAAAGGAAGAGAACACTTGTTGGTGAGGATGTGGAGAAAAGGGAACACTTGTGCACTGTTGGTGGGAATGTAAATTGGTACAGACACTATGGAAAACAGTATGGAAATTTCTCAAGAAATTTAAAATAGAACTACCATATGATCCAGCAATTTTATTTAAGAGTATATATCCAAAGGAAATGAAATCAGGATTTCAAAGAGATATGTGTACTTCCAAGTTCATTGCAGCATTATTCACAATACCAAGATATGGAAACAATCAAAGTGCGTCTCAATAGATTAATGTATCAACGATAAAAGATGTGACATATATATACACACATACAATGGAATATTATTTAGCCATGAGAAAGACGGAAATTCTGCCATTTATATCAACATGGGTGGATCATGAGGGCATTATGCTAGGTGAAATTAGACAGCTAAAGACATATACTGTATGATATCACTTACATGTGGAATCTAAAGAAACCAAACTCATAGAAACAGAGTAGAATGGTGATTACCAAGGACTGATGCATGGGGGAAATGGGGAGATGTTTGTCAAAGGGTGTAAACTTTCAGTTATAAGATAAATAATCTCTGGTTGTCTTATGTGCAGCATGGTGATTATCACTGACAATACTGTATTATATACTTGAAACTGCTAAGACAGTAGATGGTATATGTTCTTACCACTAAAAAGAAATAGTAAGTATGTGTGGTGATAGAAGTGTTAACTAACCCTACTGTGATAATAATTTCACAATGTATAAGTGTATCAAATCAACATGTTGTACACCTTAAACTTAGACAGTGTTGCATGTCAATTATGTCATGATAAAGCCAGAGAAAAATAGAGAACATACAGGTAGCATGTCTGAAATTAAGAATATCTGATACAAATGACAAAATTTTGGCTCATCATACATTGGCCATAACTAGTCTTATAATCTCTAACTAACTGCAGCGTAGTCCAAGAAATGTAGGTAAGCACATGCAATATTTGATGAGCGTTACTTTCTCTGCCATTGTAGTTACTCAATAAAGTGTCTTTGATGGAAATGTGCGAATAAGGGTGTATGACATTATGACACAGGCAGGGGACAGGGCTTCCCTGGTTGCACAGTGGTTGAGAGTCCGCCTGCCGATGCAGGGGACACGGGTTCGTGCCCCTGTCCGGGAAGATCCCATATGCCGCGGAGAGGCTGGGCCCGTGAGCCATGGCCGGAGCCTGCGCGTCCGGAGCCTGTGCTCTGCAACGGGAGAGGCCACAACAGTGAGAGGCCTGCGTACTGCAAAAAAAAAAAAAAAAAAAAAAAAAAGGCAGGGGACAATGTTAATGAAGAAATCCTAGAGACTTAAAAGAAGGCTACTTAATATGCAACCGATTTGAAATAGAAGATAAAATGCAAATTCAAAGTAGGGCACAATAAGCTAATCTCAATATTTAGAGAATTTTGACAAATAATTGCTTCACGTTTTGAACACTATCCCTTAATATGCTGAGGAGAATATCAAAGATTTTCAGAGTCACTTGGTAAAGGATCTCAAAGGTTTTCAAGAGATTCTATCATTGCATATCATAACTTCAAGTACTCTTCTCCTTGAAGGGAAAGTAACAAAGCAGAATTATTCATTGGGGATTATGGTGATAAAATATTCACAGTTCCTATTAAAGCAATAATGTGCCAGTTTTTAAATTACTGAACTATTCTGTTTGTTATTTCCAAGGGAATCTTATTAGCGAGTATAGAACACACTATCATGGTTTTGCTTTGGGATTCATCACATGTCTGATTAGAGAGTATTTAAAAATACATTTCAGGTATCCTCTCGTCATTTGCTGTAAACAGGTTGAAATGACAATTAAGTAGCCTCAGGGTTATAAAATTCAGAGGACATGAAGGAACACGGTAACTTGTGAAACTGTGGCAGCAATGCACATAATAATGTAGACAGTAAAAAGAAATAAAAAGATCAGAGTTAGAGTTTTAAATAAATCTAATTCTGTATGCACAGAATTACCCCCCAAAGCATTCTTCAAATAATTTGTAGCACACAACCTCACTTTGGTCCAGCAACATAATAATGCAAGTCCACGGCTCTACTTACAATGGATACTTAGTCACTTGCTCACTGAATGCCCCAGTTAGCTTTTTTTTTAATGATGTAATCAGAATTTTTATTTATTTAAATTTATGTATTTATTTATTTATTTATGGCTGCATTGGGTCTTTGTTGCTGTGCACGGGCTTTCTCTAGTTGTGGTGAGAGGGGGCAATTCTTTGTTGTGGTGTGCAGGCTTCTCATTGCAGTGGCTTCTCTTGTTGGGGAGCACAGGCTCTAGGCACGCGGACTTCAGTAGTCATGGCTCGCGGGCTCTAGAGTGCAGGCTCAGTAGTTGTGGCACATGGACTTAGTTGCTCTGCGGCATGTGGAATCTTCCCAGACCAGGGCTTGAACCCATGTCCCCTGCATTGGCAGGTAGATTCTTAGCCACTGCGCCACCAGGGAAGTCCCCCCAGTTAGCTTTGATCTGGAAATATCTACCCTGTTGAACAGAAAAAAGTTAGTAGTCTATTTTTTTTTCAGTGTTTTTGAATGTCCATTATTGATTCAGACAATTTATATAAAAAAACTATTCTCATGTAAGCAACCCAGAGCTGTAAATCTGTAGCTTCAATAATTCATAATTCAAAAGATAATTTGGTTGTTTAATATTTCTTCAGTTTAATATAATAAATTATTATATAATTAATAATTATTTAATATAAACCGCCCATGTTGCTTGAAACCAATATTTCACAGCACCTTCAAACTTGGGAATATAGAGTAAATTTTCAGATTTCAAAACTTTATAGCTGTTTATGATTAGTAAGAGCTCACAAATTACTTCAGTATTGTTTTCAAATAGTCATATATGTATATACCAGAAAAAAAAGAAATTAACTGATTGTACAAGACAGATGTCCTAGTTCTGAACTAAGGAGAGGTTAATTTTTTCTAATAAGTGGGCCTGAACACAGGGAATGTGGAAATAGCAGATGTGTGGAAAACGAAATCACACTTTTTTTTTTTTTTTACCACCTTCCACCTATCTTCAGATGAACAGGGAGAAGGAAGAAGGTTCTGAGCCCTGGAAGGATTAAGAGTTTTGGTCTTTCTAATCCAGGTATTGATCTAGCAGTTTGTAGAGCCCTGAGGAATCCAGGGTCTGGCTCATCTGGTCAAGGGAGTGACAGTCTTTCTTTGGGCAGCTTCCATCAGGTGAATCAAGAGCATGAACCGAAGTGCTTTCCTGTTGCACTGGCCTCTCCCTGAAAGAGCATGGCGGGGGGGAGGCTTTGTGTAACTAACTTGCCTGTCATGGCATTTATCAGGAACTGTCACCCATTTATATGCGCAATGAACCTCTAGGTAAAGCAGTATCACTAAAACCAACAACAATCATAATGATTAATCACACTTGCCCACAAATTCAAACTTCTGTATTTTAACACAATGGTATCACCTTGTTTGTGACTTAGAGCCTGTAGCATCTACTAATTTAAGTGTCCTTCTGGTGACCAGACAGAAAAACTCTTTTATAAGGAAGTGTTTACTTAGAGAACATAAGCCCTTCAAGAGGAGTTTTCCTAAGAATTCTCATTTATACATAACCATTTTCAAATATCTCACAGCTAAAAAATCATAGAAAATATTTGCACTAAATAAAGGCAGATAAGTGTTGATAAAAACAAAGAAGTTTGTGAAGATGAGCAGACCAAACACCAGGCTGGATATTCTGTGATGGATGTGACCTTAACAACCTAAAAGAGCATCATGATAATGGAAGTAAATGAAGTGGATCAGGAATAAAATGTGGCAAAAAGAAGGTATACTTCTGGCCCCACAGGGCAGCTGTTGCTTAGTTCCAGCAGGTTGTTGACATGTGCAAATGTGGGCTTGATATCACCAAATCTTCTAATTTTTAAGTAAACTGAGAAATATGGCAAGGCTATAAAAAGTGATATATTTGAAAAAGGGTAAGTGGAACAAATATTGGTAAAAGAAGGAGCAAGAAAAGAGAAACTGAAGTAAAGATAATCAAGATGCATTATGGGGCTTCCCTGGTGGCGCAGTGGTTGAGAGTCCGCCTGCCGATGCAGGGGACACGGGTTCGTGCCCCGATCCGGAAAGATCCCACATGCCGCGGAGCGGCTGGGCCCGTGAGCCATGGCTGCTGAGCCTGCGCGTCCGGAACCTGTGCTCCGCAATGGGAGAGGCCACGACAGTGAGAGGCCCGCGTACCGCCAAAAAAAAAAGCATTATGGATATGGGGGAAGGCCCTAACTTCCAGCAACAAGGGAAGCGAGCCTCTATTCTTTCCTTGGCTCCACATAATGGTTGAAAGGCATTGTCTTAACTAATGATCCAGTGTCCAGTCTATGTTACTTATTTCATGCACTTACATACTGGTTCACAGAGTAAAGTGATGATCTAATTAATGATGGATAAATATATGGGCAAGGCTGATAAAGTTCATATACTAAAAGTTTAGTTGTATTTAAATACATTGTTATCTGCAAGTTAGATGCCCGGAGTTGTACAAGTGCAGAAAAAAAGGGAAATTATTTGAAAACATAAATAGGTTTGGGTAGAGACTAAATTCAAATGAGTTTATCAAATGCAATCTCATATTTGACTCTGTGAAGTTAAATGTTTTAATTGACTTTACTCACAATCTTAGTATGTCAGCCTCATTTTTAACTCAGTAGATGCCTACTACTTTATATTGAATTTTTATAAAATTTATCAATTTTAAATTATGAAGATAAACATTATGTATACATTTAGTCCTACCTTTAGGTCCATATTCTAGTCAATTTTTGTAATGAGGTTTTATGCATTTAAACATTGATTGAAACGTTAGTTTATTGAAAATTCATGAAATGACTGAAACCTACACTCTTCCATTTTGTAACATGCTGTGTGCCCACCATGAGCCAGCACTGTGCTAGGTGCTGAGGATGTAATGGGACATGCAAAGGTTTAGAATAAAAGGATAGGCAGCAATGCAAAAGGCAAAGGAGAATGGCATGGGAATGAAAAGTGTTAATGGTAAATAAAGTTGAATGCAAGGTAAAAAGTACAAAAAGGAATAAGACAATCCCCTTTTACTAATAAGAGCTGTGAACTAAAATTCAGATAGCTGTCATTAACTATTTGAAATGCCGAATTAAATTAAAATTATCTAAGCAAAATTTCTGGAAACAAAAGGAAAAACAGAAATATGAGGACATGTGACACCGTATATACTCTTATCAATATCTATTTAAAATATGTAAACATAAAAATGACTGAGAACAGTGACCTGAATAGTTTAACGTTATTACATATTACTATTACTGATAGATATCTAGCCTAAGATAAGGAAAGAAAAATGCCTTCATTACATTTTTAAAAATTGTCATACATTAGGGCACAACAAATCTCCATAAACTTTCCAAAAGACAGAAAAATGTTACAATTTAAAATAGGTAACACAGACTTAGGAAACACATTTATGGTTACCAAAGGGGAAAGGGTGCGAGAGGGATAAATTAGGAGTTTGGGATTAACAGATACACACTACTATATATAAAATAGATAAACAATAAGGACCTACTGTATAGTATGGGGAACTATACTCAATCTTTTGTATAAGGGAACCTATAAGGGAAAAGAATCTGAAAAAAAAAGGATGTATAAATGAATCACTTTACTGTATACCTGAAACTAACATAAATTGTAAATCAATAATACTTCAATAAAAATAAATTAATTAATTAAATGGGTAACAAAACTAAATATCAACTACTAAGGGGTTTTTTTTGGAAAATTTAAAACTCTTTCCTAGGCCATTATTTAGTCATATATACATTAGTCATATATACATATATGCATTCATTCGTTCATTCATTCACAAGCTATCTAGAAAAAAGAAAATTAGTGATACCATTCTACATCAAAGCCTCTAGGATACAATCAAGGTTTAACACAAAAATAGTCATAGCTTAAACATTTTTCAATACCAAACAAGAAAGAATAAAAATAAGCAAAGTTCAACAAAAGAAATCAATTCAACTAAAGAAGCCAAAAATAAGTGAGTAGGGGAGACATTTTTAATAAAGCAGATGCATTAATGCATTTCAAAATGGAAAAAAAAAAGCTGAATAGATGGATTTTTGTTGTAAACACACATACAATTTCTTATTTTGCCATTTACTAGCTATTCAAATGTGCAAACTATTTTGCCTCTTAGAATCCATTTACTTATGTTTAATATTTAAGAAAATGTGCTGGCTTCTTAATATATCAACTATTATTTAAACATAGTATATTTTTGAGAATTTCTCAATACAGTTAGATAAGTAAACCCTATTCTGTCTACAGAAATTTTATAGGCAGACCTCAATGCAAAATTGAGTCGTTTAATTATTGATTTGATTAGTCCAATTCAACGTATTTTAAAATTCTGCATAAATGTTTCCCAAGGCCAAACATGAAGAAGTATAGTAGAGAACTATTTGATTTTTAGGTTGACATGAAACAATAAGCATTGTGCTGTGTCAGTGAATACGTACACTAAAAATAGCATTGCCCCAAGAAAGTAAAATATTTCATGGTCTTAGAAGCTTCCATTTAAAAGTAAATTAATACATTTACTCTCAGTTGGTTATGTGGCTTGCTAGTGAACATATGCTGTGATTCTTCCCTTCATTGATTCATTAATATCTTTTAATGAGAAGAAAGAAGTCAGAGGCTACAGAACATACGAGGAACAATGAAAATAAAGAATCTTCTGAAATATGTGACTTGACAACAGTCTGCTGAGAAGCAGCATGGTGTAATGGTTGGAGTCCCTTGTTCAAGTCCTATCTGCCATTCTGAGCTGTGGGACCTCAGTCAATCCACTTGATCTTTCTTTGCCTCAGTTTCAACATGTGGAAAACAGGGATAATGCTAGTGTCTCCCTCATGGTGTGGCTATGAGTAGTTAATGAAAAAATACGTGTAAAGTATTAGGACAATGTCAGGCCCATAGTTAAAGCACTAGCTCCCTAGTAGCTACCGTTATTGCTCTTTTCTTAATCCCATGTTTCCTTTTGATATGACATGCTACATGCACTTTCTTAAATCTTACTTGAGAAGCTATTTTTTGTTGTTCATTTGAAAAAAAATTCTGAAGTACTGTGTAGCTCATTTATTGCTATTCTTTTGGAGGACATTGATTAATTTTTCATTTTTGGTGTCTGATCCAGAACGCTTTATTCCTGTGAAATATTCTGTTTATAGAGACGGAGAATGGGGGCAGGTGAAGAGAAATCAGTTGTTACTACTTATAAGAAGTAATTTAAAGGGGATGCCATTCAGAAGAGAGATTTTCCTATGAGGTGTGTTTCTTTAAAAGGTCATTGGGAGTCATTTCCACTAGTCTCATTCTTACACATAGAGCAAATGCTTGGCTTTCAAAGGGCGATGTTAGATGCTTCTTACAGTTGCAGCGGTTCATAGAAATGCACCCAGATCTCACCTGCTTTCTTTGTTTTCTTTCTCTCTCTGCACTTAGCCACCATTGTTGCCACCACACCACCAGGACAAGGACACTAGATTCCTGGCTACTAGAATTGAAGCATACCTGTCATTTCATGTTTAATCTTCTAGAAAAATAGGTGCAATGTTCTAGTTGAATACAGTACAAAGGATAATGGAATCCTAGAACATTAAAACTGCTAAGAATTTTAGAAAGTATTTGTTGAGGCCCAAACACCTTATTTGTGATTAAGGAAGTGGTTTCCAAGAGGCAAAATAGTTTGCAGAAATTTAAATAGCTAGTAAATGACAAAACAGGAAATAGTCTGTGAATCTTTTGTTTTGTTTTTTATTGAAGTATCATGGATTTACAGTATTACATTAGTTTTGGGTGTACAGCATAGTAATTCAGTATTTTTACAGGTCATACTCAATTACAAGTTATTACGAGATAATGGCTGTAGTCTTCTATGCTATATAGTATATCCTTGTGTTTTATCTATTTTATACATAGTATTTTGTATCTCTTAATCTCAAACCCCTGATTTGTCCCTCCCCCATTCCCTCTCCCCTTTGGTAACCACAAGTGAGTTTTCTATATCTGTGAGTCTGTTTCTGTTTTGCGTATAGATTCATTTGTATTATTTTTAAGGTTCCACATATAAGTGATATCATACAGTATATGTTTTTCTCTGATTTACTTCACTAAGCAAAATGTTCTGTAGGTCCATCCGTCTGTGGATCTTTTGAATCCAAGTTTAGCACAATCTTTTACCATGTTGCATACCTAAGTTGAGACATGTGATGCTATGGCCTCAATTGTTTTATTTAATTTTATCCAGTATAATAAAAGCACATTTTTTACAACAAATACTGCTGAAGCCACTAAAATGAGTGAGATAACCCTGTCTTGTGTTTTTCCTGTTTAATCATAGTCTCTGACTACTTTTTTTTTTTAATGCTCAAGAAAATCACTAATTTAATTAGGTAACAATGTTTCTGAAAGTTCCTTCTTGAAATCAGTAAACTTCTGTATCATGATGGGTCATATGTCCTTTCAGCACCATTCCAAAATGGGTCTAAATTATGCTTAAGCTCTGTTCTATAATATTAATGTGATCATATGTCTTTATAAGGATTAGTTTACACTTGACTATAATGGTCTTTTCAGATCCTTCCCATAAGTGAAACTAATATCTAGTGATCACAATCTAACTTTAAGAGGGAAAAATATTCTCTAATACTACTCAGTTACAACACTCTCTACTCTTTCTAGTATATCTGTCCTGCATTAAAACTCTACAACTTTAACCATATTGCTTTCATTGAAGCACCTGTAATTGAGCAGTTTAAACAAAATCTATTGGATTGAATTTATTTAGAGAAATGTGAGAAATTATGTTTGCTGTCAATCGTGTTACTTCCTTTCAGTTGCTAATTTAAAACAGAAATAGAGGGGAAACTGAGCTATATATTTCATCATTATTTCCAGAGGAGACAAGCCATCTCTAAGTCTCCCATTAGATATTTGTAGAAGATATGTAGCATCTGCTACCTGTGAGCCAGATGACTTCCTTTTGTATTATACTTACCTTCCCTCATTCTTAGTAAATTGTAAACTGAGTCATTATTTGTCACATACATAACAGAAACACCATATAGAAAAGAATCATGCTTTTCATCCACATATTTTAGAAAAGACTTATCAATATGGGTCAAAGGCAGCATACGCAGTCCCTAAGGCTATTTTTACTTGCACTCAAACCACAGTTGTCTCTCAAGCTGAAAAAATATTAACACCTGTTATAACATTGGTTTATTCCTAGGTACAAAGACAATACTAACAAACCTAATCATCATCATCATCATCATCATAGTTGTTACTAATTGATTACCAGCAGTGCACTGGTGTTATGTTACATATTTTATGACTAATAATCAAAATATCGCTGAAAAGAAAATATTTTAACCCCATTTTACAGATAAGTTAAAACAAGGAAGTTAAGTATTTTCCTCAAGGTTTCAATCAAGACCTATCTGAATATAAGCAGGTATTCTCTGCACCCCATTATACCTCTCTTACATAAAATAGCACTTTGAACACTCTAGAAGTTTCAAGGAGAGGGAAATCGGTGGAGTAGTAAAGGAAGGCTTCTGGGGTAAGTGAGAACAGCTTCTTCTGTACTCTGTTCTCACCACCTTCTTATTTTTCTCTTTTCTTTTTATTATTTCCATTATCTCTTCCTACTTTTTCATTGATTGCACGTTTACTTTGCCCTCTGGCTTATTACTTATTATCCTGGTGGGTTTTCAAGAGGTAAAACTTCCATCATTATTTCACTTCAGTAAAGTGTTTGTGGTTCTTCTCTCATAAAGCTGCATACCACGTCAATGGCAGTGACTGTCTCAAGGGAGACCACAGTAGATAAAAGTGTAGGCAAGGAGGCTTCCCTGGTGGCGCAGTGTTTGAGAGTCCGCCTGCTGATGCACGGGAGACGGGTTCGTGCCCCGGTCCGGGAAGATCCCACATGCCGCAGAGCGGCTAGGCCCGTGAGCCATGGCCGCTGAGCCTGCACGTCCGGAGCCTGTGCTCCGCAACGGGAGAGACCACAACACTGAGAGGCCCACGTACCGCAAAAAAAAAAAAGTGTAGGCAAATGAGAAGGCAGGCTCATTCTTCTACTGCTCCCCCTTAAAGAAAGATCAAGATGACTTTCTGAGCCTTTAAGAGCTTTTCATGAAGTGAATGTTAAAGATCTCTGTGGAGGGCTTTGGTACAATTTAATTTTCTCCTTAATTTCTCACTAAACTTCCCAGTTTCCCATTGTCAGTAAGGATAAGCAACTCCATACTCTATGCCCATTTCCGTCGAGAGGCCAGGGTTTATAAGGCTTCTGTCCCTTTCCTGATTGTCATTTTTTTCCTTTCCCTTTCTTAAAAGTAAAATATGCATAAAAGTACACGAAGTCTGTAACTAGGGGAATTACAGCAAAGTAAAACCACCTATGTATTCACCACCCAGGTCGAGAAATGGGTTCAAGAAGATCCCCTCTTGCTCTCTTAGTAATTACTACATCTCCAGTGTTTCCTTCAAAGGTTAATATCACGTAGAAATATTTTCACAAAGTCATTTTGTTGGGGGGTATCATGAGGTTTTTAATGAATTCATGTATGTGGTATCAAAGCATGTTACATGTGTATAGGAGTAAAGATAGGTCATGTGTTGATAATTTCTCAAGCTGAGCTATGAGTATATGGACGGTCATTACATCATTCACTCTACTTTTGAAAATGATTGGAACTTCCCATGATTATAATTATGAAAATATCAAGAATATAAAATATAGCAATTTTATTGATTATATTACTATACATCAGTAATAACACTCTACAGCGTTAAGTACACCATTCACTGCTCTACAGCTCTCTACTTTGCTCCCCTCAAAATACCTAATAGATCTTCCACTTTGGGATAGGATGCTCTTCCCATAATTTCTGGATGTCCCAGAGAACAGTGTAGTGCAACTCCAGGGATGTGAATTGAAGTAATGCAAATGTCAAACTGGTGCTGCATCGCCATCTAGAGGTCGAGATGATAACTGCAACGTCCTAACTTTAATGAGCCTCTCATACATAAGCTTTCAAATTTGAATATACATAGCTGTTTATGTGACTGTGGAGAAAATTATCTGTTTGCGATTGTTTTCTCTTCAGTTGAGCTTCCAGATCATAATACAAAGCAGGAACCACCTGTGTTTATGGGTGGCACGGGGAAGTATAAATCATAGAGTCATATATCAGCAACACTACAGCATGTTTCTACCAAACATGAGCCTCCCACATGTGAGACAGACCACCTACAGAAGGACCACAACAGTGTCGGTGTTTTTTTAGCACATTCCTGATAATGAAATTCATGTTGAACTCAACACAAATAGCTTTTCTTTTCTCTTGGCAGTCAACAGCCTATACCAACCTGCATTTGACAGTTTTTCTCTCTGGCTAGCCATGACTATGGGAATAGAATAGAGGATATTCTTGGGATTTATGATACTATCAATGTATTTTTACTCCCATTCTTTTGCTGACTACAAATAGCATCCTTTTTCATGCAAAAGGGAGAAATCATTGACATAAACATATGTGAGACAAAATTTCATACTATTATTATTATGTAATTAATATTATATATAGTTAATTTATTCTTTATTATTCAGTTATGACCAAAATTATGAAATACATTATTAATGTAAAATCATTGGTTGAGCCAAATTATTTGTTTTCACTTTTTTTATTCAGTTAATTTTACTGAGCTTCACCTGTATACCAAAAACTGTGAGAGATTTTCTTACGTGCTAGAAGGCTATAATGCAGAGTGACTCATAAAAAGTACATTCAAAGTACAACAGGAAATCAGAGTGATAAAGTTCATTTTTCTAGGGAAGGTAGGAAAATATTTCAGGTATAAGCTATCATCTTGAAAGATGAATAAAAATTGTCAAGCTAAAATGTAGACAAGGACATTTTGGACAGAACAAAAAGGTACATATTAAGAAGATTTTAAAGACATTGTTTGCCGAAGTAAGAAGCTTATATAGCTGCTTGGAAAAGAAATAGTTGAGGCTGTGGCTTGAAACATAGTCTGAGGTTAAATGAGAAATGCCCTTATATACCTCACTAAGCAGTTTGGACTTAAATCTATAAGCAGAGAATGGACAACAAAGGTCTTTAAGCTAATAAGTCACGAGACTGTCTATATGTGCTTTAGAAAAGCAGGTCTGATGAGTGTATCAAAGAATAATTGGAGACGTTAAAGCCATGAGAAGCTGGGAAGGTGCTGCAGTAGTCCAAGGGAGAGATGATGTGGACTTCAGCTGATGTTGTACACTGAGGTGCCATTAATATTAGTCAGTGTAAAGGAAACCATAAACAAAATGAACAGACAACCTACAGACTGGGAGAAAATATTTGCAATCGATGCTACTGACAAGGGATTAATTTCCAACATATACAAACAGCTCATACAGCTTAATATTTAAAAAAAAAGAAGAAAAAAAAAGGGCAGAAGACCTAAACTGACATTTCTCCAAAGAAGACATACAGAAGGTCAACAGGCACATGAAAAGATGCTCAATACCACTAATTATTAGAGAAATGCAAATCAAAACTACAGTGAGGTATCACCTCACACCAGTCAGAATGGCCATCATTAAAATGTCCACAAGTAATAAATGCTGGAGAGGGTGTGGAGAAAAGGGAACCCTCCTACACTGTTGGTGGGAATGTAAATTGGTGCAAGCACTATGGAGAACAGTATGGAGTTTCCTTAAAAAACTAAAAATATAGTTACCATATGATCCAGCAATCCCACTCCTGGGCATATATCCAAAGAAAACCATAATTCAAAAAGAGACATGCACCCCAGTGTTCATTGTTATTTACAGTAGTCAGGACATGGAAGCAACACAAATGTCCATCAACAGATGAATGGATAAAGATGTGGTACATATATACAATGTAATATTACTCAGCTGTAAAGAAGATGAAATAATGCCATTTGCAGCAACATGGGTGGACCTAGAGATTATTATAGTAAGTGTAGCAAGTTAGACAGAGAAAGACAAATATCATATGATATCACTTATATGTGGAATCTAAAAAATGATACAAATGAACTTATATGCAAACCAGAAATAGACTCATAGACATAGAAAGCAAGCTGATTGTTACCAAAGGGCATAGTGGGGCGGGGGCATAGATTAGGAGTTTGGGATTAACATATATATACTACTATATATAAAATAAGTAAACAACAAGGATCTACTGTATAGTACAGGGAACTATACTCAATATCTTGTAATAACATATAATGGAAAAGAATCTGAGAAGGAAAAAATATATATATAATATATCTGCATCTCTTTCCTGTACATTTGAAACTAATACAACATTGTAAATTAACTATACTTCAATTTACAAAAAAAGAGGAAAAAGAGAAAAGAATATTAGTCACTGTACAGTTAAATATAATGTGGAAAAAAGGAGAGGATTGTTGAGAATGTCTTTGAGGTTCCTAATTATATTAATGAGCAGATGGTAATATCATTATCCAACAGAGAACTTCAGGGGAAGGAACAATTTTGTGCAAGATTTTGACGTTTGCTTTGCATTACCATTGTACAAAGGTGGATGGAGATGTCTAATGGACAACTGGAAATATATTTCTGAAATTCCAGGGAGCTACAAAAAAATAAAGATAGTATCAGGCAATAGAGTTAGTAGATTGTTTCATCGTAGCAGAGTATGCTCAGTGCAAAGTACTGTGAACCACAGACACTACGTTAGAGAAGAAAGCCAGCCCTCCTTTAGCTCCCACCATGCCCCACTTCCCTTGGCGCTCCTGAAGCCAATCATTTTATATCTTGAGTATTTTTTTGCTCCTGTTTTGTTTGTGACACTCTAAGTTGCTGGAAGGAGTCTGATTCTTGAGGTTAATCGAAAATATAGTTGAATATAATATTGCAGAGTCTTTGGAAATCTCAAATATATTTTTTCCTTAGACAAAATTCTGAGACGAGACTGCCTGGTTTTGAATCATAGCAAATAGATATGAGACCTTGGGTGATGTCTTTAACTTCACTTTACGGTGCTTTTATTTATATATGTATGTATTTATTTTTGGCTGCACTGTTTGCGGGATCTTAGTTCCCCAACCAGGGATTGAACCCACGTCCATGGCAGTGAAAGCGTGGCATCTTA
Source organism: Lagenorhynchus albirostris (assembly GCF_949774975.1). Lineage (NCBI taxonomy): Eukaryota > Metazoa > Chordata > Mammalia > Artiodactyla > Delphinidae > Lagenorhynchus > Lagenorhynchus albirostris. The sequence goes on along the minus strand of NC_083101.1, from coordinate 60,215,583 downwards.
ACCACTGGACCTCGTTCCCTTTACTTTGGTTTTATCACCTATAAAACACTGAGATAATAATAGTACTTATTTGTTGGGATGTTATGCATATTAAGTTGATATTTATGTCACAGAACATTCTCTGTGACAGATTAAATGCAATAAGAGTATTTGCTAAATAAATACTAATTACTTTAACAGTTTTCTGTGACCTCTGTTTACATGAATGAAAGGAAGGGAACCACACCTGACCTTTTCTTTGCAAAAATATACAGCATTACTTTTTTCGTTTATTTGGATAATTGTTATCTATTTAATCCTGGAATGATGAATGAATCCAAAAAATGATGCAGATGTTTCTGTATTTTTCCATTCTAATCTTAACTGTATGATAGCTTGCCTTTTCAAATTGTTAAGTATGTGTGTTTATTTGTGTTTAATCCATAGGGAAGGTCATAGCAAAAACACTGGCAGTTGGAGATATCCAAACAAAGTGTAGCAGTATGTCTCCAGTAAAACCTGAAGAATTTAACATCCTATGTGACAATCATTCCAGTAGCAGTGAGAAATGTCACTTTTCGTTCTGTCCTAAAAGAATGGCAACAGTGTAAATGAGAAAAGGAGTATGTGAAAAAACAGAATCATGGTGCACATAATGTTTAAAATCTCTGTTACTTGTTATGACTTTTAAGTCACTTTAATTTCTAAAATTTGGAAGTCACACCTATCAGATGCCTATAAGGACCTTGATACTCAAAGAGTAGTTCTTAGACCAATAGCTGTGACCTCACCTGGGAGCCTGTTAGAAATTCAGAATCTCAGGCCTCATCCAGACCTTCTGAATCACAGTCTGCATTTTAACAAGATTCCCAAGTGATTTTAAAATACTAAAATTCAAGAGTAATTGAGTAAGGACACCTGGAAATCAGTAATAGATTGACAATAGATAGAGTAAAAACAAAACAAACAACCTTATTTTTATTTTTTTTGAGAGTTTTTATTTGAGAGTAAAAACAAAACAAACTACCCTCCCTCCAGCTCCACTTCATTGAATTTCTGAAATAAACCTACTTTTAAGCATAAATTTTACACTTTTTATTTTACAAAGATTTATTAAGAACTTATTCTGTGCTAGTCGCTGTTCTGGATTCTAAAGTTACAGTGATGAACAAAATAGGCAAAATTCTTTATACTCAAGGTGTTAATATTTGAATGCGTTCCAAGAGAGCTAGAGAAGATTCTTATGGGCAAGAATTTAAACAAGTAGGCTTCTCTCAGCATGTGGAATTTTCCCTGATAACCTTTTACACATTCAGTTGTTGTATAGCATTGCTCAGATTCAGTCACTGCTTAGTTCTTATTCACATTCTGTGGCCAGACTGCCTAGGTTCAAATCCTGGCTCCCCAACTTAAGACAAAACACTCCGCCTTTCTGTTCCTCTATTCCTTGGTTTTCTTATTTGAAAAATAGAAGAACTCATAGTGTCTACATCAGGGTATTGTTATGAGGATCAATGGGATTAATATAGACAAAGTACTCAGGACCGTGCCTGGCATTTGATATGCACTATGTAAGTATGAGAGACCCTTTACTGCTGTTGTTGTTAGTGAAAAATTATTAGTGGCACCTTTCTCTTTTCTGAATGAGTTTTAAGGAACTAGTTCAAGTTTTGGGATATGTTAAAAAGTCTGTGGTAAAACCAGCCACCAGTGAGGGAGTGAAGAGTGGGCAAAATGGGTGAAGGGAGTTCAAAGGTACAAACTTCCAAAATAAAATAAGTCATGGGGATGTAATGTACCGTATGGTGACTATAGTTAACAATACTGTATTGCATGTTTGAAAGTTGCTGAGAGAGTGAATCTTAAAAGTCCGCATCATAAGAAAAAGTTTAAGAAAATTATAACTACTTTACATACAGTGACAGATGGTAACTAGATTTATTGTGATGATTATTTCACAGTGCATACGAATGTCAAATCATTATGTTGTACACCTGAAACTAATATAATGTTACATGTCAATCATACCTCAATTTAAAAGAAAAAAAACAATCATCAGTGGATTTTGAAATATCTCCATTAGTTAAGGTGTGGTATATACTGACTAGATGTTGATAGGGAAGACTGACTTCTACAGATTCTCTCCTGCTCTGAAAACCTAGACAAGAAGATAATGATTTTTGAATCTTTTGCTTCCTGCATTTTGCACAAACACAGATAATTGGTTTTTTTGTGCTCTGCACGGAGAAAGTATGCGTGCCCGTCTAATTTGCTTTGAGTCATGCTCATGTCTCCAAGCTTTTAGTCTTTAATCTCAGCTCCTCTCTTAGTAAAGTTTGTTGGTAAATGAGCAGGAAGTTAATCCTTGCTTACCTTGGTTTCTTTTCTAATCTTTTCATGTATTTTAGTGAAATCTCTCCAAGCACTGACTTTTTCCTATTAAATAGTATAATATTTAAAGCCTCACAAAACTGGTACAGCCACCTAATTGATCACATAGTGATTCTAGTCAAAGGATTGTTTTTTCTTCTTGTACAAGTGGAAATAGTATTTCTATAAATTAATTCACATTTCTTGCTAATTATTCACACATTTGGAATGTTTATTACTGAAGTAGCCTTTGCTTAAAAACAAGAACTTGAAGAATAATATAAACCAGGTGTGTTGTATACACAACTGTATACAAATTCATCATGGACAGGTCTTGGCCAAAGAGCCTCCACCTCTCCTCCCCCCTCCCACCTGGGCACTCTGCTACTCAAAGCCCAGCATTTTGCATCTCACCCCCATGCCTTTCCCTACACCAGTATTTCTCAAAAGTGTGGCTTGGGCATGAAACCCTTTCAGGGGAGCTGAGAGCTCAAACTATTTTTTGTAACATTAGGGAATTCTTGTCTTTTTCACCCTCCTTCTTTTATGAGTGTACAGTGAAGTTTTCAAGAGGCTACATGACATGAGATTTCACAATAGATTGAAAGCAGAGAGGAGAATCCACCTATCTACCATTAAGGCAGACATTATAGAGAAATGGAAAATCATGCCTCTCTTCTCCCTTTTTTTTGTCTTAGAAAATAATTTTTCAATGAAAAATATGTTTATATATTAGCATTTATGAGAGTATTTTAATGAGTTAATAAAAATAAATATTTCCAATGATCTTCATTTAAATTTATGGTACAGTAAAATCACTAGATAAACACTATGTAAATAAAAGCTTTGGGGGGCCTTCAATAATTTTGAAGAGTGGAAAGGTGTCCTAAAACCAAAATGCTTGAAAACTTCTGGTCTACACTCTTTTCTTGGCATGGTTGAGACAAGGGAGATGGTGGTGCTTTCCCCATAGTTATACTCTGGCAATTTTATATCCTACCCAAATCATGCTTTGTCTTTGCAGGGGGAAGGGAAGAAGAGTGATAGAGGAAGCCAAAGAAAACATGAGGTGCTATGTGCATAAAATTCTCCTTTCTAGATAATCAAATGCTTATAGTATGGTACACAATGATATGATGTTATTTTCTTATTTAGTAAAATAAATCTTAGAATTACAAAACTGAGAGTAATTGTGACTGATTATGTGAAGTACTTGAAGAGACTTCTTTGGATTTTTATGAGTCCAAGTCTATTGCATTTTATAGGTGAGGAAACTGAAGACATTTTTTTAAAAATTTATTTATTTTATTTTTGGCTGCATTGGGTCTTCGTTGCTGTGCGCAGGCTTTCTCTAGCTGTGGCGAGCAGGGGCTACTCTTCGTTGCGGTGCACGGGCTTCTCATTGCGGTGGCTTGTCTTGTTGTGGAGGACGGGCTCTATGCACACGGGCTTCAGTAGTTGTGGTGCACGGGCTTAGCTGCTCTGCGGCATGTGGGATCTTCCCGGACCAGGGCTTGAACCCGTGTCCCCTGAGTTGGCAGGCGGATTCTTAACCGCTGTGCCACCAGGGAAGCCCTGAAGCCATTTTTGATGCTAGGACTTGCTCTGAGTCACTGGCCTCTTAGGAACCAAATCAAGAATCAGAACTCAAGTTTTGGCCTTTAGTTTATTGTACCATCATGCATCTCACAAAATTGAATATTTATCCATGTTTTCAGTTAGGATAAATTTTGACTATAATTATATACAACTATATGCATAATACTATATATATCTCTGAATAAAAGCCTAGCATATGAACTAATAGATCTGGAAAGGAACATTGAGAAAATATGAATGAATGGTTAGTATTTGTCAAATGATTAGGTATAGAGGTTCAATTTCAACTTCAAAACAGCATATGCAATTTTCCCTGTAATTTTAGCAAGTTATTCCAATAGCCTATAATACTCTTCATTTGGAGATTCTAAGGGGCTTATAATTATGTCTCAACTTTTAAAACCGTATCACTATCCATTCAGTTAATAGACTGCATTGATAAAAATCACAGTATCCTCTGGTGTACACTAAAATTGTTAAGCAGAATAATTTATGCAAATTACTTATAGAGTTATATGTTAAATATGTTTAATTACACTGCAGAACTTAGTTAACAGCATCACATACAATTATTTTTAATTATAAAAACCGATATTTTGGAGATTTATGTTCAACTGTTATACTACTAGTTAATATTGCTTTTCTTCATTGCTTCCAGAAATAAAGAAAATATTAATAATTTGTGCCAGAATCTTGTTACTGAAAAGCTTATGTATATTTTAATGCTAGCATTCTCCAAGACTTAAAAGCTACCAAATGCTTTCTGGGCGTTATTTAAAATAAATACTCATTACCAAGAGATGGTAAGGAAACTAATGGAAGAACAGCTTAGAGACATAATAATATGTGCCTTTGGGGAGCAAAACTGGGGGGATAAAGATGAAGACAGCAACTTTTGTTTTTATTATAAGCTTTTCTTTATTACTTGATTGTTAATCATATATGTATTACTTTGAGTAAAAAATTAAATGTAAGACAATGCACTCATACATACACAATACTAGAAAATAATGTTTACCCATCACTTTCTGGTGCTACATATTTCTGTTATTTTGATTTATATAGAATGGATGGCTGACCAATGGATGTTCAAATGTTAAAGACAGATCTAATGATATAAAGAAACCTAAGAATTTCCAAATTTTAGGAAAAATACCCTTTCCATTGGTATTATTTTTCCACATCATGGTATTAAGTACTAGATTTATAATATATGTACACATCTGGGCAACAAAATCACATTTTATTATTGACTTACATATTCAATAATAATAAGGCAATGATGTGATTTTCTATGGCAAAGTGTGAATTTCAAGTGATCTATGCATCTGCCTACTGTATAAGAACCCCCAATCCTAGAAGTTATAAGTTTTAATACAATACTTACACAGAAAACAATATACTACATGATAGAAAAATGCATTATTTCATGAAGCTCAAAATATAAAATGTTAGTGGACTACTTTATTTAATGAAATTATACTACTATATTGAAATAGAATGCACTTAAGTTAAATAGAATTTTATATTAAATAATGTTTATGTAGTGGGTGTACTTTTCCTACAATAGTATATACTGTACTAATGGTAGAATATAATAAATTAAATACAGGGTATTTTTATAACTTCTATGTTATAAAATCTAAAAATTTTCAGAGAGATTGCTATACTGGACATGATGCTAATACAAATCTTTCAAAATTAACGCACAAACATTGCAGCCATAAACTAAGGAATTTTATACATAAAAGAGTGCCAAACTAAAGTAAATGTGCACTCTACTATCTTTAATTGGATATTAAAACATTTAAAGATTGCTTCAGTGATCAATGAAATTATAATATCCAACAAAGACATTATAAAAAAACAGTGAACTTGTCCCCACAGTGAGCCACAGCCACCCCCTGCCTCCACAGGAGATGCCACCCACCAGAACACAACACCAGTCCCCTCCACCAGGAAGCCTACACAAACCATTGAACCAACCTCACCCACTGGGGGCAGACACCAAAAACAATGGGAACTATGAGCCTGCGAAAAAGAGACCACAAGCACAGTAAGTTAAGCAAAACGAGAAGACAGAGAAATATGCAGCAGATGAAGGAGCAAGGTAGAAACCCACCAGACCAAACAAATGAAGAGGAAATAGGCAGTCTACCTGAAAAAGAAGTCAGGGTAATGATAGTAAAGATGATCCAAAATCTTGGAAATAGAATGGAGAAAATAAAAGAAATGTTTAACAAGGACTTGGAAGAACTAAAGAGGAAACAAACAATGATTAACAACACAATAAATGAAATTAAAAATTCTCTAGAAGGAATCAATAGCAGCATAACTAAGGCAGAAGAACGTATAAGTGACCTGGAAGATAAAATAGTGGAAATAGCTACCGCAGAGTAGAATAAAGAAAAAAGAATGAAAAGAATTGAGGGCAGTCTCAGAGACCTCTGGGACAACATTAAACACACGAACATTCAAATTATAGGGGTCTCAAAAGAAGAAGAGAAAAAGGAAGGGTCTGAGAAAATATTTGAAGAGATTATAGTTGAAAACTTCTCTAATATGGGAAAAGAAATAGTCAAGTCCAGGAAGCACAGGGAGTCCCATACAGGATAAATCCAAGGAGAAACATGCTAAGACACATATTAATCAAACTATCAAAAATTAAATACACAGAAAATATTATTAAAAACAGCAAGGGAAAAATAACAAATAACATACAAGGGAATCCCCACAAGGTTAACAGCTGATCTTTCAGCAGAAACTCCTCAAGCTAGAAGGGAGTGACAGGACATATTTAAAGTGATGAAAGGGAAAAACCTACAACCAAGATTTCTCTACACAGGAAGGATCTCATTCAGAGTCAACAGAGAAATTAAAACCTTCACAGACAAGCAAAAGCTAAGAGGATTCAGCACCACTAAACTAGCTTTACAACAAATGCTAAAGGAACTTCTCTCGGCAGGAAACACAAGAGAAGGAAAAGACCTACAATAACAAATCCAAAACAATTAAGAAAATGGTAATAGGAACATACATACCAATAACTACCTTAAATGTAAATGGATCAAATGCTCCAAGCAAAAGACATAGACTGGCTGAATGGATACAGTAACAAGATCCAGATATATGCTGTCTACAAGAGACCCGCTTCAGACCTAGGGACACATACGACTGAAAGTGAGAGGATGGAAAAAGATATTCCATGCAAATGGACATCAAAAGGAAGCTGGAGCAGCAATTCTCATATCAGACAAAAAAGACTTTAAAATAAAGACTATTACAAGAGACAAAAACAGACACTAGATAATGATCAAGGGGTCAATCCACAAAGATATAACAATTATAAATATTTATGCACCCAACATAGGAGCACCTCAATACATAACACAAATACTAACAGCCATAAAAAGGGAAATTGACAGTAACACAATAATAGTAGGGGACTTTAACACCCCACTTTCACCAATGGACAGATCATCCAAAATGAAAATAAACAAAGAAACACAAACTTTAAATGATACATTAAACAAGATGGATTTAACTGATATTTATAGGACATTCCATCCAAAAACAACAGAATACACATTCTTCTCAAGTCCTTATGGAACATTCTCCCAAATAGATCATATCTTGCATCACAAATCAAGCCTTGGTAAATTTAAGAAAATTGAAATCGTATCAAGTATCTTTTCCGACAACAATGCTATGAGACTAGATTTCAATTACAGGAAAAAAAATCTGTAAAAAATACAAACACGTGGAGGCCAAACAATACACTACTAAATAACCAAGAGATCACTGAAGAAATCCAAGAGGAAATCAAAAAATACCTAGAAACAAATGCCAATGAAAACACAGTGACCTAAAACTTATGGGAAGCAGCAAAAGCAGTTGTAAGAGGGAAGTTTACATCAATACAATCCTACCTCAAGAAACAAGAAACATCTCAAATAAACAACCTAACCTTACACCTAAAGCAATTAGAGAAAGAAGAACAAAAAAACCCCCAATGTTAGCAGAAGGAAAGAAATCATAAAGATCAGATCAGAAATAGATGAAAAAGAAATGAAGGAAATGATAGCAAAGATCAATAAAACTAAAAGCTGGTTCTATGAGAAGATAAACAAAATTCATGTACATTAGCCAGACTCATCAGGAGAAAAAGGAAGAAGACTCAAATCAATAGAATTAGAAATGAAAAAGGAGAAGTAACAACTGACACTGCAGATACACAAAGGATCATGAGAGATTACTACAGGCAACTCTATGCCAATAAAATGGACAACGTGGAAGAAATGCACAAATTCTTAGAAAAGCACAACCTTCAGAGACTAAACCAGGAAGAAATAGAAAATATAAACAGACCAATTACAAGCACTAAAGTTGATACTGTGATTAAAAATCTTCCAACAAACAAAAGCCCAGGACCATATGGTTTTACTGGCAAATTCTATCAAACATTTAGAGAAGAGGTAACACCTACCCTTCTCAAACTCTTCCAAAATATAGCAGAGAGAGGAACACTCCCAAACTCATTCGACAAGGCCACCATCACCCTGATACCAAAACCAGACAAAGATGTCACAAAGAAAGAAATCTACAGGCCAGTATCACTGATGAACATGGATGCAAAAATCCTTAACAAAATACTATCAAACAGAATCCAACAACACATTAAAAGGATCATACACCACGATCAAGTGGGGTTTATTCCAGGAATGCAAGGATTCTTCAATGTATGCAAATAAATCCATGTGATACACCATATTGACAAGCTGAAGGAGAAACCATATGATCATCTCAATAGATGCAGAAAAAGCTTTCGACAAAATTCAACACCCACTACTTATGATAAAAACCCTCCAGAGTGTAGGCATAGAGGGAACTTACCTCAACATAATAAGGGCCATATATGACAAACTCACAGCCAACATCATTCTCAGTGGTTAAAAACTGAAATCATTTGCAGTAAGATCAGGAACAAGACAAGGTTGTCCACTCTCACTACTATCTTTCAACATAGTTTTGGAAGTTTTAGCCACAGCAATCAGAGAAGAAAAAGAAATAACAGGAATCCAAATCAGAAAAGAAGTAAAGCTGTCACTCTTTGCAGATGACATGATACTATACATAGAGAATCCTAAAGATGCTACCAGAAAACTAGTAGAGCTAATCAATGAATTCGGTAAAGTAGCAGGATACAAAATTAATGCACAGAAATCTCTTGCATTCCTATACACTAATGATGAGAAAGAGAAATTAAGGAAACACTCCCATTTACCATTGCAACAAAAAGAATAAAATACCTAGGAATAAACCTACCTAAGGAGACAAGAGACCTGTATGCAGAAAAGTATAAGACACTCATGAAAGAAATTAAAGATGATACAAACAGATGGAGAGGTATACCATGTTCTTGGATTGGAAGAATCAACATTGTGAAAATGACTCTACTACCCAAAGCAATCTACAGATTCCATGCAATCCCTATCAAACTACCAATGGCATTTTTCACAGAACTAGAACAAAAATTTTCACAATTTCTATGGAAACACAAAAGACCCCGAATAGCCAAAGCAATCTTGAGAAAGAAAACAGAGCTGGAGGAATCAGGCTCCCTGACTTCAGACTATACTACAAAGCTCCATTAACCAAGACAGTATGGTACTGGCACAAAAACAGAAATATAGATCAATGGAACAGGGTAAAAAGTCCAGAGATAAACCCACACACACATGGTCACCTTATCTTTGATAAAGGAGGCATGAATATACAATGTAGAAAAGACAGCCTCTTCAACAAGTGGTGCTGGGAAAACTGGACAGCTACATGTAAAAGAATGAAATTAGAACACTCCCTAACACCATACACAAAAATAAGCTCAAAATGGATTAAAGACATATATGTAAGGCCAGACACTATAAAACTCTTAGAGGAAACCATAGTCAGGAGCACTCTATGACATAGAGTCAAGATCCTTTTTTACCCACCTCCTAGAGAAATGGAAATAAAAACAAAAATAAACAAATGGGACCTAATGAAACTTAAAAGCTTTTGCACAGCAAAGGAAACCATAAACAAGATGAAAAGACAACTCTCAGTATGGGAGAAAATATTAGCAAATGATGCAACTGACAAAGGATTAATCTCCAAAATATACAAGCAGCTCAATATCAAAAAAACAAGCAACCCAATCCAAAAATTGGCAGAAGACCTAAATAGACATTTCTCCAAAGAAGATATACAGATTGCCAACAAACACATGAAAGGATGCTCAACATCACTAATCATTAGAAAAATGCACATCAAAACTACAATGAGGTATCACCTCACACCAGTTAGAATGGCTATCATCAAAAAATCTACAAACAATAAATGCTGGAGAGCGTGTGGAGAAAAGGGAACACTCTTGCACTGTTGGTGGGAATGTAAATTGATACAGCCACTATGGAGAATAGTATGGAGTTTCCTTTAAAAATTAAAACTAGAACTATCATACCACCCAGCAATCCCACTACTGGGCATATACCCTGAGAAAACCATAATTCAAAAAGAGTCACGTACCACAGTGTTCATTGCAGCTCTATTTACAATAGCCAGGACATGGAAGCAACCTAAGTGTCCATTTGACAGATGAATGGATAAAGAAGATGTGGCACATATATACAATGGAATATTACTCAGCCATAAAAAGGAATGAAGATGGGTCATTTGTAGAGACGTGGATGGACTTAGAGACTGTCATACAGCGTGAAGTAAGTCAGAAAGAGAAAAACAAAAACTGTACGCTAACACATATATATGGAATCTAAAAAAAGAACAAAAATGGTTCTGAAAAACCTAGGAGAAGGACAGGAATAAAGACGTAGAGAATGGACTTGAGGACACGGGGAGGGGGAAGGGTAAACTGGGACCAAGTGAGAGAGTGGCATGGACATATATACACTACCAAATGTAAAATAGATTGCTAGTGGGAAGCAGCCGCATAGCACAGGGAGTTCAGCTTGGTGCTTTGTGACCACCTAGAGGTGTGGGATAGGGAGGGTGGGAGGGAGAGGCAAGAGGGAGGGGATATGTGGATATATGTATATGTATAGCTGATTCACTCTATATAAAGCGGAAACCAACATACCATTTTAAATCAATTATACTCCAATAAAGATGTTAAATAAATAAATAATAAAACTAGCACATTATTTATTTGCTGTCTTTATTCCCAGTTAGGATTACCATGAATTTTATTTATTCTACTTTGCATGATTAAGGTAGCAGATTTTTCTGTTTGAAGAATTTCTGGGCAAGAATATGATCTTTTGATGAAGGCAAACCTTTGTTAATTTATTATGTGGAATATCATTATCTCAGCAGCCTCTTTTGTACTATTCCCTATAATTTGTTCTTGAATGTTATACATTATCCTTCTAATAGGGTTTTTCTAATCCGTCTAAATCCGTAGCACTGTAGTTGGGGCTTTTGACTATAGAGCGTCAGGAAATGTATCGTTATTGTTACTATATTAATATGGTCAATATTGCTGTGTCAGTAGTTTTTCCTAGAAATATTTTTATAAACTCTCTCCACACAATTATCTTTCTTTATTATAATTAAGCACTAAAAACTAACCTCTAATTAATGGAAACATCCCCAGTGATCTCATGGCCCTCTACTCGATTACAAATTATTTTAACGTCAAGGAACTTTCTTTTTCTCTTTGTATACACTTAGTTCCTGTGTTGTCCTTTGTGTGTAATAGGTATCTTTTAATTATTTGTAAACAATCTCCTTTTTCCTACTGTCGCAGAGTTATGTAATAATGCTGTGATAATATTAACCCATGCATTTGCAGCACTTACTATGTGCCAAGCTTGCTTTAAGCACTTTGCATAATATATTAGCTAATTTAATCCTCACAATAACTAGTAACTCCATGATGTAGATATTAATTTTATCGCAATTTATAGGCACTGAGTAAAGAGGATAAATAATTTTCTCAGGGCCATATGGCAAGTCAGAGCAAGATTTTGAAATCAGGCCACTGGACACTAGAATTCATTCTATACAATAATGCCAATTTTCACTAAGGGATGAATCCTCCTGAAAACACTTACTTCTAGTAGAGAATTCTCAAAAATTTAGTTTTATGATGGTTAAATCAAATCAAACACACAAAAAATCAAGTACACATGTCTTTTCAAAGCAGTGTTCTCAAAAGTGACTGGAGTACAGTTCAGGAATACATAAGATGATCCACTGGAGTTTGGAGAAAAATATTAATTTTCTGTTCCTATTATACTTGTTATCTCTCCCTTTCTTAATTTTGACAGTGTTTTCTTTTTTAATTTGTAAACCCTATTACAGTATAGTAGTATATTTTATGATTTATAAATAAGCAATATATAAGTTTTGGTGGTGCCTGTGTGCTTTTAAAACATTTTTATGAGTATATGAGCTATAAAATTTGGAAATAAACACCTTATAGAAACCATCCAGAATTCAGGGAAAAATAGGGTAATAAGGCATATACTAATCTTTGCTAGACTGTGTTAGAGTAGTTCCACATTTTTTCTCTGAGCCTCATTTCCTCATCTATATGATGGGACTATTAAGTACCTTTATAGTTCTATTGCAATGATTAAATAAATGAAATACGTGTGAATATTTTAAAAGCTTAAATCTCTACAGAACCACTAATCACTCAAGTATTAGTCACCAACACTTTGAAATGCCATTTCAAGTATCTGGGACAAGCCCATGTGAAAGAAATTTTTGTGGAGGGAATCTTCTGGGCCCCTTTGTGGTTAAGTTATCTGGTTGATGTTTGGCATGGCTGGCATAAAACAGACAATTCCTAGGAGACAAATAATCTCCTAGAGGCACTGTCTCTGACACTTTACTTCCTGCTGCTGCTATTTCTCAAGTGCATTAGTAGGCTTTTAGGAAAGCTGCACTAGCCCCTGGCCAAACAGATCTGAGATTGGTTCAAACGAACAAATAAATTTTTAAAAAATCTGAAAAGGAAGAAAATAGTTTTTTCTTTAAAGGTACCCCCCCACCGAAAATCAAAAAGATAAATTAAATGAATTAATCATTAAAGATGTGAATATATCCAGTTAATAGATATTCATATTTTTCCTGCAAGTGTCCATATCCTTCCCAGTGCACATCTCAATGTATTCTCTAATACCACTTTAGACTTTCGCTTAGTAAGCATGATCAGTAACTTTCTACTGGCAATATTAACCTATATTTTAATATATCAAATCTGCATATTAGTTAAAATAGGCATATCATACAGAGCTTTTCATAATTTCTATACTTTCTGTATTTAAAGTACACACATACATAAGCATTTCCCAAGGGTCATCTATCTACCTGTCCTGTAAGCTTTCTATTGTTAACCAAACATTCCTCGGTAAAATACGTTTACAAAATATAGCAGTTTACATAAGCATATTATTGAACCTGAGAAGTCAGACTACTTTGAATATTCCTCAAATTTACTTGACCCAGAAAGATTTTGGATTTTGGTTGCTCACATCAGAAGGAACTAAAATTTATGAAACAAGATGGGAAATACCAAGATACAGATTTCTCATTCATAAGTTCTTCAGTAACTCAAATCAAATGGTTAGAAAATGCCAAAGTAGAACTGGAAATTTTGCAGATTTTTATTTTTCCAAAGAAGTTAGCTATTTTACCCAAAGAAAATTTGCCACAATATAAATGTATAATAATATATAATTCTAAGATGCCTGTTTTTGGATTATTTAACTAAGAGAAATAAGATATTTATAAGCCTTCCATGAGAAAATGTGCATCTGGTTAGTGAAAACATATTTTTAAATTGACCATACCATGCCCCTGTCTATTAACAATGGAATACATGTTAAGGTCATCCACAATTATGACGTGCAGTACACACACAAAGGACACACAGCACACATTCCTCTCATGTCCTCCCTCCTCTCTACCAGAATTGTTTGATGTACTTTTCACCCTATGGTAAAAAAATGACATGAAGATGGAGCTAACAAAATAAAAGAGGACATGATATCATACTAGCTGTTGTCTCATAATCCACAGTCTTCATATGACCCCTTACAGCTATGTGACACACAAGATATTTCAAACCACCTTCCCAGTACAAATTGGATACAAAACAACTTCTGAATGAAATACAAGAAATATTCTTGTACACTCATAGCTAAGAGTCAAATAATTTAAGGAAGATCTTTGACAAAATCCTAAGAGGAAGTAAGAATTAGATGTGGCTATTCTGTGCACATTTATCAACACCAGACACCCAGAGACTTGTATTGTAAAGGTTAAAAAGAGGACAAAAGACAGTATTTGTGGAATCTGGGAAATTCTCCTGTAAACTACATTGACTTTCATGTATATCACCCACAAATACATATACGTCTACATTAGCATTTTAAAAGTCAAAAACTGGAGACATTCTAAATGTCTATCAACTTAATTGTCTATCAAAATTTATATACATATTGATATATATATATAAATATACATCATTAGATGACTTCCATAAACTTAAAGGTGAGCAATTGCGAAAGTATTCTTAAAGGATGATACTATTCATGTATATTATTAAAGCAGGTAAACTGTACTGTTATTGTTTAGAGATATTTATACATGTAGGAAGAGCACTGGAAATATAACTACTAAATAGGTGGCTAGTAACCTGAGGGGTTGAGGGGACGATGTACAGTAGTTTGGAAACACAGTTCAGAAGGTTTTAATTTTATTGATAAAGTTCAATTTTTAAGCTGATTTTAAGGACATGGAAGTTCACTCTATTATTCTTTATGTCTTTCTTATGTTTCACATATTTAACAATAGGCAAAAAAATTATTCAGTTCATCCCTGAGAAAAGCTTGAAGGATTTCTAGTAGTTTATTTAATTTTCATAGTCTTTGGTTGTGTTTTGGAGCTAACTTTGTAATGTAATATAGAATAAAATTATCAAATTATATTTTCTAACAAATGATTAAAATTTCCTTTTTTGGACATGGACCTAAAACAAATGAAACGAATATTTGATGAATAATATTTTGGCATAAGGTTGTCATAAACTGTGATTTTAAAGAGCATGTTCTCATTTTGTGAGAGGTAAAGAAAAATCTTGATTTTTTAAAAGAGCATAACATTATTTTGACTCTCCCGTCTTAAGAGGCTTTATGTTAATGACTTCAGAATGATTCCCCTGAAAGCGTGCGCTTAAGCCCCATGCTCCCCAAACCCTCTCTTCTCCAGTACTGAGGTTGAAGGGAGTGGTGAGAGGTTGTCGTATTGTTGAAAATAGAAGATAGTAGAGTTAAATAGTGCCTATTATAATGATGCAAACAAAGTGTTTGTCCAATTAATATTGATGACCGAAAAGTACTGTTAGGAAGTGGAGTAAAAAAACTCTGGGATTGTCTAATGCCTGGGAGGGAAAAGCATTAGGTTTTGCTGTTAGTGGTTCCATTAGTGTCACTGGGTCATTACTGCAAGGTTTTTTCTGCAGAAACTGTCTCTGGTGCAAACTTTAGGAATACCTCAACAACATTAACATGACAACAACTGCACCCCCAAACCTGATTATAAGGGAAGGTTTTTAAATGACTTTTTAAAGGGAGAGTTTCAAATATATAATTGTAATATAGCTGAGCATATTGGAAATGATTATTTCAAGATCATTATTATTGTTATTATTATTATTGGCAAACTAGCTGATAAATAGGGTGAAAAGTAGGTCTTCTGGTAATTTTAAGGGTCTTGTTAAAGGAAAATTAGGGGCTTCCCTGGTGGCGCAGTGGTTGAGAGTCCGCCTGCCGATGCAGGGGACGTGGGTTCGTGCCCCGGTCCGGGAGGATCCCACATGCCGCGGAGCAGCTGGGCCTGTGAGCCATGGCCGCTGAGCCTGCGCATCCGGAGCCTGTGCTCCGCGAGGCCACAACAGTGAGAGGCCCGCGTACCACTAAAAAAAAAAAAAAAAAAAAAAAGGAAAATTACCTCGTCTCACATGCACATTCTTTGTGGCTTATGAACTTTGAGAGGATTTTACCCAGCTATTCACTCTGTTCAATATGTTCATCTTTTTTTTCATGATACAAAAGTTACCTGAAGATATTGCAGTATTTAAGGACTAGTATTATGGGTGTTGTATAAGAGAAGCAGGAAAATGAGAGTTAATATAGATTTCTCTGGATAAAAACCTGCATAACATAGGTTATATCCTATTTTGTATGCTCTGTACTTAAGTCACTTCAATAACATATTGAATATAAATAGTATAGTGAATAGAGTAATAGAAATAGGACAGTATCATTATTATGCAATCAAATACTAATAGATTGTTGGAAAGGTTTATATCCAACACCTCAGAATGCTTGAACAAGCAATACATCCAATTACATATGCTCTTGGAATTATAAATCCACATACTCACACATATACAGCTATTACTACTTGTGATCCATATTTCATTACTTTAATCTTACATGTAAGACAGTTGTCTGTTTTATATGCAGAACCTCAAGTGCTCTGTCTACAGAGGTGATGTAAAATTTCTACATGAATAGCAATAAATCATGTTAATTCAGCCCTAATCAAATGAAATGTGGTAGAGAGGATGGAAGAAGAATCGGAATGAGAATGGTCAAAACAAACTATTGAGTATAAGAATCTTCCCAATTGAAGTGATGCACTAATATTGGGTTAAGTACTCCCAGCTATGAAACAAAAACTCATATCAGGAGTGTTTGTATAATTATAACAATCTATTGATACTTAAACAGGATAAAGTAATTTTTGTATGTTTGGATTTTAATACAATGTTTTCTTACCAATTCAGTGAACACAACTCAATTAGTTTCAAAAATGAGGTGAAAATGGACCACCTGCCAAAGTTTAATAAAATGAAAATGGGTTGCATTGGAACTATAAGCAGAGCCCACAGATTGATTCAATAAGAAGCCACCTTATTCAGTCCTCTTTCCACCACATTCTGTTCCTAAAATGAGGCTTAATGAAATCGGTTTCACCTATTAATACCTGCAAAATTAACACGCTTACCTAATATTGACTCAAAACAATCTCTCTCTTAAGCTATGCTTTCCTAAAGAGAGTGGCTGACCCATCTAGATAGGTCTGCATTTTTGATCCATCTACTTTTGCTATCAAAGTACCATTTGGAAAATGAACATGTTGATTGTTTTTTATACCTCTTTGAATTTTTCTAGGTCCCTGAATTTTTATTCCTCAAAAAGCTTAAGAAATTTAAAGAAAGAAAAAAAGGGGAAATATGAGGATTTTTTTCTTGTGCAAATATAAAATGAAATTTTAGGAATCCTCTACTTGTCAAAAAAATTAGAATTCAAACTTCTGGAAAATGTTAACCCCTTATTGCCCATTATTATTTCTTAGATAAATGATGGCTTTTGATGCAAGCTTCTGCACAGTTATAGACTAAGGGTTCCAGCTATGATTGAATCCAACGTGCCTATTTAGCACTCTGCAATCACTCTATGGCTTCAACACAATGTCCTTTCTTAAGGGTGAATAAGAGGATCTATTTGAACAAGTCCATTCCCCCTTCTTTAGAGAGGGTTTTTGTGTGACTCTTAATCTCCATCAGAGTGTAATTGGGCACTGAAAGAAACAGATTGGTTATTGTTGACCATCTGATAGGCACTGCAGAGAGCCAGGGAAAAGCATGATTCATTGATTTTAATCATGGTCATATGAGCCATTTCAGAGATTATCATGTAAAATAAATACCATATAAAATTAAGGCATGCAAAATAAAGGCAATATTTTAGATTACAGAATTGTTTAGAATGCCTGCTTCCAAGATAAACTGGCTTGATTCTTGTTGACCTAAAACAAATAGACTGTCGTATGTTTTCCAGCAAAAAAATGGGTATATTCAGGATCACAGAGAATCGCAGTTTGGGGTCTGCAACCATGGGGAGCCATGTGCAAGTCCCACGACAGCAAAGGAAGGAGAACACTTTTATAAAGAGGAAAAGGAAATCGGAGGGCTCTAGTAAACAAAGAGTTCCTGGCTTTTCATTGGCTGAGACCTTGCTAGGAAAGAGGAAGGGTCTTTCTTCTTGTTAGGCTCCACTGTCATCAGAGGGTGTGACAGCTCCCCATTCTGGTTTCCCAACTCTAATTGAGGTTTCTGTTTATTAATTTTTTATATTCTGAATGCTATTTCTTAGTCCATTTGACTATGTTTGACCATAAAAGGAAATTGCTTGCTAATTAATTGCTGAAACACAAATTGAAACGGCTTAACAAGGTGCATCATCCCTATGATAAAATACAGAGAGGGGGGGAAAAGTATACCTAATGTAATTGGTCTATTTATTAATCCAAGAACTATTGTCTAATCTATATTATTCTATAGCCTGTGCACTTATACCCACCCTGCAGGCTAATTCTACCCATCCACCTGCCTTAACAAGCATCATTAATATTTCTGTTTTTATTACTTGAAAGATACAGGGATGATGCTTAGTTGCTTTGCAGCAACATGATCCTGAAAACTTCCCAGTCTTATCAGTGTAAATTTCTGGTGACATCCAAGTCCCATACTGTATCTTTTACTTTCTCTCCACTTTCTCATCATATTAAAGGTATACTGATTTGTTCTCTATAATTGAAACCACCATATTAAATAGTATCACCTCCATGAAAAAAAATTGACAGGGTGGACTTTATTAAAATTGAAAATTTTTGCTCTGTGGCAGGCACATTCAAAGAAAATAGTTGCAAAAGACACATCTGATAAAGGATTGTGTCTTAGTTCAGACTGCTAGAACAGAATAACACAGACTAGGTGGCTTAAATAATAAACATTTATTTCTTACATTTCTAGAGATTGGGAAGTCTAAGCTCAAGGCACGAACAGATTTGATGTATGATGAGTGCTCTCTTCCAGACTGCAGACTGCCAACTTGTTGTTGTACCCTCACATAGCAGAAAGAGGGCAAGAAAACTCTCTGGAATATTTTTTTATAAGGCATTAATACCATTCATAAGTTCTCATGACCTAATTACCTCCCAAAGGCTCCACCTCCTAATACTATCACATTAGAGGTTAGGATTTCAGCGTATGAATTTTGGAGGGACACAAATAATTCAGTCTATTGCAGACTGTTATCCAAAATGTATGAAGAACTCTTAAATTCTTAAAACTTGACAATAAGAAAACAACCTTATTAAAAATTGGCCAACAACCTTAACAGATACCTTCAAAAATATACAGATGGCAAATAAGTATATAAAATGTTGCTCTTAGGTTCTTTCTCTATGTCTGCATCTTTATTCCTGTCCTGAAGAACCTAGGGTCAGGACAGGAATAAAGACGCAGATGTTGTAAGTTCTTGGTTGTAAGTTCTTCCCTTTTCTCACTTTAAATATGTCATGGGAATAAAGATGCAGACCTACTAGAGAATGGACTTGAGGACACGGGGAGGGGGAAGGGTAAGCTGGGACAAAGTGAGAGAGTGGCGTGCACATATATACACTACCAAATGTAAAATAGGTAGCTAGTGGGAAGCAGCCGCATAGCACAGGGAGATCAGCTCGGTGCTTTGTGACCACCTAGAGGGGTGGGATAGGGAGGGTGGGAGGGAGACGCAAGACGGAGGAGATATGGGGATGTATGTAAACGTATAGCTGATTCACTTTGTTATACAGCAGAAACTAACAAACCATTGTAAAGCATTTATACTCCAAGAAAGATGTTAAAAAAAATAAAACATTGCTCTTCGTATGTCATCAGAGAAATGTAAATTTAAAAAAAATAGATACCACTACACACCTATTAGAGTGGCCAAAATCTAGAATACTGATAACACCAAATGCTAACAAAGATGTGGAACAACAGGAATTCTCATTCATTCTTTTTTTTTTTTTTTTGGCGGTATGCTGGCCTCTCACTGTTGTGGCCTCTCCTCTCCCATTGCGGAGCACAGGCGGCATGTGGGATCTTCCCAGACCGGGGCATGAACCCGTGCCCCCTGCATCGGCAGGCGGACTCTCAACCACTGCGCCACCAGGGAAGCCCCTCATTCGTTCTTGATGGGAATACAAAATGGTACAGATACTTTGGAAAACAATTCAGCAGTTTCTTACAAAACTAAATATACTTTTACAATGCTAGAATCCAGCAATCATACCTTGGTATTTACTAAAAGGAGCTGAAAGCTTGTGTCCACAAAAAATCTGTACACAGGATGTTTATAGAGGCTTTATTCACAATTGCCAAAACTTGGAAGCAACTGAGATGTTCTTCAGTTGGTGAATGGATAAATAAACTGTGGTATATCCAGGCAATGGGATAGTATTGAGTGCCAAAAAGAAATGATGTATCAATTCATGAAAAGACATGAAGAACCTTTAAATGCATTTTACTAAGTGAGAGAAGCCAATCTGAGAATACATACTATAGGATTCCAACTATATGATATTCTGGAAAGGACAAAAATATGTAGACAATAAAAAGATCGGTGGTTGCCAGGGACTGCAGGGAAGGAGGAATTGATAGAGCACAGAGGATATTTAGGGCAATGAAAGTACCATGTATGATATTATAATGATGGATATATATCATTATACATTTCTCCAAACTCATTGGCTGTACTATACCATGAGTGATTCCTAATGTAAACTATAGACTTTGAGTGATAATGATGTGTCAGTGTAGTTTCATTAGTTGTAACAGATGTGCGTACCACTCTGATCAGCTCTGGTCAGTGGTGGTGTTAGTGGGGGGAATTATGCAACTGTTGTGGTAGGGGGTATATGGGAAATATGTGTACCTTCCACTAAATTTTATTGTGAACCTAAAACTCCTCTAAAAAGTAATGTCTATTTTTAAAATAAAAATAAATAATATCCTCTCAAGGACAAATTAGTTGTTATTTATTAACTATATTAATGAGATACTAGAAATGGATGAAGGATTTGAATAGACAATTTCCAAAAAAGACCGTAAATGGCCAATAAGCACATAAAAAAGATGCTCACTTTATTAGTTATTAGAGAAATGCAAGTCAAAACCACAATGAGGTATCATTACAGATCCACTAAGATAATTATAAGTAAAAAGTCAGATAATAGCTGTATTCTTGAGGTTGTAGAGAAATTGGAATCCTCAAACATTGCTGACATATAAATGTATATATCGTAAACGTATATATCATGTAAATGAATATAAATGGTGCCATCCACTTTGGAAAACAGTTGGAAAGTTTCTCTAAATGATGAACATAGAGTTATCGTATGATCTTACACTTGTACTACTAGGCCTATACTCATGAGAAATGAAAACACAAGTCCACAAAAACTTGTACACAAATGTTTATAGCATGGCTGCATTTCTTTCTGGGATCTCTAGGAGAAAATCCATTTCGTTGTCTTTTCTACCTTCTAAAGGCTTCCTGCATTACAGATATCTCCTCCATCTTCAAAGAGAGCAGTGGCAATGGCCAGCAGAGTCTTTGTCAGATCATATCATTCAGATTCTTACTCTCCTGCCTCACTTTCTTGCTTATGAGGTGTAATCAGGTGTATGATTACACCTGAATAATCCAGGATAATCTCCACCATCTCAAATTCACCTCATTAGCAATTTAATTCCCCTACACTTATGTAACATAAGATATTCACAGGTTTTGGGAATTAGAACATGAATATGTTTAGGGGATAATTATCCTGCTTACCACAGATGACTCCTTTTTAAAATTTATTTATTTTTTTAAATTTATTTTCTACCATTTCTAAATGATTATTTTAAAATTAACCCTAAATTCAACAGATATTACTAAATGAAAATAACCATGTACACTTTTCTGTGTATTCAAACAATGTATTCAAATAATGGGGGAGGTAAGTTATTTTTAATTTCATAATAGCATATGCTAAAAGATACATTTTTAATACAGGGATACCAAGTTTATTTTACATGAAATAACTGACCAAGAACATTTTTTTTTTAAATTTATTTCTGCCTGTGTTGGGTCTTTGTTGCTGAGCGTGGGCTTTCTCTAGTTGCAGCGAGCGGGGGCTACTCTTCGTTGCGGTGTGTGGGCTTCTCATTGCAGTGGCTTCTCTTGTTGCGGAGCACAGGCTCTAGGCGCACAGGCTTCAGTAGTTGTGGCTCGTGGGCTCAGTAGCCGTGGCTCACGGGCTCTAGAGCGCAGGCTCAGTCATTGCGGCGCACAGGCTTACTGGCTCCGCGGTATGTGGGATCTTCCCGGACCAGGGCTCGAACCCGTGTCCCCTGCATTGGCAGGCAGATTCTTAACCACTGCGCAACCACGGAAGCCCCCAAGAACATATTTTTAAGAAAAAGTCAGATTCCATTTTGTTGCTTAGAGGGATAGAATTTTGACTGAGTGATGATATATGCTATGCATGGAGCAGTGTTTTAGCGCTTGTAGTATGTGCAAATCATCCCTGTTTTAAATCACTAGAGTTCTAATTTATACCCCCAAACACTATTTTCTGATGCTTCTTTTACCTGAAATTAAATGGTGCTCTTTAAAAAAAATCTAGAAAACAACATTTCCTGGTAAGAAAATGGATCATAGGCATATGTGATTGGCATTTTAGATAATTTACAGTTAGAATGTCAAACTTAATATTGCCTCATAAAAACTGATCTGAGAGTTAACAAAAAATTACCTGGAGGAAGAACAAAATGTACCTGTGAAAGGCAGGATTGACCTGACCTAGCCCCAAGGAAAGCCAGTGGAGTGTTGGGACAGGCAGGAGCAAGGCAGCAAAGCAAAAAGCAGCTGTATGGGGGTGAGGGCGTCTGTGGCTCATGGGAATAAAAACAGATGGAGACGGGTACGGTGAGTATGTGTCATAGTGAAGAGAAAGGTCCCCATAGCCTAAGATTTGACTACTTGACAGCTATAAGTGTTTAAACATTTCCTTTATTTTATTTTGTTTTTAAATTTATTTTATTGAAGTATAGTTGATTTACCATGTTGTGTTATTTTCTACTGTACAGCAAAGTGATTTAGTTATACATATATACATATTCTTTGTCATATTCTTTTCCGTTATGGTTTATCACAGGATATTGAATATAGTTCCCTGTCCTATACAGTAGGACCTTGTTGTTTATCCATTCTATACATAATAGTTTCCATCTGCTCATCCCAAACTCCCAGTCCATTCCCAGCCATCCCCACCGCCCTGGCAACCAAAAGTCTGTTCTCTGTGTCTGTAAGTCTGTTTCTGTTTTGTAGATAAGTTCATTTGTGTCATATTTTAAATTCCACATATAAGTGATATTATATGGTATTTCTCTTTCTCTTTCTACTTTACATAGTATGATAATCTCTAGGTCTATCCATGTTGCTCGAGTGACATTATTTCATTCTTTTCATGGCCGAGTAGTATTCCATTGTATATATGTATCACATCTTCTTTATCCATTCATCTGTTGATGGGCATTTAGGTTGTTTGCATGTCTTGGCTATTGTAAACAGTGCTGCTAAGAACATTGGGGTGCATGTATCTTTTCAAATTATAGTTTTCTATGGATATATGCCCAGGAGGGGGATTGTTGGATCATATGGTAAATGAATCAGTTATATATCTATACATATGTTCCCATATCTCTTCCCTCTTGTGTCTCCCTCCCTCCCACCCTCCCTATCCCACCACTCCAGGTGGTCACAAAGCACCGAGCTGATATCCCTGTGCTATGTGGCTGCTTCCCACTAGCTATCTACCTTACGTTTGGTAGTGTATATATGTCCATGCCTCTCTCTCACTTTGTCACAGCTTACCCTTCCCCCTCCCCATATCCTCAAGTCCATTCTCTAGTAGGTCTGTGTCTTTATTCCTGTCTTACCCCTAGGTTCTTCATGACATTTTTTTTCTTAAATTCCATATATATGTGTTAGCATATGGTATTTGTCTTTTTCTTTCTGACTTACTTCACTCTGTATGACAGACTCTACGTTTATCCACCTCATTACAAATAGCTCAATTTCGTTTCTTTTTATGGCTGAGTAATATTCCATTGTATATATGTGCCACATCTTCTTTATCCATTCATCTGATGATGGACACTTAGGTTGTTTCCATCTCCGGGCTATTGTAAATAGAGCTGCAATGAACATTTTGGTACATGACTCTTTTTGAATTATGGTTTTCTCAGGGTATATGCCCAGTAGTGGGATTGCTGGGTCATATGGTAGTTCTATTTGTACTTTTTTAAGGAACCTCCATACTGTTCTCCACAGTGGCTGTATCAATTTACATTCCCACCAACAGTGCAAGAGGGTTCCTTTTCTCCACACCGTCTCCAGCATTTATTGTTTCTAGATTTTTTGATGATGGCCATTCTGACTGGTGTGAGATGATACCTCATTTTAGTTTTGATTTGCATTTCTCTAATGATTAGTGATGTTGGGCATTCTTTCATGTGTTTGTTGGCAGTCTGTATAACTTCTTTGGAGAAATGTCTATTTAGGTCTTCTGCCAATTTTTGGATTGGGTTGTTTGTTTTTTTGTTCTTAAGCTGCATGAGCTGCTTTTAAATTTTGGAGATTAATCCTTTGTCAGTTGCTTCATTTGCAAATATTCTCTCCCATCTTGAGGGTTGTCTTTTGGTATTGTTTATGGTTTCCTTTGCTGTGCAAAAGCTTTGAAGTTTCATTAGGTCCCATTTGTTTCTTTTTGTTTTCATTTCCATTTCTCTAGGCGGTGGGTCAAAAAGGATCTTGCTGTGATTTATATCATAGAGTGTCCTGCCTATGTTTTCCTCTAAGAGTTTTCCTCTAATAGTTTCTGGCCTTACATTTAGGTCTTTAATCTATTTTGAGCTTATTTTTGTGTATGGTGTTAGGGAGTGATCTAATCTCATACTTTTACATGTACCTGTCCAGTTTTCCCAGCACCACTGATTGAAGAGGCTATACTTTCTCCACTGTACATTCCTGCCTCCTTTATCAAAGGTAAGGTGACCATATGTGCGTGGGCTTATCTCTGGGCTTTCTATCCTGTTCCATTGATCTATCTTTCTGTTTTTGTGCCAGTACCATACTGTCTTGATTACTGTAGCTTTGTAGTATAGTCTGAAGTCAGGGAGCCTGATTCCTGCAGCTCCGTTTTTTATTCTCAAGATTGCTTTGCTGTTGGGGGTGTTTTGAGTTTCCATACATATTGTGAAATATTTTGTTCTACTTCTGTGAAAAATGCCAGTGGTCATTTGATAGGGATTGCATTGAATCTGTAGATTGCTTTGGGTAGTAGAGTCATTTTCACAATGTTGATTCTTCCAATCCAAGAACATGCTATATCTATCCATCTATTTGTATCATCTTTAATTTCTTTCATCAGTGTCTTATAATTTTCTGCATATAGGTCTTTTGTCTCCTTAGGTAGGTTTTATCCTAGATATTTTATTCTTTTTGTTGCAGTGGTAAATGGGAGTGTTTTCTTGATTTCACTTTCAGATTTTTCATCATTAGTGTATAGGAATGCCAGAGATTTCTGTGCATTAATTTTGTATCCTGCTACTTTACCAAATTCATTGATTAGCTCTAGTAGTTTTCTGGTAGCACCTTTAGGATTCTCTATGTATAGTATCAAGTCATCTGCAAACAGTGACCACTTTACTTCTTCTTTTCTGATTTGGATTCCTTATATTCCCTTTTCTTTGATTGCTGTGGCTAAAACTTCCAAAACTATGTTGAATAAGCGTGGTGAGAGTGGGCAACCTTGTCTTATTCCTGATCTTAGTGGAAATGCTTTCAGTTTTTCACCATTGAGGATGATGTTGGCTGTGGATTTGTCATATATAGCCTTTATTATGTTGAGGAAAGTTCCCTCTATGCCTACTTTCTGCAGGGCTTTTATCATAAATGGGTGTTGAATTTTGTTGAAAGCTTTCTCTGCACCTATTGAGATGATTATATGGTTTTTCTCCTTCAATTTGTTAATATGGTATATCACGTTGATTGATTTGCGTATATTGAAGAATCCTTGCATTCCTGGAATAAACCCCACTTGATCATGGTGTATGATCCTTTTAATGTGCTGTTGGATTCTGTTTGCTAGTATTTTGTTGAGGATTTTTGCATCTATGTTCATCAGTGATATTGGCCTGTAGTTTCCTTTCTTTGTGACATCCTTGTCTGGTTT
Source organism: Lagenorhynchus albirostris (assembly GCF_949774975.1). Taxonomy (NCBI): domain Eukaryota; kingdom Metazoa; phylum Chordata; class Mammalia; order Artiodactyla; family Delphinidae; genus Lagenorhynchus; species Lagenorhynchus albirostris. Next base: position 60,189,447 of record NC_083101.1, on the reverse strand, counting down.
TGGTATCAGGGTGATGGTGGCCTCGTCGAATGAGTTTGGGAGTGTTCCTCCCTCTGCTATATTTTGGAGGAGTTTGAGAAGGATAGGTGTTAGCTCTTTTCTAAATGTTTGATAGAATTCGCCTGTGAAGCCATCTGGTCCTGGGCTTTTGTGTGTTGGAAGATTGTTAATCACAGTTTCAATTTCAGTGCTTGTGATTGGTCAGTTCATATTTTCTTTTTCTTCCCGATTCAGTCTTGGCAGGTTGTGCATTTCTAAGAATTTGTGCATTTCTTCCAGGTTGTCCATTTTATTGGCATAGAGTTGCTTGTAGTAATCTCTCATGATCTTTTGCATTTCTGCAGTGTCAGTTGTTACTTCTCATTTTTCATTTCTAATTCTATTGATTTGAGTCTTCTCCCTTTTTTTTCTTGATGCGTCTGGCTAATGGTTTATCAATTTTGTTTATCGTCTCAAAGAACCAGCTTTTAGTTTCACTGATCTTTGCTATCGTTTTCTTCATTTCTTTTTCATTTATTTCTGATCAGATCTTTATGATTTCTTTCCTTCTGCTAACTTTGGGGTTTTTTTGTTCTTCTTTCTCTAATTGCTTTAGGTGCAAGGTTAGGTTGTTTATTCGAGATATTTCCTGTTTCTTAAGGTAGGATTGTATTGCTATAAACTTCCCTCTTAGAACGGCCTTTGCTGCATCCCATAAATTTTGGGTCGTCGTGTCTCCATTGTCATTTGTTTCTAGGTATTTTTTTAATTTCCTCTTTGATTTCTTCAGTGATCACTTCGTTATTAAGTAGTGTATTGTTTAGCCTCCATGTGTTTGTATTTTTTACAGATCTTTTCCTGTAATTGATATCTAGTCTCATAGCATTGTGGTCGGAAAAGATAGTTGATACAATTTCAGTTTTCTTAAATTTACCAAGGCTTGATTTGTGACCCAAGATATGATCTATCCTGGAGAATGTTCCATGAGCACTAGAGAAAAATGTGTATTCTGTTGTTTTTGGATGGAATGTCCTATAAATATCAATTAAGTCCATCCTGTTTAATGTATCATTTAAAGCTTGTGTTTCCTTATTTATTTTCATTTTGGATGATCTTTCCATTGGTGAAAGTGGGGTGTTAAAGTCCCCTAGTATGAATGTGTTACTGTCGATTTCCCCTTTTATGGCTGTTAGTATTTGCCTTATGTATTGAGGTGCTCCTATGTTGGGTGCATAAATATTTATAATTGTTATATCTTCTTCTTGGATCGATCCCTTGATCATTATGTAGTGTCCTTCTTTGTCTCTCTTAATAGTCTTTATTTTAAAGTCTACTTTGTCTGATCTGAGAATTGCTACTCCAGCTTTCTTTTGGTTTCCATTTGCATGAAATATCTTTTTCCATCCCCTTAGTTTCAGTCTGTATGTGTCTCTAGGTCTGAAGTGGGTCTCTTGTAGACAGCAAATATATGGGTCTTGTTTTTGTATCCATTCAGACAATCTGTGTCTTTTGGTGGGAGCATTTAGTCCATTTACATTTAAGGTTATTATCGATATGTATGTTCCTATTCCCATTTTCTTAATTGTTTTGGGTTCATTATTGTAGGTCTTTTCCTTCTCTTGTGTTTCTTGCCTAGAGAAGTTTCTTTAGCAGTTGTTGTAGAGCTGGTTTGGTGGTGCTGAACTCTCTCAGCTTTTGCTTGTCTGTAATGGTTTTAATTTCTCCATCAAATCTGAATGAGATCCTTGCTGGGTAGAGTAATCTGGGTTGCACGTTTTTCTCCTTCATCACTTTAAATATGTCCTGCCAGTCCCTTCTGGCTTGCAGAGTTTCTGCTGAAAAGATCAGCTGATAACTTTATGGGGATTCCCTTGTGTGTTATTTGTTGTTTTTCCCTTGCTGCTTTTAATATGTTTTCTTTGTATTTAATTTTTGACAGTTTGATTAATATGTGTCTTGGTGTATTTCTCCTTGGATTTATCCTGTATGGTACTCTCTGTGCTTCCTGGAGTTAACTATTTCCTTTCCCATATTAGGGAAGTTTTCAACTATAATCTCTTCAAATATTTTCTCAGTCCCTTTCTTTTTCTCTTCTTCTTCTGGAACCCCTATAATTCGAATGTTGGTGCGTTTGATGTTGTCCCAGAGGTCTCTGAGACTGTCCTCAGTTCTTTTCATTCTTTTTCCTTTATTCTGCTCTGCAGTAGTTATTTTCACTATTTTATCTTCCAGGTCACTTATCCGTTCTTCTGCCTCAGTTATTCTGCTATTGATCCCATCTAGAGTATTTTTAATTTCATTTATTGTGTTGCTCATCGTTGTTTGTTTCCTCTTTAGTTCTTCTAGGTCCTTGTTAAATGTTTCTTGCATTTTGTCTATTCTATTTCCAAGATTTTGGATCATCTTTACTATCATTATTCTGAATTCTTTTTCAGGTAGACTGCCCATTTCCTCTTCATTTGTTAGGTCTGGTGTGTTTTTAATCTTTCTCCTTCATCTGCTGTGTTTTTCTGTCTTCTCATTTTGCTTATCTTACTGTGTTTGGGGTCTCCTTTTTGCAGGCTGCAGGTTCGTAGTTCCCGTTGTTTTTGGTGTCTGTCCCCAGTGGCTAAGGTTGGTTCAGTGGGTTGTGTAGGCTTCCTGGTGGAGGGGACTAGTGCCTGTGTTCTGGTGGATGAGGCTGGATATTGTCTTTCTTGTGGGCAGGTCCACGTCTGGTGGTATGTTTTGGGGTGTCTGTGGACTTATTATGATTTTAGGGAGCCTCTCTGCTAATGGATGGGGTTGTGTTCCTGTCTTGCTAGATGTTTGGCATAGGATGACCAGCACTGTAGCTTGCTGGTCGTTGAGTGAAGCTGGGTGCTGGTGTTGAGATGGAGATCTCTGGGAGATTTTCACTGTTTGATATTATGTGGAGCTGGGAGTTCTCTTGTGGACCAGTGTCCTGAAGTTGTGTCTCCCTCCTCAGCGGCACAGCACTAACTCCTGACTGCTGCACCAAGAGCCTTTCATCCACATGGCTCAGAATAAAAGGGAGAAAAAGTAGAAAGAAAGGAAGGAAGGAAGGAAGAAAGAAAGAAAGAAAGGAGGGAGGGAGGGAGGGAGGAAGGAGGGAAGGGAGAAAAAAAGAAAGAAAAGATAAAGTAAAATAAAATAAAGTAAGATAAAATATAATAAAGTTATTAAAATAAAAAATAATTATTGAGAAGAAAAACGGACGGATAGAACCCTCAGACACATGGTGGAAGCAAAGCTATACAGACAAAACATCACACAGAAGCATACACATACACACTCACAAAATGAGGAAAAATCATAAATCTTGCTCTCAAAGTCCACCTCCTTAATCTGGGATGATTCGTTGTATATTCATGTATTTCACAGATGCAGGGTACATCAAGTTGATTGTGGAGCTTTAATCCGCTGCTTCTGAGGCTGCTGGAAGAGATTTTCCTTTCTCTTCTTTGTTCTCACAGCTCCCAGGGGCTCAGCTTTGGATTTGGCCCCGCCTCTGCGTGTAGGTCGCCGGAGGGCGTCTGTTCTTTGCTCAGACAGGACGGGGTTAAAGGAGCCGCTGATTCGGGGGCTCTGGCTCACTCAGGGCGGGGGGGGGGGAGGGAGGGGCACGGAGTGCGCGGCGGGCCTGCGGCGGCAGAGGCCGGCGTGACGTTGCACCAGCCTGAGGCGTGCCGTGCGTACTCCCGGGGAAGTTGTCCCTGGATCACGGGACCCTGGCAGTGGCGGGCTGCACAGGCTCCCCGGAAGGGGGTCGTGGATAGTGGCCTGTGCTTGCACACAGTCTTCTCGGTGGTGGCAATAACAGCCTTAGTGTCTCATGCCCGCCTCCGGGGTCCGCGCTGATAGCCGTGGCTCGCGCCCGTCTCTGGAGCTCCTTTAAGCAGCGCTCTTAATCCCCTGTCCTCGCGCACCAGGAAACAAAGAGGGAAGAAAAAAGTCTCTTGCCTCTTCGGCAGGTACAGACTTCTCCCCGGACTCCCTCCTGGCTAGCCGTGGCGCAGTAACCCCCTGCAGGCTGTGCTCTCGCCGCCAAGCCCAGTCCTCTCCCTGCGCTCCCACCGAAGCCGAGCCTCAGCTCGCAGCCCCGCCCGCGCCGGCGGGGGAGCAGACAAGCCTCTCGGGCTGGTGAGTGCCGGTCGGCCCTGAACCTCTGTGCGGGAATCTCTCCGCTTTACCCTCCGCACCCCTGTTGCTGTGCTCTCCTCCGCAGCTCCGAAGCTTACCCCCTCCGCCACCCGCAGTCTCCACCCGCGAAGGGGCTTCCTAGTGTGTGGAAAGCTTTCCTCCTTCACAGCTCCCTCCCACTGGTGCAGGTACCATCCCTGTCCTTTTGTCTCTGTTTATTCTTTTCTCTTTTTCCCTACCCAGGTACGTGGGGGGTTTCTTGCCTTTTGGGAGGTCTGAGGTCTTCTGCCAGTGTTCAGTAGGTGTTCTGTAGGAGTTGCTCCACGTGTAGGTGTATTTCTGGTGTATCTGTGGGGAGGAAGGTGATCTCCGCGTCTTGCTCTTCCGCCATCTTCCCGGAAGCCCATTTCCTTTATTTTAATGACATAATGGTTATGCAGAAGATAAAACTAACTCTTTCTTTCTTTCTTTCTTTCTTTTTTGCAGTATGCGGGCCTCTCACTGTTGTGGCCTCTCCCATCGCGGAGCACAGGCTCCGGACATGCAGGCTCAGTGGCCATGGCTCACAGGCCTAGCCGCTCCGCGGCATGTGGGATCTCCCCGGACCGGGGCAGGAACCCGCGTCTCCTGCATCGGCAGACTCTCAACCACTGCGCCACCAGGGAAGCCCAAAACTAACTCTTTATTGCAAGATTGTACACAAATTGATAATCAGACAGCTGGACATAGCCAAGATCAGTCAGAGCTGAAGAGCTGCTGTAAGGTCTATGCAGGAACACACATTCTTAGAATTATAGTGCCTCTTGCTTTCGGATCCACACCTGTGCATCCTCTTCCACTATTGATTTCAGCAAATAACCCAAGGACTGGAAAGCAAAATGCTCTCTCCTCCTCAGTTCATCCTACAGACATGGGGAAAAGATGCTCTCAAATATTATCTTCAACTCTGTTAATGACACTGAACTCAAGGTGGAAAAGGGTAATGGCTCATCATGGAATTTTTTTAAGCCTATCTATTCAGATATATTTTATTTTTCTGGAGTTCTGATATCACTTGTAGTTTAAAATAATACCATCATTTTATAATCCAACACATGTAGTCTGTGCCATATTAATTAAATTATTGTATAACACATTTTCATATTTTTCCAGTCTTTATTTTGTTTTCCTGATATTTTTTACACTGTTTTTCAATTCTTAGACATTCTGCATCAGGTAATTGATTGATTCATTCATAATGCATTTAAAATATGAATTGAGCCCTCAAGTGAACCAGGTATTATATTTAAATCCTTGGACTAACAAAGTCAGTAGACATATATTTTGCTCTCAAGGAGCCCAAGTTCTTGTTTTGGGTGACATTACCTAAGAACAAGGGAATGGATTTTGCTTTTAATTTGTCTTTTCATATTTTTTTCAAGGACTTCTTCTAATTTTTACATGGAAACATTTATATCAGCATTTTGATCTTAGGATCCTGTTTTGTTCTTTAAAATGCTTTCATTGACTCTAGTGTTTTATTTCGTGTTTTTGGTATAATTGCTTAAATTTAATGCATCAGTAGTTTTGTACTGTCATATATAAAAGCTGTTAAAAGATTACTCAGAATTATCAAAATATATTTTCATGTGTAAAGTCACAAATATATTGTGATCATTTTTTATAATAGAATTTTTTTTTTAGTTTCTTTATACAACAAATAATTATTGAGCACTTTCTATGAGTCAGAAACTGATGGGAATTCATCAGTGTACAAAAAAGATCAGTCTTTTTGACTTTGGCCTACACAAAGCTTCCTTTCTAGAAGGTATAGAGAAAGGGAAATAGGGTTCAGAAACAGAAAATTACATAATTGTACTATAGTAAGTATGATTGGGATTTTCTGGCTATAACAGTAACACCTAAATATCTAACATAAGTATGGGATAACAGAGAAGGTATGGCATCAGAGTATTTTTGCATGATTCTGATTTTTTTTTTGAAGTGGCATTTACAAGAAATGTGGACGTAGGGCTTATAGAAAAGATGCTTAATTATATATGTAAATATATATATATAAATTATATATATATAATTGTTCCTATTAAAGAATTGTAATTTTTTATTCATTCAACAAAAATTTATTTCTCTAGCAGGGATTAGACTGATTAGTAAATACATAGTGGAAGAAAACACACTATATACCTTAATGGAATTCATAATCCAAAGGATTGTTTAATTACCTCACTGTAGTGTACAAATATCCCATATTCACTAGATAATTATGTGGGAATATATTGGAATATGTTACATATAAAATACCATATTAAATAGAAAGATTAGGAATAAACAAAATTGTACTTTAGGTAAGCATACTTCTTTATTTGGAAAATAAAAATTTGGCTCTTTTTTAAGGGATTATTCAACTAATTTGTCATGAAATATACCTATCCTGAGATTTTCTAGCCTATAAATTAATTTCTTATGTGTATTTTTCTATTGCTGCAAAGATTCAAAAATAATCATCCTTTGCTATATTGATGCCTATGCCATTTCTGAATTCATGCATGTTTTTATCTTAAATGTATAGAAACAGAAAGTCATACTGAAAGTCATACTGAAATTTTTAGAGCTGTTTGAGTGCTTATTTACAAACATATTACATTTCTTCTATGTTCTACTTAATTAAAAATTATGACTATATTCTTGAATAAACAAACAAGTAAGGAGGACTTGTCACCTATTAGTGACACTGAACAAAGTCAGGGGCACACTCATGATGTGGATAGAAGTCAGTAGGATCTGATGGTCTCCCAATGAAATGCATGTGCAGTCCATACTAATTAGCCTGTAAATCAGACTGACACTTGAGTTTATTTGGGCCAGAAAGACTACCTACTGTCAAGCAATCAAGCACTACCCCTTTAATTGCAATTTATTCCAACAACCACGCTTTATTGATCCTAGCAACACTTATACCACAGCAGTATCATTATTTGACTTTATTTTAACAGCTTTGAAAGGTTAGGAAATTAGAAACCACTGTACAAGAGACCATTAAAAATTGAGTTGCTTACATTGCTTCACGCTCTATGTTAACAATGCTAACTATATTTATGGAATTATATAAAAAGAGAAGGAAAAGGGGACTTAATATTTATTAGGCACCTAATAAGAGCTAGTGCTTCCTTACAGTGAATATTACTTTGCAATCACCAAAAAAAAGATTAAAAAATACATAAAAGCAAGGAGGATCAATATTGTTATTTGCATTTTACAGATAAGCTGCAGCTTAGAGGTTAAGTAAACTTCCCAGAACTTTAATGTTAAAATGTTAAGGGCTTCCCTGGTGGCGCAGTGGTTGGGAGTCTGCCTGAAGATGTAGGGAACGCGGGTTCGTGCCCCGGTCCGGGAAGATCTCACATACCGCGGAGTGGCTGGGCCCGTGAGACATGGCCGCTGAGCCTGCGCGTCCGGAGCCTGTGCTCCGCAACGGGAGAGGCCACAGCAGTGAGAGGCCCGCATACCGCAAAAAAAAAAAAAAAAAAAAAAAAAAAAAGTTAAAATCAACTCTCTTACTCCAAAGCATGTGTTTAATTTCTTGTATAATTTCTTGCAAGATTTTTGCACACTGGCCATTCTATGATATGGTGTTATCATGACACACTCTAAGTGATATTTAAAATGTGAAGACAGCACATCCACATGAGTTTTGTGCCCAATATGGTTTTTAAAACATAAAACATCAGTGTATGATCACTCTTATTTGTCAGTTGTATTAACTTTTATAAACCTAGTTATTTTTTTTTCCATATTTAAACATTAGAGTTGTGGGTTTCAATTTGGAATTTTCAGCTAATTAGACAATGTAAGCAGCATGCCTAGTAAGAAAACTTTTAGAGTTTCTGTGAATATTTAGGAAATATTTGGTGAATATGAAGAGTAGCTTAAAGTTTGGCCTTTCATTTATTTTCCCCCAATTTAAAAAGGCTACCAAGTTAATTTAATTTTGATAATTAAAACTTGCGTATATTTCAGGTATACAAATAGATGAATTGATACATATGTATACATTGTGAAATATTCACCACAATCAAGCTAATTAACATATCCATTACCTCATCTAGTTAGCATTTGAGGTGGGGGGGAAGTGAGAAACTTAAGATTCACCCTTTTAACAAATTTCAAATATATAATACAATATTGTTAACTATAATCACATTGTTGTACCTTAAATCTGCAACACTTATTTATATTGCATAACTAAACTGTGGACCCCTTGACCAGTATCTTCCCATATCTCACTCTCCTTAGCTACTGAGAGCCACCATTCTGCTCTCTGTTTTTATGAAATTGACATTTCATATTCCACATATGATTGAGAACGTGCAGTATTTGTTACTCTGCATCTGGCTTATTTCACTTATAAAGTTTTGGGGTTTATGCATGTTGTCACAAATGATAGGGTTTCCTTCTTTTTTAGGGCTGACTAATATTTCAGTTTGTGTGTGTATGTGCGCACACGCATATATATATAGCCAAATATATAGTCACATTTTCTTTATCCATCCATCTGTCAACGAACATTTGGGAATGTAAATTGGTACAACCATTTTGGGAAAACACTATGGAGTTTCCTCAAAATATTAAAAATATAACTACATTTTAATCCAGTAATCTCACTTCTGGATATATATACAAAGGATATGAAATCAGTATCTCAAGGAGATTTCTGCACTCCTATGTTCATTTCAGCATTATTCACAATAGCAAAGATATGGAAACAACCTAAACATCCTCCATGAATGAATGGATAAAGTTTGTCATTTCTTATACATACTTCTGAGTAGACCTGAGTGATCGCTTAGTTATTACAATTCTTCATGAATCCTCTGTAAATCTCTGACTAGATTTAAGCCAGATTTAGTCTGGTTTACAGGAAGGGACCAAAAGGTGGAGGCTCTAAACTTCCTCTTTGTATCATCTGGAGTAGCTCTACTTCTAAACCTTTCATTTGTTATACTTCCACAAAATTTCATTCACAGAATGAATAAACCAGTAAACTTTATAGTATTAATTAAATTAAAAGTCATGGATCTAGTCCAATGTCCTCATTTTTGCAGGTGAAGAAATGGAGATTCAAAGAAGTAAAGGACCTGTCTCAAAGTCACAGTACTAGTAAGTAATATCTGCACATCTAGAGTCAGATGTCAGACTGTTTGACCTGAGTTTTATCCATTGCATAATAATAGCTTTTCATTTCAGACACAGTGTTGGAAAGTCTATAAAACTCTGTTTCCATCCCTGACATATGGTCATTGGCATTAATTGCATGTCACCTGTGTTCAGTTCTGCTATACACTTTGGAAGATGCTTAGAAACTGTTACAGGATGTTCATTTTAGAAAAGACAGTGTAACTCATGAGATGGTGTCGCAAAAGAAAGCTGGCATTCATTTCAGGACTTGCCATGTCCTAGGTGCTTAATAAGAATCATTCCATTTAATCTTCAAAAACTATTGTAAGGGTTTTATCCCTATTTTAGAAATAAACTAAGGCTCTAAGGTGGTTGGTAGTTTGCCCTAGTACATAGAACTATTTAATGTCAGAGCTGGTTTCAAATCTAAATCTGACTTCAAAGGTGCCATTTTTTGTACTGTACAATTCTGAAATTAAAGACAGGGATCGATACAAATAGTACATAATTCCAAACTAGTGTGATATACACAGTTGTATGATACAGTGCCAAGAGGAAACTAGTGAAAGATCAACTTGAGTTGACACTGTAAAGGTTGATATGTTCTTGTTATTGACTCCAAACTAGCAATTCTTGGAAAGCTTGTTACTATGAAGACATTATATATAATAGTATCTGTAAATGACTGGAAAAATATTTGCAACACATACATAATGACATTACAGGTAGAGATTGCTAACTTGTCAAGATAAAGTAGAATGGGAATTTCAAAAAACAGAGGCTTTATTATAGCTGTTGGAATATGAATGAATTATTGAAGAAAGCAAATGGCATTTTGTAGCTGGATGGGATATAGATATGTGAGGTTGGATAAAATAATTTCTTTCAAGATGGAAGTATGAGAAGCATGGAGGTGGAAATGAATAGGGACATTTTGGCAATAGGGGATAGACTGAATCTTCAAATATGGTAAGGAAGAGTTGAGATGTTATTTCAAAAGGTTGAACTGGGATTCTTTGGTGGAAGTTTTGAAGCCTGATCTAAAAAATTATATTTTACTATATAAACAAAAAATGGATATTGATGGTGTTGGTCTTTTGTTATTATCATTATTTATTTGTTGTTCTAATCTGTGCAATCCTATAATCAGAACTGTGCCTTGGAAAAATTATGATAGCGTTATGATGGACGGACTACATAGATGAAAAATCAAAAGTGAGGAGACCAAGTAGCTGGTGTGAAAAAAATAACGAGGCAAACATTCCTCCTCAATTTCTATCTATTTTTATCTGTTAAAGATAATGACATCTCCCCTTCCCAGTCTTGTAATTGCTCAGATTTCTATAGTAACTTTGAGGAGAAAATACTACTGATCTCATGTACCAGACCTTAGCTCAATCTTGCCTCAAAGAAACAAACATAAAATTCCATAGATTCAATATCCAATTTCCTTCCAGTTGTCCTTTTCCTGATAAATGTTTGTTGAATGAATAAATAAATCTCTTTTCTATCTGCTTTTCTATCTTGAAAATTCCTGTCATGTAGAGGAGAAGACAGATGTCATGATAGCTTTATTATCCCGGAAACCTGTCTCTTCCTAGAGAAGTCTTTCTGAGTGAAAACTTTCCTTGTGCTTTGAAGATACCAGTTTGCCTAAAATTTGCACTTTAGTTGGAGGAAAGGAAAAAGTAAGGGATACTTGTTTTTCTCATAAGGAGCATAAACAAATAGGATGTGCCTGTGCTGTCTTTAAAGCATTGTGCCCATATAATGAAGGAACAACAAAAAAATGAAAAAAGGCTTTATGCAAATTAAGAATCATTTAGCTTCTTAAAGATCAACTGCTTGGTTTTAACATTAAAATAGGGAGGAAAGAGCTTTGAAAGGTCTCTGCCCTCATGTTAGATAAACCATGGACAGATAAACAGGACAACTTGTAGCACTCTCCTCATTTTAGAAACCTTCTTATTCCAGGAATTGTATGCGTTCATTAATGAGTCTGACCAGTACCACCCAAATACTCTGCCGCTTCCTAACTATGATCCCACAAGTAGTGGAAACAATATGCTTTCTTCTTACTCAGTTGAATTCATCATAGCTGTGAAACTTTCTTCAGATTTTCTTTTTCCTGTTTTGTGGATTGCATTTTTGACCCCAGGTTCCCTTTAAGAATGTGCTTCATTTAATTTATATGCATTTGTCTTATGAACAATACATCTGCTAAATTATCCCTTCTATATTGAATCTCTGCTCTGCTTTCTCAGAGAAAACCTAGGCTGCTCCAAACATGGGCTATCCCTCTCAAAGGCAATACCTTTGCCATTAGAGATCTTTTTGCCTAACTGATACATAACATTCTGAACTTCTAAGAAAGTAACACGTCGATGCAGGGGCTATTCAAGTAAATTCTATATATAAGATTTGATATTTTGTTTGGTCAGGTATTTGAAATGAAAAGGTGAGTTAGAGTTTTAGGTGGGAAAGGAAAGTAGCAGTACACCTTTATCAATAGGTGCAATAAAAGTCAAAATAGGCCAACCTTGTGAGGTTTGGTTGAGCACTGAATATCCATAGCACTGTGTCTGGTACACAGAAAAATTATTTGTGGAGTGAATATATATGTTATTGGCTTGTAACTGACACTTCTTTGGTCTTTTCAATGTCTATTTGTGAAATTACTGTAGTCTATCAGGTAAAGGTGACGTTGGATTGGATAGAAATCTAGCATTAGATTTCAAGCAACTGTCTCAAGAATCAATCCTCTGCTTGCCTAAATGTCACTCATTAGCCAAAAAGCTGAGTTTGCGCAGTGACTGAGCTATAGCACTCCAAGTGACTCCTGGTAGCCAATTGTGCTGAGAAGTGAAGATGAACATTGCATACTCAGCTTTGTTTCTTGGTTGTAACTATGATACTGCTAGCAAGACCCAGTGGTATTCCATTTATAGTTTTCTTTTTATACATTCTGAATTGGTCTTTGGGCTAAAAATAGAGGTTCATATGATAGAGATGCAACTTACTTCATAACTCTTTAATCTCTGGTATAGGGAAATGAGAGAAAACATTTGCTTTATTTCCCAAGAGGATAAATTAATAAATGTAGTACTATGAAAATGTTAATGAAAAAGGATTACTGAAAATGTGTTTGAGCATAAAATATATCATTTTATTATGGGAGGTAGTTTGGCACAGAGATTAAGTATTTAGATCCTGGGGAAACATAATTCGTGTAAAATAATGGGTTCCACTATTTATATGACCTTGGAAAAGTTTTCAAATGTGTCTGTGCCTCACTTTCTTCCCCTGTAAAAACATCTACCTGAAAGAAAAAGTAAAGCATGAGTCCTTATAAAAGTCTTGTTTTATATTTAAGTTTTCAATAGCACAACTTCTGTATGCTAAAAACTATATTAATTTTCTTAGTACATATTCCATTACGCCCTGACTGATATTTCCCACATAAATTTCCTATTCAAATGCACAGTAAGTTGATAAATACCATTCTTTGCAACTATATCTAAGTCCACTTGCAATATGGCATTAAGAAGAGTAAGGCATGCTGTGTTGGTATTATCTATATCTATAAATCTAAATATCTTTACTATTTATATATATTTCTAACCCTAAGTTTTTCAGAATCTCTGGATTAAATTTTTATTTGGAATTTATAATAAAATGCATATACAAATAATGTGATATTGAGGGGGAAATTCAGTTTTACAGATGGCACTTATTAAAGTGATTTAAAGATAATTTTTTTTTTTCTATTTTTGCGGTACGCGGGCCTCTCAGTGCTGTGGCATCTCCCGTTGCGGAGCACAGGCTCCGGATGCGCAGGCTCAGCGGCCATGGCTCACAGGCCCAGCCACTCCACGGCATGTGGGATCCTCCCGGACCGGTGCACAAACCCGTGTCCCCTGCATCAGCAGGCGGACTCTCAACCACTGTGCCACCAGGGAAGCCCAGTTTTTACCTTTTTTTTTTTTTACATCTTTATTGGAATATAATTGCTTTACAATGGTGTGCTAGTTTCTGCTTTATAACAAAGTCAATCAGTTATACATATACATATGTTCCCATATCTCTTCCCTCTTGTGTCTCCCTCCCTCCCACCCTCCCTATCCCACCCCTCTAGGTGGTCACAAAGCACCGAGCTGATCTCCCTGTGCTATGCGGCTGCTTCCCACTAGCTATCTATTTTACGTTTGGTAGTGTATATATGTCCATGCCACTCTCTCGCTTTGTCACAGCTTACCCTTCCCCCTCCCCATATCCTCAAGTCCATTCTCTAGTAGGTCTGTGTCTTTTACCTTTTTTAATGGCAGTAAATGTTATCCCTCTCCCAGCCTCTCCAGATTCCCACACACCTCAAAAATGAAATTACAAAACAGCAGATTCCATTTTGTCCTGGCAGCCAATTAAATGGCAGTGGGTGTCTGTTTCTGTGTCATTTTCAGAAACAATTGTATCATTAAATCGCTGAAATTGTAGTGTCAGCTGGAAAGAGAGCAAATAGTTAACAAAGGGAGAAAAAAATATGAACAATACAGCTACTTTGATGTCTTCCTGCCCTCCTTTCAAGTGTCTATTGCTGAACAAGCTACAAACAAAATGTGAGGGAGCAAAGGCTCGTGCAGATGAGCCTGGGTGGCTTGTACCTCCCTCTCTGGGAGGATGCTCACACATTTCTTCTGCTCCCACTTGACACCTTAGGCGGACCGCACCAATCAGTGTTTCAGAACACAACTCCCACTGCCCTGCCTCTGTTTCTATCCAATTACTGTTCACTCATGGAATCCACTCTCTCATCTCCTTTTTAAGATTTATTCATTAATTTATTCAACAAATACCTATGGAGCTCCTACCTTATGCTAGGCACAGTCCCAGGCAAAGATACATCAGTGAACAAAACAGACAACAACCCTGCCTTTAAGGAGATTACTTGGAGGTAGTAGAAACAGACAGTAAGTTATTTGCATCATAAATCTGTCAATTATGTAGTTGGGTAAGGGAAATCAAGAGCCAGGGGACTACAGTTTTTAATGGGATAGTCAGAACTTTGGGAGAAAGTGTTTTATGTTGTCCAGAGAGGCACAGAGAATAGTGGTTAATAACACACACTCTTTTATGAGACTGCTGGGTTTCTTAATCTATACAGTTTGTCACTTGTTAGTTGTGTGACCTCCTTAAATTTACTTGATTTCTCCAGGTCTCAGTTCCCCCATCTCTAATATGAGTCTTATATGTAAAGGATTTAGAACATAATACATTGTACACATTACTACAGTGCATGTAGTAAGTACCTAGTAAGTATGATGTGTTCATTATTATGTTCTGAAAAGAGTGTACACCTCAATTTAGAGATATCTGAGTGTGAAAATATCAAGGACGTACTTCTCACTAACCTGAACCTCATTTGTATGATCAGGAATATTAAGTTAATTCCTATCATTTAATATTATAAGAAAGTTCATATTATGTATTCACAGGAGATCCTTCTTAAATGTCATGCCCTTTCCTCTCTAGATCCAGTTGAAATGCTTTGACGTATTCTCACATTATCCAGCTAGTGAAAATCTTAAGTCTCCTGGTGTCACTCATGGTACTTATTACATACTAGCTTGTGCTGTGTTGCATTTCCTCCTTTCTAAAACATCACGGATAATAAGGCACATGTGTTGATTTAATAGCAGCTTTTCAAGGGGAAGAAACACTCCCACATTAAATGCACCCATCAATTAAATGGTGTGCCCTGATTTTAAACAGATTTAAATGTGAAAAATAAGTGCATCATAGAATCAAGGAAATGTCTTAGTTTCTGTTCGTGTGTCTCATTGCTGCTACTGTGTGATTAACTACTCAGATACTATATAATTCTTTGTATCCTTCTCTTTGCTTAATCCACTGCCTTGTACATTTAAAGAGCTCAATAAAATATTTCCTAGGTGATTGAATAGATGACTGCATAATTCCTTGAACAAAAGAACTCGTTAAGTTTATACATCAAATGAAAACTGATCATGGTTTTTCAAGTTGGGGGCCTTTCTTCATTCAAAATTGCATAAAAAATAGTAAGATACAGTATGGTAGTCTTTTTGAAAAGCAATATGCATGAAGAATGTTTGTTTCTGTAGATTGTACGATTTGTCAGACCTCCTTTTGAGTGCTAATTAGAGAAACTCAATTTGGACTAACGAGCAAAAGAGGGGGATTTTTCTATAAGTTTACAGGATTCTAGCATAAACTCAAGAGCAGAGGCAACTCTGACTGCTCCACTTCCAGCACCAGTTGCTTCATGAGTCACATCTTACTGCTAACAAACCAGTCCTTCCTGAGGGGCGTAATACTGCCCGAGGATCAGGAATTCAGACACAGAGGGGATGGTTTGCTTAGGCTCTGCAGTATCAGTGTTCTCACCTGGAACACTCGATCAGCTGGGGATAATTCAAATAGTTGCGGGCTGGCCTCTCTTCTTTAAACCCTCATCTCCTTCCAGCTAGTCAGGTTTCTGCTAGTAGTTTTCTCAAAGCCCTTCAAGTTTCCTTCACTGCTGGACCCAAAGCCAATGCCACATGTTTTCGGGTTTTGTTATAATAGTACTCATCTTCTATACCGAAGTCAGAGAAGCAGATCACTCTGATGATATGAAATACGGGATTTATTGTAGGGATTTTATGGAATTGTGGCAGCGGAGGGGGGCGTTTATACAAGGCTGTTTCCTCTTCATCTGATGTTGAGCTTGAAGTTGCTTTAAGTTGGTTGGGCTGTGAAGTGGAGGAGAGCCAGGACAAAACTAGAACCCATGAGGATAAAGGAGGACCCAGGAAGATAAGCTGGAGCTCACCTCCTGTCTGTCTCTCACCACCACTAATGCTGATGGTAAGGTTGAACTGCAGGAGAAGTCGGCGACTTCACCAAAGGGCCACACATGTGTTTAACCTCAGAGAAGCTGAAGGAGCTGCATGCCTCGGTGCTGCCCTGTGTCAGTAAGTCAGCAGACCAGGGCATGTGCCCCAGGGTCTGACTCCCTGCACCCAACTTTGGAGAGAAAAATGGCTCTCACTTCTCTACTTGTGAAATCATGTGCAGGTTTTTCTTGTGACCTAACTAAAAGCTATACACAGAATGAATTGTGAGAAATGTTTCAGCTTAGCTAAGGTAACAGTAAAAGACACTGTATACAGTGTGTATCAAAAGTCTTTAAAACATTCATTTCCATTTCTAGAAAATAAGCTTTTGATGATATAGAAACCCAATCTGGACAAATGAAACAAAAAAAAAAAAAAGAGGAGGATAGAGATATATAGATATATCTTTATATAGATATATATAAAGATATAAGGTTCCTAAGATATCTTCTAGAAAGCCAAGATCAGGACTGTAAATATGCCTCAGGAATGAAAGTCTTTGAGAATTTGTGTCATATTCTGTCTCTGTTCTTTGTTACTGCTTTTTTCCTGTCATTTGTTTTATTTATCCTTCTGACACCAGTCAAGTTTCCTCTGTACAGTCAGTCTGTATGTTAGAACACACCAATATTAGCTCTTGAGATTTGCATAGTGGAACCACCCAGAGCAGATAAAAGTCATTCTCTCAGTCCCAATTAAAATTTCTCAGAGAGTATTCAAGTTTACTGTGACAGAGGGCAAGTTCATGTTACACAAATGACAGTTGCCACCTCAAGTATGTGGATGAGATAAGGAAAAGGAAATTTCCAGAGAAAAAAGGGTACAGAAATGCAGTTCAGTAGAGGTCTCGTAGAGTCCAACTTTTGTCCTTGATTTACTGATCTGAAATTACAAATATGTGCATGATTTTTTCTGTATTATTTCAAATATCAAAAACATAGAAAATGTGAATATCCAAGTCACTTAACTAAATTGTTACACTTATGACAGACTATTTTGTGTACATCAAACTGGTTATGAAGTTTTAAATAATATAAAAGTGCATATCATCACACTAAGCAAAAAATATACAAAATGGTATATTCAGTGTAAACTCAATAATGTATAAGAATGTCAGTATAGTAGTTATGTTCACATTGTAAGATTATAGGTGTCATTGTTCTCTATTCTATTTTTTCAACTTTTATACAATAAACATACACACTTTTATAATTTAAAAATATTCATATAAAATAGCTTCACCACAAGACCTATGTGCAAAGTACTCATTAAGCTGTTTCCCATGAAAAGAAACCAGAGAAAGACCTAAGTACCCTACCCATCAGGAGTTCAAGTATAAAGTATTCATGGACGCATTTTATGATCTTTGCTGTCCAAGGACATAACAAATGACTCGTTTAAAACATATAATAACATTTTAAAGATATATTCCAAAATAGTAATACTACTTTCAATTAATCCTAATTCCATGGAATATGCGGATTTATAAAGCAATTCTTTTAAACCCCATTTCACTTTCTTGAAATAAATCATGTATTGTACATATAGCAAAGAAGGCAGTGACAACTAAAACAACGTTAACTGAAGCAGATAAACGCAACTTGACTGTTAATTCCAATATATTAGCCTAGTGTTGTAAATTTATTATTTGCCAAGTACTAGTGAGAATAATAAAACATGACTTAGTTTTATCATAAAAAGCAAGACTCCAACTCTAAAAAAACTAATACAGCATACATTTTCCACACTGCAGTCATGTTCTTTAGAAGCTAGAAAATAACCCAACCCATGTTAATGAAGATGCGAAACAACTAGCCTGGTCTGAGAACTTCCATCTACATGACATTTTGTCAGAGTTGGAAGAGAGTGGGATGCCATAAAACAAAAAGATACTATCTTCTAATTTTAAATTTCTGATTGGTTGAACCTCTGTCTTCATATTGCCTCCTTCTGTAATTAAATCATGGTTCTTTTACTGCATAGAATTGAATTTAGCCCCATATTAAGACCAGAACTCACAGAACATCTAATCAAGTGTTTTGTCAGGTGCATAACATTCTAAAGCCTTGCCTCCAGCAAGTCATTCAGTCTCACAGGAAAACTCTTTGACACTGGCTATGTTGACTCGATTCCAAGAGATAAAGAGGCTTTATGTAAAAGAATTTTTCTTCTACTCTGTTCACTTTTCTAAGTTGCTAACAAGTTCCTTTGGGCAGAGGGAAGTTTGTAGTAGATGTGTGTTTGTGTATGTGTGTGTGTTTGTGATGTGCATTTTTTAAAATGAGATTCTTGTACTCTCAAATATTGAAAAATTTGTAAAAACCTTCTCTTATATCCCATCTTTGCTGCAACTCTTTCTACTTTTTTCCAATTGTACAGTCTCATGGAAAAGCATTTTAGAGTACCAGGTATAATTCAATAGCCATCATCATTAATTTTTTTTAAAAAAAGAAAAAGCTAAGTTTGTGTCTCAATAGCTATTAATATAGTATTATGGAATGGCTCCAGGCTAGATTAGTCACTGATTAAAATGTTTGGCTCTCAATATTTTTTAGGAGTCCTACTTTTTTCCCTAATCTGTGTGGGGCCAATTACATAAAGTATTTCTTTTTGTTTAAGACTGTTTTGCTTTTTTAAAATGGAAGCTAATCTTCAGAGACAGAGAGCTTATATCAGGAACATATAGTCCTTTCCCTTTATTGTCTATCCCAACCTGGTGGCAGAAAATTATCACCAAAACTCCAGAAACTGTGGCAGCAGTGTAATATGTTTCCTGTTGCAAGGACCTAAGCGTCATTTTTCCAAGAGATATCACAGAGTGGGGTTGGGTCTCTGCAGGAGCCGAGAAACTATCAGTCAGGTATTACAGTGGGCCCTCTTGACAACTAGGTATTAGTTTAAGCCCCAGATATTAATGTATTGACATAAAGAACAGGAAAACAGATTATTTCCTTGTATATCTTTCTCAGGAAATTTGTAAAGGGGAAAATTAGTTTCAAAAAGCACCTTTTGTAAATCCTCTAAGGTTTTGCCAATGGGATGCTTTCGTTCTCCTTCAAGCTGTAAGAAAAGTTTTAGTGCAGAATCACTTTATGCAAGAACTCTAGATTGTCCAGCAAGTGTTCTGTGAACCCATTGTCATGATATAGAATATTTCAAAGATTAGTGCAAATTGGCAGTTAATTTGATGAAATCTACCTAGTACGTGTAAATTTCAGGCTTGAAAATAATCCCAGTTATCATAAACATTTAGGAAATGATACAAAATAATATGCAGAACCATGCACATTTTATGATTATTTATCTCACAGCCATGAGTTAGCCCACTGAGTAATAAGTGATCTGGCTGTTAGTTTCAGATAAATCAACTTTTATGAGAAAAGTATTTTATTATCTTTTAGGGTCAAGGGTCACATTATCTCTAAATAAAAGTGTCTTTGAGCTCTATTACTTACTGCACTGTGAGAACTGAAGAATAGTAACATGTTATCATATACAATCTCAGTAATACATTTATATAATGTGTAATGTACATAATACATAAATATACCCAAATATACGTAAGTCTGTGTGCATAATTAGATTTCTAAGTGGCTGAGTCAGCATAGAGAGCCTCCTTTTTGGACATTAGCATTTTACCTGAATTATTTGGCAGTTTTTAAATTAACAAACACAAATATTGCTGAGTCTAGCTGACAGCTTTCCTCATTTGGACTAAGATTTTTGAAAAGTTTCCAGTCAAACATGGTAGATGGGTTTTTTCATTTTGCTTTGTTTTGTGCTTTTAGCTTAGAGAAATGATCAGATTTATCGGCAGAGAAGAAATATATCTGCCTTAGAATTAATCAGTGAATCAAAATTCAGGTTAGGACAAACTATTCTTTTTGGATATTTGTTCTGATAGTTTCCTGTGAAAACACAATTACTGGAAAGTAGTTTCCATTTGTTGCATTAAAAAATTATTACCTACTAGGTTGTGAATTTTATATTTGCCTCTCCCAGTTAAACTAATGAAAAAATATACCTAATATTTTGTGAGAGTGGTACCATACATCAATATTCCATCTAACAATCAATATTTTACATAGATCAGATTCTTCCTTTAGTTGTTATTCTAAAAAATCAGGCAACACTTAACTAATTATTATTGAATGTGAGATTAATCTCATAGGTTGAGAAAAATTGAAAAAATTACTCAGCTTGGAGCTTTGGTTGTTTCCAAAGGTTTGGTTATTTTTTGCTGCTTTTAAAAATAAACAGCTTTTAATGCCTCATTACTTTCTGAGTTTCTTTTAATAGAGCTTTCAAAGTAGGAAAGGATTTTAGCAGTGTGCAAATCAATCAAGGACATTGTTTAGCACTTGGCAGTTCCTCGTTGATTGATACTTCTCTCTTTTTAATAATGGGGTAAACCTAATTTAGTGGTGTTTAACCCTATCACTTTCATAAAGATCGCATGTAATATAAAAAGAGTAAAGTATTGTGTATTTACTCAGAATCCATCCTCTCAGAAAACAAAAAGAAGCATGGCCAGGATAGAGATTAAATGCCTGCATAGATATAACATAATTTTTTGAATATTTTCAAATATTATCCTTGCATCTCAAAATGCGGCCAGAAGTATTAAGAAAAGTATTAACATCACCTGATAACTTGTTAGAACTTCAGAATCTCAGTCCCTCCTACCTCCCCAACTGAATCATAATCTGCATTTCAACAAGACCCTCAGATGATTTGATGCCTATTAAAGTTTGAGAAGCATTGCTCTAGAACACCTGTTTCTCCATTTTGCCCTGAGTAGTATGTCTGAGTAATAGGCACATAGGAAAGGGTACCTATTTGGAATCTAGAGCCACCCTGGCCTAAATACAAACTTTAACACATAGTATCTAAATGACATGTCATTAATCTGAGTTTCTTTCATAAAGTGTATTAATAGCAACATCCACCACAAAATGTTTTTATTAGCCTCATTTAAGTAAATTACAAAATGGTATTTGCATATTAAAATTATAGATATGTTAGTATAATTTGAAAATTAGATTTGTCTTTTTAAGTTGAACATTTTACTGTTGAATTATTTCCACAGTTTTGAGTTGACCACATGCAGATTTCTGGTAGCAAATTTTGTAGTTAGTGAGGCATCATTAATGGTACAGTATTTCAAAAGCTTGAGATACAAGTTATGTTTTCAAAGGCTAATAATGGTCAGAGAAAAAGACATTGAGTGCTTCTTTGAAGGCAGGCATTCCCAGAAGGGTTACCCTTGATCACAGCAGATTCTGTCTCAGAAAATGTGCTCCATTTGGTGGAATATGGGGATATTGGAGGGATGATTATAAAGCCATTGGAGTAACCTTGGGCATCTGACTAAATAGCCTGTCAGCTTCATCTACCATGGAATCAGTGAAGTGACCCTTGTCTCAGACAGAAATTCTGCATATCTGTTTACTAGTGCTAATATTATCAATAATAACAGCCTACCTATTGGCCAGGCAGAAAGTATACCTTGTCTTTGATTCTTTTCTTGCTATGAAGTCATATCCACTTAATTATCAGTGATTTTTTTGCATTAAAAATGAATATAAATGACCTGATAAAAGTCATTGCTCAAACTACCATCAGGAAGACATTGTGAGAGATTTTAAAAATCTATCCTGGCATAGGTTTAAAAGTTTTGGGTTTTTTCCAACTAAGAGAAGGGGTTATCAGAGTATCTAATAACTGAATCTCCTTCCTATAAGGAATTGTGTGTTGACTAAAGAAAGAAAAAAGGAATTGTGTTTTGTGAATGGTGTATTCCTTCTCTTTAGAGAAGGGTCAGTCAATTCCCAGGTTTATAGTAGAGCTTTCATACTTTACCCTAAAATTCTAAGAAAATGAGAGAGGAGGTGTTACAATTTATCAAGACCTTGCTTTGCTTATAGAAAAATATGAATCAATATATCTACCCATTTAAATATTTCCAGTTCGGCTAACTTAATTCAGTAAAAGGCAATCATCCAATTTATTTTGAATTTCTCTTGAAAATTCAAAGAAATACATTCTCAGGATCATTTTTTTCCTTAGAGAATATGGTCTGATCTGTCCCTCTATATACAGTCTTTAAATCATTTTTTGGTACTAGTTAGCTACACTGGCCACCTGTAAATATGTGAGTTCTTTCTACTTTTTGATATAATGTAAAATGAGCAGAATTAGTATACTATATTTCTATATTAAAAAAGAAAAACTCCTAGTCTGCAGATATATATCATCTTTCACCAAACAGAATATAAGATCAGAACTGAATAGTTACTACACTGTTAACATTTATCATTATCAGTATTAAATTGCCATTTAAGTTATTCAATAAAATATCTCACCGCTTCAAACTTCTGCCCCTCCATCTTTGCCCAAATGCAGAAAGAATTAGACTTTATATTTGATGTTAAGTGAATTACTAAAATGTCCAGTTTTTCCTCTTTAAATATTATTTTGAATAATTTCTTAGGAATGAAAGCAACACTCTCTTCAATAGCTTGTTAAGTAAAATTATGAATCTGGTAATTTTGTAATAGTTCTTTTTGTTTTGTTTTATTTTTAGATAGAATTCTTATGCATGGTTACTTCCATTACAGAACACTCCTTCACATTACAATGATTTTTTTCCAGTCTACCACCTTAAATTACCCACGTTAGCATTTTTCTGCGAGCTCCCATATGAGGAAATCCCTTCTGACACTATTCACACTTGGATTTCTTATCTTCCCCAAGGCTAAATATGTCTATTTCTCAGTCTTTTAAAGTAGACTATTGCCTCTTACTCTGCTGGGTGAAATCTCAGATACTAAACCAAGTGGTACCACTGTGCAAATTGCTTGATGTGTTAATGTCCATCTTTCCTCTTTTCAAATATGTATTTGTTTTTTAACTAATTTCTGAGTATTTTAGTTTGAAGAGAATCCCCAAAAATGGGGATTACAATTATAGTAGCAAAATCATACAGTGAGGTTTGATGGTGAAAATTGATTTCACATTTCTTCAGTTAAAGCTCAATTGTAGATATAAATGAATAGCTTGATCTGGGTATTTATCCTAAAATGACTGTTTATTCTAGGTTTGACATATTGGTCCAGGACAATAGAGAAATCCTTAGTTTATATTTGAAATAGTACAATTTGAGTGTTAGCCTGTAACCCCCTGACTCAACCTTCTATGATGTCTCCCAAACACAGCTTATTTTATAACTAACTTTAGCTCTCATTTGTTCTCTGGTTTTCATCATTTTTATTTTTACACACAGGGTATGCCAACATTGCACTATTTTATCATGAATAATCTTTTTTATGGGCCTGCTGTACATTAACCTGTCTGCAAGATGTTCATATTCATGGTTGTGAAGAGTACTTGCTGGTCTTTCACAAACTGATCAAATATTTAATGGGGTTTTGGTTTGAGCTTGTTGGAAACAGTAAATAACGTTCACACAGTTTGCTGAGAGCATACATTTTCCTCACTTTGTCTTTTGATATGAATATATTTTGAATTCCTTGGACTTTGTCTTCCCCATAGCACCACTCCATTATTATATTTAGGATTTCAGTTACATTAATATGCATCCCTAAGTGATAAATCTTCCTTCTTGGCTTTCTTGGCACATTTATTTCAAAGCTAAAATGCTTAAGAGATTAAAATGAATTCATCTTTAGGAAAAATTGGAACGTTTAACTTACGATATTGTGTAAGGCTTTTGCAGTGATCCTGTGAATACGTTAGGGGTCAGCCACTTTAGTCAGCGGGTTCTTAAGTCTGTATATCTACCTACTGGATGGCATTCTCAAGCATAAATGTTTAGTACATAAATATTATCCCACCATTATTCCTTCTAAATTATTTAATAAACAGGTAAATAAAAGGGTTGCTTCTCAAAACTTGCACAAGCCTCTTAGATAGCCTCATCCACCAGAGGGCAGACAGCAGAAGCAAGAAGAACTACAATCCTGCAGCCTGTGGAACAAAAGCCACATTCACACAAAGACAGACAAGATGAAAAGGCAAGGGCTATGTACCAGATGAAGGAACAAGATAAAACCCCAGAAAAACAACTAAATGAAGTGGAGATAGGCAACCTTCCAGAAAAAGAATTCAGAATAATGATAGTGAAGATGATCCAGGACCTCGGAAAAAAGAATGGCGGCAAAGATCAAGAAGATGCAAGAAATGTTTAACAAAGACCTAGAAGAACTAAAGATCAAACAAACGGAAATGAACAATACAATAACTTAAATGAAAAATACACTACAAGGAATCAATAGCAGAATAACTGAGGCAGAAGAACAGATAAGTGACCTGGAAGACAGAATGCTGGAATTCACTGCTGCAGAATAGAATAAAGAAAAAAGAAGGAAAAGAAATGAAGACAGCCTAAGAGACCTCTGGGACAACATTAAACACAACATTTGCGTTTTAGGGGTCCCAGAAGGAGAAGAGAGAGAGAAAGGACCCAAGAAAATATTTGAAGAGATTATAGTCAAAAACTTCCCTAACGTGGAAAAGGAAATAACCACCCAAGTCCAGGAAATGCAGAGAGTCCCATACAGGATAAACCCAAGGAGAAACATGACAAGATACATAGTAATCAAATAGGCAAAAATTGAAGACAAAGAAAAATTATTGAAAGTATCAAGGGAAAAATGACAAATAACATACAAGGGAACTCCCATAAGGTTAACAGCTGATTTCTCAGCAGAAAGTCTACAAGCCAGAAGGGAGTGGCATGACATATTTATTTATTTATAAATTTTATTTTATTTTATTTTTTTTAACATCTTTATCGGAGTATAATTGCTTTACAATGGTATGTTAGTTTCTGCTTTATAACAAAGTGAATCAGTTATACATATACATATGTCGTCATATCTCTTCCTTCTTGCATCTCCCTCCCTCCTACCCTCCCTAGCCCACCCCTCTAGGTGGTCACAAAGCGCTGAACTGATCTTCCTGTGCTATGCGGCTGCTTCCCACTAGCTATCTATTTTACGTTTGGTAGTGTATATATGTCCATGCCACTCTCTCACTTTGTCCCAGCTTACCCTTCCCGCTCCCCGTATCCTCAAGTCCATTCTCTAGTAGGTCTGCATCTTTATTCCCATGACATATTTAAAGTGAGAAAAGGGAAGAACTTACAACCAAGATTACTCTACCCAGCAAAGATCTCATTCAGATTTGATGGAGAAATCAAAAGCTTTACAGACAAGCAAAGGCAAGAGAATTCAGCACCACCCAACCAGCTCTACAACAAATGCTAAAGGAACTTCTCTAAGTGGGAAACACAAGAGAAGAAAAGGACCTACAAAAATGAACCCAAAACAATTAAGAAAATGGTAGTAGGAACATACATTCGATAATTACCTTAAACTTGAATGGATTAAATGCTCCAGCCAAAGACACAGGCTCGCTGAATGGATACAAAAACAAGACCCGTATATATGCTGTCCATAAGAGACCCACTTCAGACCTAGGGACACCTACAGAATGAAAGTGAGGAGATGGAAAAAGATATTCCATGCAAATGGAAATCAAAAAAAAGTTGGAGTAGCAATACTCATATCAGATAAAATAGACTTTAAGATAAAGAATTTTACAAGAGACAAGGAAAGACACTACATAATGATCAAGGGATCAATCGAACAAGAAGATATAACAATTATAAATATATACACACCCAACATAGGAGCACCTCAATACATAAGGCAACTGCTAACAGCTATAAAAGAGGACATCAACAGTAACACAATAATAGTAGGGGGCTTTAACACCTCACTTATACCAATGTACAGATCATCCAAACAGAAAATTAATAAGGAAACACAAGCTTTCAATGACACAATAGACCAGATAGATTTAATTGATATATAGGAAATTCCATCCAAAAAAAGTAGATTACACTTTCTTCTCAAGTGCTCATGGAGCATTCTCAAGGATAGATCACACCTTGGGTCACAAATCAAGCCTCAGTAAATTTAAGAAAATTGAAATTATATCAAGCATCTTTTCTGAGCACAGCACTATGAGATTAGAAATCAATTACAAGGAAAAAAACATAAAAAACACAAACACATGGAGGCCAAACAATACGTTACTAAATAACCAAGAGATCACTGAAGAAATAAAAGAGGAAATCAAAAAATACCTAGAGACAAATGACAATGAAAACATGATGATCCAAAACCTTTGGGATGCAGCAAAAGCAGTTCTAAGAGGGAAGTTTATAGCAACACAAGCCTACCTCAAGAAACAAGAAAAATCTCAAGTAAACAATCTAACCTTACATCTAAAGGACCTAGAGAAAGAAGAACAAACAAAACCCAAAGTTAGTAGAAAGAAAGAAATCATAAAGATCAGAGCAGAAATAAATGAAACAGAAACAAAGAAAACAATAGCAAAGATCAATACAACGAAAAGCTGGTTCTTTAAGAAGATAAACAAAATTGATAAACCATTAGCCAGACTCATCAAGAAAAAGATTAAGAGGACTGAAATCAATAAAATTAGAAATGAAAAAGAAGTTACAACAGACACCGCAGAAATACAAAGCATCCTAAGAGACTACTACGAGCAACTCTATGCCAATAAAATGGACAACCTGGAAGAAATGGACAAATTCTTAGAAAGGTATAACCTACCAAGACTGCACCAGGAAGAAATAGAAAATATGAACAGACCAATTACAAGTACTGAAATTGAAACTGTGATTAAAAATCTTCCAACAAACAAAAGTCCAGGACCAGATGGCTTCACAGGTGAATTCTCTCAAACATTTAGAGAAGAGCTAACACTCATCCTTTACAAACTCTTCCAAAAAATTGTGGAGGAAGGAACACTCCCAAACTCATTCTATGAGACCACCATCACCCTGATACCAAAATCAGACAAAGATACTACAAAAAAGAAAATTACAGACCAATATCACTGATGAATATAGATGCAAAAATCCTCAACAAAATACTAGCAAACAGAATCCAACAACACATTAAAAGGATCATACAGCATGATCAAGTGAGATTTATCCCAGGGATGCAAGGATTCTTCAATAGGTGCAAATCAATCAATGTGATACACCATATTAAAAAACTGAAGAATACAAACCATATGATCATTTCAAGAGAGGCAGAAAAAGCTTTTGACAAAATTCAACACTCATTTATGTTAAAAACTCTCCAGAAAGTGAGTATAGAGGGAACCTACCTCAACATAATAAAGGCCATATACAACAAACTCACAGCAAACACCATTCTCAATGGTGAAAAACTGAAAGCATTTCCTCTAAGATCAGGAACAAGACAAGGATGTTCACTCTCACCACTATTATTCAACATACTATTGGAAGTCCTAGGTATGGCAGTCAGAGAAGAAAAAGAAATAAAAGGAAAACAAATTGGAAAAGAAGAAGTAAAACTGTCACTGTTTGCAGATGACATGATACTATACATACAGAATCCTCAAGATGCCACCAGAAAACTGCTAGAGCTAATGAATGAAATTGGTAAAGTTGCAGGATACAAAATTAATGCACAGAAATCTCTTGCATTCCTATACAATAATGATGAAAAATCTGAAAGAGAAATTAAGGAAACACTCCCATTTACCATTGCAGCAAAAAGAATAAAATACCTAGGAATAAACCTACCTAGGGAGACAAAAGACCTGTATGCAGAAAACTATAAGACACTGATGAAAGAAATTAAAGGTGATACAAACAGATGGAGAGATATACCATGTTCTTGAATTGGAAGAATCAATATTGTGAAAATGACTATACTACCCAAAGCAATCTACAGATTCAATGCAATCCCTATCAAATTACCAATGGCATTTTTTACAGAAGTAGAACAAAAAAATCTTAAAATTTGTATGGAGACACAGAAGACCCCTAATAGCCAAAGCAGTCTTGAGGGAAAAAAATGGAGCTGGAGTAATCAGACTCCCTGACTTCAGACTATACTATAAAGCTACGGTAATCAAGACAATAATGGTACTGGCACAAAAATAGAAATATAGATCAATGGAACAGGATAGAAAGCCCAGAGATAAACCCATGCACCTATGTTCAACTAATCTATGACAAAGGAGGCAAGGCTATACAATGGAGAAAAGGCAGTCTCTTCAATAAATGGTTTTGGGAAAACTGAACAGCTACATGTAAAAGAATGAAATTAGAACACTCCCTAACACTATACACAAAAATAAACTCAAAATTGGTTAGAGACCTAAATGTAAGACCAGACACTATAAAACTCTTAGAGGAGGGCTTCCCTGGTGGCCCAGTGGTTGAGAGTCCGCCTGCCGATGCACGGGACATGGGTTCGTGCCCCGGTGAGGGAAGATCCCACGTGCCGTGGAGCGGCTGGGCCCGTGAGCCATGGCCACTGAGCCTGCGCGTCCGGAGCCTGTGCTCCGCAAAGGGAGAGTCCACAACAGTGAGAGGCCCGCGTACCGCAGAAAAAAAAAAAAAAACTCTTAGAGGAAAACATAGGAAGAACACTCTCTGACATAAATAGCAGCAAGATCTTTTTTGACCCACCTCCTAGAGAAAGGGAAATAAGAACAAAAATAAGCAAATGGGACCTAATGAAACTTCAAAGCTTTTGTACAGCAATGGAAACTATAAACAAGATGAAAAGACAACCCTTAGAATGGGAGAAGATATTTGCTAACGAATCAATGGACAAAGGATTAATCTCCAAAATATATTAACAGCTCATGCAGCTTGATATTAAACAGAACAAACAACCCAATCAAAAAATGGGCAGAAGACCTAAATAGGCATCTCTCCAAAGAAGACATACAGATGGCCAGGAGGTACATGAAAAGCTGCTTAACATCACTAATTATTAGGGAAATGCAAATCAAAACTGCAATGAGGTATCACCTCACACCAGTTAGAATGGGCATCATCAAAAAATCTACAAACAACAAATGCTGGAGAGGGTGTGGAGAAATGGGAGCCCTCTTGCACTGTTGGTGGGAATGTAAATTGATACAGCCACTATGGAGAACAGTATGGAGGTTCCTTAAAAAACTAAACATAGAATTACCATATGACCCAGCAATCCCACTAGTTGGCATATACCCAGAGAAAACCATAATTCAAACAGACACATGCACCCCAATGTTCATTGCAGCACTATTTACAATAGCCAGGTCATGTAAGCAACTTAAATGCCCATCAACAGATGAATGGATAAAGAAGTAGTGGTACATATATACAATGGAATATTACTCAGCCATAAAAAGGAACGAAATGGGGTCATTTGTAGAGATGTGGATGAATCTAGAGACTGTGATACAGAGTGAAGTAAGTCAGAAAGAGAAAAACAAGTATCGTATATATTAACGCATATATATATGGAACCTAGAAAAATGGTACAGTTGAACTGGTTTGCAGGGCATTAATTGAGACACAGATGTAGAGAACAAACGTGGCGAGGGCGGAAGGGCAGGTGGTGTGTGATGAATTGGGAGATTGGGATTGACATATATACACTAATAGGTATAAAATTGTTAACTAATAAGAGCCCGCTGTATAAAAAATAAATTTAGAAAAAAATGGCTGCTTCTGTTTAATAGTTAATGATTTTGTCCCTACCTACCCTAGACCACTTTTAAGCCCCTTCTGAGTCCTTTAATTGCTCTGATTTGGTGTGAAGTCTACACTCCACCAATCTATCAATACAACATTCTGTTTGGTCTTGGTCTCTTTCTGCCATCATCTTATTGTTCTTGTCTTCCAAACCATGTTAAACCTCTCTCACTTTGTTTGATCCCCTAAATTTCTTTCAGTCTCTTTGTAATTCTATTTTGTTTGTTGCACTTGCTGTTCACTCTGCTTTTACAATTCTTTCCTCAGTGCTTCACTGGACTAATCCCCTTCCCACTCTTCATATTCTAGCTTACATATTATTTCCTTAGGGAAATTTTCTCTGATCCTACAGATTCTGTTAGAATGTTTTGATATACAGTTTTACAGCAGTTGTTCTTTTTTCTTTGGAGCTGTTATTATCATTGTGATTAGTTGATTGCTTAAATAGTTATTGGTGTAAACTGTCAGTTGACTAAAGGTGCTTGAGGTTTGAGGTTATCAGTCTTACTTTCCACACAATGCCTACCTTTTAGCCAGTGCTCTATATGTATTTGGCGAGTGAATGAATGAATGGAAGAACCTCCAAATAGATGTTTCTAGGAATCCATAAAGAGAAAACAATAGAATTTACGTTTTAACAATGTTGTTAAAATTTGGGATCTCTGTGGATTTTAGGGTTGAACACCTTGGTTGATAGTAAGCTGAATTTTGTGCTAATAAAAGTCACGTTACAGTATCAAAAGATCCATGGGTTTTTGCAAAAGGTATCTACCAAGCACATGACAGAACTGTTGCCTAAAAAAAAATTATCTTAACCTTTGAGGGGGAAACCTGGCCAAGCTTTGCTAAATTCTCGATCCTTATATTAATAAGGCTTAGTGTGATTAAGAGAGAGGATTTTCAAACTTATGTAGTCAGCTGTTTTTTCCTCAGCTGTAGGCATTGCTGACTTAAGCAACTCTGAGATATTATTTATCAATATTAAGTGCAGAAATACTCAATTGCTAGTTCTTCATAACGCAGTATACATTTGTAACTGGAACCATTATTTATAATTGACTTGAATTTTTAGACATCCCTTGCTAAATAGCTGCATTGAGATGTGAATTATCCTGTAAAAAGTCAAGAGTTTAGACCATAGAGCAGAAATCCATACCATGTAAAGATTTTAGAATCTCAGTTGACAGGCTACTTACTGATCCACTAAAATGCCAGATAATGCATTTTAGGTGTTTTTATTAGAATTTCCATGGGAAATGACATTTGGTGGCTGGAAATAATTCACTGGAAAATATATCTCTTAGGTTAGCACTGATTAAACTGAGTAGGTTGATAATACTATGAATTAAATTATAGGAGGAGGGAAAAAGTGTCATTGCCAACTGTTTCATCTAGAACCCCTACCCTCACGTCCTTTGTTACAGTTCTAAGTTTTGGAACATTTTTAGCTTTCTCTCGTGATTTCTCTTTAATACCCTTTATTGTTATAAAATATGTCCTATTGTAAAAAGGAATGAAAAAGCATAACGTTTTACAAATAGCAGATGAGTAGTTATACTTCTTATTGCATTCATTATCTGTATACAGCCATTTATTCAGGAAAACTTCAGTTGTGAAAACTGATTTTATGTTGACTTTCTTAAAAAAGTAATTGAAGGGGAAAGAAGAGATATCTATTTCAATTCTTCAACTTGTTTGTCCTTGCAAAAGATATATTCCAGAAATAGTCTAAATTAGTTTGATTATTGAGCTTGTAAAGTGAGATTCTAGGGAACACCCACAGAAGCTGTCATCCATATAGTGGGGTAGATAGTACTTCGCATGTATTATAAATTTCAGATGTACTTATTAGTTAAGTGCATTTCAAATGTGAAATCTAAAGTAGTAACAGACTGTAAACCACAGACTGTATGAAATAATCACTAATTCATCCACAAAGGAGAAGGCTAAGTGCAGTTGTTTGCAAGCTTGATGAGACAGAATCAGAAGGTAATTACAGTTTCAGAGACAGATTAATAATACATTACAACTTAGGTAGGCTCTGTCCCCTGCCCATCCTTTTGAATCATCTTACCAGCTCATGCTGGTGGCTTGCCAATAGACACAGTGTGCTTTGCCACCTTCATTTCTATTTTTCTATAATGAATGATTTCTTATGAGTTGGTCATATGATACTAAAGAAGAAGGACGGGGGGAAGCAGCAGCAGCAACATGTTTTTAGTCTGACTTATAGCTCTTAGAAGCCTTCTTGAAGTGAAACTCAGCCCTACTTCCAGTTGTATGAGTGGAATCATCACGGCAGACAGATATTGCTAGATGCCTGAGAAAGATACATTCTCTCCTGCTACAGAATTTTATCTTGTTTGGGGCAGCAATGTACCCAGTTAAAAATATCCCCTTCCCTAGACTCTCATGAAGCTAGCTAGGGTCCTATAACCCAGTTTTAGCTGACCAGGTATGAGGGGACACATACTGAATAGGGCTCCTAGGGCTCCTAGTCAGCCCTTCCTGACTAAAAGGGACTGACAAGCCTGCCTATGCCTTCCATCTTACTGTCTATCATCCTGGCTTCATACCTGAGGTGGAGTCACTGTATTGTGATTGTAAAGATGAAAGCTGCAAATTAAGGATTCTCCATCAAGACACTTGATCCTAGACCTCTGGTGATTTTCTAAGCAAACTCTGACTGTACATATGCTGACTTCTTCTTTTGTGAGAAAAATAACCTCCTTTATGGTTATGCCACTGTGGCTAACTGAACTAAGTGCAGCCACTTGGCAATCCTCGTGGATCCAAACGTGAGGAATGGAACAACAGCAAGTGTCCTACCATTTTGCAAGGGGCATGACTTATAAGCAGAATGTATTCTGTCAGATGATACACCAAATATTTCAAGTTTGATTTAGTTTACTTGGGGGAAAGCAACAGCAACTAAACAGGTACTAGACGTGTGAAATTACTAACAGGTTAAATTTTAGATAAAATAATGCATCAAGGAAGAGGTTGTTATACTGTGGTAAAAATGCCACATCTATATTGAAAATTGAAGAAATAAAATTGAGCTGGAATTGAGAATATATTAATTGCAGAATATTAAAAATCATCATTATATGTTATGAGCACATGCATGAGCCAAAGATAAATTTTGTAAGTTAAATGTATAGTCAGATGTATATTGCCAGCTTGAAGGCAACATTGGGGTCATGTGGATTGACCCAGGAAAGTGAGTTGTAGAATTTTTATTTGCTCGTTATTGTTGTTGTCATTGTTTTTATCTATTACTTTTACCTTGATGTAAGTTGCGTCATTTATAAAGCAACCAATTTTATATAAAAATCTGTATTATTAAAATCTTCTTTCAAAATATCAAAAGATTTAGCAATACTGGGCCCACCTTGCAGTAAAGTTCAGCTGTAGCTAAGCAACTACAGCATGCTATTTTTAGTTTACTGTAGTATCTTACATGACCTATTACTTTAAACTCTTTTGGTTCTGTCTCTGGTTTGCCAGACTGTTTTACTCACTTTTTTTGGTCCACATAGACATTTCAGCTGCAAACCTTGTTTGTCAAAAGAAATTTTTATTTAAAGGTGCTACTGTTGGTTTGGTCTAGGAGAGAATGTAAAATTGATGTATTTTAGTAGTATAATCTGCAAGGTTTCATATTATCATTAAAAAAGAGAAACTAATTCAAATCTAATTTCAAATGACAACATCAAATCGAATTAACTGATTAAATTACGATGGTAACATTGGTAAGAATAGTCCCCTCCAGATTATTTTTTTGTTATTTTTGCTTCTATTTGACAAAGTGCTGTTTATAGCCTAACTTTTTTGCATTAGTGTTTCTATACAGCTCAAAGTGTGAAGTTCTGTAGCCAGTCTCACCAGGGAAATAAACCCATTGTGTATGGAATTACATTTTCCAAAATATGCTTCAGTAAACTAATAAGGATATCTGTTCAGAAAACAGAATGTGCTTGTTTTATGAATGCATGCATGTTTGTTGTTTTTTATTGTTGTTGTTTTTAATAGTTAGGACTTTTTAAAGAAGCCCTAGGGATTAGGTTTAAGATCTTTAATTAAAACTCACCACGGTGTAGATTGTTAGCTTCTTATTCACCTGAGAAATTATTTTATTGTTGTTGAACCTGTACTTATCTTGCCAAGATTAAAAGTGTTCTAACTGCAGTGCTAAGACTTTTTTATACATTTAGACTAATATATTCCTCATAACTTTGATAGGAATTGCTGTTATATGTGGGCAGGAGATAAATGTATGTCAGAAAAGGTGCATTAAAACACCTAATTTGGGCTTCCCTGGTGGCGCAGTGGTTGAGAGTCCGCCTGCCGATGAAGGGGCCACGGGTTCGTGCCCCGGTCCGGGAAGATCCCACATGCCGTGGAGTGGCTGGGCCCGTGAGCCATGGCCGCTGAGCCTGTGCGTCCGGAGCCTGTGCTCCGCAACGGGAGAGGCCACAGCAGTGAGAGGCCCGCAAAAAAAACACCTAATTTAACATTTTGAGGAATGTACTGATTGAAGATAATATAATCTAATATATTGTATATATAATATGGTATATTGAAATATAATGTAATAATTAATTCCAAAATAAAATAGTAGTGAATTTTCTGAAGAATCAGACCAAGTAAAATATTTCACATTTAAAAATTTTAAATATGGAACAAAGATATAGTTCCCAGTTCTCATAATTTTTTCCCATTCATAGAATCACACATAATTACTCTCATTCCTTTTTTCTTTCTTCCCATTTATTTTCTGCTGTTCATCCACCATTACTTAATTTTCAGTAACATGAATCATAATATGCAACCCATGCATGCAAGCACCATTCCATTTGGTGATTCTTCTTAGTCATTTGTACTTCAGGTACTATTGTTACTATCTTTACAGTTGTACTTTTCTAAATTCCAAAGGCCCTTAATATTTATAGTCAAAGGCAAATGCTTGGTTGCTAAATTATTGGGAATACTACACTATTATTTTTCTACTTTGTAAAGTAATGCTCAGTGATCATTAGCACATGTATCGGCGATCGATGTAGTACTAAGGCAATACTCCTCTGAACCTTCTCTCTCTGTCTCTGTTGGTCTGTCTCTCTCTCTCTCCTATTTTTGGAATTGTCTGAGTTGGTTTCCTTCACAGAGTTTAGTCAGATTTGTCTCTAGCTTGTAGAGAAAGATATTAATTAGGTATTTGACATAAAATCTCAAAATGAGGCTTGCTTTGAAAGTCTGACAGTATGTTAAGACAGTTAAGAAGTGTGATTAACAATGTTTTAAAGCAATTATAATATATATATCACCATTGTAAATGTAAAACTCCAAACATTTTGTTTAGCACACTTTGTGTCTAAAAATGTTTCCTGTTTTTGTGTAAATGTCAAAGTGACTTATCTGGACCCCAAAGAGATTCTGATGACAGTATTATAAAACTTAGGAAAACCCAAAGAGGAAAATATTACGAAATGGATGCAGCATGAAGTTGTCCTGAGCAGGAATCAACTCTGTAAATATACTTCTATAAATGGCATAAGCCACCAGTTAACAGCTGAGCCACTCTCTGGGGATCAACCAGCTTGAGTACAAAATTGGGAGAGGCTGCAGAAGAAAGGTTAATTCTTCTCTATAGTTCCATGGGGCCTATTACAGTGCTCCACAGAACTATAAAGGGCTAATGGAACAGGGTATGTTTTATTCTTACCCACTCAAATTATTTGGATTACCTTGTGGGAAAGTTTAAGGAGAAATTTAATGTCAAACAAATGTTATGATAGTAAGATTGAAACACTAAACTACACAGAAATAGAATGCAAATACATTGTTCAAAAGTTCCAAAAATTTGGTTTTGAATTATTGCCATGTTATGTATCATACATTAAAAAATAAAACCCTATAGTTTTAAGAATCCAATTACTTTTTTCTTATTATAACTCTAGTTCTATAAATACATTATGGTTTCAGAAGAAGTAAAGGTGTTGGTGAATGTAATGGAATCAGGCCATTTATGATTCTGGTTACTAGATTTTGCAAAAGTAAAATAGATTTTCTTCTGCTTTTGATTTAGGTTTAACTCATCTTAATTTGTATGCATCTCATATATCAGGCTTCCCAAATCAGTGAATCTCTGATTGACCTTATTTAAAAAACAAACATTCTTGGGATGAATTTGGAAAGCTTAAATGATAAAATTAACACAAACATAATCAAGGCATTCATTTTGGATGTCTCATATAAAAGTGAATCATAATTGTATATTTTCGTATCATGAAAATGAACTACATGTGTGTACGTTTTAATATCAATTTGGTATTGGTCTTTCTTTTCCGCATGCTTGCAAATCTTCTCTACCCACCACCTCTCTCACCATTCCCAGATGCATTTAGATGGTGAGGAAGAAGGGTTAGAGTGTACATTGAATTAACCTTTCTCAGAGCCTAGAAGAAATTTATGACCAAGGCCTCAAATACCAGAGCAAACCTACAATTCTCTAAGGGGGGATGCGATACTGGACAGTGTGGTATTGTCAAAAGAGAGATAATTTAGAATTCAGAGACATAAATTCTAATCCTGTCTCAACCATTTACTTAAAATATTCTACTAATAATGGATGGTTCCTTGGACATTGGATAGTGTTGACAGTTGCTCTCTTGAAAGTCTCCTCCCTTGGCTCATGTCATTATATACTGGCTCTCTCCTTCCTTATTTCTCTCTCCCTCTTTCACATCTGTCTATAATTTCTCATTACCACTACAAAAACTACTATCATATATATATATATATATATACACATACATATATAATATTTTTATATAATTTTGCCTACCTATCTATGTATCTCAGCCTTGGGTTCTCTCCTAAACTTCAGGGATGCATTTCCAATTTCCTCCCAGTCCCCTCTAATGGTACATGCCAACATAAACTGAAAGTTTCTATGACAACAACTAAAATCATCATCTATCTCCCTGCACAATTTGCATCTAACAAAATGACAAATCCCACTGATTCAGTTTCGAAACCTTTGGAAAATTTGCCCTGTTCATTTCAACATTATCCTTGTTGGGGACTCCTTTTTCTGTACTATTATAGTAATTTTGTCTCTGGTTCTCATACTTATAACATATCCTTTCTTACACAAATAAACTTTGTATTTATATACCATATTAATATTTCTATAGAAGAGCTGTCATTAGGTTTCTCCCCTGCTTCATAATATTCGGAATTTCCCCGGTCCCTCAAGATTACAATGTAAGTTCCTTAGGCTGATGTCAAACTTCCTTTCACCCTTATCTCTCCCTTATAAGCTTCTGTCTTCACCACTCTGTCTTCATCTCCACTTATCAAATCTCCAAAGCTCAAAAACCATCTCCATGAAGTTGGACAGGAAACCACTGGAGTGAGAAATGGCCTGTCTAATCTGAATCACCAGATTTTCCCTATATCTTTCTTATGGCATCTATCAAAATAGTCCTTGCATAATTTATAAGTCTCTGTCTGCATAGGAAGGAAAACTATTATGGAAGGCTTCCAATGGGGAATGTTAATTTAGCTGAATTTTGAACGGTGCCTGGAATTCAACATACAGAGAAAACTGGTGAAAACACATTGAAAGCAGTTGGAGCAATGCTTGCAAATGCATCGGAATGGCATGTTCTGCTACCCGGGACTAGATTTAGATAGCTTATGTGTGTGGATGTGGTGGGAGTTGATACAGGACTCTAACACAGTAGCTAGAAAGAGATGGCTATGTATCTCTTGCTAAGAAATGACTACTTCAATTTAATTTAGAGCCATTTGAAGGATTTAAAATTTTGAAATCCTATGATCATTAGTTGTATTTTGGAATAACCATCATAGTTGAGTTTTGGAATAACCATGCTAATGGCAGTATAAAGTGAAGGTGAACCAAAGAAGAATTTAGGTATTATTTTTCCAATTTGGGGGAAAAAAAAAAATATATATATACACACACATAAACACACACACACACACACACACACACACTTATATATCCCTTGTCCACACACACACTTATATATCCCTTGTCCACATGTTGTACACTTCCATTTTCAGGATTTCATCCTCTCTCTTCTTCAAATTTCTAATTATTAGCTGTAGTAACCTACATGAATAGTGCATGAGAGACACAACCTAGGTTAGCCCTGTGAAGCTATGTGTAAGAATCAGGATGGTTTCCTGGACTGAATTGCCTAATGATGGAAGTTCTGCCCTACTTTGCCTCTTCTTTGAAGCACCTTTCCATAATCCTGTCCCAGTCTTGAGTCCAGAAAAGACTTTACCTGCAGAGATTGCAAACTGTGTAGCTTGTGTAGAAGACAGTGAGCATGGAAAGGGCGCATCCAATTATCACTGGTAGTCATGATACAGCTGTTTATGTTCAACCACCATGTGTCAGTCAGGACTACTGACAGACTAAAAGATGCATCTGTTTTATATATAGGTATGTCTTTGTACGTGTGTGTGTGTTTATTTATATGTGTGTGTATATATATATATATATATATATACACACACACATATATATATATGTATTATAGTTCCTAATAATGTTTATATTTTGCACAGAAAGCAATATAGCTGACAAGAAATTTTATATTTCATAAAATTACATCCCACACTTTTCACATTTGCTCCTGAACTTCAACATAAATGCAACAAAATTTATTTTCCAAGGTCAGTGGAACTGTGCCTTTGAATCCCATCCTTAGACATTTTTGGTGGCTTTGACTTTATTTTTATTGTCTGGCTCTGACCCTTTTCTGGTTATATTTTTGTCATGCTTTTATATATAAAGCACATAAGAGAAGGTATATAGAGATACACTAGTATAAAGATATATACTAGCTAGTTATATAAATGTAGAAAATAAGGATGTTATCGGTCATTCATTTCCATTTCAGGTAACGGATGTAGACATACCTTTTTTTAAAGCGTTAGTTTATACATTTTAAAATGTTCCACACCGAGTTTTTATAAAATACCTGATAAGATTTTCTATCTTGAAAATCCATTTCTAATCCAACAAAACTAGAAGACAGCTATGTATTCTACTTCATATTAGTTATAATCAATACCTCCATACTTCTACAATACTAAAATGCTATTTTAATTGTATATGTGCTTACCTTATCGAGAACAAAATCAATCTTTTAAGAAATCAATGTTCTCTGCAAAATAGCCTCAAATGGGTAAGGAAAAGTGAATGGCCCAAATATGCAGAAAGACTTGACTTTGCCTTTTTGTACCAATGTTAGCACAGGAGTATATAATGAAAAATCAGTTATAACATAGAATCTCATAATAGGCATTCAAGTGTTCTCTCATCAAATAAGAGTACAAAACTATGTCTGACTGCTGACTATATTCTATATCACTAGACTCTGGTTATTTTTATTTCCTCTAAGGAGGAACAGAGGTCAGAGGTGCACAGTAACTATGAGACAGATAAGACCTTTTTATTGGTCACCATGTGAGATGTGCAAGTGAGCAGCTGCCAAGCCCAGATGTGTCTGTGAATGTGGCAGGTAGGAAGAGAGAGAAGAGAAAGGTGGTCGGTAAAACTCTGTGACATCTCTCCCAGTTGCTGTTCCTGACAGAAGCATTTTACTGTAACAGCATTACTGTGAGTGTTTAACGGTGAAGACGGGGAAGCCATTATGGGCTGCCTAGTTGCCCTGAAACTATGAGCTGATCCTATTATATTGCCTGAAGTAGAGTCTGATTGTGTAAGGAATGATACAATGTATCTACTGTCACTAGTGTGTGTGTATATGTATGTATATGTAAAATGCATATATATATGTATACACACACACACACACACACGCACATATATAAAAGCCCTACTTAGAAGATGATGGAATTCCTTTTTTTCAGTAGTTGCACAGTGATGGTTATAGTTATACCTACAGTAAAGCAGTGGTAGTTGTGGTAATAGCAATATCTGATATATGCATAACTGTTTTCACTTTTGGAGGTAGTTTTATATGTTTTATTTTTCGTGAACCTCATCCTCACAGCACGTGTGTCTTCCACACAGTAGACACTCATTAAATAAATAAAGTGATAAATAGATTTATGAATGGAAGATGGAATGAGTACACAGAAAGCACAGTGAGATGGGCAGTGCAATTGCATTTAACTTGATTTTGCAGATGAGAAAACTGAGCTTAAAGCAAGATAAGGATTTTATGAAGGTTACTTGGCAAAATGAGTAGCAAGTCCAAAACTAATATTTAGGTCTGAATATAGAGCATGTTGCATTTGTGTTTTATTTTTATTTTTTTTTAAATTAATTTTTATTGGAGTATAGTTGCTTTACAATGTTGTGTTAATTTCTACTGTACAGCAAGACTAATCAGCCATACATATACATATGTCCTCTCCCATTTGGACTCCCTTCCCATTCAGGTCACCACAGTGCATTAAGTAGAGTTCCCTGTGCTATACAGTATGTTCTCACTAGTTAT
The DNA here is from genome assembly GCF_949774975.1 of Lagenorhynchus albirostris. Taxonomy (NCBI): domain Eukaryota; kingdom Metazoa; phylum Chordata; class Mammalia; order Artiodactyla; family Delphinidae; genus Lagenorhynchus; species Lagenorhynchus albirostris. The sequence continues at coordinate 60,149,107 of NC_083101.1, read as the reverse complement.
CTATTTTATACATAGTATCAATAGTGTATATGTGTCGGGCTTCCCTGGTGGTGCAGTGGTTGAGAGTCCACCTGCCGATGCAGGGGACATGGGTTCGTGCCCCGGTCCGGGAAGATCCCTAATGCCGCGGAGCGGCTGGGCCTATGAGCCATGGCCGCTGAGCCTGCGTGTCCGGAGCCTGTGCTTCGCAACGGGGGAGGCCACAACAGTGAGAGGCCCATGTACCGAAAAAAAAAAAAAAGTGTATATGTGTCAATCCCAATCTCCCAATTCCTCCCACCCATTTGTGTTTGATTTTCACCAGTTTTTTAAATTGCTATTTATCATTCCAGTGCATATAATTGTGAGATTCCTTAGTTCTTTCATAATCAATGTGAAGATTGCCCTTGAGCTTGGAAGAAGACACTGTGAAAGCTAAAGATCTTCCCTCCAAGTTCAGAATATTAAGAAGGGAAAAGTCAAGACAGTATTAAAAAAAACAAACACCTTGCACTAGGATAGAGGAGCAGAAGGCTGAGGATTGCATACCAAATATAACGTTATCTACATAAAACACAAGCAAAATAAAAACTAAAAAAAAAGCAAAAAGTATAAATATGCTAAATTTCAATATCCAAAACTGGATCTTGCACCCACTTTATGGGAAGGAGGCCAAATGGAGTTTGCAGTTGAAATTGGTTCACATTTGCCACACATGCTTCTTATGTGACAAAGAGAGATTTGAAAATGTAGGTACAGCAGGTGACTGGAAGAAGCAGTGTATTCTCAAGGCTGTTTTGGACTCAGTTGTCCTCTGCCCAGAGCAGCAGTGTATTAATGGAGTAACCAACTTTGTAGTCTTTTGTGTTTAAGAGTCATTCATACTTGTCAAAATTCCGGGATAGCCTTCCCTTGTTTGAAGGCAGTATCGTAGGGATGTCTGTTTAGGAATGCATAAATACCCGCAAAGGCTTATTGAGGGAGACAAATGGGAGACAGTGGAACTTCAGCCAACAGCTTTAGAGTCCTTTGGGATTTGTGGAAACATTTTCTCCAGACATCTGGGAAAGATCCAAACTTCCATTATTCCTCTCCTTTTAAAACAACCACACATTTTTTTCCTTTTTAATTCTCAGTGAATATGTCATTTCCCTTACTTTTGCCACAGAGACGTTTCTTTTTTCACAGCCCTGTTTGATAAAACTGTAATTTATTCACATAATTTTTTTCTGGAACTTTAATAGATGTTGTACGTGTTTGTAAAAATAGGCATGGCTAATAGCGAGAATGGTGGGCTGTATTTTTTCTTTTGGTATGCCCCTGTACTTCTGAAATCGCATGTTTTCTATCTGTATTTGTATCAGTTAGCAGTGATTGGGAGAAAGTGTATACAGGTCTTGACATTTGTTTGACTACACATTAGTGAATAATATTTCTCTTTTACTGGTTTTCTCCTAAATGCTACATATATCTCTTTTTATCCCATATGTAGATTCATAAGTTTGACTCTGGGGCAAATTAAAGAGCCTGTTATGGATTTTATTTATTTATACTATTCTTCCTTCACTTTAAATCTCTATATACACTTCTTGTGTCTGTAAAAGGAGAATCATTTGTTAGTGAAACACCATGTTACCACTTGCGAAGAATTCCCACCCTGGATGGTGTGATACCCGAGGGCAACTCCAGTTTTCTCAATAAGTATTAGACTTGGGACACAACATTTCATTAAAAGTTTTATGCCATGGTACACTTTTTAGAACAAAAGAAAGGCAGTAAAATCAATGGGACCCAGTGATAAGGTATTAACCCAACTCCAAAAAATGTTGTCAAATACAATGTTAGCCTGCAAAATTATACAATTCTTAGTTTTAGTTTCTTCTTTTCTTTTTAAAAGGTATTTCATTTCCAATATTTTGAAAAGAAAATTTAGGTTGAATGAGAATGCTGCTTGTGATAAAGATGGAGAAACTATTGTCAGAAAGAAATCAGCTGGATTTCAAAGGAAGTATCTATGCAGTAGCTTTTCTAAAAACAATTAAGAAATGATTTCTTTCATTTCATGGACTTAGAGATTTTTTAGAGTATAACAAATTTTGGGAGAGGGGAAGAAATACATAAGACATGAAGAAAGGAAATACATGGAGAAAAATGACAGGGACACCTTTTTCTCCCCTAGTTCTCTTTAATTATTCAGAAGGTTGAAAGATTAAAATATTGATGAAAGGTGCCATGTCTGGGTGCATTTAAAAAGGACACTGAGTTGGTTAGTGTTTGTATCCACATATGCTGTTGGTATGAGAATTAGGTGATGATACATTGAGAAAAATTTGACTTTATATATCAAGACTAAAATGTAATTTTTTAGACCCAGCAATTCTACTTTTAGGGTTTTTCCCCCCATAATCAGTATTGATATACTCACACAAGTACACAGTGATAATCCACAAAGATATTTATTGCAGCATTGTTTACGAAAGCAAAAAATTAGAAACAGTCTACTGTCCATTATAGAAGACTGGTTAAATCAATTCTGCTACTTTCTGTGCAGTGAAATATAATGCAGCAGTTAAAAAGAATGACAGAGATTAATTGCTTGCATTTTTTTTTTTTTTTTTTTTTTTTTTTGCGGTACACGGGCCTCTCACCGTTGTGGCCTCTCCGTTGCGGAGCACAGGCTCCGGATGTGCAGGCTCAGCAGCCATGGCTCACGGGCCCAGCCGCTCCGCAGCATGTGGGACCTTCCCGGACCGGGGCACGAACCCATGTCCCCTGCATTGACAGGCGGACCCTCAACCACTGCGCCACCAGGGAAGCCCAATTGCTTGCATTTTTGACATAAGATTTTAATATTTTATAATAAAAAGTAGTTAATAAGTAACAGTAGAATTAGAATACTAAGTAGAGACAATATTAGCACCTGAAGAAAATGGACAGTTGATTTTATTTAGGATATATGCATTATATCACAAATTAATTCTGTGAGGAGCTAGTGATACTTGAAGCAAGTAAATTCAATGCAGGAGGTAACGTTTTGAGACTGGATGGATGTAAAGGGCAAAAAAAATATGCTCATGGAATATTTCTGAGCAATTAAATATTCTCTTTTAATTATTACTAATTTTATTGAGAAAAACAATGCTTGGAGAATGTTTAAACTCTAGTTATTAGGGCATTCCTTTATTTCCTACAGACTGGCTCTTGGATGTGAAAACCCTTGCTCTGAGTGCTGACAGGGAAACTAGTAAGAAGGATTAAACAGTCACAAATTATATTTTCTCATTGAAATTTTTAATTTTCATTAGTGGGTTTTATTTTCTTGAGTTTATCAGAAGATAAATCAGCTATTGACCCAGACTATCAAAGATGGAATGGACATTTAGAATTGTAAACTTTTAAAAACTTTTACTTATTTTATTTATATTTTGCTGCACTGGGTCTTCGTTGCTGTGCGCGGGCTTTCTCTAGTTGTAGTGAGCAGGGGCTGCTCTTCATTGCAGTGCATGGGCTTCTCATTTCGGTGGCTTCTCTTGTTGTGGAGCACGGGCTCTAGGCGCACGGGCTTCAGTAGTTGTGGCACGTGGGCTCAGTAGTTGTGGCTTGTGGGCTGTAGATGGCAGGCTCAGTAGTTGTGGCACACGGGCTTAGTTGCTCCATGGCATGTGGGATCTTCCTGGACCAGGGCTGGAACCCGTGTCTCCTGCATTGTCAGGCACATTCTTAACCACTGAGCAACCAGGGAAGCCCTAGAACTGTAAACTTTTAAACTTGAAGTTTTTTAGAGATTATAGCCAATGTACAGGGCTAATAGTTCAGTGAATAAAAGATTATCCCTTCAGAGGTACATAAAATGAACACAGTGGAAATATACTAAGTTTCCTAGATGAGAGAAAATGGGGGCCAGGCTGTCAAAATTTGATTATCAGTTCCTTGATTGGATTAATAACTCTAATGGGAAAAATTATCAATTGTGACGGAGATGAATTAGAGCAGTGCAAATATAAGGTGTCCATTGCAGTGTGTAAAAAAACATTCGTGTACAAATATTGTCTTCTTGGGATTAATGTTATTTCTGACATACCTGTTCTCAGCTATCAAAACTAGCTATTATTGTCTATAATCATCAGACCTGCCAAGCAACCTGATGAATTACCTAATCAGGTCTATGGTCTTCAGGGTGAGAATGTTCTATTATGGCTAATTTGAGGTTTATTTACCAGTTAAAATGTGAATTTTACATTCAGTAAACCAGCCAGTCTTCCCTTACAAACATCTTGACCTTGCTAGAAGATTCATACGTATATTTCTAAAGAGATCTCTTCATTCAGTTACTTTTTTTTAATATCTAAGGATGATAAATTCTAGAGATGGTAACCTTTTTTTCATAATCACACAACTAGTTTGTGGGATGGCTGGAATTAGCATCTTGGTGTCATGCTTCCCAGGCAAGTTCTTTGTCATATCCATTCTGGTGTTCAAAGTACACAGATTTCAGATTTCTGATAATTATAACTCATAGATTAAAAAAAATAGGCAATAGTCCAAAATATTCTGCAGTTAATAGATTCTCAACAGTTATCTATTGTTGATGATCGTGATGACGGTAATTCTACCCAGAAGTAATTCACATTACTTTGTGAATTATTATAATAATAAACCATAAAGTGTTAATAAAATGTAAATAAAATATTAAAACAAAAAGTCATAAAATGTTAGTGATCAAGATTTATTGACATTTACAATGTGTCCAATATTCTGCAATGTCATTGTGTGCATTAACTAATTCCCTTAATAATGTAATGAGTTACATTCTCTATAATCTTCAGTTTACAGAAGAAGAAACTAAACCTTTAGAAAGTTGCTAGGTAGGAGTGGGATAGGGAGGGTAGGAGGGAGGGAGACGCAAGAGGGAAGAGATATGGGAACATATGTATATGTATAACTGATTCACTTTGTTAAAAAGCAGAAACTAACACACCATTGTAAAGCAATTATACCCCAATAAAGATGTTAAAAAATATATTAAAAACAAATTAACCATAAAAAAAAAAAGAAAGAAAGTTGCTAGGTACTTTTCAATCAATGAAGTGGACAAAAATGATGATTAAAATAGCTCTGACTTCAAGAAACCTCCGGTCTCTATCTTCACTGCTCTAATATGCAAAGTTCTGTAATGCAAATCAGAAATTAAATGTATATGATTAGTAAAAATGCCTTTCAATAATAGTAATATAAAACATTATTATATTTGTTCAATATGGTAAGCCTCTCAGACTATACAGATATGTACATATTGTTTCTTCTAATTTTCATTGCTTTCTTTCTTCAAAAGGAGGTATCACATTCATGGGAAATGGGTTTCCCTTGGAGTTTATCTAGGTCTTTAAATTTTATTTATTGTGTGATAGCAAAAACTAAATATTGTCTGAAAATTATGGCAGTTGAGTCAAAAATATAAAATGAATGAGTGCACACAAGCAGAATGCAAAAGTGCATTTAAAAATCCAGGCTGTAAAAATTCTGTTTCAACTTATCTAACATATCCCTTTATCGTTGTTGAAAATTGAATGCATGGCTTGGCAAGGAGCATATCTGTACTATAATTGGACCCGATGGAACTCTAATTTGGCAAATAGGCTTCCTTGTTGAGTGATGGATCTTTCAGAATATATTGCTATTGGAACCTTTAATGTGTTCTTAACTTTTCAGGAGAGGTAACATATCTATTTTAGGGAACAAACAATTACTTTCTGTGCCAGGATAAAACTCTATTAAGAACTACCACCCAAAATAATAAGTAAATAAAATAAGCAAACAAATAAATAAAGCTATTTGATTTAGTAGTGATGAAAACATTAATTTCATGAGATATGTTTTCATTACTTTAATTTTTTTTTATTTTTAATGCTACAACCCCCAAATTAAAGAAAAAACATCAGACTGACATTTTCTATGCTTTCATATATTTTGTTACTTTTGGGAATCATTTTTTCTGCCTGATGTTTTGGATCATTGCATTCATTCATGCATGTATTCTTTAATTCTGCTTGCTTTGAAACTGTGCCGTAGGAAATGACAACTATGGCAGTAGAGCTTTTTAACATGAAGGTTGCCTTAGAAATGCCATATTTCCATGTCTGACATGTTTCAAAATCATTGGAGTAAAGCCCACATAACCAGAAGTAAATATTAAAGCAGCTATTTATCATACCAATGTTCCTTTGTCACTTTCCCATCACTCTAATTAAACAGCTAAAGTTGCAAGTAATGGTTTTACCCTCTGCACACAGTCAAATATTAGTTACATTCCTCCATATGAATCTAGTTTATTGATTGACTGATTGATTATTGATTCATTTATTTGTTTATACCTGAATTTACATGTATGCCTCACAAACTGGGTGTACAAGGGAACATGTAAAGAATCAAATGGTACATCTTTAAAAAAATTTTTTTTTGACATTACTCAAGTATTTAGGGAAAATAATGTTCTAGATAGTCCCACAATTTTAAAAATACTAAGAAATGAAACAATTTTTCTCATGTAAGCCCTCTTGAGCTGTGCCCCAATATTGTGGGGGCTCAAATTCACTCTACTTCATTATTAGCGATTTATCAGTCAAAAAGTTTAAGCAGCACTGACCTAAGTGAATGGGCATTATTACCATATTCTATTCTAATGGAGGATGGGAAATACTGTAAAATTAAATAATTGAAATAAAAGAGGTAAATTCTGTGACTTCGGAGAACATGAAAAAAATCAACAACACTCTAAGAAGAAGGAAACAATCTAAAACAGGTGAAACAGAACGATATTTAAGTCCTTGCTACCTCAGGAGTGGAATAAGTGAAGACCATATTTGGAATTTGACTTTATTAAACTGTGAGTTCTGCAGAGGCTGATCTGCTTATGTCTGATCTCACATACCTGGCGGTAGGGCCCCCTACCTATGATAACAGTGTTATTTAAGTAATTTGAAGAACTTGGAAGTTATTTGGGAACAGAAAATAATGCATTTGGGGATGGAATAATTTAACTTTGTCTTCAAATGAAGTAAGTTGAGCAAGTACATTTTCAGTCATCTGCATAAGGCATGAACTTATTGTTTCTCCTATGTGTGATCCAAGTTTAGCGGAGATAATCATTCACATAGTTGTGTGTTTATGTTGCCATTAGGACCTGTCTTTAATCACCATCTATAAGGAGGCTTAGACTGAGAAACAACAGATTATTCTTTTGGTCCATGTTGACAGGTTGGGACCTGAGCAAGCAGCTGATTTCTCTTCTTGCCCAGAGAGTCAGCCTTGAAGGGAAGTGGCAATAGACATGTTCACATGTCCAGGGATTTCCTAAGCATAATCTGGTTGTTAGTTTTGGTAAGCTTTATCACTCTGTCTTATCTAAGATGTGCTTATTTAAAAAAAAAAAAAAACTTAAATAATATATGTATCCATAACTAGGGGCTGACATAAGGAATAGAAGTATATGTAATCCCTCAGCTATGCATTACAAAAGATGATTTTCATTATGAGGTTCTGTGCTCTTTATGTACAGATGCCGTGTAAAATTAAAAAAGCATGTTTCTTGATGAAGTGGATAGTTTCATAATTTGAGATGGTGAGAACTGTGTAAAAATTGTTTTCTTTTTTGTTGCCTCATGGGATACACAGTGCTAAATTTGGCTTCAAATATTATTACTGGCTCTATCAAGTTAGGGATATGCTGTTCTTTTTTTTTTTTTTTTTTGCGGAACGTGGGCCTCTCACTGTTGTGGCCTCTCCCGTTGTGGAGCACAGGCTCCGGACGCACAGGCTCTGCGGCCATGGCTCATGGGCCTAGCCACTCTGTGGCATATGGGATCTTCCCGGACCGGGGCACGAACCCGTGTCCCCTGCATCGGCAGGCGGACTCTCAACCACTGCGCCACCAGGGAAGCCCAGATATGCTGTTCTTTTAATCCCACTTTTATATCTTAGTTTGTTTTGTTTGTCTCTGGGTCTTATTTTACATTGCTTTTATTATAAACCACCTTATATCCTTCTTGAAAATAGATAGATTATAAATAAATCAACTTAATATAATATCAAGGATGGAAGATAATAGAGCATTGTATTCAATCAATAAACTTTATTGATCATCTCCTATGTGAAAGGCAATGGAAGAAACCAAGGATATCATCATGAGTAAAAAATTATCTCTGCTATGAAGAAGTAAATCTAGTTTATTTGTAAAACTAAATCTGATTTTCCATGCTAGCATAACAAATTACCACACTTCCACTGGCTTAAAACAGCACACGTTTATTCATTCTCAGTTCTGTGGGTGAGAAGTGTGTGTTAGCTTTAATGAGTTCCTTTCCTCTGGGTCTTACAAGGCATTTGCCTGCCTGAACTTTTGTCTGGAGACTGTTGGGGAAAATCCTTTTTTAAGTTGATTCAGATTGTTGACAGGATAGAGTTTCTGGGGGCTTTAGGCCTGAGGTCAACATTTCTATCTGGCTGTCAGCTAGAGGCCTCTCTCAACTCCTCAAGGCCACCTCTATTTCTAGTCCTATCCCCCCCTCCATCTTCAAAACAACAAAGGTATATAAAGCCTCTCTCCTATTTCATATCTCTTTAACTTCTGCTGCATCTCTTAATACAGAAATATCTCTGTATTAAGGGCTCATGTGATTACAGTGAGCCCATCTAGGTAAAGATAATACAGGTGATCTCCATATCACAAGGTTCATAACTTCACATCTGCAAAACTCTTTTGCCATGTAAAGTAGCGTATTTGTAGGACTCAGGAATTAGGATAGTGGGATATATTGAGGAGCCATCCTGTCTACCATACTAATGAAAAAGAGAATGATGTAAACAAATAAGCTCTTTATTGAAAGTGTATGAAGGCTGTGCAGTCACACAGAAAGGAATAGTTGTAATTGATCAATACAGGAGAAATGCAGAAGTATACTCAGAAAAGAGAAGCAAATAACCAGAACAGATGAAAGGAGGCATTCCGTTTCACTCAAGTTCATCATTATTCATCATAATAAATAGAAGGTAAAACTTCTGATCTGTAACTCCTTGTAATGAAATCATATGATAATAAGATATTTTTGTTTTGAAGTGAACCTAAGAGAAAGTATCTCTTAGTCAAGCTGGTGGAGCTGGGACTGTTGTTTTGGCTTATCACAAATACTTGAGCAACTATTTCTTCTCTTACAATGATTATGGTTGATTTGCCTTGTAATTTCTCTGTGCCATAAAGGTAGTCAGTTCAATTCTCAATGAATTTGGCAGTCACCTATAGCTTGTGTGAAATTGGAGCTTCTATGTTGTGATTCATGCTCTTTTATAGCAACAAAACTAATTTTATATCTTTAATTATATAAATGAAAGGGTCATTCAGCTCTTCAAATATCCAGAATTGCTTGATGCTCTTTGTTTTTAGGAAAATACAGTTTATGGCACAAAAATATAAAGATATATATTTTTACTAAATATTCTATACTTTAATAGATAAAAATGATAACCCAGAAACCCATGCAAGGATGCTCCATATACTTGTCACTAAGGCAATATATTCATACAATATATGAATATACGAATACAATATATTCATACAATACAGGATTTTCAACAATGGTTAAAGACTTTTAACAATGTATTTTGTAAAGACTTTCAACAATTAAAATAATTTTCCTCTTTTCCAAGTATATTAAATAATCATAAATTTATTAAGTAAAATTCATCTAACAAGTATCTTCTTTTCATTAATATTTTATTTATTCTTAACAGAGATAAATAGATGAAAAAATCATTCACTAAACTCACATGGTGTTACAAAACCTCTTCTCCATTATTGTTTATTCATTTAGGATTAGTAAATGCAAATGCAATTTATTGTTTACGGTACACACATTAAAAGTAGTTGGTAAAGTAAAATGAAAATAACACTGGCCTTAAATCAGAAGACAGGAATTAAAGTTCATCTCATTTATGATACATTCTAATTTCATAACTTACCTCTTAATCTGAGCATATTTCTCTATCTTTATAAAAGAGAGGTTTAGGTTAAACAATCTCTGAGGTCCTTTCATACTATAAATATTTAGAATTTTATAATAAGGTAATAAAATGTCCAGGTAAATAAATACATAAAATAAAAACAAATCGATATCTAAAGCATTTTTAAGAGTTCAACTGTTTCTCAGTTAAAAATGCAAATGTTTTCCAGAAAACAATGCTTTTAGGTTGACTTGATTTACAGTCATTTTCCAAAATAGGGAATAAAACCGCATAAAGTAATTGTTTTGAATGGTTATTATACTTTAGCTTGTAGCCACCCGATAATGTGACTTTTTCTCCCTGTCTTTCTGCTGCTTTCAAATTAGATGCTTTATCTTAATGGGATATTTTTCTTCCTGTGTTTTCAATAGATGAACATCTCTTTGTATTTATAACCACTGAACATTATCAAATTCATTTGAGGTTTAGCCTGCCCGATATCTTTCTAACTCTCTCGAGATAAACATGGGAAAACAGAAAAAAAAAAAAGTTTTTTGGGCAGTGTTTACTGAAATACTCCATGTAAAAATGAGGTATGGACCATTTACGATCAAGACGTCCAAATTCTGGTCAGACGTTTCACATATTTTGCAACAACGTTGAGAGAGTTTCGTAGATTCCTGGATACATATCAACTTGATAGTTATTACAGAACATGCCATAAGTGATGGAAAAATCAGTGACAATCTATCACTTTTTAAATTGTTTGTTTACAGAATGCATATCACTGAGCAATCACAATAAGAATTGCAGAAAAAATGATTCATCTCAATATTGATTCCATACTGTTACTACGAATGTGGAACATGCTGACTAGATTAGTACTAAGATTTCTCTAACTCGGTGTCTCACCTTGGTGTGTCTGAGAAAGTCCTTAGCAGTCACCCTTGTGACTTGTGTGCTTATTCTCATTACCAAAAGGAACTAGAGTCATATTTCAAAACATTCTGAAGTAACTTAAATTATGAGCAAATTTTTCTAAGATTTTGAAAATTAATATATACCTTCAATATATGCTAACTTTGGAGCAAGGAGTTTCTTAAAGTCACTGCCAGGCGTAAGATGGAATAATTCCTTTCATTTTAATGTTAGATTTTATAAATTCTCATAGAATGTTCTTAACCTGATGAGAGAGCAAGGATGAATAAATAAAATTTATGTGACATGATTTAATATTCTTCAAACTTACCTTTTATCAGCCTTTTTGTTTTTTCCTTGTCTGCGGGGCCTAAACTAAGTCTCTTGCCAAATACTAGATCCCTTCTCCTCCAAAACTTTGATAATTGTGTATACCTTTGAAACAGTATGTTTTTCAGTATGTTTTTCCTTTTTTCATATTGAAATATGGAGGACAAAACTACATGTTAGTCTGAGAGCAATGAAATCAGTTTTTACAAGATAAAGAAATACTAAGTGCTCCAGTTTCTTTTGCTTTTGTTGCCTATAGCTCTTTATGGAGATTCCCAACATTTTGTTGAACTTTCTGGTTGTGATGCTCCCTTTTGATGTGAGAGCAGTAAACACAGAATTTGAGGCCAGAGAGTTCAAGAATGGGATCCCGTATCAGCCACTCTACATGATCTTGACTATGGCAATTAAATTCTAGTATTTTAAAATGAGATCAATAATACCTCCTTCACAGACATCTTAGCTGGTTTGGGTTACTATAACAAAAGTGCCATAGACCCCGTGGCTTACACAACAGACATTTACTTCTCACAGTTCTGGAGACTGGAAGTCTGAGGTCAGAGTGCTCAGCATGATTGGGACCTTGATGAGGGCTCTCTTCCTGGTTTACAGAATGCTGTGTTCTTGCTGCCTCACATGGCAGGGAGAGAGATGATCTCTGGAATCTCTTCTTGCAAGGACACTAATCTCATTCATGAGGATTACACCCTCATGACCTAATTCTCTTCTAAAGGCCCCGCCTCTAGATACCAACTTGTGAATTTTAGGTGAACACAGACATTCAGTCCAAAGCAACATAGTTCTTATTCTTATTTGCTTTATATGTGATTTATATGTCTAATTTGTAAGAAATCATTTATTCAACAAAGATTAAATGAACATTTCAATTTAAGTAAGAATATCTGGAATACAAAAGTGGGTAGTATTGGTCACTATCTGGGTAGTCATTTGTTCTTTCAGGAAATAATTAATGTAACATTTGTTTATATACATGCATTGTAGCTCTAATTAAGTGTCTCTCATTCATGCAGCATTAAATAGGAGGGACTATGTATTTTAGGTACTGAGGATTCAACAGTGAACAAAACAGAAAAGTCCTGCATTTATAGAGTTTATCTATGGAGAGAGAGCCAAAAAGTCAAGTAAATAAATTAATGTATAATGTCAGGTGGTAAAGATAGAATGGTAAAAGGAATATATTTGCCATATTTCACTACATTTCATTAGATCTTGCAAAATAGCAAATGGCCTTAAGATTTCCAGAAAAGAAAGGTGGTTTCCTCTCTTATGTTACGTGTTGTCTATGGGCCATTGTAGGTCAGTTTCAGCTCTGGGCTTCTGTTTTCTTCATTCTGGGATCCAGGCTGCACAGATCATGTGGGCTTTGTAGCCAATTTTGGAGAGTTTGGCTTTTATTCCAAGAGATATGGGAAGACATTGGAAGGTTTTGAGCAGGAGAGTGGAATGATCCATTGTATATTTTATAAAGGATCATTCTGCTTGCTGAATAGTATGTGTAGTATCAGGAAGAACAGTTGAAGGCTAACAGTATAGTGTGGATGAAAATAAAGTAGTGTGCACTAGGATGGTAGCATTTAAAATGGGGAGAGACAAGTGGTCTGATTTCGGAGATATTGAAGGCAGAGCTGAAAGATGTACTGACAAGATTGTATGTGGGTGTGAGACAAAAATGCATTCAAGCATTCAAGATGGCTGCTAAGTATCTCTCACTTGAACAATTGAAAATATGGTGTTGCCTTTTATTGAGATAGCTTTTAATATTAATTATATAAAATTGTGGTAAATGCTTTATTTTCTCCTGGGCTGTGATCAATATCTTAGAACGTCTGACAATATAAAAAACTAAAATAACTTAAAGTAAGGGGGAGTTTACTCTAAGGCTAAGTGTGATGGAAACTGAAGACCCAGTAAAGTCAGCAAATATGATAATCCATCAACTATTTACTACAGAAAACAATCACCTATGCCACTCAGGTAATTCCCACATGTCCTTTGCAGTACTGTGGTTGAGTGGCTCCTAGGTGAATAAATTTAATGGCTCATTCAAATCTTTCCATCTGTATTAGTTTTCTATGGCTGCTCCAACAAATTACCACAAACCCAGTGGCTGAAAACAACACAAAATTATTATTTCACTGTTCCGGAGGCCAGAAGTCTGAAATTAGTTTCACTGGCTGAAATGAAGTTACTTGCAGGGCCATCTTCTTTCCTGACACCATAGACAAGAATTTGTCTCCTTGGTTTATCCAGATGCTAGAGCTGCATTCCTTATGCTCCTTCGCTTATGACTCCTTCCTCCATCTTTCAAGCCAGCAGAATAACATCTTCAAATTCCTCTGTGCTTCCATCTCATTGCATTCTCCTCTCTGTGGGTCAAATCTCCTTTTGTCTCCTTTTTATAAGGACACTTATGATCACCATTAGGATCTACTCAGATAATCTGGGATCATCTATCCATCTCAATATCTGTAATTTAATCACATTTGCAAAGTTTCTTTGTCATATAAGGTAATATTCAGAGGTTGCAGGGATTGGGACATTGGTATCTTTTGGAGCCATGCAGCCTACCACACAATCTTTCTGCTAGGCCTTCCTCAGCGAGGCTGTTTGTCTTCAGCAGTCATCCATGGTAGCCGCATGATGGCTGCACATTCTACGAAGCACAGGCAGACACTAGTGTTAAACGGAAGGAAAAAACAGCTTTATCTGTGTATGCATGTCTATTTATCAGCAAGGAAACCTTTTCGAGAAGCCCTGCAAGAAGCTTTTCTTTATAACTTAAGAGGAATCTCACTACGTGCTCATTCCTAAATAAATCACTAACTAGGGGTGATTAATACAGATTCCCTAAACAGTTGCATTTGTTAGAAAAATAGAAGCCCAGACTGTTAGATTCTGTCAATTTTAGGTAAACAACCAACACTTCTCTTGCATTTCTCTAGCATTAGCTTAGGATTTCTATACGAAGAGAGTTTATTTCATATGCAAAAGTGCATGTAGAGTTTTGTGCATGTGTGTATGATTTTCTTTGTTGAGATTATTTATTTATTATTTAATTATTACACTAGCTATCATTAAATTCCTCCCTCATAGCACTGATCCTTTATGACCTTGACCTTTATTCATTAGACTTCAGCATCTGTAGAACACTTGTTTTTTTGACTCTAAACTTAATGCTTGTCAGATTATAAATGTTTTATAAATATATTTTTAAATAACTCCTTATGGTCTCATTATTTTAAAAAAAGAGGGTAAAAATAGTGTTAGAAAGATTAATCCAATGTAGGGGTCAATAATATAACTTCTTATATTCTTAATACATTTATACATTATAATGTATATTAATGGGATGTGAAATTATTAAACATATAGAAGAAAGCAAAAGAGAAGCTTTTGAAACTTAAGCTGCACTGGTACAGCTACAGCTTTCTCATGTAACACTGTAATCCTGAAAGCAAATGCCTAACATTCTCCTTCTTAAGTTGGAACCTGATTTATGGGTTTATGCCTGCATCAATGCCTTCGTTAGATTGTTGCCGTCTGAAAAAGAGTAAAGCAGCCAGCGTCTTTGTTAACAGTTCTGGAAAAATAATAACCAGCCTGTCATGCGAAGGGAATGAGATGGAAGGGGTATGGGGGAAGAAAAATCTTGACTTCTGTTGAATAAATTAACAGTATTTTGGATGCTTTATGAAATTTGCTGCTAGAAGCAACTAGCGATCAGTGTTTTTCATTGTCCTTCTCACACACCTTTGGGGAGGTTGTTAGATTCAATATGAATATTGCAAGTTCAGTAATGCAATATGGTCATCCTGTCACAAGGAAAGAAGATTTGACCAAGAGCTCTTGTTTTGCAGTTTTGATAACTGACAAGGTTTTAGGATAAGTTTGAATTGACTAAAATGCTCTCTTTTAAATTTCACTGAAACAAATGAATATGTGAAAATTTAACTATAACCCTCTTTACCCTACTTCTCCTAAACACCCACACATATATTATAAGAAGTCCCTTGGTCTCTAAATACTCCTTAACATTTAATCTGCACCTCTCTTCACATCCAGTACATTCTAATCTTCGTTAGAATTTGTCTTATGCATATCTTATCCCATTACTAAATTTTAAACCTCATAGGTATATATAGAGTGTCTTGCATACAACTGGCACTTTAAAATACATATTGAATAAATGTTTGGTTCCAGATCACATTGCAGGGTTTCCTTCAGTCCCATTTTTACAGTGTCTTGATTAACTCTTGTGATTTTACTCCCATCTATCCTTCAGATTTCAAAAGACAAGTAAATTTCTTACTGTTGTGACTATAGAGGTTTGGGGGAAATCAGTTACACCATCTCTGATGTTAGACATTCATTTCAAGGTGAGCAAGGTTCTTGTCTTTGTTCTCACCTTCACATCTCTAACACCTGAACTGGAGCCTGCTCTGCCCATTAGTTCACTCAGTTGGTGTATATTGAATAGAAACATAAGTTATTAAAATATAAAAGTTGCTTTATTGCTCTTTTTTAAATAGAAGGGTGTCACATAGAGCCTATTCATAAATAAATAAATAAGAAGGTCATTAATATCCACCCAAACCGTGTGTGAACCTACCTCATGTCTGGAGGTTTTACACTTTATAGCATTGACTCTGTTAAAAGATAAACTGAGGCATATTAAAATATTTAAGGGTCTACTTGAGCAAAAATCTATTTGAATTGGGCAGTGCCAAACTGGAAATGCTTAGGAGCACCCCCGGACAGGAGCTGGGGAGAGACTTTTATAGAGAAAAGGCAGAAGCAAAGCAAGGGAATTATTGATTGGCTATAGCTTAAAGCCTAGTTTGTGACTGGTTGTCCTTAGGCTTTGATTTTTGTAACCTTAAGGCATTTACTGGCTTAGATTTTGGTTTGCCAACTAGGCAGCCAGGGCATTAAAAACACCTTAGTCTCTTAGCCTCCTTGTTTAATTAATTTAGCAACTCTTAATTTAGTCCCATTTTGCCAATCTTTTCTTCAAATTTGAATCTAGCCTTTGGTTTTCCAGAGACTACGGGAAAGAAAAAAAAAAAGAGAAAGAGAAACATAACAAAAATGTCCATCATGATTCAGAGTAAGTTAGTGAGCAATGGTTTGGTTATTTCACACCGTATATTCCTGATCGGTGCTTATTGATGCCTTATCATATGGTCAGTTTCATTGAGTGCAGATGAAATCCACATTGGACACACTGTATTGTATATTTTTTTTACAACCCAATTTTAGTATCTCTGAAATAAACCCCTCAAGAAAGAAAAAAAAGTTTTCAATTTCCCAATTCAAATCTGGGCTGTTGCCATGTCTATATCTGAGAAATTGTAAAGTACATGAGGCAGTGATGAAGCTTTCATGCCAAAGATGCTTTTAAATACCAAAAAGCATGTCATTACTGTCGAGTTTTGTTTTTCTCCTAATTCTTTAATTAAGAGAACTGCATCCCTTAAGCAGATTCTCCTGCTGTCCTTTCTGGCCTCTGGAGGATCTCATATTTGTCTGCATCATATTTTATTTGTAACGGACTTTTATGAATTGTAGACTTTGTTCTTTCATCCTATCCTCAATGTAGAAGTGAGTTCTAGATTTCTTTGTTCCTGAAAACAGAATTTAAATTGTGTTGCTTCTTTACTTGGGTCAGTAAGTTGACAAATAAACCGATGTTTTAAATTCTGTGGAGAAAATAGACTAATCTTATAACTAGTTTTATAATGTATTTGAGAATAGGCAATTGTACAATTGTTTTTAAACCTAATGGCCCAGCAGCTAATTGAGACATTAGATACAGCAAACAGAAAATTTTCCTTCTAAAGTAATTTTATCTGAATAATAAAAGCAGACTTTTGTTTTTCTTTACTCAAATGGTTATGAAAGCTCTAAATTGTTTTTTTTTCTAAAAGATGATAAAAGCAAAATCGACCACCATTCCTTCCTCAAAAATGTTTTTTAAGTGGAGATCAATTTTGTATTTCCAAGTCTTCCAACAGAGGTTTATGGTCAAATTGTTAAAAATATTATAGAGTAAATTCTTGAATTCTTAGTTGATTCATAATTATCTTCCAAATAAGACTATAGGATTGCTTAGTCAATGATGGATTTGAAACCTCACAGATTATTCAGATTTCTCAAAACATAAATCATGTAACATAGGTACTGAAGGAGTAAAAATCAGGAGTCAGGAACAAAATGCCTCTTAGGGGAGAAAACTTCCTTTATGTGGAAATATTAATGTCCCGTTAATCATTTTGGCTGAGGAATGGCCTTCAGGACATTGTACAGTGATCTGGAAATGACAAGGAGATACGGCTTTCCCGCCTAAGAAACACTCCTAAATTGGGACAGTTGCTGGTAAATTTATTAAAGAATAAAGTAAAAGAGATTAGAGGTGGGAGAGAGAAAGTACAGTGAAATGGCAGGAACCAGAGCACAGACAGAAAGGATAACCAACAGAGACCTGTCCAGCGGAAGAGTGACCAGACTCCCAGGCACTAAGAGGCTTCCTGCTTCTGCCTGTGTTCTTGCATCTCTCCTGGCTCCTGCCTGATGCCTAGATACCCTCCCAAGGGAAGAGTGAGACCTGAGTTTAGGACACATGCAGTAACAGTGGTGGCACTGGTATGCGGATTTGTTTTTTATGGTGCTTAAATTCTCAGGGGATCACAGGGTTATTTAACCAGAAGCAGTCTCTTCTGGATGCAGGAGGAATATGACCTGTTAAGAGACAACTCACTTCTGCTATGGCTGTGTGGGTTTTGCTATGCAGAGGCATCCAACTGAGTGGTCAAGTTGGTTCCGGAAGTCAGTTTGGCTCCACTCACTAAGCTTTGCTACAGGACCTAGGCTGGCATCTGTTTTGACTTTGGGATGTCTTTATCTTAAGGTATCCCAACTTACTGTGTACTAATCATGGCCCAGCTCTTGTCAATGCCTACCTTAGGCCCAAAGGAGGAATTTTACGAGCCTGAACTGTGAATACCTGCTGTGCAATTAACAAATAATGAGCTCCTTGACTACACCACTAGGCTGGTGGCCTGTGATAAATACCCTTGACATAACAATGTTCCCTGCTTTCTCTCTTCAGCCTTTCTCTGCCTCTCTTTCTGGATAGCACTATTGATATAGATAGCTTGATATGTATATACATAGTTTTATATGTACATATATATAATACATACATATGTATGTATTGCATGTATATATAAAGATACACACGGTACAAAAAAATAGTACAGAAGTAGCTCTAGTCCCCACAATTTTCCACCAATAATCCTACTTTCAAGAAGGATTTTTATGTTGGTTTTTATTTCTTTTGCAAATTACTGAAATATCTTTAAATAGTAAGCATATACTTCTATTTCTTGACTTATCAACTTCTGACAATAGCTTTTGATTCTTACCTATGAAAAATAAGTGCTGTGCAATTATATTATCCTACTCATCTTCCTCACACCTCTCAATATTTGATAGAGGTGTACTTTAAAAAATTATTCTCTTGGTTAATTTCCATGTTTACATGACTCGTTTGAACTTTGGTTTCCTGTACCATCAATCTGCAGCGTATGGAGAGCCCCCATTATGTTAAATGAGAATACTATTGTCCTTCCTCTTTTCAACCTCTCTCCCTTCACTTGCTATCCTGTTTCCTGCACGCTCTAACTTTGGTTTTTATATATTCAAGTTTGTTAAATTTCCATTCTGTGTTTCTGTCATGTTTGAGTCATCAGTACTTTGGGTATAGGTTGACCCTAATCATTAAAAACAAACATTCATAGTGGTATGTTTATGTGAATACTGTTAGTTGCATTAGTGTAGAATTATGTATCCTTTTCTGCAGCTTCAAGACTCAGAACCTTTTGCATTAAGGATTTTGAAAAACAATAGTCATTATTTTTTTCTCTCTGTGCTTTAATACATGTTTAGGGATTTCTTTATCATCAGGTACACATACAAGTCCAAAATTGTAAGGCATACTTTTATGTTTATATGGATTAAATATTTAAATATATATTTCACACACACATACATACAAATGTCATGTGCCAGGCTTTTTCTTAAGTATAAAGAAACAAATGTAATTAAC
Organism: Lagenorhynchus albirostris; assembly: GCF_949774975.1. Classification (NCBI taxonomy): domain Eukaryota; kingdom Metazoa; phylum Chordata; class Mammalia; order Artiodactyla; family Delphinidae; genus Lagenorhynchus; species Lagenorhynchus albirostris. Next base: position 60,129,759 of record NC_083101.1, on the reverse strand, counting down.
AAATTTAATCTTCTCCATAATCCTATTGAGGCTGATGCCTATTATTATGCTTATTTTATTGATAAAGTTAATGAGACTCCATAATTACGTATAACACGTTGAGTTGTACAGAACTGGTGGGTTAGTGATGATGCTGAGATTCAAACCCAGGAGTCTTGCTCCAAATGCTGTGGTTTTATTATCATATAATGTTTCTAAGAAGAATGAAATTTAGATGTAGGTTATGATGTTATTTATGGGTATTTCACCATAAAGGATGGAATTCAAGTGAGATTATATAATATCCTGACATACTGGCCCCCAACAAAATAAATTTTTATGTTCACAGTACATGGGGAAAATAAACCAAAATTCAGTCATGTTGCAGATTTTTTTCTGTACTTTAAATGTATTCTTTCATGTGAAAACAAATAGTCTTTTTTGCTAAGTGTATGTTTTAAAATGTCTTGTTCTTGTAGCATCATGTAGAATTGATAAAAACAGGTATATTTCCAACTAAGTTATTTACATTTTAATTTGAGAGTCTGTTTTAAGAGATAATTATAGTTAATAACTTACAAAAATTTTTATTAGTTATTAGGCCAATTAAAAGTAAATTCTTAGTTTTTAGTGAGAAGTTAAAACATGAATAACTTTCATAAAATGTTCAAAATGACAGTTAAAATGAAATATTAATACCATTTGGAATACTGTTCAAACTGGAACGGCTATAAAAAAATCATTTCAGATTGTTTTGTAGACCATGTGATATTCAGAATTCTAAGATGAACCTCAGTGCCCCACACCCTTGTATAATCACCCATCCTTGAGTGTAAACTGGACCTGCAACTGCTTCAACCCATATAAAATGGCAAAGTGGAGGCGTTTTTCAAATGTAATTAAAGTCCCTAATCAATTCCCTTTAAGTTTATCAAATGGAGGATTATTTGATAATAATATCAAATAGTTGGAGTCTTTAAAAGTGGTCAAAAAGTGAGAGCCTGGAAGCAGCAGATACACTGCCTCTCACCTGCTGGCCTTGGAGAAGCAAGCTTCCATGAGCTGTACAGTGGCAAGGAAATGAATTTTGCTACAACTCCATGAGATGAGAAGAAAACCCTGTGCCTCAGATGAGACTGCAACCTCAGCTAACACTTGACTGCAGCCTTTTGAGACCCTGAGCAGAGAACCCAACGGAGCCATGCCTGTAACTCTGACCCACAGGAACTATGAGATAATAAATGAGTATTATTTTAAGCTGCTAAGCTTGTGGTGATTTTTAATACAACACTAGAAAGCTATATAGTGAACTAATTCTTAGGGGAAAAAGCAGGCTATTTTCCAATAAAACTTTTCTACAACTTGGATCACATTTTGTTACATGCACAAAAACACATAGATATAAGTCCACGCACATGCATGACTAGGACATCTAACTCCTCAGAATTTTGGGGAAAAAATCCAGTCTTGATAATTACATGTAAATAGTTCTAACGGTCCTAGAATGTCAGAGTTAAAGAGCTGAAGTTGTGTCTAACTCTTTGCTTTTCAGTTAAGAAATAAGAGCTGCACAAAGGTGAAGTGCTTGTCCAGTGTCACACAAGCTGACAGAGAAGTTGCTGGAATAAGAGCCTAGCCTGTGTTCCCTGAACCAGCCTCAATTTCTTCCTAGTATAAGTTACCAGATGTAACTTGGGGAATCTAGTCAGACTGCACCTAACCAATACAGAATGGCAGATAACTCATGTTTATGATCTGTAGAAATAAGATTCTGTAATCTTGCAACGAATAGGACTGAAAGGATTTTACTTCACAATATACACAAACCTGAAGATACTCGGTCAATCAGCTGGATATTTTTATCCTGTGTGGCAGTTCTTAATGATTAACTGTATATTTTGACACCAAACAGACAGTTGAAATTTCACCTATGTCAATGGAGACTTGATCTCTGTCTTCAAGATGAATACAGTGTTTGAATGAGTCAGAATGATCATACCATAGTAAAACTAATTCATAGAAGAAAAGCACAGGGCCAATAGATACATGAAAAGAGGGTCAGACTTACCAATAACTAAGTGCAAATAATGGTAACAAAGATTATTTTTTACTTTTCATTATTCAACAAATATTAACTGAGTGTTTATTGTATGCTAGTCACTTGTACTGTTTCTGAAGATCAATAGCAAAAACATTGTTCTTGCATTCATGGACTTCATATTCTAGTGTTTGATATAGACACTGAACAACAGATCACACAAATAAACCTAAAATTTAATCCATATTAAGTCCTATGGAGAAAAGGACCAGGGGGCTATGCACACATATGAAGACATTAACCTAATCTTGAGGAGGTCAGAGGAGGCTTTCCTGGGTAAATCACTTTAAAGATGAAATAGAAATGGATTGATTGATGGTTGGGGTCTCTGTGTGTATGTGTACCTACAGACGTTGTGTGCTAGAAGAGAGTTTCAAATTTCATGCTGTGGTTTTGATCTTGGGAAATTGATAATGGAGGTTTCCTTACTATAAATATGAAAAACCATGCTAAAGAACAGGTATTAATGAATGAAAATGAGTTCAATTATGTGATGAATTTGGAGATTGGGCTTGGCATATATACACTAATATGTATAAAATGGATAACTAAAAAGAACCTGCTGTATAAAAATAAAATAAAATTCAAAAAGAAAGAAAAAAAAAAAGCAAACTGAGTTTGAAGGGGTTAGTTGTTATCCAGACAGATGGTAATAAGAGAATAGATTTTGGGTGAGAAAATTGGATTAGGGATTCTCTGAGGTAAACCTGTATCAGAGAATCCTTAGTTTAGACAATAGAATGGGATTCTTGCTAACTCTGCTCATAACTTTCCTTACACCTGAAATGCTTACAACTTTCCTTTAAGGTGACAGTTCACAATCTTGACTACAGTCAGAATTTTTATGCAACTAAAAAAAAAAAAAACCCACTGATGTTCAGGCTTGTATGCCACAAAGATTCTAATTTGATTTTTTTGGTGTCAGTGTTTTTAAAGGCACTCAGTTGATTCTAGTATGCAGCCAGAGTTGAGAGCTATAGCCTTTAGACATTTCTTATCTAACATTAGGGTAATTTATCTGCTACAGAATCTTAATATCATTTAAATTGGGAATTTCTTAGAGAAGCTATTTAGAATATAATAGAATAATAATTAAGTGCCCTGGGAAATCATCTAATTGAACTCCTACTTTTTTTGTTTTTTGTTTTTTTTGCTGTACATGGGCCTCTCACTGTTGTGGCCGCTTCCGTTGCAGAGCACAGGCTCCGGACGCACAGGCTCAGTGGCCATGGCTCACGGGCCCAGGCGCTCCATGGCATGTGGGATCTTCCCGGACCGGAGCACGAACCCGTGTCCCTGCATTGGCAGGCGGACTCTCAACCACTGCACCACCAGGGAAGCCCTGAACTCCTACGTTTTATAGATGAGGCTGAAGGCTCATCTTGTCTAAGTGACTTATATAAGGTGGAAAAGGAGCATTGTTGCTTTTCAGTTAAACATATTTTAAGCATAGTTCACATAGGAAATTCTGCAGTGAGCAATTAAAACTCATTCTCAAAAAATGTCAGTGTCTACTATAAGTCAGACTGTGCTAAGCCAGTTAAGTTAATAACTAATCCTATAAGATAATTGTTTAACCTTCCATTTTAGACATTCCAAGACATTAAGTAAGTTCCCTAAATCATGGAGCCGATAAGTGGTGGAGTCAGGATTCAAATCCAATTCTACCAGATTAGAAAACTGTGATCTTTCCATGATTGCTTCCATGGGCTTATCTAATATCTCCTCATATTCCTAAAATTAGCTATCAGTTAATTAGCTGATTCCTTCAGCCTTACCTCAAAGGCTTGTTTTTGCAACTTTTTTGATTATTTTAATTGCTTAGAACCCCAATATTTTTGTAATTGCGTGATCACAAGGTACTTGCTCAGGAGTTTCAAGGATTAAATAGTTCTAAAATAATTTATACTATACAATAAATGCAATGGAATGCTGATCCTTGTTCTAGAAAATTTCAGGATGTTCACTTAAAAAAATCTTTTGAGTCATTTTAAAATTGTAATCCTGACCTTTAGTACGTGTTAAACAGGTTTGTTCAAAATTTAATGAGGATGAGTTTTCATATGATAGTCATTTTAATTCAGAGTTTTACGAAGGATTCAACAATTTTAGTATAAAATAGCAGAACTTGTTACATATGTATGGTTGATGACTAGCTCAGGCTAAATTTTGCACATCTATGGAGTCTAAAATTCAGTTGGTTTCCATCCAATTTTTTAAGTATTGTAAGTAAAAGAAAATACATAGTCTAAAATGAACCATGGTTTGAAACTCTTTTCTCTGCTCAGCCACTTTTTCTTTGTGAGTGGCTTCATAAGGAAGTCAAACTGCTGGATATCAGGTGAAATTTAGAATTCACAACAAAGCAAAGCATACATAGAATGTTGGCTACCTCTTCCATTTACTATTAAGTATATGAAATATAATTAACAGCATATTTTTAAAACTATCATTACTTCAAGATGTAGTAAATGAATCTAACTGAAAAAAAAAGAATATTGGTATCAACATAGCTTAGAATTAATTTAGCATCTAAACTAACCACAGTTCTCCATAAAGTGTACATTTCAATGTGTAATTTTAACCATTATTGTATATGACTTATTTTTATCCATTTTCAGATGTTGCAGTTTATATTCATTATTCATTCATCATAGTGTTCATTTAGTAGTTCACATTTAACCTAGTACTTTTTAAAAAGACACACATATACATATACATACATATATTCATATATATGTATATGTGTGCCTGTATATCTATATATTTCTATTTATCCCTATATCCCCATTCAGAGTTGCTTTTCCAGTTTTTGTTATTTCTGTTAGGTCAGGGCCCAGGGTCATTCGAAGAACTATGGGAGTCACACTGGGAATATTAATCAAATAAGGAAATAATAAAATGCTTAATATATAGTACAGGAAAATGAGTATATAATATGAGAAAATATTGTCTCTCAAAGGTGAATCCATCAGAAGCACCTGGCTTATAACTTATTGTATTAAAAAAATTCCTCTGATGATTTGTATTCTAAGTAGAGAATATTGTTCTTAGAGACATGAAAATTTCAGGAAGTTTGCTATTTGTTTGGTAAAATGAAGTACCATAAATGAAGCAAAAACTACCAGACAAATGTGCTAAATTTTATATATAATATTTGTTTCTTTTATGTTCATTGCTTGTCAAATGTGATTCCTGGACCAGCAACATCAGCATCAGCTGGGAACTTGTTAGAAATTCACATTTTGGCCACCAAACCAGACCTACTGAATCAGAACTTCTGGGGGTTGGACCCAGAAATAGGATCTTCAGGTGATTCTAATATACACTCAAGTTTGAGAACCATAGAACTTCTTAATTTCTATTATTTTAATTATTCTGAATTTATTTATTCTAATTATTCTGAATTGGCAGAGACTTGGTTTATGTTTTTAGGCATCTTAGAATACATATATATTGTGTCCTATTCCATTCCTTTCTTATCCTCCCAACTTTATTTCTAAGAGTCAGGAATAATCCCAACCTGAGGTAATCGATCACTAGTGGATTTAACTAAATTCACTCTTCGTTATGAAGCTCTTTATATAATTCTGAAAAAAAAAATTCCACTGAGGATAATGGGGGGAAAAAAACCCAAAATTCTAGGGTTTTCAAGCATGACCCTGTGATTCTTTTAACTCCCTCAGTTATGCCTATATAACTGCTCATCATAATCATCATATAACTAACAATGAAAATTATATTAAATATAGAATATAGCTTTCATTCTCATAGTATCTGAGGACACTGAGATACAGGATTTTAAAAACAGTATTTAGAATGAAATATATGATTAGCAGGAGGATTTTGGATGACAATGAATTCCCACTGGACTTCAAAAGGTAAATTTATACAGGTGAAGATAAGAGGACATTTTTAGAAAAGGGCATAGGAATAAAATTATGAGTGTATCCAATCAAGAATCCTCATAGTAGATGACTCACACTTCTTGATTCTGGTTTTTGAGACTACATATACTTTTCTAAAAGTTCGGCATTTGTGAGTGTACTTCTTCGGAGAAAAGACTTCTTCACTCAGTTTCACACTCTATCCCTACCAACTAGTGCAGTGTCTGGCATACGCTGGGTACCTAGTAAATAGTTTGTAATGCATAATGAAGATTAGTCACTTGGAACTAGCTTGAGTAAGACATTGATGTCCATCTGCCAGCAAGAGAGTTTGATGATATTCTGTAGGCTTTATCAGTGAAAGGACCAAAATGCTATTATGGAAGGAGGATATATCAGGAAAGAAGATAAGAGCAGGGGAAGAAGAGACAACGACCAAGAAATCATGTAGGAAACTTGTAATTAACAAAGTCTTATGGACTGGGAAGGGTCTAGGGGCAAAAAGGTGTCATTCACTGATTTTATTTCTTAAATAACTGAAATACTATGTCAATTAAAATCTTAAATCATATCTGTTTTCATGAAGCCTTTGCCTGTTTTTACTTTCTTTTCTGTATAACAAAAATCAATTAAGCTTTAGTATATGTGGATGATCATATGCCTTTAATATTAGCTTGTTATGTGTCCTTAGTACTGAACAGAGTGGAGGAACAAATTGGGGAATGGTGAAAATAATGATTGATGATCAAAAATGAAGTGAAGATTGAAGGAGAGAGTTACAGTAAAAACCTTTTTCATACATTGAGATAAGATACAAATTTACATGTATCTTTAAACTCAAAGATTGGCATAAAAATGATAATATGTTAGAATCAATAGTAAACCTTACACTGTTTTGAAGAATTAGAGTTTTGCTTATATTCTGAGGAAAATGCGAAACCCAGATCAAAGGTTTTAACTTTTTAAAGCAGTTTTAAAGCAGCAAAACAATCACACACACACACACACACACACACACACACACACACACGCGCGCACACACACACACACACACACACCACAAAAAAACCCTTTCTTTTCTACAGTGGGATCTTAATTGAAATCTAGTTACTGTGTACAAATCAGGTAGAGCCAGAAGTTGTCTGATTGCAGAGGAGATGTAGCCTCTTACTCTGCTGACCTCAAGTTGTCCTCAGGACCTCTTGAGATACTCCATCTGTACACAGGGCTCCCAGGAGGCTGGAAAAACCTGTGTTTTCATATTAAGGATGTACTGGGTTATTCTATCTATTCTATACCAATAAAACAAAAATCTTATATGGGAGATCAAAAGTAAATTATAATTATTTTCTCATACATATCTTCTAATTACTTTCATGATATTTGTGTCTAGGGTCTACAAGGTGAACCAAATATCCCTTTAAAGTGCCTCTAAAGCACTTTGCTTAAGGACCAGTTGCCAGAATCTCCTTGGAGAGGGATGTAGATTTAATTTAACTCCACTATGTAGATGATTTAAAGATTGAGCTAGGATACACAGTACAGAAATATCAAGAAAGAGTGTATTTTAGTGATATCACGAGGATTTTCCTACTGCAGCGGTGGAATCTACAGTACAATATGAGTAAGGAATATGAACCTGGGGTCATGCAGTACTGGTCCATCATAGTTTTAGTTCCATTAGAATGGTGCTTCCTTCCTATTCCTCCACTTCATACCCACTATGTAACACAGGGCTTGGCATGGTGGAGGCACGCAACAAATGATATGGAGTTTAATTAAAAATTGTATCACTTTCTTGTACATTACACATTTATAACTTTTTTCTATTAAAATGATAAATGTAGGTATAATATTTAAAAAGTTTAAAGTATATAGAGCAGACTATATAAAAATTTTTATTCCCCATAATTTTAAAAGCATGAGAATATACAAGTATACCTCACCTTTAACAATAGATAGATTCCTAAAATTTTGGAGAATCAAAGTCTTGTAAGTCCACTTAATTTAAATAATGTCCCTTTTGGAAAAGTTAGTAAAACTTCTTGCTTGGGTATAGTTGGGTGGGGGACATATGGTAGAATGTCCTACAAGTCCTGTGCACCTTTACTTCCAGGATGCTATTTTAAATAATCTTCTTATATAATACCCATTCTTGCATTTTATTGTGGCTGAAAGAAGAAAAAATCTAATAAGGTCATTAAAATAATCTATTTTTATATTTGTTGTACAAAATGACCTTTTTTCTGTGTATGTTGTTGTGAAACTAGTTTAAATAAAAGTTCTTTTCAATTTTTTTTTCCTCAAAGGTTAACATATTCTGTACAAGAAATATAAAGTTTTCAAGACAGAAATTTTCTGGAAATCTTTCTTACATAATTTGACCACCAAAGATTGCTAGGTTAACTTACCTGAAATTCATTTGTTTAGATAAGTAAGAATAATCTACAGTTTAACTTAGTAAAATTCATTGAGTGTGCTTGCCGTTGTGGTTACTCAGTAGTCAGGATGCCTTACCACCCAAATTTTGGTTCAAGTATCAAGACCAATGGTGCCACACACACACCAAGAGGATATGAAAAGATATATTTCATTTCTTACATAATGAGGCTTTCAAGGTGGGGCAGGGCAGGTTTCCAAGGTTGGCCCCCAAAATAGTTTGAGAGAGCAAGTAAAGGAGATTGGCTTGGGTTTTCATTGTGGTTACAGAATGGGACCAAAGGAGGGAGCACCTAGGCCTTTTCCTGTTTGCCCAAATTGGGGAAGAAGGGCAAGAAAGAGTGGTGAGGTTTTAAGCTGTCAGCTATAAAACATCAAAAAATGGAGTTAAGACTGTATTATGCTTCCTTTGCTCCTTATTAAAATGAGTAAAGCAAAGACTTGTTTCTACTTAAGTTCTTGGCACTGAAACTCTCAGAAATTTGTTCTGATTGTTCATTCTGGAAAGATAAAGAAAATCTCAGAAAAAATAAGTGGAGATCTATTGGTAATTATATCAGAAGCAATTTAGGAGCAGGGAAATGGCATTAAGCAAACTCAAGATAGCAGTACCTGTACAAGAACCAGGAGATTTTACCTCTGCAGTATGATCATAATATTAGCTGGCATGTATTGGACATTCTTTGTCAGACACTCAGTTAACTGTTTATATGATTATCTTATTCAAACTTACAACAATCTCGTATGCTAGGTTCTAGGATTATTCCGAATCTACAATTGAGTACTTAGAGGAGCAAAGTGATTTCTTTTAAGTGCGCAGCTAGTGGTGCAGACTGTTCAGGCTGGCCTCAGACGAGTGCTATTAATCACTGTAGTTTTCTGCTTTCTGAAATTCTCAATTCTGATGGAAAATTATTTTAGAAAAATAAATAAGAAAGCTGGATTTATGGTAGAGGGACCAGACAGTATGTAAACCTTCATTAATTTTTTTTTTTTAAGTATACATTTTAAGGCTGAAGTTTGTAATCAAGTTAATTTGCTATAAAGAGCTAACAGAATGAGTTGTGAAAATGCTTTGCTTTAAATTTCTGGGATGTATGCTGAGTTCCAGTTTTTAAATGAAGAGAAATCTTCATATTTTTATTTGTTCAGTGTGTTTATAATTTAGGATTTTGCTGTTGTTGATTTTTAAGATTAAACAACTCCAAGAGGTCAGGTTTATAAAACTGAAGAGTGGCATTGCATGAGATAGTGAACTCTAGGTCAGTTATAAAAGGTGTAGGAACACGGTGAAACTGAAGCCTTTGAAAGGCACCTGGTTGATGGGTGTCCCTCTACTAGTTCCTTTCTTTTTCTATCCTTTACCTCTGCCCATCCCTGGGATGTACCATACTGAAAGAATCAAGGACAATATAATTTGGTTACTTTTGATTCTACCATTTCTCACTGATATATTCTTATATTACATTTAAATTCTGATTTGACTGAACTTTGTATAGTTCGTGCACTCAATGAAAAGGAAAGACGTGGTGATCTGGCCAACAGCTCTAACTTGTGCCCCCCCCCGCCCCACGCCTTCTTTCTAGGCATATGCCAGATACAATATATGTGCTTTTTAATCAATTCAGTAGGTATATGATATATAAGAGTGAATTTTATAGGCTCAAAATTCAAACTTTTATCTGCTACAACTTTTTATATTAGATTGTAGATGTACCCAGAGGCTAATGCAATGAATGTGTCTAAAGATTTGTTGCCCAAATGAATTTTTTACAATAATTTTAATGACTTTGTCTTGATTTACCAAGATACTCTGCATGCTGAGATCTGATTGTTTCTCAAATGGCTGGAATTAGTTATCGTTTTCACCTATGTTCTCTTTTAATGAGAAAATTAGCTACTCTTTTCTTACCTTGTCCTTGGGGGGTAAGTGGAAGAGACATCAAAGGAAGGAAGGAAAGTGCAGGATTGTGCATTTGGGTCATGTAGTTGTTAATGAGCTGAACCCATGACATTTCCCAAGGAAAATTAAATATGCAAATGAAAGCAATGGCTGAATTAAGGCCTTTCCATGTGTTTAACCTGAGATCCTCTGTAGAAATTACATATATTTATATTTTTATTGAAGTATAGTTGGTTTACCATGTTGTGTTAGTTTCAGGTGTATTCTTTTTCAGATTCTTTTCCTTTATAGGTTATTACAAAATATTGAGTATAGTTCCCTGTGCTATATAGAAATTATATTTTTAATTACTATTGTGTAATATTAATTTTTCTAGGTTGTCATTAATCCAAATGTCATTGCTGTAAATTATTATTCAGAATTTTATCCATCCCCAGCAAGTCTGTGCTAAGCATTAGTATAGGGTTACTAGGGTCCAACTGAAGGGGGAAAGGGGCAAGATAACTACAAATTTGTCAAATGTTGTCAAACATTCTCAACTCTACAGCATGAGACAAAATGAGCCACTTATTCACTTAATCAAAAGTACCCCAATTACAGTGGCTTCAAAGCCCCACATGCATATTAAGTTTTAGGTTCTCTTCTTTCGTTGTAATATTCTTCAGAGATTTTCTCCACTTGGGCTATCTCAAACATATCCCTAAGTCATGTTCTACTTCTGACGTTATCATTTCCTGGCTCCAATTCGTATCTCTTTGACTTGTTAAAGGTACATTTTAATGCTTCTACCAATCATTGTGTGCAATTCCGGGACAGGCAACCTTGACTAGATGCTGGCATATGTTACTACCTCCATGTGACCTTGAAGGAGAGGGAGGGGATGCTGCCTTCTTCTTTGGCAGTCTATTCCAATATTGGAGTAGAATCTTGCCTTCACTCATTCTACCAAAATAACACCAAACATAATACTATGTATTATCAACAGCAGTTTATAATACCATTTATTGAGTACTTAATGTGTTTAGGCAATGGGACTTAATCTTCAAATAAACCTATAAGTATATTAATTCTCTTTTTAACCAAGGATAAAAATAAGTTTCAAAGAAGTTAAATTGTCTGAAGATTTGTTGCTTGAAAATAGTATATCTCAGAGCAGGGCCACTTCTAGTCCATATGGTAACTTTGTACAATTAAGAAAAAAGAAAAATAACTCCCTATACTCAAGATATTTCCATCTTTCAAAAAAAATTAGCAGAATATGAAAATATGTTTAAAAAGAAAGATGCTTTACTGCCACCTGCAGGAAAGTGTTGTTATCTATACATCTGTGACAGCTACAGTTTAAGTGGTGTCTTCTTAGATGTGTTGTCCTTGTAATGTCAAGAATCTGTACAAACGCAGAAATATCTAATCAAGACATAGTCACATTGTACATGTAAATTATCTAGTTAAAACTCTTCGGTGCTTTTTTGCCCCCATCCCCTGTCACTATAATCACACCTGTATCCTAGTCCACCGTAATTACTCCTGGGGACACGTTTCCATTGTTGTTTTTCTAGTTCCTGAATATCCTGAGGACAGAAGGAATTTCAGACAAAGAGTTGACAAAGTAAATGGAGTTGTGGCAAAATGAAGATCTCGATGGATTCTAAATTATTTTAAAAACTTTAAATGGAACACATTTTTTGGAACTCAGCACAAAACAGGAGAAAAGAAAAAATCAGACTCCATTGTTTCTTAAGCTACTGGACACTTGTAACTATGAGCCATAGCATTTGAAGACAGAAAGTTCCCATAAAGGGGTTGAATATAGGTCCAATACTCAGTCAGTCTGGTGTTTGATGTGTTTGTGCTTCTGCCAGAGCCACACTTGTTAGCTAATTTGACTATCAATTTAGGTCATACTAGCTCACCAAATTTTTTTTTTTTTAACTTGAAGTATATATGTGGACTGATGGTCACAGGAAACTATTTTGGAGAATGTTGCTTTTGAGGCACTATATTTAGTGACTACAACCACCAAACGTTCTAACTATGACCCTTGTCCTCAGTGGAGATTCCTAGCAAGTCAGTTCATTTTCATTTTCCCCAACTCCATATGCAAAAGTTATTAATAAACAGTTCAAATGCATTTCTCTCTGAAATGATCAAATCTTAATGCACCATACATGCCATCCATTTTTAGTCCATGCTCTTCACTGTGACACGAGCGAGTCAGAGTTGGATAGAACTTTAGAGGTCAACTGGTAGCGAGAGCTTTCATTGTACAGTTGAAGGAACAGAAACCCACAGACATTAGAGAAGTTTCTCAAGGCTGAAGTTCACTTAGGGAGACAACCAGAAGTAGAGCATTTGTCTCATGAGTTAAAGCATAAGGATTTTTAAAATGACTTTACTTAGCTATTGTTATACTGAGTCATCTAGAAACATTTTTGAATTTCTAAAAAAAGCATGACCTATTCCTAAATAAATAGTGGTAGCTCCAATAATACTCTATTACGTTAGTGAAGTATATCAACATAACTAACTTGATTGTGTTTAGCCCTTCATAGGACGCTAACTAGTAGTCATCATTGATGCTACCCAGGAATTTAATCTTGATCACAGAAACTCAATTCCACACTACAAATCTGCAGCATTTCTGTGGCAGCTGATTACATCATTCTCTTCTTAGTGGTTCTCTGGGTAGAGGAGCCATCTGCATTTTGATCAGCTCATTAAAGCAACTTTGTAATGGACCGGGAATTGTGGATTGTATATGACCTTGGTAAAATTCTGATTTCCACCTAGGAGCCACACTGAGATGTTCTGACAAAATAAAAACATTTCTACTGACTCAGAATTTTTGGTCTGGACTTCATAAACATTAATTGGTACTCATCTGCTTTTTTTCTCTTATAATTTTTATCTACTTCTAATATGTCACATCTCAATTTCTACTATTTGTGTTAAAATACAGTTTTCTTATAGGATTGTAAGAAATGTATTCTTAACAATATTCATTCATTAGATGTTTATTTAAAATCTAGTATGTACACTATGGTGTGACAGTATGAAATCTGGGGATCTATAAATTGATAAAACAAAGAGGGACACTGGTTATAGACCTATATTTGGTCTCAGAAGTGCACTCACAAGGTCATGTATGTCACAATTCCTTAGTAATAATTCCCTTGTGGAATTCTGTATCATTATATTACGGGTAAGCCATCTGAAAAGGTACCTTCTTCTCTCAGTATTAGAATTGTAAATTAAAGGAAAACATCTGCACACAAATTGTGCCAATCATCAGAGCATTTCTTAGAGAAAACAATTTTCCTATGGGCTTGCTCATCAAATCTTCCTGAGTATGTTTGACAGTGACATCAGGCATTTTTCATTTCTACTGAGTTGAAACAGAATACTGATGGATAACATTTCAATTGCTCACCCCACAGAAGAAAGACATTTTATTACAAGTTAAGATAGGAAGACTTCAAAGAATTCTCACACGGCGTGTGATATTCTCTCCATTTCTTAACCATTTATTAAAATTTTAAATAGCCACCTATTTCTGTTTAGAGAAAAATATCAGTTTGAATGGCAGCTTACTTAACTTACTGACTTTTTAAACAGGGTCTCAAATGAAAATAGTAGGTAAACCACTACTTCTGTGAATTCAAATGCTAGTGGGGTTTTTAAAACAAAGCAGAAGTTGTCACCTGAAATTATGTCTTAGAAATGTCACAAAAACAAGATGTTGTCTCTTAAAAAAGTTATTTTTTTCCTCAGCTGTTAAGAAAATGGAAATTACATGAAGAATATAAGATAAAAAAACAATGTGTTCAGCAGTGCATTCTTCTGTTTACAAAAAACAAAGTAGTCCACTGCTGGGTATATACCGAAGAGATATGAAAAAATTATGTCTACACAAAAATTTGTACATAAATGTTCACAGCAGGACTATTCACAATAGCCAAAAAGTCAAAACAATTCAAATATCCATAAGCACGTGAATGGATAAATAAAATGTGGTATATTCATAAAATAGAATAATACAAAATGAAGTATTGATACATGCTACAACATGGATGAACCATGAAAATATTATGCTGAGTAAAAGAGGTCAGTCATGGGCTTCCCTGGTGGCGCAGTGGTTGACAGTCCGCCTGCCTATGCAGGGGGCACGGGTTCGTGCCCCGGTCCGCGAAGATCCCACATGCCGCGGAGCGGGTGGGCCCGTGAGCCATGGCCGCTGAGCCTGCGCGTCCGGAGCCTGTGCTCCGCAGCGGGACAGGCCACAGCAGTGAGAGGCCCGCATACCGCAAAAAAAAAAAAAAAAAAAAAAAAAAAGACTCAAGTATTGCTACCATTTGCATAATCTATTAAAATATTAGGCCCAAGAATTTGAGCAACTTTAGGAAAAATCTTTGAATTGTAAATTTCAGGTAATTTCTCATAAGAGTATAAAATAGTCTACATTCTAGCAACGTATTTGTAATGAGAATGCATCCAAGACAGATTCAATATGTATCAAATACCATATTTTTATGCTCAAAAATACTTCCATTTAAAGTAAATTGTCATTATGGAGACCAAAACGTTTCCCAAGTAGTTGAAGATCAATTAATATTTCTGTATGGAAGTCAGGTTTTTATTTGGTTTTTGCATGGCAGTTCTGAATTTTCCATCTTATTCAAATTAGGTTTTCTAAATATCTGGCACAGCCCTCTCTGATGGATAAAAAATTGCTTTGTAAAATTATAGGAAGCAAAAAATATATACAACAAGGCTCATTTAGTTTGCTTTCAAACTCTTTAAAATTCAATTTGAAATTGTGTTTTCTTGACTTGAGGCTCATATTCTTAACCTGAAATTCATTGCTTTATCACATTCTATTTTTAAAAGTATGATGTAATATGAGAGCTAGGTCAGTATTATAAATGTTTATTTCCAAACAAGTGTTGTGAACATTTTAAAAAAACATTTTAATGTAATAAGCCTTATGGATAGTTCGATTAAGGAAGATAAATTAAAAACTTTAAAAATATGTAATTATAAAATTCTTCATAGATTTATGTTTGTTGCCAGACACATCATTGTTTAAATCATACTCACACGCACACATATGCACAAATACAAACATAAATACTACTCATTAGAAATAATATTTTTATCATATTGCCAGCAAAGTAGCGTAAGTGTAACATCTAATTCCTCCTCTCAAAAAGTTTATATATTTAGCCTTTTATTCTATATTTTTCTAATTCTGTCTTATACTTCTGTCATCCTATGCATAGGTGGATCTAGATGGCAAGTTTAATGTTCACTGATATTAAATTAATTAAAACTAAAGCAGATTTTTTCTTTTTAAAAGATTAAGAATTTTAATTTTACAGGATAAATTGAAAAATAATTCATATTTTTTCAGAAGATTGTTATAGAGATTGTAAAGATACCTTTGTGAAACAATAAAAAGGAGAACAGTTTATTCTCTGGGATTTTAAAAATTTCAGTTACTTATGTTATCCTTTATAATATTTCAGTTAATAAGGGACTATATATTGAACTTTTTCAAGGTGCATTCTGGGAACTGTGGGGTGGAGAAAAGATGTTGGAAAGGCATTGCTTACCTTTAAGTAGCTTACAGTCTTTGTAAGCAGAGAAGAGACTCTAAAGAACAACTGAACTCTGTCTCCCTTCTTAGAATCAAAGCATCTTCTTTCCTCAAGGGGTTGAGTGGTGCCAACAGCAGTCCTGCAGGTTAGTGTGAATACCTGATCCAGCTCTTTTCTCTCCAGTAGTCTATCACACTGACCAAGGATGAAATTAGTTCACGGGTAGGGCAATTAGAGACTGCATCAGATTTCTTATCAGAGTTATTATTTTGGACAGTGTATTTTTTTTTCCCCTGAATAATTTAATCTGATAGGTTTGAAGTCTGGGATTGACAGTGGTTGGTTAGTGGAGTGAGAGTCTTTGTGATGGAGAGAGAAGAGCTTTGAGAAGGTGTTTTTAATTTTTAGGACTAGGCAGGCCTTTCTGTTCCTAAACCAGTGGTTATCAGCTTTCGTGACTTTGCCCCCAGGGAGATATTTGGGAGTGTCTGGAAGCATTTTTGCTTGTGACACTGGAGGGCGCTACTGGTATTCAATGGGCAGAGGCCAGGAATACTGTTAATCATCTTACAATGCCCAGGGTGCAAAGCCCCCAGGACAAAGGATGTAAATAATGCTGAGGTTGAAAAACCCTTCCTGGAATGAGCAAATTTATTAACCTCCCCCTCTTTTTTTCCTCTTTGGTAGAAACGGGTTTAATTGGGTTTCTATCACTTAAAATTATACAGGTGGCATATAATTGTCAAAAGGAGTTGAGAGAACTGTTCATCACAGTGGTTCTATGGGGCTTCTGGGATGTGAGGATACCTGGAAGAGCATTTCAAAACAGGAAGGAGACAGATTGAGAGAAACAGGTGAAATGTTGTAGGTAAACGGAACTGGGCAAAGGCACTGGGCCAGAGAAATGCAAACCTAAGAATAAGAAAGTACCATCAGTCTATCTGCATTATGTGGGAAGGAAGAGTGAAGTTGGATAAAAAAGATGTTTTGTAACAGATTGTGACCAGCATTGAATGTCAAATGAAGAAACATTTAAGATTTTTTCAGCTAGAAGGAATAGTATTTTCTGACATTTTATTTTTAAATTTCTATAAAAACAGTATTAGTTCATAGTTGCAAATTTAGAAAATTTTAAAAGTGTAAAGGAATAAATGCTACTACTCACGTATAATTACTATTATTAATTTAGCATATTTTCTGACAGATTTTTCTTGACAAATGTTTTACATAGACAAGATCAATATGTACATGTGATTTTTATTTTGCTTTTATCCTATTTACCTAATAATAAGTTTCTCAGATTGTTGGAACTCTTCAAAATTTCAATGGCCATATAAAATGTATTAATTCATATTTTATTTAACTATTTTTAAAACTGTAGGCCTCCCTGCTGTTACCAGTTTATAAAAAAATTTAAATAGGACTGTAATGAACATCTTTATGCATAAAAATTTATAATACTTATTGTTATGAGTAGAATTAAATGAAATATATAAACATTTAGAATCTTGATGCTTAATGCCAAAATATTTTAAGGAACTATGTACCAATTTATATTCCTTTCCGCAGTTTACAGAAATGACTCCTAGTAATTCTTAAAATTTAAGGTAATTCTTAACTAAGGCATACCCTGAGTAAACATTTCTTCCTTTCCTATATTTTGCTAATAGATTCCAGTCATTTGCTGTCTGTGACTAAGCAACTTATACATTAATGAAAAATAAATTATGAATCTATTTATTCATAAAACATGTGTCGAATAAAGCATTAATCTACAAATTGTTCATTGCTTAAGTTGTAGTTACCTTTACATAATTTTGATCTTAACACCTGGTGTTAAGATATAAGTGTTTTTGAGATACTAAGGTCCTATCATTTGTACAACTATTTTCTATTTATATTCAACCTACTTCCAAAAATATTGGTCTGAATCCATCTGCCTGATCCCTGACTACTCATAAGGGCATTCCCTAGTTTCTTCATGAATTCTCCTAACATAGTTTGACAGCTTCTAGAGTGTTCTTAATGGTCTTAATACTCAGAACTTTTTTTTAACCCAGATAGGTTTCTAGGTTAGACGTGGCTTTTTTTTTTTCCCTAAAATTAGCCTTCAACTCAGAACTGTTCTCACTCTACTTTAAACTGTACTTTCCTCTCAAGCCCAATTGGAACTGTACTCTTTGCTAATTGTTCTTTCTTTTTTGACTCTCTTACCCCCATCCCGCCCTCACCCTCCACTCCATCCATACATACATATGCACTTTTGATGTTATCAGTTCACTTTTACACTAAAATGCTGCCCTCACTTAATAACATTGACTGAATTTCTTTGGAGATATATTTTGCATAAATTAAAAGTGACACATTTGGGTCAAAATTACCCTCATTCAGCATTCAAGGACACACAGGTCTTTCAGGACTACCGTGTTCCTCAGCATCATCCATTCTCTTCACTGTTATATTTTAGAGTTGCATTTACAAGTGGCACATCACAGGGGGGACCACATTTGACACTATGTATTGAATAATATATATACTATACATAGCAAGATATTTGCAGATTTTTATTTCTTTATTTTAATTCTCCTTAGCATTCCTTAGATCAGTGGGTTTACAATTTTGCTTAGCAACCATGCTTTTTTTAAATAAATTTATTTATTTATTTATTTTTGGCTGTGTTGGGTCTTCGTTGCTGCACGCGGGCTTTCTCTAGTTGCGGCGAGCAGGGGCTACTCTCCGTTGCAGTGCGCGGGCTTCTCATTGCAGTGGCCTCTCTTGTTGTGGAGCGTGGGCTCTAGGCGCGTGGGCTTCAGTACTTGTGGCATGGGGGCTCAGTATTTGTGGCTCACAGGCTCTAGAGCGCAGGCTCAGTAGCTGTGGCGCACGGGCTTAGTCGCTCTGCAGCATGTGGGATCTTCCCGGACCAGGGCTTGAACCCGTGTCCCCTGCATTGGCAGGCGGATTCCCAACCACTGCGCCACCAGGGAAGTCCCCAACCATGCTTTTTAAAGCACACTTAACTAGTGATTTTTAGTTTTATTCTTACTGTGTGTGTGTGTGTATACCTGCATGTGAGAGAGAGTGTGTTGTTCTCATAGGGCCAAGGAAGAAGTATTGGGTGAAATTTCAGTTATATTTATATTGCTCTAGTTCATATACTTTTAGTAACATACCCAAAATTTTAAAGCAGTCACTTTCACCAAAAATAAATTTGAATTGGAGAAAACCAATTGAGGCTAAATATGTAAAAAGCATTTTCTTTTCTATTCACTGATGAAAAGTTGGTATTTTGGGGGACTTCCCTCGTGGTGCAGTGGTTAAGAATCTGCCTGCCAATGCAGGGGACATGGGTTCGATCCCTGGTCTGGGAAGATCCCATATGCCATGGAGCAACTAAGCCTGTGAGCCACAACTACTGCGCCTGCACTCTAGAACCCGTGAGCCACAACTACTGAGCCCGCATGCCACAAGAAGCCCGTGTGCCTAGAGCCCGTGCTCCCCAACAAGAGAAGCCACCGCAATGAGAAGCCCGCGCAATGCAACGAAGAGTAGCCCCCCTCTTGCCACAACTAGAGAAAGCCCGCGCGCAGCAAAGAAGACCCAACACAGCCAAAAATTAATTAATTAATTAACACAAACAAACAAAAACCTGGTATTTTGGGGGCAGATTTTGATTGGAATAATGTAATGCTCATTTCACCTGTAATGCAAATTCTAATTACAGAATTGATTTTCTTAATATTAATAAGCTCATCTTAATCAAGGTATCCGTTAGCTTTGGCTGTTTAACAAACGAAGCCGAAATTTACTGGCTTAAAACAAGGGTCAGCAAACTACTACCCAAGGGTCAAATCCAGGTCCTGTCCTTTTTTTTTTTTGGCTGACTTATTTTTGTAAATAAAATTTTATTGGAACAAGGTCATACCCACTTATGTGCTCATTGGCTATGGCTGCCTTTGTGCTATAACAACGGAGCTGAGTAGCTGTGATAGAGATCTTATGGACCACATAGCCTAAAACATTTACTATCTGGCCGTATACAGGACGTTTGCTGACCCCTGGCTGAAAGCAGCAATCATTTGTTAGCTTACAGTTTTATCAGTCAGCAATTTGGGCTGAGCTCAGCCAAGCAGGTCTTTTGATGGCTTTTCCTGGACTCACTCCTGTGCCTTCAGTCCACTGGCCTCTTTTACATGTCTGATGGTTGGTGCTGTCAGCTGAGGCGGTGGGAGTGACTCGGTTACATGTTTCTAATAGGCTATGCTGGGTTATTCATATACTTGCTGTTCCAGGACTCCCAGAAGCAGTAAGGGAGGGTAAGTTCTAGTGAGCAAGGAGTTTTCTAGCCTCCGTTTGTATCACATTTCCCACTGTCCCTTCTGCCAAAGCAAGTTGCAATGGCAGGCCAAGCATCAGTGTGCAAAGCATCTAGTCAAAGGTGTGGATCCAGGAAGATGTGAACAGATTGGGAGCTGTCACTGCCAAAACCTACCACAGTGGATTTCCTAATTTTACAGATGAGGAAATTGAGGCCCAGAGAAGTAAAGTGACTTGCCTGTGCTCATGTAGCTAGTCATTGTCTAAGCCTGTTCTTGACTCAGACTCTCCTGATTTCCAGTAGCTATACACCCATTTCTTTTATTTGTTTTTAATGCCCTTCAACTCATCATCAGTAAATGCTTATGTAGCACACAGGGATGGTATAGGATAGCAGCTAACAACACTGACTTAGATTTCAGAACTCACTTTAAATCTTGGCTTCATTACTTTGTAGGTGATTTTGAACAAGTGACTAAATCTGGGTGTATTTCTCCTCAGCATATAAGGATGATAGACCCTGACTCATAAGCAAGTTTGATGAGTAAGTGAGATAACTCTGTAAGGTATTTCCAAAGTACCAAATCAGTGTAAGTACTCAGAAGATGCTAGTTACTTTAGTGTTATCTTTCTACTTCATATTTCATTGTGCCTTTTTTGTATCAAATATATTGTTTGTTCTTTAAATTTTTTCATCATTTCTTTCAAACTCCAAAATTGGTTTCTCTTTACTTTCACCTTTCTGGACCACTGATTTTCAAGTAAAATCAGTTGTTATATTTAGGGCCTGGTTTGCTGACTAAATGCCTTAGTATGTATGTGACAGGTGACCTTGTCATATTAAGTAGCATTTTTGGTCTTTGAACACTTTGTTTGATCAGGGCCTGTTTTCTGTAGCGGAGACCTTATTTGTTGGACAGATACATTCTATAGACTTACATATTTAGCCTCAACATATTCCAAGGCAACTACTCATATTACTGGGTTCTAGAAGGTACAACTTATTTCTTTATTCCCAGTAGGCCAGTGTACCTCATGGTTCCCCATCAGCTTTGATACCTGGAATAGAAAAAGTTCTGCTTTGTTGCTCTTATATGTCCACTTTTGCTTTATTGTCATTATTACTTTTTATAAAGGAGAATTGAGTTCAAGAAATGAATCTCATTTCTTTCTTACAATTTTAAACCATATTATTAGCATAATTATTTTAGATTCTCTGATTTGATTTGTTAAAGTTTAGAAATAACAGCTACCATCATTTCAGTTGAGTAATAAATAAATATACTAGTAATATCTTCATGATAGCTTAGTTTGGATTGGATAAATGACAGTTATCTACAAACAACATTCTTTGAATTTTTCCCAGTTATTTTACTGAGCATCTATATTATTTTAGTTTTGCAAATTTATGCTGTAATATTCTTTCTCTATATTTGAGTCTATATCTGATTCCAGTGCTCTAATTTCAATAGTCCACCAGGGAAGCTCAGTTTCAGGCGTTCATAAAATTAGTAATACTAGTCATTGAGATAACTGACATATTATTTCAAATGACATTTGGTATTAGTTTTTTCTTTCCTCATTTGAAAAAGCATGTGTCATGTGAGGTACAAAATTAATTTATTTGCAAGGACATGTCTATTTTCTAGGATCCTCTAGGATTTTTTTTTTTACCTCCAGTTGTTTTGATCTACTTGAACAGGTCTTTAAAAGTTAGTTTCACTTTAATAAGAGACTATGGCTTATTTAGAAAAATGACCATATGTATGCCCTAAGTAATATAATTCTCTTGAATACCTAAGAATTAAAAAGAGCAGCAAGAAAATCACACTTAAAATTTTAGTTTCTCTTCTAAACTCCTGGCAAGGGACAAACAAGGCTATTAGTATAGACTTGTAATGATGTGCGGGATAATGCTACCCTTAAAGGAAATTTCCAAGTGTAAGTATAACCTCCCTTTTGTTAATTATCTTAATAGGAACTTTAATGCTCTCTGTTATGAAAATCTGGAGGAATATAGAATATTTTCGTATTCCCAGGGTAGCTGTCACCTTGTGGTGACATTCACAGATATAGTGTAACTCCAGACTTTGGCATTCTTCAAGTGCTTAACTCTTGATGACATGGGAGTAAGAGATCCAAGGAGTTAGGCTCATATGGTAAAACCTGGATTTATATTTAGGAGTGCTAGGATTTGAGGGAGAAATAACTCTTAGTTTGAGACTACAAAGTTTAGACTTGGAAGAGACCTTTGAAACTACCTAGTTGAAACTGTGGATTAAAAAAAAAAAACTGAGATCTTGAGTAAGGTCTCCCACAAAACATCGGGGTACCTACTAGAAAAAGAGGGACTCAGGACTAACGGGACAGTGAGATCTGACATCATACCGAAGTATTTTCTTGGGCTAGATAAGGTGTTTTTTTTTTTTAAAACATCTTTATTGGAGTATAATTGCTTTACAATGGTGTGTTAGTTTCTGCTTTATAACAAAGTGAATCAGCTATGCATATACATGTATCCCCATGTCTCTTCCCTCTTGTGTCTCCCTCCCTCCCACCCTCCCTATCCCGCCCCTCTAGGTGGTCACAAAGCACCGAGCTGATCTCCCTGTGCTATGTGGCTTCTTCCCACTAGCTATCTGTTTTACATTTGGTAGTGTATATATGTCCATGCCACTCTCTCACTTTGTCCCAGCCTACCCTTCCCCCTCCCCGTGTCCTCAAGTCCATTCTGTAGTAGGTCTGCACCTTTATTCCCGTTTTTTGATACTGCCCAAGAGATTGTTTATTTGGTACTGGTTCACATTCTGGACCCAAATGGCCATTGCCAGAAGTAAAAAATAAAAACAGGGTATCTGGTTAAATTTGAATTTCAGATAAACATGGTTTTAGTATAAATGTGTCCCAATATTTGTCATATTATAGCAGGTAGCCTTGAAATATGTTAGCCTGAGAGTCTCGTAAAGGGAGCCAAAAGGAACCAAACAGGTGATCAAGACCCAGGCTACAAAGCTGAATTTCTGGGCAGTTTAATAACTGAATGAACAAGAGTATTTGTTGGGGGAAACTAAACTAGACCCATACTTTTTATTAGTTAAGCCAATATTATTATAGTTTAAAGGAGCATTATAGAGAAAGGCTGGAATTAATTGATTGAAATAAAAATCATCGCCAGGTATATTGTGAACTTCTGACATGGTTTGCACTTAGATTGGCTCAGGAACTGAATGGGGCTGGTTGTAAAGGTAGAAAACAGCTGAAGCTCCCACTTGGAGGATTTGCAAAGTCTAGGGAGTCAAGATTGGAGCAGAGGACTTTGAGGGCAAATAAGGCATCATCCCTGGGGTCCATATTAAGGATATTTTGAAGTCAGCAATCAAATGGTTAGTATACACCTGTGAGAAGGAGACAGGATGCCAGTCCTACTATGTGCTCCTACAGATAGGAAGCAGATACTTTCAACATTCTAAACAAATAAGCTCAACAATACTGTTTTAAAGTTGAATTTTTCATCTTTTTATGTTTAGTAATCCATTCCCCATCATACAGTAAATGGTTTTAATGAATGAATAAATTAGCATGAAACATAAAAACTGGGGTGTATTCAGTTGTTTTCCCTACTCTTTGAATTCTTAAACATAAATTGTTTTTCTTAAGGGTAGGAAAGAGAGAGAGAGAAAGTGAAAGAAAAAGTCAACACTTTACAAAACTTAAATCACACTCAATTGCTAATTTGCATACATTATACAAATTTAGTATATAAAAAGATGGAGGTTCAGGTAAACATTCTGAAGTGAGTATCCAGATGAATGTTTGTTGGTTTGCCAATATTATGTAAAAAAATTATTGCTTACTTTATTATTTTGTAAGCACTACTAAATGAAAGTGTGTACATAAAAATACCTGGATTGCTTACATAAATTGCCTAGTTTCATGACGATCTAAGCACATTAATAGTGGTCAGTAATCTATGAGGTATTATAGCAAGACAGCATCTTATAACTTTATGTTCCTCTGTTCTTTGACATTATGATATTATGCCTTCAGGCTTTCTAATGGTTCATCCTGGTGAAACCACATCACATTACTGTGACATTTTCCCCCCCTCTAGCAACCCCTCAGTCCCCACGACCATGCACAGGGAACCAAGTAGAAGTACTGCCTAAAAAGAAATTCATCAGAACCTGACTTCTGCATCACACGTCTCAGTTAATATTTGTATCTCACCCTGGTATTTCTGTGCTCTCTTAAACCAACTACAACTAGTTTAAACAAGAAAGGAGACACTGGGTTCACATATCCAATCCTTGGGAGGGTCAGGAGTGGAAGTGGCTGAAGCATGGCTAGTATTAAGGGGACTTGAAATCTGTCATATTTCACTCTCCTTCTCTCTTCCTCTCTCTCCTTCTCCCTTTCTTTTTCCATCTTCTCCCTCACCTCACTCCCCCTTCTTTTCTCCCATCTTCCCTTCTTTTGCTTCGTTACACACACACACACACACACACACACACACACACACACACACACACACACACACACACACACACACACACACCTTCTCTGTGCATGCCTGTTTCATTATTTTTTACTACAGAAGTGACAGTCTTCTTCTTATACCATGGATGCACATGACTGTTAGCATCTTAACATTTTAATTGGTTTTTAATCAATTGAACAGTTAATCTCATTCTGAGTTTTAAAATTCCCGAGGGAGAATTCATATTGGACTGGCTTGAGTAACCTACTCATCCATTAACCAGGAGAGGTGGTTAGGAGCTTGAAAACCAATGACTGGTCTAGATAAGTCTGCCCTGTGGATCCTTCAGCTATTCTAGCAGAGAGGAGTATGGGAAGAGGAAAAGTATTATGGCATCATGGCAATCATTTTGAACTAAGCAGTCAGCCCAGATGGTACCGCCTGTAATTCTCTGGGATATTCCTATCATTTTTCTTCCTTATATTCCTATGTTTGCCTAACCAACTGGATGTGATCCATGCTGTTTTCCTGCTGGCTATGAATTCATCTCTTTGATGGTGATCCGAACTCTGCCTTGACAATTTTGCCCTGTAGGATGCTCCTGGTTTGCTGTAGCTCCCCTGGAGACCTTCTTCATCAGTACTTCCTCCCTAGTTGGTGGCTTAATACTTAATTATATAAAGATTTGGGTGGAACCAGGAAGTAGCACTTGTGCTTTGTACTAATGTGCTATAGGCAAGGTGTGAGAAATAAGATACTTTTTCTCTTTGTGTCTCAGGAAATCAATTGAGAAGCCAAAACCTGTCTAAAACCAGTTTAACTTCACTCATTAATTAATTTATTTTATTTTAAATAACATTTACTGAGAATTATGCCGGCTGCTCTACTA
The DNA here is from genome assembly GCF_949774975.1 of Lagenorhynchus albirostris. Classification (NCBI taxonomy): domain Eukaryota; kingdom Metazoa; phylum Chordata; class Mammalia; order Artiodactyla; family Delphinidae; genus Lagenorhynchus; species Lagenorhynchus albirostris. The sequence continues at coordinate 60,104,173 of NC_083101.1, read as the reverse complement.
ATTAGAAAAAAAATGTATATTTTTTCCCACCCTCCTGGAGCTTTTAGTCTTGAGAAGGCAAATATTAACCAAAATTCACTTTAATATGGATGGTCTAATGTATGGAGTTCATTGATATGAGAGTGTATAATGATGTAGATGATATGTATTTATCATAATGTGAACATATCAAGGAAGAAATAGTTGAGGAGGTGATTAAGCTGATATGTGAGGAAGGAGTTTGGGTTAAGTGTAGTGGAGTATTTGCAGGTAAAAGGGATTAAGGATGGAAATTACTGGAGAAGGAAACACCATGTGCAAAGCTCTGTGGCAAGAGGAAACTTGGCATTTTCAAGAGGGGTATGATGAATAGTAAATCCTGGAGAAATAGGTAGAACATGTTAGGGAGCTGTCCTGTGTGATAGGGGCATTGGTGGCCACTAATTATTTTTAGTGAAAAGAAGACTTGATTAGATACCTAACTGATTAGTTGAATTTCTCATATCATTGACACAAAGTGTATAGCAAAGATAGCCCAAAGGAAATAATAAGAAACACTTGACAAAGTAACATTAAAAAGATCACTTCATTTTAAATAGCAACAGTTTAAAGTTAGCAGGGCCAGATGGAAAAGTATTTTGTACTGTGCCTGGCAAATTAAAGATTCTTACTAATTATTGGTGGTGGTGTCATTATTTTCCTCTTCCTTTTCTTTATATCATATTTGCAAAGCCATGTTTTCTCAAGACAAAGTATAACTACTAAGATTTTAATAAATAAGGAATTTTATAGAGCATATAAAGGGAAAGTAAAAACACTGTAATGCATATTTTAAAAAAAATTTTTCTGAGGAGGACAAAGACTTCGTCCTTTTGATCACCAGAGACTACATTTCTTGTTGCTTATCAGGAGTCTCCTGGGAGACAGGCACCAGCCAGAGTAAACACATGTAAACTGTAGCGTACAGAAATTCTGTACATGTGGGTCCTTGTGACCTCAGAGCAGGAGAAAAAATGGTGTCAGGGTTTGTGTTCAGAGGAATGTCTCTAACCTCAGTCTTTCCTTCCGATGTCTGACAGTCAAAGGATCCCCATTCTTCTGGGAACCTTTTAGTCTGTTTGTAATGCAAGGACCACAGATATAATTAAAAGTCCTTAGTAATCCTAATTGTTACCAAGCACAAACTTTCTTGAAACAGAAAGCCATCTAGGGCTAAATTGTTTTTATGCTTTATTCCTTTGCCATCCAGTGAAGATTTTAAAACATATACACAGGGCTTCCCTGGTGGCGCACTGGTTGAGAGTCCGCCTGCCGATGCAGGGGACACGAATTCGTGTCCCGGTCCGGGAGGATCCCATGTGCTGCGGAGCGGCTGCGCCCATGAGCCATGGCCGCCGAGCCTGCGCGTCCGGAGCCTGTTGCTCCGCAACGGGAGAGGCCACAACAGTGAGGGGCCCCTGTACGGCAAAAACAAACAAACAAACAAAAACATATACACAGAGATGGCCATCAGCCCGGCAGCAGTAAAAAAAATAGTCTTGGCTATTTGACAAGCTGGAATAAGTTGGCCCAACTATTAAACAAATATATCTCATTATGTAATTCATATTGTTTATCACCAGGGGAAAGATTCAAAACACTATTAAGCACATTTTGGTAAATCAAAGCCTTACAGTTATTACTTTTGGATTTTAAATAACTGATTTTATATTTGGTTACTTATTTTTACATTTATATAATCCACAAATGATTTACCAGCTTATAGCATGTATCAATTTATAAATGATATAATATAAATAATTGACTATTTAGAATGAGGTGGGGATGTGGAGTGTATGACTGTGAGTTAGACTTGTCCTCAGCAGACATTATTATGATTACTTAGGACATTTTTTGTTTTGTTTTGTTTTGTTTTTGCTGAGACAGGATGCTTTCTTTAACGTTAAAGTCAGATGGCAACATTGTATTATCTTCAACATAATTACATTTCTATAGCTATGTAATTAGGATTAATTTCCCTTATTTAATGTTTTAGTTTTTTTCCTTCGACATTTTTCTTTGGAAAAAAGCCAGATTGCTGGCAGGGGTGATATTCTGTTTTATAGAGTTATCGTGGGCTTCTTTCCTGAATGAAGAACGGTTTCTCAAAGTGAGAGAATAATGAGCCTCTTTCATTCCTTGTGAAAATTACAGGGTTTGCCTTTTAATATATCTGTATAGCCCTGTACTCAAGGAATATTTACCCTTCTTTTTCTCTTCAGTGTATTAATTCAGTGAGCTTCTCTGTTTATAGAAGTCCACTTATGTGGCCTGATACTACCCAAGCAAATGGCACTCTCTGAGAGATTTTTCTTTCTTTGTCCAACAGATTGTTCTTGAAACAGTCAAAGCCTCTAGACTTGATATGTAAAGCTGGGTGATGCAACTGAATTAAAATTCAACACTTTGAATTCAGATACCAGTATTATGTTTAAATTGGAAGACAATGATTGGTTTTTCATTTTATGTGTTGAAAGAGTTTGTTGGTTGCATTTCCCTGAGCATCAGAGTATCTCATGGTTATCCTCAATGTGTCTGGGCAAGTTAGCTGCTATCTGCCTTGTTTTCTTTATCAAGAATCAGAACTCTTTGCATTTGATCCCATAAGAAGGACCCCAAAGTACTGGCACTGTGGTAGTTGCTGATGGAAATACTCTTCTCTTGACCTTAGGAGAAAGACCCTTCATATGTGTGTTTGCTGTTTTTGCTCACCATCATATGCCAACCTTGCTCAAAGTAAGGATAGATCATCCCTTTCTTTCTGGGTAGCAGAAAATGAAAAATTTCATTAAATCTAGCTGTGACTCTCTATATCTACATAAGATCTATACATTTAGGAGAAAAAGATGCTTCAGCTCAGTAACTAGATTTTTAAAAAAAGCAAATTCAGGAATGTATTCAGTTATCCTATTTTTAGTCATTTATTTTTTCAAAAGAAAACCTGGTGACTGTGCTGGTTATTTCTGTATAACAAAGCACCCGCCAAACGGTGGCTTAAAACAATAATGATTGCTCATTTGTATCTCTCATCATCATGGGGGTGACTGGACTCAGCTTGATGGTTCTTGCTCAGGTTATCTCATGAAAATGGACTGGTGTTATTTCAGAGTCTTTATCACTCACATGTCAGGCAGTTGATGGTGGCTCTTGACTAGAATTTAGCTGGAGATTTTGGCTAGAATGTGTACACATACCCTACATATATATGACTGGTCCTTTCTTACAACCTGGTGACTGGATTCTAACAGCAAGGGTAGAAAGAGAGAGAGACAGAGACAGAGGAAGACAAAGTCAGGGACGGAATCAGAGTGACACGGAAACAGAGAGGCAGACACACGATCATCCTTTTATGATCTAACTTTGGAAGTCATATAACTTCATTTCCATCAAGTTCTATTAGTTGTGACTGTGACAAAGTTTCACCCAGCTTCAAGGAAAGAAGACATGGACTCAACCTCTTGATGGAGTAGCGCAAGGTCACGTTGTGAGATGAGCTAGTGGTTTATTGTAATGGCTGTTGTAGGAAAATGTAATCTGCCAAAGTAACTCCCTAAGAATCAAAGAGTGAATCCCTAGTAATATTAGATAACATTGTAAACTTACCGTGTGCTCTGTGATGTTCTACATGGTGTACATGTATTGCCATTCAGATCTCACAACATCTATTCATTTAATATGGATACTATTTTTGCCCCATTTTAAAGGTTAGAGAACAAAGTTAAATAACTTGTTCAAGGTCACACAGCTTGAACTGAAGATACAGAAGACACTAGGTTCTTAACCTCTATCCTATACTGCTTCTCAATAGACAACAGAAATAGATTGGGAGAAGTATAATATCTTAATTTAGAGGACCTACTCTTTAACCACATGATCCTGATTTACTTACTTTACATCTGTGCACCTTAGAGACTCACGTCTAAAAATTCAAATTAGAAATGCTGTAGTTTTAGTATGATTGTCAAGGTTAATTTATAGTGTGCTGGAAAAAGTGCCTAGCATTTTGTTAACCACATAATTATTACCCAAAATAGCATGTTTTGAACAGTATTTCAACATTTTTTTTCTTAGTTATTTTTTAAATGTTTTTCTTTGAGTTTCAAGTCATTTGATACAAATATATGAACAGTACTAAACTCTTCATCTTGTTCAAGGTCTCCTATGTAGTCCTACTGATTGAATTGCTGTTTTATTGATAGATATCATATAATTATATAAACATTTACATTTCTGACAAATAAAAAATGTTTTTTAGCCCTAAATTGCAGTATATTGTTTTATAATCTGATATTTTTTTCAGGAAGGGTATGAGTTTATAAATGGTCAAACATTTTTTGTCTCTTTAAATACTATATATAATTAAATATTTTAATATATAATGATAATTATGTGTAATAACTGTGTATGATATATTTACATACAGACACACACATAATGTGCACATAAACAAGTTCTTCTTTGACTCTTTTTAAATTCTTGGAACATATGCTCAAGGGAAGTAAACCAGCATATAGCTTATGGTTGCCTGACAGGCTCTAAGTGACATGAAGATGAAGAATTCTTTTCCCTTTGACTTAGATTTTGTTTTCTCCTGTGTAACTAGAATGTTGTATGTTCAGTAACTGTTGATGGATCAAAGGATTTTAGGACTGAAATTAAGTTTAAAGAGGGATTATTTCTTAATTGTTTCTTGCTAAAGATCATTTGGAGAAAAGCTTGAAAGTAACCAAGCTCCATTTGAGGCTCCAATTTTGACCTGATGATAATCTAATCTAAACCTTATAAAAACTTTCTAGGCCCTTTGACATTACAGAATTTGGTTCCAGAACATCTTGTCTTGGCAGGAGCCCAAAAATATAAAAACTGTTCAGATGACTTATAAAATTATTGAGGTTAATTTAAAATTTGGTTATATAAATGAATGAGGGGTCATAGAACATACATGGCATATATTTTATTACCTAAAACTTGAAACTTGAAGGAAATTACTTGCTTTTTCACTTTTTTATAGTCTCAGAATCTTCGTAGAATCTTTGTAGAGTCAGAATCTTCATTTCCCATCTCTTGGTGTAAATGCTTTAGAACAATAAAGTTTCACTTTATGCTGTGCCAAAGCTATCATAATCCTCAGATAATACATACTATGTACTTCAAATAGAGTTTGACAAGTGCAGTAACTAGAATAAAAGCCTAGTTGTTTTTTTTTCCCCCAGCAATATTCTTTTTAGACAAATACATGAAATATTTAGATATGGCCATTTTTTCTGACAATACACATTAATAATCAAAATAAACATTTTTTTCTGAATTTCCAAATGTAAACCTATGTCTAATTGTGTTTAAAGGGAAATATTTAAGCATTTATTTTTTTCAAGTGTGGCAGCCAATTTTCATAGTTTATTGTAGGCCATATCATCTATAGATTTTGCTGCTAATACCTAAACTTACATGAATCTGTAAGTAGCTAACTATAATATTTGTTACCAGTCTCTAAAATACAGGAAAATAGCGTTTATGGTAGCACTATTTAAATATTGCCTAATTGTAGAAACAGAAGTCCTTCATATTAGTACTTATAAAACAAACAAATGGGAAACTATGTTTGAAATAATGTGATGAAAATTTAAAAATAAAATGTTAATTTCTACATCTGGTCATGAATTAGATTTTAGTTAAGTTCCTCTACCTACTTTGTAGGTGGCCAAATGTCCAACTTTCAAGAGGCCTTTTCTCTTGACAGACAGAGTAATTACCTAGACAGCTTGTTCTTCCCTAATGGTGTCAAACCAGCCACAAGAAAAGGACATTTTGAGGTCCAGTCCTGTCTATCACCAGGTCAAAATTTCAGCCGGTCTTGGAACAAAAGAAAATCTGAGAGTTACCATAAGTGTTAGTCACAGAAAAAAATCGAGTATGATAATGTCTTTTTTGTTGTAAAGAGCATGCTGAACAAAACAGGAAAAGAGAACTAGTTTACTTTTCACAAGGGGGACAATCGCTTGATCTTTTCTTCAGGGACTAATAGCTGTAAAGTTTCCCCATGCTACTCACAGTGCAAACATTGCAAGAGAGATAAAAGTAGAGATGTCTTGAAATAGCCTTTAATCACTTACCTGGTGGTGAATTTTTTTTTTTTTTTTTTTGCTGTATGCGGGCCTCTCACTGCCACGGCCTCTCCCGTTGTGGAGCACAGGCTCCGGACGCGCAGGCTCAGCGGCCATGGCCCACGGGCCCAGCCGCTCCGCGGCACGTGGGATCCTCCCGGACCGGGGTACGAACCCGCGTCCCCTGCACTGGCAGGCGGTCTCCCAACCACTGCGTCTGGTGGTGAATATTTTTAAATGCAGGTTGAATTTGCTGACTTCAGATTTGTAAGATTTACAGAAGTAACATCTTGACTTGAAAAAGAAGGCACACAAAAGCAGTAGGGATGCATTACATGATTCAGTGGACCAAGTTTCTAGGCTACCACACATTACTACCCCCTTAGGAGTACAAATTCCCTGTAATAGACTACAAAATTGAATTTGAGTGGAAATTGTCAATATTGCTAAAGAAGATCATACACTTCTCATGAATAAAGGTCACGTTTTAGTCATCCTTTTTATGCCCTGACATAAGATTTCTGACCTAACCCAAACTCTCCAAAACCATCTCACTCCATGGGAGAAGTACATGCCCTTAGTTGAATGAAATGTCTAAGAGCATGTTCCAGAGAACTCAGGCCCCTCAGGAAATCCCATGGAGATTTAGACTGCCTAAATTCTTATCAGAAAATGATGCTCTTCAGTCTGATTTGTTATGGCAGTCTCTTTTTTTCTTTTTGTTCCTTTTTTTTTTTTTTTCTATAAGCTTCTCTTCGAAGCTATATAAAACTAATGATTATCGTGATCCACATTGGAAAAATAGAATTTCTTGCTTTGGTGAGCAGCTCATTTTTGCACAATTCCCTACATTTTTTCCCAAGGAGTTCTTCAATCCGTGCTTTGTCTGCCCAACTTAGGGTTAGTAGTATCCCAACTTCATGCCAGAGGCTGTGGTAGGTTATGACCTTAATTTTTTATCTATGTTCCTAAGTGTGGGACAGAATTGTTTAAAAATTACCTAGGACCACACCAAAAAACACTGACTCGGAGCCTCAGTCCCCTCTCTGCCTTCTCTTGACACTATTAACTCTTACTGTTTGTCTCCACTCTCTACCACTCCCCATCACCTCCTAGAGTTTTATGTGGTTGCTGTATTCCTTCCTCTGTTGTGTGGAACACAATCCTCATCTTTCTCTTGCCCTATTCTCCCTCTCCTCTGACTTCCAAGACAGAATACAAATAAATATGAAAAACAGTGAGATATGCGAATTTTTTTTACTTCTACAAGCCTATAAACCAACATTAAATGCACAAATAATGTTAGGTCATTTAGGGGGAAATATCTGTGGAAATGACACAAATGTGACAGCAACTATAACTGGGAATAATGCTAAATCCATGAAATGTTGCCTCATAAAGTGTTCACAGTATATGGTAATGTGTGTGTAAATTATGAAAATAAACACTTTGCTAAAACATTGCTTAAAAGTTACTCTGTAGAAATAGATTTTGTGCCCAACTTATTACTGTTTGGGGATTAACTTTTCAGGGAATTAATAGAGTTTTAATAGGGATCTTATTATTTTAATTTATCTAGGAGGAAAATACGCATGGCATTCCTTTCAATTTTCTAAAGCATGGATCTTAATCAGAAATGATTAAGTTCAAGTTGCAACTTTATGAAGTCTAACTCAGAAAATACCATTTAGGCATGGAAATTTGAGATGCTATTGTCCCTCTAGGTATATAGGTTTCTCATTAATAAGACCAATTAACAATAATGACTAGTGAAACTACTTTTAATTTCTGTAACACCTTTTAATCAAAGATGAAAAATGTTTAATTTTCTAATAAAGTTTCAGTTACATTTTATGCATGCAAAAAAATCTTTCCCCTTAGTACAGTTTTATGTGTCTACAGAGTATTCCTTAAGTTAATGAGTATCTATTTTGTGCTCACAGTACATCTACCAGTATTAACTGCCTAAAGGTATATATCTTAAATAGCTCTTGGAATTCCCTGGTGGTCCAGTGATTAAGACTCCACACTTCCACTGCAGGGGGTGCAGGTTTGATCCCTGGTTGGGGAGCTAAGATCCCGCATGCTGCACTGTGCTGCCAAAAAAATTTAAAACAACAACAACAAAAAAAACCTCTAACTCTTTCAGAGTGTAACTAAATAACCTACAGCAGAAATATTGTTAAATGATGATGATAGAGACGAAGAAGAAAATGAAAAGTAGCTACACTTTCTTGAGGTTTAAGTCTGTGTCTGTTATTGTTTATGCATTTTGCAGAAGATCCTTTAAACAATCAAGTCAGTTTAAATGTTAATCTTCCACTTTATAGATAAGGAGACTTATGCTTAGAAAGACTAAATAAACTTCCAAAGCGTATATACCTAGTGATTTGCATAGTTGTATTTCAAACTTAGGTTATTCTTTTAACTACTACTGTGGCCACATGATTGTTCATAGGTTTAGAAGACAGGATCCATGAGAAAGATGCTCACTAGACCAAAGGAAATATAAAATAGGGAGTATCCGTTTTCTAACGTGATTCATATTGCTTTAGTGTTCAGCACTTGCTTTTTGATAGAAAGTGTTGTATCACTGAATTGGCTTGTAATATCTGTTAAAATTTAATTCTTCAAAATATCTCATTCTTGAAGCCTTTTTTGATTTTCTGACTTGATCTTGCCTCTGCCTTATTTGAGTTCACTTAACTTTGGACCCTTTATATACTGCCTCATCTACTTGATCAATCTCACGGATTCATCCAAGTCCCTGCCACACCCCGCATCCCTCCTCAACACACACACACACACACACACACCACCACCAGATTAAATGCCTTGGTAGAAGGACTATTTCTTTTCTTTTTTTTTTACTTTTTATTTTATATTGGAGTATAGCCGATTAACAATGTTGTGATAGTTTCAGGTGGACAGCACAGGGACTCAGCCATACATATACATGTATCCATTCTCCCCCGAACTCCCATCCCATCCAGGCTGCCACATAACATTGAGAAGAGTTCTCTGTGCTATATAGTAGGTCCTTGTTGGTTATCCATTTTAAATATGGCAGTGTGTACATGTCGATCCCAAACTCCCTAAGTATCCCTTCCCCCAACTCTTCCCCCCGCCTCATAACCATAAGTTCGTTCTCTGAGTCTGTGAGTGTGTTTCTGTTTTGTAAGTAAGTTCATTTAGAAGGACTATCTCTTACTCCATGTTTTGTTTATTTCATTGTTCATGGATTCATTCACACATCTAACAAAACTGTACTAACCACATACCTTTAAAAAACAAGCCATTCCTTTTTCTATCAAAGTGTGTAATGCAGAAAAGAGGTAGTATATATATATATATATATATATATATATATATATATAGTTCAGTGTCTTTGGGGTCACCTAGCTTATCTTACACATACTAGGCTATTAGTGAATATTAACTGAGCAGGCAGTTATGCTCTTTGTAAGCAATAATTTTACTGAAAGTATTATGATTATATTTAGGAAATCATAGGTAACATGATTGTTTAAATATTTCAAATTATTAATTATTTTGATTATCCTATTAAATATGAACCATATGACTTTACATCAAAACCTCAAGTTATCTGTACTTAAAGGGATATATATCTATTATCATTAATGATATCTCTGCTGTACACAGGGTTCTACAACATACAACTAATGTATCCTAGGAGGAAAACTGGTCCAGAATTTATAGGATTCTATTTTTTTCTCAGCTGGGTTATGATGGAATCTCATTTTATTTTTCACTATGTTTAGGGTAGTATGTTTTTCAATAAAGTGGAAAATGTCAAACCTTAAATTAGGACATAATTATAAATAACATTTCTTTGGACAGTCAGGTATACTGTGTTAATGTTCTAACAGGCTTTCATTGATAAATTGTTTCATTTTTATAATTAATTATTAAGAAATAGGAGGATGAGAAGAGTTTCCCAGTATACTGATAATCAAAACAAATTGTGTAATGAACTGTCAAGCAGACTTATAGCACATGTCTGGAGTCTAAAAGATTATGCCTTGGGCTTAGACAAGTCAATATAGAATCACCTAGAAAGCAGAATGCTTATAAAAGTAGAGCCCTGATAAGAGGGGAAAGCATTCTAAAATCATTGTTCAATTTAGAAGCAGCAAACATAGTTTTTCTCCCTGTTTTAAACATTGTTTGAACTTCCATCACTTCCACTAACCTTATCCATATGGACCACTGCATTTTCAACAGAGGCTCTACAGTTTGAACTAGTTTGAAACAAACTTTTAATTTTTCCTTTTGATGGGATGATTCATTATTCATATCCAGAATTCAAGAGGGATTTTTATTCCTGTTCAATCTCATAACCAGCTTTGGTTTGAAAAAGAAAATCTATATTGACCATAAACTCAGATCTCTGTGTTCATATCTCTTTAACGTCCACAGAAACTTGCTCGGCTGTCTTCTCTTGCCATGCACATCACTGCATTTGTAAAGATGCATCCAGAATCCTGTATCTAAAAAACATTTATTAACTAGTTACTGTGTACAGGGCATGGTGATGGGCACAGGGATGCAGAATTGCATTAATCAATATCTCTGCTCTGAGGGAGATCACAGCTTAATGAGGATGCTTTGAAACAAATATTAGAGCTCATTGAAGGCACAGTGGATATGAAAGATTGATGTACTTTGAGAATGCAAGAATAGAATGACTAACCCTCTAAGGAGGGCCAAGTAGTGATTCACAGAGAGGTTGCTTTTCATCGAGAGCTCAAAGTGTGAATGGGATACCAAGATCACAACAATGAAAAAAAGTCGTTAGTAGTAAATGAGGGCTCTCTGTATGTCAGAAATTAGAGGTGGGGACCAGATTGTGAAGGGTTTATATGCCAGGTATTTGTAGTTATTACTACTACTATGTGTATGTGCATTGATGAAGAAAAGATATATATCTTTTTTGGGGGGGGTATCTTATGGGATTTCTGAAGGGAACTGTGGTGGCAGCAGTCTGAAGGGTAGATCTTACAGGGAAGAGAGTAGAGAGTGTTGGTTGAAAATCGGTTAAGTGGAGCTATTGAAATTGTACAGGTGGGAGGATATTGATGAGGACTCAAATTAAAACAGTAAACATAAGTCTGGGCTATTATGGAATACGAGATCTGACTCATAAAATGCATATTATGATCAAACCTCCACAGCCAAGAGTAAATTTTGTGATACACTAAGTAAACAAAGTAATAAACATGAAAACATTACCATTTAACATGAAAAGAAAATTAAACTTGTCTCAAAAGCACTAGCCATTACAGCTGTGGCCAAATGCTTATACAAGGCAGAATATAAATTGTGGAAACCATTCAGTTTTCATAGTCAAAGAAAACTATTATCCTCAAAGCAGTAACTTCAGGGAGAAATAAGCATGACGTTAAAGAAGATTTTCTTTGAATAACTTCCTTCCCAAGAGTGAATGTCCTTGGGTTTTTGAAAGGTATCAGGCAAAACTGTTCATAAAGTGTAAAGGGACAGTGGAAACTGAATTGCCTCAGGCTGTGAAAACAGAAGCCCTAGTTTAGAGTCAGAGACTTGTATCAACTATTAAACTTTACATTTTGGAAACATAACCATTTTCTGACTCTCTGTCTTTTTTAACCTAGCATAGACATGGTGACATTTTGCATATTCTGTCTATTTTCTGCTGGAGAAATGTTATGTCAGTCTGTTGATCACATTCAGAGAGAAGTAGCAACTTTATAAAATATGTAGTCATCAGCTCACCTAATTGAGGTAAATTGTACTGTTTCTTCAATACCAGAGAAAAAAGTATCCATTGATTCTATCCAAGCCGTAGAATTCTTCTTTTAAATCAGGCAAGTCCTCAAGCTGATTGATTGTACATAATACTAAAGAAGCAGGATGTTATAATCAGCAATACAAAGATAATTTTTTTTTTTTTTTTTTTTTTTTTTTTGGTGGTACGCGGGCCTCTCACTGTTGTGGCGTCTCCCGTTGCGGAGCACAGGCTCTGGACGCGCAGGCTCAGCGGCCATGGCACATGGGCCCAGCCGCTCCGTGGCATGTGGGATCTTCCCGGACCAGGGCACCAGCCCGTGTCCCCTGCATCGGCAGGCAGACTCTCAACCACTGCACCACCAGGGAAGCCCCGAAGATAAATTTTGATTCAATTCCTATCACTAACACTCAACTAAAACTGCACTCATCATTATATCCTTGGATCTAGCATAGTGCCTGGCACATAGTAGGAACTCATATATTTCTGTTGCATGAATAAATGAATATTTTTTCTAGATTTGATCCATCTAAATCACAATATCGTAATCTATTGTGAGAATTGACTGATTATACAGAAATGTATCTCAAATGAGATAAGGCCTAGTATATAGTCAAATGGCTTCAGTATTTCAACCTAACGTTTTTGAGACAAGATGAAATTTTTTATGGGAGTTAAAAGAAATAGAGCAAATGAAGAGCAACACTTCTGTTTTTGAAAAGAGGGTAGAGAATCAAAAATAATCCTGCTCCGGGCTTCCCTGATGGAGCAATGGTTGAGAGTCCGCCTGCCGATGCAGGGGACACGGGTTCGTGCCCCGGTCCAGGAAGATCCCACATGCCGCGGAGCGGCTGGGCCCGTGAGCCATGGCCGCTGAGCCTGCATGTCCAGCTCCTGTGCTCCGCAAAGGAGAGGCCACAACAGTGAGAGGCCCGCGTACCACAAAATAAATAAATAAATTAATTAATTAAATAAATAAAGCAATTTGAAAGCTAATGATAGAACAATATTTACCATAAATCAATCATATTATTTTTAAACTGGCTCATGTTTTCAGATTTTCTCCTTCACAGATCGTAGTCTCAAGTCCAGAGCCTCATTTTTCCTCTCTCATTAGTTTCTTTAGTCTTATAGTTCAGTGCCAACGTGAAAACAGTCTTAGTGTTTAAATAAACTTTCAACAAGGTGAGTCAATTTGCAACAAGAAATACAGCCATGGTTTCATTCACCATTAGTTAGGATAAATAGCTGACCTCTTACCAATTTACCTTCATAGATAAACAATTTTATAGCTTTATTGTAGTATACTTGACACACAATAAAATGCCTCTATTTAAAGTGTACAGTTTGGATAAGTTTTAACATATGTATTCATCTGTGAACCATGCACATTAAAATAATGAATATACCCATCATCCCCCAAAATTCCTTTGTGCTCTCTTATAATCTTACTTCCTCCCAAACTGTGGTTATCAGGCAAACACTGATCTGCCTTCTCTCACTATAAAGTAGTTGCATTTTCTAGAATTTTATGTGAATCAGAATATGCAGTATGCACTGCATTTTTGCATAGCTACTTTTGCTTATCATCATTCTGAGCTCTTCTATGTTGTTGTGTATAGAAGAATCTGGTACTTTTTATTTTTGAGTAGTAGTCCATTGTATAGGCATACTATAATGTGCATAATTTTTGTTAGTTATCTCTGGGCATTTCATTTTTCATTCTTTCTTTAATTATATTGTTTTGTAGTTTCAATTCTGATTGTTCATTGCTAGCATAGAGAAATAAAATTGATTTTTGTATATCAATCTCGTATCCTGAAACCTTTCTAAACTCACTTCTTAGATCTAGCTTTCTTCTGTATTCTTTAGGTTTTTTTTTTTTTTATGTAGATTATCATATTGTCTGCACATAAAGACAGTTTTATGTGTTCCTTTTCAATCTGTGTGTCTTCTACTTTCTTTTGCCTTATTATTTTGTCTGGGACACTAGTACAATGTTTAGTATAAGTAGTGAGAACAGACATCCTTCGTTTGTTTTTGACCTTAGAGTATAAACATTTGTCTTTCTTTCTTAAGTATGCTGTTAAGTAAAGTTTTTTTCATAGATTCCTTTTTGAGTTTGAGTTTCTTTGTTTATATTTTGCTGAGAGTTTTTATCATGAATGGATTTTGAATTTTTGTTACACTTTTAATGCATCTTTTGAGACAGTCATATTTTTTTTCTTTTTTTTTCTGTTAACATGATGAATTATATTGGTAGATTTTTGCATGCCAATCCTATCTTAAATTCCATAAACCATAAACCCACCGGGTCATGTTTTATTATCTTTTTCATATTTTTTGTACTGTTATAGCATTCTTAAATGATATTGTTAATTTTATGTCTATTCTCATGAGGGATGTAGTTCTGTAGTTTACTTTTCTTGTATCATAGAGAAGCTAATTTCTTACCTACTTAACACCATAGATAATCTTTTATTATGTGCTCTTCTGTCACAGCTTTTATTCTCTTCTACACTTTTACATATTTACTCTTACATTTCTTTCCTGGAGCTCTTGTTTTCATAGCATTTTAACTGTTATTTTCAACATTCTCTGGACTCAAAAGTCATTCTATTTCCTATGGACTCACGCCACTAAAGTCTCAGCCATGATAATGCATAATAAGGTGTCCAAACTTTTATTATTATTCTGCTATAACAGCTATTCTCAACCCTACTAGAACTGATGCATTTTCTTTTTTTTTTTAACATCTTTATTGGAGTATAATTGCTTTACAATGGTGTGTTAGTTTCTGCTTTATAACAAAGTGAATCAGCTATACATATACCTATATCCCCATATCTCCTCCCTCTTGCGTCTCCCTCCCACCCTCCCTATCCCACCCCTCTAGGTGGTCACAAAGCACCCAGCAGATCTCCCTGTGCTATGCGGCTGCTTCCCACTAGCTGTCTGTTTTACAGTTGGTAGTGTATATATAAGTCCGTGCCACTCTCTCACTTCATCCCAGCTTACCCTTCCCCCTCCCCGTGTCCTGAAGTCCATTCTCTACATCTGCATCTTTATTCCTGTCCTGCCCCTAGGTTCTTCATAACGATTTTTTTTTTTAGATTGCATTTTATTTTTTAGCATGTATTTTATAATTCTCTTTTCACTATCTGTAAATGAAACATAAAATTACTACATGAATAGAATTCTACAATGATAACATAAAGGAGAAATAAAGGGTGAGAAATTTATAATAAAATAATTACATTGATTTTATTTTATTACTATTTGGGCTATGCTAGTATGACAACCTAATAAAATAATAAGATGCCTACATCTATGCATAGAATGTCTTTAATAAATACAGATTTATTTTATTGCAATTCAAACATCATGAGCGGATTCCCATGTAGGTAATGTGATTATGTCTAATAGAAAAAATATTGGTTCAAAGAAAGCTTTCCTAAGTTTAATCTTTCCTTGATTTAGATAGAGATTACCTTGTGGAGACTCAGTGTGCAAAAGTTCTTTATGCTTATATGCCAAAGAGTGTTAAGGTTTAGGCTCAAGTAACTATATATATTTTCTTCCTCTTGATGCCAGGCCAGACGTTCAAAACCATACAGGATGTGACAGCCTTCTTTGTAGTGCAGGACTGTCCTACACATTGCAAGACTCCCTGGCTCTCCCTACTAAAGTTCCTGTATTGCCCTAAATCATTCTGACAAAACAAAAACAAAAACAAAAACACACTGCCACCCAGATTTTCAAAATCCTCTGTAGGAGGATGTACTGCTTCTGTGGATAGTCACCAGAATAAAGTTTAAAGAATAATTACATTTGAACCTACACTACTGAATTATCCCATTTAATTGTTCCTTCAAAGCTCACAATTAACACAGTAAGTTAGAAAAGTATTTCTCGATGTAAGATAGTTGGCTATATATTGTTATCCACTATTTTTAGATAAGAATTTTTTTTCTACCTTCATATTAATCCCATAACTGTAAGTGAATTGGCCTCTTTGGGGATCCTGATGAATTTTTATACATTTAAAGAAAAGTACACATTTTTGATACTTAATGTTAAAACAGCTCTGTGTCTCATGTGAAGTAATACAAAATTGCTCCACTGCCATTTGTTTTTATTTGAGAATCAGAGACTAGATCTTAAAAATAGCAAAAGAGTACTTGGTTTCTTCCCTATAATTAATATACAACAATGTTGTAAGTGCGTATTTTTAAAATGTATTTTAAAAACCAAGCTTTTTTAATATGGTGAGCCCTCTTCAGAAATGTCTTGTTTAAGGTAAGATTTTTATTAATTTAGAAGTATTTTGTACTTACAAGTACATGGTCTCACATGCAAACTAAAATCATAATGGTAATGACATATCATTTCGCTTCCCCCCTTAATGACAGTATGACTTTTCTTGGCTCTCTTTTGGATCTTTTTTTTTTATTTCTGGGTTGAAAAATAATTAAGTTTCTAATGATGAATGGTCTAGGCATTTGTTAGAGATTGACAATAGATTTTAAGACAAAATTAACATTAAAGATTGAAATACTGTACACAGCTACTGAATTATGTAATATTCTGACATAAAAATATATTTTGACATATTTTTAACTAAAATGTGAAGGCTTATAACAAAATAGACATATAAATAATTTTGAGATATGTTACAGTTGAGCTTAAAGTATGGTAATAGATTTTCAATGTATCCTAAATGCCTAAATCTTCTAAGAGCTAGATTTTGCAGGGAGGTCTACTATGTAGGAAATATGATAACTTAATATATGTTGTGTATGATTTTCAAAGTGAAATTCTAAGGGAAACCTAATAAACTGCAAATATAATAGAGTATGCTGGGAAAATACAATTAAGAAAACTGTGGTAGTCAAATATGCAAATTATGTCCATCTGTTGAACAAACCCTTGGGATAACATGGAATTGATGGAGAGAAGTGAATGATTATTTTCCAGGCATTCCTGTCAGAAGCCATACATTTTAAGTCTAGCTGTGAAGATAGGGACCCCTTCTAAAAATTCTTAGTAAGTCAGAATCTTTCCCAGGTCTGAATGACTTAGCAAGCCCAAAAGATACACCAAGAACTAGAATACAGACGGGCTGATTTGTTACATTAAACCTGCATCCAACTCGAGCCAATTCAACCTCTCAAATGGCCTTGGCAATGAGTTAGTTTCCTGGAATTCTTTGTAGAGTGCAGACATATCTGTCTCCTAGGTAGAGGTGAGGACATAAAATGGGTTGCAGAAAGAAACCTCGGAGTTTTGAAAATGCTCTGTTTTAAAAATGACTTCCAAGGCACTATTGGTGGTAAGAAAGTTTTCGTGATCGTTTAGTAGAAACTCACATTTAATTACAACACTCCTTTTCCAGTCAGGTAGACTATTTGCTGCAGCCATTATGCTTGAGAACAAATATAGACTCGGAGACACTGGAATGCACTAGAATAATAAACATACTAGAATAATATCAAAGATATATGTCAGTCTACTAACATGAGTTTTAATCTACTTATCTTTTAAGTGGCCTTTCTGTGGGTCATTTTCATATTCAATTTTCAAGAGCAGTAACTCATTAATTACTTAGGTATGCATATATTGTTGGAAAGCATTTATTTTTATATAATCTACAAAGTGAAGTCACCTGTGGATATGAGAGTTTAATGACAATTTATTTTTCTCCCATGTAAGACATGTTATGAAACTAAGAGCTCATGAATGTTGGCTTTCAGACCAGCTGGTGTTTGCCTCATTTGGCAGTTCTGTATTGTGCCTGCATTTGTTTTCCTGCAGGAATCCAGAAATAGGCTTAAGTGATATCACCAAGTGTCTTCTAATTTTAGTTTTCTCCACATGTACTGCTTAATGGTCAAATGGGTTTCCATAACCACCCATTTTGCAATGAGCAGCAAGCTGTACTCATTAATGCACTGAATCTTTCTGCTGTGCAACATGGGGATTTTTGTTAGGAAATGGAGTCCAGTGATGATTGTTTATAAGTAGTCCTAGTACATTTTGGCTCACCCAAATTAGTTCACGCAGGACTTCTTGTTGCCTTGTACACTGCATTATTAAAGTAAGGTCATGGAAATTTAGAGGCTTTTTAAAAGAAAAATGCAATCTAGTGAAGTAAAATGCTTAATAATAATCTACAATTAAATCAATGATCACACATATTTAAACTGTTTCCCATTGAAGTAACACATGTTCATTGTTAAATAAGAAAACAAGAGAGAGAAACCAAGGGATAGATAGAAAATTAAAGTCACTGATAATATAAAAGACATATTTAAAATAGTTTAATTATTAATTTAAATGTTTCTATACTTATATATATACCCACATGTCTATATCTATATACACACATAATAATGTATGTTGCCTTAAAATAGTTTTAATGAACTAACTTAACTATTATAATCTTGTTTTCACAAATTAGAAAAACACAGTAAAGGTCCTATATAATGAAACTTTCTGACTTTCAATAGTAAGTTATTGATCTTCCAAACTAAGAAATCTGTTGTGATAATTAATTAATTAATTAATTAATTATTATTATTATAATTATATAATTATTAATAAATAATTAATTTCAGTTTGACTCTTATTATTGCTGTGATATAAACATTAGTATTCACTCCTTTCTCCACTCAACCACATCTTGATCCAAGAAATAAAAGGTTTTGATCTTAAACAATAGTTAAGCACATATAAAAACATTTATCAAAATATTCAGAAGGACTATCATTTAACAGCAAATACAGGTTTGAAATTCAGTGGTGCATTTCCAGCAGTTTGCATGTCTTCACTTAAATTTCTCGAGTGTATTAAATATTAATTTTTCCTGCTTATATTTTTTTCTTAAATTTTTAGCAAGTTTGATAATTTCATAAACTGATTTTAGGTGTACATATAAACAATCCCTGCTTTCTAAGGACTTAATTCTCGAGATCGATGAACTAAAAATATATGTCACTTATAATCTGGAAGGTGGGAGAAGATATATATGTCAAGAAAAAGAAATCAAACTTGTACGTTTTGGGACCAGCAAATGCTATCAGATTATTCTTACAATATGTTCTTGATATCCCTAAATGTGCTCTTTATAGATTCTTTTAAAAAGTGGTTGTGTAAGATAATTATTCTAAGATTGAGGGGGATCTTCATGTATTTTAGAGTTAATACCTGTTCTTAATGGAAACATGTATTGTCTTTAACAAAGACATGCAGAGCCAGATGTTAGCATTTAGAAGTTACCATTTGGTACTTTACTAGCAAGACACATCCCACTGCAGAGATTCAGTGAAGATTCCTAGCAAGGGAAAAGCTGAAGCTCTACGTGCAGTCTTTTTCCTCAAGGGAGTTACTCTTGCTTAGGTCTTTTAAAATAATGGTGCATACTTTCATTCAGCTTCTCTTAATTAGTATGATTATTACTATCAAATAATTCAGCACCATATTTACTTTTGATTTCATCCATTCTTGTATATATAAATATTGAGAACCTTCTGTGTCTCAGAGCTACACTGGAGTATAGTACTTAGCAAGATAGAAAAGACCATTATGCTACAGTGATTTTGCTTTTTTGTCCTGGGCTAACCTCTAGGTTTCAAATATTTGGTGCAAGTGGAAGCTGAGGGAACCTTATGTTAAAGGGTGCTAGGTGGGACACCTCAGTTATATTTGCCCATTTGATGCTGGTTTTACCTTATAGGTCCAGTCTACTTCATCAGCCTTAATTAACACACATGTACCAAGAATTATAATAATGTGTACCATCTTTATTGCTTAGTCTAGACTAGTGCTTCTCTAAGTGAAGTCCGTGCAGCATCAACATCAACTGGGGATTTGCAAAAAAGTCAAAATTTTGAGGCCCCATTATAGACCTATTGAATCAGAAACCTGGAGGTGGGGCCTCGTAATCTGGGTGTTAACAGTCTTCCAAGACAAATGATTCTCATGAATGCTAAATTTTGATAACCACTAGTCTATACTAACTACTAACATTGTCTTGACTACAGTGTATAATGAATGCTAATATCACAGTGGATATTTTATAATTCTCCAATCAATTGAGTCTTGAAGCTCTAGAACACTTTTATTCCAATGAAGAAATTATGTTGCTGTCTACATTATTTTTGCTGCACTGGTAATGATTGCATCAACAAAATCATGTGATATTAACCAGTACCTCTCACTCCTTAGGTACAGAGAAAGTGTTAAGTTCACTCCCATCAAGCTTAGCTTAAATAATCTAAAAATTGTAAGTGGCAAAACTCTTGCTATATTCACTGACATTAATAGGTAACCTTTAAGTACAAAATGACAACGTAAAAATAGATCATATTTTAATTAAATATTTTAATGCCTGATATAAGCATTGAGCTTCATTCTGTGGAAGATAAGTGGTTAGATTAATTTAATAATTCAATAATTAAGTCCCTGCGATAAGCAGGTCTATATGCAAGAGCCTGGAAAGTTGAGTGTACGGCATCATTAGTGTCCTCAAGAATTTTGAGTATAGTAACAGATACGAAATACACAAACAAAGTTCTATAATGTGGGGCAGGATATGATAAATTTCATAAGGGAATTATATAA
This sequence comes from Lagenorhynchus albirostris, assembly GCF_949774975.1. Lineage (NCBI taxonomy): Eukaryota > Metazoa > Chordata > Mammalia > Artiodactyla > Delphinidae > Lagenorhynchus > Lagenorhynchus albirostris. The sequence continues at coordinate 60,083,644 of NC_083101.1, read as the reverse complement.
ATTATGCTAATTCAAAGGCAGAATAATTGTCTAATCAGGACCTTCTGAGATGCTTTATGGTGAAGGAGCCATTTGAACTAAGATCATTAAGCCTAAAGACTGAATTATATTTTCAGAGGAATAACAGAGTGGAGAAGGGTTTTCAGGAAGAGGAAAGGGCATAAGCAAAGGAAGAGAGAGAAGAAAGCCTAGCATCTTGTGTTTGGGGAGTATCAAGGAATGAGGCTCATTACAAATAGAAATATATGCCTTAAAACATTTGGATATATGCCTCAACACTTGCCTTGAGGCCTGAGATAGCATACTAAGGAGTACAGTAGAAATGTATGTACTCTTGAGAGTTTTGAGAGGGAAAGCAAGTAAGACAATTAAATGTGTAAATACACTCACACAAACATCCATTCTTATATAGAATGGATTGGAAGAGAAGAAAGTTTGAGGTAGGTAAGATTCTTAGAAATTGTGTTTAATCCTGGTCTAAGGAAGAAGAAATTAAACGCTGAGCAAGAGAAGGAAGGGGCCTGGGTAAGGGGACATGGAGGACAGCATGCCTGAAAGTCACTTAGGTAGCCTTCAAAGTTAAGGCAGGTATTCAGAGCATCAAAAAATAATGAAGGAAGAGTGTTTCTATTAAGTGATAGAAGGATAATGTTCAGGGTAGGAGAGATGATGAATTTATTTGGAGACATACTGATGTGACTTTGTTAGAGGGACTAGCAAGTCTGGTGCAGCTGACAAAGTGTAACTGAACTTGGGAGAATGGTTAAAGCTAAAGGACATACGGGAACCACTTCCTTGGTGTACATTAATGCTGTGTGTTCAAAAATGGAATGTCTTTCCAGGTCGGCTTTTAGTAATTAACCTATTCCTATATTCAACAACTATTTATTAAGTTCCCACTATATGCCGGATACTATTCTAGTCACTGCTGTTACAGCAGTGAAGAGAACATTACATCCTGCCTTCATGGTGCTTACATTCTAGATGGTTATTTATGAATAAAGGGAGATTTGAAGAATGCATATAGGTCTTATTTCAGTTAAAGGTAACACATTTGATTTGTCCCTGAGACCTTTTTCTAGTACCACCCATTTTATCACCCATGATATTGCCAATATCACCCATGAGATATTGATTCAAATTGTGCTCTTCCTTAATTTTAAGGATTTAAAAATAGCCCATGTATTAGGTTTTCTACCACACTGATTCCCAGACTGAATTATGATATCATCTGAAAAGTTATCATAAGGTTTCCCAATGTTCTTTCACACTTATGACAGAACTAATAATGTCTATACTGAACTGTAGATTTTTACGGATAGCAAAATTCTTTTTGGCAAGTGAAATATAATAAGAAAAAAATCTGTCCATTTCTTGGTAAACTATTGCTCATAACTTGGCTTTCTTGAACAAAAATGTTCATATTTTATTTAATTTGATTTTTTTTTTTAAAGAAGTGAAACCAAAAAGGAAAAGAGACAGAGATTTCAAGCTGTTGGGCTTTGAAATTTTGGCAGAGAATTATTTTCTCTGAAAAAAATCATTGGCTGAGAATTCAAAACATCCTCCTCTTTAGCCCTATTCAGACACCCATAATGCTGCCTCAGAGGACACAAAACAGTGAAGGACCCATCTTATCCTACTGGGAAAATCATTTGAAATGTTGGCATGCAAGCAGAGAGAATTCTGTTGACCACTGTGTATATCCAAACCACTCACTTTCATTCCTAGACCTCAATCACTATCGTTTCTATGAAACCAACAGAATTCTCAGCATTGATATGCAAATGAAGGCACCGACAGTAGCCACACTATTCATTTTCCATGTGCTTTGCGAGCCAGAATTCTGAAAAGCTTCCAACAATTTAATACACAACACCTTCAATGAATTTGACTAAAAACAGTCAACCAGCTTCACATACACTAGAGTAGTCTGTAGAGACCTTGACATATTTCTGAGGACTGTTTTGTTTTAAGTTTGTTAAATTTCACTGAAGATTTTTTTTTTAATGGATAAAATGATAGTGAGGCAGAATGGAATGTTTAAAGTTTTTGTTTCCATTTATGCTCTTTCGAATAACATAAAACGTATGGCATAGCTGACATTTGAGCTGTGAGATCAAATGGAAAAGGTTGGCCCTGTTCTGTGTGAACTGAATTTCTTTCTTAACAAAGCAATTAAATTGTCTCTCCAATACAGACTTCTCTCATTGCCTATTGTCCTGTTGTACTCTTCTGAAAGTAATGGAAATTGAAATGGGATACAGATTATGATAATGAAACTAAAAAGGAGGGGAACAGAAGGAATTTATTCCTTTTTTTTTCTATTTTCCTTTTCCTAATTCTTAAGGTAATTACAAGACACTGGAGATGTGAACATCTTTATTAACTCTGCAAAACGCCATCTGCTGGAAGCATATTTTGCAAACCTTCAGGGCTTGAATATGAGACAGATTTAGTAAAAGTGATGCTTTGTTGTACTGTTTTACTCAAGTGCCAGACTTTTTCTTTGGTGGCCCAGGAGCTCTGTTTCTAAGAAACTAAAAGGGAAATGGGAGACATCTAGAAAGAGATTTGATTTCATCCAGCCCCCACTGTCATATTCTCTTTTTGCTAATGCTCTAGAGCAGAGTATTATTTCTGGATTAGTGGATCCTTCCAGATACCTCATTAAGAACATTTCTTCTAATGATTTGCAAATCAGAATAAAATAAATAACTATGAATTGCTAACCAAAGATGACTCATTCAACAAGAATTTATTAAGCACTTCTGTATGTCAGGCAATTTGCCTAAAGGCTGAGGCTACAAAGAGGAAAATAGGCACACATGCATAAATGTACACATCTGCATGTGCTCCCATCCACACGCACACACCAATTCTGCTCTCCAAGAAGAACTCACTACCTAGCTTAATAGAGAGTATATAATTCTCTAACTGTACAAGAGTGATATGTACAAGAGTGATAATACTTGAACTGTACAAGAGTGATAACAGGATTCCTTTTATATACTTAGCTTGATTTTTTAAGTAATTGGATTTTGCTTTTTCTACCTTACTCAACCCCCGTTTATTCAATAATTACCCCTTCCTATGAACTCTTCCATGTTTTTCTTTCTTCACTGAGTGTTTGTTCCTTCACAGGCTCTCTCTAGTCTACTTGCTATTAATCTTGCTTCCTTTCCTGTTTTCTTTTCCTTTATCCCTTCTTACCTCAACTTTATATTTTTTCCTTTCTCATCTTATGTGAGACCATTCATTTGTAAGTCACACTTGTAGGAAATCCAAAATTCAGTTTAGAGTCAACTACTCTTTTGGTTTGTAATTTCTCTTCATCAGGGACTCTGGAAGTTACCAGATTTAGCTTTTGAAGCTTCTCTGTCTCAGGTAGTGTCCTGTGTCTTCCATGGGCATCGTGTAAGGTACATGACCAGCAGCCCTGATGCCTCCTCATAATCAGCCTGGGGAATCAAGGGCACCTCCAGCAGATAAGATCTCTTGATGATCTACCAAGATTTATGATAGCCTAGAGTTATTATCATAAATATGTAAAGTAAGCTTTAATACTAGAATCACTCCAGACTACACAGTCCTTTCCACACTGACTCAAATAAGTAACAATGATAGAAAACTGAAAGTGTCTGTTACATTTTGATATACATATTGAATATTAGTTTTATATCATATTCTTAAACAAAATGAAACAAAACAAAAAAATAAGATGAACCTTTAAAGAACAACCAAAACAATTAATTTTGATTTCAAAAATGAAAATAATCTGGCTTAACTCGATGTTTAGGACATACTAGTAATGTAGAAAAGTTTAAACCTCAAGCCCCAAGGAACTACATATCTCTCTCAGATCCTAATGCTTCATGAAGGTTTAGATGAGTAGAACCATGTTACCATCAGGAAGGGCCAAGATCAGGGAGTTCTCAAAGTTACACATCATATTAGTTTGCTGGGTCTGCCATAACCAAGTATCACAAACTGAGTGTTGTAAACAATAGGAAATTTATTGTCACATGATTCTGGAAGCTAGAAATCTGAGATCAAGGTGTTGGCAGGACTGCTTCCTTCTCAGTACTGTGAGGGAGAATCTGCTCCATTCTTACCTCCTAGCTCTGGTGGTTTGCTAGCATCTTTCACGTTCCTTGGCATTACCTTGATTTCCGCCTTCATCTTCACATGGGGTCCTCTCTGTGTGCATACCTATGTCCATATTTCCCTTTTTAAAATATCAGTCATATTGGATGATTTCAACTTAACTAATTACGTCCACAGCAATTCAATTTCAAATAAGGTCACACATCCTGAGGTACTAGTGGTTAGGACTTCACCATATGAATTTTGGAGGACATAATTCAAACCATGACACACACAGAGCCCCCTACAATCATTAGAAAATCCATCATGGTAGGCTTGAGTAACACTGAAGACTTAATCCCTTAGCGGAGAGTGAAGGAAGCTAAGGGCTTATATCTGTAGCTGAAAACACTGACTATTCTCACCTGGAAAGTACGATTCATCAGGTCTTTGACTAATGCTTCAGTTTGTAAATGAAAGGTATTAGTATCAAGAGCATAATTTGAGAAATAAAATGCATTATTCAGGTACAAAATGGGTCACGAGCCACGGGCAAACTCAAAATGTATATCAGTAAATTAATTAGACAATATTAAAGCTTGTGGAGTGCAATTAGGAATTATCTTTGTTTTTTCTGATATCACAATCATTGCTGGAAACTGGTTAGTAGTGATCTCATGTATCTGCAAAATATCAAGCTTTGTTCTTAGTCCTGAAATATCAACTACTGAGGAACTCTAAGAAACAATGTCTCTGTTAGTGTTCACATTCCCAGTTAGTCCCTCTTTTGTAATTACAATTTGAAAGTACTCTGATGAAAATATAAAGTTCATTTGAATGAAAAAAAAAAGTTCATTTGAATGTAAAAATATGTATATTTGAGGTTAAGTTTGATGTATAATATAATATACACATCTGTGTAATATATGTATATTATGTATGTATATATATACATATAGTTCGATATGTGTTTATATATAGAAAATATATCTATTATATCTCTTTATATATAACATATTTATACATACAATATATAAAATTTATAATGTATAACATATGAATATATGATACATAATATATAAAATATAGTTATATTTATATTATAATTTTATGAAAGTATATAATTTGTATAGAGATAATATATATTCTCTTTAGATTTATTTGCTTTTAATTTTTTAAAAAAATTGTATAGAGATAATACATATTCTCTTTAGTTTCATTTGCTTTTAATTGTTAAAAAATTGCCCCCTTTTTATCAAAAAGAAAACAGAATTGATTACATGGCAGATGAGAAATTCTACCTTTACTAAAATTGTGAAGAGTAGGTATGGAATGGCAAATATTTACTGTGCTCTGGGAGTAGCTCTGATAGATTTTCTTACATTGAAAAAGTCACTTTCTACCAAACATGGTTAGAACTAATTACAGTTGTTGAAATTCTAGTATGTATTAGACATATTAATAAGCACAGATGATACAGAAACTAGCAAGCAAACAAAGAACACAGACTCATCTTTTTCCAGAAATTGTTGAGAGCTAAGAGGAGGAGAGAGGTTGAAGATCATTTAACACCGGAATGCTAAATGAAGGCTGTGTAAAGGACTCCCAGGAAGCACTGGGAAGCGGCACCTTACATAGTATGCATGTGGAGAAAGGTGGTTAGCCAATGTAAATACGAGAAAGTGATATTTGAGCCAAGTCTCATATAGCTTTACCACTGAGAGATTGCATAGGAAAGTTAAAAGTTTATTGGGTAAACGTATTTTTTAAATCGTAAGATTAAAATAATTTTCATATAAATGTGAAATCGAACATAGAAATTATTTAAATTATTTCTGTCGTGCTCTTCTGAAGAATATTTGACTGTTGATTTATGTATTTATTTAATGCCTTTCAACCTGTTTTTAATCCAACATCATTTTTGAGCTTTCTTTATTTCAGTGGCTTTATAGAAGCTGTAATTCTCTACTTATCATACTATTTTCTGTGGAGTGCTTCTAGACATGTGATTTCACTTCTTTTTGAATCATACTAGACCAGAGATGATGATAATAGTAAACTAAGTCTGAATAAGTGATTTCCACATGAAAACATATATGCAGGTATGATAAAAAATCTTTTGACAAGTTAAAATATTAGCTTCCACTTTATTACTTTTCCTGTGAACTTCATATGGTAGTCAACATTGAGCTTGATAGCTTGAGAAAAAATATGTATATTTATATAGATTTATCATTGCCTATTTGCTGATAGAAGAGAGTTTTGTTAGGTAGGCCAAAGATATTTATATTTTATCAGTCTTCCAAAATAAACTCTGTATTCTTTATATCTATTTCTTTTCCTAACTCCTTTATATTTACTCCAAAAAGATGAAATATAAGGAGTATACTGTAAAATATCTTCATTAATTTTAGGAGTGGTAAATATATAGGAGCAATTAGACATAGTGGAAAAAACTAAAATTAGTACTGATTCCACCCTTGTTCATACACAACCACACACACACACACACACACACGTGCACACACACACGCACGCATTTTATCTCATGCTGACAAACAGGACTTTGGGCACTTTTTCCATCTGCACAATGGAAACTGGGCTGACTACATGGGCATGTGAACAGTGTAGTCACACAAGGTCCTGTGCTTAGCATTTAGGATTTAATGATTTGTGGTTGTGATCTTGATATTCATAATAATTTTATCTTTGAATTTGTTTAGTAAGTGAAGTCTTAAGGGAAGCAAAGCATTCTCTGGGTGCTTAGAGCCTCACCCAGGCACTGTTCCACCTCCCACTTCATGTCTCCCTGGGATCTGCATGGCTTTTCATCTGCTTCCTCTCGACTTACCTTTTCCTTCTATGCACGCTGCTATATGACTGCTGCCACCCTCCACCGGGGGTGACCGTTGCAGGGAGGTCCCTGTTCCACTACTGCCCTCTTTTCTCATTGGGGATCTAGGTACAGATGCGGGGTGGGAGGGGATTGAACATGTGCTACATGGAGCAGGTAGAGCGGTGGCCGTACCACACCTAGGCTGGCAGCAACACTCCACAATCAGCAGATGCTTTAACAGGGACCTCTCTCCCACCCTCATCCAGGTAGTGAGTGATTCCAATGAGAAGGTTGCAATCCCCTTGAGTCATCAGTCCACTATGGATTGGAGTGGCAAGCCAGTGGGAAGGGGACATTGACTTTCCCACCCCAGTTGGGGCCCCACATCTTCATTTTGCACTAGAACCCACAAATTATATAGCAGACCCTGAATGGAAATGATGCAAAACTTAAACTGTGGTAGGAATTGAGTAAGATACATGCACAGTACCTAGCATAATACCTGGCATAAAAGAGGTTCTCAGTGAATTTGTTCTTCCCAATGACTCATTCCTTTTCTTATTCGCTTTCATTAAATGCATTAGCCAGATCTGTGTTAAATAGGCATACATCTCTTATTCCAGTCTACCCAAACTTATTTCCAGGTGCTACCTAAATTGAAAACCATGAATACTAGGTTTTAAAAGGGACATTACATTATTTATTGGATTTAGTTAATACTTAGGAAATGTTCTTGCCAAAGAAGCATTTATCCTCAGTATTAATGTGACAATTAATGGATGGGATGGTGTTACTCTCAGACCATGTTTTTCACTGCTTTTAGACTCCCATTTTAAATATCTTTTACAAAAGGGATAAGCAAAGAATTGAATCAAGTCTCAATGCAACCAGGCTTTTACTTCTTTCCCTCTGGCCAGGCATACAACCCTGACACTTCCTTTTCAACACTCCTTGCCTCCCTCCCCCTCACAGCCCTGGCACCAGGATGGAACAACACCTTTTCACCTTTCTTGGTGCTTTTGCAAAATTTGGTGAATAGGAATGTAATGGAATTAAGTGCCCTTCCTTGTTTTTTTGGTTTTTTTCTTTTCATTTTTTCTTAAACTGCTTTATTGTCATTACAGAGTGCAAAATTACCAACTATTTTGTATATTTCAGAAGTACACCTACTAGGAACTGAATGAAGTAATTTTACATTGTTTTTTTCCAACTCATGTCTCTTTTATGCCTCTTTTTGCCTCAGTGAGCCCTTTAGGCAAATCACTTGTGGTTTCTGTGCCTTGGATTACTACAAAACAAATTAGAGGTATTGATACAGTTTTGGAAAGGATGATATGCCATAGTGAATAGGAAAAATATATTCTAAATCGTAAGATGTTTTCAAATGTCCACTGGTATCGTTTCACTGCATTAAACTGGCTTGACAGCCAGGTTTATTGAAATGAAAAGACTGATAACAAATACATAGAACGCTAAGAAAACTTAGGTAAAGTTGGCCAAAAATATTGTTTGGTTTGTTTTTGTTTTACAAATATGTGGGGAATTTCTAGTAATGTTCTGTTTCACACAGGTTAAGATTACTGCATTTTCATAATAAAAAAGGCTAATACAATAAAAAAGCGTATTAGCCTTGTATTAGCAAATACCTTTATACAAGAGTAATCCTGTATGATATCTGAACTTTTCATAGCAGAATAAGTTGTCAAAAATGAGAGGAAAAGGTCTGAGTTAAAAATGACTTCATAAAATTATTTTCTCATCTACTTAACTCTCAAAATATTAAATATCAATAATAAGTGAAAAGTGGACAATTTTGCAGGCTGTGGTTTTATGCATTGTGATAATGGGTAATTTACACTTCTGTAACCTGAAAGTTTAGCAGGTATCTCTTTCCTCACAATTTTCTGTCTCTGCTATAAGTAATAAGTTTGGTCCATTAGAGAACGTTGTTGTTAGCATCTCTAATTGTGTTTATTATAAGATTTTTCCAAGTTTAATAATTATAAGAAGAACATTTATACATCAAGATAATACAAAGCATTTATGGTCTTACAGCTCAATATTTGCTTTCAAAATAACTTGTTTTATAATACTAATATACCAGGTGGGAAGTGAGAGGAAAATAACTGTATAGTGACCATGAATACTGGTCTAATAACTTAGTTGCTTTATAAATATTAGACAAATCTATTAAAAAGGACTATAGGTGTACTTAATGCTTCTTAAAAATACATCTACATAAACATACAAGAAGGGAACAATCCCTTAACTCTTATATAAAGAAATTGTATGCAGTATTAGTCTTAATGCATTCATAAAAATAAATATATACTTGTGGGCTCAAGGACCCTAAGGAATGGTGGATTATAAATAAATTTTTTATTACTATTTCAGAACTGTAGAGAACCTTTCAAACATTGTGTTCAATGTATTCATTTTTACTGACACTGAGAATGAAAACCAGGAGCTTAAAAAATTCCCTAGAGGAAAGGATAGTTCTAGAATCCATGTTTTATACATTTCTAGTCTTAATACTTTTTTCTACAATATAAAAATGATATTGAGTATACAGTACAATTCCTTTTCTTTGAATATTTGTGTTATTTATATTCACGGGTCATGCATATAGTATGGGTTTACTAGGAAGAAATAAATTATTCTACTTGAGTACAAGAAACAGAAGTAATGGAGACTAAAATCGAAGAGACAAGAATCACAATGCAAATAAATATAGAATACTGATATGGCTAAGATTGCTTTAAAAGCAGTAAATATAGAAGTTTCAAATCTTACTATCAACTCTCTTAAAAGGAAAAATTATTATTAAAACTTCCAATAAGCTATATTATCAAAGTGATTTTTTTTCCATTAATTATTTTTTTTTATTGAAGTACAGTTGATTTACAATGTTATATTAGTTTCAGGTATACAGCAAAGTGATTCAGATATATATATTTCAGATATATGTATTTCAGATTCTTTTCCATTATAGGTTATTACAAGATATTGAATATAGTTCCCTGTGATATATACAGTAGGTGGTTGTTGTTCATCTGTTTTATGTATAGTAGTGTGTATCTGTTAATACCAGACTCCTAATTTATCTCTCCCCAGCCCCTTTTCCCTTTAGTAACCATAAGATTGTTTTCTGTCTGTGAGTCTGTTTCTGTTTTGTAAATAAGTTCATTTGTATCGTAGTTTTAGATTCCACAAATAAGTGCTAGCATATGGTATTTGTCTTTATCTGACTTACTTCATTTAGTATGATAATCTCTAGGTCCGTCCATGTTGCTGGCAATGTCATCATTTCATTCATTTTTATGGCTAAGTAATATTCCAGTGTGTGTGAGTGTGTACATATATATATGTATATGTATGTGTGTGTATATATATATATATATATATATATATACACACACACACCTCATCTTCTTCATCCATTCCTCTGTCCGTGGACACTTAGGTTGCTTCCATGTCTTGGCTATTGGAAATAAGTGCTGCTGTGAACACTGGGGTGCATGTAAAAATGATGAAGTTTTAAATGTAAACTTTATCATCGATGCCTAAGTCCCAAATGTCTCTCAAATTTAAATGAATTAAAGCTTCCATAGAAATCATCTGACTATATATAGAAAAATCATCTTTAGAGAAAGACTGGAGTTGAAATTTTTCCCTGCAGTAAGAATCAACTTAAATATGGCTTTCAATACAATTTCAATAAATCTTACGTCATACAATTTTTAATTAGTTTACCTTAAAAAATGAGGAGAATATGAGGTGATTTGTGTTATTATAACTTTTTGGGTCATCTTTTGGGGGTTTCCCCATTTATTAATTTTATTTCAACAAAATATAGTCAGTACAAAACATAAAATAGGACAAACTGCTAGGAGCCTATAATAAAGAGGACTGAATCCCTCAAGGGATTCACAATTCACAATCACAATGGATAAGAACTGGATTCTAGAGTCATACATATGTGTGTGTGTGTGTGTGTGTATGTGTATATATATATGTATATATGTGTGTATATTAGGTATATGTATAAATGCATATGTGTGTATATATCAGGTATGTATATATATACATACATATATACATACATATATATGTATATATATCATATATATATATATATATGATATATATATGTACGTGGGCTGTGTTCAACTTTGAGATTGGGACCTTAAGAGAAATGTAGTACCTCCCAACTGGAAGGAAGGATCGTTCAATGTGAAAGCTGCCTGAAATATAGTGCTCTGTCAGTCCATTCTTGCATGCTGGAATGTCTTTTGAAGGAAAGTGGAATTTTCTTGAGAGAAATAGTGTGTTTCCACTTCCATTCCTGAGGCATCCCAGAGCCGCCTTTACATAAAAGGAAAACTACGCTAAGCACCAAGCTGAAGGCAAGGTCCCGGAATTGCATCTACAATGCCAGGCAGGCATGCAGCATTTCCCAGGAAGCCTTACTCAAAGCAGTGGCTAAATGCTAGTGTGCTTTTCAGGACTCCTGGGACTCCCGCATCCTCACCATGTCTCATGGAAACACAACGTGTACCGGATGTCACTTCTTAGGCGACCTACCAACATACAGGAACCTAGGCCCTTCGGATCATCTCTTGGAATGAAGAGTGAAAGGCAAAACACTGCTCTCTTTGTTGCACAGTTGGATTGCCAATCTTTCAAAAGTCCTCCCAAACACAGGTCTAGCAGGTCTTAGGTGTACTGCAAATGGTCCCCACTGCTGAGCCAGAACTGCAATGAAAAAACCCTCCGCTTAGTGTTCATACTGGGAACATCAAGCTGCCCTCGCTCACCAAGCAGTCAGTCGACTTTAGATGCAGCCTGACAAATGGACTTGTTGCCCCTGCAACACTGCCTAAGCTTTTGTAAGATAAAAGGACACTTTGGCCTCACCTAAGGAATTATGTCGGTCACGCCATTCAGCCCAAGCAGAACTCCCTTTGTGCAAAAGTTTTATCAGGGAAGGTCCAGGGTGCTGCTTGAGTCTCTTTTCGTTGGTCAGAAACTACACGTACATGTGCTGTGTCAAGTCTGACATAGGGATCTAATGAGAAAAGCATTATTTTCCCAACGGGAAAGCAGGACACTTGCGGCCTCAATTTTAAGGGAAAAACAATGTTGTTGCCCGTCATCTCTTCACAGTGGCAAAGCCGATTGAGGGAAAGGCAGGTTTCCTAGGTTAACAAGATTGTTTCCTGTTCATTGCAGGAGGCCTCCAAGTAGCCCTCTTCACTCAACAGGAAAACCAGACCTGTCCCCCAGGCTTAAGTAATGTCCGGGTTTCCATCCACGAGTTGACGTGTACAAACGATTTCCATGAACCCTTAGGGAAAGTAGTGCATTAACGCTAGTATGCTTTTCCGAGGACTCCCGCTGCCTCACCATGTCCCTTGGAAGAACACTGTGTACTCAATGACTCTTGGCCGATTGAGCACCGTTCCGCTACCTAGGTACTCCGGATCATCTCTTTGAATGCAGTGTGAAAGGCAGCACACTTTTTTCTTCGTTGGATAGATAGATCGACAAATCTTTCAAATGTGCCCCAAACAGAGTTCTAGAAAGTCTTCAGTGTAATGCCAGTGGCTCTCAGGTCTGACCCTGAGCTGCAGTGAAACAACTCTGTGCTTAGTGTTCATTCTCGGTTTACATACCTGCCGTCTCTCTCTGCCAAGCAGAACCTCGACTTTAGATGCAGCCTGGAAAACGAACAGTTTCCTCCTGAACCCTGCTGGTCTTTTGGCAGGTTCAAGGACACCTAGATCTACCTAGCACCTTTAATCGCTATGTCATTCGCACAGTGCAAATCTCCCTGCCTAAAAAATTATTCTGAGAAGGTACCACAGTGCTTCTTGTGTCTCTTTTGGTTCTTGAGAAACTACACGTACGTGGGCTGGGTTCAACTTCGATACTGGAAACTTATGAGAAGCGTAGTAATTCCCTAGTTGAACGAAGAATCCTCGTAGCCTCCAAGATGCCTAAATACAATGTTCTGCTAGTCTTTTCTTGCATGCTGGAATGTGTCTCAAAGGAAAGGGTGCTTTACATGAGAGAAAAAAAGGTGTTTCCACTTCCTTGCCTGAGGCATGCCAGAGCCCCCTTTACATAATGGGCAAATTACACTGATTACAAAGATCAAAACACGGTTCAGGTATGGCATCCATAATGCTGGGAGACATGCAGCATTTGCCCAGAAGCCTTAGTCACAAGGCTCATGGGGCATACTTCTACCCAGATTTCATATTAAGATAATGTTATTTTACCACATTCAAATGTCTCATTTTCTTTTTAATGAAGAAAGAGCTTTCTGGTTTTGCTTACCATTTTGTCACTCCTGTGTGGCAGATAATTATTAGTCACAAAAGGATAAAACAAGAGAAGTGAAGTGTAATTCTTAAAAAGTCAATTTAATAAAAGTTCTCTAAAAAGTATATTAAAGACATTAAACTACTACTAGAGATTTAGAATTACTTGTGATTTTTATATATGGAAAAACTAGATTTTTTAATTAATTTTTATTGGAGTATAGTTGATTTACAATGTTGTGTTAATTTCTGCTGTACAGCACAATGAATAAGTTATACATATACATACACCCACCCTTTTTTAGATTCTATTCCCATATAGATCATTACAGAGTATTGAGTAGAGTTCCATATGCTATACAGTAGGTTCTTATTAGTTATCTATTTTATATATAGTACTGTGTATATGTCAATGCCAATCTCCCAATTTATCCCTCCCCCCACTCTCCCCCTTGGTAACCCTAAGTTTGTTTTCTACATCAGTTACTCTATTTCTGTTTTGTAAATAGATTCATTTGTACCAATTTGTTTTTTGATTTCATGTATAAGCAATATCATATATTATTTTTTTAATTAAAGTTTTAAAAATTCATCTGATTAATAAGAAATCTAGAACCGATTTAGGTTCTAAATCTTTACTAAAACTTGCTATACAATTTAGAGACACCTTTTCTCCCAACTATTTACCCTGAAGGAATTAACTCTAGACAAATAGACCTCTCATTCCTCCTGGAATTTAAGTTATATTCCTTTGCTGACACAGAAATCAGAAGGAGTTTAAACCCAATTAATGCCAATGATTTCAGCATAAATACAAATTAGCTACCAAATCTGAGGCTGGGAAAAGTCTTCAGACAGACTCGTGTTTAAGGAATATTCCTGCAAGAGCAGGCACCGAGAAATATTTACATACACGAACTCATAATGCTAATGCTAAAAAAAAATGTGCTGCAACATTGGAGATAGACTATTTGAAATAACTTTTCTTCTTAAATTACCTTAACTATGGATCTTTACACAATATTAAGAGTTTTATTTGTTGGAGAATTCACTTGGACAGCATAAATTGAGTTTTCTTACATCTCAGTCCATTTTTTTCACCTGAGAGATAAATGAAGATGCCTATTGGACCTTCCTTCACTTCTTTCTAATATATCATTATTTGGAAACATCTTTGATTAAGTAGTTTGACTCCTGGTACAGCTTTTAATTTGGGCTTTAATCTTTCATCTGGTGCACCAGTTTGTTATTCAGCACAAGGTTACTGGGAAAATGAAATGCAGCAGTGATTTTTTTGTTTTACTTTTAATGTTCTCCCCATATATAATTATCTGTGTCAAATGCAGTATTCTTACTATATTGTTTAACTTCAAGATTTGTCTGTTAACACATTTTATTTTGATTCAAGTAATAATCAATGTTTTAATAATGAATATATGATTATTGTTAAGCAATTCAAGCAGTGCAGAAAAGAACAAGAAAAATGTTATAAATCTCCAAGAATCTTTATCCATATATAACCCTCATGTTTGATGAATATCATTCCAGACAATTCTATATGCATATAGATAGATTAATAATAGATACTCTAATTATTATGTAAATGGATTCAGATTAAATACTCCGGTGTGTTTCTAGTGATTCACTTCAATCCCAGGTTGTATAAACTATATCTCTAACATTGAAAGGTGATTGAGTGAACTTGTTTATGAAGTCCCTTAGATCCTGGCATTTATAGTGAATAAAGTTTATCAAATTCACTGCCTAATTAAAAAAATAAAGGCTAGAAATTTAATAGTGAAAAATTAAATAGCTCCCCCAAGACACATACCACATTTTAAAATATTTTATCGTATAACCAAAATTTTTTAAAAAATAGATGTAACAACTACTTCTTTCAAAATTCTTGAGTAGTGACAAATAAGAAAACAGTAGGTACAGGTTAAGATAGGGAGGTACAGAGAAGACATAGCTTACTGTTTGGGATTTTGTTTATTTATTCATTTGTTTTAAATATCTATTAAATTGTTAGTATTTTTAAAAGTCAATTTTTACAAAGGTCTTATATATAAACAAGTGTCCAGAAATATGTGAAGGTTACTTTCAGAAGCACTAGCTCTCTGTTTTCCTTCTTGTTTAATGAAAAAAAAAAAAAAATTCTGGCCACAATAGAAGCTCCTTAATAACTGTAATACCTCAATCACTAAATTTATGTTACAGTATCAAAAAATATGAGTAACCGAACCAAGAAACAATAAACCTTATAAACATGAATGTCTATGAATAGAGTTGGTGTTTCAAACCACTTGACTACTGCTAGAGAACCATTTCTGCTAAGCAAGTTTCCAAAGGGCCAGTTAAGCATCTTAGAAGTTCTTTAAACTGCTCCACTTTCTTAGTCATAGCATTTTTGTACTATCAGTATTTCCCTTGCATTTCTTTCTTAAATGAAGATCTATGTTGTCTAACCACCAACGGCCTGGACACATAATAGATCATGATTATATGCCTGTGGTTTGATTTCCCACATTATGACTACTTAGGAAGATTTGACTTCATGTGACAGGGAGCCTTAGGATGTTGCCACTTTTCTCATTGGTCAGAGAAGACAATTAGACTCATATATCAAATACCAATTCAGATGAATCGGTGGTGACCTCCTCTTGGTTTTGTTTTGTTTTTTAAGAAATATTCTGATTTATGTTCTTGATTAAATGGAAAGGCTGCTGTGACCAATTCGCAATGTCTGCTTTGCTGAAAAAAGGTTAACTGATATATATTTACTTGACCTCTGTTTACATCCCTCTTCCACGTCCTCAGGTTTCGGAGGCTCACACAACACTCACTAATCTGTTTTGAGGTTTGGAGGATGAGATTGGGTTGAGTTTCTAATTAGCTTTCAGATCTCAGAAGTTAACTTTTGTGGAGTGTGTGTATGTATGTGCGGGCACACATGTGTGTTCACGTATATATGATGGCCTGGAACAGAACAGTGAAATACAGTGCCAACACCAGACATGTCAATAGCAGAGTATAACTTAAATCCAGCTTGTCTGCATTTTTTAAAAGGAAAAATAATTTGTATTGACATTTGGGATAAAGCAAAGAAAAATCTGGTGGAAAGCCAGTTTTAGTAATGAAAACTCGTTCAATGCCACTTGAGCCTTTAATGGAAATAAGAAACAAGACAGTCAAGTAAATGAGAAGGAAAAAGTTTATACTTTGTTGTAACAGTTGTTTTTCTAATTGTAAGATTACAAGTTCATGGCCATTAATTGTAAAGAAGAAATAATCATGTAATGAATATGTACTTGATTTTCATTTTTTACCTAGTCGGGGAAAGAATGGAAAGCAATTGCTTGAGTGAACGTCCTCATGGAAGTCAGAAATGGATTAGTGAAACACTTCTATCTCTCTAATGAACAAGGTAGTTGGAGAATTTTGATAATGAAATAGAGGAAGAGATAGAAATGTTACATTTGCATGTCAAGTCACTGCTTTCTAGCATTTAGGAATTAATAAACCACAGTTGGAATGCCTCCCTTATATTTCTAATTATAAGAAAAAAATCAAGGAAGCTCTGTTGTGTGCAGAAGTTGAGTATTTGAATATATTTTATAAGCATTTATAACAATTGTGCATTTAAAGGGGAAACATCATATGCCTTTATTTTAGTGTCCCCTTAATATTGACCCAAATAAATGTATATTTGATTTGTTAAATAATAGTTTATACTAGTTAATGTATATATAATAAATAGCATATTTCTAACAATTGATATATAGATAATAAAGATTTGTCTTTATAGCATGACCAAATCTTTTAAATTTGTTTTAATTTTAATTATGCAAGAAAAATAATGAATGTGAGCTCTGTGTATAGCTCAAAGAAAAATAATAAAACAAGCCCTGTAACTATGACTCAGCTTGAGAAATAGAATATCAATATTTTTGAAGCTCTATATGCCCATCCTTCTACCTGCACCCCTCCCCAGGGCTGGGACTAATGTGAAGCAAATGAGGCACGTTCTTCAGGCCTAAAATTTAAGGAGGCACCAAAAAAATTCAGTAATCAAGATAAATAATTTGTAATGCAGTATTTTAAATTAATAAAAATTGATGAAAAAAATCCAAGATGAAATAGATACCAGGAGTTTAAAGACAGTGTCCGTAAAAAAGAAAATTAAAAAGGAAAAATTGTAATGATGATCCTTTATTTACAAGTTTTCCTGAAATTTGTGTTAATTATGCTTTTCTTTAGAGGATTCTCAGTTGGTAATATTGACTTTTTGGCTGGAAAATTCTTTGTGGTAGGGGCTTGTGCATTGTAGGATGTTTATCAGCATCCCTGACCTCTGTCACTTTTGAATCTCATATAAATAGGACCACAGTATATATATATTTTTTCAATTTCTCTTTATTACTTCAAATGATACTTTTTAAAGTCATGCTGTTGATATGTGCAGTATAAAACATATATACCTCAATTTAATGAGGCCCTCTAATATTGATGTGCAATTAGATTGTCTCCAGTGTATACTATAAACAAGGCTACTTTGAACATTCTTACATGCCTCTTGATGCATATATGCAAAACCTCTCTAGGGTTTATACCTAGGTGTGTAGTTCCTGGGTAATAGTATGAGTCCATGTTGTAAATAGCAAATAATAACAAGTTACTTTCCAAAGCTGTTATTGCAGTTTTCATTCTCACCAGCACTATATGAATCACTTATTCTGTATTCTTGACTTAATGTTGTCAGACTTTGCAAAAGTGTGCCAATCTGGTGGATTTTAAAATGGCTCTCAGTGGATTAAATTTACATTTCTGTGATATCTAATGAGGTTGAATATCTTTTCATATTTTAGTGCCCATCCCAGTTTCTTTTTCTGTGAACTGTCTAATGTGGTAAATGTTTAACCCATTTATTGAGTTTGTCGTTTAATTATTTTTTCATTAAGATTTTTGGCTTTTAAAAAAAAAATACACCTTGTCAATTTTTATGGTTTCCTGTTCTTTTATCATATATTCTGACTGGGTTGGTTTGATTCTGTAGTTTTATTTTGTTTTGCTTTTTCTCCTGACTCTTATTTGTGGTACTCTATTTCCTCAACTGTTTTGTGATTTTTGATGATAATACTAACTCTCTTAGGATAAAACGAGATGATTTATGTATAGACGATGACACTACATTTACATAGTAGATGCTCTCCTTCCATCCAGCTTCCTCAATACTACCTCAAAAACAGAGGCTTTCTCGGCTTCCCTGGTGGCGCAGTGGTTGAGAGTCCGCCTGCTGATACAGGGGACATGGGTTCGTGCCCCGGTCTGGGAGGATCCCACTTGCCGCGGAGCGGCTGGGCCCGTGAGCCATGGCCGCTGAGCCTGCGCGTCCGGAGCCTGTGCTCCGCAACGGGAGAGGCGCAGCGGTGAGAAGCCCGCGTACTGCAAAAAAAAAAAAAAAAAAAAAAACATAGGCTTTCTATCATGAATATTGTACTTAAGACATTTAAAAATGTCTATATTGTACAGATTTCTAGAAATCTCATTTGTATAATTTTTCACTGGATTTATTCTCTGTTTTAATGAATACAAATTACCTTTTATTTACTTATATGACATTGACAAATATCTGATTAAAGTTTCTGAAGAAGAGGTGAGGTTAAAGTATAAAAATTTCATACAGAAGGGGATGTTTTTAGAAGTAATTTTTATTTATGGTATATGCACTGTTTACATCTAAACCTTTAATGCAGATCTACACTGAAATTTTGAGGAAGAAAAGATTGTTGTTTTCAGAGGCAATAAACCATTTGGAGAAAGGGCAGGGCATTCCTTAACCCGAGAGTATGAAATCTGCTTCTTCTGACATGGTACAACTCAAGATTCCACCTGCCTGTCCAAAATATCTCATCCAGCACTTGGCCATTTTCCTACAGTGGCTGAAAGCTGAAACATCCACAGACATTCCTGGGGTTAAAGAACCAAATGGGAGTCCTCTTAGAGGGAGTCCTCTGACCAAGGACCTTTCATGTTCAGTGTAAGAATATCTACACTGGTCTTGCCCCAGCAGCAAAAGACTCAATTTAATGTCTTAGCTCAATGTTGGCAAAGAGAGTAATTGGAAAAGGATAAGGAGGGAAGTCTTGGTACAGAAATACTGCATTTTGGCAGCTCCATCTGATTTGTGATTCTTCATAAAAGCTGCTTTGTTGCAGTAGGACTGAACTATGTTTTTTTTTTATAGGCTGGCTTTGTGTTAGGGAGCAATGTGTTATTGGAGAGCCACACCTACAGCCAATTTCCCTAATGGAAGCAAATTTTCCAATAAGAACTAATAGGGACTATTAGTTCTAAATGAGGGGGGTAGCAGGATGTCACTGATAACTGTTGATGGGACTGTCTGTATATTTCTAGCCTTTAACAGTATAATTAACAACTTAAATATAATGATTACATAAGTTAAAACAGAAATAAAAGCAAAGTATGCTAACAAAATTTCTTCAGATTAAAAACACTTGAAGATAAAGTTTTGACTATATACATTTTAACAAAGAGGAAATGAAGTTTTAAAAGATTATAAATACCGTTCAAATTTTATTAGTAGTGGAGATTAAATTTGAAGTCAGTAGACACTAAACTCTGTTTTATCCCAAATTAATCGATTGAAGCCTCAAAATTATGTTATATATTTTCTAAAGTATTACTTCTGTCCCCCTAAGCCTCTCTATTCTCACTCACCTCTCACTAAGCTACCTTAACCTGTTAGGAAAGAAACAGTCAGCATCAGCAACACTATTTTGAATTTCCCTTCTCTGATTGTGTTGTTAACCTTACAAGATGTATGCATATAACTTTGCCCATTGAAGGTGTATTTGAAATTCTTTAAAAGAGTGTCTTTAAAAGCTGAAGAAGGAAAGAATGACTGTTTTAAAAGATACCATACTCAGTCTCAGGATTTGCAGTTTCAGAAGCTAATTTGGGACATCTTGGTTGTTTTGATGACATTTTTAAAGTCTGCTTTCAAAGACAATTTTAGCATTATGTATTTTTCTAAGTACATAGAAACCTAAATTCTATTTTTTAATATCAGAAAGTATTGTTGAGAAGCTTATGGATTTAGAAGTACTTTGATAGTGCCATCTAGTGAATACAATACAGAAATCCAAGTAAAAATAAATTTGTTTTGTTAAAAATGTACAGTAGCATATTTCATGATGTTGAGAATTTACTGCTCCATGGCACCAAAGGTGTATTATCACTTGGAAATACATGTAGCTTTAACATGCCTTTGTTATGCATTTAATAGATTTTTAAAAGCCAAACAACAATATAAAGTGTACTATTGTAAAATGGCGGTTGAGCTAACACTTTGTGCAAAATTTTAATAATAACTTCATTGCCTTCCTGAGAGAGCTGTCTGAGATAAATAGCTCTGTCATACACATCTGTTGGCATTCGTTAATATTCTCAGACATGCAGTCACTCAAGCCATGTGGGAAAGGAAGTGTAGCTTACAAAAGTAGGCTTGGTGATACTGTGGGTGAAGCCTCATAGGACTATGGCAGGTTCAGCTGTGAAAGTACTGTCTGCCTCTTGACAAGAACAAAATTGTAAAATGCTTTGAACAGAGGATATCAGTGGTGACCCAGATTATAGGGAAAGGACTACAATACATATCCAGAGAATGATTAAGGGATTACAAATAGTTATTTTGCATGCAATAACGAATACTAGTATGTCTCATTATTGTTTTTGATTAAAGATTTGAAGTGTTTAAGCTAAAGAAAATTATTTTTATTATCATGAGTAGTAAAACTCTCCTGGTGGAATTAGAGACTCGCTATAAAAAATAAATAGCACAATCAGTTTAAATTTTATTTGTATTATTGTTTTAATATCAGCCGGCTCATATGGAATGTATATATTTTGCTTTTTTGGTCTAATGGCCAGTTTTTTCATCATCATTTACTTCTCATATTAGACTTTGGCCATACATTTATGCTCAGCTGTTACCAACTGATAAATTGAGATACCTTGATATCAATTTCCATGTGTTCTATTCTTTCATGGTCTCTTTCCCCAGCCTACTGTTGCTTTTGCCTATGCAGACAAGTTACTGTCATATTAATCTACAGAGGCTACTTGATCAATCGCTATGACCATGTTAAGCGAGTATCAGGGCTGTCAAAACCTCTGAAGTTATCACTGAGTGAATAGTACCAGGTACAGATTGCACACTGGCTACTATGTTGAATAGAAAAGGTCATGCCACTGGCTACTGTCCTTTAAATTGTATTTAGCCTTGCTTAGCAACATCTACTCCTTAAATTTTATCCTAAGATGCAAAAGTACATACCAAAGGTGGCCTGCTGCATCTTTAATGAGTTGGTCTGGTATGTTCTGCATCATCTCTATCAGTAGAGAGAGAGCAACCGAAGATCTGATGGAGTTTTTCCTTTCAACTTATTTATTGACACTTTTGACATTTGACTATGTGATGCCTCACTGCTTCGTCCAGGAGCCTCTGCTCAAGGAATTCAGGCCCAGGTCAGCTCTACATGACCAACTGCATGTTTTGAATTTAGAAAACCATCTTTGAAAGACGGGTTTAGTCTAAGTCATGCATGAAATTTTTCATCATTATAGATTTGTCCTCAGATGCATTTGCCCTTGAAGATGCATTATTTTTCTTTGTTTGGGAAGTTTAGGTTTTTGCCTTCAAAGCACTCTTCAGGCACTTAATCAAAGGCTGTTATTTCTGTTACTATGAACTTCTATTTCTTCCACAGACAGCAGTATAATAAAAATAAAGGAAATAAAGAAATTACTTACCCCAAGGCATGAGCTGTTTCCTGTTTTCACTTTTACTGTTCTAGAATTTTCCTTAGGTATATTAAGTATAAAGATAATTGTATTCACATAGTAACTACAAAATTGTCTTCTGCGTCTTTCATTTATATCATTAAATTTTGCCACGTGTGCACTTCTTGTCATTTTTCTGTTTGCTGTGGACATAGAGATCAGTTTTATGGAATCATCTGCTTTGTTTAGCATTAGCTCTGAACTTGTATATATGGAAAATGTATCACAACAACAGTTCAACAGTTCGTATATATATGTATATACATATATATTTATATATATGTATATATATATTTATATATATATAAAACTTTAGATTACTTGTTAAGATTCAGAGTCTCTAAATATCACCTTATTGTTACATGAGTAGCTCCACTGATACTCCTTAGATTTTGAAAATGAATGAAAAAAATACAGTAAGCCCTCCTTGGCATTTTTTCCCCATTCTCCAAGAACTGGACAGTATTGATTTCATCTTCTAGCTGGTTGATAGTGTCTATAAAATGCTACCTTAATTATTAATTTATGGATAATCAGTAGTTTGTTTCCAGATATTCTGGATTCCTACTAAAATGCATCACCCATATTTGTATATTGTCTTTCTGTCTCTTCTCACTTTTATCTGAGCTCTGCAACTATTTTTTCCCTCTTCTCTGTATACCTTTGGGAAGCAACCTATATAGATGGGCTTTACCAATGGCTTTACCAATGGGTATTACTTTCTTAAATGGCAATTAACAAATTCCCAATAATGTAAGTTGTAAAGGATATTCCATAGTGTCCAAAATTATATTTTTAATGGCTGATGTAAAAATCATCTGAACTGGTAATTTATTTGAAATTTATTTAAATGTTTAGACACTGATACTGTTCCTTATTCTTTACTCTAGGTTTTGCATACTTTTTCATGTTTTGTGATTTTTTCTTTTGGTACACATTTACTAAGGATTTGAATGGTACGTTGATTCTTGATACTGATGGTTGCATTGCTTTCCAGAGAAACTGTACTTATTTGTCCTAAAGAAACCAAAAGTGCCAGATTTACCTCAGAATTTCTGATCTTTAATATTCTTTAATTTGGAAGTAACAAACTTACAGATCATATTTTATTGATATTTTTATCACTTAGGTAGAAAACATTCTTTTTCATTTACTTCCTAACTGCATTTCTGCATTTTTTGTTGTTGTCAGTTGCTTTTGAAGGACATTTATTTTGTTTTATTATTTTCTTTTAAGTAAGTAAAATAATTGAAAGATATGAGATCAAGTACTCTGTGTACTACTGCAAAATTAAATCCAAATAAAATCACATAGTACAAAAAAATACAAAAGTTATCACAACTTAAATAACTAAAAAAAAGCTAAGGGTCAACCGTCAATGTTACTAAATTCATTTCTATGTGAGAGTGCAGGGGCACAAGGGAAATAAAAAGATTCAATTGATTAGACTACCTTAATGGCCCATTATCAAATTGCTGAAATGAAATTTGATTGCCGCTAATCTGAGCAGAAGTGGAAATTGAATGGATTGGTCATCACAGTGTCTCACAAGAAGCCTTTTAAATTTTATTTTCAAAAATTTAATTTTATGTAAATTGAGTATAAACAGCTGATAAGTGGATCTGTATTTTCATAGTTTCCTCTGTCTAGATCTTTTACTTTTTTTCTAAATACTGCCTATTATTCTGGACTCTTTGAAAAGTAGACTCCATACTTAAAGCAGTGCTGCCTCTCTTCTTGGCATATTATATACAACAGAATGTCATAAATAATGTTTTAGTCATACAGTTTCTAGTGGAAGGAAATACGATGAACGGGAGCGTCCTTAAAACTTTTAAACATGAAAGTCAGATTATCCCTTCGACAAGTAGGTAAAACCAAGTAATGTTCAAAGTTTGGAAAGCTGAAATCTTAGCTCTTCGTATTGTTTTGTTTTGACTTCTAGTGCACGAGGTGTCTGTTGCATAGTAAATAAATGGTCTGGTAAGAAAAAGGCTGTCTACATTCTTTGCAGCTGGTGCGATGTGCCATGGAGCCTTGTCATCACCTGCCCACACTGATTAATAAGCATCTGTTTCATTTTTTTTTTTTTTTTTTTTTGCGGTACGCGGGCCTCTCACTGTTGTGGCCTCTCCCGTTGTGGAGCACAGGCTCCTGACGTGCAGGCTCACAGGCCCAGCCGCTCTGCGGCATGTGGGATCTTCCCGGACCGGGGCACGAACCCGTGTCCCCTGCATCGGCAGGCGGACTCTCAACCACTGCACCACCAGGGAAGCCCCATCTATTTCAGTTTTATATTTACTCAAGATAGTAGCTTAATTTTGTATTCTTGATTTTCTACTTATTTCTGGTAATAAAGGAATATTTTTTCTTTCCTATTCCTCTCCAAACAGCTTATACTGACAAAAATTCAAGGCATGTTTGTTAAACCAATATGGGGAAACAGACAATGCTAAAGAGATTTGCAGTTCTTGAAATTAAAAGATGAAATACCTTATAGATAAGATAAGTTATATGAGTTGCATTTTAGCTGTTCACAGTTTCTGCTCCTGTTCAAGTAAGTGGTTTAGCTTTTTTTTATTACACTAACAGATGCAATATATATCTGTGATAAATTATAAGATAACACAGTTGTTTCCCAGAGAAGACTTTAATAGCAAAAGCCCCCACTAAATAGGTTTTGTGGTTGTTACTCCTGGGAACCAGAGACTTGACAGCCTAGAGCTATATTTAAGTTAATGATTGACAACTTCTGATTCTTTATTTATGTTGTGTATGTGCAGGTCCAATAGGGAAAATGTTAATAATACAAAGTTTCTCCAAGGAAACAATTCCAAATGTGTGGAGATTGATGTAGTGTTGATTATAGCAACGTAGGTAAATTATTATTTTTTAAATGAGTTTTTTGCCTCCATACTAGAAATTACATATTCCTTTTTGTTAATGTTTCCTATCTTTGGAATATTTTAAAATTTGTACCCACTCTTCTACAGTGGATTCAAGTAATTGTTAGTCATTAAATTAAGTACAAATTATTGTTATTACAGAGCAAAAAAAAAGATATAAATGATAAGATGGTTGTTCTTTTTCAAAAACTGAATTTGTAAAATGGTATTTTAAAACTAGTGCAAACATACATTATCCAGTAGTGTTTTAATTGAGCTAATACTTTTATTAGAGCATCAGTACTATTTAGTTACAAAATGAACCTTTATGATATTGCTTATAGCTGAATAATATGAAAGTCTGATAAAATTTTACATTCTTAAAATGTAATGACATGTTCCAGTCTGTACTTTTGGGAGTTTCCTGAGTTTCTAGTCTGTATTACCTTCAATCTCACTACATTTTCTATCTCCATTATCTCATTCAACATCTATATATCAACTAATGACGTCAAAGTCTGTGTATCCAACTATAACTCTCTACTGTGACCAGGATCTGAACATACCAAACTACCTAGTAGATAATACTCTCTGGATATTGCACACTATACTTAAACCTGTGCACCTAAAACTTGGATCATTATTTTTGCCTTATAAAATTTACTTTTGTCTCTGCCCTGGTTAATTGGTTTATAATTCTCCATGGCCCTGAACAAGAAAATTTAGAGCCATTCCTATAGCTTCACTTCCTTACCTGATACATCCAGTGGTTTTCCAAATTCTATTAATTTTTAACTTTGAAAACATGTTGTCTTCATTCTTTTCTTACTATTCTGTCATTCTCATGAAGTTTATTTCTGTAGCCTCAAACATAGATCTGGTCCTACTTCCCTCTAATCTGCTGTATGTGTTACCAATAGTGTAGTTTTCTAAAAGGTAAGTCTACTGTGAGGTGGATTGCTTGAGAATTACAGATGACTACCCAGTGACTTCAGGATAAAAAAGGCAGATTTCTTGACATGTGATATGAGACCAACATTTTATGTCTGGCATTTACTAATATCTCCTGTGCCCTTTCTTATTACTTGGCTTCCGTGAAACTTGAACCTCAGAAAAAAACAAACCCCTTCCAGTTTCCCAAACATGCTGTGGTATTTCATTCCTCTTTGACCTCACATATGCTATTTCTCCTCCCAGGAGTGCTGCTCTCTCCTGTCTGCTTACAAACATTTACTTTCTCTTTAAGCCACAGTTAAATCTTTGTATGCCCTGTGATGCCCTCCCTTTTAACCTTATTAAAAGGTTAATAATGCAATTAACCATTTTTTAATAAATAAATACATGTTATTTCAGAGTATTATAAAATAGTTTGTTTTAAAAATTCTACATATGTACTGCTTCAAAATAAACACCAGTGATCATACATAATCATAATTTGTGCTGAAACATGAATTTTGTTTCACTTTTAAAAATGAAGCCAAAATGTGACCACTGAAAGTAATGTTTCACAATAGTAAACTATCTGAACTTTATAATTCTCAGTGTTCACTTATACTACTTAAAGTTCTTACATTTTGCAATTTTAGAAAATAACTTTTTTGAAAAAAACAAAAAAACTTTAAAGATAATTCCTAGGCCATAGAGGAGCAAAATTTAATATTAAAAATGCTATAAACTTGATAAAACTTGTAGTTACAGTTACAGAGGGTGTATAAATAAGTACCATAAAACATGAATAATTAAATATAGCATGTGGGTAATGGGCTCTGTTAAACAAGTACAAAACTTCTTGACAATAATGCAAAGCTTTGCAGAGCTTTTTAGAAGAAACATAATTGTGTCATTCAAAATAATGATTTATACCCAACTGTCCCTTATTAAAAACATCATCCAATATTAGGGCTGGTATTTCACAAATTCCAGCTTTAGTAACAAATAATTTTGAAGACAAGTCCTGGATTTGTCAAGTAATTATATGCATTCACTACTTTGGGGAGAGAAAATAGTTTATTTGGTATCTATAGACTTGCTTATAATTTGATGATAGATTTTCTGACAAAATGTATTAAATGTTAATTTTGCTGAATATACACTTTGTTCTTTCTTAGGTTCCAGAAATTTTTGCAGCCAATTCTTCCTCCAGTAAGACAGTCTTGAACAGTCATCTCTTTTAGGATATCATCAATCTTGCCTTTGTCATAGTCATGCACAAGTTTACTTGGTTGGGAAAAAAAAATGAGTCTAAACTTATGAATCAGAACAAATGATATACTCTCTGTATTTATTGTACCAAAACTGTCATCTCGATTTATCTGCTTATTAAACAAATACTTAATGTTAGCTAGCTAGATGACAGACTCCAGTTGAGGCCCTAGAAACAGCAGGGAATGAGATCCTTTCTCGAATGGAAATGATAAAACTCAGTTTGTAATATCTGGCTTTTTTTCTAGTATTTTAAAGTGTCATGGGCAGGTTGGGATACTCTGAGAGCGAGTTGACCAGCACTGGGTTGGTTCTGTAGAACATATGCAGTGGGACAAGCAGTAAACCCAAACAGATGTTCACATAGAAGGAGAAATCACTACGTAGCTGTTGTATATACTGGAAAAGAAGGGGAGATTCAGAAAAGCAGGGAAGAGCATTCCAGTGTCATAGAGATCAAATCTTGCAAAATCAAGACATGGGAAGAGATTCAGCAGCAATGGCACAAGCTGCCAAATTGTAAATATGCTTCCCCTAACCTAGAAAATGTTTTTGTTTCTTCACTATTTTATTGGGGGTTGGGGAAGGAAGGGTATGCATTTGGTTTCACAAATTTTGCCGCCAAATTCACAACGTAGGCAGGGATAGAAATGATGGGATTCACTTCAACTTCGCCCCCGTAAATTTGTTTTCTGTGCTCTTTATAATTTATGAGTTAGCAAAACAGCAGTGTGATCTAATAACTTAAGGTGAAAATATCTATTTTAATTATATGTTATTACCAGACTAGGCTGAGACATTTATAATATGGAACAGTTCTGTAATGTCATAGACATACACTGAAGCATTTTTTTTCCATTTTATGTATGTACATACACTAAAAGTAATTGTTGATCCTAAGAGGCAGAATCTGTCCCCAATTAGGGATATGTATTTTTAACATAATAGAATAAATGATAGAGTCATATTCATAGGGAGTGTCTAGCTCCTTGTCTAGGAACAAATGGTTATCAATAAAAGTGGTTCTCAAATTGCAAAATTATAAGAATCATTGGTAAAGTATTTAAAAATATGGATGCCTTAACCTCTACATTGGAATTTCTGTTTCAGAATGTAGTTGTGGCCTTTTCATCATTGATACTTTACCGAAAACTTTACCAAGTGTTCTGGTATATAGCCAGAGTTGACAGCCATAGCATGAAATACCTATAAAACTGGCGTTAGCTGATGTTGGGTTCATTTCTTTGTGAATTCCAGGAAAGCTAATTACTTTTAAGCAGCTTTCAATTTATTCATGAGTGATTTATTGAGTACTTCCTTTTGTGCTGGCCACCAAGCTATTAGTCAAAAACTAACAGTATACAGACTCTTCTTTCCAAAGCTCACAATCCACATATAGAAAAATGGAAGATTATAAATAGGAACTAGATTTCTCAGGAACTCATTTGGATCTGAATAAACAGCATCCTTCTACCCTGGTATATTAAGCAAATTATAAGTCACCATCCAAAATATGAAATATATATAGAGAGATAAATGTACAGATTTCATTTCATGAGGTTGTTTCTCTCTCTTTTAGGTTTTAGGTTAGATTGCCTGTGGAAGATTAAAATGTGTCATATATTAACATATAATTAACACATAGTAACTCTTCACTGGAGTGTACATATATCCATATTAATTCTTACAAGTAGACAGCCAGGTGCTACAGGATTTGAAGCGCCCCTCAGTGTAGCCACTTTAACTCCCTAAATAACAATTTGAATCATGTAATCAAAGGATAAGTTGAAAAAGTGTACATGTTGTAAAAAGAAATATAACATCTTAGGAGCTAAATAAAAAGATACTGGTCTTCCCTGGTGGTGCCGTGGTTGAGAGTCCGCCTGCCGATGCAGGGGACACGGGTTTGTGCCCCGGTCCGGGAAGATTGCACATGCCGCGGAGCGGCTGGGCCTGTGAGCCATGGCCGCTGAGCCTGCGTGTCCGGAGCCTGTGCTCTGCAACAGGAGAGGCCACAACAGTGAGAGGCCCGCGTACCACAAAAAATAAATAAATAAATAAAGTTAAAAAATAAAAAGATACTAAATTGTCTCTTCTTTTTAAAATTGCTATTTAGCATCATTTCTAAAGTCAGCACTGGAAGTGGAAAGGGGACCTTTGAGGTTACCTAGATTCAACTCCCACCAAAAGCTGGAATCTGTTTAATAACATGATTCATATATAGTCAGCAGCATCTGTTTGGAACTTCTGGTGGTAAGGAGGCTGCTGCTTTCTAAGGAAGTTGGAGTTTATGTGGCTAGATTACTAGAACATTCTTTTTATAGTAAACCAAAGCTCTTTGTGTGAACTCTGCATTTGGAGGCTGTGGTCTTGTCCTCGGAAGAGGCATATATTTCACGAAATTCCTTTGCATATAAAAACACTGCAGAGGGCTTCCCTGGTGGCATAGTGGTTGAGAGTCCGCCTGCCGATGCAGGGGACATGGGTTCGTGCCCCGGTCCGGGAAGATCCCACATGCTGTACAGTGGCTGGGCCCGTGAGCTATGGCCGCTGAGCCTGCGCGTCCAGAGCCTGTGCTCCGCAACGGGAGAGGCCACAACAGTGAGAGGCCTGCATACCGCAAAAAAAACCCCACAAAAAACAACACTGCAGAAATTTGAAGACATTATTATTTTCCCCATGCATATTCTCTTTCCAAGTCTAAACATTCTTCCTTTATTTGGAAGAACATCTACTATCCTCACTGTCTTGGTTTCTCTCATCTGGGTGCTTATCTTTTGGTCAAAATCTGTCAGAAAACGTGCTGCCCAGAAAATGAATTTCAGTATTGCTTCTTACTGGCTTCCACACTGAAGGAAAGCTATTTACTCTCCATGATTAAGTATTAAATAGTGTATTATCCACATCTGAACAGGGAGGAGAATACCATAGTTATCTTCTAAGGTGGTTGTGAGAATCAAATGAGATGACCTGTGAAGAGATGCTACCTATTGCCTGATACTTAGAGGCTCTCACTATTTCTATCCCCTGCATCCTGTCCGTGACTAAAAGATAAAATAATAATGATTGGTGTCTAAAACTTTCCTGACAGAACAGAGAACAGAGGTGGGCAGGATCATGAGTAATGTCAGACCTTCCTTAAACATTCATCTCTCAATGTTGATTGTTTATAAGGTTTTGCTATCATTATGTATAGATTGATTGTGAGGGGTGAGCATATTAAAAATCTGACTTACAGGTGATAAATATATTTTATGTTAGAAGCAACTAATTATATACTAAATACATTATGGTAAGAAATAGAGTGCCTGAGACTGTATGTGAGTTTTAACAAATATACGTGGAGATATGTATTTAATATAGGATAAATAAGAACCAGTTCAAATATAGCATACAGTGAGCAGTGCATCTGCCCTTAAGAAGTTCCAGAACATGACCTCTGCTATAAAATGGAAGATTTGAAAGGCTAAAGGAAAAGGAAAAGAAGAAGTTGAAAATAATGGAAAAAAGGAAGTCTGTGTAGGTATCTTTTTTCAACATAATGGATTGTCTTCTCTTGACTCTGTGAACTTTATTTAGCTAAATTTGAACCAATCAAATTTCAGAGTGACACATGGGAAGAATAGTGACCCTTAAGCTTCTGCAACATTCATCTTTTTATTTCCAACTTATATACAATAATCAATTGAACATAAATCTCACATTGCATGTTGCATTTACAATTATAACATCCAAGCCAATTATGGAAAGAGACATATTGTCATAGGATAGAAGGAGTTGTCATGGACATAATGAATTCATATAATTTGCTATCTCAACATCCATTTTTCTACTTTTGAGAACTAAAGAGGCATATTAATCTACTGGAGAATAGATGTATTGTTAAGTAGGCCTCTCCAGTTGTTTACCTGTTCCAAAGTTTTGATTAAGCACCATCAGTGAAAGTGAAATTTCATTT
Organism: Lagenorhynchus albirostris; assembly: GCF_949774975.1. Lineage (NCBI taxonomy): Eukaryota > Metazoa > Chordata > Mammalia > Artiodactyla > Delphinidae > Lagenorhynchus > Lagenorhynchus albirostris. The sequence goes on along the minus strand of NC_083101.1, from coordinate 60,052,486 downwards.
TATCTTTTCAGTGTTTCCTTTGTCCTTGCCTCTAACAGTCCTGTAATGGATCCTGCCTGTTGTTTTTTCCAGTTATGCCCATAATGTTAATGCCTTTAGGCATCAAATGTCCTGGAATTTTTTTTGACCCACCTCTTCAGGCAGTCATTACAACTTTCAGCTGCTATTACTGTACTCCATTTGTCAGAGCCGATCAAACTTGGCCATGGGTTGTAAGGGTCTGTTTAACTTTGTCTTCCTTTCAGGCACTATCATTCATGCCTGACCACTTATTCCTTTTGTTCACAGCATGTAATCCGATCAATCAGCATTACCAGGCTCAAAATTATCATACTATACCTATTCTTTCGCTCAGCTATACAGTAATACATCCCTGGAAGATGCTTTCTTACTTTCATTAGTTCATTTTATTGGTTTTATTTACATAAAGTTAATTCTTTTAAATATTTTAATTTTTAAGATATATATCAAGACAATATGAGGGTAAGTGATAATTTTAACATAAGGTATTCATTAAAAGTAAGATCATTTCTTCTATTTAATAGACTAATTTTTTTTAAAGTATGGATAGAGGTTACAAATAATTTCAAAAGATTAATTATCTATAGGTGGGGAATAAAAAAATTCCAATCTTCAACGTTTTTTAAGGTTATGAAGCATGGCTTATATTTCATAGAAATTTTAAGTCCTATTTTTTATTTTTTTATTATTATTATTATTATTTTGCAGTATGCGGGCCTCTCACTGTTGTGGCCTCTCCCGTTGTGGAGCACAGGCCCAGTGGCCATGGCTCACGGGCCCAGCCGCTCTGCGGCATGTGGGATCCTCCCGGACCGGGGCACGAACCCGTGTCCCCTGCATCGGTAGGCAGACTCTCAACCACTGCACCACCAGGGAAGCCCTTAAGTCCTATTTTATTGATACTCTGAGATGTCTTAAAGCTTCTCTGTGTGTCTTTTTTTTTTTTTTTTTTTGACCTTTGCTTATCTGTGTTCTTCTCTCCTCTCTATTGCTTCTCTATCCACTTTCTTTTCTATGCCTTCTTTACAGACCCATTCCTACCATGGCCCATTAGGACTCTGATGAAAAGTTATTCTCCATGTCTCAGCTTACTACTTGGTCTACCCCACAAACATTTAGAACTCTACTCCTTCTGAAGCTTCTCCCAAAGCAAAGACTATCTACTGGTGAAACGCATCCTTAGATCCCTGTATTTGTCTGTGTCTAATTGTGTCATAAAGAAAGATGATTAACCCTTTCAAGGGGCTGATATATTCAGTGTAACAACAAAGCCATAACATATCCCTTTTTCTTACAGAGATAAATGCCCCTTTAAGAAATGGAAAATGAACTTGTCTAGAGGAAAACTAGGATGAAATTATGGAGAAAGTAATGCCTCCTATGGAAATAATTGTTCAAACCAAGTTTTCAATGTCCTCTAAGGGAGAGGGATACAATTCCGTTCAGGGAATAATCTCATGGTTCTTTTCTGTCAGAATCCATTCATATCCTCAGTTTACACGGCTGCTATCATGTCTTAAACCTGATTTGATTCCCACTCAGTTTTTTCAATGACTAGATTTGTAATTAGATCCCTTGTTTTATCCAAAGTAAAAATAAGTCACCCAAGGTGGAATGTACCAAAGGAAATAAGGTCAGCCTAGACCAAATGGTGTTTATGGGATAGGGGGAAGAGTGGCAGTCTTTCAGCTTCAAACTCTTGGCTGTTTGGCAACACAACACAGGTTTTGTTTCTGTTCCTGTGTGTGTGTGTATGTGTGTGTGTGTGCTTTCTTACATTTTAACCATAATGTAAACATGCCTCCCATAATGTGTTATATTCAGATTGTTGGGTTTAATTTTCTAATTTTTTTAATGTATTTTCCCCTAAGGGATTTAGTTTGCATGTAGTACAGGGTTAATACTAATATGTCACACTATTACCATGGGCTTGATATTTTTATTCTTTTCTAATGGGAGATGATAAGACATTAAAAGGTTACACAGAATCTATACAAAGAGGTACTAAATGAAATTTTGTATTTTGAGGAATGTTCAGGTCATGTAGGATTTAAGAGTGATAGTAGCAGCAACTAAAATAATGTTTGCTTTGTGTCAGGCATGCTCTAAGCATTTTACGTATACTGACTAATTTAACTCTCAACATAGAACTTTATGAGTGAGCTATTCTTATTAGCTCCACTTTCCTGTGAGGTCATTGAGGCACAGAAGGGTTAAATTGCCTTTTCCAAGGTTCCAGGTTGTAAATGAGGGAGCCAGGGTGAATGAATGTTTTCCAGAATGCTGAACAAAATAATGTGATTCTAATATGTGGATTTTTTTTCTAAATTGTTACTAGAAGAAATGATAAATAGCATAAGTTCTCTACAGAAAGACTAAGTAAGGTATTAGCTTGTGAAAAAAATGATTTGACAAAAAAAGTACATAGAAACTAGAATGAATTTACAAAGTGGTACCTGACAAAATTCATGTTGACAAGACCTAGCTGGCAGTAAGAACTTTGAATGGCCCTTGAATAGATTAGTTTATATGTATTTTCTTGTGCGCTCAAACAAAGGATGAAGCTCTCTAGAATTCTGAGTACATCTAAGTATATAATTTTAGACTCTGAGTGTTAATGAGTAGACTACACAGGCATGAGTTAATCCTGCTTGAATGCTGTACCTGAAATTTGTAATCTATATACTGGTATTATGAAATATTTTTTTAATTGCAAAATTACCAACCTGTAATATATGAAAACAAACTGTATTTAAGCAAAAAACAAACAAACAAACAAAAAAACAAAAAAAACCCAGTTTTACCAGCCTATTTCATCCTTACCCAGATTATTTATCTTAATATTATTTTTAAAGACACTGATGATTTTATAACTGATTATATTTTAATCTCTACACTGGGTTTACAAAACTCAGAGGCAAATTGTAATCCTCAGCTAACTAAGGCTACCCAATAGCTTATATAGCTTATGTATTTGTACGAGTCCTGATTATTGAAGTATCATTTATATATAGTAAAATTGATCCTTTTTAGCTATATATTTCAATTATTTTTGATGAATGTTTACAGTCATGAAAAAACTACTACAATATAAAGGTATTTTTGTCTCCCCGTAGAGTTCTTTCTTGCCATTCTGCAGTCAGTCTCCTTGCTCCACTCCCAGCATTTGGTGACCACTGATCTGATTTCTATCACTGACATGCCTTTTCAAAAGTGTCATAAAAATGGAAGCATATGGTAGGGAGCCTTTTGTGTCTGGCTACTTTTATTTAACAGAGTGCTTTTAAGATTCATTCATGTTACTGCATGCATCAGTAGTTTCCCTTTTCATTTCTAAGGATAATTTTTTGTGTAGAATCTACCTTAATTTTGATAAATAATTATTCTTGGCTTCATCTTTTTTTCCTCTTTCCCCTTGGCTTTTTCACTGCTTTATCTTTTATCTCTTTTGTACCATATCTATCTTTGCAAATGACAGAATGGTTTTTGATGCAAGACAAAGCACAGATGTTTGGTGATGGAGGGATAAATTAGAACTTATAATAAAATTGACCTTGTAACAAGCATTTGCAACACGATGAATAAAAACGGAAGGTGACAAGTTATTGTGTGACCTTAGGCATGTTACTTAACATCTCTATGCCTTACTTTCCTCATTTGGAAAAGAAGGATAATAATTATGGCTACTTATTTATAGAATGCTTGTAGTTTTTCTTAATATCCTTTGTCTTCTCCCTTTTTGATAGAGCCCCCAATTTTAATCAGTTAAATGGCCTTCCATAATGCAGATTGTATTTCCCAGACCTTTGCTGCTGCATTTGGCCATGTGACTATTTTATGGCCAATGAAATGTGAGGAGTATCATATGCCAGCTTCTGGGAGCTTGGGTCTTTGACATTATACCATTCCTAGATCACCTACCCATATATTTACTTAAAAGAGAAATAATTTCCACATCGTAAAAGCCTGTTATTTCCATTCTTTCAGTCACTCACTACTGAACTTAAGTCTAACTAATATGACACCTCATTATTGTGACTGTTGAGGGAAATGGTACATATAATGTGTAAAAGAATGGCTGCTGTACTGTAAGCCCTTAATAAGTGTCAGGTATTATTATCAATGGAACTGGACAAAATTAAAATATAGAATACTTTAATGTTCTCTTTAATGTTCAAATTATTTTGAACATAATAGTCAATATAAAATATAATGGTGTAGAGAGTATTTTTAGAACTAGATTTACATAGGAGAAATGATTTACAATGCTTCTTTTAGGATATGTGATGTGGCTGAAGTGGATATGAGTTGATTCATATGTTAACAGATTGAACCAGAATAAATTAGTCCAAGGATATACGAGTTGCACGATTTTGACAAAGAATCTAGTATCTCTCAGCCTTAGTTTCCTGATCAATAAACAATTCTCATTTTGCAATGGTGCTATTAAAAATTACATAAATATTATATATATATTATATATATATTTTATATATATATAATATATATATACACACACACACATACATACACACATATACACTTGTATCTCATTAACTGGTAGTTAATCTTGTTGCTGTGTATTGATTTATTTGATATTTTGAAAAATAATGTAGATAGTTAACTAGGGAAAATTTTATAGCAGTCCAGAATAAAGAGGATAAATTGAGAGCACTAGGAAGAGGCAACAGTGACAATAAAAGTGTGGAGAAATGATATCAATAGTGCTTTTATCCCTCCAAAATTATATATTGGCTAAGCTCTTGCTTTGAATACTGATTGTGTGTTGGCATTTTGTTTTAGAGGTGTTTTGGAGAAAGAAGAAAAAATTTAAAAATTAGGTGAATAGGAGAATATTCAGCTGTTTGCCTTTCTTCTAAATTTGGGCACAGCAATAATTGATCACTTTAACAATAATAACGAGACATATTCTGGAGCATCTGATTAAGCATGTGATTCTATGACTTTTTAGTTTAATGTTTTTAATTTAGCTTTCTTTTCTTCTATAGTGCTTATAGTAGTGCCAAACTATTGATTATTTTAAAGTAGTAGAAAAAGATTTTTTTTGTCTAAAACATTTCTATAATTTTTTCCCCAAATTTCTTCAGATACCTTGTGTATTATCTAAAATAAGAGACTCTCTGCTACAAGAAGAAATACTAATAGAATTTTAAAAAGCAATCCTATATGAGATTTTTGGCATCCTGAGAAGGACTCTTTTCAAATGTATTCATAAACACAGTTTCTTGACATTTTAAAGCTGATAACAACCCCCATTCCCGTATCCTTTTACAAAATACTGCCAATAATCAAATGTGTCGATATTTCCCCCTGCTTTACATTCGTTTGCTTTACGATAATTATTATGTTCACATGGTAGTACTTTAATTTTCTACCTCTTTTTGGTGATCTCCAAGTATACAGATCCTACCCTACATCCCTCTTCCCAACCCCGATACATACATAGCTCTTCTATTTTAGAAATAATCTAGGTGGGATGTTTGAGTGGATTTTTTCCCCAGATCAAATTTTAAAAGGAGTAAGTGAAATTAAAAATCTGGCCACCCAAATCGTTTACATTATGTCAGGGTTTTTAAAATAATAAAATAGAGTCTCTGGAAAATGTAGATCATTTCCAGTGGAGGGGCTTAGCAGAGGAGGGAGTGAGAGGTTAAAGAATATTTCTAAAAAATAGCCAAAGCTATTTTTGGTGGAATATAACTTCTGAATAAGAAACAAAAACTGACCTATACTTGTAATAAGAGGAATTTGGATTTTATATAAGGAAAAGGGAAAGTGATACTAGAAAAGGGTTTTCATGATGCTTTTGGAGTCCAATTCCTTGGAGTTCTTGAGAAATAAGGTAGACAGCTCTCTGCTTAGGAAGGTTTAGGCTCTTATTCTTCCTGGAATCATAAGTGTAGACTTATCCCTAATGTACCATTTTGCTCTCGTGATTCTGAAATCCTCTATAACATTGCTTTCAGGCCAAGCTTATTTCTGTCTACAGGGATCCATAGAAAGTGGTGATCTCCCTGTAGCTTAGCTGTTTCTTCCCAAGCATGTGTTTTCATGATCTGAGAGCAAGGTTAAGATTTGGAAGCTGGTGAGAAGTAAAGAATACCAGGTTCAATGTCTCAGGTTGTTTTATGTAAATCTTACCCAGTTTGAGAGCACATGTCATTTAAATAATACAGAAAAAATTTTGCTCTAAGCGGTATTACTTTCTTCCTACTGAAACCATTAAGTTGTTGGTCTGTGCCTTTGTTGGTTTTGTATCATTATATGGGGAGGAAACATTGCTTATGTGATAATTTTTTATTTTTTATTTATTTTTATTTATTTATTTATTTACTTTTTTTTTTTTTTTTGCGGTACGCGGGTCTCTCACTGTTGTGGCACCTCACGTTGCGCAGCACAGGCTCTGGACACGCAGGCTCAGCGGCCATGGCTCACGGGCCCAGCCGCTCCGCGGCATGTGGGATCTTCCCGGACCGGGGCACGAACCCGTGTCCCCTGCATTGGAAGGCGGACTCTCAACCACTGCGCCACCAGGGAAGCCCTGTGATAATTTTTTTAAAAAATTTTTTTCTAAATCATGACCTTGCCAACACCTTTATTTCATCTCAGTGACACTGATTTAAGTTCTAGCCCCCAGAACTGTGAAAGAATAAATTTCTTTTGTACTAAGCCATCTAGGTTGTGGTAAATTGTTACAGCAGCCATAAGAAACTAATACAGAGCGTGTATATAGTAACGTTACAGGCAATTACATGAGCTGTGTTTATTCAATGAGACAGTCCACAAATCTTCAATTCCTTTCAGAATATATACCTACCTATTAAAAAACAAAGACAAAAACCGACTTAACCTAAGGGTCATCATTACTCTTGATACTTTTCATAAAGCCTATCTTTAGCAAGCAACTGTCTTTCTTCTCAGATCCACAAAAGTTACAGTTATAATGAAATATGTATTACAAGACCTCACCTAGGTAAGATAATGGTTTAATTTGTTTAAACACTCTTGCTTCTAGTATTCATTTTGTTACCCTCAAAATAATTTATACTAACTCAACAAAGAACTGACTAGCCTAACCGCCACCATCAGCACTGTGGACACAGTTTACTGTATCTTGGTTGACTTGCATTTGGATATTTTTTACTAGAAAACAATTACAAGAAAGAATTTAAGAGTCTTGAGGAAGTCACGTTGAGTGAAAAAGAAAAGTAAGCAAATAGTTATAAAACAATGTGAAAAATGTTACTGCAGTTGTATATAAAAATGCTATGGGCACACTGAGGAAGCTACTAAGGGCCTGGGGAAATCAGAGGACTCTAAGAGGAAGTTCCATTGGAGGTAGAATTGGAAGGGTGACTACGCATCCCTCCCATCAAGCACATTGTTATGGGCGTTTCAGGGAGAGAGAGTACCTTGGGCAAGGTACAAAGATTTATGAAAGTTGGCATTGTGTAGGAAATTGTTTTCTTTTCCTGGAAAACTAGATCTTAAAGAGTGTGTAGCAGAAATGTAAGGAGGATTAGAAGTTGCAGGGGTTTTGGTTTGTTTCACTGAGCTCAATTACCTTTATAATTACTTCTTTCAAGTTCTAAATGTATAAAATAGCATTTGTTTCTGTAAGAACCATTTAAGCTCTACATGTTTATTAGTAGCTACGGTGGTAGTCATTAATACTCAAAATGATCTCTATTGTTTGTATCAAAGTATTATAATAATTGTTTTCTAAGAAAGAACAATAAGGTATGTTTTTTCCTTTGTTTTTAAGACTACAGATTTTCTAATATTCAAAGAGTTATGAAAAAGTAGTCATTAGATAAAAAGCACATTTTCATTCACCCCCTGACTTCTCCTTTTGTATCAATTCCCCAAATGAGTGAAACGTCTCCCACCCTCCAAATGAGCATAGCTTATGAAAAATAGTCACGTAAATCATCAGCCTGGTGTTCTTAATAATCTGAGTCCTAGATTTTCTTAATATTACCAGCACCCCAAAATTCGAGAGGTCAGTTATTACTCAAATGGTCCAATCTCCTTTGACACATTTCTCTAACATGGATCTTTACTTAACTTTTCTGTCAACTAAATAAAGGAATCTGATACTGTGTTACTGCTTTTCCCATTCCCAGTGATAAAAGTGAGCTGGTTCCTTAATTAGACCAATATTTACTCAGTGCCTACTCAATGGCAGGCTGCTGGCCACAGGTAAACCTATGCCCTCTGCGTTACTTCAGGAGTCTCCTTATGTCGCCTCTAGACCCATAAACTTCACTCTCTGCGCCATACTAAACCCTGAGTGGTTTTCCTGAAGAGCTGATCTGAATACCACTTGGATTTTTCTAATCTGTCTGTAGCTTCTCACTATACTCAGAAGTAAACTCTAACATAATTGTCATTGCTCTTGAGATTCTGACGTCCTCCTTATTTTCCCTACCTACATTTTGTGACCCTCATCGCAGTGAACATTCTCGCCTCTCCTCCACTCTCTCTTTTGCTTCCAGGCCTTTGTGCCTGCCCTGCTATTCCTTTACCTCAAAAGTCTCTCATGCCCATTCCCTCATTTTTTTACCTAATAACTCCTACTCATTCCTGGAGTCTCAGTTTACATTTTACATTTCTATTTACTGATTTTCCACTGGTCTAGAGACGTATTCCTGTTATATATTCCTACAGTTTCCTTTATAATTGCCCCCTTCTTAGATTTTTTTTTTTTTTTTAAATAGCAGTTGCTTCTTTGCTTGCCTTTTTTCTCACTGCTTTCTCTGAAGATTCTGTTTGCTTTGTTACTTGTTTTGGAAGGTTGCAAAACATGCTACACCTCTCTCCTGTGTTAACTCCCTTTCAAAGTGACATTATGCCTCCTGCCTCAATAGTTGAAATCTGTTTCTTCACTCCATGAATCTGGGCTGGACTTACGACTTGATTTAACTTATAAAATACTGCAGAGATTATAGCCATAAGCCTTAAGAGCATCCAGTCTTGATTCTTTCTACTCTGAGGCCTCCATGTCAAAAGACCTGGGCTAGCTTCCTTGAGGATGAAAGACGCATGGAGAGAGAGACTCAGGCAGCAGAAACTCCACATGTATGTAAATAAGAACGTGAATGAGACCCTCTAAGACTATTCAGCCACCTTCTAGCTGCCCAGTAATTACAACAGCCTGAGTGATCAGTTCAAATTGCTGAACAACAGAATGCATAAATACAATTATTGCTATTTTAAGCCTCTAAGTTGCTGGGTTATTTGTTTTGAATCAATAGATAACTGATACAACTGTTGTATTAATAGTGCCTCTCACATTTTCCTGGCATATAGTAGTATAAAAATTAATCAACCTGCTGTTTACTTATGATGCACTTTCTGTCTTCATTCTCTGAATAATCATACCAGCAATGCCAAAGCTGTTACATCTAATGAGATATACGCTTTCCAAAATCAGCTGTAATGTTCTCAAATGTGTAGATGGCAATTTTACTTCTGAAAATATATGATATCCCTGTATATTGTATAAAATGAAAAAACTTAAGTGTGAAAGAACTAGTTATTTCTAAAAAAACTATGTTGAATGATTTGAAAAGTAAAAACAAAAGGTAAAATATTTTAAAGATGCTATTAATTAGGTGTGGACAGACAACTACAAAGGATTGGGAGAAAATCACCAAAATTGTGAAGGTTTCTACATTTAGATTACTTTACAAGTTCCCACTACTCTTTAAAATGGAACTTTTAGTAGATACATTATTGGGTGGTGTTTATGTAAGAAAAACAACTCAAAAGCCTTATTCAAAAAGAAGTTTGGGGCTTCCCTGGTAGCGCAGTGGTTGAGAGTCTGCCTGCCGATGCAGGGGACACGGGTTCGTGACCCGGTCCGGGAAGATCCCACATGCCGCGGAGCAGATGGGCCTGTGAGCCCTGGCCGCTGAGCCTGCGCCTCCGGAGCCTGTGCTCTGCAACAGGAGAGGCCACAGCAGTGAGAGGCCCACATACCGCAAAAAACAAAAACAAAAACAAACAAACAAAAACAAAAAGAAGTTTGGCCTTACATGAAAATATTCTAAAGTGAATGTAGATGTATAGACTTTAAAATTAAACAAAATGTTTGTTATGCTAGCATCATGCATTTATGAGTTCTACTTTAATAAAAAATTCCAATTAATCAACAATTACAATCCTAATCATATCATCTAAGACACTTGACTTAATACATATTCATAAAATGAATGAACATAGGTAGAGATGATCAAGAAGGGAGGAATAAGCATTCCTGGTTGGGAAAAACTGCATAAATGAATAAACATTAACAGAAAAGCCATGGGAGTCCCAAGTGATGGTAAATAATGTTGGTCAGCAGGAATATAGAAGATGAGGATAAATAGAGTAATGAAGTATTGTAGGAAAGATATATTGGAACTCTACTGCAGAGACCTCTCAAGGTCAAACTAAGGAGTTTGATATTGATTGCCTAGAAATCGAAAGTCTTTGCTGATTTTTGAGAAGAAGAACAAAATGACTCAACTGCATTCTAGGAAGATAAGTTTAGTGATATTGTAGAGGACAAATAGGAGAGTCATGAGAGACCAGTTTGGAGACTTTTGCTATAATAGAAGAGAGAGATGACGAGGTCCTGGGGTCCTCTACAGATAACTGTTTCCACAAATGTATCAGATGATCCATGAGAATGAAGAAACATCTTTCTAAAGTTGCCCTTGGCTCAAAACCCAGGAGAAAAGCTTCAATACTGGAGAGAAGTGTAACGGCTGCTTTAACTATATCTTTTGGAAATCTGAAGTTAGCAGCCCTGCAGAATTGGAGACTCACTGCAAGTTAAAATTGGAGGGGATTTGAAGGATCAAACCCATGACTTTCAATTTACTTTTTTTTTCTTTAAAATCTTTTTTTAATTTAATTTTTTTAACATCTTTTTTTTTACATCTTTATTGGAGTATAATTGCTTTACAATGGTGTGTTAGTTTCTGCTTTATAACAAAGTGAATCAGTTATACATATACATATGTTCCCATATCTCTTCCCTCTTGCGTCTCCCTCCCTCCCACTTTCCCTATCCCACCCCTCCAGTCGGTCACAAAGCACCGAGCTGATCTCCCTATGCTATGCGGCTGCTTCCCACTAGCTATCTACCTTACATTTGGTAGTGTATATATGTCCATGCCACTCTCTCGCTTTGTCACAGCTTACCCTTCCCCCTCCCCATATCCTCAAGTCCATTCTCTAGTAGGTCTGTGTCTTTATTCCTGTCTTACCCCTAGGTTCTTCATGACATTTTTTTTCTTAAATTCCATATATATGTGTTAGCATATGGTATTTGTCTCTCTCTTTCTGACTTACTTCACTCTGTATGACAGACTCTAGGTCTATCCAGCTCATTACAAATAGCTCAATTTCGTTTCTTTTTATGGCTGAATAATATTCCATTGAATATATGTGCCACATCTTCTTTATCCATTCATCTGATGATGGACACTTAGGTTGTTTCCATCTCCGGGCTATTGTAAATACAGCTGCAATGAACATTTTGGTACATGACACTTTTTGAATTATGGTTTTCTCAGAGTATATGCCCAGTAGTGGGATTGCTGGGTCATATGGTAGTTCTATTTGTAGTTTTTTAATGAACCTCCATACTGTTCTCCATAGTGGCTGTACCAATTCACATTCCCACCAGCAGTGCAGGAGTGTGTCCTTTTCTCCATACCCTCTCCAGCATTTATTGTTTCTAGATTTTTTGATGATGGCCATTCTGACTGGTGTGAGATGATATCTCATTGTAGTTTTGATTTGCATTTCTCTAATGATTAATGATGTTGAGCATTCTTTCATGTGTTTGTTGGCAGTCTGTATATCTTCTTAGGAGAAATGTCTATTTAGGTCTGCCCATTTTTGGATTGGGTTGTTTGGTTTTTTGTGATTGAGCTGCATGAGCTGCTTGTAAATTTTGGGTATTAATCCTTTGTCAGTTGCTTCATTTGCAAATATTTTCTCCCATTCTGAGGGTTGTCTTTTGGTCTTGTTTATGGTTTCCTTTGCTATGCAAAAGCTTTGAAGTTTCATTAGGTCCCATTTGTTTATTTTTCTTTTTATTTCCATTTCTCTAGGAGGTGGGCCAAAAAGGATCCTGCTGTGATTTATGTCATGGAGTGTTCTGCCTATGTTTTCCTCTAAGAGTTTGATAATATCTGGCCTCACATGTAGGTCTTTAATCCATTTTTAGCTTATTTTTGTGTATGGTGTTAGGGAGTGATCTAATCTCATACTTTTACATGTAGCTGTCCGGTTTTCCCAGCACCACTTATTGAAGAGGCTGTCCTTTCTCCACTGTACATTCCTGCCTCCTTTATCAAAGATAAGGTGACCATATGTGTGTGGGTTTATCTCTGGGCTTTCTATCCTGTTCCATTGATCTATCTTTCTGTTTTTGTGCCCGTACCATACTGTCTTGATTACTGTAGCTTTGTAGTATAGTCTGAAGTCAGGGAGCCTGATTCCTCCAACTCCGTTTTTCATTCTCAAGATTGCTTTGGCTATTCGGGGTCTTTTGTGTTTCCATACAAATTGTGAATTTTTTTGTTCTAGTTCTGTGAAAAATGCCAGTGGTAGTTTGATAGGGATTGCATTGAATCTGTGTATTGATTTGGGTACTGTAGTCATTTTCACAATGTTGATTCTTCCAATCCAAGAACATGGTATATCTCTCCATCTATTTGTATCATCTTTAATTTCATTCATCAGTGTCTTATAATTTTCTGCATACAGGTATTTTGTCTCCTTAGGTATGTTTATTCCTAGATATTTTATTCTTTTTGTTGCAATGGTGAATGGGAGTATTTTCTTGATTTCACTTTCAGATATTTCATCATTAGTGTATAGGAATGCCAGAGATTTCTATGCATTAAGTTTGTATCCTGCTACTTTACCAAATTCATTGATTAGCTCTAGTAGTTTTCTGGTAGCACCTTTAGGATTCTCTATGTATAGTATCATGTCATCTGCAAACAGTGACAGCTTTACTTCTTCTCCGATTTGGATTCTTTTTATTTCTTTTTCTTCTCTGATTGCTGTGGCTAAAACAACTTCCAAAACTATGTTGAATAAGAGTGGTGAGAGTGGGCAACCTTGTCTTGTTCCTGATCTTATTGGAAATGGTTTCAGTTTTTCACCATTGAGGATGATGTTGGCTGTGGGTTTGTCATATATGGCCTTTATTATGTTGAGGAAAGTTCCCTCTATGCCTACTTTCTGCAGGGTTTTTATCATAAATGGGTGTTGAATTTTGTCGAAAGCTTTCTCTGCACCTATTGAGATGATCATATGGTTTTTCTCCTTCAATTTGTTAATATGGTGTATCACGTTGATTGATTTGCGTATATTGAAGAATCCTTGCATTCCTGGAATAAACCCCACTTGATCATGGTGTATGATCCGTTTAATCTGCTGTTGGATTCTGTTTGCTAGTATTTTGTTGAGGATTTTTGCATCTATGTTCATCAGTGATATTGGCCTGTAGTTTTTTTTTCTTTGTGACATCCTTGTCTGGTTTTGGTATCAGGGTGATGGTGGCCTCTTAGAATGAGTTTGGGAGTGTTCCTCCCTCTGCTATATTTTGGAAGAGTTTGAGAAGGATAGGTGTTAGCTCTTCTCTAAATGCTTGATAGAATTCGCCTGTGAAGCCATCTGGTCCTGGGCTTTTGTTTGTTGGAAGATTGTTAATCACAGTTTCAATTTCAGTGCTCATGATTGGTCTGTTCATATTTTTTATTTCTTCCTGATTCAGTCTTGGCAGGTTGTGCATTTCTAAAAATTTGTCCATTTCTTCCAGGTTGTCCATTTTATTGGCATAGATTTACTTGTAGTAATGTCTCATGATCTTTTGTATTTCTGCAGTGTCAGTTGTTACTTATTCTTTGTCATTTCTTATTCTATTGATTTGAGTCTTCTCCCTTTTTTTCTTGATGAGTCTGGCTAATGGTTTATCAATTTTGTTTATCTTCTCAAAGAAGCAGCTTTCAGTTTTATTGATCTTTGCTATCGTTTTCTTCATTTCTTTTTCATTTATTTTTGATCTGATCTTTATGATTTCTTTCCTTCTGCCAGCTTTGGGTTTTTTTTTGTTCTTCTTTCTCTGATTGCTTTAGGTGCAAGGTTAGGTTGTTTATTCGCAATGTTGCCTGTTTCATAAGGTAGGATTATATTGCTATAAACTTCCCTCTTAGAACTGCTTTTGCTGCATCCCACAGATTTTGGGTCATCATGTCTCCATTGTCATTTGTTTCTAGGTATTTTTTAAATTTTCTCTTTGATTTCTTCAGTGATCACTTCGTTATTAAGTAGTGTATTGTTTAACCTCCATGTTTTGTATTTTTTACAGATCTTTTCCTATAATTGATATCTAGTTTCATAGTGTTGTGGTCGGAAAAGATACTTGATACAATTTCAATTTTCTTTAATTTACCAAGCCTTGACTTGTGACCCAAAATATGATCTATCCTGGAGAATGTTCCATGAGCACTTGAGAAAAATGTGTATTCTGTTGTTTTTGGATGGAGTGTCCTATAAATATCAATTAAGTCCATCTTGTTTAATGTATCATTTAAAGCTTCTGTTTCCTTATTTATTTTCATTTTGGATGATCTGTCCATTGGTGAAAGTGGGGTGTTAAAGTCCCCTAGTATGAATGTGTTACTGTCGATTTCCCCTTTTATGGCTGTTAGTATTTGCCTTATGTATTGAGGTGCTCTTATGTTGGGTGCATAAATATTTACAATTGTTATATCTTCTTCTTGGATCGATCCCTTGATCATTATGTAATGTCCTTCTTTGTCTCTTCTAATAGTCTTTATTTTAAAGTCTATTTTGTCTGATATGAGAATTGCTACTCCAGCTTTCTTTTGGTTTTCATTTGCATGGAATATCTTTTTCTGTCCCATTACTTTCTGTCTGTATGTGTCTCTAGGTCTGAAGTGGGTCTCTTGTAGACAGCAAATATATGGGTCTTGTTTTTGTATCCATTCAGGCAATCTGTGTCTTTTGGTGGGAGCATTTAGTCCATTTACATTTAAGGTTTTTATCGATATGTATGTTCGTATTCCCATTTTCTTAATTGTTTTGGGTTCATTATTGTAGGTCTTTTCCTTCTCTTGTGTTTCTTGCCTAGAGAAGTTCCTTTAGCAGTTGTTGTAAAGCTTGTTTGGTGGTGCTGAACTCTCTCAGCTTTTGCTTGTCTGTAATGGTTTTAATTTCTCCATCAAATCTGAATGAGATCCTTGCTGGGTAGAGTAATCTGGGTTGCACGTTTTTCTCCTTCATCACTTTAAATATGTCCTGCCAGTCCCTTGTGGCTTGCAGAGTTTCTGCTGAAAGATCAGCTGTTAACCTTATGGCGATTCCCTTGTGTGTTATTTGTTGTTTTTCCCTTGCTGCTTTTAATATGTTTTCTTTGTATTTAATTTTTGACAGTTTGATTAATATATGTCTTGGTATATTTCTCCTTGGCTTTATCCTTTATGGGACTCTCTGTGCTTTCTGGACTTGTTTAACTATTTCCTTTCCCATATTAGGGAAGTTTTCAACTATAATCTCTTCAAATATTTTCTCAGTCCCTTTCTTTTTCTCTTCTTCTTCTGGAACCCCTATAATTCGAATGTTGGTGCGTTTCATGTTGTCCCAGAGGTCTCTGAGACTGTCCTCAGTTCTTTTCATTTTTTTTTCTTTATTCTGCTCTGCAGTAGTTATTTCTACTATTTTTTCTTCCAGGTCACTTATCCGTTCTTCTGCCTCAGTTTTTCTGCTATTGATCCCATCTAGAGTATTTTTAATATCATTTATTGTTGTTCATCATTGTTTGTTTCCTCTTTAGTTCTTCTAGGTCCTTGTTAAATGTTTCTTGCATTTTGTCTATTCTGTTTCCAAGATTTTGGATCATCTTTACTATAATTAATCTGAATTCTTTTTCAGGTAGACTGCCTATTTCCTCTTCATTTGTTAGGTCTGGTGTGTTTTTATCTTGCTCCTTCATCTGCTGTGTGTTTTTCTGTCTTCTCCTTTTGCTTATCTCACTGTGTTTGGGGTCTCCTTTTTGCAGGCTGCTGGTTCGTAGTTCCTGTAGTTTTTGGTGTCTGTCCCCAGTGGCTAAGGTTGGTTCAGTAGGTTGTGTAGGCTTCCTGGTGGAGGGGACTAGTGCCTGTGTTCTGGTGGATGAGGCTGGATCTTGTCTTTCTGGTGGGCAGTTCCACGTCTTGTGGGGTGTTTTGGGGTGTCTGTGGACTTATTATGATTTTAAGCAGCCTCTCTGCTAATGGGTGGGGTTGTGTTCCTGTCTTGCTAGTTGTTTGGCATAGGATGTCCAGCACTGTAGCTTGCTGGTCGTTGAGTGAAGCTGGGTGCTGGTGTTGAGATGGAGATCTCTGGGAGATTTTTGCCGTTTGATATTATGTGGAGATGGGAGGTGTCTTGTGGACCAGTGTCCTGAAGTTGTCTCTCCCTCCTCAGCGGTACAGCACTGACTCCTGACTGCTGCACCAAGAGCCTTTCATCCACATGGCTCACAATAAAATGGAGAAAATGTAGAAAGAAACAATTAGTAGAAGTAGAAAGAGAGAAAGAAAGAAAGAAAGGAGAGAGGGAGGGAGGAAGGTAGGAAGAAAGGAGGGAAGGAAGGAAAAAAAGAAAGGAGATAAAGTAAAATAAAATAAAGTAAGATAAAATATAATAAAGTTATTAAAATAAAAAAATAATTATTAAGAGAAAGAAAAAAAATAAAAAACAGCAAAAAAACAGACGGATAGAACCCTAGGACAAATGGTGGAAGCAAAGCTATACAGACAAAATCTCACACAGAAGCATACACATACATACTCACAAAAAGAGGAAAAGGGGAAAAAATCAGAAATCTTGCTCTCAAAGTCCACCTCTTTAATTTGGGATGATTCGTTGTCTATTCATGTATTCCACAGATGCAGGGTACATCAAGTTGATTGTGGAGTTTTAATCCACTGCTTCTGAGACTGCTGGGAGAGATTTCCCTTTCTCTTCTTTGTTCTCACAGCTCCCAGGGGCTCAGCTTTGGATTTGGCCCCGCCTCTGCGTGTAGGTCGCTGGAGGGCGTCTGTTCTTCGCTCAGACAGGACGGGGTTAAAGGAGCCGCTGATTCGGGGGCTCTGGCTCACTCAGGCCGGAGGGAGGGTGGGGCACAGAGTGCGGGGCAAGCCTGCGGCGGCAGAGGCCAGCATGATGTTGCACCAGCCTGAGACACGCCACACGTTCTCCCGGAGGAGTTGACCCTGGATCCCGGGACCCTGGCAGTGGCGGGCTGCACAGGCTCCCCCGAAGGTTGGTGTGGATAGTGACCTGTGCTCACACACAGGCTTCTTGGTGGTGGCAGCAGCAGCCTTAGCATCTCATGCCCGTCTCTGGGGTCCGCACTTTTAGCCGTGGCTCACGCCCGTCTCTGGAGCTCCTTTAAGCAGCGCTCTTAATCCCCTCTCCTGGAGCACCAGGAAACAAAGAGGTAAGAAAAAGTCTCTTGCCTCTTCGGCAGGTCCAGACTTTCCCCTGGATTCCCTCCTGGCTAGGCTAGCCGTGGCGCACTAACCCCCTGCAGGCTGTGTTCACGCCACCAACCCCAGTCCTCTCCCTGGGATCCGACCGAAGCCCGAGCCTCAACTCCCAGCCCCGCCCTCCCCGGCGGGTGAGCAGAAAAGCCTCTGGGGCTGGTGAGTGCCAGTCGGCCCTGATCTTCTGTGCGGGAATCTATGTGCTTTGCCCTCCGCACCCCTGTGGCTGCGCTCTCCCCTGCAGCCCGTCCACCACCCGCAATCTCCGCTTGCGAAGGGGCTTCCTAGTGTGTGGAAACCTTTCCTCCTTCACAGCTCCCTCCCACTGGTGCAGGTCCCGTCCGTATTCTTTTGCCTCTGTTTAATCTTTTTACTTTTGCCCTACCCAGATACGTGGGGGAGGGTTTGCCTTTTGGGAGGTCTGAGGTCTTCTGCCAGCATTCACTAGGTGTTCTGTAGGAGTTGTTCCACGTGTAGCTGTATTTCTTGTGTGTCTGTGGGGAGGAAGGTGATCTCTGCGTTTTACTCTTCCGCCATCTTCCTGGAAGCCTCTACTTTTTTTTTTTTCTTTTTTTTTTTCATTTTTTTTCAATTTACTTTTTGTTAAGTCTTTGTGCAAGTGCCTAATTGATGATATTTTTGAAACTCCCAATAGAATACAAAATCAGGATCTTAAAGATATTCAGGCATTGATCAGAAAATTAAGTAATATTGCTTAAATCTGAATCCTTGATAAACTATGTAGAAATTAAAAGCTATGTTATATTATTAGATTGAAAGAAGAGTGATAGAACTGACTCATATTTAATGAGTAGATATATATATCTATATACCTATATAGATCTATATAGGTATTTATATAGATAGATAGATATTTATATAAATATATATCTTATTCCACACATGGTGCTGTGCTGTATTCTATGGGAGAGAAGAAGATGTAGAAAAATACATTTTCTACCATGAAACAGGTTAAAAAAATGTATAAATTTAATCAAACATTTTAGAATTTTCTTTGTATTGATCACTAAAAAAACAGTATCACTTCTTTCCTGGTATGAGATAGGGATAGTAGGATTATTACTGCTCTCAGGAACGTTAACAGTGGAGATTCCTGAATATAGCAAGGAGTCAGTGCATTTTCTAATGATAGAATTATTTAACATGGGTGTGAGTAGCTTTGAGTTTTCTTGAGCAGTAGTTTTTGCCAGATATCAAAATAATCTAGAAAGTTAATTGTCTTTGTCTTGTGGCAATAGTCTGCATACTGTCATACAGATAAATGATTTGCACACTTGAGCATACCATTTTGAGCAGTGTACTTAATGTCCACACTCCAGTGATTCCTGCTACTGCATTTTTATAGCATTTAGTGATTTTATTTTTTCTACCAATGTTATTTATGAGCCAAAAACCTATCTTGGCAAGGCTAGTCATTTTAGAAACCTCACTGGAAATGGTTCAGTGTTAATTTTGTTTAGGCGAGGATTCGTAAAAGATGATAAATGCATTGTGATATAATAACCTCATCCTTTCATCTATCATATTGTTAAATCAGATTGCAAGTGTTGCATTAATGTGATAAAATGCTTTCTGCTTACATTTTCTTTTAATCAGTTAAGACTGAGGTCAAATGAGAAAATTGGACCTGAGTAAACAAGATTGCAAAATGTTTAATCTATAGACCAATAAATTAAAAG
The DNA here is from genome assembly GCF_949774975.1 of Lagenorhynchus albirostris. Taxonomy (NCBI): domain Eukaryota; kingdom Metazoa; phylum Chordata; class Mammalia; order Artiodactyla; family Delphinidae; genus Lagenorhynchus; species Lagenorhynchus albirostris. The sequence goes on along the minus strand of NC_083101.1, from coordinate 60,033,180 downwards.
CAAAAGGATTGATTAAATATCATTGAAGTCACAAATTATGCAGAGAATACTAATGTTACCTTGCATCTAGGTCAAGTGCAAGAGAATAATTGACTCTTAGGCTGAATTTAGTTATGCTGAACACTTCTGAACGTCTAGCCTATATGATAAGCAGATTGAGGTTTGGGTCTCACTCCCACACCTTAATCATTAACAAGGGCTTACTTCTGGTACATCGTATATGATCTGGTATACAAATGCAGTAGTTACTACTACCTTGAAAACCTGAGCCATCAGTTTGGGGAAGCCGTCTTCAAATGTTGACAAAAAGATCTAGTAGAAATTCCTCTGGAAATTCTCACCCCTCGTACTAAGCCATTTTATCAAACACTTGCCTTCCCTACAGGGAACAGATATGGAAGGTTTTATTATCTACTCTTGCATCGTATCCTGATAAGAAGTTATGATGCTTCACAGGGAATGAATTAGGTCATAACCCACATATGTAGATTCCACGAGCAGCAACAACCCGGTTCTACGATGAATTCATTTTAAAACATTAATTAGAATCTGCAATGCAGTTAAGAAAAGATGAGAACTGACATTTAAAAAGCATGAGTTTTAGAGTCAAATTAGCCTGTTTTCTAACCGACGTCTTGAACATATTAGCCATATAACCTTAGGCAAGTTATCAAATTACCCTGAGGTGTTTGTAAAACTCAAATAACTGCAATTTCACAAGGTTTATAATAGTATTAACTGAGATAATTAATATATATACAGTGCCTATAATGCAGTTTACACAAAGGAGGGAAGATGTAAATGCTAATTCTCTTTCTCTCTCCCTTTCCTTCAAAATGCATCACAAGATTTCTCAAAGCAGAAAGTAAATTTCCTATAGTGATGAAAAATTATGCATTATGTTTCGAACTGGGAAATATCATTAAAATTACTGCTTTACATGTTCAATGACTTTTTTTTCTTCTTTTGGTCTGAAGTATATCCTGACAATTGAAAACCATTTTGTGTACTCTTTCATTAAATGGAGTAAATTGTAGTAAAGCAAGAGTTCACAGACATAGGAATAGGAACGTACATATCAATTATTACCTTAAATGTAAAAGGACCAAATGCTCCCACCAAAAGGCACAGATTGGATGAATGGATACAAAAACAAGACCCATATATATGCTGTCTACAAGAGACCCACTTCAGACCTAGAGACACATACAGACTGAAAGTAATGGGACAGAAAAAGATATTCCATGCAAATGAAAACCAAAAGAAAGCTGGAGTAGCAATTCTCATATCAGACAAATTAGACTTTAAAATAAAGACTATTAGAAGAGACAAAGAAGGACACTACATAATGATCAAGGGATCGATCCAAGAAGAAGATATAACAATTGTAAATATTTATGCACCCAACATAGGAGCACCTCAATATATAAGGCAAATACTAACAGCCATAAAAGGGGAAATCGACAGTAACACATTCATACTAGGGGACTTTAACACCCCACTTTCACCAATGGACAGATCATCCAAAATGAAAATAAATAAGGAAAAACAAGCTGTAAATGATACATTAAACAAGATGGGCTTAATTGACATTTATAGGACATTCCATCCAGAAACAACAGAATACACATTTTTCACAAGTGCTCATGGAACATTCTCCAGGATAGATCATATTTTGGGTCACAAGTCAAGGCTTGGTAAATTAAAGAAAATTGAAATCGTATCAAGTATCTTTTCTGACCACAACGCTATGAGACTAGATATCAATTACAGGAAAAGATCTGTAAAAAATACAAACACATGGAGGTTAAACAATACACTACTTAATGACGAAGTGATCACTGAAGAAGTCAAAGAGGAAATCAGAAAATACCTAGAAACAAATGACAGTGGAGACACGACGACCAAAACCTATGGGATGCAGCAAAAGCAGTTCTAAGAGGGAAGTTTATAGCAATAAAATCCTACCTTACGAAACAGGAAACATTGTGAATAAACAACCTAACCTTGCACCTAAAGCAATTAAAGAAAGAAGAAAAAAACCCGCAAAGTTAGCAGACGGAAAGAAATCATAAAAATCAGATCAGAAATAAATGAAAAAGAAATGAAGAAAACGATAGCAAAGATCAATAAAACTAAAAGCTGGTTTTTGAGAAGATAAAAAAAATTGATAAACCATTAGCCAGACTCATCAAGAAAAAAAGGGAGAAGACTCAAATCAATAGAATTAGAAATGAAAAAGGAGAACAACTGACACTGCAGAAATACAAAAGATCATGAGAGATTACTACAAGCAACTCTATGCCAATAAAATGGACAACCTGGAAGAAATGGACAAATTCTTAGAAATGCACAATCTGCCAAGACTGAATCAGGAAGAAATAGAAAATATGAACAGACCAGTCACAGGCACTGAAATTGAAACTGTGATTAAAAACCTTCCAACACACAAAAGCCCAGGACCAGATGGCTTCACAGGCGAATTCTATCAAACATTTAGAGAAGAGCTAACACCTATCCTTCTCAAACTCTTCCAAAATATAGCAGAGGGAGGAACACACCCAAACTCATTCTACGAGGCCACCATCACCCTGATACCAAAACCAGACAAAGATGTCACAAAGAAAGAAAACTACAGGCCAATATCACTGAAGAACATAGATGCAAAAATCCTCAACAAAATACTAGCAAACAGAATCCAACAGCACATTAAACGGATCATACACCATGATCAAGTGGGGTTGATTCCAGGAATGCAAGGATTCTCCAATATATGCAAATCAATCAACGTGATACACCATATTAACAAATTGAAGGAGAAAAACCATATGATCATCTCAATAGGTGCAGAGAAAGCTTTCGACAAAATTCAACACCCATTTATGATAAAAACCCTGCAGAAAGTAGGCATAGAGGGAACTTTCCTCAACATAATAAAGGCCATATATGACAAACCCACAGCCAACATCATCCTCAATGGTGAAAAACTGAAACCATTTCCAGTAAGATCAGGAACAAGACAAGGTTGCCCACTCTCACCACTCTTATTTGACATAGTTTTGGAAGTTTTAGCCACAGCAATCAGAGAAGAAAAGGAAATAAAAGGAATCCTAATCGGAGAAGAAGAAGTAAAGCTGCCATTGTTTGCAGATGACATGATAGTATACATAGAGTATCCTAAAGATGCTACCAGGACACTACTAGAGCTAATCAATGAATTTGGTAAAGTAGCAGGATCAAAATTAATGCACAGAAATCTCTGGCATTCCTATACACTAGTGATGAAAAATCTGAAAGTGAAATCAAGAAAACACTCCCATTTACCATTGCAACAAAAAGAATAAAATATCTAGGAATAAACCTACCTAAGGAGACAAAAGACCTCTATGCAGAAAATTATAAGACACTGATGAAAGAAATTAAAGATGATACAAATAGATGGAGAGATATACCATGTTCTTGGATTGGAAGAATCAACATTGTGAAAATGACTACAGTATCCAAAGCAATCTACAGATTCAATGCAATCCCTCTCAAACTACCACTGAAATTTTTCACAGAACTAGAACAAAAAAAATCACAATTTGTATGGAAACACAAAAGACCCCGAATAGCCAAAGCAATCTTGAGAATGAAAAACGGAGCTGGAGGAATCAGGCTCCCTGACTTCAGACTATACTACAAAGCTACAGTAATCAAGGCAGTATGGTACTGGCAAAAAACATAAAGATAGATCAATGGAACAGGATAGAAAGCCCAGAGATAAACCCACACACGTATGGTCACCTTATCTTTGATAAAGGAGGCAGGAATGTACAGTGGAGAAAGGACAGCCTCTTCAATAAGTGGTGCTGGGAAAACCGGACAGCTACATGTAAAAGTATGAGATTAGATGACTCCCTAACACCATACACAAAAATAAGCTCAAAATAGATTAAAGACCTACATGTAAGGCCAGAAACTATCAAACTCTTAGAGGAAAACATAGGCAGAACACTCTATGACATAAATCACAGCAGGATCCTTTTTGACCCACCTCCTAGAGAAATGGAAATAAAAAGAAAAATAAACAAATGGGACCTAATGAAACTTCAAAGCTTTTGCATAGCAAAGGAAACCATAAACAAGACCAAAAGACAACCCTCAGAATGGGAGAAAATATTTGCAAATGAAGCAACTGACAAAGGATTAATACCCAAAATTTACAAGCAGCTCATGCAGCTCAATCACAAAAAAACAAACAACCCAATCCAAAAATGGGCAGAAGACCTAAACAGACATTTCTCCAAAGAAGATATACAGACTGCCAACAAACACATGAAAGAATGCTCAACATCATTAATGATTAGAGAAATGCAAATCAAAACTACAATGAGATATCATCTCACACCAGTCAGAATGGCCATCATCAAAAAATCTAGAAACAATAAATGCTCGCGAGGGTGTGGAGAAAAGGGAACACTCTTGCACTGCTGGTGGGAATGTGAATTGGTACAGCCACTATGGAGAACAGTATGGAGGTTCATTAAAAAACTACAAATAGAACTTCCATATAACCCAGCAATCCCACTACTGGGCATATACCCTGAGAAAACCATAATTCAAAAAGAGCCACGTACCAAAATGTTCATTGCAGCTGTATTTACAATAGCCCGAAGATGGAAACAACCTAAGTGTCCCTCAGCGGATGAATGGATAAAGGTGTGGCACCTTTATGGATAAAGGTGTGGATAAAGGTATCCATACAATGGAATATTACTGAACCATAGAAAGAAACAAAATTGAACTATTTGTAATGAGGTGGATGGACCTAGAGTCTGTCATACAGAGTGAAGTAAGTCAGAAAGAGAAAGACAAGTACCGTATGCTAACACATATATATGGAATTTAAGGGAAAAAAATATCACGAACAACCTAGGGGTAAGACAGGAAGAAAGACACAGACCTACTAGAGAATGGACTTGAGGATATGGGGAGGGGGAAGGGTAAGCTGTGATAAAGCCAGAGAGTGGCATGAACATATATACAGTACCAAATGTAAAATAGATAGCTAGTGGTAAGCAGCTGCATAGCACAGGGAGATCAGCTTGGTGCTTTGTGACCACCTAGAGTGGTGGGATAGGGAGGGTGGGAGGGAGGGAGACGCAAGAGGGAAGAGATATGGGAACATATGTATATGTATAACTGATTCATTTTGTTATAAAGCGGAAACTAACACACCATTGTAAAGCAATTATACTCCAATTAAGATGTAAAGAAAAAAAAAAGAGTTCACAGACAGTTAGGACCTCATATAGAAACCTTTTTCAATTCTGTAAAGATTAACAGTGAGATCATCTTTAATGCTGCCTGGTAGTAGTGTTACAAAAGAGCTAGTAGAGATACAAAACGAAATATTTTACCGCTTTCAATGTGTATAACACGAGTTTCCTTGTTTAGGAAATATGGTCTCTATTTTTACAAACAATCTTAAAAGTTATGAATGAAGAAACCACTTTCAAAATTGCTGCTGTGGTTGGACACTTTTTTTATATACACTTGAAACCTTACTACCCTTCAGGTGTGTTACCTAGAAAGGAATGAAAAGAGCTATTTCAAATTACAAAGCATGTACTCTTATGTCACATAGGATGCCAAGGGTCTCACATTCAATCTCTTATTTGATCCTCTGAAAACCTCCCATTTTTCACTTTGACTGATTGAAGAGAGATACCTGGCCTTGCCCCCTGTATATCAGTTCTTTGATAAAGCAGAAAAGAAGTGAGGAGAATGGGGAGAGAAACTGAGAGTATTCTCCAGAAAAAGGGATGGACATAATTACACCATATGACCCAGCACCTTTCATTTAAATACTTGTGTTGCTGTCAAAGTTTAGCAAACATTCACGAAGCCTACTCTATGGTCTAGGCACAGTGCTGAGTACCTGCAGAAACTCTGAATACTTTAAAAATCTATCTTTCTACATATTTAAAAAAGAGAGACGTTTGAAAGAGGTGTACACCTGAATGTAACTAGATGTGTTAAATTGTTTAAAGTGTGACTGTTTCCTTATGAACACTCAGTGGGAGCACAGTTATAATAGTTATCTCTCCTTGGCTGTTTACAGTTTATCTACTTTTTAATATATTGTGCAGTTCATTGTTTGCTGGCTAGTTTATTTACAGTAAAACAAGATTTTGGTTTTCTTGGAGCTTTTTCTCTGACATTTACTTTTTCTTAAAAAATAACTTCACAGTTGTTTCCTATGTCCTTCCTTTGTCCTCTTCACTTTTTCATTTTTCATCTCTCCTCTTTTCCTTTTGTCTTTTCATAGGAGCCCCACATGCTGGCTGCTGTGAGTCCTTGAGGACAGGCCTAGAAACAAATGAATACACTAAAAACAGCTGCAACAACATTTTCTTTGCTTATATTAACCCTCTCTCTTTTAAATAATTTCTAATGCTGATTTAGTAATTTTATCTTGAACACTATATAGAAGGATACATTTTTAAAACCTTGAGAGTACCTATAGTTACTCAGCACTGTGATCATTCAAAGATAAGCAATCCTCATTTTCTTTTCTTTTTTTTACAGAAATACTTCAGTTACACAAAGGTTATAAATATGAATTGGTCATAATCTTGATTCATGAAACATTGTCATTAGGCATCCATGCAAGACAATTCTTGTTACTATTGTTGTTTGTTTTTTCTCTTCCCTTTTTCCCTTATTTTTCCTTTACTCTCAATCTTGCACCTCACAGGTACCCACTCTAGTGTATTTAGTACATCTCCTCTCTGTGTCAGGGTTGATAAAATGTGAGTTATTTTAACAATAAAATGGCAACCATGAATTGTGCACTTGCTGTATGCTAGGATCTGACCTGAGAAGTTGTCATGGCTAAAACCCATAACAACCCTAACAGGCAAATATTATAGTTATTATTTTTGTCATTGCTGTTATTTCCATTTACCAATTTTAATACTGACACCAAGAGTTTAAAAATTTTGGCCAAGCTCAAAGGCTAACATATGGAAGATACAGCATATGAGCCCAAATCTTTTGGTTGAGAGCCTGTGTTTTTAACCAATTATGTTGTATCTTCTTCATATTTCACTGTGTAACAGCCCCAAGAATGGAATTGCTGGGCGATATACATACATATATACTGTCAAGAAGTATTACCAGGTTGTTTCTAGGCTGGCTATACAAATTTATAGTCCCCTTTGCAATGAATGAGTCCTCATCACATTCATACCCAGAACTTAGTATTTCCCTACTTGGCACTTTTTTGCCAAACCGATGTGTATAAAGTAGAAATCAATAGTTTTAACTTGCATTTATCTATTTTCTAATGTGTTTGAATATCTCTTCAAAATACATATTAGTCACTTTGGTTTCCCCTTCTGTGAATTTTCTATTAATGTTACTGAATAAGTAAATAAATATAAAACACTTACAGGCATTACTGATAAATAGTAAGGTCCTGGCATCTGTTATTGTGTTTGATATTATTATACTGTATCTATCATATTTTCTATATGATTTTCTATATTTTCCAGAAGATTTGAAAGAGTCGCCAATTCTCTATAATTTTAAGACATTACAAATATATTCTCCTAATCTTTCACCAGTCCATTATTTTTCCCATGATGCCCTTTGATTAAAATATCTGTAATTTTGTTGCAGTAAATACCTATTTTTCTTTTTAGTATTTATGATATACAGTCATACTTTAGAAAGCTTTCCTACCTCAGAGTTCCAATAATATTGTCTTATATTATTTCCTATCATTATAAGTTTTCTTTTTCATATTTTGATATTTCACCCACTAGGAGTTAATTTTTATGTATGGCCTAGGAAGGGGAATTTTCTTCCATGTAATGAGACTTTTTCTGACACCATTTATTAAACAGTTCATTTTTTTTTGCATTATAGATTGTATGTTTCTAAGCCATCATTTATGCTACTCTATTTAATAGTAAGTGCAAGAGTACAGGCTTTATTAATTACTATGGCTTTTTAATGTGCTTTAGTATCTGGCAAGGTCAGTAGTTTTCCCTGTTTTTGCTCTTCCACTTCATAGCTGTTTACCTATTCATAATATTTAATTAATTAATTAATTTGAATTGATAATGATTGTGAGGTTTCCTAAAAATTCTTGAGGTTTAGATTGGAATTGCCTAAATGTATAAATAAATATAGGGAGAACTGAGATCTTTATAAAGTTAGATCATTTTATATAGCAACATAGAATTTCTCTATATTTGGTGAGTGTTTTTATGTCATTTAGTAGAGTTTTAAACTTCTATATATGCAATTCATATTCTTTATTTGGTTAATATATTTTTAAAAAAAGATTGGTTGTAGTTTCTCTTTGTATCGTAAATGGTGTCTTCCATTTTTTGGTTATTAATTGCTCATGTAAAGAATGATATTAAGTAACCTCCTCTATTTAGGTATAATGATTAGGTGGTTATCTTGAATTGTCTATATAAATAAACATATTAACTAGTGAAAGCTACAGTTATATCTCTTAGTTCCCCAAATATATGCTGCATTATTTTTCTTGACTTATGTGCATTATCTAGGACTTTTAGTTCTGTGCTAAACAGTAGTAATGATAGAGGGCAATCCTTATGCTGTTGTTGATCTTAGAAAGACTCCCTCTAAAGTTTATCCATTGAATGTGATATATACTTAGCTTTTTAGCAGCAATATTAAGTTATGAAAGTTTAATTCTAACCCTTGTTTGTAATTTTCTTTTAAAATAATGAATATATTTTATATGTCATTTATATATCATATCACAGAAATCATGTGCTTTCTGTCCTTTAACTCTGATGTAAATATTTGTACTTATAAGTTATCTAAGTTTGAGTTATCCTTGCATTTCTGGTATAAAATACACATCACGCTATAGTGTAGTTTTTAAAATTGCACAATGGTATTCAATTAGTCAATCTTTCATTTAGAGTTTTTATTTTGTGTGTCTGTGTGTGTTGTCAGTATTTTTTATTTCAGCTGTTCTGATAGGTTTTTAATTGAAGTATAGTTGATTTACAGTATTAGATTAGTTTCAGGTGTACAGCATAATATTTCAGTGTTTTTACAAAATATACTCCATTAAAAGTTATTACAAAATAATGGCTATAATTCCCTTTTCTATACAAGATATCCTTGTCGCTTATCTATTTTATAATAGTAGTTTCCACCTTTTAATCCCATACCCCTAACTTGCCCCTTCCCCCCTATAACCACTAATTTGTTTCTGTATTCTGTCAGTCTGTTTCTGTTTTGCTATATACATTTGTTTGTATTATTTTTTAGATTCCACATACAAGTGTTATCATATAGTATTTGTCTTTCTCTCTCAGACTTATTTCACTTAGCATAAGATTCTCTAGGTCTATCCATGTTGCTACAAATGGCAGAATTTCATTTCTTTTTATGGCTGAGTAATATTCCAGTGTGTGTGTGTGTGTGTGTGTGTGTGTGTGTGTGTGTGTGTGTGTATCCCACACCTTCTCTATCCATTAGTCTATTGATGGACACATGGGTTGCTTCCACACCTTGGCTATTGTAAATAGCGCTGCTGTGAACATTGGGGTGCACGTGTCTTTTCGAATTTGTGTTTTCATGTTTTGCAGATATATACCTAGGAGTGGAATTGCTGGATCATATGGTAATTCTCTTCTTAGTTTTTTGAATTTTAACATCTCAGCCCATAAATTAAATTGGTCTGTGGTTTACTTTTTCTACTTCATCTAGTTTGTATGTCAATTTTGTACTTTTTTTTTTTTTAAGTGCTTCTCTTCTTTCAAACTTCTGAAACAACTTGAGATATTATCTTGAAGGGTTTTTTTGGCATTTATCAGTAAAATTATCCAGCCAGAAATCTGTTTTATCCCAAACAAAGTAAGAATCTACCTCACTGTCTAACCCCTCTTCCTCAAAATGTACCTCTCTCCATGCAATATACACATACCAGATTGGTAGGTTTTGAAATCTTCACTCTGGATTTTTAGGGATATACTTTATTTATTAAGTCTTGCTCACTTAGACATAGCAAACTTGGTAACACCTTTATCCCCCTTACTTCCCATATTTCATTTCTATGTCTTGGATTTATTGCTCTTGATGCTGGCAATATCTACTAAATGTTATTTCAAAAGGATCTCTATTGTGTGTGCCTTCTAAGACTTTTTATTATTATTATTATTTATTTATTTATTTTTGGCTGTGTTGGTTCTTCGTTTCTGTGCGTGGGCCTCTCACTGTCGCAGCCTCTCTTGTTGCGGAGGACAAGCTCCAGACGCGCGGGCTCAGTAGTTGTGGCTCACGGGCCTAGTTGCTCCGTGGCATGTGGGATCTTCCCAGACCAGGGCTCGAACTCGTGTCCCCTGCATTGATAGGCAGATTCTCAACCACTGCGCCACCATGGAAGCCCCTAAGACTTTTTACACCAGAGCACACATATGTTTTGGCCTCAGATTTAATTGTTTTTCAGCTGAAAATAGCATCCCTAGCTCAAAGTTCTTTTCCTTTAACACTGAAAGTATTATTTTATCGTCTTCTTACTTCTGCTTCTTGATATGAATGATGCCTAACACTTGCTAATTTTTAGGTGATCTGCTTTTACTTTTTGAAAGCTATTATAATTTAAATTTTGATTTGATATTTAAAATTTTAACCATAATATCAATATAATGTATGTATGTATTTTTTTAAAAATCACTATTATTTGGTAGTCCACGAACAATTTCTATAATGCTTATAAATTTTTTTAATTCTTTACTTCCTCACCTCTATTTTTTTCACTGCCTGAGACTCATAAGAGACAGTTATGCCCACTTGTTCTTCTCTTATCCAAATATTTCAGTGGTTCTCCTTTAGAGCATTTTGTCACTCGGGGACATTTGGGGACACTCGGGGATTTTTGGTTGTTGGAACATGAGGATTATTGGCATGTAGTGAGGAGAGACCAAGGATGTTGGTAAACATCCTATAATGCACAAGAAAGCCCCTCACAGCAAAAACATTATCCAGTACAAATGTACATAGTACCAAAGTTGAGAAATTATGATGTCTTAGCTCTTCACTTATTATTTCCATCCTTTGATCTCATTCTGTGAGAGATCTAAATTTGATCTTCCAACTTAACAGTTTGTTTTTATACTGAGTACATTCTTCCATCTATCCAACTATTGAAATCTGTACTTCATAAATTACATTTTTCATATCCAGTTTTCTTTTTATCTCCCTGATGGAATTTATTGTGTCTTTAAAATTTTTTGTTCTACCCTATTAATTGTGGCTCCCCTCATATACATTTTTTTCTTTTTTTTTAATTTAACCAAAGTTCTCACACCCCTCAGATGCTTCATATTTCTTCTCTGCGATTTCATCTTTTATCCCCTTAAGAATATCAGATATCTGACTTAGCAGTATGTAATTGAGGAAGGTGGGAGAGAGACAAAGTCCAGGCGCCTGGCTTCTATTCCTCCACGTGAGTGTGGAGGCTTGGAGATTACTCTAGCCTTCTTTTGCTGACACAATCCTTCCTCATGCCCCACCCCCACTCCAAGGCAAGTGTCTCTTGCACTTTGGAAACTCACAATATCTCCATCTCAGGCACTTATCTGAGGACTAGCCAGTCTTTACTATAATTGTTCACTAATGGAATCAAAGAACAAAATAGGGGAAGTATGAGGAGGGAACAGTTAGGGGCTAGACAGCCCCATGATGGCCAAAGGATGAGAAATGATGCACTAGAGTGGAAAGAAAACGATCACTAGAAACTGGAAGGGTCTCCTCCATTTCAGCTCATACTATTCACCTAGCTCTGCTCCTTTCCCGTTTTTATTTGCAGTATTGGCATTTCTGGTACCTCAGCTGTAAGAGAGATAATAATTTTCTTAAGCATAAAATAAACTGGATAGTAGACAATAACTACTTTCAAAATGTTCACCAATTAGATCTACTCACTTGAAATTTACAGTGAACCACATTTAAATTTGACCCTCAGTACAACAGGCAGAGTTAAGGGAAGAAAGAATCATGGTCAGCAAAATCACAGCACAATCTTAAAAAAAGTTAACAATCAATTATGAAGTCCTGTTAATTCCAACCTTTAAAATATATCTCGGGCCCATTCACATATTTCCATTTCCATTAACATTGGGTTAATTTAGGCCCACTATTATATTTTACCTGAAATATGGGATGGCCTCCTAAATTATCTTTTTTACTCTGGCCTTTCCAATTATTTTCCACACAGCTACCAGTGAGATCTTTCAAATTTGCAGGTTTCATCATATCACTTTCTTTTTAAAAAACTTGTAATAGCTTTTCTTTGTCCTGTAGTACAAACTCATAGTTCCAGCATGCAATGTCACTTGTTAGAGTCCTTTGCTTTTCTGCCTCTTTTACCTCTCTTTGCCCTCTTCACCCTTGCCAATATGGATTTATTAGGCTTCCCCAGTTTTTCATTTTCTCTGTTTCTTTCCCGGACTCTCATTTTATCTTCTTTTCCTTAAACACTTTGCTTCTCACTACCTCCCCTGGTAATTTCTTACTCGTCCCTCAGGTCTTAGTTTAAATGCAGGAAGCACTCCATAATGAGAACCTTTATAATATTCATTACAGTGTGAAGCAACTTTCTATTTCCAATTATTTTTCTCTGTCCCCTCTTAGAATATACAATTTGTGAAGACAGGGATTCAATCTTATTATATCCTAAGCACCTAGCATGGTGGCCACAATGTAGCTAGGTTATGTGAATGTTGGGGAAGGGAAACTTTCCCCATGACCCCTCTTGAGTTCTTGTGGCTGGAATAATAATAAAATTGACACAAGACAGATTAGCAGGAGGAAAAAAAAGGAAAAAAATTAATTTGTGCACATAGAGATCTCATAAAAATGGGAGGGACCTAAGAAGTGGCCAAAGCAGACAGCTTTTATGCTTTTTAGACAAAGAAACAATAAACTTGTGAGGAATTGACAGGACAAAGAAACTTAAGTTTTGGGTGCTCCATTAGTGAAGAATCTAAACAGAGTTTGAGGTTGGGGTAGTAAATTAAAGAAGTAAGAAGGTTGTTTATAGGGGCTTCTTGGCCTGAATTCCTGATCTCTGGAGATAGGGGTGTGCTTCGACTGTCAGATGCAGGGAGTGCACCTTTCACATGGGAGATTTATTTCTTGCCTTCAGGGAAACATAAAGGAGGGTCAGAGTGTCCTCCATGCATTGGCCACTTCTTGAGTAACTGTAATTCAAAATAATCAATATGCCATTGTGTCATATTCTGGGGTAGCCTGCCTTGAGCTCCAACCTGAAAAAAATGAAACCAACAACAAAACTTCAGAAGAGTGCTACCATCCAATAAACATTCTGTGCTTGCCTGCTTATTTTTCTTTGTAAGAATGTGCTTTAGTGAATAAATCAGAAAAAAAGGGTCCCAAGCAATTTCTTTATAAAAACCTAGACATTAAGTATTTATTTCATGTCAGTACTACATTATATTAGCCTTTTTGTGCACAGTTCATTTCTTCTTTTGAATACAGCGCTTGTATGGTTGACTCAACTAGAGTAACCATCTTGTCTTTTGGAGGAATGATGGTGCAGCTCATAAATGGTTGAGGATCTCTGGAGGATAATCCTAAAGTAGTTCACTTCCTAAGCCCCTGTCACCATACAGAGATAATTATTTCTATGATTTATGTGCTTCCAAGGAGCCTTTGTTCAAGATAACCTTTTCCGATCACATTTATTAGGTAGTTGTTACAGTACCTTGAGATTTGGAATCTTTTTCTGCTTTCATGGATCCTCTTTGGTTTATTTACAGGTGTGATTATTGATTTGATATTTTATATAGAGGTCAAAGTGTTGCCTTTTTTCTTCCCTTGGTTCTAAACAATTTTACGGGTAATCTGACTGGTTTGGTTTGGGTTTTTGAAAGGTAAAATCCCTAAACTTTTTGGTTTTTAAAATGACTAGGCTGTTACATTCTTAAAATGTAGTTTAGACTTCCACCAAATTTTCAATAGAAGAAAAAGAAAAATATATTAACAGTCTTTTAACCTTGAGCTTAAAAAAATTTACATAAAAATAGCTGTTTATATGAACAAACGATGCTTGAATAAAACACTGTGTCTACACATAATATTCAAAGATTAAGCTGTTTTGCTATCTCAAGTAGGAACTATTTAAAGTAGTATAATAATTCATGCTCCTCAAAGGAAACATCTTTGCTTTTATGGCCATTTTCCACCAAATAAAAGAAAATGTCCCTAGCAAATATTGTTTGTAATACACTGCATTTCAAAGGAATAGTTGGAACAATAACAAGCCATTTGCAGTTTAGTTTTATGTGTATTATTGCTCTACTTTGTAGCCAAAAGAATAAAAAGATATTGCAAAATGCTATTAAAAATAACCTCCTCTTTATGTTTCACATTATCCATGCTGAGATTTTTTTTATCTTCTTTTTTTTCTTCTAATTACAGATGAAGTTGTGTTCACGTGTTGAGTATAATATGATTTATGACAATCACTTTACATCAACACCTTACATCATCGTACTTTGCCCCATACTTTAATTCAGTGGATTGCTTTTAAAGAAAGTTTTGCAAAAAAATTGAAATTAAATCAACAAAAAGTATATTTAAATGAAATATGTAGGATTTTATCCTACTGTGGCATTAGTTTCTTAGTGCATATATGACCTGGATATAAAGAATTGTAAGGTTTTCCACTACATTCAAAGAAAAGAAACAAAAATGTTAAGCTTATACCATACAGCATAGTGCCTATAGCTAGTAATACTATATCTTATACTTAAAAATTCACTAGGGTGGTAGATTTTTGTTGTGTTCTTATCACAAATTATCATCATCATCTTCAAAAACATTGAGGGTGGATGGAAACCTTTGGAACTGATGCACATGTTTACAGAACAGAATGTGATAATGGTTTCACATATGTATATTTATCTACAAACTCATCAAGTTGTATACGTTAAATTTGTACAGATATTTGTACGTCAACCATACCTTGATAAAGTGGTTAAAATTCTTTTTAGCCATCACTAGCTGTGTTTATATTCCTATTATAGAAAGTAATGTGGAATTCTAACTTATTTTATCTTAAGGTGCTTGATGATAGATTATATATACATTTCATTTTTTCTTAGGTTTTTAAATTTATATAAATTATTGCTTTGTTCTCTGATAGGATATGAACTCATATAATAAGAGCTGCCATTCATTGAGAGCCATGGGTAGATCAGATGCTTTTATTCAACATAATTTCTAAATCTTACATTTTTCTTCTAATAGTAATAGAATGCTAGTTCTTCAAAGAAAGAGACTGACGTTTTGGTGAGGTTAAGTGACCATATCAGATTAACACAGCTAATAAATGGTAGTGGTGTGGCAGGGACAACATTTTGATCAAGGATTTATTGTCAAAAGAAGAAGAGCTGTTCTTCATCACTAACTGAACAAAGGAGTCTTAGCTTTACTATTGACTTGTTTTAAGAAATAAAAATAATCTCAAAGTATATAGTATATATTTTCCCAAGTAATTTCAAAAATTTCTTTTACTGATCTAAATAATTTTACTGATCATCACTAAGCATTCCTGTATTTCAGAAAAGCTCCTAATCCAAAAGAAAGAGTACAATAAAGTTAACATGAAAGTTTCTTTCATGTTAAATAAAGATAAATGTAGCTTTTAGTACTTATTTTATTGCTCGTTCTTGATAAATTATACCTCAATTATGATATTTCTGTCAATATTTGTTGTTACCATGGGTACCCTTATAAATGTGTGTTTATGAATAGTTGCTTACGCTTCTTTTTGGAAATTAGTATACTGTACTTCAATTAAAAAATGAAAATAACCTCCTGAATATAAATAAATATAAAAATAAAAGTTGTAAAATAATTTATCTGATTCTTTAAATTTCAAGCCATTGAAAAGAAAGCTAGACAAAAATATTTGTGTTGATGTATTATAGCCAAAATAAATCTTTGTTAGTGACATTTTTAACCCCACCTCTGCCACATGAGGAAAATTGTCTTAATTTAGTAAAAGATGCCCAACAAGAGCAAATTACTGCTAAGGCATACGGTTCTAGATAGAGTACTTAATTTTGTATGCATACACATATGGCTGACAGTTATTTTTGCTACCGGTAGAAAAAAATTTTCCCTAAAATTGAGTATAGTAAGTGCTATCGACACTATTATAGTGCCAAATTGAACCTCGGTAATCTTAAAGTTAACATTCAGTGTTTAACTGTTCATGTGAGACCATAAGGCTCGGGACATGTAATTATTTGCAATTTCCTGAGACTCATCTTTCAATCCAGTTCTCTGAGAGAGTGTTAGGCACGAGCCAGGAATTTACCTAAAGGATGAGAAAAGACAGCTTGCATGCCACAAGCACAGGCATCTCTATGAGTCTTTCTTGTTTTCTACTTACCCTTTGGTGTGAGGTATTCTCCTGTGAAGGATAAAAATCTTTTTGTGCATGAAGAAATGCCATTGAACATTTTTAAGGCTGATCTTTATTTGGGAATATTAATATAAAGGGGAACATTCCTCCATAAATGACAAACATTTGTAAATTTAAGAATGTGGGAAAGTTTGGAGACATTATCCTTTTGGAATATGCATGACTTTAGTTTTGATAAGATCATAAAAGAACTGTATGTGATAAACTGTCAGGGATGTCTGACCCTGTAGCTTACTAGCTGTGAATGACCCTAGGCAAGTCACTTAAACTTTCCTTAACTCAGTTCCTTGCTCTTTAATTAAAAACAAAACAAAATTCTTGCATATTTTTCAAGTGTTTTGTAAGTTTTAGTGATTTATAATATTTTAACTTTTTCTAATTTCTTTTCTAAGAATCTCGAAGGTCTTATTCTTAACAAGGTAAAAAAAAATATATCCAGAATATGCTAAAGAGCAAGATCCCACACTTCACATTAAATTTCCCCAACACAAATGTATCTAATCATAATAAAATGTTAATGTAAAACTCTGCCATCTGGAATCATACTCTAATGGGATATTAGAAATAAAGGTAGAAAAATGGCCTTACTCTATCGTATAATGTGAATTATTTGGCAGGTAATAAAGACTTACTGATCAGTGGCTTCACATTTATAAGGGAAAAAAAAGGGACTCTAGTCATATTTATGTGATACCAGAAACTTGACCCTTTCCCAATTTGTTTCATTTAAATTTATATCTTTATTTATAAGTATGTACCAGTATCTCCTCCCTAAGATACAGTAATTCCTTGCCACCTGATAAGGGTTGTCTTTGATCCTGTGTAAATAGTACTTCATTTCTTCTCACATATACCCCAGAATTCACCATTAAATGCTGTTTGACCCAGCACTCACTAGCAGGCCTATTACTGGAATTAATTGTGATACAGTTGCATCTCTTTATTATGCATTTTCTTGGAAAAGATTCCAACATCTGCCATAGCCACTTTCTGCTCTCATCTCCCCAGTTTAGTTCAGCAGTAAATGAGGCTGAAGGAGAGTCGGCTATAAACAGGCTAACCAACCTCATCAAAGATGACCAGAAGGGCGTCCCTGGTGGCGCAGTGGTTGAGAGTCCGCCTGCCGATGCAGGGGACACGGGTTCGTGCCCCAGTCCGGGAAGATCCCACATGCCGCGGAGCGGCTAGGCCCGTGAGCCATGGCCGCTGAGCCTGCGCGTCCGGAGCCTGTACTCCGCAACGGGAGAGGCCACAGCAGGGAGAGGGCCCAAGTACTGCAAAAAAAAAAAAAAAAAAAAAAGTGACCAGAACTAGAATGGCAAGTCCCACCAGGGTATGATTTGGTGGCTCTGAGAATTATGGATGGTGTTAGAAAGGATTCAAGTAACAAGGTTACTTTTAAGTAACCCAATAGGTAAGATTTCAACTATTTATTTATATATTTTATATGCTTGTATTATTAATAACAATAGTAATGTTTTAATTTTAACCGTCTTTCAGAAGACCGAAACACCATTTTACCCTTAGAGGTCTCTGCAAACTAGGTGGTGATGTAAATATATGAACATCTAGGCTACAAGAGATTGTGACTTGTCCTTGAAGTTAGATTTTAAATATTGACAGACTACCAGCAGCTAGATGCTAGTTAATACCGCTCCATAGAAAGAAAAATCCACCACTAGAACCAAATAATTTTTTTTTCAATATGTCATCTTTGGGACTTTGACTCCGTAATAAGACCACCATATACGTATTTGGTATCCAAGATAAAAATGTTTTTACCACTCCAGTGTTGAAATAATTTAGCGACCAGTCTTTGGAACTTGAAACACATTCTTACAAGGCCAGAGTAATATTATTTGTCCCTTGTAATATTGCCCAAGAAAAATATAACACAGTACCTTGTCACATCTAAATAAAACAATGCCCCTGCCCTGTCCACTGTCTAGTGATCCAGACTGGAAAAGTATCTTGAGGGGTAAAATGCATGTTTAAGAGGCAGGGCAATACATTCTTTAGGTACAGATAAAATTCCCTAAGGACTTACCCACTTTTGTAGTGGAAGGCTTTATACCTAGTTTAGGGAACTTTACCCTGTATCTGTTCAACAAATACATAAGTACTACTTACTGTGTGGCAGGCACTGAGATGTAATGGTACTAGAGGACACAAGTATTGACTGCATCTCAGTGAAATCAAAGAAGTGAACTTTATGGGAATTTTACTCAATGTGAGGATGAATCCTTGAATTAGTGTCCAGTCCTAGTCTTTTTAAAGTTATTGTTATGAGTATTTTCACATCCACAATTTCTATTAGGGTATAGATATACTATTGATATTGGAAAAGAAGCATAAAAAGGAAACTTAAAGATAACATGGGGTTGAAAGTGGCAGTGTTTGTCTTTGGAATAATAAATGTGTGATTCTAGCTATGTTGTTGAAAAATACAGTTTCCATGATTTCCAAAACATGATTTTAGTTCTTCTCTCAAAGAGTAACTTAGTTGTAGGTGAGAGTCCTTCAAAGTACCTGAATAGTTTTCACAGTAAAATATGTTCATTTGAAGGCATCTCACCACTTGCTTTCAGTGACCACTTTGAGAAGTAAGAGTTCTTTGACCAGGGAGCTAGTTATCCATATGCTCAATGATGCTTCCAACAGCAGCTGAGGATCAGATTCTGGGAACTCTCACTGCCACTACTTCTAGAAGCTGTGACCACTGCTGCCTGCTTAGGATAAATACACTGGTACATGGGATCCTCCAAGATTTCCCTGTCATTCTTTCAAACTGTCGATCTGCAAAGTCCCAACTGAATTCTGTTTTCAGCCCAGATTTGAAGAATAGCTGTCTTGTGTTTTGTGGTAGAAGAGTATAATATGGAAAACATATTTTTCTCTAACCCTTTGACATATTTTCCTTACTTATTTGAATGTATTTATTATAATAGCTGCTTTGAATACTAAATCCAATATCAGGATCAACTTGGAATATCTGTTCTGTATTCTGAATATGGATCAAACTTTCTTATCTCTTTGTATATCTACTAAATTTTAGTTGAAAACTGAGCATTATAAATAACACATTTTGGAGATTTCCAACTTGAATTCTGATCTGTGGCACATTTTTACTGGCAAGCCAGGCTGTGGAGTTTTGTTCTGGTATCTTCTGCAGCTATAGCCGGGGAGATTGGACAGTGCCCTTAGGCCAGAAAGACACAATCAGATTAGAATTTCCTCTGGATTCTCTCTGCTTAGGACATTTCACAGTACCTTTAAACAGTTGAGTTGCTTTAAAAATTTTTAGTCGGTTTATAATTGTTATTTGTGGAAGTCACAACAGCTCACTCTTCTGCCATTACAATAAATATCCCTGCACTTTTATTTGTATTCATAGGTTTTTCACTATTAGGACTCAGACGTGAATGCATTGTTTGGAATGGGAATATAAAAGGTCAACTATTGGTAACTACTATTTTCAGAATTGTCCCTGCATTCTGAAGGTTATTTGTATATTTGAACCAGGCCTGTTCCCCACTATTTTTTTTTCTTTTTTTTTAAACAAATTTATTTATTTAGTTTTGGCTGTGTTGGGTCTTCGTTTCTGTGTGAGGGCTTTCTCTAGTTGCAGCGAGCAGGGGCCACTCTTCATTGTGGTGCGCGGGCCTCTCACTATCTCGGCCTCTCTTGTTGCGGAGCACAGGCTCCAGACGCGCAAGCTCAGTAGTTGTGGCTCACGGGCCCAGTTGCTCCGTGGCATGTGGGATCTTCCCAGACCAGGGCTCAAACCCGTGTACCCTGCATTGGCAGGAAGATTCTCAACCACTGCGCCACCAGGGAAACCCCTCCCCACTATTTTTGATGAATTACTTCCCAGAAGTCACCACTGTTCCTCTGCAATAAACTCCTGACAGGTTGGTTGGCTTCTTCCAGTCTATTAGAAATAGCAAGCCTTAGAGGAAAACAAAATGTAGGTAGTCTACTGTGTTTTCATATCTACCTTCCCTTAAGCCTAGATAAGGGAAACTTTTTTAGATTTAATTGCTCGGCCAGTAGAATCTTTCTTTTTTCTTTCTTTCTTTCTCCCTTTCTTTCTTTCTGCAAGAGAGTTGAAATTTCTAGTTTGTTTTACTTTTTTCTGATACTCATAGAAAAAGTAAGTTTTAAACTTTTGTAGTTAGTCACTGAATTAGTGAGTGACAGATGTATTTTCTTTTAATAAATACCCTTTTGGCTAAAAACTTTATATTGGAAAATGAAAGATTAAAACATTTTTCATTCTTTCTTTTTTAAATACGGGAAGATACACTGCTGCTTTGGTTTTTCCAGAGAAAGAGAAGCACAAAAGATGCTGTTCTTGTGATTTTTTTTCTGTTAGATCTCTATAGAGATGTTAAAAGGCGAATGTTAGGGATAAGAGCCACGCAGAGACAAGGTACCATAAAGGGCATGGCTGTCTCCAAGAGTACACCAGCTGTGCAAACATCATTTCTGCTGCAGATAACAGTGTAGATCATTACGTTTGAAACAGCACTGCCTATTAAAATGACCATTGGATTTTTCAAAAACAATAAATTAATAATAAAAGATTTTTTAAATCTCATGATTCAGTAAATACACTTCATGATTCAGTAAATACCTCAATGGGAATTAAGTGATTGAATAAAAATATGATTGTAAAATGCAGATTTTATTAAATGCAGATTTTATTACATCATTATGTGAGATTTAAGTTTATTTTAACAAAAACAATGCTTATTTTCATATGTTTTGTAATAATATTTTAGAGGAGACCACCTCGTATAAACACAAATATTTCTTAGACCATCAAAGTGGTGTACCAATTTTTAAAAATATAGTTTCAAAGAGAAACAAAATGAATTTCCTCCTTCAGATCCTCACCCTCCCTTTCAAGGCTAATGGCCACTGAAGTACCAGGAGCTCTGCTCATCCAGATCAGATTGATGCTCAAGTCACAATGCACCTTCTACAGGCTCCTCACAGGGTTATAGCTCCATGCATCCTGGTCTCCTCCATCACTTACACAGCAGCAACTCTTACAGCTGCTTTGGGAGAAGTAAGCTTGGACTTCATATATCTTCCCCTGAAGCAAAGATGATGTTTTGGAGGTAGGCTGATGATAAGAACTAAGTAGAAAATTTCATTAACCCATCTTTTTAAAACCCAGTGCATTCACTTCTAACTATAGGATATCCCATACTGTATGAATAATACTTTCCTAAATGTTAAAATTCACAAAGAAGATTCCATTTCCTAATAGCTAAACAGATAAAAGATCTTTATTAGGTCCCACCTCATAGACAAAATCTCCAACAATATATTTCTCACATTTTTTTATATATCCTTGAATATTCTTTTCCTTCATAATTGAATATATAATCCAACTGTGTGTCCCGTTGAGGTTAAGATTTGCTGCTTTCAGCATGTCAGAAGATTCCATCCTTGTTTCAAGTCTTTTATTTTTATGATTCCTCTACTTTTGATCCCTAGTAACCATAATTTTGAATTAACATTTTGACTTATGTGAAGAAATAAACGATAATTGCCATAAAATATTCAAAATTTTCAGACACCTCTGCTTAAAGGTAATGACTCTGCCAATGCATAGCTGTTGTCTGGTGGGCAGCACTAGCCCATGTATCCATTGGTTATTTCCTTTGTTGATGAAATGGATGTAGGTTCAGGAAGTTTAAGAATTGAACTTAAACTTCAATTAAGTTAAGAATTGAACTTAAACCACCTGTGATATGTGGATTTTTATAAGCTAAATCCAAATATCCCTGAGTCATCAAGAAGAATAAATAAAAGGGAATGGGAGCTTTACCATTTCAATAGTTCCTTTGCTTTTTAATTGACTGATAATTTATTTATACAAATATACATGGACCCAAAACTCTCCAGCTACAGCTATAACCTTATATCGGCATGGTGCACAAAAATAGATGAAATTTAGTTCCATTATTAGTAGAGAAGAGTCTCTAAAGGACTGTCTCTGAGATCGTCCCTCAAAATCACATAAGCCTCAATTCTACTCCACAGACCACTTTTAGTCATATGTTTATTATGAAAAATGTCTGATTTTAAAAGAATAAGCATCTATAAAATCCAAACAGGTAGATACTGAACTATAGATTTATAGGCCTGTGAGATTTGAATACTTAATAACACTTCTGAAAGTGAATATTTTAATCACAAATTCCATTTATATGTAAAATGTTTTAAAAGAAAAGGAATATGTTAATAATCTTGTAGTTTTTTTGCATATCTTGGGGTACTGAACATAACTGATTTTTTTATACCTGAGAGGTGTAAAAGAAATCAACATTATATGATGAAAATAAAACTAATAAAAGCCTATTTTAGAAGTGGGTAGTGCATGGAAAAAACATCTGATATAGTGGAAATGCCTGATGCTTTGCCATGTCTGTTTTATTTCAGTTAAACATATTAGTATCCAGAGTTTCTTGAAAATGTGTTATTTTTATCTCCTTCCAAGTGTTAGGGAAGAAGAGCAATTTTGTTTACTCCCAGGTGGCTTGAATTTGATTTGAACTCACAGCAGAGTTTACGCTGATGAATAGCTTTTCATTGAACATGAATAAATTGAGAAATTCAGATTAGTCAGCCACTCTTTCTTTATAATTTAAATTCCAGAGAAAAAGCATTTAGCAAAAATAGAACACAAAGTGTTGTGCAGTTGATGAATTGCACCTGATTACTCGTTGAATTAATAAAACTATTAATGAACAAGGCACTAAAGCTTTTTTTCAGAGTATCCATGAAAATGATTGTTTCAAGTAAACAAAAAAGCGTCAGCATCAAAAAGAGCAAATGTTTTGTTCAATTAATATGCAGACTGACATGATGTTAAAGACAGATGTAAGCTGTCAAACATTTTTTCTCATTATGTAAGTGTTTTCCTTTTTTGCTTTTTAAGTGCCTTAATTACTAAATATCTCTAACAATTAAAATTAAAAACTCAGATATTCTCTTTCTGTATATATGTATGTATATGTTTAAATGTCCTCCTTTTTATAGAGCTCATCTCTTTAAAAGTTTCAGTTTTCTACAACTATGTAAGCATGATATTATATTTAGGTAGGGGTAATTATTTAGGGTGTTTTAATTCTCCTTTAGAGAAAATATTTCTATAAGTGTCCCAAACTTTATAGAAAATCTGTATCTGTTACAAACATTTGAATTTATCTTCTATTTTTAAAATTATATTTATTTACTATTCATTATACTAAGGCTTTATTATTGTGACACTAAATTTGGCAATAATATATTATTAATTTGAAAACACTGAATCTTTTAAGACTTCAATTTTTTACTGTTTGGCAACTAAACAAAACATTTTACTAGCCACACTTCTATGTATAAAAATAGGAGATCATTATAAAACAAAGCCACTTATTTGCTTTCCACACAGGGCAAAGTGTTTTCTGTATTTGACAGTTTATTAATTATTTTCCCATATTTAATTCTATTTTAACATAGAAATCTTACAAGTTATTATGTTTTAGTGATTTTTAAGTTATGGTTTTTATAATTACTAAAATCCATGATGTCAGGCCCTCATTGAAGACAAAAATTGATTTAAAACTCTTGAAGATGACTCTTGGCAAATAAAAGTAGAATCTTAAATGTGAAAGGATTAACTCAGTGTTACTCTAAAGCAAATACAAGACGTAATAGCCCAGTCACAGTGTGGTAATCTTTTGAGCTGTGTGACTAAAGCCTCCAGGTCAGGACTGTGGGCTCTTCCATTGAGATTCCCAAACTGAGTTTCTATTTCTGTAGGTACCAGACCCTGAGAATCCTTTTAGCACTGTGATATTTGCCATGGCTTCTAGCTGTACATGTTATTCAGACCTTCAAAGATGAGAGGATTTTATTCCTTCTTTTCTTATCCTTTGTCAGTTTTAACCAATTCAGCTTAAATTGTAGATCCAGTAGTGTAAATTCATAATTCAGATGCATGTTAATAAGTATGTATTCTTTCTTATTCAACCTAATCCCATGGTCCCTTCCAAGCTCAGTGTACTTTACCAGGTTTTCTGTTACCCTTTACATTCCTAAAACCTTTAAATCGTCAGGAATGGTCTGAAGATGAGTATGTGCGTGTGTGTGTGTGTGTGTGTGTGTGTGTGTGTGTATGTGTGTATACATAATATATGTAATAATATATTACATATTATTTTGAGTACTTCTATTTGAATATCATCTTTCAAGTAAATCTGGTTCTATGATTCCTTTATCTGTGACCCATCCAGCTAACTGTACAATTACTTCTAGATTTATTAGGACAACACAAATCACACATATTGTTTTCCTTTGTATTTTATACAAGCCACATGAAGAACATCAAAACAGTAATATGAATTCAGATGTATACGGTGGTCAACATACTCAAATAGACATTCCATAATAGTTCTTTGTAAAATGAGGTTCTTCAGGTAGGCTTGAACAATCTCAGTGGAAGCACATTAAATATAATGCATTGATGACAAACCTAGTATGATGGGACACAAAACAACCGATTTGGAAAACACTTGGCTAGAAGCAATAAATAAGTTCAGGTGAAGAACCATAAAAGTATATGGTCAAGCTAATTGATTGGTCCACTAAATGGCAGTCATTTTCATACTTAAGGTGTTCAATCTCATGGGCCTCTTGAAGCCATTTAACTTAAGTGCTAAAGTAGATTTGTAGATTTTGTAGAAATGAAAATGAAGGAATGTGATTATAACTGTCCTCTGTTCTGTATTTTATAGCCCCTTAAGGTTCTTAAATGATAGTCTGGTCATTTTTATGCACTGAAGTCTAGATATCATTTGATTATTGCTTTTAAACTGTATTTCCCACTACTTATGTGGGAAATAAGTAGTGTTTCAGGCCAACCCATCTTTTAAAATTTTGTGTCCTTTTGTGTTAAAAATAGTTAATTGCCATATGAGTTGCAATATGTATTTACTGAAGGCTAATATTATGAAAATAATCTGCAAAAAATGAAATTAAAAAGGACTGTTTCAGTTACAAATATGATAATACTCTCAGTAACCCTTTGAAGAAGAATGTCAATAGATTTTCTCTGTCTTATGATTGAGTGTGCTGATGACTGGAATATTTTGGCATTAGCTTACTTCAAAATAACACTCTGCAGACATTCTTGATTTTAGATGTACTTTTGAAAAGGATTACTTTGAAGAATATTCTTCAAGAATATGTTGTGTTTGAGATGTTGACCTTCGTTAGCTCAAGAAAAATTGTTTGTCTAACTTGCCCACCATTTGAAGTATACTGAGCTGACTTTCAATCTTGTCTTTTACTCTGTAAATGAAAAATAAACTATATACCTTGAATTTGGAAATGGAATATGAAATGAAAAATATGTTTCAGGGTATAAAAAAACAGCAATTTTAATGGAATTGTAATGATTGAACCATATTTATTCCAGTCAGTTTAGAAACTCACTTTATAAAAGTGAATGTATTCACGTAAGAATACGTTTGAATGCAAATATTTTAAGTTGTATCATAGTTTAAGGTTGTCTCTGTTTTACAGTTATCTCAAAGGATGACATAATGTTTTCTAAGTAATATGTAATATACATGTTTGAAGATTGTATTTAAAATCAAGTTAAAATGAGGGATGGATTTATGGTCTAGTAAGAGTATAGCAATGGTGGTGAAAACTGGCCCAGATGAGAAGTTTACATATTTGGTGGGTCAATTTGAGAGGAATAAAATTTAAATCATTTTTTGAATTAGAAAAGTTGGAATTTAAAAATGCATTCAGTAAAATAAGGATGATTTTTTTAAAACAATAAAAATAATAAAAATTTAAATTTTATTCCTTTATTCTTTCATATTTTCTCTCTTGTCTAGATAGATAAATATTGATATATATTTGTACTATATATTCACTTTGGAATCAACCTAGGTTTTTTGTTTTTTTTTGTGGTACGCAGGCCTCTCACTGTTGTGGCCTCTCCCGTTGCGGAGCACAGGCTCCGGATGCACAGGCTCAGCGGCCATGGCTCACGGGCCCAGCCGCTCTGCGGCATATGGGATCTTCCCGGACCAGGGCACGAACCCATGTACCCTGCATCGGCAGGCGGACTCTCAACCACTGTGCCACCAGGGAAGCCCCAACCTAGTTTTTAACATTGAGTAATATATTGTGCTTATATTACTTCCTGAAGTAATGGCTAATTAAGAAAAGAAAAATACAAAAATAACAAACAACCAAATTTTTTATATGTAGCATAGCTTAATAAAGTAAAAATATTCAGTATTAAGGGGAGATTAATGTCCCCGGTTCCAGTGCCAGACTACTTGGGTTTGAATAACAACATTCTCACTCAATAGGTGACCTTGAGCAAACCATTTCGTCTACCTATGAAGCTTCAGTAGTTAGTGATATGATTATTATTATAGTACTTTCTTCAGGGGTTATTTTATTCAATGAGATAATGCACATATTTGGTCTAATATATAGGAAGTACTCAATAAGTTGTAGTTATTAGCAGTTAGACCTAGTTTTAAATGATGAACATGAATTAAGTAATCTTGGGAAAACAATTTTATCTTCTGAACATCAATATCTATTTTAAACTCAGATCAGTACCTATTTCATAAAAATTATAGGTAGGTAGCTGATTATATTATGTTTTCAAATAGTTTGACTTATTTCTTTTCTTCTCCTCTTCCCCATTCTCATCTTCCTTCTTCTTCATTATTATTTTTATTTGGTTGTCCTCATTATTATTATAAATAGAGAGGATAGAAACTGCCCACAGAAATTGCTGAAAGCAGTTCAATCGGGAAAGAGCTATTTCTGGAAGTTAAAAATAAAGGAGTAAGACTGAATAGGAGGTGAAAAGAGCAGATGAGTAGAATGATATCTTCCTCAAAATAGATGGGGAAAAGTTCAAAGGACAGGGCTTCCCTGGTGGCGCAGTGGTTGAGAGTCCGCCTGCTGATGCAGGGGACACGGGTTCATGCCCCGGTCCAGGAAGATCCCACATGCCGCGGAGCGGCTGGGCCCGTGAGCCATGGCCGCTGAGCCTGCACGTCCGGATCCTGTGCTCCGCAATGGGAGAGGCCACAACGGTGAGAGGCCCGCATACCGCAAAAAAAAAAAAAAAAAAGTTCAAAGGACAGTGCAATTAAGAGTGAGAGTATGGAAAGAAAAAGACTCAAAATAGGGTTTCCATGGCAGACAGAGAAAATGGGATCAAGAGAGCTAACATATTGGAATTTGAAGTGGTAATGATAGTTCTTAGAATATAAGCAAACTGATCTTATAACCTAGCAGTGGAATGGTGTCTTTAGTCATATCAATCAGCATAAAGATTGAAGATATATGAGGCGCATATGGAGACTGCTGAAACATTCACAATTTTTTAGCAGCAGGAAGGGGAATTAATAAGCAGTGAAATAGAATGTTTTGTTTGTTTGTTTGTTTTCCAATGACTTACCCCTGGATTGGTTAACCAAGAGAAATCAGTTACCTGAGTCATGCATATTTGCATAAGTAGACAGGTAATAGTGAATTCTTATTAAACAATTTATGCAAATTTTAAAAATCAACTTACTTATAAATATGGATTTTTATTGTAAGTCTTTACATTGCATTTTGGATTACTGTACAGTTTGATTAGTAAAGTTATTCAGCAATATCAAAATCATTTCACTGCCCAGGTTTGTGAGCTGAATTATGATACGTTGAATTGGGATTTTAATTAAATGAATTGTTCTTAGAATAGAGCACATATCACTTTATTTTTATTATTGCAGTTAATAATTTCATAAATGCAGAGAGAATGGGCTATATAAAAATTGACTGCATTTTCAGATTTTATATGTGGGCAAAGAAACCCCATGAATTTAGCATTGCCTTTATTAAATATATAAAGATTTTATGTTTCTAATAAGAAAAGGACAATGGGTAGCCATGAAGTCAGTAGTAGTTCTAGGAATTCAATGGATCGTCCTAACCCATCTTGTTAGAAACAGCTTTGCAATATATGCTGATAACTCTTGTCTTCCTCCTTTCCCTCTTTATTCCTTGGGGGTGCCTAATAATGATCTCATCTAAATCCAATCTAAATCCTTGTTTAAAATGAACATTGGACAAAAGAGATAGCACTTTGTGAATAGCTCAATCATATGTACACTTTTCTTCTTCCTCGCTGGATTTTTTTATTCCTAGCCCATAAATTATGTCTTTTTTGTGTTGTATCAGGAGTATCTATCAAAATGTTTGACACATAGGAGATACTGAATACAAGCTTTTTGAATGGCTTAATGAATAGTTGGAAGAGTAACTGGATGAATAAAAAGCAGAGCAAGGAGCGTCCGGAGCCTGTGCTCCGCAACGGGAGAGGCCACAACAGTGAGAGGTCAGCGTACCGCAAAAAAAATAAATAAATAAATAAAGCAGAGCAAGGAGAATATCAGTAAAATGCCTAATTTCTAGCCAGAATGATCAGGAAAAATTAACAGAAGACACAAATTACCAATATCAGGAATAAAGGATACCACTACAGATCCTACAGACATTAAAAGGATATTAAATGGTATTATGAATAATGTTAGGCTAATAAATTCCATAGCTTATTTGAACTGTGCAAATTCCTTGAAAGGTAAAAGCTACCTAAAGCTCACTAAAGAAAAAATTGATAACCGGAATAGTGCCAGCTCTGGTAAAGAAAACCTCAGACCTAAATGGCTTCACTGATTAATTATATCAAACATTTAAGGGAAGAAATAATACCAAGTCTTTACTAATATTCTTTACAATATTCCTAGTGAATATAAATGCAAAAGTTCTTAACAAAATTTTAGCAAACCAAGCCCAACAGTGTATAAAAATGGCAGTACTTTATAACCAAGTGAGGTTTATCTCAATAATGCAAGACTTTAAATATTTAAAGTCAATCATTCTAACTTATCATATCAAAAAACTGAAATAAAATATGTATAATCATCTCAGAAGATGCAGAAATTTTTTTGACAAAATTCAATATCTAGTCCTGATAAAAACTCTCAGTGCATTAGGAGAAGAGAACTTCCTGAAACTGATAAAAGTCATCTATAAAAACTTACTGCCATCACACTTAAAGCTGAAAGACTGTATACTTTCAACCTAAGATTCAAATTAAAGCAAAGATGTCTTTTCTTACCATTCTTATTCATAGCTGAAAATGAGATCCTACCCAGTGCAATAAGGCAAGAAGATAAATAAATAGAAAGAAAACAAATTGGAAAAGGAGAAATAAGACTTTTTATTTGCAGGTTACATAATGTTCTACTTAGAAAATCCCCTCCCCTGAAAAAATACCAAAAAAAGCTATTAGGTCTAATAGGTAAGTTTAGCAATGTCACAGGATACAAGGTCAGTATACGAAAATTAATTATATCTTTACATACTAGCAATTAACCACTGAAAATAAAATTTTAAAACTATCAATTACATTAGTGATAAAAACACATTAGAAATACATGTAATCCTTGGGTATAAACTTAATAAATTATGTCCAAGATCAAGATGCTAAAATTTTATCTTGAAATCAAAATACACCTAAATAAATGGAGAAACATACTATGTTCAGGGATTGAAATAACCAATATAATTGAGATGTCACTTCTCCCTAAATTGATCTATAAATTCAATGCAATTCTGATGATAATTCTAGCAGTTTTTTTTAAATCAACAAATGAATTCTAAAATTCATATGGAAACTCAAATATATTAAAATAGGTTTAACAATTTTGGGGAAAAGAAAGAATAATTTGAGGAATTACACTACCTGATTTCAAGACTTAGTATGATGCAGCACAAATCAAGTCAGTGTGGTATTAACAAAAAGATATAGACATATAGGACAACTGAACAGAATGGGCCATCCAGAAATAGACCCACAGGCATATGGTCATTTAATTTTGACAAAGGTGACAAAACTCCCATAAAGAATTTTTTTCAAGAAATGGTACCAAACTCTTGAATATCTATATGTCAAAAGCCCCCCCCCAATTTATATCTCATAACAGATAAAAAGAAAAAAAAATAACATGGATCATATACTAAATGGAAAGCCTCAATTTTTATTAAACTTCTGGAAGAAAATATAGGGGAAGGTCTTAGTGTCCTTGGGTTAAGTGAATATTTCTTAAGTAGTACACCAAAAGAATGGCCCAGTAAAGAAAAATAAATAAATTGGACTTCATCAAAATAAAGAACTTTTGCTATTTGAAAAACACTGTTAAGAGAATGCAAGGACAAAACTAAAATATATTTGGAAATTACATATATATGTTAAATGGCTTGTAAACAATATATATGGAAAAACTCTCAAAACTTAATAAGAAAAAATGATCCAATTAAACATGGGCAAAATGTTTGAACAGGCAATAAAGTTATACAAATGACATATAAACTCATTTTAAAAAATGATGCACCAGATCATTAGGCAAATGCAAAGTAAAACCTCAATGAGATAACTACACAGAATTAGAAGAATGACTATATTAAAACAAAAAAGAAGGTTATCATCAAATGCTGCCAGTAGGAATTCTCATGCTCTGCTAGTGGAAATGCAAAAATTTATAGCCACTTTGGGGAGTAGTTGGGGAGTTCCTTTCTAAGTTGAACATAAACTTACCATACCATACAAGAATCCCAGTCCTAGGTGTTTTTCTGAGGGAAATAAAAATATATTCACAAAAACATATATGCAAATTTTATAGCAGCTTTAGTCATAAATGCCCCAAATTGGAAACAACCCAAACATCCTTTTGCTGGTATCTGGATAAGTAAACTGTGATATATCCATAGAACAGAATACTACAAGGTACTGATAGACACAACAGCAGAGGTGGATTTCAAATGCATTGTGTTAAGTGAAAGAAGGCTGTATATTGTAAGACTCTGGAAGAGGTAAAACCATAGTGACAGAAAATGGACTAGTGGTTACCTGGGCCTAGGGATGAGGAGAGGAGTTGACTACAAACAACTTCAGAGGTAAATTTTGGGGGTATTGGCGCAGTTTATATCTTGATGGTGGTGGTAGTTCCACAGCTATATGAATTTATCAAAACTGTCAATATTTTACATTAGAAATGGTGAACTTTATTTAAATTAAACCTTAATTTCAATAAGAAATAAAGAAAAGTTACCAAAAAGGTTCATAAATTATACACATATACACAAATATTACATTTGCACAGCCAAGTTTGATTAATTGGATAAGTTTACAGCCACAGCCCACATAGTATTGAAGAGTGAGTGACATCAAATTAAGCTTTTAAACTGATCACTTCTGTGTTCAGAAGCAAATTTTAAAAAATATTGTTTTAAGTACAGACAGTCAACAGGTTACGATGGTCTGACCTAATTTTTTGAATTTATTATGGTGCAAAAGTGATACACATTCAGTAGAAACTGTACTTCATATTTTGATTTTGATCTTTTCTCAGACTAGAGATATGTGGGAGATGCTCTCTCATGATGCTGGGCAGTGGCAGGGAGCTGCAGCTCCCAGTTAACCCCTTGATCACAAGTGGAAACAAACTATAGACTTACACCATTCTGTGCCACTACAACCATTGTGTTTTTTACTTTCAATACCGTATTCAATACATTACACAAATTCAATACTTTATTGTAAAATAAGCTTTGTGTTAGATGACTTTACCCTGCTGTAGGCTAATATAAGGGTTCTCTGACTACATTTAAGGTAGGCTAGGCTAAGCTATGATGTTTGGTAGGTTATATATATTTAAATGCATTTTCGCCTTAATGACATTTTCAATTTACAATGGATTTATCAGGATATAACCCCATTGGAAACTGAGAAAGAGCTGTAATTTCTTTGATCATTATATTTAATGATACATATGTATATACCATATATGTATATCATTTATTTTGTTGTTGGCTAGTTAAAACACATAGAAAAAAAGCAAACTTAAAACTTGGAAGAAAATGTAGGCCAATAATGTAGTCCAATAAAATTTTTATTAGACTTTATGAATATGTTGACTGACTTTTCTTTTAAACAAATTATCCGACCACCCACAGTCAATGTTCAGAGGGATCCCAAATTGTGTTTTCTAATGAATACCTTATATTCCATTATGTTGATTTATCAAGATTTATTTAACCATTTTCTACGGGTAAACATTTATGTTGGTTTTCAGTTCCTTAGTATTACAAATAATTTTTGAGAATGTCTTTGAGCACAAATTTGTGAATTTCTCTGTTTTTTTTTTAATTGAAGTATAGTTAATTTACAACATTGTATTAGTTTCAAGTGTACAGCAAAGTAATTATCTGAAAATAGTCTTTTTTTGGATTAATTTTCATTATAGGTTATTATAAGATATTGTGTATAGTTCACTGTGCTATACAGTAGGTCCTTGTTGGTTATCTATTTATACATAGTAGTATGTATATTAATCTCAAACTCCTAATTTATCTAACTTCCCCTAATCCCACTATCCCCTTTGGTAACTGTAAGTTTGTTTTCTATGTCTGTGAGTCTATTTCTGTTTTGTAAATAAGTTCATTTGTATCATTTTTTTTAAGATTCCACCTATAAGTGATATCATATAATATTTGTCTTTCTCTAACTTACTTTACTTAGTATAATAATCTCTAGGTCCATCCATGTTGCTGCAAATGACACTATTTCATTCTTTTGTATGACTGAGTAGTATTCCATTGTATACATATACCACATCTTTATCCATTCATCCGTCAATGGACATTTAGGTTGTTTCCATGTCTTGGCTATTGTAAATAGTGCTGCTATGAATATTGGGGTCCATGTATCTTTTTGAATTAGAGTTTTCTTCAGATCTATGCCCAGGAGTGGGATTGCTGGATCATATGGTAACTCTGTTTTTAATTTTTTTAAGGAACCTCCATACTGTTCTCCACAGTGGCTGTACCAATTTACATTCCCACCAACAGTGTAGGAGGGTTCCCTTTTCACCACACCCTCTCCACTGTTTATTATTTGTAGGTTTTTTAATGATGGCCATTGTGACTGGTGTGAGGTGATATCTTATTGTAGTTTTGATTTTCATTTCCCTAAAAATTTGCGACATTGGGCATCTTTTCATGTGCCTATTGGCCATCTGTATGTCTTCTTTGGAGAAGTGTCTATTGAAGTCTTCTGTCCATTTTTTGATTGGGTTCTTTGTTTGTCTGTTTTTTGACATTAAGCTGCATGAACTGTTTGTATATTTTGGAAACTAATCCCTTGCCAGTAGCATCGTTTGCCATTATTTTCTCCCAGACCATAGGTTGTCTTTTCATTTTGTTTATGGTTTCCTTTGCTGTGCAAAGGTTTTAATTTTAATTCAGTCCTGTTTGTTTATTTTTGGTTTTATTTCTATTACTCTAGGAGACAGACCCCAAAAATTATTGCTGTGATTTATGTCAAAGAGTGTTCTGCCTATGTTTTCCTCTAGGAGTTTGATAGTGTCTTACATTTAGGTCTTTAATCCATTTTGAGTTTATTTTTGTATATGGTGTGGGAGAATGTTCTAATTTCATTCCTTTACGTGTAGCTGTCTAGTTTTCCCAGAACTACTTATTGAAGAGACTGTCTTTTCTCCATAATATATTATTGCCTCCTTTGTCATAGATTAATTGACCATAAACTTGTGGGTTTATTTCTGAGCTTTCTATCCTGTTCCATTGATCTATATAGCAGTTTTTGTGCCATACTGTTTTGATGACTATAGCTTTGTAATATAGTCTGAAGTCAGGGAGCCTGATTCATCCAGCTCCTTTTTTTCTTTCTCAAGATTGCTTTGAGTATTTGGGATCTTTTGTGTTTTAAAATTGTTCTAGTTCTGTGAAAAAATGCCATTGGTAATTTGATAGGGATTGCATTGAATCTGTAGATTGCATTGGGTAGTATGGTCATTTTAACAATATTCGTTCTTCCAATCCAAGAGTAAGGTATATCTTTCCATCTCTTTGTGTTGTCTTCAGTTTATTTCATCAGCATCTTATAGTTTTCAAAATACAGGTCTTTTGCCTCCTTAGGTAGGTTTTATTCCTAGGTATTTTATTCTTTATGATGGAATGATAATTGAGATTGTTTCCTTAATTTCTCTTTCTGATAGTTCATTGTTAGTGTATAGAAATGCAACAGATTTCTGAACATTAATTTTATATCCAGTAACCTTATTAAATTCATTGATGAGCTCTAGTAGCTTTCTGGTAGTGTCTTTAGGATTTTCTATGTATAGCATCTTATCATCTTGAATTTCTCTATTTCTAAATGCTATAAGGAGGAAAAAATGACAAGTGAAATTTGTGTTGCAATGTGAATATCCTAGGATAGATAGCTTCATGGCAGTAATATCTAATTTCCCTTTGGTGTCTCTAAATAATAATACAGATATCGCTCCTTACTTGCGCTTGCTACATAGTCATAGGTACGGATAGCTCTGATTCGTTTGAATGTGATTCACATATTCTCATTCCCTTCTACTATGAATGAAATATTTTACTGAGCCAGCTGTGGGAAGCACACTGAAATCCCATTAATTTATTGTGAAACCATACATCTGTCCTCACATACCACACAATCTCTGTTACTATTCAGCCTTAGTGGTTTATTGAAAAACTAAACGTAGTCCTGATTTTCACAAGGGTATATTCAGTAAAGAAAGTGGTTTTTTTGTTTGTTTTGTTTTGTTTTTTTGCGGTACGCAGGCCTCTCACTGTTGTGGCCTCTCCCGTTGCGGAGCACAGGCTCCGGACACGCAGACTCAGCGGCCATGGCTCACAGGCCCAGCCGCTCAGCGGCATGTGGGATCTTCCCGGACTGGGGCATGAACTCGTGTCCCCTGCATCGGCAGGCGGACTCTCAACCACTGTGCCACCAGGGAAGGCCAAGAATGTGTATTTTATTGTATCTAATGTAGTGGTGCTCAAACCTGGCTGCACATTGGAAATACCTGAGGGGATTTAAAATATACTACTGAGGACTGGTTCCTACCCTAGAGGTTGTGATTAAATTGACCTGGGTGTGGCCTGGACATCAGAGAAAAGCTCCTCTGGTGATCCTAGAGTGCAGCCAAGGTTGAGACCACTAGACTAATACATATTTTACAACACAGTATTTGATAAATAATAAGCTCATTAAATAATGCCTATTTATTGTGATTATTATTAACAACAGTATTTTGATCTCTCCATTTAATCAATATCCTATGCTATTCTTTTTTTTCCCAATCTTTCTGTGATGTGATACACAGAATACAGTGATGCCATTTTTTAATTGAAATATGAAATCTGAGAGCTGCCTAATCAGATCAAAGAGTTGAAGTTCTGTGTCCATTCGCACACTCATTTTCTAGACAATAATCTCATTGAAGAAAGGAACTGTGTCCCTGTGTCCTCAACACTTAGGAAGCATAATGCCAGATACAGATTATGTTGAACAAATGAGTAGATCTATGCATTTCTCATAAGTAAGAAAATAGATGTACAGTAGACAGAAACAACCTGTGAATGTGTCATTCTTTTCCTGTAAGTTACTGAGAACTACTGGAGCAGGAGCAGGAATATAAGCAATACCATCTTTGACTTTGACTTTTTTTCCACATTGTACAGTTGTCTCATATTTATGCATATTCCTTTCTCTTCAGAGTTAAAAATAAAGGCAAGTGATTGGGGTGGGATATAATAACTTTAGTTCTAGGAACTACTGTCTGTCTCTTGATTTCACGTAACTCTGAAGAAATTTTGGGTCAAAGCCTTTGACCATACACTTTAATATTTCTAATGAGCTCAGGACTTACTAACACTATATTAAAATATGCAAAGTAAAATGTAGCTTTTAAATGTCTAAAACTCATCTTCCTCCTAGACCTTTCTTTTTTTTTTTAAGTTTTTTTTTTGATGTGGACCATTTTTTTTTAATTAATTGATTGATTTTTATATTTATTTCTGGCTGTGTTGGGTCTTCGTTTCTGTGCGAGGGCTTTCTCTACTTGCAGCAAGCGGGGGCCACTCTTCATGGTGGTGTGTGGGCCTCTCACTATCGCGGCCTCTCTTGTTGTGGAGCACAGACTCCAGATGCACAGGCTCAGTAGTTGTGGCTCACGGGCCCAGTTGCTCCGTGGCATGTGGGATCTTCCCAGACAAGGGCTCGAACCCGTGTCCCCTGCATTGGCAGGCAGATTCTCAACCACTGCGCTACTAGGGAAGCCCTAGACCTTTCTTTTGACAGAGAAAAATTAAAGTTAGGCTAACAGAACTTATAAATAAAGCTCTGTCTTACTTTTATAAACCTAAGCATTTCACTACGTAGCTCAGTCTCTTAGAATTAAATTTTTATTAGTTAGATATTCTCCTCCTCCTATGTTCCTCTTTGAGGTGGCTTCTGAGTATATAGGCAGTGTGCTTTCTACTTCCTGCACACCATGGCAGAAGGATAGAAAAGGTACACCTCCACCTGGAATCTTTTGGGATCCTTCCTGGCATTGGCTGTAAGTAGTCAGGTATGCTCCTATATTTGTGACTGTGACAATGTTTATGGTCCCATTTTGCCACTGAGTACAAAAATTCCCTTGGCTGTGGTTCCAGTCATTTGTTTTCAGACTCAAAGTCACCACCCACATCTTTGAACCCCGGATCTCTGCTTGCAACTGGCTCTGTCAGCAGCACCTTCATACTACCAATGCTCTTGGGCTTCCCCAAATATACTAGATACTTGTCAAGACTTCCCAACCCTCTCAAAGCCTTGCTCCAAGATGAGTATGGGGAGGAGGATGGTAACTATAACTTTAGAGTCTCAAACATTCAACTTCATAAGTCTCTCCTTTTCCTCCCACAGTATAACTAAGCTTGGAGGGTGAAGGATTTTTAATGCTTAACTTCTTATCCTGACTTTTCTCTACCCACTTAATCAGGGCTACATTGGTCTAGCTCTAGATATTCTACGCTAATAGACTTTAGAAATCCTCCCCCTTACACCTCATAAAAATCTAACTTTGAGACTACTTATTTTCTAGAGGTACAAAATTTATCTGTGATCATTAACTTCTGGGAAAGACTTGACTTATCCTTCTCTGAGGTCCTAATGCCAACCTCTTCCAGGAATGGCCAGTATCAGAGTAAATATCATTGTCTGAAATCATTTCATATATTTCTCTATTTATTAGTTGTTTCTCTCCCCCACAAGTTATAGGTTAAAATAAGACAGATATTTCTTTTGGTTTTAGTAAACAATTACGTAGAAGAGTGATTTTTTGCAACAGACAGTATCATTAAACTATTTTTTGAGTTTATGTATGTATGTATGGATAGGTGGCTAGAAGGATGGGTGGGTGACTGTATGTCTGCGTGTGTGTATAGATTGCTGTATAAGTGTATATATGGATGAATTCATTAATTAACTTTTCAGCTTTGGACTGAGAGGAATCTAAGAAAACATGATATAAGGAGAAAATGAAATGGAATAGAATGCATATACCAAAAATATCATCTCTGTGTATTTTATTTGCTAAATAAAATTGTATTGGGGGATATAACAAAAATATTATAATAATTATATCTGGTGGGATGTTGAATAATTTTTATTTGATCATTAAGTTTATATCCGCTTTACAGATTCTCCTACCATGATCATATTTTAAGTATAACAGAAAAAAAGCAAAACATATTTTATTATAAATATGGATATACTCTTTTACTTTAATGAGCTTTCATCAAGAAATCGAAGTGGTCCTAAATGAATTCCTCTGGAAGTGAAAATGTTAATCACTGACAGTGTCTTAATATAACAGTTTTCAAAATATGACTTAAGCCCTTTAATGTTCTTGTGATAGGGTAAAATCTGTAGACATTTTTTTTTGGAAGATAAAATGTATGTAGGGTAGAAAATAAATATTATTAAAATGTGTGTCTATTTTTCTACTCTCTATTGATCAAGGAGGGTATTTCTATTTTTCTGTTTTTGTCAGAGATGGACTAACTAGTCTTATTATGTATTTTTCTTGTTATTTTAGTTGTAACAAAGTGCTGTAGGTTAAGACACTGATTTTTTTTCTTGCTAACGAAAGGGAAAAAATTATGATTATCCCAGAAATGTATAACCACATGCCAAATTTCACCCTGAAGTGAATTTTTTGTGAGCATACTGTACTCTGTTAGAGAAAGAGATTTGTCATGGGGTTGCTGACAGACTGCTCCTGCAGCCATATAGAGACTTCCTTAACTGATTCATTAAATCTAGCAAAATTAGGCCCATGTCTTTTTACAAATCAAATTCTTCCTCTCCAGTGGAGACAGGTCAACATATCGAAGATTTCCTGTGCTCTCCAGTAGAAACGAAGTAGATGAAGCTGACGTCTCCATTGGTTTAGTGAACGTGTGGCAGCAGAGTGCTGCTGGATGGAGTGCTTTGTCAAAGTGGACTGAGGTCTATTTTTAGACAATGTAGGTTGCCTTTTATATTCATCCTTCCTAATAGCGGGGAGAATGCAGCAAGTTCTTGAGTCCTGAAATAGAAAAAGCAGGAATGAAAGCAGCTCAAATTTGATCAGCCCCTAAGTCTACCTTAGTGTCACCAATTCTTTGTCTTTGCTTAGAAATTTTTTACTATTTTCTTCCTTACATTTTGGAGGTTACCATTATCCTTTGTTTAAGATAAATGCAACCCCAGATTGTACACCATTAAGATGACCTGTTTTGTGACCTTGTTGCTTTTTTCCCTTGGAGTTCCAAGTAGCTTGTAGGGAATGCATGTTGGTTTGATTTTTTTTTTTTTTAATGTATCTATTCTGATAGAGTTAGGTATGTTGTCTTGAGGAGATTTTAAAACTGTTAAAAATTACACTGCAATTTGATCATATACTAATTTGTATTTAAAGGCAGAAGCATTTTAGGATGTGCACAATCAATATGGCTAGATTAGTCTTGCCTTTAATAAGACATATGTTAATTTTGAACCTGTAGATGTATGTGTCATTTATATGAGCTTTTGTTGCAGATCTTTTGTTATGTGTTAGTGGGAAAACTGGATTCCAGATTGGGACATCAGTATGCTTAAGAATGTACACATTAGAAGGCCTGAGTTCAAGCCCAGTTTACCACTTACTAAATATGTGACCCTTTCAAAGTGATTTGACTTGTCTTTGCTTTGTTTTCCTAATTGGTAGAACAGCAGCAATAATTAACATATACATAAAAGACATTTAAAGCAAGTGCTTACCTCATACCAAACAATAAATGCTCACTTTTTAAATTAAAAAATGAATTTTGTTACTCCACTATGTCAATTAATTAACTTACAGTATGAATTTAATGTAATAATTCTCACATAAAACTTAGTTTCCTATTTCTAAGTAAGCTAGCAGTAGTTTATTATTTTTATTATTTTGGAAAATGGCAGAATGTACCACAAAAATAAGACACAATTTTATAACTGTAATGATTTCATTCAAAGTATATAAGTAAGTATTTTGAGCAAGAATAAAATGTCATATTCCAGTTACAAATCTTCTTCTGTGAGATTTCAGCTAAGTAACTGGATTTACAAATGTGCTTTCTTAATCTGGAATTAAGTTTAAACACAGACATGTAACAGTCACCAATGGAAGCTCATAATAATGGCACATCTATTCACAGATTCAGAAATTAACATGTGCACTATTAAAAACAAGACTAATGTAGTAATATTGATTGTGTGCATTTTAAATTGCAGTTTTTGTCCTACATAAAAGGTGATCTCTTTTTCCTAATACATCTTTATTGAAGATGGAATATAAAATAATGAGGTGATTGTATTAGATTAATTGCTGTATTACAAAGCCCCAAAACACAGTGGCTTAACACAACAATGATTATTATCCTCAGAGATTCTGTGGGTCAAGATTAAGGCATGGCTTAAGTGAGTGGTTCTGCCTCAGAGTCTCTCAAGAGTTTGCAGTCAGTTGTCATCCTGCAGGCTTTTCAGAAGGTGCAGAGTTGTAATTTCAAGGTGTCTCATTCACAGGGCTGGGAAGTTGGTGCTAGTTGTTGGGGGAAGGCCTCAGTTCCTCCCCAGTGTCTCTCCTCACACGTATTCCTGTGCTCATGATCTGGCTGTTGTCTTCCCTCAGGGTAAGTGGTCCAAAAGAGATACTCTATGTGTGTGTATATGCTTATTTTCAAAATTCATATAGTAACACTTCTGCCACATTCTATTCATTAGATTTAGAGACTGACTCCAGCCTACATTTCTGGGTAGTAAAATCGGGGATCAGTCTTCTCTTTTTGAAGGGAGGAGTATCAAGGAAAGTTTGAACATAGTTTAAAATGACCACACTGACCTAACTGGGTTAAATATTGCAAAGAGATTCTTAAATCAGGTTGGTTAAAAAGAGAA
Source organism: Lagenorhynchus albirostris (assembly GCF_949774975.1). Classification (NCBI taxonomy): domain Eukaryota; kingdom Metazoa; phylum Chordata; class Mammalia; order Artiodactyla; family Delphinidae; genus Lagenorhynchus; species Lagenorhynchus albirostris. The sequence goes on along the minus strand of NC_083101.1, from coordinate 59,992,258 downwards.
TTTGTGAAAATATTGGAACACTTTTTAAAGAATGTGGGTTAATTATACAGGGAGGACATAGAATAAAAAAATGTCCCAATGTCTTAAACAACCTTAGAATTCAACAATGTAACACTTTTAGGTATTGCTACACTATATACAAGTTTTGACAAAACATTACCTAAGTGAAAAAAAAATATATGTATGTGTATATATATAAAATATAGCAACACCCCTCTTTTATACTTTCCTGGAATGTATAGGAAAATGTAATTAAATTTGACATCCTTTACTAGCAATAATGGTAACATTACAAGAACTGAATACAGTGATTATGCAAATGCTAATCTTTCCATATTACTCATTTTTCAACTGAAGATTAGTTTAGCATATATCAGATATATTTCTGAAAATTTGTGTTCTCTGTATAAATATATAAGAATAGGTATATATTAGTTAACTTTGTTACTGTTTATTGTGGTGAATGTATTACTTGTATTTCTACTTACATATCATTTATTTTTGTTATGTTAGGTGTATGATAGTTATTTCCATATAATATTTCATATTACTTATGCTTTATTAGTTTATGTTATTTTAAGTGATCTATACTATTTATGCACTTACATATTTATATACTGATATATAATGTGCATGAGTACTCTTTAATATTTCATTCTTGTGCTGTAGTCATTTATGTGCCTGCCTTGAAGTTTCTGAAACCATATGTGAGTTAAGGATACTCTGACCCTCAGAGTTAAATATTGGACACAACTTCGGTTTTTCAGGTGTGAGAGTCAGACTCCATGTTCGCTGCATTTTCTGTAATTCCCCAATAACTTTCTTTCTTTACATCTCCTTAGTCTTTCTTATACTTGTGAGAGATTTTTCAGTTCTCTATGTCATCTGGACGTTCACCCCAGTCCCTCTGGTGATTCAGCCCTCTCCCATCCAAACTGTCCTGTACCTTCCATGTTCCAGTTTATCAACTTGACCAACCCTTGGTAGACAGCTGCAATGAAAGCCTCCAATAGCCATGTGCTAGAGACATCAAATTCTTTGCCACATGGACTTCTTCCTGGGCTGCCAGGGTGTCCCCAGACCATGGCAGCTGGCCTCCTCTAGAGCAATTCTTAAGAGAGAGAGAAAATGCCAATGACAGAAACCAGGAGGGCATAAACACCAGGGCATGAACAGCAGGAGGAAGGAATCACTGGGGGCCATCTTAGCAGATGCCGACCACAGTCTGATCTCTGGCCCCAAGGGACCTGGCTCACATGTACAGAATACACTCAATACATTCACCTTCTCTCAAAACTAAAGAGGAAGAAGCATGACTTTCTACAAACCTCCTGCTACAGTTTGGGGTTCCAAGTCCTCTTTCTCTTACTCAGGTACCCCCACCCTGCCACAGACACATTTTCTCTCTAGATCAACCAACACATCACTTATTTTGAGGATAGTTGAGCCATTCGTGTTATGGATCAGCTGAGGTCTTAACTTCTACTTCAAGTAGACTTAGCAAAAATTTTTTCAACACAGGTAACAATCTTCTTAAGAGCAGTTCCACATCAAGCTATAAAAAGGATTTGTTTCCATCTCAATACATTTGACTCTTCTCATTCCCATGTTTAACATAGTGATCATCATATGGCAGGTAAGGGTTTGCTAAATTAAAATAACTAATTGTTTTTAAGAGAGTAATATATACGTAAGTATACACACTCTTAAAAGATTTTTATTAAAGCCTGTCCAACAATCATTCAGGGCATATTGAGTCTACATAAAAAAAAAATGATGAGAAGCTAGGAAAACTTTTAACCATAACATTGGTCAATGATACATTAGAATGGAATGGGGCATAGACAACATTTTGTAGCAGGTGTCCTATAATTGCTGAAAAG